>NC_133721.1:8711524-9952774 GCF_048934315.1 Petromyzon marinus | reverse complement strand
TACGATGGGCAGTAAACATCGCGACAAGGGAGACAAAGGCGACCGGGCGTGGTACTAACCCCCCCCCCTCGTATGCCGTGCAGACCTTCATAGGTGCTGCTCGCTAACAGCACTTGCCCCAACAGTCGATTAAACGGGGGGATCTTCATCTTTGTCTGTATCTGTGTGCGTCTGGCATTGAATGCATTTTAATGCGCATGGCGCTCCGCTCGTTGTTGTGAGCGTCGCTCCTCCGCCCTCCGCTGTTGTTGGAGAGCGACCGCCTCCAACTCCCCGGTAGCATCAGCGTCGTCCTTCACGAGCCTCCTCCTGCACAGAGGCCGAACTAAACACCGGCGGTAGCAGTCATTGGCAAGTCCACTCAGTTCCATATCCTCTTGTACCACATCACTTCTCGAGCCCGTGCCCTGGCGCGTTTAGGCCCCCCTCTATCCGGACGAACAGAAGCCGCTTGCGCATGGGCTGGCTGGGAATGCGATGCCACGTGACCCAGCTGCCTTCGCCTGCCGGTGTCCAGGTCTTACGAGGACTTGTGAACTCCTCGCACGATCCATCCCAGGGATGGATCGTAGGCAGAGCAGCCGAAACGTTTCTAACCGGTGAAGATGTTCCATTGGAGGGGGGAGGAGGGGGGGGGGGATGGTCCACGTGTCCAGATCTCACGAGATTTGTATACTCCAGCCATCTTCTCGGCAGCAACTCGCCACCTCAGCTCATCCTCGCCGCGGTGAGCCTCCTCCACTCTCCCACGTGGGGAGAGGCACCGTCGCCTCCTCTCGGCGAGACGGAACCTCCAGGGTCTCCGGGGCCTGAGTCTGGACTTGTGCACCCAATGCAGATGTGACATCTGCATGAGCCACAGTACTGAACATCGCCCATTTACTACCCCTTCGGCATCGGGAGGAAGTTTGGCGGCGGGGGGTTGGGGGGGGGTGGTTGGAGGGGGGGGGGTGGTGACGATGCCAACTCAAGCCGCAAGCGACGACGACTTTCCCCGAGTGCAACTTTCCACCGCCTCTCATTCGGCTGGGGGGGGGGGGGGGCTATTGTGGAGCTCCTTCGATGGGACGCTCGCCGCTCGCCGCCGCAGTCGAAGCAATGGGCAAGTGGCATCTTGCAGACGACCGAGAAGATCGCGGGCAGCGGTCTCCTCGGCGTCACGGACACGGGTTGTTGTTGTTGTTGGTGGTGGTGATTGCAAACCCACGGGGCAGCCTCCTTCAGTTGTTGTTGTTGTTGAGCTGATCTGGCCCATGCCTTCCAATCACTCGAGCAAAGATTTCCTGCCCCCCCCCCCACTTACTTTTTTAAAACTTGCTTACACTCAATATTACTTTACAGTGTGTCTATGCCTTAATAATGAAAGTTTGTTTTGCATGGAAATTGCGTTCATTCTTCTCGTAAGTTCAGTCTTCTTTATATATGTACAGCACTGTGGCATCCTTCGCACGAACGAGTGCTTGACAAGTAAAGACTTTGTTGATTGATTGGCTTGACAAGTAATGACTTTATTGATTGACTGATTGATTGATTCGCGGGTATCACCGATGGAGGCTGACACTCGGCACACAAGGGAGCAGGTATCCAGAAGCTGCCTCATTTGAGGCTGAGTTCACCTAGGGGAGGCCCTGGACCGGTTCAAATTGTCAACACTGTTATTGGTCGTGAGCGGACAGGAATCGAACTCGTAGAGGAGTGCGATAACCATTGCGCCACCGCTCCCCACTCCGAACACACACAAAGACAAAGGTCCCCTTTGTAGCCTTACCAGACTGATGGGGGCAAGTGCTGTTAGTGAGCACCTATAAAGGCCGGCACGGCACACGAGGGGGTGGGTGGCCAACAACCACGCCCGGCCGCCTTTGTCTCCCCAGTGGCGATGTTTCCACACCGCACCAGGTACTCATTTGAGGCTGAGTCGACCTAAGGGGAGGCCCAGGACCTGGTTCAGATAATCCTCACCGGTGTTGGCCGTGAGCGGAAATCGAACCCGGTTCGCCGGGTTCGTAGCGCAGCGCGCTAACCGCTGCACCACCGCTCCCCAATACACACACACACACGCGCGCGCGCGCACACACACGCACGCTCACACTCAGGGTCGTAATGAACCTACGCCAGACAGGAGGACAATGGCCAGGACCAGTGTCTCCCACACATGCGCGGCTCAGATAGTCGGCTCCGGAGGAGTGCAGAGCAGAAAGTTAATTTTGCCAAGGCGATTTTTCTTGTCCAAGGCTGACGTTACCTTTTCACTGCCGCCCGTGATTCTTAAGTTCGTTTCAAAAATATATATATTTATTTCATTGATCGTTTTATAACACGTACAGGATACGCACGTGTGTGTGTGTGCGCGTGTGCGCGTGTCTTAGGGGGAGCGGTGGTGTAGCGGTTAGCGCTACGCTGCGCTATGAATCTGGCGACCCGAGTTCGATTGCCGCTCACGGCCAACACCGGTGACGATTATCTGAACCGGTCCTGGGCCTCGCCTAGGTCGACTCAGCCTGAAATGAGTACCTGGTGCGACGTGTAAACATCGCCACTGAGGAGACAAAGGCGGTCGGGCGTGGTGCTGGCCACCCACTCCCTCGTGTTGTTGATTGTTTGGCTCCATCCACTCCACCACCACCACCTCCTCCTCCATCGCCCCTATCTAGCTGTGACTTCACGCTTCTTCGTAGATCCAATTCGCTGGACGTCTGTGAAGAAGAGCTTAATAGCTCATCAGATTCCTCCAGTATAAATACATTTTTCTAAAATCTAATATCTAACTCTCAATGTAAGTGTGACAGGCAGGGCTGTCTGGGGCGAGTGCTGTTAGCAAGTAGCACCTATGAAGGCCGGCAGGGCACACGAGGGGATTGGGTGGCCAGCACCACGCCCGGCCGCCTTTGTCTCCCCCAGTGGCGATGTTTACACGTCGCACCAGGTACTCATTTGAGGCTGAGTCGACCTAGGGGAGGCCCAGGTCGGGCCACGAGCGGGAATCGTGCCCGGGTCGCCAGGTTCGTAGAGCAGCCTAGCGCTCACCGCTACACCACCACTACACCACCACTACACCACCACTACACCACCACTACACCACCACTACACCACCACTACACCACCACTACACCACCACTACACCACCACTACACCACCACTACACCACCACTACACCACCACTACACCACCGCTACACCACCACTACACCACCACTACACCACCACTACACCACCACTACACCACCACTACACCACCACTACACCACCACTACACCACCACTACACCACCGCTACACCACCACTACACCACCACTACACCACCACTACACCACCACTACACCACCACTACACCACCACTACACCACCGCTACACCACTGCTACACCACCGCAGCACCACCGCTACACCACCACTACACCACCGCTACACTACCGCTACACCACCGCTACACCACCACTACACCACCGCTACACCACCGCTACACCACCACTACACCACCGCTACACCACCACTACACCACCGCTACACTACCGCTACACCACCGCTACACTACCGCTACACCACCGCTACACCACCGCTACACCACCACTGCCCCACCGCTACACCACCGCTACACCACCACTACACCACCGCTACACCACCGCTACACCACCGCTGCACCACTGCTGCACCACCGCTACACCACCGCTACACCACCACTACACACACTCACGTACTCACGTACGCACGCACGCGGGTACATTCACCAGAATTCAGAAACCCATTTTCTCCACACACACGCTCCTCACTCACAAAAGTCCCGCTTGCCAATCATCTGGAGCGGTGCAAATTATTCCCATTCATTTTGGCACACTCGCTCTCTCTGAATTCAGATTTATTAAATTATTTTTGTGTCTCCCCCCCCCTCCCCGTACCCCCCCCCCACACCACCCCCCAAAAAAATGTCTATCCCCACCAGTTCCTCCTCGAAAATTGACGGCAATCAGAGTTTGGAGTGGGGCCTCCAAAAATCCGATTCACTCCCTCCCCTTGCGAGTCAAGACCCCCCCTCTTGTAAGCGAGCCGCGAGACTCATCAGTGCAGCCCCATCCACGGCGGCTGAGAGATGTTAACTACCTCGCCTGGTCAGCGGGAGGGTCGTGGGTTCGATCCCGACCCTTTGCCGCCTGCTGTACATTTAGAGTTTGTGTGTCTCTCTCTCATCATCAACACGGTGGCTAGGAGATGTTAACTACCTCGCCTGGTCAGCGGGAGGGTCGTGGGTTCGATCCTGACACTTTGCCACCTGCTGTACATTTAGAGTTTGTGTGTCTCTCTCTCATCATCAACACGGTGGCTAGGAGATGTTAACTACCTCGCCTGGTCAGCATGAGGGTCGTGGGTTCGATCCCGACCTTTCCTGGAGTCTGCGTGTCTCTCTCTCTCTCATCATCATCGTCACGGTGGCTATGAGATGTTAACTACCTCGCCTGGTACGCAGGAGATCGTGGATTCGATCCCGACCTTTGCCACCTGTTGTATATTTGGAGTTTGCGTGTCGCTCTCTCTCTCTCTCATCATCAACACGGTGGCTAGGCGATGTTAACTACCTCGCCTGGTCAGCGGGAGAGTCGTGGGTTCGATCCTGACCCTTTGCCACCTGCTGTACATTTAGAGTTTGTCTGTCTCTCTCTCATCATCAACACGGTGGCAAGGCGATGTTAACTACCTCGCCTGGTCAGCGGGAGGGTCGTGGGTTCGATCCTGACCCTTTGCCACCTGCTGTACATTTAGAGTTTGTGTGTCTCTCTCTCATCATCAACACGGTGGCAAGGCGATGTTAACTCCCTCTGTCTCTCAGTGGTCGCGTGGATTTTTCTCCGAGTCCTCCGTTTTTTTTCCCCTCCAAAATGTAGAATCAACATCCACGCGTTCACAGTATCTGGCTGCTGTACATTTCCACACGACGAGAAGCCAACTTCGTTGAGCTGTTATATTTGTGGCCAGGTCGCTTCTAAAAACAAAAAAGCTATGTAGCTCAATGGAGCCTTAACCTGGTCAATATAACATTAACCAAAAGTGGTGAAGTATGGTCAAACAACCCCCCCTCCTCCCCCCCCCCCCCCACAACGAGACTGCCAACGGCGTTGTGACGTTTTCATCCAGCAGTGGATTGACCGGGCACGTGACTCCATCCGGCCCTCAGCGGCAGTCCGTGGATACCGCAACGTGGGGGTAGAGTGGAAGAGTAGGCAAATTACCTGCAGACTGACTTTTCTCTTTTTTCAGAGTAAAGGATTCCGCTGAGAACCTCGTTACAGTTCCACGTGCATGTCGTTGTTATTTAATTAAATATACAGCGCGTAATTTTAACCAAATACGTTTTTATAATGTTCAGAATTATGGCTTCGTCCCCCCAAAACCACCCCTTGCTCCCCCCGCACCCCCAACAAATATATAAATACACTCAGAATAAAATGTTGCAATGAAGTAATTGACAATAATTTAATTGTGCTAGACTTAAATGTCTCGTGGCCGTGAGAGAAACACAATATACGGGCATTTTCACTCACGGGCACAATGTCTTATTCAAGTATTCGCCAAGGTTAGAGGAGAGGGCTTTATGAAAATATAAGGTTTTGTGCGTGTATATATATAGCTATTATATACATTGTACCTTCATAAGAGACGTCTGAATTCGTCATATTAATGAACAATAATGAATCGCATTTTGTTTATTCAGAAATGTCCTTCTCGCGAGCCTTCTTCAGCTTGGCGTCCTTCCACCGCCAGCCACTCCTATTAGCCAAGGGTTTTTTATTTATTTATTTTTGCTACGTACGGCGTGAAAGAAGTCCAACGAAGTGATAACAAAGGGCTCGCTCTCATTGTTAAGCGACGACACGAGGACACGCGCACAGGCGCGCGCACACGGGGGCACAATGACAAAGACAAAGGCACCCCCCGGGTAGCCTCAACAGACTGTTGGGGCAAGTGCTGTTAGCGAGTAGCGAGCGGCACCTATGAAGGCCGACCACTGTGGCACACGAAGGGGGTGGGTGGGTGGGCCAGCACCACGCCCGGCCGCCTTTGTCTCTCACCCCCCCCCCTACCACCCCCCCCCCCCACGTGGCGACGTTCCACGCCTCCACTCGGGCACGCGTCACTCGTGCGAGGCTGAGTCGACCTAGGGGGGGACCAGCACCCCCTAGGGGGACTCGCTCCGTTAGCGCGCGCTCGTTGGGGAGGGGGGGGTGTTGGGGGGAGGGGTGCAGAGGGGGGGGGGGGTGGCGTTGATCGCGTGAAGCCAACGGGGGGCGGGGTGTGGGGGGGGGGCGAGTGAGGTGGGGGTGTGGGGGGGGCGAGTGAGGTGGGGGTGGGGGGGGCGAGTGAGGTGGGGGTGTGGGGGGGGCGAGTGAGGTGGGGGTGTGGAGGGGGGGCGAGTGAGGTGGGGGTGTGGGGGGGAGAGTGAGGTGGGGGTGTGGGGGGGGGCGAGTGAGGTGGGGGTGTGGGGGGGGCGAGTGAGGTGGGGGGGGGAGAGTGAGGTGGGGGTGTGGAGGGGGGCGAGTGAGGTGGGGGTGTGGGGGGGGGCGAGTGAGGTGGGGGTGTGGGGGGCGAGTGAAGGGGGGGCGAGTGAGTGAGTGGGGGGGGGGGGTTGTCAGTGTGTGGCTTATCACGCTGGCATTCACCATGCCAGAGCCATTGAGACTCGTAAATTAGATCTGCTTTGGGTGAAATTTGTCCCCTATTGTTCGCTCGCGACCTTTTGGATATCGCTGATAAACGGCGAGTGACGGCGGCAGCGGCAGAAGAAGGAGGAGGAGGAGGAGAGGATTGAATGGGGCTGTGATGATGATTCAGGGTACGGGAGGAGAGGGAGCCAGCAAGCGTGAGCGTGCGTGTGAGTCAGAGAGAGGGTGAGTGAGTGAGTGGGTCAGTGTGTTGGTGAGTTAGCGGGTCAGTGTGTGAGTGAGTGAGTGGGTCAGTGTGTGTGTGAGTGAGTCAGAGAGGGGGTGAGTGAGTGAGTGGGTCAGTGTGTTGGTGAGTTAGCGGGTCAGTGTGTGAGTGAGTGAGTGGGTCAGTGTGTTGGTGAGTTAGCGGGTCAGTGTGTGAGTGAGTGATTCAGTGAGTGAGTGAGTGGGTCAGTGTGTGAGTGAGTGAGCGGGTCAGTGTGTGAGTGAGTGAGTGGGTCAGAGAGTGAGTGAGTTAGCGGGTCAGTGTGGGAGTGAGTGAGTCAGTGAGTGAGTGAGTGGGTCAGTGTGTAAGTCAGAGAGAGGGCCAGTGAGTGAGTGAGTCAGAGAGAGGGTCAGTGAGTGAGTGAGTCAGTGTGTGTGTAAGTGTGTGTGTGAGTGAGTGGGTCAGTGAGTGAGTGAGTGGGTCAGTGTGTGAGTGAGTGAGTGGGTCAGTGTGTGAGTGTGTGAGTTAGCGGGTCAGTGTGTGTGTGAGTGAGCGGGTTAGTGTGTGAGTGAGTTAGTGGGTCAGTGTGTGAGTGAGTGAGTGGGTCAGTGTGCGTGTGAGTGAGAGGTCAGTGTGTGAATGAGTGGGTCAGTGAGTGAGTTAGCGCGTCAGTGAGTGAGTGAGTGGATCAGTGTGTGAGTGAGTGAGTGAAAGAGTCAGTGAGTGAGTGAGCGGGTCAGTGTGTGAGTGAGTTAGCGCGTCAGTGTGTGTGTGAGTTAGCGGGTCAGTGTGTGAGTGAGTGAATGGGTCAGTGTGTGAGTGAGTGGGTTAGTGTGTGAGTGAGCGGGTCAGTGTGTGAGTGAGTGAGTGGGTCAGTGAGTGAGTGAGTGGGTCAGTGTGTGAGTGAGTTAGCGCGTCAGTGTGTGAGTGTGTGAGTTAGCGGGTCAGTGTGCGTGTGAGTGAGCAGGTCTGTGTGTGAGTGAATGAGTGGGTCAGTGTGTGAGTGAGTGGGTCAGTGAGTGAGTGAGCGGGTCAGTGTGTGAGTGAGTGAGTGGGTCAGTGTATGTGTGAGTTAGCGGGTCAGTGTGTGAGTGAGTGAATGGGTCAGTGTATGAGTAAGTGAGTGAGTGGGTCAGTGTGTGAGTGAGCGGGTCAGTGAGTCAGTGAGTGGGTCAGTGTGTGAATGAGTGGGTCACTGAGTGAGTTAACGCGTCAGTGAGCGAGTGAGCGGGTCAGTGTGTGAGTGAGTTAGCGCGTCAGTGTGTGAGTGTGTGAGTTAGCGGGTCAGTGTGCGTGTGAGTGAGCAGGTCTGTGTGTGAGTGAATGAGTGGGTCAGTGTGTGAGTGAGTGGGTCAGTGAGTGAGTGAGCGGGTCAGTGTGTGAGTGAGTGAGTGGGTCAGTATGTGTGTGAGTTAGCGGGTCAGTGTTTGAGTGAGTGAATGGGTCAGTGTGTGAGTGAGTGAGTGGGTCAGTGAGTGAGTGAGTGAGCGGGTAAGTGTGTGAGTGAGTGAGTGGGTCAGTGTGTGAGTGTGTGAGTTAGCGGGTCAGTGTGTGAGTGAGTGGGTCAGTGAGTGAGTGAGCAGGTCAGTGTGTGTGTGAGTTAGCGTGTCAGTGTGTGAGTCAGTGAGTGGGTCAGTGAGAGAGTTATTGGGTCAGTGTGTGAGTGAGCAGGTCTGTGTGTGAGCGAGTGAGTGGGTCAGTGTGTGAGTGAGTGAGTGGGTCAGTGAGTGAATGAGTGGGTTAGTGAGTGAGTGAGTAAGCAGTTCAGTGTGTGTGTGAGTTAGCGAGTCAGTGAGTGTGTGAGTTAGCGGGTCAATGTGAGTGAGTGAGTTAGCGGATCAATGTGTGAGTGAGTAAGCGGGTCAGTGAGTGAGTGGGTCAGTGAATGAGTGAGTGAGTCAGTGAGTGAGTGAGCGAGCGGGTCAGTGAGTGAGTGATTTAGCGGGTCAGTGTGGGAGTGAGTGGGTCAGTGTGTGAGTGAGTGAGTGAGTTTGTGGGTCAGTGTGTGTGTGAATGAGTGGGTTAGTGAGTGAGTGAGTGAGCGAGCGGGTGAGTGAGTGAGTTAGCGGGTCACTGTGGGAGTGAGTGGGTCAGTGTGTGAGTGAGTGAGTGGGTCAGTGTGTGTGTGAGTGAGTTAGCGGGTCAGTGTGTGAGTGAGTGAGCGGGCCAGTGTGTGAGTGGGTGAGTGAGTGGGTCAGTGAGTGAGTGAGCGGGTCAGTGAGTGAGTGAGTGGGTCAGTGAGTGAGTGAGTGGGCCCGTGTGTGGGTGAGTGAGTCAGTGAGTGAGTGTGAGTGAGTGAGCGGGACAGTGTGTGAGTTAGTAAGTTAGCGGGTCAGTGTGAGTGAGTGAGTTAGCCGGTCAGTGTGTGTGAGTGATTTAGCGGGTCAGTGTGAGTGAGTGAGCTAGCGGGTCAGTGTGTGTGAGTGAGTTAGCGGGTCAGTGAGTGAGTGAGTGGGTCAGTGAACGATTGAGTGAGCGGGTCAGTGAGTGAATGAGTGGGTTAGTGAGTTAGTGAGTTAGCAGGTCAGTGTGAGTGAGTGAGTTAGTGGTTCAGTGTGTGAGTGAGTTAGCGGGTCAGTGAGTGAGTGAGTGGTTCAGTTAGTGAGTGAGTGAGTGGGCCAGTGTGTATGTCAGTGAGTGTGAAACATCGCCACTGTGGAATCAAAAGCGGCACGGCGTGGTGCTGGCCACCCACCCCCTCTTGTACCGTGCCGGCCTTTAATAGGTGCTACTCACTAACAGCACTTTGCCCCAACAGTCTGATAAGGCTATACGGGGGATCTTAATCTCTGCTTGAGTGATGAGTATGAGACAGCCACTGGCTCCTCCCCCCGGTGCTGCCTTTGTGCCCTGATTGGCGATGGAGCGAGTGATGGATTGGTGGGGTTTGATTGGACGCGCTCCTACCTGCCTACCTGCCGTCTCGTCGAGATGCCTGCTTACCTACTGTCCCTGTCTCACAACTCACCTACCGACCTACCCACCTGTATACTTGAGACACCTACCAGTCTACAGTGAGGGAAAAAGTATTTGATCCCCTGCTGATTTTGAACGTTTGCCCACTGACGAAGAAATGATCAGTCTATTATTTCAATGGTAGGTTTAATTGAAGTGAGAGACAGAATAACAACAACAAAAATCCAGAAAAACGCATGTCGAAAATGTCATAAATTGATTTGCATTTTAATGAGGGAAATAAGAATTTGACCCCTCTGCAGAACATGACTTAGTTCTTGGTGACAAAACCCTTGTTGGAAATCACAGAGGTCAGACGTTTCTTGTAGTTGGCCACCAGGTTTGCACACATCTCAGGAGGAATTTTGTCCCACTCCTCTTTGCAGATCTTCTCCAAGTCATTAAGGTTTCGAGGCTGACGTTTGGCAACTCGAACCTTCAGCTCCCTCCACAGATTTTCTATGGGATTAAGGTCTGGAGACTGGCTAGGCTACTCCAGGACCTTAATGTGCTTCATCTTGAGCCAATCCTTTGTTGCCTTGGCCGTGTGTTTTGGGTCATTGTCATGCTGGAATACCCATCCACGACCCATTTTCAATGCCCTGGCTGAGGGAAGGAGGTTCTCACCCAAGATTTGACGGTACATGGCCCCATCCATCGTCCCTTTGATGCCGTGAAGTTGTCTTGTCCCCTTAGCAGAAAAACACCCCCAAAGCATAATGTTTCCACTTCTATGTTTGACGGTGGGGATGGTGTTCTTGGGGTCATAGGCAGCATTCCTCCTCCTCCAAGCAAGGTAAGTTGAGTTGATGCCAAAGAGCTCCATTTTGGTCTCATCTGACCACAACACTTTCACCCAGTTGTCCTCTGAATCATTCAGATGTTCATTGGCAAACTTCAGACGGGCATGTATATGCGCTTTCTTGAGCAGGGGGACCTTGCGGGCGCTGCAGGATTTCAGTCCTTCACGGCGTAGTGTGTTACCAATTGTTTTCTAGGTGACTATGGTCCCAGCTGCCTTGAGATCATTGACAAGTTCCTCCAGTGTAGTTCTGGGCTGATTCCTCACCGTTCTCATGATCATTGCAACTCCACGAGGTGAGATCTTGCATGGAGCCCCAGGCCGAGGGAGATTGACAATTCTTTTGTGTTTCTTCCATTTGCGAATAATCGCACCAACTGTTGTCACCTTCTCACCAAGCTGCTGGGCAATGGTCTTATAGCCCATTCCAGCCTTGTGTAGGTCTACAATCTTGTCCCTGACATCCTTGGAGAGCTCTTTGGTGTTGGCCATGGTGGATAGTTTGGAATCTGATTGATTGATTGATTGCTTCTGTGCACAGGTGTCTTTTATACAGGTAACAAGCTGAGATTAGGAGCACTCCCTTTAAGAGTGTGCTACTAATCTCAGCTCGTTACCTGTATTAAAGACACCTGGGAGTCAGAATTCTTTCTGATTGAGAGGGGGTAAAATACTTATTTCCCTCATTAAAATGCAAATCAATTTATAACATTTTTGGCATGCGTTTTTCTGGATTTTTTTTGTTGTTATTCTGTCTCTCACTGTTCAAATAAACGTACCATTAAAATTATAGACTGATCATTTATTTGCCAGTGGGCAAACGTACAAAATCAGCAGGGAATCAAATACTTTTTTCCCTCACTGTACCTACCTGCCTAGTCACCCACTTACTTATTTAGAAACTTACCTACCTGTTTACCGACCTGTCTAATCACTTACCAACTTGTGTATACACCCAGCTACCTGTAAACCTGAATAGATGCCTGCCGACCAGGAGGGATAAATGGACGGGATGGAGGGGGGTGGATGGAGGGGGTGGGTGAAGGGGGTGGGTGGAGGGGGTGGACGGAGGGAGTGGGTGGAGGGGGTGGATGGAGGGGATGGATGTAGGGGGTGGATGGAGGGGGTGGATGGAGTGGGTGGATGGAGTGGATGGATGGAGGGGATGGATGGAGTGGATGGATGGAGGGGATGGATGGAAGTGAACAACAGGGTGCAGAATAGGGAACGGAGGGGAGTAGATTTGCGATGGCCGGTGAGGATTACCTCACTCACCCCACTCACCTCAAACACCCCACTCACGCCACCCCACTCACCACACTCACCCCACTCACGCCACCCCACTCACCACACTCACCCCACTCACCTCACTCACCCCACTCACCCCACTCATGCCACTCACCCCACTCACCCCACTCACACACTCACCCCACTCACCCACTCACCCCACTCACCCTACCCGACTCACTCCACTCACGCCACCCACTTTACCCCACCCACCCCACTCACCCCACCCACCCTACCCCACCCACCCCACGCACCCCACTCTTCCACCCACCCCACTCACCCCACTCTCCCCACTCTCCCACCCACCCCACTCACCCCACTCTCCCCACTCTCCCACCCACCCCAATCACCCCACTCACCCCAACAACCCCACTCACCCCAATGACACCACCCACCAACCCCACCTACCCCACTCACCCTACCCCACCCACCCCACTCACCAGACTCCTCCCACCCACCGCACTCTCCCACCCACCCCATTTACCCTACCACACCCACCCCACTCACCCCAACCACCCAACCCCACTCACCCCACCCACCGCACTCACCCCATTCCTCCCACGCACCCCACTCACCCCACACTCCCACCCACACCACTCACCCTACCCCACCCACCCAACTCACCCCACTCACCCCACCAACCCCACCCCACCCACTCCACTCACCCTACCCCAACCACCCCACTCACCCCACCCACCCCACTCAACCCACCCACCCCACTCAACCCACCCACCCCACCCACCCCAACCACCCCACTCAACCCACCCCAATCACCCCACCCCACCCACCCCATTCACCTTATCCCACACACCCCACACACCCCACTCACCCCACTCACCCCACTCACCCAACCCCACCAACCTTACTCACGTATTCTCACCCACCCCACTCTAACCAAAAACTCCACTCTCCCCACTCACCCCACCCACCCCAACCCACTCTCCCCACCGACCCCACCAACCCCACTCACCCTACCCCATCCACCCCACTCACCCTACCCCACTAACCCCACTCAGCCCACCCCACGCACCCCACTCACCCCACTCACCCCACTCTCCCACCCACCCCATTCACCGAACCCCACCCACCCCATTCACCCTGTCCCACCCACCCGACTCACCTCACTCACCCCACTCACCCAACCCCACCAAACTCACTCACATATTCTCCCCACCCACCCCACTCTCCCGACCAACCCCACTCACCCCACTCACCCCAACCACCCCACCCACTCTCCCCACCCACCCCACTCTCCCGAGCAACCCCACCCACCCCACCCCCACTTACCCCACTGACCCCACCCCACCCACCCGACCCCACCCACCCCACTCACCCTAACCCTATCACCCCACTCATCCCACCCGACCCACCCCACTCACCCAACTCACCCCACCCACCCCACTCACCCCACCCCACACATACCCACCCACCACACTCACCCCACCCACCACACTCACCCCACTCACCCCACTCACCCTACCCCAACAACCCCACTCACCTCTCTCACACCACAAACCCCACCCACCCTACTCACCCCACTCTCCCACTCACCCTACCCCACCCACACCACTCACCCCACTCACCCCACCCCACCCACCTCACCCCACTCACCCAACCCCAACCACCCCACTCACCTTACCCCAACCACCCCACTCACCACACCCACTCCACTCACCCCACCCACTCCACCCCACCCAACCCAATAACCCTACCCCACCCACCCCACTCACCCCACTCTCCCACCAACCCCACTGGCCCCACTCACCCCACTCCTCCCACCCACCCCACTCACCTAACCCCAACCACCCCACCTACCCCACTCACCCCACTCACCCCACCCACCCCACCCACTCCACTCACCCCACTCTCCCACCCACCCCATTCACCCTACCCCACCCTACCACACCCACTCCACTCACCCCACTCACCCCACCCACTCCACTCACCCACTCTCTCCACTCACCCCACTCACCCCACCCACTCCACCCCACCCAACCCAATCACCCTACCCCACCAACCCCATTCACCCCACCTCACTCACCCCACTCACTCCATTCACCCCACTCACCCCAGCTACCCCGCCCCACTCACCCAACCCCACCAACCCCACTCACCCCACTCACCCCACTCCTCCAACCCAAGCCCCACTCACCCCACTCAACCACCCACGCCACCCCACTCACCCCCACACCTAACCAACCCCAATCACTCCCACTCTCCCACCCACCCCATTCACCCTACCCCACCCACCCCACTCACCCCAACCCACCCACCCCCTCACACCACTCATCTCACCCCCTCCACCCCACCCCACCCACCCAACTCACCCACTCACCCCATACCTTCCACCCCACTCACCCCACCCCACCCACCCCACTCACCCCACTCACCCCACTCTCCCACCAACCCCACTGGCCCCACTCACCCCACTCCTCCTCCCCCCACCCCACTCACCTAAACCCCAACCACCCCACCTACCCCACTCACCCCACTCACCCCACCCACCCCACCCACTCCACACACCCCACTCTCCCACCCACCCCATTCACCCTACCCCACCCTACCACACCCACTCCACTCACCCCACTCACCCCACCCACTCCACTCACCCACTCTCTCCACTCACCCCACCCACTCCACCCCACCCAACCCAATCACCCTACCCCACCCACCCCACTCACCCCACCTCACTCACCCCACTCACTCCATTCACCCCACTCACCCCAGCTACCCCACCCCACTCACCCAACCCCACCAACCCCACTCACCCCACTCACCCCACTCCTCCAACCCACCCCACTCACCCCACTCAACCCACCCACCCACCCCACTCACCCCACTCACCTAACACACCCCAATCACCCCACTCTCCCACCCACCCCATTCACCCTACCCCACCCACCCCACTCACCCCAACCCACCCACCCCACTCACACCACTCACCTCACCTCACCCCACCCCACCCCACCCCACCCACCCAACTCACCCCACTCACCCCATACCTTCCACCCCACTCACCCCACCCCACCCACCCCACTCACCCCACTCACCCCACTCTCCCACCAACCCCACTGGCCCCACTCACCCCACTCCTCCCACCCACCCCACTCACCTAACCCCAACCACCCCACCTACCCCACTCACCCCACTCACCCCACCCACCCCACCCACTCCACTCACCCCACTCTTCCACCCACCCCATTCACCCTACCCCACCCTACCACACCCACTCCACTCACCCCACTCACCCCACCCACCCCACCCCACCCACCCCACTCACCCTACCCCAACCACCCAACTCACCCCAGCCCACCCACCCCACCCACCCCATTCACCCCACTCACCCCACCCCACCCACCCAACCCACCCCACTCACCTCACTCACTACTCTCCCACCCACCCCACTCACCTTACCCCATTCACCCAACTCACCCCACCCACCCAACCCACCAAACCCACTCACCCACCCCACTCACCCCACTCACGCTACCCACCCGACCTCACCCGCCCCACTCACCCAACTTACCCCACTCACCTACTCTCCACTCACCCCACTCACCCCACCCCCCTCACTCACCCCACTCTCCCACTCAGCCCACTCACACCACCCACTCACCCCACCCCACCCACCCCACCCACCCCACCCACCCACCTCACCCACCCCTCTCACCCCACTCACCCCACCTATCCCACTCACCCACTTACCCCACCCCACCCACCCCACCCGCCTATTGTCCCCACCCACCCCTCTCTCCTCAACCACCCCATGCACCCCACCCACCCCACTAACCCTACCCCACCCACCCCACTCACCCCACTTACCCCACTCACCCCACCCACCCCACCCACCTCACTCACCCCACTCACCCCACTCACCCACCCCACTTACCCCACCCCACCCACCCCACTCAACCCACTCACCCCACTCACCCCACCCACCCCACCCACCTCACTCACCCCACTCACCCACCTCACTTACCCCACCCCACCCACCCCACTCAACCCACTCACC
Organism: Petromyzon marinus; assembly: GCF_048934315.1. NCBI lineage: Eukaryota > Metazoa > Chordata > Hyperoartia > Petromyzontiformes > Petromyzontidae > Petromyzon > Petromyzon marinus. The sequence continues at coordinate 9,936,862 of NC_133721.1, read as the reverse complement.
CAACCCACCACAATCACCCCACCCCACTCACCCCACTCATGCCACCCACCCACCCCACCCACCACACCCACCCCACTCACCCCACCCACCCAACTCACCCCAATCACCCCACTCACCCCACTTACCCCACTCACCCACTCTCCCACTCACTCCACTCACACCACCCACCCCACCTCACCCACCCCACTCACCCCACTCACCATTCCCCACCCACCCCACTCACCCCACCCCACTCAACCCACTCACTCCACCACACCCACTCCACTCACTCCACTCTCCCCACCCACCCCACCCACCCCTCTCACCCCACTCACCATTCCCCACCCACCCCACTCACCCCACTCACCCCACCCCACTCAACCCACTCACCCCACCACTACCACCCCACTCACCCCACTCAACCCACCCACCCCACTCACCCACTCTCTCCACTCACCCCACTCACCCCACCCACTCCACCCCACCCAACGCAATCACCCTACCCCACCCACCCCACTCACCCCACCCACCCCACTCACTCCATTCACTCCACTCACCCCAGCTACCCCACCCCACTCACCCAACCCCACCAACCCCACTCACCCCACTCACCCCACTCCTCCCATCCACCCCACTCACCCCACTCACCCCACTCAACCCACCCACCCAACCCACACCACTCACCCCACTCATCTCACCCCACCCACCCCACTCACCCCACTCACCCCACTCACCCCACCCCTCCTACCCCACTCACCCCACTCACCCCACCCCACTCACCCCACCCCACTCACCCCACCCCACTCACCCCACTCACCCCACCCCTCCCACCCCACCCAACCCACCCCACCGCGCCACGGACCTGCCTCCCCTGGCCCAATCGCCGCCCATTAAAAGGTCAAACGCAGGCATCCCGTAATGTCAGCGCGTTGCCGGCGCTTTGTGAGGCGTCGACCGAACGACGGACGGACGCAGCCAGTGCGAGGAGCGCCGGGCGGGGGTGGTGGGAGGGGTAGTGAGGAGCAAAGCGCCACTGATAAGGGGGTGGGGGGCCCGTATCTCAACCGACGCTAAATGCCAACATCGCACCCCCCCCCCCCACTCATAACCACCCCCCCCCTGCCCCCCCTTAGCTCTCACTCAGTCCCCTACCCTCCCAACACCTCTCCCCCCCCCCCCCCCCGCCACCACCACCTCGCCTAATCCATCCCAGACACATTTGTTATGAATATCTCAACCGGGCGAATCTGAATTCTGTTTCACGATTAGCATGAGAATGGCGTTGGCCCGGGATGGTGCTGGCGCTGAGCAAAGAGGGGGAGAGAGGGAGAGAGATTGCGCGTGCGTGGTTGTTATTGTTGTTATTGTTGTTGTGTGCGTCTGTGTGTGTGTGTGTGGTTTTTGTATGTCTTCATTTATTCGTGTGTGTGTGTCGTGGTGTGTGCGCGCGTGTGTGCGTCTGGCAAACCCACGCCCTCGTGTTCTGCGCCGGCCTTCATAGGTGCTCGCTTACAGAACTTGCCCCTACAGTCTGCTAAGGCTACACGGGGGATCTTTGTGTGTGTGTGTGTTGCTGGATCGCTAACAGCACTTGCCCCAACAGTCTGTTGAGGCTGTACGGAGGATCTTTGCCTTTGCTTCGTGTTTGTGGCCACCCAGTTTTTGTGTACCGTGCAGGTCTTCGTATAGGCGCTTGCTTACAACACTTGCCCCAAAAGTGCGTATAGGCGATACGGGGGACCTTTGTCTTTGTGGGTGTAAGTGTGGGGCGCGGTGATGCAGTGGTTAGCGCACTTCTGCAACATGGGCCGTGAACGGGAATCGAACTCGGACCTCTGGGTTCATGGCGCAGCGCGCTAAGCAAACCGCCACCGCTCCCCAACAACACACAAGACCAAGACGAAAGGCAAAGATCCCCCGTATAGCCCGCAACAGGCTTTTGGGGCAAGTGGTGTTAGCGTGCACCTATGAAGGCCGGCACAGCACACGAGAGGGTCGTTAGCAAACACCACGCCCGGACCGCCTTTGTCTCCCCCAGTGGCGATATTTCACACGCTGCACCGGCTACTCATTTGAGGCTGAGTCGACCTAGGAGAGGGCCCTGGGCCGGTTCAGATAATCGTCACCGGCGGTGGCGGCGAGCGGGAATCGAACTCTGCTCGCGGGGTTCGTAGCGAGGCGCAGCGCCAACGGATGCACCACCGCTCCCCGCGCTCACTCTCACACCCTGTTACACACGCGCTCACTCTCACACCCTGTTACACACGCGCTCACTCTCACACCCTGTTACACACGCGCTCACTCTCACACCCTGTTACACACGCGCTCACACTCACACCCTGTTACACACGCGCTCACTCTCACACCCTGTTACACACGCGCTCACTCTCACACCCTGTTACACACGCGCTCACTCTCACACCCTGTTACACACGCGCTCACCCTCACACCGTGACAGACACACGCGCTCACCCTCACACCCTGGCGGCGGACACACGCGCGCAGGCACACACTTTCACAAATTCAGGCCGGCACGCCGTTATTTGCTATTGATTCCTGATAATTAGGCAAATCTCCATCGCTCCTTCTGCCTTTGTCTCAGACGATACTACCTCACGCCTTCTCAATCCCCGTCAATAGAGGTTTATCTGCGCGCCCCCCCCCCACCCCCCCAGCCAGCCCCCCCTTTGTCTTCCCCAGCGGCCAATTTTTATGCTTCGCAGACGCGTGTAAATAAGTTTTTGGAGTCGTTAATGATTTTTTTTGTTTTTGTTTTCGGAGACGGGATGGGATGGGATCGGGGGACCGTTATTTTTGTTTGTTTGTTTAACGAGCGACCGGCTGGAGGGAGCGATGCCCGTGCTCGATGTGTCAAAGTGAACGCTCGCCCGCCCCCGGCCGTTTCGTGCGGTGCGGGTGTCATCAGCAAGACATCGGCCACGCCACGTGCCCGTACAGCGGGAGGCGTGCGCGGGGAAGAGAGGGATGAGGGATGTACCCAGACCACACGAGTTTCACGCAGAGACACCCGTCGAATTACACAGAGACCCATAGACTCATGCACAGACAGACAGACTCACTCGGAAATCCGCAGACTCACAAAGAGCTCTACAGAAACTCACACAGAGACCCACAATCTCATGCAAAGACCCATACAGTCATAGAGAAACCCATAGACTTGTAGAGAGACCCATAGACTCATACATAGACTCATACAAAGGCCCATAAACTCGTAGAGAGAATCATAGACTCACACAAAGACCCATAAATTCACACAGAAACTCACAGACTCACACAGAGACACGTGAACTATCACGGACACCCATAGACTTTCACGTAAATCCATAGACTCACACATAGACCCATAGGCTCACACAGAAACCCATAGACTCACACAGAAACCCATAGACTCACACAGAGACCAATAGACTCACACAGAGACCCATAGACTTACACAGAGACCCATAGGCTCACACAGAGACCCACAGACTCAAACAGAGACGCATAGACTCACACATAGACCCAGAGACTCACACAGAGATCCACAGATTCACACAGAGACCCATAGACTCACACAGAGACCAATAGACTCACACAGAGACCCAGAGACTCACACAGAGACCCATAGACTCACACAGAGACCCATAGACTTACACAGAGACCCATAGGCTCACACAGAGACCCACAGACTCAAACAGAGACCCAGAGACTCACACAGAGATCCACAGATTCACACAGAGACCCATAGACTCACACAGAGACCCATAGACTCACACAGAGACCCAGAGACTCACACAGAGACCCATAGACTGACATTGAGCCCTACATTCACACAGTCTAACCCCGATCTGGCATTTGAACTCCTGCCCTCTGTGCTCTGCAAGTCCATGGTCCCTGCATTGAGCCCCAGAGTCTGGAGCTGATAGCAGCTACACTGGATTAGCACGAGATTGGCTGATGCGGAATAGAAGGATGTGCAGCTGAGTGTGTGTGTGTGTGTTTAACGTCTTTCGCACCGTACGTAGCCAACTGTGCTAATCAGAGGTGCTGGGAAGGACAACAAGCTATAGGTCTCTGTGTGAGTCTACGGGTCTCTGTGTGAGTCTATGAATCTCTGTGTGAGACTATGGGTCTCTTTGTAAGTGTATGGGTCTCTGTGTGAGTCTATGGGTCTCTGTGTGAGTCTATGAGTCTCTGTGTGAGACTATGGGTCTCTTTGTAAGTGTATGGGTCTCTGTGTGAGTCTATGGGTCTCTATGTGAGTCTATGAGTCTCTGTGTGAGACTATGGGTCTCTTTGTAAGTTTATGGGTCTCTGTGTGAGTCTACGGGTCTCTGTGTGAGTCTATGGGTCTCTGTGTGAGTCTATGGGTCTCGTTGTAAGTGTATGGGACTCTGTGTGAGTCTATGGATCTCTGTGTGAGTCTATGGGTCTCTGTGTGAGTCTATGGGTCTCTGTGTGAGCCTATAGGTCTCTATGTGAGTCTATGAGTCGTTGTGTGAGTCTATGGGTCTCCACCTCCTCCACCTCCTCCCCCTCCACCTCCTCCACCTCCTGTACCTCCTCGATCTCCTCCCCCTCCGCCTCTTCCTCCATCTCCTCCAACTCCTCCACCTAGCCACGACTTAACTCTTCTTCGGAGATCCAATTGAACGTACGCCTGTGACAAAAGAGCTTCACAGCTCATCGGATTCCTCCCAATACATGTGTGTGTGTATATTCCAATTCCGCTTACCTGTGGGACAATCGGCGCTTCTCGAAAAAGCCCCCCCCCCCTTCCTCCCCACCACCACCAACACCACCCCCCCACCACTCCCTCCCCACCACCACCAACACCACCCCCCCACCTCCCCACCACCACCACCACGGCCCAACCAACCACCCACCCACCCACCCTGTCCTCTGAAGAGTCGATGGAATCAATGTTAATTTAGTTCAGCTTTAAGTGTTCCGCGTCCGCATGTCGTGTGTCTGTCTCTTTGTCCCCACGTCTAGATGTGTGTCTGTGTATACAAATGTGTGTGTGTGTGATGTCTGACACAGTGGGGAGCGGTGGTGCAACGGTTAGCGTGCCGTGCTATGAACCCCCCCCTTCCCCCCACCGCATGTCCACTCATCCTCAACTGAGTAGCTGGTGCACTGTGTAGTAAACATTGCCGCTGGGGAGACAAAGGCGGCCGGGCGTGGTGCTGGACGTCCACCCCCTCGTAGTACCGTTCCGGCCTTCATAGGTGCTACTCGCTAACAACACTTTCTCCAAAAGTCTGTTAAGGCTACACGGGGGATCTTTGTCCGTGCAATATATATATCTTTCACAACTTATTTTTTTTTATTTTACCAGGTGAGGCCCCACAGAAGCGAACCGGCCGCAAACGACAGCTCAACCAAGTGGCTGATCACGGGGAAATGTATCGCAGCCAAACACTCCAAACGCGCGATGTTGAATCTAAACGCGGAAGGGAAAACCGGAGGACCCGGATAAGAATCCACACGACCACGGTGCCAGAGAGAGACACGGACTCCAAATACACAGCAGCAGGCGTCAGGGTTAGGATCGGAACCCACGACCTCCTGTATACCAGGCGAGGTAGTTAACATCTCGCCCACGTATGCGTGTGTGTGGGGGGGGGGGGGGGGGAGCGGTGGCGTAGTGGTTAGCGCACTGCGTTAACGAACCCGCGACGAGCAGAAGCTTAATTCACGCTCACGGCCAACGTCTGGGTTTCTTAGCTGGTCAAACGAAATCAACGTGGGACTTCTAACGTTGACCAACCATAACTTCGATGTTAATGCCTCCAATTCTCAACCAATCGGATACCACGTCGCAACTTTTTGTTATACCTTTTCTAAGTCTCACCTCTGTTTCCCCCCGTGTGCCGCTGGACGGGAGGTGCTGGGCGGGGGGCTTGATTAAAAAAAAAACCGTCGGCGTCATCGTCCGCGTCACGATGGGCGTGGCTTGTCGTGATGGGGGTTTCCCGCCTTCGGGGGGTGGGGCAAGCGGGCGGCGACTTGTGATTGGAGATCTGTGTCCAGTGGACAATCTGTCAAAAAGAGCTTCATAGGTCATCGGATTCCTCCGGTATAAAAAAACACATTCTGATCTTCTGATCGATTTGAGATAACAACTCTTCGTCGATTAAATAAATAAATGCTATATCTTTTTTTATTATTATTACGATAGTTGACTCACAGTTGGAAGGTTGTAAGTTCGAGTACTGGTAGGAATGTGGCGGGTGTGCATCCAGCCCATCATCAATATCATCATCATCAGCAGCAGTATCATCATCATCATCATCAGCAGCAGTAGCAGCTGCAGCTGCAACAGACACAACAACATGATTAACATTTTAATCAATCAACATGCGCATGACTCTCCAACTTCATCAGCAGCGGCACCAGCATCATCATCAGCAGCAGTATCAGCAGCAGCATCAACAGCAGTATCTTCAGAAGCAGCACCATCAGCTGCAACAGAACCAACAACATTATTGACATTTTGATCAATCAACATGAGCTTGACTGTCCGTCATCATCAGCAACAGTATCATCATCAGCAGCAGCAGCAGCTGCAACAGAAACAACGTCATTGACATGTCGATCAACCAACATGAACATGACTGTATCAGCATCTTCATCATCAGCAGCAGCAGTGGCATCATCAGCAATTATCAGCATCATCATAATCATCGCCAGCAGCAGCAGCAGGTTCCAACCCCGTGCGTTGAACCCCAGGGTCCCAGCAGTGTCGGCTTAATGTCTCTGGCATGCACGTACGTTGAACTTCTTTCGCACCGTACGTAGCCAACCGTGCCAGTCGCAGGTGCGGGGAGAGGACAACAACACTCAACACAGTCATTGTGTTTTTGCGTACGGCCATTGGAGAGCGGCTGGGTTGAATATTGAGTTGTAAGTGGTTGAGCCATTCAGTTGCTTTGTCTGACAGTTGGTGAAATGCAGACGCACTCACCCACACACTCACCCACACACTCACTCGCTCACCCACTCGCTCACTCACTCACCCACACACTGACCCACACACTCACCCACACACTCACCCACACACTGACCCACACACTCACCCACACACTCACCCACTCACCCACTCGCTCACTACCTCATCCACTCGCTCACTACCTCATCCACACACTCACCCACACACTCACCCACTCACCCACTCGCTCATGCACTCACCCACACACTCACTCACCCACTCAACCACCCACCGGCTCACCAATCGACTCGTCCACTCAGAATACTCACGAACTCACCCACTAATTCACTCACTCACACACTCACCCACTCACCCACTCGCTCATGCACTCACCCACACACTCACTCACCCACTCAACCACTCAACCACCCACCGGCTCACCAATCGACTCGTCCACTCAGAATACTCACGAACTCACCCACTAATTCACTCACACACTCACCCACTCACCCACTCGCTCATGCACTCACCCACACACTCACTCACCCACTCAACCACTCAACCACCCACCGGCTCACCAACCGACTCGTCCACTCAGAATACTCACGAACTCACCCACGAATTCACTCACCCACCCACTCACCTACTCACCCACACACTCACCCACTCGCTCACTCACTCACCCACACACTCGCTCACCGTCTCACCCCCTCACTCACCCATCCACTCCTTTGATGCAGAGTAAAACAAGTTACGTGTTCCATAGTTTGGCATTCATAGCCGCAGTCGCAACACCAGAGGGAGGGAGAGAGGGAGAGAGGGAGAGAGACACACACACACAGGGGCCAGGGAATCAAACCCAGGTCTCAGCTCCTGTGCAATCTCAATACCTCTGACACCACGGGCATTGTGAACCAACCCACCCCATCGACCCAACCTAACCCTAACCCTAACCCTGACCCCCACGTCCGCCCTTACCCCACCCCCCGTACGTGAACCACAAAAGTCATCTTCATTTTCAGGGGGGGGGAGGGGAAGGGGTGGCATCCACTTTAAAATAATTAATAATAAATAAAAATCAGGGACAGTCTGAGGGAACAAAGTTGGAGACATTTTAGTTTCGTTTGATTTTGTTGCGTCTCAAACTCAAACGAAACGAGACGAGCCCTCTCCAATAATAATTAATTAAATCGACCCCCCCCCCCCACCCCGCCACCTCACCCCCCCCCCCGTGACCCTTGACCCCATTTTTCCCTGCTGCTCGCAACTGCCATCCTAGGATTTCGGTTCGTGACCCCCCGTGAACTCCCCGTGCCCCTGAGACGCGCCGGGCCCCCCCCTAATTGGATTCCCATCCATCAGTTTAAACTAATTAGCGGGGAGGGAGATAGCCCCGGTGTTGGCACTGAATACTTACGGAAAGAATCACCGCCGCCATCATCGCCACCATCACCATCACCACCACCACCCCCCTCCTTCCTTCCCCCCCCACCCCTCCAAAGACAAAGATCCCCCGTATAGCCTTCACAGACTGTTGGGGGCAAGTGTTGTTCGCGAGAAGCGGACGCGTGGCCAGGACCGCCTTTGTCTCCCTCGGGAGCGACGGGTGTTTGACGACGCACCGCGCCACAGGTACTCATTTGAGGCTGAGTCAACCTAAGGGAGGCCCAGGACCGGTTCAGATGATCGTCACTGGTTTGTTGGCCGCCGTGAGAGGGAATCGAACTCGGGAAAAACGAAGTTCGTAGTGCAGCGTAGCACTGACAGCTGCACTACCGCTCCTAACTCTCACGCACACTCCCACACACACTCCCACACACACTCTCACACACACTCTCACACACACTCCCACACACACTCTCACACACACTCTCACGCACACTCCCACGCACACGCTCACCGACACTCTCACCCACACTCCGACGCACACGCTCACCCACACTCCCACGCACAATCCCACGCACACTCTCACCCACACTCCCACGCACACTCCCACGCACACTCTCACACACACTCTCACACACACTCTCACCCACACTCTCACGCACACTCCCACGCACACTCTCACACACACTCTCACGCACACTCCCACTCACGCTCCCACGCACACTCTCACCCATACTCTCACGCACACTTCCACGCACACTCCCACGCACACTCTCACCCACACGCACACTCCCACGCACACTCTCACCCACACTCCCATCCCCACGCACACGCTCACACACACTCTCACCCACATTCTCACGCACACGCTCACCCACACTCTCACCCACACTCCCACGCACACGCTCACCCACACTCTCACGCACACTCCCATCCCCACGCACACTCCCACGCACACTCTCACCCATACTCCCACGCACACTCCCATCCCCACGCACACTCCCACGCACACTCCCACACACACTCTCACCCACACTCCCACGTACACGCTCACCCACACTCCCACGCACACTCTCACCCACACACCCATCCCCACCCACACTCCCACGCACACTCTCACACACAATCCCACGCACACTCCCACGCACACTCCCACGCACACTCCCACACACACTCTCACACACACTCCCACGCACACTCTCACCCACACTCCCATCCCCACGCACACTCCCACGCACACTCTCACCCATACTCCCACGCACACTCCCATCCCCACGCACACTCCCACGCACACTCTCACCCACACTCCCATCCCCACGCACACTCCCACGCACACTCCCATCCTCACGCACGCCCTTATACACCCCACGCACACTCTCACGCATACTATTACACTCACCTTACGCACATTCTTACACACTCCCTTTCACACTCCCACGCACACTCTTATACACCCCCAAGCACACTCTCACACACACCCCCACGCACATTCCCACGCACACTCTCACACACCCCCACGCACACTCCAAGGCACACTCTCTCACCCAGACACCCCCCACGCACACCCACACGCACACACCCACGCACACTCTCACACACCCCCACGTACACTCCCACGCACAATCTCCACCCACACACCCTCCCCACGCACACTCCCCACGCACCCTCTCCACACACTTTCCACGCACACTCTCCACACACCCCCCACACACACTCCCCACGCACCCTTCCCACACACTCCCCACGCACACTCCCCACGCACCCTATCACGCACACCCCCCACACACACTCCCCACACACCCCCCACACACACTCCCCACACACACCCTCTCCACACACTCCCCACGCACACTCCCCACACACCCCCCACACATACTCCCCACGCAGCCTCTCCACACACTCCCCACACACACTCTCCACACACTCCCCACACACCCCCCACACACTCCCCACACACTCCCCCCACACACTCCCCACGCACCCTCTCCACACACACGCGCGCGCGCAGAGCCCTTCCTGCCCATCGCTGCTGCGCTGACACATCTCAACACAATGGGCCACGCGATGGAAACCAATCAGCGAGTCGCGGCAGAGAGGCCGACACCATAGCAACCCATCACTGCCTCTGTGCTGAGGGAGCCCAACGAGACAAAGACAAAGCCCCCCCCCCCAAACCCCCGTATAGCCTCTAACAGACTGTTGGGGCAAGTGCTTATTAGCGAGCAGCAGCAGCAGCGATACGATGGCCGGCCGAAGCACGCGAGGGGGGGTGGTTAGGGAGTCCAACACCGCTCCCTGACCGCCTTTGTCTTCCTACTAGTGGCGATATTTACGCGCCGCGCCAGGTACTCGTTTGAGGCAGAGGCAACCTAGGGGAGGCCCGGCACGGGTTCAGCTAAATCGTTCTCAGGGGTGGTGGTGGTGTGACGTGAGCGGGGAATCGAACCCGGGTCGCCAGGTGCGTAGCGCAGCGCGCTAACCGCTGCACCACCGCTCCCCACAACGCGCACAGACACACAGGCACACACACTCATAGAAGAAAATTTTAAAACCCGTGTAGCCTTAACAGACTGTTGGGGCAAGTGCGGTTAGCGAGCACCTATGAAGGCCGGCACGGCACGCGAAGGGATGGGTGGCCAGCACCACGCCCGGCCGCCTTTATCTCCCCAGTGGCGATGTTCACACATCGCACCAGGTACAGATTTGAGGCTGAATCGACCTAGGGGAGGCCCAGGACCGGTTCAGATAATCGTCACTGGTGTTGGCCGTGAGCGGGGATCAAACCCGGGTCGCCAGGTTCGTAGCGCAGCGCGCTAACCGTTACACAGACACACACACACACATACCTAGACACACCTAGACACACTCACACCTAACACACTTAGACACACACACACAGACAACAACAACCGCCATTCGCCACTAAGTGGAGGTGACGTCACCACGACGCTTGTGCCAGGCCATGTGCACCTTGAGGCCACGTGAAGTGTCGAACGCCCGCTGGCAGGAGGTCACGGGGCAGACCCAGGTGCCACGGGTCGACTGACTGAGATGACTGAGATGACTGAGATGACTGGCTGATGCACCACCTGTGCCCCCTATTGTGCCAACCTGCTGTGCCTTAGCCACCCGGTGCTCCGCTCGTTGTTGTGAGCGTCGCTCCTCCGCCCTCCGTTGTTGTTGGAGGGCGAGTGCCTCCAACTGCCCAGTAGCGTCCTTCACGAGCCTCCCCGACAGAGGCCGATCTTGACACCGCTGGTACCGGCCATCGGCAAGTCCACTCAGCTCCACGTCCTCCGGTACCACATCACTCCATCTCTTCTCTAGCCCGTGCCGCGCCCGTTTAGCCCCCTCGATCCGGCCAAACAAAAGCTGTTTCGGCATGCGGTGGCTGGGCATGCGGGCTACATGACCCAGCCATCGCAGCCTTGCCCGCAGGAGGAGCTCACCGATGGGACCTTGCCCAGATCTTTCAAGGATTTGTGAGCTCCTTACACAATCCAGTCTGGTTAAACCCAGGATGGATCGTAGGCAGGCCAGCCTAAATGTTTCTAACCGGCGAAGATGTTCCATTAAGGGGGTCCACGTTTCGCAAGCGTAGAGAAGGGAGGGAATGACCGTGGCCGAGAAGACCTGAAGCTTAGTGCGGAGCGACAGACCAGGTAGCTTCCACACAGCGTTACGCAACTGATGAAAAGAAATTGCCGCTCGACTGATTCGGAGTGAGACCTCTGCTGTTAAACTAGAGCCGGTCATAAGCACACTGCCGAGGTATAGGAAACTATCCACTCTCTCCACAACTGCCCCATCACCGATTGGGAGTTGTGGGGGTGGAGTGTCCGATGGTACAAAATACCCAGGCAGGTGCTTAGTTTTGGTGGGGCTGATGGTAAGGCCCCATCTCTTAGTGGCACGCTCCAGTCTCAGCAGCAGCGTCTCCAACTTCTCCTCTGAATGAGCTACTATTACCAAATCATCGGCATACATAACGTGGTTGAGCAATAGGGAGCCATCCCTTGACCGCACCCGGGCATCGATCAGCCTCCCATTATATCTGTACCATATGGAGATTTCCCCAGTACAGCTATTGAAGGCTTCACGAACTACGTGGTCAAAATAGATGTTAAATAATGTGGGAGCCAGAGGACATCACTGTCGCACCCCAAGGTGTACAGGGAATGCCTCTGACTCCCGACCACGTAGTTTTACCCGGGACCGCTCACCATCATGAAGGTACTTAATGATCGTGAGCAGAGGGTCAGGGACTCCAAAAGCACGAAGAACAACCCAGAGCCCAGGCCTACTGATGGTATCATAAGCCTTGACCAGGTCAATAAAGCAGAGATGTAGGTCTTGTAGGAATTCCCGACACCTCTGCTGTAGCAAACGGACAGAAAATATGGCATCTGTGCAGGACCGCCCTTTCCTGAAACCGCATTGGGGCTCTGCAAGCCTCTCCTCAGCGTGCCTGGCAAGGCGATGTTGAATAATCCTTGCCAGGACCTTTCGCGGCACACTGAGGAGTGAGATGCCCCTGTAGTTGTTACAGTCTGTGCGGTCCCCCTTCTTCTTAAAGAGGGGGACCACCATAGCATCCTTCCAATCCTGCGGAACCCGTCCAGTTGTCCAGACTGTTGTTATGATGTCATATAGGGCAGTCTGTGCACAAACGCCACCCTCCCTCAGCATTTCGCTTGGGAGATCATCTCTGCCCGCTGCCTTTCCTGGTCTCAAACTCCAGATCGCCTTCAGTACTTCCTCAACAGATGGTACTTCAGCCAGCGACTCACAGGGGGTGACTTCTTCCAATATTTGAGGTACCGCAGCCTCATCAGGGTAATCCTCACTTTGTGCCACGATGTTTTCCTGGCTGAGGGATTTTCCCTCCCCCAGGACCTCACAGAAAGGCTCAGCAAATCTGCAAACCTGTTCCTGGGGGTCGGAGATTGGATCACCGTTTTTTCCCCTATTGAGGGTAATAGGTGTGCCACTGCAGGTTACTTTTTTGATGGAGTTAAATAGAGTTTTGTGATCGCGGGCCACTGAGGCAGACTCCATCTCCTCAGCTACCCGCAACCACCACCCATCCTTGCAGAGCCTCACGGCTCTCCGAACCTCCGAGCGAAGGCTGCGGTAAGCCTCCTCATTCTCTGACGTGGGATTCTGTAGCCAATAACAGTGGGCCTGTCGCTTTTTCTCAACCATCCTGAACACCTCGTCTGTCAGCCAGGGTCTCTGGGGAGGTCTGGACCGCGTACCCAAAGCAGCCATTGCAGCTGCATGAGTCACAGTCCTAAACCTCGCCCATTTACCCTCGACATCAGGAGGAGTGGGGGACGATGCCAACACCAGCCGCAAGTGTTGATGAAATTCTCGCTTGCAACTTTCATCAGATAACTGAGACCAGGACACTTTAGGTTGGAATGGGGTCCTGGGTGTACAACCACCACCGGAGTGGAAGAATGGCAGGCGCATCTTACAGATGACTAGTCGATGGTCAGAGGGCAGATCAGCTCCACGGTAGGTCCTGGTGTCAAGGACATGGGCTCGTATTCGATGGTACGTCACTATGTAGTTCAGCAGATGTTCTTGCTTGGACCCGGCATGCATCCATGATGTTGTGTGGATGTGCTGATACCAGAACAGCGTGTTGGTAATTACAAGCCCATGCGCTGCACAAAAATCTAGCAGCCTCCTACCGTTGTTATTGAGCTGATCTGGCCCATGCCCTCCAATCACTCCAGATCAGGTGCAGCATCATGACCAACTCAGGCATTGAAGTCACCCAACAAGATGACTCTATCCCGAGGGGCCACTTTAGCCAGCACCTGTGACAGGAGGTCATAGAAGGCATCTGACTCATCGGCTTTGCCTGCATCCCTCCACCGATGTTCGTCTTCGGTGGGGGCATAAGTAACCACGACCACCACTCCTCGCCTGCGGTTGATGGGAAGGCGAGCCCAAAGTAGCCTGGGGCTTACAGCTTCCCACACCTCACCGCCACGCTCCCATGCCCCCTTCATTCTTTTGTTCAAAAGAAGAGCCACACCCTGTTGTTTGGCAGTCTGCTGCCCTCAGTAGAGGACTGCCCACCCCTCATGGTGGCAGGAGCAAGAACTGGTCCACCGGACCTCCTGAATGCCACAGAGATCCAGGCGGTACCGGTCCAGCTCCCAACAGAGCAGTGGAAGCCTCTCCTCCGCAGTGAGCGTTCGAACATTCCACGTGGCCATCCGTAGTGGTGTTTCGTTGTTTCTGGAGGAGCCCCGAGGGAAGAGATTAAATCTCCTGGCTCCGCCAAATGGGGTTTGGCCAGGAGACGTCATAGACGCCTGTCCCCCCGCTTCCTCCGGCACAAGCTTATTAGTTACATATTTTATTCGTGGTTTAGTGGTAATTTATTGAAGGTGGAGGGGTTATCAGCCCCTCGCACTCGTCCAGAGCCACACATACAGACACAGCTAGACACACACACAGAAACACCTAGACACACCTAGACACACACACAGACACACCTAGACACACCTAGACATACACACACACCTAGACACACCTAGACTCACACACAGACAGACCTAGACGCACACAGACACATCTAGACACACACAGACACACCTAAACACACCTAGACTCACACACAGACACACCTAGACACACACAGACACACCTAGACACACCTAGATTCACACACAGACACACCTAGAAACACCAAGACACACCGAGGCACACCTAGACAGACACACCTAGACACATCTACACACACATAGACACACCTAGACACGCACACAGACACCCCTAGACACACACAGACACATCTAGACACACCTAGACACACACAGACACACCTAGACACACACAGACACACCTAGACACACACACAGACACACCGAGACTCACACACAGACACACCTAGACACACAAACAGACACACCTAGACACACACAGACACACCTAGACACGCCTAGACACATCTGGACACACCTAGACACACACACAGACACACCTAGACACACACACAGACACACCTAGACACATACACAGACACACCGAGACACACCTAGAGACACACGCAGACACACACACACAGACACACCTAGACACACCTAGACACACACACAGACACACCTAGACACACCTAGACACACCTAGACACGCACACACAAACACCCCGAGACACACCTAGACACACCTAGACACACACAGACACACCTAGACACACCTAGACACATCTGGACACACCTAGACACACACACAGACACACACAGACACACCTAGACACACATACAGACACACCTAAACACACACAAACACACCTAGACACACCTAGACTCACACACAGACACACCTAGACACACAGAGACACACCTAGACACACCTAGACTCACACACAGACACACCTAGACACATACACAGACACACCGAGACACACCTAGAGACACACGCAGACACACACACACACACACAGACACACCTAGACACACCTAGACACACACACAGACACCTATACACACCTAGACACACCTAGACACACACACACACACAGACACACCGAGACACACCTAGACACACACAGACACACCTATACACACCTAGCCTCACACACAGACACATCTAGACACACCCAGACACACAAAGACACACTTAGACACACACACAGACACACCTAGACACATACACAGACACACCGAGACACACCTAGAGACACGCAGACACACCAAGACACACCTAGACACACACACAGACACACCTAGACACACACACAGACACACGTAAACACACACACAGACACACTTAGACACACACAGACACACCTAGACACACGCAGACACACACACACAGACACACCTAGACACACACACAGACACACCTAGATACACCTAGACACACCTAGACACACACATAAACACACCGAGACACACCTAGACACACACACAGACACACCTAACCACACCTAGACACACACACAGACACACCTAGACACACACAGACACACCTATACACACCTAGACTCACACACAGACACACCTAGACACATATACAGACACACCGAGACACACAGACACACCTAGACACACACACAAACACACCCAGACACACCTAGACACACACACAGACACACATAGAGACACACACAGACACACCTAGACACACACAGACACATCTAGACACACCTAGACACATCTGGACACACCTAGACTCACACACAGACACACCTAGACACACACAGACACACCTATACACACCTAGACTCACACACAGACACACCTAGACACACATAGACACACCTATACACACCTAGACTCACACACAGACACACCTAGACACACATAGACACACCTATACACACCTAGACTCACACACAGACACATCTAGACACACCCAGCCACACACAGACACACCTAGACAAACACACAGACACACCTACACACATACACAGACACACCTAGACACACCTAGAGACACACAAACACACCTGGACATGCCTAGACTCACACACAGACACACCTAGACACACACAAACACACCTATACACACCTAGACTCACACACAGACACACCTAGACACACATAGACACACCTATACACACCTAGACTCACACACAGACACATCTAGACACACATAGACACACCTATACACACCTAGACTCACACACAGACACATCTAGACACACCCAGACACACACAGACACACCTAGACACACACACAGACACACCTAGACACATAGATAGACACACGGAGACACACCTAGAGACACGCAGACACACCTAGACACACCTAGACACACACACAGACACACCTAGACACACACACAGACACACCTAGACACACACAGACACACCTAGACACACCTAGATTCACACACAGACACACCTAGGCACATACACAGACACACCGAGACACACTTAGAGACACACGCAGACACACACACACACACAGCCACACCTAGACACACCAAGACACACACACAGACACACCTAGACACACCTAGACACACACACAAACACACCGAGACACACCTAGACACACCTAGACACACACACAGACACACCTAACCACACCTAGACACACACACAGACACACCTAGACACACACACAGACACACCTCTACACATACACAGACACCGAGACACACAGACACCCCTGGACACACACACAGACACCCCTATACACACACAGACACACCTAGTCATACTCACAAACACACCTATACACACCTAGACTCACACACAGACACACCTAGACACATACACAGACACACCGAGACACACATACACCCCTAGACACACACACAGACACATCTAGACACACCTAGACACCCCTATACACACACAGACACACCTAGACATACACACAGACACACCTTGACACACCTAGAAACATACACAGACACACCGAGACACACCTAGAGACACACGCAGACACACACACAGACACACCTAGACACACATAGACACACACACAGACACCTAGAAACACACACAGACACACCTAGAGACACCTAGACATACACACAGACACACACACAGACACACCTATACACACCTAGACACACACACAGACACACCTAGACACACACACAGACACACCTAGACACACCTAGACACACACACAGACACACCTGGACACACCTAGACACACACACAGACACACCTAGACACACCTAGACATACACACAGACACAACTAGACACACACAGACATATGGATGATGCGCTCTGTGTGTAAGCTAACTCACAGATTGTCAGTGAAATGTCACGGTTTAAGTTCCTTCAACCACTCACCTGCCCTCCATTCTCCGCCATCGCTGTACGGTGTTGGTGGTAGTGGTGGTGGTTGTGATGGTGGTGGTTGTGGTGGTGCTGGTAGTGGTTGTGGCGGTGGTGGTGGCCACGCTGCACGTGGTTGCCTGTAGTGCTGATGATGATTGATCATCATCATCATCATTACAGCAATCATGAAAATTCCGCGTTCTTATTCTTTCCTACGCAACGATAACTTCACATCCAGGTGGTCAAGCCGGTGAACCCTCGTGGGACGCGACAGAGTGCTTCATCCCCCCACGATGTCTCCTCCGTATTTGCGGATCGAGGGCATTGGCGTCGTTCACGCTTTGTGAACCACGGTCCAATATTCTGGGTGACCTCAGTCGCGCACCACGACCGACCACGACTACTACTGGCCAGACGGAGACTTTTTGACTTTTAAACAACTTTCATTGCCGCCAGCAGCAGGAGCGCTGGAGGCGATAATCGATACGAAATACACAAAGTCACCGGCAACACAAATGAAAATAAACGTTACAAATCCACGCCCTGTGGCGCTAAAAGCACCGCGTACAACACGAAAGAAAAGTCACGTGGTGGTGGTGGTGAGCGAGAGAGAGAGAGCGAGACTTACATAGAAAACAGTGGGAACATCGACATAGGGTAGGGAGAGAGGGGGTAGAGAGAGAGGAGGGGGTAGAGAGAGGGGATAGAGGAGAAGGGGTAGAGAGAGGGGGTAGAGAGAGAAGGGGGTAGAGAGAGGGGGTAGAGAGAGAAGGGGGGTAGAGAGAGGGGGGTAGAGAAAGAAGGGGGTAGAGAGAGGGGGAGAGAGAAGGGGGGTAGAGAGAGGGGGTATAGAGAAAGAAGGGGAGAGAAGAGGGGTAGAGAGAGAGGAGGTAGAGAGAGAGAGGGGTAGAGAGAGAGGGTAGAGAGAGAAGGGGAGAGAAGGGGTAGAGAGAGAGGAGGTAAAGAGAGATGTAGAGAGAGAAGGGGTAGAGAGAGAAGGGGGTAGAGAGAGAGGGGTAGAGAGAGAGGGGGGGGGAGAGGAGGGTAGGGTAGAGAGAGTATGGGGGTAGAGAGAGAAGGGGTAGAGAGAAGAGAGAGAAGGGTAAAGAGAGAGGGGGTAGAAAGAGAGGGAAGGGGTAAGAAGGAGGAGAAAGCGTAAAATCTTTCATTTAAAAGGAGGGAGGGGGGGGCACATAAAAAAGCATTGAAAAAAAACAAAAGAAAAGATGAACCAAGCAAAGTGCCGACTACACCGAGCATTTTCTTGTTTCCTCTGATCGTAAAAAAAAAGAAAGAGAGATCGAGAGAACGAGAGAGAGAGAGAGTAGTCATGAAAATTATTTGTTTATGATATCGCGCCCTTAACGCGAGGGCTTTCGCGGAGTGCTTGGCGCTGGCGCCGGGTGAACTCGCATCGCGTGGCGCTGTCAGATGCTCTTCTGCGTCCGTCCTGGAACGCTCTTCCCTCTGATGTTAGAAAGCCACGAGGAGCTATGCACTTGTAAGTCGTCGAGATTGACGAACTCATTGATTTAAGAACTGCTTTGTGCGTTTAGATTGTTGTCATTCCACCGCGCATCCAACTGGCACGGTTGGATACATACGATGCGAAAGATGTTCACATACACACACATAGACTCACACAGAGACCCATAAGATTCACACAGAGACCCATAGACTCACACAGAGACCCATAGACTCACACACACACATAGACTCACACAGATACCCACAGACTCACACAGAGACCCATAGACTCACACAGAGACCCATAGATTCACACAGAGACCCATAGACTCACACAGAGACCCATAGACTCACACAGAGACCCATAGACTCACACAGAGACCCATACACTCACACAGATACCCACAGACTCACACAGAGACCCATAGACTCACACAGAGACCCATAGACTCACTCAGAGACCCGTAGACTCACATAGAGACCCATAGACGCACACAGAGGCCCATACACTCACACAGATACCCACAGACTCACACAGATACTCATACACTCACACAGAGACCCATACACTCACACAGATACCCATAGACTCACACAGAGACCCGTACACTCACACAGATACCCATAGACTCACACAGAGACCCGTAGACTCACACAAAGACCCATACACTCACACAGATACCCATAGACTCACACAGGTACCCATATACTCACACAGAGACCATACACTCACACAGAGACCCGTAGACTTACACAGAGACCCGTAGACTCACACAGAGACCCGTAGACTCACACAGAGATTAATAGACTCACACATAGACGCTTAGGCGCACACAAATACTCATAGACTCACACAGTGACCCACAGACTTACACAGAGAACCATAGACTCACACAGAGACCCATAAACTCACACAGAGACCCATGGACTCGTGCATAGACCCATAAACTCACATAGAGACCCATAGACTTACAAAGAGACCCACAGACGTACAAAGAGACCTATAAACTCACATAGAGACCCATAGACTCGCACATAGACCCATAGACTCACATAGAGTCGCATAGATTTACAAAGAGACCCACCGACTCACACAGAGACCCACAGACTCACACAGAGACCCACAGACTCACACAGAGACCCACAGACTCGCACAGAGACCCACAGACTCGCACAGAGACCCACAGACTCGCACAGAGACCCACAGACTCGCACAGAGACCCACAGACTCACACAGAGACCCACAGACTCACACAGAGACCCACAGACTCGCACAGAGACCCACAGACTCACACAGAGACCCACAGACATGGGTGGGGGGGGGATCAGCTGCTACGGAACGATGCGAGTCGACACACCCCACGTGACTCGCAGTGTCGCGGCGCAGCAACAACTGGCGTGCCACTTTTTCCACGTTCCCTGACACTAATCCGCGTGGCCTCCGCTGGCGATATTGACAACAGCATGAGGAGTGCGATTAAAGTGGCCTGTGCCTCAAATCAGATTAACGGGAACAATGCTGCGCTCACGCACCGCGTGCGTGTGTGTACGCGTGTGTGTACGTGTGTGTGTGTACGTGTACATGCGGTGCGTGTGTGCGTGTACGTGTGTGTGTACGTGTGTGTGTAAGTGTGTGTGTGTACGTGTGTACGTGTGTGTGTGTGTGTACGTGTGTGTGTACGTGTGTAAGTGTGTGTGTGTGTACGTGTGTGTGTGTGTGTACGTGTGTGTGTGTAAGTGTGTCTGTGTGCGTCTGTGTGTAAGTGTGTGTGTAAGTGTGTGTGTGTAAGTTTGTGTGTACGTGTGTGTGTATGTGTATGTGTGTAAGTGTGTGTAAGTGTAAGTGTGTGTAAGTGTGTAAGTGTGCGTGTGTGTGTGTGTGTACGTGTGTGTGTGGGGAGCGGTAGCGGTTAGCGCGCTGCGCTACGAACCTGGCGACCCGGGTTCGATTCCCGCTCACGGCCAACACCAGTGACGGATTATGTGAACCGGTCCTGGACCTCCCCTAGGTCGACTCAGCCTCAAATGAGTGAGCGAAACATCGAGGACGGCCAACAAGACGCAAAGACAACGATACCGACCGCGGAGAAAATCCGCACCGTTCCCGAGACCTCCCCTAGGATCTACTCAGCCGTAAATGACTACCTGTCTTGCTGCGTTGGTGAAACAAAGGCGGTCGGGCCGTGGCGCTGATTACATCTAACTCGCCAACAGCACTTACCCCCTCCCCCACCCCCTCCAATGTTCAAGGCTACACCGGCGGGGGAGGGATTTTTGTCTTTTGTCTGTTGTGCGCCTCGTGTTTTGACAATGAAAACACGATGTCGAACACGAGAGAAGCGTACGATGCACCCGTATCACCCCCCGCTATCAAATTATTCTAATAGATTGTAACGCGTGAGTGTGGTGTGCTTCTGTGTGTGTATGTGTGTGTCCGCGTGTATCGTTTATTTGAACCGGTCCTGGGCCTCCCCTAGGTCAACTCAGCGTCAAATGAGTACCTGGTGTTCGTGTGCCGTGCCGGCCTTAATAGGTGCTACTCGCTCACAGCACTTGCCCCAGCAGTCTGACGAGGCTATACGGGGGAGCTTTGTGGTTATCACGGTGTGCTACGAACCCGGCGACCCCGAGTTCGATTCTCGCTCGCGGTCCACACCGGTGACGATTATCTGAAACGGCCCTGGGCCTCCGCTAGGTTAACTCAGCCTCAAATGAGTATCTGGTGCGGTGTGGAAACATCGCCACCCGGGAGACAAAGGCGGCCGGGCAAAGTCCTGGCCACCAAAGACCTCGTGTGCCGTGCCGGCCTCCTTGATGGGTGCTACTCGCTCACAGCACTTGCCCCAACAATCTGTTGAGGCTATACGGGGGGGAGGGGGGTCTTTGTCTTTTGTCTGTGTGAGTGAGAGTTTGTGACTGCGTGACAAATACATTTTGAGGTTAACTTTTTTTTGTTTTTACCGAATTCTGAAAGAAAAAAAAATGTCCCTTCTTGTTATTTTGGTTTTCCGACCCCCAGGGCTAAAAAGTAAACAGAAGGCATCTGTGTGGGGGTAAACATGCAGGTGGTTAATCTTATGCAAGCTCCGACTGAATGCACTGGTAGGCACATTGCTTATTGTATTTTTTTGTATGTCATTATCATTGCAAGTCATTATTTTCATTTATGAAACGCTTCAATACATTATTAAGGCTAGCACCGATACCCCAATGAAGCGGTCATATATCGTTCATCAGTGAAATAATATATATATACCAGTGTCAGTAACGCATCTACCTTGGAACCATGTTATAGTGACCTCTTATAGCGCTGTTTCCTATAGCGCTGTTTCCTATAGCACTGTCGGTAACGCATCTCCATTGGACCATGTTATAGTGACCTCCTATAGCGCTGTTTCCTACAGCACTGTTTGGTAACGCATCTCCATTGGAACCATGTTCTAGTGATCTCCTATAGCGCTGTTTCGTACAGCGCTCCATTCACCAAGAAGGCATCCTGAGCATCGTAAGAGGCACGCCTCTATAAATGTTATAAATATAAGGAGATGCTGGTCTCCTACAACGCGTATTGTAACGCGAATTCAATATAACACGACGAATGCATTATAGGCAACGCGTTTTGTTGTTTTTTTGTCACGTAACGCGGATGCGAATTGGATACAACGCGATCGAGTGAATGGAACCGCGTCGCGCGAGCACGAACCGGCGCTCGTAACGACCGCCTCGGCGAAAGCATCGGCTGCACGAGGCGCCGGGATACTGCTGGATGCTTCTCGACGCAGCCTTCGATCTTTGTCACGCACCTCGCTGCGCTTCGTCTGCGATATCACATTTCATTTTTTTTACCCCCCCCCCCCTTCCCTCCCACCCCCCCCCCCCCCCCATCACGCGGTGCTCGGCAGGTCTCGCAACTGCGACCGCGTTCCGGGAGGACGGACCGCGCGCTGGGGCGGTGTGTCTCGACGGGCTCGCTCAAGCGGCGAGCGACGCCGCTGTTCTTCTAGAAAAGGAAGAGTCGCATTTTAAAGCCTCAAACATTTCCCCCCCCCCACCCCACCCCCCCCACGCACACTGCAATTTGCGTCTCAAAAGTAAAATAAAATTATGAAATAAGTGAAGCCAGAGTGAGAGAGAGAGAGAGGAGTGACAGGGACGCGACACAGAGACGTCAAATTACACGTTTTTACAACCTCCTGTTTTAATAAACACCCCCATCCCTTATGTGGCGACCAAGTTATTTCATTCACACGGACGTGGCTGCTCTGCTTTTATTTATTTCTTTCCACACGTACCCAACCCCACCCACTGTCCCGTAAATATAAATACGTGTATATATAGTTTTTCAGATTTTTTTTTTTAGTGTGTGTGTGTGTGCACGGGAGCTTGTATGTAATTATTGGCTCGATATTTTTGTCCGGTCGGAAATGTTTAGAGAAGGTTTGCGCTGACAAGCGCAAATAATTCCACACGTTGGGTGGGTTGGTTGGTGAGTGGCTGGGTGAGTGGGGGGCCTGTTCAGGGGGTTCATAATAGCCATGTCAGAGACACTGACCTAGCGCTGCTGAGGACCTGGGTTCGAGCCCTGGGTCTGGGTGTGTGTGTCTCTCTCAGGGGGTTCATAATAGCCATGTCAGAGACACCAAACCAGCAGTGATGAGGCCCTGGGTTCGAGCCCTGGGTCTGGGTGTGTGTGTCTCTCTCAGGGGGTTCATAATGGCCATGTCAGAGACACCAAACCAGCAGTGATGAGGCCCTGGGTTCGAGCCCTGGGTCTGGGTGTGTGTCTCTCTCAGGGGGTTCATAATGGCCATGTCAGAGAAACCAAACCAGCAATGATGAGGTCCTCGGTTCGAGCGCTAGGTCTGGGTGTCTCTCTTTCTCTCTCAGGGTGTTCACCATGGCCATGTCAGATACGCTGAGGCAACACTGCCTACTGAATACCTGGGTTCGAGCCCTGGGTCTGGGTGTCTCTCTCAGGGGGTTCGTAATGGCCATATCAGAGATACTGAGCCAGTACTGCTGAAAACCTGGGTTGAAACCCGGGGTCAGACTGTCCCTCTCTCAGGGGGGTTTGTAAAATAGCCGTGTTAGATACATCCATGAGCTCCCAATTTTTTCAGATCAATCCGAAAAATCCGAACTTCATAACCTTGCCATTATGAATTTTGCGGCCAAAAACAAATGTGTCATCACGTTGGTTAACGTCTTTACGAACGTTATCGGAAATGTTAAATGTATATATCCGATTTGTTCAAATCTAAAACTCCCCCGCGTATACACAGTAGTTGAGTATACAGTATGGTGCATAACCTCAATAGGTGCTCGCAAACAACACTTGTTCCAACAGTGTATAAATATGCATGTATATATGCAGTACTACATATAGATACCTGAAAGTATGTACATACATGTATAATGCAATTAACAACTATAAAAACACACGGGACAAAATATGCATTGAATCGTATGCATATACCCCAGCCCAATATTTAACATCAGAGCTTGTGTGGAAAATACGCTATCGCATATACTGTATCAAATGTGCGCATGTGTAGTAATAAAAAAATAAACATAATTGTATAAATGTAATAAACAATACCGTAAATGTATTTACCAACAATTCTGTGTACCCGGATAATGTATACTGTACATGAATCACCCCTATATTACAAATGTCCATGCAGTAACAATAATATGAATCAATTGTACAGACTGTATATCATCATGTTCATAAATGTGTTCGTTAGCTATCTAACAGAATGTTTATATTTATTGCACAATAAATATAAATACGGTACGTGTCATAATTGACAGGATGCTCCGTGATGTTTCGTTGTTTTGATGATAGAAATTAACGTAAAAAAGGGGTTATTAATGTTCGTATTGTAATGTTAATGAAATGCAAACCATTGCAATGGTTAACATTAGGCCGTTGAAATCGACTGAGAAAGATTATATTTTAAAATCCGCGAAATGTATCTGCAAAAAAATAAGTGGGCAGAACGATTTTAATTCATTAAAATATTGTAAATAAACTAACAAAAAAAATACTGAGTAATTTACAATAGAAATCTGAGCATTAAAAATGGTCAACAGACTTGTTTAAATACATTTTGGTAACTACCCTTAGCCGTCAATCTCTATCCAGGTGAACATGTGCAAAATATATATTGTGCACAGTATGTACCTAATTGTTATATAAATGTATATATGAATAAAAATGTGTGTTTTTTAATTATACAGGCATTATTGCAATGCTTATTTTACAGTGTAAATATATAGTGGCATTATATTGTATTATATTGTATGCGATATAAACAGTATAGCAGGTGTGTATATATATACTGTTGCCTTGTGTGGGTTATTGTAAGATATACATTGAAGGGAGGGAAATTATACAGCGTTATTATCAAATAAGATAATACCAATATTCCAACACTCGATAAAGAATCATACATTTAACAAATGGTTACTAAGTACTGTATTAATGTATAATATATATATTTTACGACCTATGATTATTATATTATTGCACCGGTGATTGCTACTAGGTTAGCAATTGGTGCACACACGCACACACAAAGGACGGCCTATACATCGTGGTGCGGTGTGCAGGCAAACATCGCCACTGGGGAGACAAAGGCGGCCGGGCGTGGTGCTGGCCACCCACCCCCTCGTGTGCCAGAGTGCAGGACTTCACGGCTACTACTCGCTAACAGCACTTGCCCCTACAGTCTGTTGAAGGCTACACGGGGGATCTTTGTCTTGGCCTTGTGTGTCAACGTATTCGTGGGGAGCGGTGGCGCTGTGGTTAGCGCACTGCGCTACGAACCCGGCGAACCGAGTTCGATTCCCGCTCACGGCCAATGCCGGTGGTGATTATCTCAACCGGTCCTGGAGCCTCACCTAGGTCGACTCAGCCTCAAATGAGTACCTGGCGTGATGTGTGAAGATCGCCACTGGGGAGACAAAGGCGGCCGGGCGTGGTGCAGGCCACCCACTCGCTCGTGTGCCACAGTGCCTCCCTTCATAGGGTGCTGCTACTCGCTAAGAGCACTTGCCCCAACAGTCTGTGTAGGCTATACAGGGGACCTGTGTCTTCATAAGAAATAGGCATGCACAAGAGGTGACGTTTCGGGCACTAGTCCCTCGGCACGTAGGGTAAAGTCAGAAAGGTAGAAGAAGAAGAATGACCCATTTAAATTCGGAGACAAAAAAACTCAAATCAGCTATTTTGGGAGTGTGTTTTGCATGATAATTACGGGGGAAGGATAAGTCTACAGAATACCCGTGCTAATATTCACGTGCAGTGTAGCTGCAGTGCACATTTTAATATATATACAATGTGTTTTTTCTTACGTTCAACATACACACAGCCTACAGTATACGTTTAAATTATAAAGCCATACATTAACGTGGTATAGATATACTGTACGTATGTAAAGTATGTATATATGTGTATACATACATGTGTCTCCATCCACACGTGTGTCTGCCTACATAAATGTGTCCGTATACACACACGTGCGTCTGCATACATACATACATACGTGTGTGTATGTGTGTTTGTATAACAATATGTATCTTATATGCACACATCTACACCGATAATATACAACGCACCATATACACAGCCATGTATATATTTGGCATGTGCACCTAGCTTGGCACGAGCGCCGTGGGACGTCACGCAGACTTGTGGTTTACGCATGCGTGTGCACGTGTGTCTACAAAACCTATGTATTCATACGCTGACTGAATAAATGTCGGTGTGTGGTAGGCGTATACATGTCTTACACAAGTACAAATAATACACGCAGACGAAACAAAGATCCCCCGCATAGCGTTAACATACTTTCGGGGCAAGCGCTGTTAGCTAGTAGCAGCTATGATGGTCGGAACGGTACGCGAGTGGGTGGGTGGCCAGCATCACGCCCGGCCGCCTTTGTCTCCCTTGTGGCGATGTTTACTACATACCGCACCGGCTACTCATTTGCCACACATCCACACACAACCGCGCAATTCAGAAACAAAACATTACATCGTATATACGGCGCCGACACACACACACATATATAAAGAAATACAAAAGACACAAAAATAAATTGACAATTCGTACTTACATACGCACGCGCTATGCTACGAAAGTCAAGAGCGCGCATACGTCGTCAACCATGTCAATGGCCACGACAATCACAACGTTACGTTTGACGATCGTGTGCGCACAACGGCCAACGCTAATTCACCGCAGCGTCTCGGGCGGGGGGCCTGTGGCATGATCGCACGCGACGCTTTAGACGAGATACGCGATAGGGGTGGGGGTAGGTGCGTAATGGGTAAGTTGGATAGGAGGGGTTAGGTAGGTAAGTAGGGGTAGGTAGGGGCAGGTAGGGGTAGGTAGGTAGGGGTAGGTAGGGGTAGGTAGGGACAGGTAGGGGTAGGTAGGTAGGGGTAGATAGGGGTAGGTAGGGGTAGTAGGTAGGGGTGGGTAGGGGTAGGTAGGTAGGGGTAGGTAGGTAGGGGTAGGTAGGGGCAGGTAGGGGCAGGTAGGTAGGGGTAGATAGGGGTAGGTAGGTAGGGGCAGGTAGGGGCAGGTAGGGGCAGGTAGGAGTAGGTAGGTAGGGGTAGGTAGGGGTAGGTAGGTAGGGGTAGGTAGGGGCAGGTAGGGGTAGGTAGGTACGGGTAGGTAGGGGCAGGTAGGGGTAGGTAGGGCTAGATAGGGGTAGGTAGGTAGGGGTAGGTAGGGCTAGGTAGGGGTAGGTAGGTAGGGGTAGGTAGAGCGGATGGGGTGATGATCTGCGAGTGCACTGAATGGAAAGAGGGCGGGAGCGGTGTGGAGGATTTTGCGTTGCGGTTTGGGGGTTGAGCGCCTTCCGTTAAGTGGGTGCGTGATGGATGGGGGATCCAATGCTATTTAGTAATATGTAAGCGTGTATATTTGTCAAATACCATTACTAAGGCGTAAAAGAAGTCGGTCGTAATGATTATTTGAGGGAGGCACGTATGAATATACACAAGCATCAACCGAATGTAATTTGAGAGTAAGGGGTTGTTGTGGGTGAGTGCGTGTGGCTATGCCAGACGTGAAATATAAACAACGTACAAAGGCATAACAACAAAAAAACAAAGATGCCCCGTATAGGCGGTACGGGCAGCTGGGGCAAGTGCTGTTTGTTGTGGCCATAAAACAAAAGCCACCACGCACGGGCCGCCTTTGTCTCTCCGGTGCTGCAGGGTTGGGTTTGCGTCATATCGCAGCAGCTTGTACTCGCCGTGTCAACAATTGTCTCGGTTTGTGTTGAACTGTGACCCCCATGTGTCCACCTCACTCCCCCTACCTTCAACATCGGCGGTATATCGCCTCAAAAACGACAGTGGCAGTTTACAACAACGACAACAACAACAATGGTGGCAGTTTACAACAACAACAATGGTGGTAGTTTACCAAAACAACAACGACAATGGTGGTAGTTTACCAAAACAACAACGACAATGGTGGTAGTTTACCAAAACAACAACGACAATGGTGGTAGTTTACCAAAACAACAACAACAATGGTGGCAGTTTACAACAACAACAATGGTGGCAGCTTACAACAACAACAATGGTGGTAGTTTACCAAAACAACAACAACAATGGTGGTAGTTTACCAAAACAACAACAATGGTGGTAGTTTACCAAAACAACAACGACAATGGTGGTAGTTTACCAAAACAACAATGGTGGCAGCTTACAACAACAACAATGGTGGCAGTTTACAACAACGGTGACAGTTTACAACAACAATGGTAGCCGCTTACAACAACAACGGAGACAGTTTACAACAACAATGGTGACAGTTTACAACAACGGTGACAGTTTACAACAACGGTGACAGTTTACAACAACGACAATGGTGGCAGTTTACAACAACAGCGATAGTGTACAACAACGACAATGGTGGTAGCTTATAACAACAACGGTGACAGTTTACAACAACAACAATGGTGGCAGCTTACAACAACAATGGTGGCAGCTTACAACAACAATGGTGACAGTTTACAACAACGACAATGGTGGCAGTTTGCCAAAACAACAACAATGGTGGCAGTTTACAACAACAACGGAGACAGTTTACAACAACAACGGAGACAGTTTACAACAACAACAATGGTGGCAGTTTACAACAACAACGGAGACAGTTTACAACAACAACGGTGACAGTTTACAAAAACAACGGAGACAGTTTACAACAACAACAATGGTGGCAGTTTACAACAACAACGGAGACAGTTTACAACAACAACAATGTTGGCAGCTTGCAACAACAACGGTGACAGTTTACAAGAACAACAATGGTGGCAGCTTACAACAACAACGGAGACAGTTTACAACAACAATGGTGGCAGTTTACAACAACAACAATGGTGGCAGTTTAAAACAACAACAACAACGCCGCCTTTGCCCTCCACCCTGCTTTGCGGCTCAGAGAGCTGAACTCCCCCCCCGCCCCCCCTACAGGTGTCCCCACATCGACATCCATCGTGGAAGCTTGGCGCGTCAGATGCTTCCAGCGCATCCTAGGGCTAACCTGGGCGGATACAGTACCCCACTGGATGTCAAAACCACTCCGTACCCAATTAACATCTGGGACAGTTCACCTGAATTGGTTTAAGACAAGCCTGCCTCTCGTGCTGATGAGACACTGGTTGTCAAAACCACTCTTTGTCCCTAAGATCAGCGGTTCACGGGCATTGATTAAAGCAAAGCCTGGACTCTGCTGATGAAACGATGAGCGGTCCAAACCTTACCCAAGAGTTGTGTTTGTGTTCAAACCAGTTCTTCTGAAAGTATGCACTCCCAGAACGCCGTTTGGCCGACGGGATGTGTAACTAAAAACTTTGATTTTTCATTGCTTGTTAGGTGCCATGCTGTAAATGGGCACCTACGTATTAAGAAAGCCTGGCCGCCTTTGTCTCCCCCAAGGCCGATATGTACACGTTGCATCAAGCCAGTTTGTACTCATTTCTGGCTGAGTCGACCTAGGGGAGTCTTAACAGACTCTTGGGGCAAGTGCTGTTCGCGAGCACCTATTAAGGTCAAACCGGCACACGAGGGGGTGGGTGGACAGCACCACGCCCGACCGCCTTTGTCTCCCGAGAGGCTGAGTCGACCTAGGGGAGACCCAGGACTGGTTCAGATAATCGTCACTGGTGTTGGTGGCCGTTAGTGGGAATCGAACTCGGGATTGCCTGTTTTGTAGCGCAGCGATGCGGTGGTGAGATGTTAACTACCTCGCCTGGTACACAGGAGTTCGTGGGTTCCATCCAGACCCTGACGCCTGCTGTATATTTGAAGTTTGAGTGTGTCTCTCTCATTATCATCACAGTGGCTAGGAGATGTTAACTACCTCGCCTGGTATACGGGAGGTCATGGGTTCGATCCCGACTCTGACGCCTGCTGTATATTTATAGTTTGAGTGTGTATCTCTCTCTCTCCGTATTCGCGTGGATTTTTCTCCGGGTCCTCATCAACATCACGCGTTTAGAGAATTTGGCCTACCATAAATGTCCAAGATGATGATAAGCCAACTTCGTTGACCTATCATTTGTGAGCAGGTCGCTTATGAAAAACAGCGAATTCGCTCAGTAGGGCCTTACCTGGTAAAATAAAATTAAAACTTTTATATTCTTGGTTCTTTCGGTAAAGTCACGTAGAAGGGAAACAATCATCATCATCTGATGATGATTTGCTTGTGTTGCAGTCGAAACGTCGTGATAATTTTATTGTTTTATATTTTTATTATTTTATTGTTTCCCTTCTACGTGACTTTACCGAAAGAACCAAGAATATGAATCCCTGCAGTCACGAAAGCTTTCAATCAAAATTTAAAACTGTTTAGTTGCAGTGTACACACACACGTACAGCCGGTTAAACCAGCTTCGCACGGGCAGGGACATTGTCATTACTCAAGCAAGCCAACGGAATTAATTCGCCTAACAACCACCAATTCCACACCCACAACTGCAGGGATCTCTCACGTAACATTGGGACTGCCCGAGAGACGGAGTCCCAGTCAAAGACAGAGACAAAGATTTACCGTGTAGCCTTTCACAGACCGCTTGGGGCAAGTGCTGTTAGCGAGCACCTATGAAGGCCGCCACGGCACACGAGGGCGTCTGGGTGTCCAGCACCACGCCCGGCCGCCTTTGTCTCCCCAGTGGTGATGTTTACACACTACACCAGGTGCTCATTTGAGGCTGAGTTGACCGAATCAACTCCCCACTCACCCACACACAAAGACAAACCACACACACACACACGCTCACCCACAAACACACACACACAGAAACCCCAGCAAAAACATACACACAACCGTCTTCACACACACACATGCACCCACACATATACACAGTCACTCTCACCCACACACACACAACCCACACGCACATACACACTCAACGTCACCGGTGTTGGCCGTGAGCGGGAATCGAATCCCGGTGTGCTAACCACTGCGCATATGTACACTCACACCCCGGTTAACGTCGGGGGTGCGTTCCTGAAAGGTGCGACGGCGTATATCGAAACGACGTAACATCGAAGCGGTTTGCAGGGTAGGTGGTGGTGGCGGTGGTGGTGGAGGCGAAGCCTGAGAGGCGACGGATAACGAAACAGGATGCACGATGCTATCACCAGCGACGTAAGTGTGGGGAGGCGACGCAAATCGGGTGACGACGCATTTGCGGAACGACTTAAAACGGGGAGTGGGGGGGAGACGTAAGTCGGCCCGTGAGTGTACCTACATAATGCGTACACGCTCACATTCATTGTGCGTGCAACAATCTCGGAAAGCCGCTGCTTCTCGAGATACTGCTGGGAAAAAGGGACAGGGTGGGGGGGGGATCGACACATCGACACACCGACACATCGACACATCGACACACCGACACACCGACACACCGAGCGCTGCTAACCATGGGATACTGGGAACACAAGAGACGTCTGTCTCTGTTTTGTGAGGAACCAACTGAAGGCACCTCGATATGCTGGGGGCAGGCAGTCGTGGGTAGAGTGTCTGGGAGGGGATCGCGGAGGAGGGGAGTCGGCGGCACGAACGGCTGGGGGAAGGTACAGACTGTGGGATCAGCAGAGGAGAGGGAGCGACCTCGCACTGAGTGGAAGCTGGCTCGGGTCGTGGCTTGGACGAACAAAACAAACCTTGGCTGCTGGAGCGGAGAGTGAGTCCGTGATGATGGTGATGTTGATAATGGTTGGTGATGTTGATGATGATGATGATAATAATGGTGATGTTTTGATTCATATTCTTGGTTCTTTCGGAAAAAGTCACGTAGAAGGGAAGCAATAAAATAATAAAAATTCAAAACAAGATCCAGGTCCGATTCAACACATTACATAAAATCCGTGATCTGGTTCCGTCTGTAAAAGATGTGATTCCGGATATACAGTACCCTGGTGTCTACAAACTAAGTTGCCTCTGTAGTAGTAGTTACATTGGAGAAACCAAACGACATGTCTCGGACCGTATTCGTGAACACAAAGCAGACCTTAAACACGGTAGGACCAACACCTCGGCCGTGGCAGATCATTGTTATAATTCAGTAGGCTCACATGACATTGACTTCTCCAAGACAGAGGTTCTTTGCAAGCCATCTGGCTACCATGATAGATTCGTTCATGAGACTATCCACATACAAACACAGAGACAATTTCAACCGAGAAGATGGATTCTGGCTTAGCAATCATTGGAAGGATTTGATCAACCATTTCGGATCTTAATTGATTGTTCACGCTTAAGGTGGCTTTCAGACCGCATCCATTATTTTCGTCTCCTCCCTCCTCTTTTCCGAACATAGATGAACTCGTCCATCTGAATAACTGCCAAATCGCTCTCCGTGGTGATAACGTTTAAAAAAAACGCCACTTTTTTCAAATATTCTTGCTGTGGTTTTCACCCCTGATGATGATTGCTTGTGCTGCAGTCGAAACGTCGTGAGAATTTTATTGTGTTTTATATATATTTTATTATTTTATTGTTTCCCTTCTAAGTGACTTTACCAAAAGAACCAATAATATAATGGTGATGTTGTTGATGATGGTAGTGATGTTGATAATCGTAATGTTGATGATGTTGATAATGCTGATGATGGAGGTGAAGATGATGATGATGATGATCTTGACTTAAAGCTTTCGTGACTGCAGGAATTCACATTATTTGGGTCTTTCGGCAAAGTCAGAAATGTTCACAAACATTACTACAAACTACGACGACGTTTCGATCGCAACATAAGCGGTCGTCATCAGGTGTAGAGAAAAAAAGAGCTCTCTTTTTTCCATCTCTGTTTTTTCTCTCCACCTGATGATGACCGCTTGTGTTGCGATCGAAACGTCGTCGCTTTTGTTTTGTTATCTTTTTTTTAAACCTATCTACGTGACTTTTTCGAAGGACCCAAAGATGATGATGATGTTGATGTTCGATCATGACGACAATTGTGATGATGATGATAATGATGATGTTAATATTTATGACGACTGTGATGATGATGTTTATAATATTGATATTGATTGTGTTTACAATGACGATGCTGTTGATGATGGTCATGTTGATGATATTGATCTCAATATTTATTGCGACTACGATGATGATATTCAGGTTTATGACCGCGATGGTGATAACAACGATGATGGTGACGACAATGATGATGATCATGACGATGATAAATATAGGTCACATCATCATCACCACGCAGCCTGAATCGTCTCAACATCACCTACCCACTACGCAGACATCGTTCATTCATTAGGCCACTGAGTGACGGAAACATTTGCGAGCCCACATTTTTGTGTTCATTATATCTATAATCTATCTTCAAACTCCGTGCGTGATCTGACGATTATAACTCGAGCAATTATACATTTTATAGCCATCAGCCCCCACTCGTCACATTTCCTGATCCCGGAAAGTCGTGGCGAGTCGATGAAACGCAACTGTTGTTTAGGGCTGAGTGGTCTGGGCCCTTTAGATGTTATGCGGAATAATTATTTTATTGCATGCCCCCCCATCCACCAACATCACCTCCTCGCCACATCCCTGTGACGCGGTTCCTTCAAATCCAACCGCGTGCCCCCAAATCAATTACTATATCTCATTCGGCGACAATACAGGGAGTGAGACAAAACATATACAGTACTGAATAATATCTAAACTCTGCGATAACTTGCGCATGTGAAACTAACAAAAAAGTGTGGAGTCCATAATGGTCGTGTTAGAGACACTGAGTTCTGGGTCTGAGTTTCTGTTTCTCAGACAGCTCTTAAAAGACCTTGTCAAGGCCAGCTAGGCACTCTGTGGGTATCTGGTAGTCACATCTAAACACGCTGTGGGTGTCTCCTAGTCATGTCTAGACACGCTGTGGGTATCTGGCAGTCACTTCTAGACACTCTGGGTGTCTCGTAGTCACTTCTAGACACTCTGTGGGTGCCTGCAAGTCACTTCTAGACACGCTGTGGGTGTCTGGCAGCCACTTCTAGACACTCTGGGTGTCTCGTAGTCACTTCTAGACACTCTGTGGGTGCCTAGCAGTCACTTCTAGACACTCTGTCGCCGTTGAGGACTCGACTGAGAGACGCCGCCACCTCGAGGCATCGGGCATCTCCCCCTGAGTCCCTCCCGGTGGCTAGGAGATGTTAACTCCCTCGCCTAGTAAACAGGAGATGTTAACTCCCTCGCCAGGTATACAGGATATGTCAACTCCCTCGCCTAATAAACAGGAAATGTTAACTCCCTCGCCTAGTAAACAGGAGATGTCAACTCCCTCGCCTTGTACACAGTAGATGTTGACTACCTCGCTTGGTTAGTAGGAGATGTTAACAACCTCGCCTGGTACACAGGAGATGTTAACTCCCTCGCCTAGTAAACAGGAGATGTCAACTCCCTCGCCTAGTAAACAGGAGATGTTAACTCCCTCGCCTGGTAAACAGGAGATGTTAACTCTCTCGCCTGGTACACAGGAGATGTTAACTACCTCACCTGGTACACAGGAGATGTTAACTACCTTGCCTGGTACACAGGAGATGTTAACTACCTCGCCTGGTACACAGGAGATGTTAACTACCTCGCCTGGTACACAGGAGATGTTAACTACCTCGCCTGATATACAGGAGATGTTAACTACCTCGCCTGATATACAGGAGATGTTAACTACCTCGCCTGGTACACAGGAGATGTTAACTACCTCGCCTAGTAAACAGGAGATGTTAACTACCTCGCCTGGTATACAAGAGATGTTAACTACCTCGCCTGGTATACAGGAGATGTTAACTTCCTCGCCTGGTACACAGGAGATGTTAACTACCTCGCCCGGTATACAGGAGATGTTAACTACCTCGCCTGGTCGACAGGAGATGTTAACTACCTCGCCTGGTGTACAGGAGATGTTAACTCCCTCGCCAGGTATACAGGAGATGTTAACTACCTCGCCTGGTATACAGGAGATGTTAACTCCCTCGCCTAGTAAACAGGAGATGTTAACTCCCTCGCCTAGTAAACAGGAGATGGCAACTCCCTCGCCTAGTACACAGTAGATGTTGACTACCTCGCCTGGTAAGTAGGAGATGTTAACAACCTCGCCTAGTAAACAGGAGATGTCAACTCCCTCGCCTAGTAAACAGGAGATGTTAACTCCCTCGCCTAGTAAACAGGAGATGTTAACTACCTCGCCTGGTACACAGGAGATGTTAACTACCTCGCCTGGTACACAGGAGATGTTAACTACCTCGCCTGGTACACAGGAGATGTTAACTACCTCGCCTGATGTACAGGAGATGTTAATTACCTCGCCTAGTATACAGGAGATGTTAACTACCTCGCCTGGTATACAGGAGATGTTAACTACCTCGCCTGGTATACAGGAGATGTTAACTTCCTCGCCTGGTACGCAGGAGACGTTAACTACCTCACCTGGTATACAGGAGATGTTAACTACCTCGCCTGGTAGACAGGAGATGTTAACTACCTCGCCTGATATACAGGAGATGTTAACTACCTCGCCTGGTGACAGGAGATGTTAACTACCTCGCCTGGTATACAGGAGATGTTAACTACCTCGCCTGGTATACAGGAGATGTTAACTACCTCGCCTGGTATACAGGAGATGTTAACTTCCTCGCCTGGTACACAGGAGATGTTAACTACCTCGCCTGGTATACAGGAGATGTTAACTACCTCGCCTGGTAGACAGGAGATGTTAACTACCTCGCCTGGTGTACAGGAGATGTTAACTACCTCGCCTGGTGCACAGGAGATGTTAACTACCTCGCCTGGTACACAGGAGATGTTAACTACCTCGCCTGGTACACAGGAGATGTTAAATCCCTCGCCTGGTACACATTAGATGTTAACTCCCTCGCCTGGTACACAGGAGATGTTAACTACCTCGCCTAGTATACAGGAGATGTTAACTCCCTAGCCTGGTGTACAGGAGATGTTAACTACCTCGCCTGGTATACAGGAGATGTTAACTACCTCGCCTGGTGTACAGGAGATGTTAACTACCTCGCCTGGTATACAGGAGATGTTAACTACCTCGCCTGGTATTCAGATGTTAACTACCTCGCCTGGTACACATTAGATGTTAACTCCCTCGCCTGGTATAAAGGAGATGTTAACTACCTCGCCTGGTATACAGGAGATGTTAACTACCTCGCCTGGTGTACAGGAGATGTTAACTACCTCGCCTGGTGTACAGGAGATGTTAACTCCTTCGCCGAGTAAACAGGAGATGTTGACTACCTCACCTGGTACACAGGAGATGCTAACTACCTCGCCTGGTGTACAGAAGATGTTAACTACCTCGCCTGGTATACAGGAGATGTTAACTACCTCGCCTGGTGTACAGGAGATGTTAACTACCTCGCCTGGTACACAGGAGATGTTAACTCCCTCGCCTGGTGTACAGGAGATGTTAACTACCTCGCCTGGTACACAGGAGATGTTAACTCCCTCGCCTGGTACACAGGAGATGTTAACTACCTCGCCTGGTATACGGGAGATGTTGACTACCTCGCCTGGTACACAGGAGATGTTGACTACCTCGCCTGGTACACAGGAGGTCGTGGGTTCGATCCAGACCCTGCTGTCTAGTTCGCACGCCTCTCTCTCAATCGTCGCGTGGATTTCCCTCTGGGTCTTCCGGTGTCTCTTCAGCGCATTCGGAATCAACATCGTTTAGAGAATGTGGCCGCTGCTGTGAGTGTCCACGTGATGATGATGATGAGCAGCTATCACTCGTGATGACCAAGGTCGCTTCTGACAACGAGCTACGTAGCTACAGCGGGGCCTCACCCGGTTTTAACAAAAAAACACACAGAGTCCAGTTATTTATATTTATAGTAGCTTCACACACTTTACACTCACATCGTTTCAGTCGTAGTTTAAATGCCTCTCGCTACCACCACTAAAGTCCCTCCCCCCCCCCTCTGAATCCCCCCCTCCGAATCCCTCCCCCCCCCCTGAATCCCTCCCCCCCCCCTGAATCCCTCCCCCCCCCCCTCTGACTCCCTCTACCCCCCCCTCTCCCCTCTCCCCCCCCCCCTGAATCTCTCTCCCCCCCCCCTCTGAATCCCTCCCCCCCCCTCTGAATCCCCCCCCCCTGAACCCCTCTCCCCCCCCCTGAATCTCTCCCCCCCCCCTCTGAATCCCTCCCCCCCTCCCCCTCCCCTCTGAATCCCCCCCCCCCTGAACCCCTCTCCCCCCCCTGAATCCCTCTCCCCCCCCCCCCCGAACCCCTCTCCCCCCCCCCCCGAATCCCTCCCCCCCCACCCCCCTGAACCCCTCTCCCTGCACGGGGCTCTTGTCTTGCAGGTGTTCACCCCCAGCCCCCACCCAACCCCCCCTCCCCCTCCCCCCCGTGGTTGCCCCGGCAACGTAATGAGAGGTTAATACAGGGGCCGGAACATTGTAGTGAGGGTCCTCGCTAATGCAATTACAGCCAGCGGCAGCCGCTATGCAAATGAGGAGCACTAACACAGCCTGGGGGGGGGAGGGGTAGTGGGGGGAGCGGGGGAGCGGGTGGGGGTCTAATTGGAGTGGGGGGTGGCAGTCATGGTAATGATGAAGACAGTGATGGTAATGATGGTGGTGATGGTAAAAGTTGGATGATGATGGTAGTGATGGTAATGATGAAGACAGTGATGGTAATGATGATGGTAAAAGTTGGATGACGATGGTAGTGATGGTAATGATGAAGACAGTGATGGTAATGGTGATGGTAAAAGTTGGATGATTATGCTAGTGATGGTAATGATGAAGACAGTGATGGTGATGGTGATGGTAAAAGTTGGATGATGATGGTAGTGATGGTCATGATGAAGACAGTGATGGTAATGATGATGGTGATGGTAAAAGTTGGATGACGATGGTAGTGATGGTAATGATGAAGACAATGATGGTAATGATGATGGTAAAAGTTGGATGATGATGGTAGTGATGGTAATGATGAAGACAGTGATGATGATGGTGATGGTAAAAGTTGGATGATGATGCTAGTGATGGTAATGATGAAGACAGTGATGGTGATGGTGATGGTAAAAGTTGGATGATGATGGTAGTGATGGTCATGATGAAGACAGTGATGGTAATGATGATGGTGATGGTAAAAGTTGGATGACGATGGTAGTGATGGTAATGATGAAGACAATGATGGTAATGATGATGGTAAAAGTTGGATGATGATGGTAGTGATGGTAATGATGAAGACAGTGATGATGATGGTGATGGTAAAAGTTGGATGATGATGCTAGTGATGGTAATGATGAAGACAGTGATGGTGATGGTGATGGTAAAAGTTGGATGATGATGGTAGTGATGGTCATGATGAAGACAGTGATGGTAATGATGATGGTGATGGTAAAAGTTGGATGACGATGGTAGTGATGGTAATGATGAAGACAATGATGGTAATGATGATGGTAAAAGTTGGATGATGATGGTAGTGATGGTAATGATGAAGACAGTGATGATGATGGTGATGGTAAAAGTTGGATGATGATGCTAGTGATGGTAATGATGAAGACAGTGATGGTGATGGTGATGGTAAAAGTTGGATGATGATGGTAGTGATGGTCATGATGAAGACAGTGATGGTAATGATGATGGTGATGGTAAAAGTTGGATGACGATGGTAGTGATGGTAATGATGAAGACAATGATGGTAATGATGATGGTAAAAGTTGGATGATGATGGTAGTGATGGTAATGATGAAGACAGTGATGATGATGGTGATGGTAAAAGTTGGATGATGATGCTAGTGATGGTAATGATGAAGACAGTGATGGTGATGGTGATGGTAAAAGTTGGATGATGATGGTAGTGATGGTCATGATGAAGACAGTGATGATGATGATGGTAAAAGTTGGATGATGATGGTAGTGATGGTCATGATGAAGACAGTGATGAAGGTGATGGTAAAAGTTGGATGATGATGGTAGTGATGGTCATAATGAAGACAGTGATGGTGATGATGATGGTGATGGTAAAAGTTGGATGATGATGATGATGGTAGTGATGGTAATGATGAAGACAGTGATGATGGTGATGGTAAAAGTTGGATGATGATGGTAGTGATGGTAATGATGAAGACAGTGATGGTGATGATGATGGTGATGGTAAAAGTTGGATGATGATGGTAGTGATGGTCATGATGAAGACAGTGATGGTGTGATGGTCATGGTAAAAGTTGGATTGATGATAACAGTGGAGGTGCTGCTGATGATGATCATGACAGTGGAGGTGGTGCTGCTGCTGATGATGACAGTGATAGTGGTGCTGCTGATGATGAAAGTGGTGCTGCTGCCGATGATGATGATGACAGTGGAGGTGGTGCTGCTGATGATGATGACAGTGGAGGTGGTGCTGCTGCTGATGATAATGATGATGACAGTGGAGGTGGTGCTGCTGATGATAAAAGTGGTCTTGCTGCTGATGATGACAGTGGAGGTGGTGCTGCTGATGATGATGATGATGACAGTGGAGGTGGCGCTGCTGATGATGAAAGTGGCGCTGATGATGATGATGATGACAGTGATAGTGGTGCTGCTGATGATGATGACAGTGGAGGTGGCGCTGCTGATGATGAAAGTGGCGCTGCTGATGATGATGACAGTGATAGTGGTGCTGCTGATGATGATGACACTGGAGGTGGTGCTGCTGATGATGAAAGTGGCGCTGCTGATGATGACAGTGATAGTGGTGCTGCTGATGATGATGACAGTGGAGGTGGTGCTGCTGATGATGAAAGTGGCGCTGCTGATGATGATGACAGTGATAGTGGTGCTGCTGATGATGATGACATTGGAGGTGTTGCTGATGATGATAATGGTGGTGCTGTTGCTGATGGTAATAATGATGAGTGCGGTGCTGATGATGATGATGAGTGCGGTGCTGATGATGATGATGACAGTGGAGGTGGTGGTGGTGGTGGTTATGGGAGATGTGTTGTCTTGGAGACAGGGAAAAGAGAGTTTCTATTCAATGGGAGGAAATTAATTTTCTTTACACTGGGGATGGTTCGCGCGCGCGCGTGTGTGTCTGCGTGTGTATGTGTGTGTGTCCGTGTGTGTGTGCGTGTGTGTGTCTGTGTGTGTATGCGTGTGTGTGTCTGCGTGTTTGTGTGTGCGTGTGTGTGTGTCTGCGTGTGTGTGTCTGCGTGTGTGTGTCTGCGTGTGTGCTTGTGAGTGTGTCTGCGTGTGTGTGTGTATCTGCGTGTGTGTGTATCTGTGTGTGTCTGTGTGTGTGTCTGTGTGTGTTTGTGTGTGTGTGTCTGTGTGTGTGTGTCTCTGTGTGTGTGTGCGTGTGTGTGTGTCAGTGTGTGTGTGTGACAGTGTGTGTGTCAGTGTGTGTGTCAGTGTGTGTCAGTGTGTGTCAGTGTGGGGAGTGATAGTGTAGCGGTTAGCGCTACGCTGCGCTATGAACCTGGCGACCTGGGTTCGATTCCCGCTCACGGCCAACACCAGTGACGATTATCTGAACCGGGCCTCCCCTAGGTCAACTCAGCCTCAAATGAGTACCTGGTGCGATGTGTAAACATCGCCACTAGGCGGTCGGGCGTGGTGCTGGCCACCCACCCCCTCGTGTACCGTTCCGGCCTTCATAGGTGCTCGCTAACAGCACTTGCCCCTACAGTCTGTTAAGGCTATATGGGGGATCTTTGTGTATGTGTCAGTGTGTGTGTGTGTCTGCGTGTGCGTGTGTGGAGCGGTAGTGTAGCGGTTAGCGCACTGCGTTACGAACCTGGCGACCAAAGTTCGATTCTCGCTCACGGCCAAGACCAGTGGCTATTATCTGAACCGGTCCTGGGCCTCCCCTAGGTCGACTCAGCCTCAAACGAGTACCTGGTACGGTGTGTAAACATCGCCACTGGGGATACAAAGGCAGTCGGGCGTGGTGCTGTCCACCCACCACCTCGTGTGCCGTGCCGGCCTTCATAGGTGCTCGCTAACAGCACTTGCCACAATAGTCGGGCGAGGCTATGTGGGGGACCTTTGTGTGTGTGCGTGCGTGCGTGTCTCTTTGCGTGTGGGGAGCGGTGGCGCAGTGGTTAGCGCGCTGCGCTACAAAACTCGGTAACCCGAGTTAGCGAGCGCCTATGGGGGTGGTTGGCCAGCACCACGCCCTGCCGCCTTTGTCTCCCCAGTGACGATGTTGACTGCACAGCGCACCAGCGACTCATGTGATGGGCTGAGTCGACGTACAGGAGGTCAATGCCCGGTTCAGACAAATTCGTCACTGATCTGGAATCGAACTCGGCTCCTTGGGTTTCGTAGCGCGGCGCGCTAAGCGCTACAGCGTATGACAAAGATCCCCCCGTGTAGTCTGAACAGACTGTAGTGTTAGCGAGCACCTATAAAGGCCGGCACGGCACACGAGGGGGTGGGTGGCCAGCACCACGCAAGCACACACACACACACAAACTCACGCACACAAACTCACGCTCAGAGATCGAAACACACACGCGCGCGCGCGAATACACACACACGCGAGCACACACACACACAGGGAAACACACGCACAGAGCCATCCAAACACACACACGCGTACATACACACACGCACACATGCAATTATCCATCAAATAGACCTCACAGCCTTCAGTGTTGTGACACTTCTCAACACCATCCAGCAGAGAAATGAAATATTCATCTGAAAATGTGACAAATTTCGCTGCCAGGGTGCACTCTGCAGCTCACTCACGGCGCTAAATGCACACCCAGAGCTTCTGTTTAAACTTGGGATGTGATTCAAGTCGGAGAGACTGGACCGTGCCATAGGAACGTGGAATGAATCGTTGTCGGTACAACTACGATCAACGCTAAAACCGTCATAATTATTACTACTACGACCACAATTATCACCACCACTAAACCACTGCTATCATCATCATCTTCATGATCATATCATCATCAACATCACCACCATCACCACCAAAGACAAAGATCCCCCGTATAGCCTTTGACAGACTGTTAGGGCAAGTGCTGTTAGCGAGCACCACCACCATTACCATCACCACCATTACCATCACCACCATCACAACTATCACCACCACCACACACCTCTGCAATGGCCCTTCCTCAGTGGCCCATTAAGAAAGGCCCTTGCCCGAAACGTCGTCTATTATATATTGTAAGGCCACGCAAGCGGTGGTGGTGTTGTAGCTATTGACGAACGTGTTCCGATTGTTATTTTAACTCCGTAGTCACAATCACCGAATGATGTAAAACACGGAGAGAGGGGAGAGATTCCTTGC
Organism: Petromyzon marinus; assembly: GCF_048934315.1. Lineage (NCBI taxonomy): Eukaryota > Metazoa > Chordata > Hyperoartia > Petromyzontiformes > Petromyzontidae > Petromyzon > Petromyzon marinus. The sequence goes on along the minus strand of NC_133721.1, from coordinate 9,893,529 downwards.
CGATAACATCTGGCCGTTCACGAATGATAATGAGAATAACGATTATGATGTTTTATCCCGGAGAAATGCGATGAGCGATGAAGCTTATTTTTTTTTCACAGATATCCGGTAGAGGTGGCTCAGAAAGTCACAACAACAAAGAATACAACAACAGCAAACCCGACAGGAGTGCAAAGTACAGTGAAAAGGTGAGCGAATCACTAAAAATAAGTCAATAAAAGCTCAAGTATTTTGTTTTATTCTACCAGGTAAGGCCCCCACTGAGCTACTTAGCTCTTGTTTCAGAAGCGACCCCGGCTATAGCAAATGATAGCTCAACGAAGTGGGCTCATCATCATCATCATCGCGTGGAAATGTACAGCAGGAGACACATAGTCGAGACCAGTGGTTCTTCTTCCGAACCTGGGGGGTGATACCAATCACGCTGGGCGTAGCGAGACATGGCCGGATCTGTTGTTGTAGATTGTAAATCATCGAAACACAAATTAATTACGGGAACCTGAAGTAACAACTTGTTTTGCTTAGCCAAACCCCCTTCTGCATTTGTTAACGTTGTAACAAACAAATTTACGATTGAGAATCAAAAGGCTGCAGCAAAGGTTAAGAACCACGGCTCTCAACGCGTGTTGATTATAATGTGGAGAGATATACTGGAGAAGCAAACCACGGGGAGAACACGCCAACCCCAAATATACAGCAGCAGCAGGCGTCAGGGTCGGGATCGAACCCACGACCTCCTGTGTACCTGGCGAGGTAGTTAACATCTCACCACGGAGTGAGAGAGAGAGACACGCGAACTGCAAATATACAGCAGCAGCAGGCGTCAGGGTCGGGATCGAACCCACGACCTCCTGTGTACCGGGCGAGGTAGTTAACATCGCACCACGGAGTGAGAGTGAGAGAGACACGCGAACCCCAAATATACAGCAGCAGCAGGCGTCAGGGTCGGGATCGAACCCACGACCTCCTGTGTACCAGGCGAGGTAGTTAACATCTCACCACGGAGTGAGAGAGACACGCGAACTGCAAATATACAGCAGCAGCAGGCGTCAGGGTCGAGATCGAACCCACGACCTCCTGTGTACCTGGCGAGCTAGTTAACATCTCACCACGGAGTGAGAGAGAGAGACACGCGAACCCCAAATATACAGCAGCAGCAGCAGGCGTCAGGGTCGGGATCGAACCCACGACCTCCTGTGTACCAGGCGAGGTAGTTAACATCTCACCACGGAGTGAGAGAGACACGCGAACTGCAAATATACAGCAGCAGCAGGCGTCAGGGTCGAGATCGAACCCACGACCTCCTGTGTACCAGGCGAGCTAGTTAACATCTCACCACGGAGTGAGAGAGAGAGACACGCGAACCCCAAATATACAGCAGCAGCAGCAGGCGTCAGGGTCGGGATCGAACCCACGACCTCCTGTGTACCGGGCGAGGTAGTTAACATCTCACCACGGAGTGAGTGAGAGAGAGACACCGCAAACTCCAAATATACAGCAGCAGCAGCAGGCGTCAGGGTCGGGATCGAACCCACGACCTCCTGTGTACCAGGCGAGGTAGTTAACATCTCACCACGGAGTGAGAGTGAGAGACACGCGAACCCCAAATATACAGCAGCAGCAGGCGTCAAGGTCGGGATCGAACCCACGACCTCCTGTGCACCAGGCGAGGTAGTTAACATCTCACCACGGAGTGAGAGAGAGAGAGACACGCGAACCCCAAATATACAGCAGCAACAGGCGTCAGGGTCGGGATCGAACCCACGACCTCCTGTGTACCTGGCGAGGGAGTTAACATCTCCTAGCCACCGTGGCGTACTGTGTTCGAGTGTGAGCACCGATTGATGTGCAGCCAGACCTCGAACCATGTTCGAACTTTATTGCAGGAAACTACAGCCCAGTTGTATGATGGTAAGATTTATTATTATTATTATAGCAGAACGAGCGCTGACTTGTGATGTATATCCGGGTGGTCCAGAGTGACAACCATGTATTCTAAAGGGAAAGCTTGAATAATATACAGGGTGGCCCAAAAGTCAGGACACATCGAGTTATTATATTTGGCTTTCATAGCCGCTACAAAAAGGCAAAGGTCCCCCGTACAGCCTTAACAGACTGCTGGAGCAAGTGCTGTTAGCGAGCGCCAATGAAGGCCAGCACGGCGCATGAGGGAGTGGGTGGCCAGAACCACGCCCGGCCGCCTTTGTCTCCCCATTGACGATGTTTACACACCGCAACAGGTACTCGTGTGAGGCTGAGTCGACCTAGAGGAACCCTCAGGACCGGTACAGATAATCCTCGCTGGTGTTGGCCGTGAACCTGGTTCGTCAGGTTCGTAGCGCAGCGCGCTAGCCACTACACTACCGCTCCCCACACTACCACACCCTCACACTACCACACCCTCATACTACACACACCATAAACACACTCGCACAGCACACAAACAATACGCATACCACGAGCACCACCACACACGCTCACCACGCACACAGACGCTCACCCCACGGCACACTCACCCCACGGCACACTTACACCAAACACACACACCATCAAACACACCACACACAATACACACAATACACACACACACCATCAAACACACCACCACACACATAATGCACACCACCACACACACCATCAAACACATCACCACACACGCAATACACACACGCCATCAAACACACCACACACCATCAAACACACCACACACACACCACCACACACACCATCAAACACACCACCACACACACACACACCATCAAACACACCACCACACACAATACACACACACTCACACCACGTGATTCGACTCTCTCCCCGCTCCATCTCCCGGCTCACAAGAGGCCCAATTACGTGGAGCGCAGATTATCTAAACCGCCCGCTCCTCCAAGCCTCCTCCTTCTCCTCGAGCGCCATCCACGTTGATTGGAACCACGTGACCCACATCGGCCACGTCGCCCGCGTCAGCCACGTGACCCGCATCAGCCACGTCGCTCGCATCAGCCACGTGACCCGCATCAACCACGTGACCCGCACCAGCCACGTCACCCGCATCAGCCACGTGACCCGCATCAGCCACGTCGCTCGCATCAGCCACGTCGCCCGCATCAGCCACGTGACCCGCATTAGCCACGTCGCTCGCATCAGCCACGTCGCTCGCATCAGCCACGTGACCCGCATCAGCCACGTCGCCCGCATCAGCCACGTCGCCCGCATCAGCCACATCGCTCGCATCAGCCACGTCGCCCGCATCAGCCACGTGACCCGCATCAGCCACATCGCTCGCATCAGCCACGTCGCTCGCATCAGCCACGTGACCCGCATCAGCCACGTCGCCCGCATCAGCCACGTCGCCCGCATCAGCCACATCGCTCGCATCAGCCACGTCGCCCGCATCAGCCACGTGACCCGCATCAGCCACATCGCTCGCATCAGCCACGTCGCTCGCATCAGCCACGTGACCCGCATCAGCCACGTCGCTCGCATCAGCCACGTCGCCCGCATCAGCCACGTCGCCCGCATCAGCCACGTCGCCCGCATCAGCCACGTCGCCCGCATCAGCCCCCCGAAGAGAGACAGAGAGAGGAGGGCGCAGAGTGACCCCGCTCCGACAGTGGAGAGAGAGGTGGAGGTGGGGGAGAGACAGAGATGGAGACAGAGAGAGATGAATAGAGACGGGGAGATGGAGAGAGACTTTTTGACTTTTAAACAACTTTAATTATCGCCAGCAGCAACAGCACTGGAGGCGATTCCGATACGAAACACACAAAGTCACCAGCAACACAAATAAAACAAACGCTATAAATCCACGCGCTGTGGCGCTAAATGCGCCGCGCACAACACGAAAGAAAAGTCACGTGGTGGTGGTGGTGGTCATCGCGCACGCCACGGTGACGAGCGAGCGCTTCAGAAGGTGAACACGTGGGGTGCCGTCCACGCTGGTGGTACAGAGAGGGGCTTGTCCGGCCCCCCAGCGTTCGAAGAAGACGTGCACATCACCGGCATGTGTGTGGTATGCTTGTTGCTCCAGCCGGAGCCGCGCCTTGAGCAGGCCCCTGAACACTGGAAGCAGCACAGAGCAGCCGTCAGTGTCACCTTGCAGCGTCTTTTTACTCGTTCTGTACACCGCCAACTTCGCCTGAGCACAGGCGAAGATGGCGAGGTCATGGCGCTTGTTAGCCAGGCAAGGCACCACCCCCCATATACGAAGCTGCTGTTGTAGAATGGCACCCCCAGTTTCCTGAAGATGTCCCCCAAAAGGCGGAACATTGGTTTGAGCCGCTGGCAGCGTCAGTACCGTTGGGGCAGATCCTCCCTGGCACCGCAGGCAATGCACCAAGTCTGTTACCCCCGGTGAGATTCGGCTGAGCCACATGGCCGATGGCAACGTGCAGTGTGCCAACCTCCACTGGAGGTCACCGCAGCGTTTGGCTACGGGAGAGACTTTGTACGTCTGTTTCCACTGAGGGGCGGCCGCAATGAGTTGGCGAGAAATGGTCTCTCCGTTTTGTGTCCGGTATGTACGGCCAGGTCCCGGGAATGCAGCGCCTTGACACAGCCACGTGTAGAGCGCAGCCTCAGGTAAACTCCCCAGGTACTTGGCTCCATCGCCCCGCCAACTGACTCCTCCTGGGAGGAGCACAGAGCCACAAACACACAGAGGGGGGCCTCGCGCTTGGCCCAGTTGACCCTGGCGGAGGAGGCCCCCCTCTCGTACGCTGCAACCGCCTTGCAGAGCGCGGAGACGTCACGTGCTCTCGTTGAACGCGACGCGTCACGACGTCGTCGTCAGCGTAAGCCGAGAGCCTGACGACCGCGTTCTCAGGTTCCGGGACCTTGAGGCCAGACAGATTTCGTCTGAGGTGGCGTAGCAGTGGCTCAATGGACAGGGTGGTACAGCAGCCCTGAGAAGGGGGCATCCCTGTCTGACCCCCCCTCGTCACAGGGAAAGGGGACGCCGAGCCGCTGGTTTATCTTCAAGAGGCTGGATGTGACCCCCGTGTACAGGAGCCTCACGTGCGAGATGAAGGCCGGGCCGAAGCCGAGCGACGTTAGGAGTTTGTCCAGGTACTCGTGGCTCACCCTGTCAAAGGGCTTCTCCTGATCTAAGAAGACGAGGCCCAGTGTCCATGTTGCGCGGCTCTGCAAGGGAGATTACGTCTCTGGCCGTACCGATGTTGTCGTATATGCACCGTCCGGGGATGCAATACGACTGTTCCGGCAGGATCAGCTGACCCAGCGCTGTCTTGAGACGGTTTGCCAGCACCCTGGAGAAGATTTTGTAGTCGGCGCACAAAGAGGGACACGGGTCGCCAGTTCTCGACGAGGTGCAGGTCCCCCTTCTTGGGTATCAGGGAGACCACGGCTCTCCTGCAGCTCTGTGGGGAGTTTCCCCTTTCTGCAGGCCTCTCCATCAACAATTGTAGTAGTGGAGGGCCAAGCTCACCCCAGAAGGCCGCGTAAAACTCAACCGGCAGGCCGTCAATCCCCGGGGCTTTACCAGCTGTGAGCCCTTTCGCGGCGGTGTGGAGCTCCTGCCGCAGGGTGACGGGGCTGTCCAGACGATCCCGCTCGGGGGCTCCTGAGGTAGGGGGGCCCCCCGTTCAGTAGCTCCCGGACAGCCTCGTCGTGTATGGTTTTGACGGCGAAGAGTTGCGAGGAGAAATCCGCGACGGCCTTGGCGATCTCGCTCTCAGACGTGGACGTTTGTCCATCTGGGGTTCGCAAACTGGGAATCTTGTCGGGGTTCGCCGGTGGAAGGAAAACTTAGAGGGGGAGAGTCCATCTGCGAGAGGCGCTGCATCTTTTTGCACGCAAAAGCACGATGTGCCTGCTCGTGCGTGGCGGACGTGATGGAGAGAAAAACAGACAGAGGGGGGGGGAGACAGAGGCGCTAGGAGAATGCGGTACAGCAAAGTATGGACGAATCTCCATGTGTGTCCATCTGTACGGGGATGGAGCGTTGCTCCCTCGCGCGTGGCGCGGGTCTTTCTCCGGGTGGGTCGACCAGTGAAAGTGCCCCCGGTATCGGTTCAGATTTTCGTCCAGGGTTGCGGTGGCCGTGAGAGGGGGAATCGAACTCGGGTTCCGCCAGCTTCGTAACGCGCAGTGCTAACTGCTGCGCCACCGCTCCGCAACTGCACGCAGCGACTAAGGCAAAAACAAAGACCCCACCCTCCCCCGTGTAGCCTTCACAGACTGTTGGGGCAAGTGCTGTTAGCGAGGTACCTACAAGAGAAAGACAAAGCTCCCCTATATAGCCTTAATAGATTTTTGGGGGCAAGTGTGATGAGCGAGCGCCTACAAGACAAAGACGAAGATCCCCCGCATAACCTTAACCTCTCTGAGTACATCACCAGGTTGAATGTCTTTACATTAACGGGCTATGTGTCTCACTAACACGGCTACCATTGCCCCTTTCCCTCTATGGCGGGAGCTCTCGTTTTTTAACAGACTAACTGGCTATGATATTTCTGTGTACGTGTCTCTCTCTGTTTGTGTCTCTCTGTTTATTTGTCTCTCTGTGTATCTCTCTGTCTCTGTGTGTATCTCTTCTCTCTTTGTGTCTCTCTGTGTGTGTCTCTCTCTGTGTGTGTCTCTCTCTCTATGTGTGTCTTTATGTGGATGTCTCTCAAGTAGCACCTATGAAGGCCGGCACGTCACATGAGGGGGTGGGTGGCCAGCACCACGCCCGGCCGCCTTTGTCTCCCTAAGTGGCGATGTTTACTACATACACCGCACCAGGTATTCATTTGAGGCTGAGTCGACCTAGAGGGGGGGAGGCCCAGCACCGTTTCGGATAGTCGTCACGTGGCGGACGTAGAATCAGAATATTAATCGTAACATTTTTTTATTCGTTACCGGATAAATCCAATTGAATAAACACAAGATCCAGATCCGTTTCAACACATTACACAAAATCCGTGATCTGGTTCCGTCTGTAAAAGATGTGATTCCGGACATACAGTACCCTGGTGTCTACAAACTAAGTTGCCTCTGTGGTAGTAGTTACATTGGAGAAACCAAACGACATGTCTCGGACCGCATTCGTGAACACAAAGCAGACCTGAAACACGGTAGGACCAACACCTCGGCCGTAGCAGATCATTGTTCTAATTCAGTAGGCTCACATGCCATTGACTTTTCCAAGACGGAGGTTCTTTGTAAGCCATCTGGCTACCATGAGAGATTCGTTCATGAGGCTATCCACATATACAGGCACAGAGACAATTTCAACCGAGAAGATGGATTCTGGCCTAGCAATCATTGGAAAGATTTGATAAACCATTTCGGGTCTTAATTGATTGTTCAAGCTTACAGTGGCTTTCAGACAGCATACATTAATTTTTCGTCTACCCCCTCCTCTTTTCCGAACATAGATGGACTCGTCCATCTAAACAAACTGTCAAATCGCTATCCGTGGTGCTGACGTTTAAAAATAAATAAATACAAACCGCCACTTCTTTCAAATGTTCTTGCCGTTGGTTTTCACACCTGATGATGACTGCTTGTGTTGCAGTCGAAACGTCGTGAGAATTTTATTGTTTTATATACATTTTATTATTTTATTGTTTCCCTTCAACGTGACTTTACCGAAAGAACCAATAATAAGAATATGAGCTAAGAAGCTCTTTAATTTCTTTTTTGTCGTGGTTGTTTCACTTCGCAGAAAGCCCTTCCTGGGCAGCTCAGCAGCGCTGAGACTGGGGGCGAGACTGCACGTGCTTCGCGTGACTAAGGAGGGAGACTCGCCCCTCCGTGGCCAGTTTCATTTTCCTAAGTTCAAATCACAAAAACAACTCCCCCGAGACAGATAGAGAGAGATGGGGGTTGGTGAGGAGTGGGGGGGGTGAGGTACCGCCCCGCATTGCATTATCGCAGCAACGCGCAGCTCATTGGAATCGCATGCCGATGATCAGATCCGTCGACTCAAAATCGACGGATTTTAGAATGAAAAAAATATGAATATTTTTTTTTTACCGCGGGCTGTTTTACGGTTGTTTTTCTTACGTTAAGTAGGTGTCGTACCCAGGAGTACGGTCATCATGATTGTTGTTGTCATCGTCCTTGTAATCAGGACCACTACCACCACCATCATCATCATCATGACCCCTCCCCCGTGTAGCCTTAACAGACTGTTGGGGCAAGTGCTGCTAGCGAGTAGCAGCTATGAAGGCCTGCCCAGTCACACGAGGGGGTGGGTGGCCAACACCACGCCCGGCCGCCTTTGCCTCCCCAGTGACGATGTTTACACACCAGACCGGGTACTCATTTGAAGCCGAGTCGACCTAGGGGAGGCCCGTTAGTATCATCACCCCACCACAACAAACAGAATCATGAGTATAATCAGAAACAACTGTCATCATGATTATCATCACTACCACGATCAAGACTGTCATCGTCAGTTCCACTACCACCACCACAACAACCATAATGATCACAACCACCACCACGATCATCACCACCACCACCATCATCACCACCACCACCACCACCATAATCATCATCACTATCACCATTGTCATCACCACTACCACCACCATCCTCACCGCTAATGCCATGATTATTGAAAACTGAAATCACCAAGTTGAATGGAGGTGGGGTATTCACCATCATTCGTCACGTGCTGCGGTGGTGGTGGTGGCTGGTGGTGGTTGGTGATGGTGGTGGTGGGAGCGATAGTGTAGCGGTTAGCACGCTGCGCTACAAACCCGGCGACCCGGGTTTGATTGCCGCTCACGGCCACCACCGGTGACGATTATCTTGAACCGGTCCTGGGCCTCCCCAGGTCGACTCAGCCTCAAATGAATACCTGGTGTGATGTGTAAACATCGCCACTGGGGAGACAAAGGCGATCAGGCGTGGTGCTGGCCACCCACCCCCTCGTGTACCATTCCGGCCTTCATAGGTATTAGCTAACAGCACTTGCCCCTACAGTCTGTTAAGGCTATACGGGAGACCTTTGTCTTTGGTGATGGTCGCGGTGGTAATGGTGGTGATGGTGGCAGTGATGGTGGCGGTGGTGGTGATGATGGCGATGGTGGCGATGGTGGTAGTGGTGATGGTGGTGGTGATGGTGGTGATGGGTGGCGGTGGTGGTGATGATGATGATGGGAAATTTAAGAAACGTGACCCCATCGTTCCAAACTACAGCGCCGCGAGATAGAATTCCAGCCAGTGATCTCTGCGAAAATTCACCGCTTTGTTTACCATCGCGCGAGTCACACGGCGGGATTAGTTGCTTACAATTCTATTTTCAAATCCTCGTTTGTGCCCTTGTACGACTGTCCCAACTTGGTTATCATCTTGACCGATGCGTCGACTTCGAGTTTGGAATACGTTGAACTTTCGTGTGTGTGGTTTCTTTTTATTTTTTCAAATCTATTAATCAATTTTTTTGCGTGCTCTTTTCGTTTCAAAATACATTCTCCAATTAAATTAAGTGGCCACTATTAATTTTATCGCGACGCCAACTTTGTTTCTTGTTGCTATCCCATTGGCAGAATAATGTTTCCCTCCAAAGTGCCACGTGCTTAGGTATTTCCACGAAAGCGATATTATTATTATTATTTCATCATTTCCTAGAAATATCGTTAATGTTTTAAAATATATATAATTGAAATGTTACGGGAATTTTTTTTTTAGATATCATGACGGGTTTTTTTTTTTTATTTTTTTTTCAAATCGGCGAATGTTCGCGTCCGTGCCTGTCTGATCGGGAGTGGTGGCGCAGCGGTTAGCGTGCCGAACTCCGAAACCGCGCGAACGACGCGGGGTTCAATCCCCGCTCACCGCGAGCCGCCAACGCAAGCCACGGATTATCCGAAGCGGTCCCGGGGGGGGGGGGGGGGGGCTCCTCTAGGTCGACTCAGCCTCAAAATGCGTAGCTGCTACGGCGCGTCAAACGTCGTCACATTCGAGAGAACGAAAGAGAAATCAAAGCCGACCCGGGGCGTGGTGATCGACCACGCCAACCCCATCGAGTGCCGTGCCGACCTCTCAAGAAGTTGCCGCTACTCGCTAACAGCACGTGCCCCCTACAGCCGACGCGGGGTACACGGGGGGGGGGAGGGGGGGGGTCAGACACTTGTGACGATGTGTGACGAGAGAGAGGGGGGGTGAGGTTGAGAAATGTGACGTCACATCAAAATGCGCAACTTTAAATAAATACAGACGACACGTTCTACTTAAATTTCGATTTAAAGCTTTCGTGACTGCAAGGATTCATCTGCTTTGGTTTCCTTCGGTAAAGTCACCATGTAGAATGAGAATAAAATAATAAATTGAGAATATTATAGCGTTATTTTATTTTATCAATTTATTATTTTATTCTCATTCTACGTGACTTTACCGAAAGAACCAAAGAAGACGTTCTACTTAATTAAATAAACTTTTAAATAAATGTTTTCTCCTACAACATCAGAGCGCAGCGCCACATTAACTACGCACTACAATGACAATAGTTTAAAGCGATTTGAAGCATGTTTTATTTGGGGGGGGGGGGGAGCAGAGCTTTGTGACGTCATATTTGAGTGGGGGGTCGTCTGACTTTTTGTGAGGCCGCGTGACGATGGGGGGGAGGGGGGGGTCAAAAATCTTCCAAAATCGCGTGACGTCATTTATGGACGGCCCCTTTAGCTGTCGGGAGGAACTCGGGAGGAACCCCGCGAGTTAAAAGAAAGCAAAAAAAAAAGGGCCTCCCGGACGACGTTTCGCGCGGTGAACCTTCCTTCACGGCAACATACACGCGGAGGAGCATTGCCCGAAACGTCGCCTATTCCATACGCACGCGCAAATATATAATAATAATAATAAAAATCTCTGCCCTTTGAAGGCTCACGCACTCGGTTCTACATGGACGGGCGCGTCGGGTTCGCGCTTCCACAATGCCTGCGTAGACATCTGCAGACTCGCGTGGGTAATGCAGCTCGCGCGGGACCCCGCGTGCGGCGAGGGTGACGGTGTGTGTGTGTTCCACGTGGATTGTGACACGCGCCCGTTTGTGTGTGATGTGTGTGTCTGTGTGTGTGTCTGTGTGTGTGCTATGTGTGTGTGTCTGTGTCTGTGCTGTGTGTGTCTGTGTGTGTGCTGTGTGTGCGCTGCATGTGTGTCTGTGCTGTGTGTGTGTCTGTGTGTGTCTGTGTGTACTGTGTGTGTCTGTGTGTGTGTGTCTGTGTGTGTGTGTCTGTGTGCTGTGTGTGATGTGTGCGTGTCTGTGTGTGTGCTGTGTGCGTGTCCGTGTGTTGTGTGCTGTGTGCATGTCTGTGTATGTGCTGTGTGTGTACTGTGTGTGTGTGCTGTGTGTGTGTGTGCTATGTGTGTGCTATGTGTGTGTGTGCCTGTGTGTGCTGTGTGTGTGTCTATGTATTTGTCTGTGTGTGCTGTGTGTGTGCTGTGTGTGTACTGTGTGTGTGTGCTGTGTGTGTGTGTGTGTGCTATGTGTGTGCTATGTGTGTGTGTGCCTGTGTGTGCTATGTGTGTGCTATGTGTGTGTGTCTGTGTGCGTCTGTGTGTGTGCTGTGTGTGTTCTGTGTGTGTATGTGTGTGTCTGTGTGGCTGTGTGTGTCTGTGTGTCTGTGTGTGTGTGCTGTGTGTGTATGTGTCTGTGTGTGTCTGTGTGTGGCTGTGTGTGCTGTGTGTGTGGCTGTGTGTGCTGTGTGTGTCTGTGTGTGTGCTGTGTGTGTCTGTGTGTGTCTGTGCTGTATGTGCTGTGTATGTCTGTGTGTGTCTGTGCTGTATGTGCTGTGTGTGTGCTGTGTGTGCCTGTGCTGTGTGTGTCTGTGTGTGTGTGTCTGTGTGTGTCTGTGTGTGCTGTGTGTGTGCTGTGTGTGTGTCTGTGTGTGTCTGTGCTGTGTGTGTGCTGTGTGTGTGCTGTGTGTGTGTCTGTGTGTGTGTCTGTGTGTGTCTGTGTGTGTGTGTGTGCTGTGTGTGTCTGTGTGTGTGCTGTGTGTGTCTGTGTGTGTGTCTGTGTGTGTGGGGCCTCCCCTAGGTCGACTCGGCCTTCGAAGGCGGTCAGGCGCGTGTGGTGCTATGCCTGCCTCTAAAGGTGGTCGCTCACAGCACAGGCTATACGGAGGATCTTTTTATCTGCGTGAGTCTGTATCTCTATGTGAGTCAATGGATCTCTGTGTGAGTCTGTGGGTCTCTGTGTGGGTCTCTATGAAAGTCCATAGGTCTCTATGTGAGTTTATGGGTCTCTATGTCAGTCTATGGGTCTCGGTGTGAGTCTATGGGTCTCTATCTGAGTCTGTGGGGTCTCTCTGTGAGTCGATGAGTCTCTTTGTGAGTCTATGGGTCTCTTTGTAAGTCTCTGGGTCTCCGCGTACATCTATGGGTCTCTATATTATTGTATGGGTTTCTGTGTGAGTCTATGGGTCTCCATGTAAGTATATAAATCTATGTGTAAGTCTGTGGGTCTCTATGTAATTCTACGGGTCTCTGTGTGAGTCTATGGGTCTCCGTGTAAGTCTATAAATCCATGTGTAAGTCTGTGGGTCTCTATGTAATTCTACGGGTCTCTGTGTGAGTCTATGGGTCTCCGTGTAAGTCTATATATATTTGTAAGACTGTGGGTCTCTCTGTGAGCGTGCGGTCTCGTGTGAGTCCGTGAGTTTTTACAGAATATTTATGAATGCAACATGAGCGAGCGCGCGCGTGTGTGTGTGTGTGTGCGCGCGCGCGCGCGTGCACGTATTTTTATTTATTTAAAGTGTCACAGCAAATAGGGCCAGTGAACCCCCGGAGGTCAAACGACCCACCTAAGTAACTCACAGACGACGCTTCGACCACCGCGACAGAGGTCACTGTCAGAATGTCACCCTCGTTTGACGGACGGCAATTTGATTGGCCACGTGGGTCACCACCACCCCCCCCCCACCCTTTCTACTGGGTGGGGGGGAGGGTTGGGGTCACACTACACCCCCCCCCACCGGCCCCCCGCCCGCACGGGGGGGGGGGCGAACTACTCGGTCCACGGATGACGCTCGCGTTGTTGAGCAGCAGCGATTCGGGAACTCAAGAAGGAGCCCTCCTCCTGCCCTGCCAGTGACAACAATCACACCCCGCACGCTCCTCTCGGGAGGGGGGGGTAAAACTAGAACTATTTTAGGTTTTGTGATTTCTAGATTTTTAGGCAGAGACTCGGCTAGGATTGTGCAACATGTCAGCTCTCTATCCCTTCTAGAACATCACTAGATTTGTACATCAGTCACTCAGCTCTCTATCCCTTCTAGATCATCACTAGAGTTGTACATAAGTCACTCAGCTCTGTATCCCTTTTAGAACATCACTAAAGTTGTACATCAGTCACTCAGCTCTCTATCCCTTCTAGAACATCACTAGAATGTACATCAGTCACTCAGCTCTCTAGCCTTTCTAGAACATCACTACAGTTGTACATCAGTCACTCAGCTCTCTAGCCCTTCTAGAACATCACTAGAGTTGTACATCAGTCACTCAGCTCTCTAGCCCTTCTAGAACATCACTAGAGTTGTACATCAATCACTCAGCTCTCTATCCCTTCTAGAACATCACTAGAGTTGTACATCAGTCAGCTCTCTATCCCTTCTAGAACATCACTAGAATGTGCATCAGTCACTCAGCTCTCTATCCCTTCTAGAACATCACTAGAATGTGTATCAGTCACTCAGTTATCTATCTCTCCTATCTCTTCCCATCTCTCTCCTCTCCTCCCATCTCCCCCCCTCTCTCTCTCTCCTCCACTGCCACCCTTCTCTCCCTTACCCTCTCCCTCCCTCTCCCTCCCTCTCCCCTTCCCCACCCTTCACCGACCCTCTCCATCTCCATCTCCCCTCTCCCTATGTCCCTAGACATTTACATAATCTGGCAAAATACCTCCCTCCCCTCCCTCTCCTCCATCCCCTCCCTCCTCCTCCTGCTGCTGCTGCTGCTCCTCCCGGCTCGCTGTCGCCTGATTCGCAGCACGAGTCCCCCTGTCAATCACGCAGCCACGTCCCGGGATTGTTGTTGTTGGTCAAAGTAGTGGGAGGGAGGGGTTGGAGGGGAGGGAGGGAGGGGAGGGAGGGAGGGAGGGAGGGGAGGGAGGGAGGGGAGGGGGGGAGGGGAGGGAGGGAGGGGGGGAGGGGAGGGAGGGAGGGGAGGGAGGGAGATGCAGATGGGATGGGGGTAGGAAGGGGATGGGGGTAGGAAGGGGATGTATAGAGGATGTTCCGTTTGCTGTCCTTCCCCCGCACCTCCGAGTAGCACGATTGGCTACGTACGGTGCAAAAGAAGTTCAACATACATACATAGACTCACACAGAGACCCATAGATTCACACAGAGACTCATAGATTCACACAGAGACCTAGAGACTCACACAAAAACCCATAGACGCACACAGAGACTCATAGACTCACACAGAGACCCATATAATCACACAGAGACCCATAGACTCACACAGAGACCCATAGATTCACACAGAGACCCATAGACTCACACAGAGACCCATAGACTCACACAGAGACCCATAGAGTGACACAGAGACTAATAGACTCACACAGAGACTCATAGACTCACACAAAAACTCATAGACTCAGACAGAGACTCATAGACTCACACAGAGACTCATAGACTCACACAGAGACTCATAGACTCACACAGAGACTCATAGACTCACACAAAAACTCATAGACCCAGAGACCCATAGACTCACACAGAGACCCATAGGCTCACACAGAGACTCATAGACTCACACAGAGACTCATAGACTCAGACAGAGACCCATAGACTCACACAGAGACTCATAGTCTCACACAGAGACCCATAGACTCACACAGAGACCCATAGACTCACACAGAGACCCATAGACTCACACAGAGACCCATAGACTCACACACAGACTCATAGACTCACACAGAGACTCATATACTCACACAGAGACCCATAGTCTCACACAGACACCCATAGATTCACACAGAGACCCATAGACTGACACAGAGACCCATAGTTTGTTGTCCTTCCCCCGCACCTCCGATTAGCACGGTTTGCTACGTACGGTGCGAAATGAACGCAACATGCGTGTCCACAGGGAAGGATTAGACAGCTCGGAGCAGACAAAAGGTGACCGGGCGTGGTGCTGGCCACCCACGCCCTCGTGTACCACAGTGAAGGCCTTCATAGGTTACTCGCTAACAGGGCTTGCACCAACAGTCAGTTAAGGCTTCACGGGAGATCCTTGTGTGTTTTTGTTATGTGTGTGTGATTGTGTGTGAAAGAGAGAGTGTTTGTATGTGTGTGTGTGAGTGTGTATGTGTGAGAGTGTTTGTATGTGTGCGTGCTTGTATGTGTGTGTGTATGTGTGAGAGTGTACGTATGTGTGCGTGTGAGTGCTTGTATGTGTGTGTGAGTGTGTATGTGTGAGTGTATGCGTGTATGTGTGAGAGTGTTTGTATGTGTTAGCGTGTGAGTGTTTGTATGTGTGTGTGAGTGTGTATGTGTGAGAGTGTTTGTATGTGTGCGTGTGAGTGCTTGTATGTGTGTGTGAGTGTGTATGTGTGAGAGTGTATGTATGTGTGCGGGTAAGTGCTTGTATGTGTGTATGTATGAGAGTGTTTGTATGTGTGCGTGAGTGCTTGTATGTGTGTGTGAGTGTGTATGTGTGAGAGTGTTTGTATGTGTGCGTGTGAGTGCTTGTATGTGTGTGTATGTGTGAGAGTGTTTGTATGTGTGCGTGTGAGTGCTTGTATGTGTGTGTATGTGTGTATGTGTGAGAGTGTTTGTATGTGTGCGTGTGAGAGTTTGTATGTGTGTGAGTGTATGTGTGAGAGTGTTTGTATGTGTGAGTGCTTGTATGTGTGTGTGTGAGTGTATGTGTGAGATGTGTTTGTATGTGTGAGTGCTTGTATGTATGTATGTTGAACTTCTTTCGCGCGGTACATAGCCAACCGTGCTAATCAAACATCAACACTGGGGAGACAAAGGTGGCCGGGCGTGGTGGTGGCCACCCATCCCCATCCTCGTCAGGATTCAACCGCTCATCCGTCTGTCCAAGCGTCCCATAATCCCACCTATTAATCTTTAAATACAAATTTTTAAAAAATCGACGTCACTCCTTCTCTCCATCTCTCTAACCTCCCATATTCCGACCCAGCTTCTCATAACTTCTACAAATTATCTCACCCCACCCTCTCTCTCTCTCCTCTCTCCTCTCCCTCTCTGTCTCTCTCTTTGAACCCTAGACTTATCATGTCCAACTCAATTACAGTGACTGATTAAATAGATCCAACGGAGCGGCCTTCAAAATAACAATAACGCGAACTGCTGTTGCTGCTGCCACAGTGACCGGTGATGCAAAGCGACTGACAGACGACGCTAATCCGAATCGGAATCTTTTGCATCTTCAAAGTAATCGCAAGAGAATCTGCCCCCTCCCCCCCGCCACCCCCCACCAATCTCTTGGCCCGGTCACGAATTATCTCAAAAACGTAAATTTTTGAAAAAAACATTATTTTTTTTGGAAGAGATAAAAAAATGATAATCAGAATCTCAGAATATTTATTTCTACTGGAGAATTAGTCCGGAATTTCGCGATCGCATGCGCTGTTGTTCAATCAAGGGCAGGAGTGCAACGTAGAGGAGAGGTAAACACATCACTTAAAGTATACACGAATACAAACTAAACACAATTTTTGTTTTATCTAAACAGGCATGGCCCGCTGAGGTATGAACTTATTTTTCGGGAGCGACCCGGCTATCGTAAATGATAGCGCAATAAAGTGGCTTATCGTGTGGACATTTACAGCGACAGCTTAATCTTAATAATCGAGAGACCACCCACCCACCTCTCCTCCCACCCTCTCGCCCCCCGAACGCGGGCTGGTGGTGACTCAACGCAAGGGATTCTGCACCAGGACCCCAAGGAGAGAGAGAGGAGATGGAGCTGGTGGTGAAAAGAGCTTTATAGCTCATCGGATTCCGCTAATTTATATAAATACTGTATTCTGATGATGATGCCGCTGATACCGATGATAGTGATCATAATGATGTCATTGATGATGATGATGATGACGATGCCAATTACGATGCCGACGATCATGCCAGTGATGATGATGATGATGACGGAGATTATCTAATTGCTCCGGTCACTAAGCCGCTCCCTTGACAATAATTGGCGCGCACCCACGTGACACGCGCACACAGACACACAGATACACACAGACACACACACACACACAGACACACACACATACACACACACAGACACACAGATACACACAGACACACAGACACACACACAGACACACACAGACACACACACACAGACACACACACACAGACACACAGATACACACACAGACACACAGACACACAGATACACACAGATACACACAGATACACAGATACACACAGACACACACAGACACACACACAGACACACACAGATACACACAGACACACACAGACACACAGACACACACAGACACACACAGACACACACAGATACACACAGACACACACAGACACACAGACACACACAGACACACAGATACACAGATACACACAGACACACACAGACACACACACACAGACACACACAGATACACACAGATACACACAGACACACAGACACACACACACACAGACACACACAGACACACAGATACACACAGACACACACAGACACACAGACACACACAGACACACACAGACACAGACACACACAGATACACACAGACACACACAGATACACACAGACACACACAGACACACAGACACACACAGACACACAGACACACACAGACACACACAGATACACACAGACACACACAGACACACAGACACACACAGACACACAGATACACAGATACACACAGACACACACAGACACACACAGACACACACAGATACACACAGATACACACAGACACACAGACACACACACACACAGACACACACACACACACAGACACACAGATACACACAGACACACACAGACACACAGACACACACAGACACACACAGACACAGACACACACAGATACACACAGACACACACAGATACACACAGACACACACAGACACACAGACACACACAGACACACAGATACACACAGACACACAAACACAGACACACACAGATACACACAGACACACAGACACACACAGACACACAGACACACACAGACACACAGATACACACAGACACACACAGACACACACAGACACAGACACACAGAGACACACAGAGACACACACAGATACACACAGACACACACACAGACACACACAGACACACACACAGACACACAGACACACAGATACACACAGACACACACAGACACACACACAGACACAGACACACACACAGACACACAGACACACACAAACACACAGATACACACAGACACACACAGACACACACACGCGCGCACGCAAACTGAAAATCATAACTCAGCCGTGTGAGTGACATTCTCAAATGCTACGCTCTCTCTCTCTCTAATCATACTCCTAAAACCCTCAACAAATTCGCGGTGATTTTTTTTAACTCTCACTCGGTCTTCATCACTATAATTTGCCCTCGCAAATGGCTCAATTGGATAAAAACGAACGCCGCTTACGGACTTGAAGGACTGGCTCTGTTAATTTTATCTGAGTAGCTGCTGCGGTGATTTATGAGCTAATGTTAACAATATTGCTCTTAGAGATGCGTTTCATTAATATACTGGTGGTGATGCTGCTGCTGCTGCTGTGTGTTGCAGTGCGTGCAAAGTGCTCGCTCACCCACCCCCTCGTGTGCCGTGCCGGCCTTCATAGGCGCTCAATAACAGCACTTGCCCCAACAGTCTGTTAAGGCTATACGGGGGATATTTGTCTTTGTGACTTTGTGTGTGTGGGGGGGGGGGGAGCGGTAGTGTAGTGTTGAAAAAAAACGTCGACCCGGGTTCGATTCCCGCTCACGGCCAATACCGGTGACGATTATCTGAACCGGTCTTGGGCCTCCTCCCCTAGGTCGACTCAGCCTCAAATGAGCACCTGGTGCGGTGTGTAAACATCGCCACTGGGGATACAAAGGCGGCTCGGGTGTGGTGCTGGCCACCCACCCGCTCGAGCGCTTGACCGGCCTTCATAGGTGCTCGCTAACAGCACTTGCCCTAATAGTCTAGAGAAGGCTATACGGGGGATCTTTGTGTCTGTGTGTGTGTATTGTCTGGTTAAGCAGGGTAGGTTAGTTGCTCTATGTGAATTTAAATTACGCAGAACACAAAGTACGTAAATTTTGTATTTACATACGTGGTGTCTGTGTGTATTTACCTAGTACGGATCAGTAAAATAAACTCACAAATATAATTATCACCGTCATCAATCATCATCACATCATTATCAATCAACACCACACTATCATGGCTACTTCCACATTTATCATCATCATCACCCACTTCATTATAGCAATCATTATTAGCACCACCACCACCAATCATCATCGGTATCATTATCATCAATTGCATGATAATCATTATCACCACCACTTCCATCATTGACACTCATCATAATGTCACCATCATCACCACCATCATCCCCACCAGTCAATAACATCATCACTGTCACCAGTCATCATCAGCACCATCACCATCAACAATTCCATGATCAGCACCACCACGACTACCATCATTAACAGTCATCATCATTTCACGATCGTCATCATCATCACCATCATCATCATCCCCACCAATCGTAAACATCATCACTGTCACCAATTATCATCAGCACCATCACCATCAACAATTCCATGATCAGCACCACCACGACTACCATCATTAATAGTCATCATCATGTCTCGATCGGCATCATCATCATCATCATTCCCACCAATCATCATCAGCACCATTATCAGCCTATTATTAAATAATACATATTGCAATTCCTTATACGGGAAACACATACTAATTAGCTGATTACTAAGTAGTATATAATTACAATAACCCCCCCCACCTCCGATTTCTGCACCTGATTGGGTATAGTGATTGGGTGGTTCAGTTATTAAATAATACACTGATTAATAATTTACAACTGATTACTAATCATCACAATTAACTGATTACTCATCACTGCCTCTGATTTCTGCACCTGATTGGGTTAAATGGTGATGACGTCACCCTGCTGCTGCTCTATTTAAGACCGGAAGCTGGTGGATTGCTTCGCTATTCTGGCAAATAGCCCGATGATGCTGGGTGATGTAATTATCAGCGAAACGTCGTACTACTCAAAAATTGTAAATGTTGTGGATTCACTCTTCAACAACACCACCGGCGTGGGGCTAAAGTAGTGAACTATTTTGTCTTTTGTCAACGTGACACATTTTTTTTTTACTGATTGGCCGTGTCAGGTGGTGGAGGGTTGCGACGCATTAATAAATAACGCGATCTAACCATCATCAGCATCATCACCATCATCATGATCCCTGTGGTCACAGTGCAATGAGCCGAACCACGATAGACAAACCCACCCAACGCGTGTGTTAGCAGCGTGTCCGCTCGTCACCTGCGAGAGCAAAAGCGTTTGTAGTCGGCGACGTTTCGGGCAATGGCCCTTCGTCATCCGTCTTGCATGTTACAAGTTTTGGGATTCGAGGATGATGCTTTTTCTCGCTATGTTTCGTTACTTCACTTCGTGGAATTTCGGATTTTGTTTGGCGATCGCTCGCCGCCGTGAGCCAAGCGCCTCGCGCCGATCCGCGGCCATGCCACGTGGCACCACGCGAAACGAGAACGTCGCAGTTGGCGGGATGCGTACTACAACAACAACAAAAACAACATATAGAATATGAATCATTATTTTTATGTGTGTATATATATATAAAATCTCAGTTTAACACGTAGGCTTTCGCGACCAATATTATTCATAATAAAGGGTTTTGGGTTAGATCGCGTTTATTTATAAATGTGTCGTAACCCTCCACCACCCGACACGGCCAATCAGCAAAAAAAGTGTCACGTTGACAAAAGACAAACAATTCACTACTTCAGCCCACCGGTGTGTTGAAGAGTTAATCCACATTTACAGTTTGAGTACGACGTTTCGCTGGTAAATACTTCCAGCATCATCGGGCAATTCGCCAGAATGGTAAAGCCCTCGCTTGCTCATATATTTGAATCGGACGAAGGTCCGAGACGATACACGAGGGGGTGAATGGTGGCCAGCACCACTCGCCCGCCCGGCTGCCTTTGTCTCCCCAGCGCTGATGTGTAAGCATCGTACCGGATACTAATGAAAAGGCTGAGTCGACCTTGGCGAGACCCTGACAATCGTCACAGGTGTTGGTGGTGGCCGTGAGTGTAGGAATCGAACTCGGATCGATGAATGTATCTGAGCATCTACATATATATACACACACACCGTACACGCGCACGCGCACGCCTCTCTAAACGTGCGTACACACGCCCCACACACATGGGTGAGTGTGAGCGAGTTTGTGCGACCGCGCGTCACTGCGGGGAGCGGTGGTGTAGCGGTTTGCGCCACGCTACGAACCCGGGCGATCCGAGTTCGATTCCCAATCACAAGCCAACACCGGTGACGATTATCTGTACCGGTGCTGGGCTTCCCCCGAGGTCGACTCAGCCCCGAAATGAGTACCCCGACGCGGTTTTGTAGTAAACATCGCCGCTCGGGAGACAAAGGCGGCCAGGCATAGGTTCTGGCCACCCACACCTCCCCCGCGTGCCTTGCCGGCCTGCATAGGTGCTACTTTTACCCCGAAAAGTCTGTCAAGGATATATACGGGACCATCTCTGTCTTTGTGTGTCGCTGCAATCAGCGGCCGGGCAGCACCAAACAATTGGGCCGATCACATTTTTGACAATCACAGCGCCGCATAATCTAACAACAGCATGCGGCCAATCTGGCGCGTAACGTCACAATACCCCCTTCTCAGCCTTCACCCACCCTTCATTCACTCACTGCCGCGTCTCGCTTCCTTCCCACCTTTCCTTCTCTTCCTTGGAATGATCACGCATGCAATTCGCTCGTTCATTCAACAATTCACACATTCCTTCCCTTCAAAGCGGCTCACTCGCGTGCCGTGTTCACGAATGTGTTGGTTCAATCGGACACTCGTCCGTATATTAATCCGCTCCTTCCAACATCGCACGCACGCATTCACTTATTCCATCAAACGATCACTCGTGCATTCATTCGGTCATTCAAATGTCCATTCATTCAGTGAGTCATTAAGTCGCATGCTCACTCACTCAATTCAGTAATCCATTAATTCAAAGACTCATTCACTAATTCAGTAAGCTATTCAGTCAAACACTCATTAATTTATTCAGTAATCCATTAATTCAAACACTCATTCATTAAATTTTGATTTAACGCTTTCGTGACTGCAGTAATTCATTTTCTTAGCTCTTTCGGTCACGTTAAAGGGAAACAATAAAATAATAAAATATATAACAATAAAAGAGACCTGATGGTTCAATGAGTCACTCTGTCTACAGGAAAGCTACCCATACGGATGCTTATCTGAAACCGGATTCCCACCACCATCCATCACCGAAGAAGTCTCTCATCAAAACTCTGTACCATAGAGCCCAATGCATATCCGACCAGGAACACACAGGCAGTGAACTCAAGCACGTACACCAAGCTCTTAAGGCTAATGGTTACTCCGACTATACAATCCGCAAAGCTATCACCCAAACCATGAAGAAGGACCCTCTTGAGGAGCCTTTCAAAACCATCACTTTACCCTACATTGCGGGGATCACAAAAAAGATCTCCAAAATCTTGAATAAACACAAGATCCAGGTCCGTTTCAACACATTACATAAAAATCCGTGATCTGGTTCCGTCTGTAAAATATGTGATTCCGGACATACAGTACCCTGGTGTCTACAAACTAAGTTGCCTCTGTGGTAGTAGTTACACTGGAGAAACCAAACATGTCTCGGACCGCATCCGTGAACACAAAGCAGACCTTAAACACGGTAGGACCAACACATCGGCCGTGGCAGATCACTGTTATAATTCAGTAGGCTCACATGACATTGACTTCTCCAAGACAGAGGTTCTCTGCAAGCCATCTGGCTACCATGAGAGATTCGTTCATGAGGTTATCCACATATACAAGTACAGAGGCAATTTCAACCGAGAAGATGGATTCTGGCTTAGCAATCATTGGAAGGATTTGATAAACCATTTCAGGTCTTAATTGATTGTTCACACTTACGGTGGCTTTCAGACAGCATACATTAATTTTTCGTCTCCCCCCTCATCTTTTCAGAACATAGATGGCCTCGTCATTCTAAATAAACTGCCAAATCGCTGCCCATGGCGCTAACGTTTTTTTAAATAAATAAAAACACCATTTAAAATAAATAAATAAATGGGGACCGTACACTTCTTTCAAATGTTTATTTCCGTTGCTTTTCACACCTGATGATGACCGTTTGTGTTATGGTCGAAACGTCGTGAGAATTTTTTTTATAGTTTTATATATATTTTATTATTTTATTGTTTCCCTTTAACGTGACTTTACCGAAAGAGCTAAGAATACTCATTCATTAATTCAGTAAGCCATTAATTCAAACACTCATTCATTAATTCAGTAAGCTATTCTGTCAAACAGTCATTCATTTATTCAGTAAGCCATTCATTCAAACACCCATGAATTAATTCAGTAAGCCATTCATTCAAACACTCATTCATTCAGTAAGCCATCCATTCAAACACTCATTCATTAATTCAGTAAGCTATTCAGTCAAACACTCACGCACTCATTCATTCATTCAAATGCCTAATCATGCATTCATTCAAGGGCTCGTTAACGCATTCCTTCCTTCAACATGGTCAATAATTTCGTAATGAATTCCTTAAAACGTTCATTCACATGTTCATTAAGTCCTTCAAATACTCCACTACTCACTCATTCGTATCTTCAATCGCGCATTCGCACACTAAGTTCTTCAAACACTCAATCACGAATTCAATAACTCCAATCGCTTACTCATTCAGTAATTTAGGAAAACATCCACATCATTCGTGGCCTTTGTTCACAAAAATGCTAATAATCATATTTCATTTATATAAAATTGCGATTTAAAACCCATCCACCTTTGTTTACTTTTTTTATCAATGACAGCCACGCCGGGTCGTATAGCTCTTTTTTCAGCAGGATCCTGCCACTACATTGAAAAATCGGCAGAAATTAATGGACCTTTGACTTTAGAAATATATATCCCAATTGCATAATTTGGACTTACAATCTTCATTTACGTTTATTTATTTACATTTTCGTGTTTACCTGTTCTCGCACGCCAATAGGTTTTTGTTCGTACTCTTTGTTGTTGTTGTAAATCGCTGATCAGGCCTTAACTGGACATCTTTGAAATAAAGAGCTTTATAGCTTATCGGATTCCTCCTCCATTCTAAATAAAGATTATAATTCTGACATTGGCTGTTTGTATTACGATGCTGTCAGCCCAATTAACGATGGGTGTTTATTATTGTTTTGTTATGTCGGGAGCTAGAACCCAGAAAAACATGTGTAAGGGAGCAACGCTCGATCTAACAATATCTTATCGGACCAACAGCGCACGCGACCGCGAAATCTGTAGAGTTTCAAACAGTTTCTGTGGCCAGGAGATGTGGGTTGAATCCCGACCATGACGCCTGTTGTATATTTGGAGTTTGCGTGTTCTCCCCGTGGTCTCGTGGATATGTCTCCGGATCCTCCGTTTTTTTCCTCCACATTTACAATCAAAGTTTAGATTATAGTTCAGTGGGCCTAACCAGATAATATATATAAAAAAATAGTTCTTAGTTTAAATTCCCCGAACGAAATCGACGCTGTCAAGAAATAATGGAGAACCTTGGTTTCAAACTCGTTGCGTGCGAGAGAGAGAGGCGTTTGTGGTGCGTCACAAGCAGCGCGCTCTCCAATTGGCCCGGTGGTGGCAGTCGTCATGGCAACCGTTAATTTAAAATGGCCGAATGCCATGCCAATGACGACTGAGAACGTTTTTTTCTCATAAAAAAGGCCTAATCTGTCTCTGTGATCGTTATAAACGCACTCACAAGAGATGTTTTTTTTCTTCTAATTGTAGTAATAGTATTATTATGATGGTGATGATTGTTATTTAACTCATTTATCTCCATGGCGGTGAGCCGGTGATGGTGGATAGCAACACTGGGTTTGCAATTGAAGTGGGTAAGCGGGTTCGATGCATGTTTTCTTTCAGCACGACAGTTGAATAGCGTTGCAGGTTTATTAAATCCACCACCAAAGCAACATACATGTCAACTCGGCAGCAGTACAAATTAGTACACCACAATTTAGTCGATCAGAAGGTCACGTGTTGTGGGGAAAAGTGTGGATACTTGAAACTCTACCAAGATATCTGGTCAGAGTGGAAGACGAGGCTTTGAAACTCTTGAGAGGGCAAGTAAATTACAGGGCCGCGCCTATACCATATTTACCCATTTTACTTGTCGGAAATGCTTTGATAATATAATGCACTTTTAGTGCATTGGTCGAGAATAAGCCTTTACTTACCTACATTCCAGCGCCAGTAGGAGTGGGCCTAGATTTTCTAGGCGAGAAGGGGGGGCGCTGGGGTCGGGCCTCCAGGCCTCTGCCACACAGACACACAAGTAGATATGGTATATTACGACATTATTACGATGATACTACGATACATAGTACGATATGAGATCCACAATAAATGTATCGTTCACTTGTTGTTTTTTTCAAACGTGATAATCACTGCTCGCATAATTATTTTTCATGTTTCAATTCCTGAAAAAAATACATTCGCGAAAAAATGATGATCAAAGTGCACAATAATAATTAAGATGAAAAAAAAAAACACATGACTAGTACTCATTCAATTCATGCTTTGTAAAACATTTTACGGAGTAATTGATTGCATGTTGGTTATTTTATGTAATTATTTCCATTGTGTATTCGATTTCCATAATTATTTATCGTATAACGACTAGCATGTGCGTTATAAGCGTGATGCAGCTGATGAAGTTGCAATGATCGAGCAACTTTTTCTACCCACGGCACATACTACGGGAAGACGATTTGACATGATGGATGAAGAGAGAGAGAGAGAAAGAACGAACGAGAGAGGAAGGAGAGAAGAGAGAACGAGTGAGGAATGAGAGGAAAAGGATGGGAAATGAGTGGAGAACCGGGAGCGCAGCGGTGAGGAGAGGTAAGTAGGGAAAGGCTATGTCAGGGACTAAATGCTGCCACTCCATAGAGCAGTGTCTGCTTTACGAGTGGGCGGGGAATTGGGAGGGATCTCAGAGTGGGCATGGCAGCACACACGAGGCACGTGATTTACTGGAGGCTTGAGCTGGTTTAGATAAAGAGCTAGGGATCTAAGAACCAATAATATGAAAAGGGATCTATAGATGAGAGGGGAGGGACTCAGAGTGCATGGGGGTGGCCACACACACACACACAAGGCACGTGATTTACTGGAGGCTTGAGCTGGTTTAGATAAAGAGCTAGGGATCTAAGAACCGATAATATGAAATGGGATCTATAGATGAGAGGGGAGGGACTCAGAGTGCATGGGGGTGGCCACACACACACACAAGGCACGTGATTTACTGGAGGCTTGAGCTGGTTTAGATAAAGAGCTAGGGATCTAAGAACCGATAATATGAAAAGGGATCTATAGATGAGAGGGGAGGGACTCAGAGTGCATGGGGGTGGCCACACACACACACAAGGCACGCGATTTACTGGAGGCTTTAGCTGGTTTGTCTATCCCAGGGGTCAGCGAAGAAAATAACACGAGGCGCCATCTTTTTTCGTAGAATTCGGTCGAAAAAAAATCTAAATATTTCAAGAATCGCAATGCGCCGCAGGTGAATACGAGACGGCGGTCTTGAATAAACAGCGTCACGGGGCTAGCAGTCCCTACAGAGCCGCACGCGTCTCCGGCACCGCAAAGTTGCTGACCCCCCCTGGTCTATCCCATACAGAGAGAACTCGACGCTGAGTCCTCAATTTGCTGCGCCGCATCCTGCCGGCAGAGCCAGGGTGGGTATGTACCACGTCGCCACCCGCGCGAAGGGAGCATCACAACATCTGTGCGGTGATCCACCAACCCTTGGCGCCGCCTTCACCGAGCTTCGATCACCGCCGACCCGGAGAAGCGTTACGTGTGCATTTGTCAAACCAACCGTTTTGCGGACCGATTTACAAAGCGGTTCCATCGTAACACAGGTTTTTTTTTGGGTTAGATCACCTAAATATATGAAAGCGTCGTTAAACCCGCCACCATCCGACAGCCGACTAGTAAGGGTTGTCACGTAAACAGAGCGTGGCCAATTCGTCACGAGTACAGCGCTAGTGTATAGTGTAGTGTATAGTGCAGTGTATAGTGTAGTGTGTAGTGTAGTGTGTAGAGTATAGTGTAGTGTATAAGTGTAGTGTATAGTGTAGTGCAGTGTATAGTGTAGTGTGTAGTGTATAAGTGTAGTGTGTAGTGTAGTGTAGTGTGTAGTGTAGTGTATAGTGTAGTATACTAGTACAACACTAGTGTGTAGTGTAGTGTGTAGTAGTGTATAGTGTAGTGTATAGTGTAGTATACTAGTACAGCACACCGGTGTGTTGGAGAGCCAAGCCACAACGTTTACAATCTGAGTACGACGTTTCGCCAGTAATTACAACCAGCTTCATCAGGCGACGGCCAGATTTGTGGAGAAGTCCTCCTGTTTCGTTCCTTAAATAGAGGCGTAGATGTTATGACAACTCTTGTGCGCTCTTCTTGAGCGAGGTGGGGGGGGGGAGGGAGAGATTAATGAATGCATATAAACGACTATAGGTATCCATTGCCTTTTTTGGTTTATTAACCCAAAACCCATCGATTGACCCATCCAATCCAAAAAAAACCTGCATCATGGATGATATTGGTCACGAGAGCCTGCTTGTCAAACTGTTCCATAATTTCGCCCGCTTCATCACGACACGAGCCGCTATCGGACAAATCCGATAACGGCTCGTGTCCGTCTCCGTTTTCAACTAAAAAAAGTATATATTTTTTTTAAAAAACCTTCCTAAAAGTATCTTGTGGTGTTGCTGCACGGTCTTGGTCCCTCCGAACCGAACCAACAAACCCGACCGTGCAAACCCCCACCGCGTTATTGGTCCCATCCGAAACAACCCTCCCCCCCAAAAAAAATATATATCACATCATTTTTTTTCCCCTTTCTTCCGAGCGCTCATAATCTACCACCATTTTGCAATTTTCTGGGATGGTTTTGGCCCGTGACTTTCCTCTACCCCCACACCCATCCCACACCCCCCCCCCCTCCCCCCCCCATCACCATCACCTTTCCTTCCTTTCTTGCCAACGTTTTTATGTCATTAGGGCGGCTCTTTGTGTGTGCGTCTGGTGTGGTGTTGTCCGTTGATGTAAAACATAGACCACATAGGGCGCGCGCGCCTTGCGGATGCTTTTGCCACTCGCCACTGCCGCAGCCTCCGCGGCACAAATTCCCTTCAACCATCGCGCAATTTTCTCCGGATAATGTCCTTAATTTCGCCCGCGATTACCACCGATGTCATAATTCAGTCTCCACATGTGTGTGAGTGTGCGCGCGCTCGTGCGGTGTGGTGGTGGTGGTGGTGGGGATGGGGGGGTGGGTGGTGTGTGAGTGTTTGCGCGCGTGCGGGTTGTGTGGGTGTGAATTTTTGTCTTTCTGCTCGTGGGTGAGAGTCAATATGAATGTTGAACTTCTTTTTGCACAGTACGTAGCCGACCGCGCTAATCGGAGCTGTGTGTGTGTGTGTGTGTAAGAGTGTGCGTGAGGATGGTGGGGAGCGGTGGTGCAGCGGTTAGCGCGCTGCGCTATGAACCCGGCGACACGGGTTCGATTCCCGCTCACGGCCAACACCGGTGACGATTATCTGAACCGGTGCCGGGCCTCCCCTAGGTCGACTCAGCCTTAAGTGAGTAACTGGTGCGGTGTGTAAACACTGCCACTGGGGAGACCAAGGCGGTCGGGCGTGGTGTTGGCCACCCACCCCCTCGTGTACAGTTCCGGCATTCATAGGTGCTCGCTAACAGCACTTGCCCCAAAAGTCTGTTGAGGCTACACGGGGGATCTTTTTTTGCTGTTTTGCATGTGTGTGGTTTTGCGTGGGTGTGTGTGTGTAATATGGGTCTCTATATGACACTGTGGATTTCCATTGGTCTCTATGTATGCATGTGTCTATATATGTGCCCGTGGTACTAGGCATGTTGAACTTACTTTTCTTTCGTACGTAGCCAACCGTGCTAATCGGAGGTGCGGAATAGCGTCTCTATATATATGGGTCACCTTGTGAGTCTTTGGGTTTCTATGTATGTACATGAGTCTCTACAGTGGGGGAAAAAAGTATTTGATCCCCTGCTGATTTTGTACGTTTGCCCACTGACGAAGAAATGACCAGTCTATAATTTTAATGGTAGCTTTATTTGAACAGTGAGAGACAGGATAACCACAACAAAAAAATCCAGAAAAATGCATGTCAAAAATGTTATAAATTGATTTGCATTTTAATGAGGGAATAAGTATTTGACCCCTCTGCAAAACATGACTTAGTACTTGGTGGCAAAACCCTTGTAGTTGGCCACCAGGTTTGCACACATCTCAGGAGGGATTTTGTCCCACTCCTCTTTGCAGATCTTCTCCCAGTCATTAAGGTTTCGAGGCTGACGTTTGGCAAATCGAACCTTCAGCTCCCTCCACAGATTTATATGGTATTAAGGTCTGGAGACTGGCTAGGTCACTCCAGGACCTTAATGTGCTTCTTCTTGAGCCACTCCTTTGTTGTCTTGGCCATGTGTTTTGGGTCATTGTCATGCTGGAATACCCATCCACGACCCATTTTCAATGCCCTGGCTGAGGGAAGGAGGATCTCACCCAAGATTTGACGGTACATGGCCCCGTCCATCGTCCCATTGATGCGGTGAAGTTGTCCTGTCCCCTTAGCAGAAAAACACCCCCAAAGCATAATGTTTCCACCTCCATGTTTGACGGTGGGGATGGTGTTCTTGGGGTCATAGGCAGCATTCCTCCTCCTCCAAACACGGCGAGTTGAGTTGATGCCAAAGAGCTCCATTTTGGTCTCATCTGACCACAACACTTTCACCCAGTTGTCCTCTGAATCATTCAGATGTTCATTGGCAAACTTCAGACGGGCATGTATATGTGCTTTCTTGAGCAGGGTGACCTTGTGGGCGCTGCAGGATTTCAGTCCTTCACGGCGTAGTGTGTTACCAATTGTTTTCTTGGTGACTATGGTCCCAGCTGCCTTGAGATCATTGACAAGATCCTCCCGTGTAGTTCTGGGCTGATTCCTCACCGTTCTCATGATCATTGCAACTCCACGAGGTGAGATCTTGCATGGAGCCCCAGGCCGAGGGAGATTGACAGTTCTTTTGTATTTCTTCCATTTGCGAATAATCGCACCAACTGTTGTCACCTTCTCACCAAGCTGCTTGGCAATGGTCTTGTAGCCCATTCCAGCCTTGTGTAGGTCTACAATCTTGTCCCTGACATCCTTGGAGAGCTCTTTGGTCTTGGCCATGGTGGAGAGTTTGGAATCTGATTGATTGATTGATTGCTTCTGTGGACAGGTATCTTTTATATAGGTAACAAGCTGAGATAAGGAGCACTCCCTTTAAGAGTGTGCTCCTAATCTCAGCTTGTTACCTGTATAAAAGACACCTGGGAGCCAGAAATCTTTCTGATTGAGAGGGGGTCAAATACTTATTTCCCTCATTAAAATGCAAATCAATTTATAACATTTATGACATGCGTTTTTCTGGAATTTTTTGTTGTTATTCTGTCTCTCACTGTTCAAATAAACCTACCATTACAATTATCGACTGATCATTTCTTTTTCAGTGGGAAAACGTACAAAATCAGCAGGGGATCAAATACTTTTTTCCCTCACTGTATATGAGTCTACAGCTCTATGTATGTACATGGGTCTCTATATGAGTATATGGGTCTCTGTGTATGTATGTACATGGGTCTCTATATAAGTCTATGGCTCTCAATGTATGTATGTATGCTGATCGGTCTCTATATGAGTCTATAGCTACGAATCTCTATATAAGTTTATGGCTATGGGTCTCTATATGAGTATATGGCTCTCTGTGTATGAATGTTGATCGGTCTCTATATGAGTCTATAGCTACGAGTCTCTATGTGAGTTTATGGCTATCGGTCTCTATATGAGTCTATGGCTCTCTGTGTATTTATGTTGATTGGTCTCTATATGAGTCTATGGCTATGAGTCTCCATATGAGTCTACGGCTCTCTGTGTATGTATGTATGTTGATGGGTCTCTATATGAGTCTATGTTTCTCTGTGTATGTATGCTGATTGGTCTCCATATGAGTCTATGGCTCTCTGTGTATGTATGTTGATGGGTTTCCATGTCAGTCATCTGTGACTGGGCCATGACATCAAAACCACTGCACACTCAAAAACCCGGTTTAATCACGGGTGACTTGCACTCAAACCCAGCGCTCTCGTTCAACATCTCATTCATATGCTCGGGAGAGAGAGGAGGAAATAGGCAAAAATTATTATGTTTTATCTAGCAATGTGTAACACATCAAAGCGACCGCTTTTAAAGAAATCTTTTTTTTTTATGTACGTGTGTACGTCTGATGCGCGTATATGTTTTAAAGCAAACGCACCATTTTTATTTCAGCGAATTGAGTGACGGTTCGAAATGCATATTTAATGTCTGTCGAATAAAAACAGCTCAGACTCAAGTACCGCATAAAGAGATCGTGAGTGAATGTGTGTGTGTGTGTGTGTCTGTGTGTGTGTGTGTCTGTTTGTGTCTGTGTATAATGCAGTGGGGAGCGGTGGCGTAGTGGTTAGCGCGCTGCGATACTAAACCGGCGACCAGAGTTTGATTCCCGCTCACGGACAACGCCAGTGACGATTATATGAAACGGTTCCGGCCCTATCCTAGGTCGACTCAGTCTCAAATTAGTACCTGGTGCGGTGCGTTAACATCGCCACTAGAGAGACAAAGGCGGCCGGGCGTGGTTGTTGGCACCCACCCCGTCATGTGCCGTGCCGGCCTTCATAGGTGCTCGCTAACAGCACTTGCCCCAACAGTCTGTTCAGGCCATATAGGGGATCTTTGTCTTTGTAATGCAACACAAAGACAAAACTCCCCCGCTTAGCCTTAACAGGCTTTTGGGGCAAGTGCTGTTAGCGAGCAGCACCTCGTAATCAAGGTCGGGACGGCCAAGACCACGCACGGCCACCTTTGTCTCCCCAGCGGCGATGTTTTACGCACCGCACCATTCACTCATTTCAGGCTGAGTCCACCTATGGGAGGCCCAGTACCGTTGCAGATAATCGTCACTGAGCGGGCATTGAACTCGGGGTTGGCCAGGTTCGTGGTGCAGTGCGCTAACCGCTACACTGCCACTCCCCACAACGCGCACACACATGAGCGGTGGCGCAGTGGTTAGCACACTGAGACGCGAACCAGGCGACCCGAGTTCGATTCGCGCGCGCGGCCAACATCGTTGACGATTACCTGAACCGCCTCCGATTCATCCTCACACGAGCACCTGTGTGTGTGTGTGTGGTGTGTGCCGTGCGCGTGCGCGCGGATTCGTAAACATCATCACCGGGGGAGACAAAGGCGGCCGGGGCGTGAAGTTGGTCAATTCCCCAGCTGCACCACCCTTCGTGTGACCCGCGCGGGTCTTCATCCATCGGAGCTGGCTCGCTAACAGCACTTGCCCCAACATTCTGTTGAGGCTACATAGGTGTGGGTGGTGGTGGTGGCGCTGGTGGTGGCGGGGCGGAATATTTGTTGTTGGTGGAGTGTTTGGGGTGGGGGGGGAGCTTGCAGACTCGGGCCGAGAGAGAGCGCGGGGAGAGGGGAGGGGGCGAGAGGTAGAGAGGGAGAAAGGCAACCACATACAACACAACACATCCGAGAGCGACGGGGCTTTTAGAGTCAGAGAGAGAGAGAGGATTCCGTACGTGCAGGTGTGCCTGTGCAGTGTCACGTGTGCGTGCGTGCGTGTGTGCGTTTGCGTGCTACGGGTAGGGGAGGAAACGCATTACTTTATTTAATTTTTCAACGGAAAAGTAAACGGGGCGATGTTTGCCTGCGGAAATGAGAATGCATGAAAGGCACAGGTGCTTGCGTTGCGTGCGTGCGTGTGCGGGCGAGGAGCGGTGGCGCGGCGGTTAGCGCACTTGCCCTGCGAACCCGGCCTAAGCCCGAGTTCCATTCTCCGCTCGCGAGCACTGCAGCAGCAAGGGTGATATTGGAACCCCGGGTCTGGGCCCTTCCCCCTAGGTCTACTCAGCCTTGAATGACTGCCTAGTGCGATGTGTAATTATCGCCACTGGGGAGACAAAGGCGGCCGGGTTGTGGTCCTGGCTACCCACCCCCCTCGTGTGCCGCCGTGCCCGCCTTCATAGGTGCTACTCGCTAACAGCACTTGCCCAAACAGTCCGTGGAGGCTATACGGAGGGGGGGGGGGCTTTGTCTTTGGTTGTGTGAGCCCTGGTCGTACAGCGTGTGATTGTGGTTGGCTATGCTCTGTGTGACACGCATTGTCAGATTTGTGTTGTTGTTAATGTCTTTACTTTGTCACGGTTAGAACCACCTTCTCCTTCTGTGTGTGTGTTTGTTGCTTGGGGTGTGAGTTGGTTGTGCACGTTTGGACCTGCTCGCAAGTGTGAAACAAAAAAACATTATCACGGGGGAAACAAAGGCGGTCGGGCGCGGCACGTGGCCACGCCATACCCTATTCCCGCTCACGGCCAAATACCAGTGACAATTATCTGAACCGGTTGGTGGACGGTACTTTTTCAGGAATATTTTGATGGTTTTTTTCATGGATTTT
Source organism: Petromyzon marinus (assembly GCF_048934315.1). Lineage (NCBI taxonomy): Eukaryota > Metazoa > Chordata > Hyperoartia > Petromyzontiformes > Petromyzontidae > Petromyzon > Petromyzon marinus. The sequence goes on along the minus strand of NC_133721.1, from coordinate 9,859,658 downwards.
CTGTTTTGCACAGTCACACACAGTCACTTTAAGATGTTTTTCTTGTTCGTGTTTTTGTTCTTTGTTTGTTGCGGTTGCATCCGATTCAAGAGCCGAATGGCTCACAGGGCTATACCAAAATAAATAAAACTGAAATTGAAACCCTAAGGTCGACTCGGTCTCAAATGAGTACCTGGTGCGATGTGTAAAGATCGCCGCTCGATGGGCAAAGGTGGCCGGGCGTGGTGCTGGCCACCCACCCCATCATGTGTCGGCCTTCTTCTTATTCTTTCGCATGGCATGTAAGCAACAGTTTGTATACATGGCATAGTTGAATGTCAAGGTCCTTCAACCAATCCAAGGCGGTAGTAGTAGCTGATGTGTGAATTGCAGCGATACCGCTATATAGGGAGTCTTTGTGTCTGTGTAGACTGTGTGTGCGTGTGTGTGGGATAGTGTGTGTGACTCTGCGTATATGTGTGTATGTGTCTTACTGCATGCCCAAGCAGCTTCTGTTTGGCCGGATAGAGGGAGCTAAACGAACACGGCACGGACTGAAAGAAGAGATGGAGCTGATGAGACATGCCCAAGACTGGTACCAGCAGTTTCGAGATCGGATTCTGTGGAGGAGGTTCGTGAAGGACGCTACTGGGCAGTTGGAGACAGTCGCTCTCCGACAACAGCGTAGGGCAGAGGAGCGACGCTCACAACAACGAGCGGAGAACTGGGCGATTTAAAAGCCACCAAGTTGGCACAGTGGGGAGCACATGTGGTACATCTGCCAGTCATATCAACCCCGGCAACTCAAGGCGCCTGGGTCTGTTCTGTGACCGCCTGCTAGCAGCGAGCCTTCGACACTTAACGTGGCCTCAAAATGCACCTAGTCTGGCACAAGCGCTGTGGTCACGTCACCACAGCTTGCAGGTGGTTGCCCTTGTAAGTCTGTGCATATACGTATGTAATCTGCAACACCGTGTCTTTAGGGTATGAGCGCCATTTTATAATTACGACATTAAAACATCGGGAGTGTATATTAATAATTTGGTTTACACACCCACACCATCAAAAATATAAAAAAATATTTAATTACTTAACTAAATTAATCATTTAAAACTCCACTCACTACTTGCTACCGCATATGATATTTTTTGGGCAGCCATTTTGAATTATAGCAGTAAAGAAATGGCAGTCAATTAAAACGTGAAATGCTTCACGAATCCACAAGAACCGTTGGATAAACAGATGAAAATGCGTAAGGAATTTAAGTGCTGAACTAAATAAGTCTGCGAGGACATTGCTCACTGCTTCCTGCTATCACCTGTTTTCCATTTCCGATCGTTGCAACAACAACAACAACAAAAAATGGTGGTCAATTAAAATGGAGGTTCACAAAACTCACAACGCCACGGCGCGAAGATGCCTAAAACCCGAGAGGAACTCTGACGCTGCACTAACGTAACACCGTAAGGAACGCCGCAGTAAACGTGCATTGTTGGGCCAACGAGACTCATAGATAGATAGATATAACACATAACATAGTCATGCATTAAAGACAAGTCACAATAGTGCGATTGTGGCAACGCCGCCCAAACTATGGACCGCACAGCAACCCCGCTGTGTTCCTGCGCTCCATCAATGGAGGTGAAGGAACAGCGGCACCACACGAAGAACTCTCCGTCTCTGTTGAACCACTCTTGTCATGGCAGTAGCGTCAGAACCTCTACATTGGCGTAGAGCTCCTGAACATATTGCCGCTGTACGCAGTAATGGAATAGAACGGAATCGTTAGGCCAACGTTGGTCCAACGTTGCACGTTGACCGGGACAATTTCCTTGCTGAATATTCATTTAACTCCTGGCGGCGATTTTTCCATTATTTTTTTTTTTACAGTATACCGGGTAGCCCGAAGGTCAGAACGCATGGCGTTAAAGAAATAAAATGGCGTTTATGTTGTATTTTTGGTTTATAAACCAACGCGAATCACTTAGGAAACTGACGCAAATGCATGAGGGATGTAATCCCCCAGGTAAACTGAACTCTTCAGGGATGCAATCACCAAAGTACTTCCCGCGTCATACGCATATTACTCGCTCCAGCCATTTTTGGATTTCAAGCAAATAAACAAAAAATGGCAGACTAATAAAATGTTTGGTTTATCATCATTAGCCGCCGAGTAAATAACCTGAAATATTTATGGAATTCAATTCGTACGTTCCATCCATTTTACATGTCTGGCAATGGCCTGAAATTCCAGATCATGACCTTCCCATAACATCCGTCACTTTACGAGGCCTTGTGGTTCAACGCCCCCACCACCACCACCTCCCAGCCATTGCAAACCGCTAAGATTGCTTTTATTTACTTTCGGGTTTTTTTTTTTCGGAGAGGGAGCGGGAAGAGGTGTGTGTTACATTTTCTTGACCGCGTAACAAAAAGGCTCGAAATTCTTTGTTTGTTATTTGTAAAAGTAAAATGTGACCGCTGCTGCTATTTTCCGTTTGTGGCACTCGTTCCGGATCGCGGGGGGGTTTGAACTTGTTTCACCAATTTCACGGTTTAGGGACGGCGTGGAACGAGGTGGCGGGGCATCTGGGAAAGAATGAGTCGCGCTATTTCGTGATGGCTTTTGCCGCTGGATAGGAATTTAAAGGGGGGGGGGGGCTTTTTGAACAAATAGCTACGTAGCTCTTTTGTTGTTAGATCATTGGGACAGAACAGCTCCACCGTTAGGAAGAGAATGGCTGAGTGCTCTTATGAGAACCGACTTCTATTACTCATTTTTTTTTACTGTTTAGGGAAGACACGTTTCGTTTGGCTGTGTAATGCTTCCGAACGAGATGTATCTCTCTATATTAGTTATGACATTTTCAAATGGTACATTTTAATTGGTGGGAGATCTAAGCTCAACCAAACAGGCCCCTCAAGGATACCATCAGGCTTCGTGAAGCATGCGTGTCAATCCCGGTTTAAGCCCAATATAGTGGACCACGTCAATTACACAGGCAAATATAAAGGTTCCCTGTGTAGCTTTTATTACGCATTGGTGAAGGGGGCTGGCAGCTGATTGGACGAGAGGACCGATTTTAACCGTGGCCGGGAAATCAAACTCGCTCATCACACACACACACACAGTGCGCTAACCACTGTGCCACCACTCCCAACAAGGACAGACCTTAACATACTTTTGGAGCAAGTGCGGCTAGCGAGCACCTACAGTGAGGGAAAAAAAGTATGTGATCCCCTGCTGATTTTGTACGTTTGCCTACTGACAAAGAAATGATCAGTCTATAATTTTAATGGTAGGTTTATTTGAACAGTGAGAGGGAGCTAAAGGTTCGAGTTGCCAAACGTCAGCCTCGAAACCTTAATGACTCGGAGAAGATCTGCAAAGAGGAGTGGGACAAAATCCCTCCTGCGATGTTGGCAACCTGTGGTTGCCAACAAGGGTTTTGCCATCAAGTACTAAGTCATTTTTTGCAGAGGGGTCAAATACTTATTTCCCTCTTTAAAATGCAAATCCATTTATAACATTTTTGACATGCGTTTTTCTGGATTTTGTTGTTGTTATTCTGTCTCTCACTGTTCAAATAAACCTACCATTAAAATTAAAGACTGATCATTTCTTTGTCAGTGGGCAAACATACAAAATCAGCAGGGGGATCAAATACTTTTTTAACCCTCACTGTATGTACGCCGGTACAGTTTACGAGGGGGTAGGTGTGGCCAGCACCACACCCGACCGCCTTTGCCTCCCCAAAATGTCGATGCTCATTTAAGGCCGAGTCGACCTAGGGGATGTTTAGGACAGGCACTGATATGATGTCACACCGGTGTTGGTCATGAGCGGGAATGGCCGTTGGAGTTGGTAACGTCACACGTTGACGCTACACTTCTGCTCGACATCTCACACGCACACAGTGTACTGGGGGGGATCTTTGTCTTTGTGTGGCCACCCACCCCCTCGTGTGCCGTGCCGGCCTTCATAGGTGCTACTTGCTAACAGCACTTGCTCCAATAGTCTGTCAAAGGCTATACGGGGGATCTTTGTCTTTGTGTGGCCACCCACCCCCTCGTGTGCCGTCCCGGCCTTCATAGGTGCTACCCGCTAACAGCACTTGCCCCAACAGTCTGTTCCAGGCTATACGGCGGATCTGTGTCCGTGTGTGTGTGTGAACTCATAAAAATATCTGGATGATGATGGTGATAATAAGACTTACATGTTTAAAAATGCATTGCCGAAGCCTTCAGCAACAATTTGTTTTAATTGTACACAAATGCGTGTGTGTACACAGAGACAAAGATCCCCCGTATAGCCCAAACAGACTGTTGGGGCAAGTGCTGTTAGCGGGTAGCACCTATGAAGGCCGGCACGGCACACCAGGGGGTGAGTGGCCGCCTTTGTCTCCCCAGTGGCGATGTTTACACACCGCACCAGGTACTTATTTGAGGCTAAGTCGCCCTAGGCGAGGCCCCGGAACGGTTCAGATAATCGTCACTCGTGTTGGCCGTGAGCTGAAATCGAACTCGGGTCGCCGGGTTCGTAGCGCAGCGTAGCGCTAACCACAACACTGCCGCTCCCCACACACAGACACACGCGTGTACACACAGACACACACACGCGTGTACACACAGACACACGCGTGTACACACAGACACACGCGCACGCGTGTACACACAGACACACGCACGCGTGTACACACAGACACACGCACGCGTGTACACACAGACACACGCACGCGTGTACACACAGACACACACGCACGCGTGTACACACAGACACACGCACGCGTGTACACACAGACACACACGCACGCGTGTACACACAGACACACGCACGCGTGTACACACAGACACACGCACGCGTGTACACACAGACACACACGCACGCGTGTACACACAGACACACGCGTGTACACACAGAGACACACACGCGTGTACACACAGAGACACGCACGCGTGTACACACAGACACACACGCGTGTACACACAGACACACACACACGCGTGTACACACAGACACACACGCACGCGTGTACACACAGACACACGCACGCGTGTACACACAGACACACACGCGCGCCTCTCCCTGTTTGTGTCCCCCATTCGTCACTGCGTGGCTGCCATTCACAAACAATAGCCAAAAACAATTGAATATCGCAGTCATTGCCTCGCCCCCCCTCGCCCCCGTATCACTGTCATGATCGTATTCTCCGGATTGTAACACGCAACCCCCAAAACACTTGCGCACGCGATCAATGAAGTTCAACAGACCCTGGTCATGTATACCCACACACACTCACACCTGTACCCGATTATATCATAAGCACCTCCAACAAAGACAACCATCCCCCGTTTCGCCTTTGTAGACTGTTGGGGCAAGTGCTGTTAGGGAGCATCTATGAAGGCCGGCACGGCACACGAGGGGGTGGGTGGCCACCCAGCCCCTCGTGTGCCGTGCCGGCCTTCATAGGTGCTACCCGCTAACAGCACTGGCCCCAAGAGTCTGTTAAAGGCTATACGGGGGATCTTTGTCTTTGTGTGGCCACCCACCCCCTCGTGTGCCGTGCCGGCTTTCAAAGGTGCTACCCGCAAACAGCACTTGCCCCAAGAGTCTGTTCCAGGCTATACGGGGGATCTGTGTCCGTGTGTGTGTGTGAACTCATAAAACATATCTGGATGATGATGATGGTGATAATAAGACTTACATATTAAAAAAATGCATTTCCGAAGCCTTCAGCAACAATTTTTTTGTTTAATTGCTACGCGCTAAGGAAATAAATTACGACTAGGGAACTCTAGATGACCTGTCCATACTGGCTCACCTCCTCAAGGGGCGGGGGGTGGAGGGGTAGAGGAGGGCGGTGGAAGGGGGGGGGCGGTGGAGAGGGGGTAGAGGGGGGGGCTGTGGAGGGGGGGTGGTGGAGGGGGGGTGATGGAGGGGGGGGGGTGAAGGTGGGGAGTCGGAAAAACAATTACATTCAGGTAGCAAGCCAATGTAAGTTCGTCCCAGCGATTTTGTTTATATAATATATACATTACGGGTAAGAGGGCTTTGGTAAACAGGCATGATTAATGATGCCATTAAAATTAAATTATACATGTGGCAAAGTGCCACTTTAATTGTAAGAGATCCCTGGGCTTAGCAAAGGAAGATATACTCGCATTATTTCATTATTTGTTTGCATGCTATTATGCGCGCGCATGAAGTGGGGAGCGGTGGCGCAACGGTTAGCGCGCTGCGCTGCGAACCCGGCCACCCGAGTTCGATTCCCGCTCACGGCCAACACCGGTGACGAAATATCTGTACCGGTACCTGGGCCTCCCCTAGGTCGACTCGGCCTCAATTGAGTACCCGGTGCGGTGTGCAAAAACATCGCCACTGGGGGAGACAAAGGCGGCCGGGCGTTGATGTTGGCCAACCACCCCCTCGTGTGCCGGGCCGGCCTTCGTAGCTGCTACTCGCTAACAGCACTTGCCCCCAGAGTCTGTGAAAGGCTACACGCGTGGGGGGTGTCTTTGTCTTTGTGGTATGTTATGGGGAGCGGTGGCGCAGTGGTTAGCACACTGCGCTATGAAGCCGGGCTCACAACAACAATAACAACCGAATAATCCAAATCAGAATCCTTATTTAGACTGGACATCGCAGATGACCCGCTCATACTGGACATCGATGAGCGGGTCAGCAAATAATAAATGTGACACTCATACGCGAAAGGGCGCTTCGAGCTAAACTCAGCAAGTAACAGCGAAGTATCCCTGGGCCCTTCCGTAGGTGAACTCAGCCTTGATACAAAACAATAGCACCTGGTACGGTTGTATGAACAACGAAACTCGGGGGGGGGGGGGGAGGGACAACAGCCAAACTGGCAGGTCTATGGTACTCCTTAATAGGTGCTCGCAAACCATCAGCAACCTCGCCATGAGAAAAAAAAACATTCCGCGTGTCACCTTGAGCGGCTGCTCTCGTAAAGAAAATCAAATGACTCGACAGGCGGCAGAGTGAACCACGGGGGCTCGCCCACTCGCTCGCTCATCCACGGTGGCTGGGAGATGTTAACTACCTCGCCTGGTACACAGGAGGTCGAGGGTTCGATCCCGACCCGGACGCCTGCTGCTGCTGTATATTTGGAGATGGAGTATCTCTCTCTCTCATCATTACGGTGGCTAGGAGATGTTAACTACCTCGCCTGGTACACAGGAGGTCGTGGGTTCGATCCCGACCCGGACGCCTGCTGCTGCTGTATATTTGGAGATGGAGTATCTCTCTCTCTCATCATTACGGTGGCTAGGAGATGTTAACTACCTCGCCTGGTACACAGGAGGTCGTGGGTTCGATCCCGACCCGGACGCCTGCTGCTGCTGTATATTTGGAGATGGAGTATCTCTCTCTCATCATTACGGTGGCTAGGAGATGTTAACTACCTTGCCTGGTACACAGGAGGTCGAGGGTTCGATCCCGACCCTGACGCCTGCTGCTGCTGTATATTTGGAGATGGAGTATCTCTCTCTCATCATTACGGTGGCTAGGAGATGTTAACTACCTCGCCTGGTACACAGGAGGTCGAGGGTTCGATCCCGACCCTGACGCCTGCTGCTGCTGTATATTTGGAGATGGAGTATCTCTCTCTCATCATTACGGTGGCTAGGAGATGTTAACTACCTCGCCTGATACACAGGAGGTCGAGGGTTCGATCCCGACCCTGACGCCTGCTGCTGTATATTTGGAGTTGGCGTGTCTCTCTCTCTCTCATCATCATCATTACGGTGGCTAGGAGATGTTAACCACCTCGCCTGGTATACAGGAGGTCGTAGGTTCTATCCCGACCCTGACGCATGCTGTATATTTGGAGTTTGAGTGTCTCTCTCTCTCCTCGTGGTCGAGTGGATTTTTCTCCGGGTCCTCCGGTTTTTCCCTCCACGCGTATGAATCCACGTGCGTTTAGAGCATTCGGCTGCTGATGTACATTTCCACTTGATGATGATGATGAGGCCCACTTCGTTGAGGCTATATTTGTAACGGCCAAGTCGCTTCTGAAATATGAAGCGATACAGCCGAGTGAGGCTTAACTGATGACATTCATTGTACGAAACAGCTGAGCTTTGCCGGGCACGTGAAGCCTCTGCAGGGCTGATGAACTGGTCCTGCGTTGTGTCGTGTGTCCAGCTAAACTGTGAGGTTGGGTCACGGCCCATTAAACCCGAGCTATCTATTTGCGTGGTCACAGAACAGCGGTTGCTTTACAAGCCACGCCAGCGTGGCTCGCAGCCCCGTCTGTCTCTTCAGCACTGATTATGACTGCACGCGTGTCTCTGTGTCTGTGTGTGGTCGGGCGTGGTGCTGGCCACCCAATCCCCTCGTGTGCCGTGCCGGACTTTCATAGGTGCTCTTCGCGAACAGCACGTGCCCCCGACAGTCTGTTGAAGGCAATACGGGGGATATGTATCGCCTGTGTCTGTGTGCTTGCTAACAGCACTTGCACCAACAGTCTGTGCGAAGGAGGAGCGTTGGTGGAGCGGTTAGCGTGCTGCGCTAAGAACCCGGCCACCCGAGTTCGATTCCCGCTCACGGCCAACACCGGTGACGATTATCTGAACCGGTTCTAGGCCTCCCATAGGTCGACTCAGCCTCAAACGAGTACCTGGCGCGGAGTGTAAACATCGCTACTAAGGAGACACATTCGGTCCTGTGCACTCCCTAAGGCTGACCTTGAGACCTCTGGTGCCGGTCATTGGCAAGTCCACTCAGCTCCACATGCTCCTGTACCATAATGGCATCTTCTCCTGCCCCTGTTGTGCCAGTTTAGTCCCCTCTATCCGGCCAAGCAGAAGCTGCTTTGGCCATGCGGTGGCTAGACATGCGAGCTACGTGACCCATACACCAACGCAGGAGTTCACTCTGTTCAAGGATCTGAATGTTTCAAACCGGCGTAGATGTTCCTTCAGAGGGGTACATTCTTCGCAAGCCCACGTATGCACAACAAAGACAAAGATCCCCTGTATAGCCTGTAACAGACTGTTGGGGCAATTGCTTTTAGCGAACACCTATGAAGGCCGGCACGGGTAGCCAGCATCACGCCCGACCGCCTTTGTCTCCCAGATAGCAATGTTTATACACATACCACTAGGTACTAATTTGAGGCTGAGTCGACCGAGGGGAGGCCAGGAACCGGTTCAGATAATCGTCACTGCTGTAGGCCGTGAGCGAGAATCGAACCCGGGTGGTCGGGTTCGTCGCTACATCACATACAAAGACAAAGATTCCCTGTATAGCCTTAACAGACTGTTGCAGAAAGTGCTGTTAGAAAACGCTTATCAAGGCTTTACATACACGCCTAAACACACACATATTCACGTCTATACACACCTACAAAGACAAATACGAAGATCCCCATATAGCCTGTAACAGACTGTAGGGGAAAGTGCTGTTAGCGAGCACCTATGAAGGCCGGCACAGCACACGAGGGGGTGGGTGGTGAACACCATGCCCGGTCGCCTTTGTCTCCCTAGTGGCGATGTTTAGACACCGCACCAGGTACTCATTTGAGGCTGAGTCGACCTAGGGGAGGCCCATGACCTGTTCAGACAATCGTCACTGGTGTTGGCCGTGAGCGGGTAATCGAACCCGGATCGCCAGGTTCGTAGCGCAGCGCGCTAACCGCTACACTACCTCTCCTCACAACGCACACATATGCACACCTACACACGCACACACACACACACCTACACACACACAGCAGCTGACATTAGTCAATTAGAAGGCGCACAGTGGCTCGGGACTCGAGGCTGAGATAGAGAAACAACAATGGGACCCAGCAGCCTTCGGGGGAGGCGCAGGGGGAGAGAGAGTGGGGGGGGGGGGGCTTCCTTTGTGCAGAAATCACAGGACAGCGATCGATGGGGAAGAGAGGCCCTTTCATTTACCCTTTCCCTTTAACCCCTTCGCACACGGCCATAGCCCATCTATCCCCCCCCCCCTTCCACGCCGAACAATGCACCGCGACTCTCTCTTCAGAGACACATCCGCCCCCCACACACTCCGGGACCTTCGTGCGTGAGCGCATGCCTTGCGGTGGGGGGGGGGGGGGGAGTGGAGGTTGGGACCGGCCATGTGGCTTTGGGGAAAATGGCCGCCAGGGCCGCCATTTTGTCGGGCGAAGTTCGTACGGAGGGCCGAGCGGGCGCGTTGTGGCGGTGCTGCCCGGCTGGCGTGCACGTCCACTAAACGGTTAAATGCGTTTTTTTTTTGCTGCCCATAGAATGCGGAGGCACGCCGCTATGCGGGCCACTCCAACTGATAATGTCACGGTCGTGACAAATATCGATAGTAGGAATTTGCGTTTGTGTGGGCGAGTTTAGGGGGAGGTGGGTGACACGCACACAAACCAAGCTACGAGCCAAGGTCCTGATTTTTTTTTTTGGACATCTGAAGGACACTTTGGCTTTAGGTGAATTCTAATCGATAATATTACTCTTTTGTGTTTGTTCGGTGCGTTTGTCTTTCTCCGTCTGGTTGTGGCTATAGAGTGACCTCTCACTCGTGCAACCGAACCAACGACCTTGTGACACCTTCACGAACGACGTTTGCAGAAACGTTGAATTCAGAGAGGTCAACGCGTGTGACCTCTTGTGGAGGAGGCCCATTGGATGGTCCTTGAGGAGATACTCCCACCCTCCGTTCCCTCCACACCTTCTAAATTGTACAATCCCAGAGAGATAATCCAGACATACAGATGTAGTGAGATTAGAGAAGAGATGGAGCTCAGAGTAGCGAGATGACAGATAGAGATGTATCCAGATGGGACACGAGATATTGATGAGAGAGAGATGTAGTGAGATGAGAGAAGAGATATCCATACGATACCTAGCTTGTGTTTATTGGGATTTATATTAAAGCCGATGGCTCTCCGGTGTTATTTGGGGTTGTTGGGTGCATCGTTCGGGGTGGCGTCTGACGTTTCGCACCACGGAGCTGGGAGCAAAATATAGGAACCGAATATTTTCAGTTCGGGTTTTCGGGTTCAGTTTCTCGAAGAGGCTCCCAGCACGTGCAGCGAAACGTCGGACATCACACCGAACAACAATCACAGGTCAGGTGCTGTCTTCTGCTGCACAGGGACAGCTGCCACAGGGGGTGCCCCAGGGCGAGACCACACAGCAGCAGCAATCGTCTTGTCCTGTTGGTGTTCATCTTCACCGTTGGTGGCCTTGAGCGGGAATTGAACTCGGGTCGCCACGGTGGCTAGGAGATGTTAACAACCTCGCCTGGTATACAGGAGGTCGTGGGTTAGATCCCGACCCTGACGCCTGCTGGGTTTTTCGGAGTTTGCGTGTTCTCTCTCTCTCTCGCTCCCCCCGTGGTCGCGTAGATTTTTCGTCCGGTTCTCCCGTTTCTCCCTCTCCACATTTAGAGTGGACGTCACGCTTAGAGCATTTGACTGCTGCAATGAATGTCCACGTGTTAAGCCGCTTCGTTGAGCTATCAATTGTAGTGAGGTCGGTTCTGCAAAAGAATAGCTCTACGGCTCACTGGGCCTTAGAGGGTAAGGTAAAAGTAAAAACAAAATTATAGTTTAGGATTCATTGCGTGCGGGTGCGCTAACCGCTGCGCCACCGCTCCCCACTACCAGCACCATCGCCAGTTCACTAACAACGGTGGCAGCAACAGCATCAGCCATCGCTAGCCGCGCTCGACCAACGTAGCTGTACCGTCTACGATCAGTGCCGGATTATCCTCGTAGCAAAAGTAGTTACCACACGTGTGGTACCTACTACGTATGTAGTAGCTACCACACATGTAGTAGCTACCACACGTGTAGTAGCTATGTGGTAGCTACACATGTAGTAGCTACACATGTAGTAGCTACACATGTAGTAGCTACCACACGTGTAGTAGCTACACATGTAGTAGCCACACGTGTGTAGTAGCTACTACATACGTAGCTACTACACGCGTAGTAGCTACTACACGTGCGGTAGCTACTACGCGTGTAGTAGCTACGTAGTAGCTACGGGCCCGCACTTTGAAGGGCCGCACGCTAAAACGCTTACAAGCTATCAATTCCGGTTCAGTGATTCTGCACTTACTCTATTACTTTTACTATAGTACTATACTGCCTTCAACGTTTATGAACGACTGGGTGTTTAAGGTTACGATTTATCGTATTATCTGGCTGAAAAGCAAATGAAAAAAATACAATTACTTCACTGTGCAAGTAAAAAAAAAATTAGTGTTTTAATATTTACGTTTTTTTTAAAAAAAAATTAGGGCCCCTTTATAACAACACATGCTACCGGCACTTAGCTTAATCCGGCACTATCTACGATGCCAAGCCTCGACCTTGCCTCTCCGCCTCCTCGCCACCTCTCTGTATCTATCTCAGCTCTCTCTCTCACTCTCTCTCGCACTTTGAACTTGCCCACCCATTACCGAACGCGCACACGGCTCGGCAAATTGCTCTGTAAAGGCCACTCCGACCGGAGACCTTTAGCCGAAAAACTCCCCCAAGACACCATGAAATATATATATAATGTTTTAAAAACACACGCACCGCACGTACACACATACGCACACATACACACGTACACACACACACGTACATACATACACACACAAATACATACACACACACATACAAGACAAAGACAAAAAATCGCCCGTATAGCCTCAACAGACTGGAGGGGTAAGTGCTGTTAGCGAGCACCTATGAAGGCCGGCACGGCACACGACGGGTGGGAAGCCAACACCACGCCCGGCCGCCTTTGTCTCCCTAGAGGCGATGTTTACACATTGCACCAGGTACTCATTTGATGCTTAGTCGACCTAGGGGAGGCCCAGAACCAGTTCAGATAATCGTCACTGGTGTTTGCCGTGAGAGGGAATCGAACCCGGGTAGCCGGTGTTGTAGCGCACCACACACACAGCACACACATCACACACACACACATCACACACATACAGCATACACGCAGCATACACACAGCACAAACACAGCACATACACACACAGCACACACAGCACACAGTACACACAAAGCACACACCCACAGTACTCACACATAGCACATACACAGGCGAACTCAACACACATACAGCACACAACACAGGACACACACACGACACACACAGCACACACACAGAACACATACAAGACACACACAGGATACACGCAGCACACACACACAAGATACATGCAATGCACACACACAGCACAGAGCACACACACACAGCACGCACACAGCGCACACAGCACATACACAGTACACACACAACACACACAGGACACATACAGCACACACATATCACACACATACAGCGCACACACATAGCACACACATACAGCGTACACACATAGTACACACACAGCACACACAGTACACACACAGCACACACAAATAGCACGCACAAGATAGCACATACACAAGACAGCACACACACAGCACACACAGTAGACAGCACACACGTACAGCACACACACAGCACATACACACCAACACACACATACAGCACACACAGCACACACAGCAAACACACACAGCACAAACACAGAGCACACACAGCACAGCACACACACAACACACAGCACACACATACAGTACACACACACAGCACACACACACAGCACACATAGCACACATAGAGCACACCAGCACAAACACAGCACACACAGCACACACACAGAACACACACAGCACAGACACAGCACACAACACAGCACACACGCACAGCAGCAGTACACACACAGCACACACACAGCACACACACAGCACATCCACACAGCACACACACACACAGCACATCCACACAGCACACACACACACAGCACACAACACAGTACACACGCACAGCAGCAGCACACCACAACAACCACAATAACAGCACACACACAGCACACACCTAGAGCACACACAGCACACAACACAGCAGCAGAACACCACAACAACCACAATAACAGCACACACACAGCACACACACAGCACAAACACACAGCACACAACACAGCACACACGCACAGCAGCAGCACACCACAACAACCACGATAACAGCACATACACAGCACACACACAGCACACACACAGCACACACACACAGCACACAACACAGCACACACGCACAGCAGCAGCACACCACAACAACCACGATAACAGCACATACACAGCACACACACAGCACACACACAGCACACACACACAGCACACAACACAGCACACACGCACAGCACACACACAGCACACACACAGCACACACGCACAGCACACACACAGCACACACACAGCACACACACAGCACACAACACAGCACACATTCACAGCAGCAGCACACCAGAACAACAACAATAACAGCACACACAGCACGCACACAGCACACACAGCACACACACACACAGCACACACGCACAGCAGCAGGACACCACAATAACCACAAACACAGCACACACACAGCACACACGCACAGCACACACGCACAGTATCAGCACACCACAACAACCACAAACACAGCACACACACAGCACACACACAGCACACACGCACAGCAGCAGCACACCACAACAACCACAAATACAGCACACACACAGCACACACACAGCACACACGCACAGCAGCAGCACACCACAACAACCACAAACACAGCACACACACAGCACACACACAGCACACACGCACAGCAGCAGCACACCACAACAACCACAAACACAGCACACACACAGCACACACACAGCACACACACAGCACACACACAGCACACACACAACACAGCACCCACGCACAGCAGCAGCACACCACAACAACCACAAACACAGCACACACACAGCACGCACAGCACACACAGCACACACAGCACATAACAACAACCATAAACACAGCACACAACAACAACCACACACACAGCACACACACAACACACACAGCACACACACAGCACACACAGCACACACAGCACATAACAACAACCATAAACACAGCACACAACAACAACCACACACACAGCACACACACAGCACACACAGCACACACACAGCACACAACACAGCACACAACAACAACCACAAACACAGCACACACACAGCACACAACACAGCACACACAGCACACAACAACAACCACACACACAGCACACACACAGCACACACACAGCACACAACACAGCACACACAGCACACAACAACAACCACACACACAGCACACAACAACCACACACACAGCACACACACAGTACACAACACAGCACACACAGCACACAACAACCACACACACAGCACACAACAACCACACACACAGCACACACACAGCACACACACAGCACACAACACAGCACACACAGCACACAACAACAACCACAAACACAGCACACACAGAGCACACAACACAGCACACACAGCACACAACAACAACCACACACACAGCACACACACAGCACAAACACAGCACACAACACAGCACACACAGCACACAACAACAACCACACACACAGCACACAACAACCACACACACAGCACACACACAGCACACACACAGCATACAACACAGCACACACAGCACACAACAACAACCACACACACAGCACACAACAACCACACACACAGCACACACACAGCACACACACAGCACACAACAACAACCACACACACAGCACACACACAGCACACACAGCACACAACAACAACCACACACACAGCACACAACAACCACACACACAGCACACACACAGCACACACACAGCACACAACAACAACCACACACACAGCACACACACAGCACACACACGGCACACAACATAGCACACACAGCACACAACAACAACCACAAACACAGCACACACACAGCACACAACACAGCACACACAGCACACAACAACCACAAACACAGCACACACACAGCACACACACATCACACACAGCACACAACAACAACCACAAACACAGCACACAACAACAACCACACACACAACACAAACACAGCACACAACACAGCACACACAGCACACAACAACAACCACAAACACAGCACACACACAGCACACAACACAGCACACACAGCACACAACAACCACACACACAGCACACACACAGCACACACACAGCACACAACACAGCACACACAGCACACAACAACAACCACAAACACAGCACACACACAGCACACAACACAGCACACACAGCACACAACAACCACACACACAGCACACACGCAGCACACACACAGCACACAACACAGCACACACACAGCACACAACAACAACCACAAACACAGCACACACACACAGCACACACACAGTACACAACACAGCACACACAGCACACAACAACAACCACACACACAGCACACACACACAGCACACACACAGTACACAACACAGCACACACAGCACACAACAACAACCACACACACAGCACACAACAACCACAAACACAGCACACACACAGCACACACACACAACACACAACAACAACCACAAACACAGCACACACACAGCACACACACAGCACACAACAATCACAAACACAGCACACACACAGCACACACACAGCACACAACAACCACAGCACACACACAGCACACAAACAGCACACAACAACAACCACAAACACAGCACACACACAGCACACACACAGCACACACAGCACGCACACAGCACACAACACAGCACACACACAGCACACACACAGCACACACACAGCACACAACAACAACCACAAACACAGCACACACACAGCACACAACAACCACAAACACAGCACACACACAGCACACACACAGCACACACACAGCACACACACAGCACAAACACAGCACACACACAACAACAACCACAAACACAGCACACAACACAGCACAAACACAGCACACACACAGCACACACACAGCACACACACAGCACACAACAACAACCACAAACACAGTACACACACAGCACACAACAACAACCACAAACACAGCACACACACAGCACACACACAACAGCACACACAGCACACAACAACAACCACACACACAGCACACACACAGCACACAAACAGCACACAACAACAACCACACACACAGCACACACAGCACACACACAGCACACACACAGCACACACACAGGACACAACAACAACCACACACACAACACAAACACAGCACACAACAACCACACACACAGCACACACAGCACACACACAGCACACGCACAGCACACAACAACAACCACAAACACAGCACACACACAGCACACACACAGCACACACACAGCACACACACACAACAACCACAAACACAGCACACACACAGCACACACACAGCACACACACAGCACACACACAACAACAACCACAAACACAGCACACACACAGCACACACAGCACACACACAGCACACACACAACAACAACCACACACACAGCACGCCACTCCCGAGCGCCCATCAACGTCGCTTTGTGACCTCCTGACCTTGCTGCCCTCTCGAGCACCACGAGTCCACCACTCGCTCAGTGGTTGTTATCTTTTTTAATTGGGGGGGTGGGGGGCTGGGGTGGGAGGGGTTTTGGGGGGGGGGGGCTGGGAGGGTGGCTGGACTCGTGGCGTCATTTCTCGCCGACTTGAGCGAGGAACGTCAGAGAGAGAAAGAGAGAGGGGGAGGAGGAGGGGATAGACTTGGTTATTAAGCTTTAAAGAGGTCAGCCGATATCAACAATTCCTTATGAAGCCAAGCAGGCCATTGTGAAGCTGTGGCACCCGTGACCCCGACTCCACTCACATCCTCCCCCCGTAGACGCGCACTGACATTTTGGTCGACTTCGTTAATGAAGGGCCATCAGTGGCCTTCACAGAGGGCCCCTCACTTTGAGTTTGCGTGCGATTGTTTGAATGGAGAGTTTACTGTGTGTGGTATGTGTGGTATCAGTGTGGTGTGTGTGTGTGTGGTGTGTTTGTGGTGTCAGTGTGTTGTGTGTGTGTGGTGTAGTCTGTGTGGTGTGTGGTGTGGTGTGTGGTGTAGTCTGTGTGGTGTGTGTGTGGGGTGTGTGTGGGGTGTGTGTGGGGTGGTCTGTGTGTGGTATGTGCGCTGTGTGTGTGGGGTGTCTGTGGTGTGCTGTGTGTGGTGTGTGTGCGTGGTGTAGTCTGTGTGGTGTGTGGGGGGGGTGTGTGTGGAGTGGTGTGTGTGGGTGTGGTGTGTGTGGGGTGGTCTGTGTGCTGTGTGTGTGGGGTATCTGTGGTGTGCTGTGTGTGGGGTGTGTGAGGTGTATGTCTGTGTGGTGTGTGTCTGTGTGGTGTGTGTGTGGTGTAGTCTGTGTGGTGTGTGTGGGTGGGTGTGTGTGGTGTGTGTGTGTGGTGTAGTCTGTGTGTGGGGTGTCTGTGGTGTATGTCTATGTGGTGTGTGGCGGGGGGGGGTGTAGTTTGTGTGGTGTGTGGGGGGGTGTGTGGGGGGTGATGTGTGTGTGTGGTGTGGTCTGTGTGCTGTGGGTGTGGGGTGTATGTGGTGTGCTGTGTGTGGGGTGTGTGTGGTGTAGTCTGTGAGGTGTGTGCGGGGGGGTGTGGGGGGTGTAGTCTGTGTGCTGTGTGTGTGGGGGGTGTGTGTGGTGTAGTCTGTGTGGTGTGTGTGTGGGAGGTGTGTGGGGGGTGATGTGGTCTGTGTGCTGTGTGTGTGGGGGGGTGTGTGTGGTGTAGTCTGTGTGGTGTGTGTGGGGGGGTGTGGGGGGTGTAGTCTGTGTGGTGTGTGTGTGGGGGGGTGTGGGGGGTGATGTGTGTGTGGTGTGTGTGGTGTAGTCTGTGTGGTGTGTGTGGGGGGGTGTGGGGGGTGTAGTCTGTGTGGTGTGTGTGCGGGGGTGTGTGTGGGGTGTGTGTGTGTGGTGTGTGTGTGTGTGGTGTAGTCTGTGTGGTGTGCTGTGTGTGGGGTGTGTGGGGGTGATGTGTGTGTGGTGTGTGTGTGTGTGGTGTAGTCTGTGTGCTGTGTGTGTGCGTGTCTGTGGAGCGGTAGCCCGCTAACAGCACTTGCCCCAAATCTATTCATCGCTATACGGGGGACCTTTGTTTGTTTGCTATGAGCGGTCAGCGCGCCACGCTACGAACCCGGCCACCAGAGTTCGATTCCCGCTCACGGCCACCAACACCGATGACGATTATCTCGAACCGGTCCTGGGCCTCCTCCCCTAGGTCTACTCAGCCTAAAATGAGTACCTGCTGCGGCGTGTTAGTAAACATCGGAGGTGTGGTGCTATCCACCCTACCCACACCCGTGAGTGAGAATCCTAGGTGCTGCTCGCTCACAGCACTTGCCCATGACAGCCTGTTCAGGCTACAGGGGGGGGTGTGGGGTGATCTCTGTCCGTGTTCACCAAGCTCGGCCGCACAGATTTGGACCGCGTGGCCGGCTCTGAGCCGCCTTCTCCGCGCTGCTGGTCACGGAGTGTGGCCCGTAGAGACCCCCACCACCACAGCCACCACCACCAGCAACCACCCCTCCCACCACCACCACCACCCCCAATGGACGTTCGCGATCCGTCCCGGCTGATTTCGCCGCTCCATCGACGCGACGGCTCGCGCGCTTTGTCGCTCTCTCGCACGTGGTTTTATTTAAACCCCCCACTGCACACCCCCCCCACCCCCACTGCACACCCCCCGCCCCCACTGCACAACCCCCCACCCACCTCGCTCTATGCGGGAGTGGTAGATGCGTTCCACAAAAAAAGTGGCACACATAGCGATAGAGGGCTCGAACCTCGAAATCACAGCGTTGGTGGCTCAGTGTCTCAGACATGGCCATGGTGAACCCCCTGCGCGAGAGACACCCACACCCAGGGCTCGAACCCAGACATCAGCAGTGCTCGTGTATTGTCACTGACATGGCCATTATGAACTGCCTGAAACAGAGAGAGAGAGAGACCCAGACCCAGGGCTCGAACCCAGGGTCTCACCAGTGATGGCTTATTGTCTTTGACATGGCCATTATGAACCCTCTGAGAGAGACGCCCAGACCCAGGGTTACAAACCCATGATCTCAGCAGTACCGACTCAGCATCTCAGACATACACAATCATGAACCCTGCGAGACAAAGAGAGACAACCAGACCCAGGGCTCGAACCCAGCGTCTCACCAGTGCCGACTCAGCATCTCAGACATGGCCATCATGAACTTTGTGAGACAGAGAGAGTGAGAGACAACCCAGACCCAGGGCTCGAACCCAGCGTCTCACCAGTGCCGATTCAGCATCTCAGACATGGCCATCATGAACTTTGTGAGACAGAGAGAGTGAGAGACAACCCAGACCCAGGGCTCGAACCCAGCGTTTCACCAGTGCCGACTCAGCATCTCAGACATGGCCATCATGAACACTGTGAGACAGAGAGAGAGTGAGAGACAACCCAGACCCAGGGCTCGAACCCAGTGTCTCAGCAGTGCCGGTTCAGCATCTCAGACATGGCCATCATGAACTTTGTGAGACAGAGAGAGAGACAACCCAGACCCAGGGCTCGAACCCAGCGTCTCACCAGTGCCGGTTCAGCATCTCAGACATGGCCATCATGAACACTGTGAGACAGAGAGAGTGAGAGACATCCAGACCCAGGGCTCGAACCCAGCGTCTCACCAGTGCCGGTTCAGCATCTCAGACATGGCCATCATGAACTTTGTGAGACAGAGAGAGAGAGAGAGTGAGAGACAACCCAGACCCAGGGCTCGAACCCAGCGTCTCACCAGTGCCGGTTCAGCATCTCAGACATGGCCATCATGAACACTGTGAGACAGAAAGAGAGAGTGAGAGAGACAACCAGACCCAGGGCTCGAACCCAGCGTCTCAGCAGTGCCGGTTCAGCATCTCAGACATGGCCATCATGAACTTTGTGAGACAGAGAGAGTGAGAGATAACCCAGACCCAGGGCTCGAACCCAGCGTCTCACCAGTGCCGGTTCAGCATCTGAAGACATGGCCATCATGAACTCTGCGAGAGATACCCAAAGCACCAGAATCACCGGTTAAAAAAATAACAACAACCAAAGCATTGGATTCGTAATCCACACTTCATCCGTGAGATACCCTTGAGCCCACAGGGCCCATATCTAGCGCCGTCATTAGATAATCCCCCCCACCCCGCACAAAGACAAAGATCCCCCGTAGAGCCTTAACAGACGGTTGGGGCAAGTGCTGTTAGCGAGTAGCACCAGTGAAGGCCGGCACGGCAACACGAGAGGGGGGGTGGGGAGGGATGATGGCCAGCACCACGCACGGCCGCCTTTGTCTCCCTAAGCGTTTCTTTACGCACCGCGCCAGGTACTAATTTGAGGCTGAGTCGACCTAGGGGAGGCCCAGGGCCGGTTCAAGATAATTGTCACCGGTAATGGCCGTGAGCGGGAATCGAACCCGGGTCGCCAGGGTCGTAGCGCAGCGCGCTAACCGCTACACTACCGCCCCCCACTTACACATACACACGTACACACACACACGTACACACACACGTACACACACGCGTACACACACACGTACACACACACACGCATGTACACACACACGTACACACACACGTACACACGTACACACACACACGTACACACACACGTACACACACACACACGTACACACACACACGCATGTACACACACACGAACACACACACGTACACACACACACGTACACACATACACATGTACACACACACGTACACACACGTACACACACACGTACACACACACACACATACACACACCCACACGCATGTACACACACGTACACACACACGTACACGCACACACGCACCGCACGTACACACACACGTACACACACACACGTACACACACACACGCACACACGTACACACACACGTACACACACACACGTACACACGCAAGTATCTAAGATATTTTGGGTGGAGCGGTGGCGCAGTGGTTAGCGCACCGTGCTACGACTATGTAACGCAACAGCGAACACCTGAATCGGTTCTGGAACCCTCGCCTAGGTCGACTCAGCCTTAAAACTAAAATTAGTACCTGGCGCGGGGCTGTAAACCAACATCAGCCCTTGGGGAGACAAAGGCGGCCGGGTGCTGACCACTCTACGCTATTCATGTGCCGTGCGCACCTTCATAATCGGCGCGGCTGCTCGCTAACGGCACTTGCCCCAACAGTCTGTTAAGGCGATACGATGCGGGGAGGGGATTCTTTACCTTTGGTATATGTGTGTGTGTAAGTGTGTGTGTAAGTGTGTGTATGTGTGTATGTGTGTGTGTAAGTGCGTGTAAGTGTGTGTGTAAGTGTGTGTAAGTGTGTGTGTAAGTGTGTGTGTAAGTGTGTGTAAGTGTGTGTGTGTAAGTGTAAGTGTGTATGTGTGTGTAAGTGTGTGTGTGTAAGTGTAAGTGTGTATGTGTGTGTAAGTGTGTGTGTGTAAGTGTGTGTGTGTGTAAGTGTGTGTGTGTAAGTGTGTGTAAGTGTGCCGGGAAAGGTCCTGGCAAGGATTATTCAACATCGCCTTGCCAGGCACGCTGAGGAGAGGCTTGCAGAGCCCCAGTGCGGTTTCAGGAAAGGGCGGTCCTGCACTGATGCCATATTTTCTGTCCGTCTGCTACAGCAGAGGTGTAGGGAATTCCAACAAGACCTACATCTCTGCTTTATTGACCTGGTCAAGGCCTATGATACCATCAGTAGGCCTGGGCTCTGGGTTGTTCTTCGTGCTTTTGGAGTACCTGACCCTCTGCTCATGATCATTAAGGACCTTCATGATGGTGAACGGGCCCGGGTAAAACTACGTGGCCGGGAGTCAGAGCCATTCCCTGTACACCTTGAGGTGCGACAGGGATGTCCTCTGGCTCCCACATTATTTAACATCTATTTTGACCACGTAGTTCGTGAAGCCTTCAATAGCTGTACCGGGGAAATCTCCATATGGTACAGATATAATGGGAGGCTGATCGATGCCCGGGTGCGGTCAAGGGATGGCTCCCTATTGCTCAACCACGTTATGTATGCCGATGATTTGGTAACAGCTGCTCATTCAGAGGAGGAGTTGGAGACGCTGCTGTTAAGACTGGAGCGTGCTACTAAGAGATCGGGCCTTACCATCAGCACCACCAAAACTAAGCACCTGCCTGGGTATTTTGTACCATCGGACACTCCACCCCCACAACTCCCAATCGGTGATGGGGCAGTTGTGGAGAGAGTGCAGAGTTTCCCATACCTGGACAGTGTGCTTATGACCGGCTCCAGTTTAACAGCAGAGGTTTCACTCCGAATAAGTCGAGCGGCAATATCTTTTCATCGGTTGCGTAATGCTGTGTGGAAGCTACCTGGTCTGTGACTCCGCACTAAGCTTCACGTCTTCTCGGCCACGGTCATTCCCTCCCTTCTCTACGCTTGCGAAACGTGGACCCCCCTAATGGAACATCTTCGCCGGTTAGAAACATTAAGGCTGGCCTACCTACGATCCATCCTGGGTTTAACCAGGCTGGATTGTGAGAGGAGCTCACAAATCCTTGAAAGATCTGGGCACGGTCCCATCGGTGAGCTCCTCCGGCAGGCAAGGCTGCGTTGGCTGGGTCATGTAGCCCGCATGCCCAGCCACCGCATGCCGTAACATCTTTTGTTCGGCCGGATCGAGGGGGCTAAACGGGCGCGGCACGGGCTAGAGAAGAGATGGAGTGATGTGGTACAGGAGGATGTGGAGCTGAGTGGACTTGCCGATGACTGGTACCAGCGGTGTCAAGATTGGCCTCTGTGGAGGAGGCCCGTGAAGGACGCTACTGGGCAGTTGGAGGCAGTCGCCCTCCAACAACAACGGAGGGCGGAGGAGCGACGCTCACAACAACGAGCGGAGCGCCGGGTGGCTAAAGCACAGCAGGTTGGCACAGTAGGGGGCACAGGTGGTGCATCAGCCAGTCATCTCAGTCAGTCGACCCGTGGCACCTGGGTCTGCCCCGTGACCTCCTGCAAGCGGGCGTTCGACACTCCACGTGGCCTCAATGTGCACATGGCCTGACACAAGCGTCGTGGTGACGTCACCGACACTTAGTGGCGAATGGCGGTTGTTGTTGTGTGTGTCTAAGTGTGTGTGTGTAAATGTGTGTAAGTGTGTGTGAGGAGCGGTAGTGTAGCTGTTAGCGCGCTGCGCTATGAACCTGACGACCCGGGTTCGATTCCCGCTCACGACCAACACCGGTGACGATTATCTGAACCGGTCCCGCGCCTCCCGTAGGTCGACTCAGCCTCAAATGAGTAGCTGGTGCACTGTGTAAACATCGCCACTGGGGAGACAAAGGCGGCCGGGCGTGGTGCTGGCCACCCACCCCCTCGTGTGCCGTGCCGGCCTTTATAGGTGCTCGCTAACAGCCCTTGCCTCTACAATCGGCTAAGGCTACACGGGGGCACTTTAACTTTTTTATACATATTAAATTCTTTTTTCCTACTTTATTATATCGGGGCCGGTTGCGAGAAACGGTCGCTGGGATTTCGGGAGGACCAAGCAGAGAGAAAGGTGGGGGGGGGGGGGGCTCTGTGGTGTGGGATTAGTGGGGGGCTTAATAACACGAGATTCCTATCGGAGGAGGCATTGATTTTCTTTTTGGAGTGGGGGCAAGGTGGGTGGAGGCGGGTGGAGAGCAACACGATACGAAAAAGGGGGCTGAAGGGGGCTGCTTTCAAAAACGCCCTCGTGTTGAAATGAGACGAATATCCCCACACGTGCCCCCCCCATAATATCCCCCACGTGCCCCCCCCAAATATCCCCCCACGTGCCCCCCCCGAATATCCCCCACGTGACCCCCCTCGATATCCCCCCACGTGCCCCCCCTGAATATCCCCCACGTGACCCCCCCCGAATATCCCCCACGTGCCCCCTCTGAATATTCCCCACGTGCCCCCCCAAATATCCCCCCACGTGCCCCCCCCGAATATCCCCCCACGTGACCCCCCCGAAAATCCCCCACATGCCCCCCCCAAATATCCCCCTACGTGCCCCCCCTTAATATTCCCCACGTGACCCCCCCGAATATCCCCCCACGTGCCCCCCTGAATATTCCCCACGTGACCCCCCCCGAATATCCCCCCACGTGACCCCCCCCCCGAATATCCCCCAGGTGCCCCCCAAATATCCCCCACGTGCCCCCCCCCAAATATCCCCCCACGTGCCCCCCCAAACATCCCCACCACGTGCCTCCCCCGAATATCCCCCCACGTGCCCCCCCCCAAACATCCCCACCACGTGCCCACCCAAATATCCCCCACGTGCCCCCCCCAAACATCCCCACCACGTGCCTCCCCCGAATATCCCCCCACGTGCCCCCCCCTCTTCACCCCCCCCCCCCCCCCACCTCTGCCTTATCAGATGCCCGTGTGTCCACATAGCCGTGGGACGTAATCCCCGCTACACATTTCTCCTCCTGAGTGGGGAGCTAAGGGGAGAGAGAGGGGAGAGAGAGGGGAGGGAGAAGGGGGGTAGAGAGGGGGTAGAGAGAGAGAGGGAAGGGGTAAGAAGGAGGAGAGAAGAGCGTAAAATATTTCGTGAAATCTTTCATTTAAACGGGGGGGGGGGGGGGCATAAAGCAAAGCATTGAAAAAAAACAA
This sequence comes from Petromyzon marinus, assembly GCF_048934315.1. Taxonomy (NCBI): domain Eukaryota; kingdom Metazoa; phylum Chordata; class Hyperoartia; order Petromyzontiformes; family Petromyzontidae; genus Petromyzon; species Petromyzon marinus. The sequence continues at coordinate 9,834,163 of NC_133721.1, read as the reverse complement.
AAAAATTATGTGTCTGTGTGTGTCTGTGTTTGTCTGTGTCTGTGTGTGCGTTGTGTGTGTGTGTCGTTGTGTGTGTGTCTGTGTCTGTGTGTCTGTGTGTCGTTGTATCTGTGTATCTGTGTGTGTGTGTCTGTGTGTCTTTGTCTGTGTGTCTGTGTGTGTCGTTGTGTCTGTGTGTGTGTCTGTGTGTGTGTCGTTGTGTCTGTGTGTGTCGTTGTGTCTGTGTGTGTGTCTGTGTGTGTGTCGTTGTGTCTGTGTGTGTCGTTGTGTCTGTGTGTGTGTGTCTGTGTGTCGTTGTGTCTGTGTGTGTCTTAGGGGGAGCGATAGTGGAGCGGTTAGCGCTACGCTGCGCTACGAACCCGGCGACCCGAGTTCGATTCCCGCTCACGGCCAACATCGGTTACAATTATCTTAACCGGTCCTGGGTCTCCCCTAGGTCGACTCAGCCTCAAATGAGTACCTGATGCGGTGTGTCAACATCGCCACTGGGGAGACAAAGGCGGCCGGGCGTGGTGCTGGCCACCCACCCCCTCGTGTACCGTTCCGGCCTTCATTCTTGCTGCTCGCTAACAGCACTTGCCCCAACAGTCTGCAGCGCAGTGCGCTAACCACAGCGCCACCCCTCCCCCGGAACCTACATGGGCACGCACAAGGATCTACACCCAAGTCTCGTTCTACATTACAGTCGAAATCAAATGCACATGGTGATTCGATTTACTTAATTGAAGTAAGATGAGTTATCGCCATTTACATAATTGGCCTTATTGAAATACACAATCGTTGTAGCCGCTTCAGGTTAATTGTTCTTGTGCATGGGACGCTTGTCGTGTGAGTGTGTGTGCCTCTATGTATGTGTGTATGTATCGGTCCGTTCCTCGGTCAGTTTGTGTGTGTAGGGCGCTCGCGAACAGCACTTGTAGGCTATACGGGGGAACTTTAGTCTTTGTGTACACAGTGTGTGTGTACACAGTGTGTGTACGTACACAGTGTGTGTGTACACAGTGTGTGTGTACACAGTGTGTGTGTGTGTACACAGTGTGTGTGTGTGTACACAGTGTGTGTGTACACAGTGTGTGTGTGTGTACACAGTGTGTGTGTGTGTACACAGTGTGTGTGTGTGCACAGTGTGTGTGTGTACACAGTGTGTGTGTGTACACAGTGTGTGTGTGTACACAGTGTGTGTGTACACAGTGTGTGTGTGTGTACACAGTGTGTGTGTACACAGTGTGTGTGTGTGTGTGTACACAGTGTGTGTGTACACAGTGTGTGTGTGTACACAGTGTGTGTGTGTGTACACTGTGTGTGTGTGTACACAGTGTGTGTGTGTACATAATGTGTGTGTGTGTACAATGTGTGTACAATGTGTGTGTGTGTACACAGTGTGTGTGTGTACACAGTGTGTGTGTACACAGTGTGTGTGTACATAATGTGTGTGTGTGCACAGTGTGTGTGTACATGTGTGTACACAGTGTGTGTGTGTACATAATGTGTGTGCACACAAAATGTGTGTGTGTGTATACAGTGTGTGTGTACATAATGTGTGTGTGCGCACAAAGTGTGTGTGTGTGCACAGTGTGTGTACATAATGTTTGTGCGTGCACAATGTGTGTGTGTACACAGTGTGTGTGTGTGTACACAGTGTGTGTGTGTGTGCACAATGTGTGTGTGTACACAGTGTGTGTACACAATGTGCGTGTGTGCGTGCACAATGTGTGTGTGTACACAGTGTGTGTGTACACAATGTGTGTGTGTACACAGTATGTGTCTGTGTGTGGGGGGGGGAGTGGTAACAGCTACACTACTGGTTCGATTCCCGCTCGCGGCCAACACCGGTGACAATTTTATCGGAACCGGTCCTGGGCCTCCCCTAGGTCGACTCAGCCTCAAATTAGTACCTGGTGCGATGTGTAAACATCGCCACTAGGAAGACAAAGGCGGCCGGGCGTGGCGTTGGCCACCCAGGGTATGGAATGCTATCGCCAATAAACTGCAACTTGGATCACCACCTGCGAGATCTTCACTCAAAACTGCTCTAGAGGAGTTGTACACCCCTAGCTGCCACTGCTATTCAGAATGACCTGGAATCAAATGTGTATCGCTCCGGATGACCGCTGCAAAGTATGATCTTGAGTTTTGATTATAGTGTGCTGATCTTTAAAAGTGCATTGAAAATGTTTGACAATGCTCCTGCTGTTATGGGATGACTCATGCAGCCAGCTATGGCTGCAAAGTTTGGTCGTACATGTCACGTATATCGTTTATTGTTCAATTTGAATCACAGTTCCTACGATCACTGTTACATTGTTTGTATAGCTTTATTTTGGGTGATTTCGAAAAAGTTTTGGTTTAGCCATGTTTGTTTGTTGTAGTGCAGAGTTGGCCTGATAACTTTAATATATATTGGCTTAATGGTTGTTATTGTTTGACTGGCATCCCACTGGGATTTTTGCACACAGCGAATGATGTACGGTGGTTTTTTCTGGAAGACTTTGCTGTTTTTTCCTGAATTTTTCTGTTGTGCGTGAGTCACTTTAAGATGTTCCTTGTTCATGTTTTTATGTTGTTGCTGTTGCACCCGATTCAAGAGCCGCATGGCTCACAGGGCTATACCAAAATACATGAAACTGAAAATAAATTATGGACAATCCATCTATATTATCAGAGTATGTTTCTTTGGTTTGCATTCCCACCACAAGCATTGTGATTAACGCAGACATGATTCCTTGTAAAAGGTTTCAGTTTGGTGTTTTAACATCTCAACACAGCTGTTTTGTTGGCAGAAAAAAGGGGACCAAACTATTATGGTGTTGACTCGTTCAGCCAGAGACAAAGGAAGAGATCCCCCCCACCGTGTAGCCTCAACAGACTTTAGGGGCAAGTGCTGTGAGCGAGTAGCAGCTATGCAGGCCGGCACGGCACACGAGGGGGTGGGTGGACAGCACCACGCCCGACCGCCTTTGTCTCCCCCAGTGGCGATGTTTTACACACCGCACCAGGTACTCGTTTGAGGCTGAGTCGACCTAGGGGAGGCCCAGTATGGCGCCACACACACAACACACACGCTTACACAACACACACAACACACACAACACACACGCTTACACAACATACACACATAACACACACAACACACACGGTTATACAACACACACAACACACATACACAACACACACGCTTACACAACACACACAAGACACACGCTTATACAACACACACACTCAACACACACGCTTACACAACACACACACATAACATACACAACACACACGCTTACACAACACACACAAGACACACGCTTACACAACACACACAACACACACACAACACATATGCTTACACAACACACACAACACACACACAACACACACACAAAACACACACAACACACACAACACACACACAACACATACGCTTACACAACACACACACAACACACACAAAACACACACAACACACACACACACAACACATACGCTTACACAACACACACACAACACACACACAACACACACGCTTACACAACACACACAACACACACAACACACACACAACACATACGCTTACACAACACACGCGCTTACACAACACACACACACAACACACACGCTTACACAACACACACACACAACACACACCACAACACACACGCTTACACAACACACACACAACACACAGGCTTACACAACACACACACAACACACACACTTACACAACACACAACACACACGGCGCGTTATCGGCACCGTTCAAATTATCCCTCCCCGCGCCTCTCTCCCCGCATGCCCCACGTGGTACACTTTCGCCTTAACAACAATCCACGTGCAATCCTTTTGATTCCCTTTTTGTAGTGTCGTTTGTTGTCTGCTCGTTATTGTTACGGGTATTATTTTTGTGTGTGCATTTGCCCGTGACAATGGAACATTGAGTGTCTCAACAAACCCTGCCACCACCCCCCCCCCCCCACCACGGGCCCCCCACGAGACCCCCCCCCCTCCCATTTCACGACAATCACCCGCAGAGTAAAATGCCATGAAATGAAAAGTGGCTGGCGGTAATGTTTATTTATATATTTACATTTATTTCAATTAAATACATCGGGCCAGAGTGGGTGTAACGAGGTTTGTATTCTGAATTATTATATTTTTTATTTTCACACATATCTACACTGTGCATGATCAGAAACAGGATTTTTTTTCTTGTTACATGTTGGAGAAATCCGATTAGCTATTAAGCTCTCCGTTTTCACAGATGTCCAACGGATGTCCGGTATAGAGATGCATTGATACAAAAACACATATCTGTTTTTATATAAATATCCCAATTGCTTCCATCATAAATCCATCTATCGTCTAGTCTTTAAAAAAAAAGATGACTATATTTGTTGCAAAGGCACTCGAAGTATCTGCAGCTGCGGCTCCTATCCCCATTCATTCGCACGGCCCTGAGCTACTTGGTGGAAATTACACGTTGCCATGGCAAGGCCCAGTATATCTATAGCATGATTTTTTAAGTATACATATATGCACAAGTACTGCTCTGTTAGTCTACCCTGGAAGAATGGGGAAGGTGATGCTGGTAGTGATGACGGTAGTAGTGGTGATGATGGAGATGAAGATAGTGGTGGTGGCGGCTGTGATGATGGTAGTGGTGGTGATGATGACGCTGGGTGAATTGGTGGTGGTGGTGGAGGTGATGATGGTGGTTGTGGCCATGTCGATGATGATGACGATGGTGACAGTGGTAGTGGGGATGATGATGATGATGATGGTTGTCGCAGTGGTGGTGGTTGCAGAAATAATAATGATGATAATTGTGGTGGTGATGGTGGTGGTGATGGTAGTGGTGGTGGTGCTGCTAGTGGTGGTGATGGTGCCAGGCACGTAGCCTGGCACAAGCGCCGTGGTGATGTCATCGTCACTTAGTGGCGAATGGCGATTGTTGGTCATGGTGGTGATGGTGGTGGTGATGGTGACGATGGTGGTGGTGGTGGTGATGGAGGTGATGGTGACGATGGTGGTGGTGGTGATGTTGGTGGTGATGATGGTGGTGGTGATGGTGACGATGGTGGTGATGGTAGTGGTGCTGGTGGTGATAGTGACGATGGTGGTGGTGCTGCAGTTAGTGGTGGTGGTGGTGATGGAGGTGATGGTGACGATGGTGGTGGTGGTGATGTTGGTGGTGGTGGTGGTGATGGTGACGATGGTGGTGATGGTGGTGGTGATGATGTAGGTGATGGTGACGATGCTGGTGGTGGTGGTGGTGTTGGTGGTGGTGGTGATGGTGGTGGTGATGGTGACGATGGTGGAGATAGTAGTGGTGCTGGTGGTGATAGTGACGATGGTGGTGGTGCTGCTGTTAGTGGTGGTGGTGGTGATGGTGATGATGGTGGTGGTGGTGGTGGTGATGGAGGCGATGGTGACGATGGTGGTGGTGATGTTGGTGGTGGTGATGATGGTGGTGGTGATGGTGACGATGGTGGTGATGGTAGTGGTGCTGGTGGTGATAGTGACGATGGTGGTGGTGCTGCTGTTAGTGGTGGTGGTGGTGGTGATGGTGATGATGGTGGTGGTGATGGAGGCGATGGTGACGATGGTGGTGGTGGTGGTGATGTTGGTGGTGGTGGTGGTGGTGATGGTGACGATGGTGGTGATGGTAGTGGTGCTGGTGGTGATAGTGACGATGGTGGTGGTGCTGCTGTTAGTGGTGGTGGTGATGGTGATGATGGTGGTGGTGGTGGTGATGGAGGCGATGGTGACGATGGTGGTGATGGTAGTGGTGCTGGTGGTTATAGTGACGATGGTGGTGGTGCTGCTGTTAGTGGTGGTGGTGATGGTGACGATGGTTTGAATCGACCCCTGACCGTGCACTGAACTCCACGACCTTGTGACCGTGGCTGAACGTCTCTGAGCACGGTGATAGCCGGCTGGATTATCATCTGGACGCGATTGATTTATTGACAGGCGTTTGATTTGCCGTCGGCTCTAACTTACAACTCAAGAACCCGAGCGCCGAAAGAAGGTTAGGGGTGGAGGGGTTGGAGAGCTAACGACGAATCCACCACGGCAAAAATCCGATTTTCCCAAAATCACAGGCGCCGGCTTTAGCTGGCTCTTGGCCTCACCTCGACAGCGGGCAATGGATCTTCAAAAAATACGGGGGTGGCCAACTTGAATAAGCCAAGAAGAAAGTGGAATAGTGGTACTGTTATTCGAGATAGGGACGTGAATTTGATGCGAATTTAGGGGCGTCACGGTGACTAGTAGATGTTAACTACCTCGCCCGGTATACAGGAGTTCGTGGGATTGATCCCGACCCTGACGCCTGCTGTGTATTTGAAGTCTGCGTGTGTCTCTCTCTCTCTTATCATCACGGTGGCTAGGAGATGTTAACTACCTCGCCTGGTATACAGGAGGTCGTGGGTTCGATCCCGACCCTGACGCCTGCTGTGTATTTGGAGTTTGCAATGTGTGTGTCTCTCTCTCTCTCATTCACCCCGTGGTCGCGTGGATTTTTCCCTGGGTCCTCGGGTTTTTTCCTCCACAATCAACATCACGCGTTCAGAGTATTTTGCTGCTGCTGTAAATGATAAGCCACTTCGTTGAGCTATCATTTGTGGTAGCCAGGTCGCTTCTGAAAAAGAGCCAAATAGGCCCAGTGGGGCCTTATCTGGTTCATCTTTTTTTAATAATACTGGGGTTTTTTTTTTGCTTAGATCGCTTAAATACAATATTAAGCGATCTAACCTAAAAAAACCTGTATTGTGGATGATATTGCTCGCGAAAGCCTACGTGTTAAAGAAAAAAAATGTGTTCAGTTTATAAATATGCTTTAACTTATACATTGGAGAATGTTGGGAATATTGGATTGGCTGTTTCAGGAGAAACCCATAAATGTTCTGATTTAATCACAAATCTCCCCGGTCACCCGACTGAACACCATCAGATGTCTTTTCATCTCCGGGGTATTTACCAAAACAAGTAAAAGTCTACAACTAGCAAATCAAGGGACCTCGAAGAGCATAAAAAGCCAACGTGTTTCCAATGTTGCTGCTGTGTCATCACCCATAGCTGCAGCTGTGTTGGAAAATGTTTTTTTTTTCTCAGAGTTTGAACGCCGAATAAGATCGATGATAATGGACGACACGCAGAGGTTTATTAGTAAGTCGAGAATATCGAATCTATACATAGTATAGATAGCCAATATTAAAAAAAACCTAAAAAAATCAAACGTATGCGTTTGTTACATGTAAGGGGACTCCTCTCCTTACGAACGAGTTAGGTTCCAGAGGTCTGTTTGTAAGTCGATTTGTTCCTAAGTCCAACTTCACTCCTGTCGATTACAAACACGTTGTACGGCGTGTACACTAAACACGAGGAAGGGCTTTAAACGTTGTATCATCTCCTGTAGATGTAGATCTCACTGGATCTTTATGTTCTGCAAATGTAGATGCCACTGGTTCTTCACATTCTGCAGATGTAGATGCCATTGCTTCTTGATATTCCACAGATGTAGATGCCACTAGTTCTTCATGTTCTGCAGATGTAAATGCCACTGGTTCTTCATATTCCACAGATGTAGATGTCATTGGTTCTTCATATTTCGCAGATGTAGATGCCACTGGTTCTTCACGTTCAGCAGATGTAGATGCCACTGGTTCTTCATGTTCCGCAGGTGTAGTTATCATTGGTTCTTCATATTTCGCAGATGTAGATGCAACTGGTTCTACATATTTAGCAGATGTAAATGGCACTAATTCTTCACGTTCTGTAGGTGTAGATGCCACTGATTCTTCATGTTCCGCAGATGTAGATGTCACTGGTTCTTCATATTCTGCAGATGTAGATGCCACTGGTTCTTCATGTTCTGCAGATGTAGAACGCACTGATTCTTCATGTTCTGCAGATGTAGATGCCACTGATTCTTCACGTTCTGCAGAAGTAGATGCCACTGATTCTTCACGTTCTGCAGGTGTAGATGCCACTGGTTCTTCATGTATTGCAGATGTAAATGCCACTGGTTCTTCATGTTCTGCAGATGTAGATGTCATTCGTTCTTCATATTCCGCAGATGTAGATGCCACTGGTTCTTCATATTCCGCCGATGTGGATGCCACTGATTCTTCATGTTCTGTAGATGTAGAAGGATAATTCCCTTCAGTGTCCGTGTCTCCTCTCTACTCTCTTGACAAACTAACCAAGAGATGTCTCCACAGTTGCTCTCTTCAACTTGTGACAGGCAACAGCCGCAGCTGGACATACGGACAGGTTTGTTCGTACCTCTGTAAGTTCGTAAGTCGATGAGCCCCTGTGCGCATGCAACATGTAGTAATGTCAGTGCCTCGAGATAACACCAGCAAATATTCGACGTCCTCTGTTGGTATAGTCATTGTCGGACACCCTGTACCGTAGGGGACTTACAGATGTGGTGGCCGCCGCCTCACTGCCATCTGCGAGTCCCACAGCAACAGCTCTCCGGAGTTGAACGCAAAAAGGGTGCGCGGAGCGGCGCACCGGGTGAATTCGGTTGACGCGTCGCCAACGTCTCGCGAAGCGAACTAATTGTCGGGTGAAGGGCTAGCGAGGCATCCAATTTGCATATATTTGCGCACATGCAAATGAGCCAACGGGTTATTTGTGGACTCTAAGGCTTCGGTGATGGCGTTTCGTTTGGTTTTTTTTTTCCTTCCTTCCACCCGCGGCGAGTTGCTAACGGCGAGGGGACCTCGAGGCCGCGCGTTTTGTCTCATCCCGGCAAGCGACGTCGCCCGGGTTGATCGTGACGCGCGTGTGTACAGACAGACGTACGGACAGAGAGAGAGAAGGAGAGACGGACGTACGGACAGAGAGAGAGAGCGACATGAAGTAGGAAGAGAGGAGGTAGAGAGAGAGGGGGGGGGGGCAGAGAGGGGGGAAGAGAGAGAGGGAAGAGGTAAGGAGAGCAGAGCGAGAAATCTTTTGTTAAATCTTTCATTTGAAAAGGGGGGGGGGGTTTACATAAAGCAAAGCATTAAAAAAAACAACGAAATGATGAACAAAGCAAAGTGCCGACTACACCGAGCATCTTCTTGTTTCCTCTGATCGTAAAAAAAAAGAGAGAAGAGAAGGAGAGATGGTCGTACGGACAGAGGGAGAAGAGACGGAGAGACGGATGGACGGACAGAAGGAAAGGCGAACGTACGGGCAGGAAAGACAGCGAAAGAAAGACGGGCGTGCGTGCGGACAGAAAGGGAGAGAGAGAGAGAGAGACGGACAGACGGACGGACAGAGAGACAGAGAAAAAGAAGGACGGACGGACAGACATACGTACGGACAAAAAGACAAGAGAGACAGATGTATGGAGAGGAAGACAGAGAGAGACAGACAGACGTACGAACAGAAAGACAGAAAGAGACAGATAGATGTATGAACAGAAGGACAGAGAGACACAAGACGGACAGACGTAGGGAAGGCGAAGATGGAGAGAGACGGACAGACGTAGAAACAGAAAGACAGAGAAAGAAACGGACAGACGCACGGACAGAAAGAGAGAGAGAGAGACGGACAGAAAGACAGAGAGAGAGAGAAAGACGGACAGATAGACGGAGAGACGGCCAGTGTATGGGGAGTGTCATCTTGCATTTATTTATTTAGTTTTCTCTCTCTCTCTCTCGCTCTCACTGTGGTCGTCTGCCCATCACTTGACAATATGTACGTCCGGTCAACCGTGCCTAAGAATTACGGGCGAGTGTTGATACCGCGTTTATCCGGACCGCCCCGATAGCGGCGGGAGAAGAATTGAGCATGTTTAGCCCTAACGCCATCACCAGCGGGCCGAGATAAATCGCTGTCACTCCACGTGGGATTACGCAGGGATGGACGAGGGACAGGCTGAGAGGTGTGGGGGCGGTAGGGGGTGGGGGTGGGAGAGGGGGGGGTGGGAGGAAGGGGGGGAGTGGGGTCGCTTGTATGAAGAATAAATAATAAACACAGCAACAGCCCCGGTTAACGTCGGGGTTGCGTTCCTGATATGTGCGACGACGAATAACGAAACGACGTGAAATGAAAGAGCGAATTACAGGGTGGTAGTAGTAGTAGCTGGTGGTGGTTAGTGGCTGCCAAGGCTGAGAAGCGACGGATAACGAGACAGGACGGACAACGATGCCGTCAGCGACGTGAGTGTGTCTGGGGTGGGGGCGGGGGAGGGGGGGGGGCTCGAGGCTAGTGGCGGCTGTGTTTAAAAATAAAGTGACGACGTATTTTCGAAACAACGCAAAAAGGGAGAGACGTGAATCGAGGGGGGGGGGGTGCTGCTGTGCGACGGCGGTGATAGTAAGCATCAGCTCGGAGGCGCTCTGACGGAGACTTTGGGTACCCAATGAGTTGACCGGGAGACAGGGTTTGGTGAGTTTAGGGCAGGGGTCCCTGACCCCCGGGCCGCTGACCGGTACCGGTCCCGTGGCCTGTTAGGAACCGGGCCGCACAGCAGGAGCAGGAGGAGGTGAGAGCGGTGAGTCCGATCGCGCGTGGCCCGCCCACATTATTTTATTATTTACCACTTCCATCCGCGCCTCTTTCCCGCACTGCGCACTCAGTCTCAGTCACGTGGTGTTGGTAAGCCCACAAGCTCTAACCCCCTTGGTAGCCGCAATGAGTACAAAAAAAACATTGGGGAAATACCCAATGATGAACAACCCCCCCCCACCCCCCCCCCCCCCACCGCGGTCTGGGAAAGAAATTGTCTACCACGAAACCGGTCGCTGGTGCCAAAAAGTTTGGGGACCGCTGCCTTAGGGCCTCGTCGAGGAGCTAGAAACCATTCGTCACGCAAACTCCGGCCACCCCACGCGGCACCGGCGGCTTTTGGGGATGGCCATCGAACAAAGACGGACACCGCGTCGCCGCGCTTTCTGCGGCCGTCTGGAACGCTCTTGCTTCCGATATGCGGAGGCCACCGGGAGCTACTTACTTTTCAAGCATCGCCTAGATTTACAAACTCACTTATTTAGAACTGCTTTTTGTGTTTCGTTTGTTGCCCTTGGCCTGCACCTCCGATCAGAGCGGTTGGCTACGTGCGGTGAAAAATAAGTTCAAAATACACGCATATATAGACTCACACAGAGATCCATAGACTCACGCAGAGACCCTTAGACTCACACAGAGACCTATAGACTCACACAGAGACCCATAGACTCACACAGAGATCCATAGACTCGCACAGAGACCCATAGACTCACTCAGAGACCCATAGACTCACACAGAGATCCATAGACTCACACAGAGACCCATAGACTCACACAGAGACCCATAGACTCACACAGAGATCCATAGACTCACACAGAGACCCTTAGACTCACACAGAGACCTATAGACTCACACAGAGACCCATAGACTCACACAGAGATCCATAGACTCACACAGAGACCCTTAGACTCACACAGAGACCTATAGACTCACACAGAGACCCATAGACTCACACAGAGAACCATAGACTCACACAGAGACCCATAGACTCACACAGAGACCCTTAGACTCACACAGAGACCCATGGACTCACACAGAGACCATGGACACACACAGAGACCCATAGACTCACACAGAGACCCATGGACTCACACAGAAACCCATAGACTCACATAGAGACCCATAGACTCACACAGAGACCCATAGACTCACACAGAGACCCATAGACTCACACAGAGACCCTTAGACTCACACAGAGACCCATAGACTCACACAGAGACCCATGGACTCACACAGAGACCCATGGACTCACACAGAGACCCATGGACTCACACAGAGACCCATAGACTCACACAGAGACCCTTAGACTCACACAGAGACCCATAGACTCACACAGAGACCCATGGACTCACACAGAGACCCATGGACTCACACAGAGACCCATGGACTCACACAGAGACCCATAGACTCACACAGAGACCCATGGACTCACACGGAGACCATGGACACACACAGAGACCCATAGACACACAGAGACCCATAGACTCACACAGAGACCCATAGACTCATGCAGAGACCCATAGACTCAGAGACCCATAAACTCACACAGAGACCCATAGTTTGTTGTCCTTCCCCCGCACCCCCGATTAGCGTGGTTGACTCCGTACGGTGCGAAAAGAGTTCAACACACGGACACACAGACTGCCCCGAGCCCTGCGCTTTGGGGGGGGCGCTTCGATGGCAAGGTAATATATAGAAATGCTTCCCGATTAGTTTGACCACGTTGGGGGGGGGGGGGGGGACCCACGTGGTGTACGAGTTGCCCCGGGACCCGGACCGCCCCTTCCCCCACCTCTGCCCCCCGCCATGCACGAACCTGGTTTCTAAGAAACGTCACCTGAACGTTCACGGTTCCAAAATCGCCAAGCAGGTCACGGCGGTGACGGTGGTGAGGAGCGGTGGCGCAGCGGTTAGCACGCTGGGCTACTCTTTTCGCGCCGCACGCAGCAAACCGTGGGCTCATCGGAGGTGCGGGTGGAGGGGCAACGGGTAGGAACCTGCCAGACCCCGAGTTCGATCCCCGCTCACGGCCAACACCAGCATCGGATACATCGGTGGCCAATATCAGACCCGGTCCCTCCGAGTATCCACTCGATCCACTCGGCCTCAAATAAAGTAGCTGGCGCGGTGCGGTTTGTATGACACGGATCGGCCACCCACCCCCTCGTGTACCGTTCCCGGCCTTAACAGCACGTGCCCGAGCAGGCTGCAACGAGTGATCCGCGTTCATGAATGACAGAGGATGACATTGTATTTCTTCATTATCATCATCATCATTATTGTCAAGGAGTTGTTGTGGGTGATAGACTCGTAAATCATTTCTTAGACCAATATGATACAATTATCGTGATGATAATCGTAATGAGTTTGAGCTCTGGGCCTGGGTGTCTCTCTCCGTCTCTGTCTCTCTGTCTCTCAGCAGGTCCATAATGGCCATGTCACTGGCCCTGTGCCAATGGAGCCGAGGCCCTCGGTTAGAGCTGTGGGGCTGGGTGTGTGTCTGACTGTCTCTCTCTCTCTGTCGCTCGCCAGGCAGGTTCACAATGGACATGTCAGTGGCGTCGAGCCAAAGAGACCCCGCTAAAGGGATGGGCTACAGGCGCTTGTGATTTAAAAAAAAGAAAAATCGCAATTCAGATAGTTTGCGTGGTCTTTATAGACAACCTCACGTCTCTTGCCCTAATATTGACACTTTTATTTTAATATATTTGCTTAGTTATAATCTTCTTGTGCGCGATAGCAGCAGCGGCGGGAGTGTTTTTGATCAGGATCTCATGGCCAACACTGGACTCATAGACTATTTCTGGACTCATAGACTACCACTGTACCCATAGACTATCACTGGACCCATAGACTATCACTAGACCCATAGACTATCACTAGACCCATAGACTATCACTAGACCCATAGACTACCTCTAGACCCATACACTACCACTAGACCCATAGACTCCCACTGTACCCATAGACTATCACTAGACCCATAGACTATCAATAGACCCATAGACTATTACTAGACCCATAGACTATCACTGAACCCATAGACTATCACTGGACCCATAGACTATCACTGAACCCATAGACTATCACTGAACCCATAGACTATCACTGAACCCATAGACTATCACTGAACCCATATACTATCACAGGATCCATAGACTACCACTGTACCCATAGACTATCACTGGACCCATAGACTATCACTAGACCCATAGACTATCACTAGACCCATAGACTATCACTAGACCCATGACTACCTCTAGACCCATACACTACCACTAGACCCATAGACTCCCACTGTACCCATAGACTATCACTAGACCCATAGACTATCAATAGACCCATAGACTATTACTAGACCCATAGACTATCACTGAACCCATAGACTATCACTGGACCCATAGACTATCACTGAACCCATAGACTATCACTGAACCCATAGACTATCACTGAACCCATAGACTATCACTGAACCCATATACTATCACAGGACCCATAGACTATCACTGAACCCATAGACTATCACTGAACCCATAGACTATCACAGGACCCATAGACTATCACTGGACCCATAAACTACCACAGGACCCATAGACTATCACTGTACCCATAGACTATCACTGGACCCATAGACTATCACTGGACCCATAGACTATCACTGTACCCATAGACTATCACTGGACCCATAGAGTATCACTGGACCCATAGACTATCACAGGACCTATAAACTATCACTCGACCCATAGACTATCACTGGACCAATAGACTACCACTGTACCCATAGACTACCACTGAACCCATAGACTATCACGGGACCCATAGACTATCACTGAACCCATAGACTATCAGTAGACCCATAGACTATCACTAAACCCATAGACTGTCACTGGACACATAGACTATCACTGGACCCATAGACTTTCACTGGACCCATAGACTATCACTGGACCCATAGGCTATCACTGAACCCATAGACTACCACTAAACCCATAGACTATCACTGGACCCATAGACTCTCACTGGACCCATAGACTATCACTAGACCCATAGACTATCACTAAACCCATAGACTATCACTGGACCCATAGACTCTCACTGGACCCATAGACTATCACTAGACCCATAGACAATCACTAAACCCATAGACAATCACTGGACCCATAGACTATCACTAAACCCATAGACTGTCACTGGACCCATAGACTATCACTGGACCCATAGACTATCACTCGACCCATAGACTATCACTAGACCCATACACTACCACTGGACCCATAGACTATCACTAGACCCATAGACTATCACTGGACCCATAGACTATCACTGGACCGATAGACTACCACTAGAGCCATAGACTACCATAGACTACCACTAGACCCATAGACTATCACTAGACCCATAGACTACCACTGGACCCATAGACTATCACTATACCCACAGACTATCACTGGACCCATAGACTATCACTGGACCCATAGACTATCACTGGACCCATAGACTATCACTGGACCCATAGACTATCACTGGACCCATAGACTACCACTAGACCCATAGACTACCACTAGACCCATAGACTACCACTAGACCCATAGACTATCACTAGACCCATAGACTATCACTGGACCCATAGACTACTACTAGACCCATAGACTATCACTAGACCCACAGACTATCACTAGACCCATACACTATCATAGGACCCATAGACTATCACTAGACCCACAGACTATCACTAGACCCATAGACTATCACTGGACCCATAGTCTACCACTAGACCCATAGACTACCACTAGACTCATAGACTACCAGTAGACCCATAGACTATCACTAGACCCATAGACTACCACTAGACCCATAGACTATCACTGGACCCATAGACTATCACTAGACCCATAGACTACCACAGGACCCATAGACTATCACTAGACCCATAGACTACCACTAGACCCATAGACTATCACTGGACCCATAGACTATCACTAGACCCATAGACTATCACTGGACCCATAGACTTTCACTGGACCCATAGACTATCACTGGACCCATAGGCTATCACTGAACCCATAGACTACCACTAAACCCATAGACTATCACTGGACCCATAGACTATCACTAGACCCATAGACTATCACTAAACCCATAGACTATCACTGGACCCATAGACTCTCACTGGACCCATAGACTATCACTAGACCCATAGACTATCACTAAACCCATAGACTATCACTGGACCCATAGACTCTCACTAAACCCATAGACTGTCACTGGACCCATAGACTATCACTGGACCCATAGACTATCACTCGACCCATAGACTATCACTAGACCCATACACTACCACTGGACCCATAGACTATCACTAGACCCATAGACTATCACTGGACCCATAGACTACCACTAGACCCATAGACTACCATAGACTACCACTAGACCCATAGACTATCACTAGACCCACAGACTATCACTAAGCCCATAGACTATCACTGGACCCATAGACTATCACTAGACCCATAGACTACCACTGGACCCATAGACTATCACTATACCCACAGACTATCACTGGACCCATAGACTATCACTGGACCCATAGACTATCACTGGACCCATAGACTATCACTGGACCCATAGACTATCACTGGACCCATAGACTACCACTAGACCCATAGACTACCACTAGACCCATAGACTACCACTAGACCCATAGACTATCACTAGACCCATAGACTATCACTGGACCCATAGACTACTACTAGACCCATAGACTATCAGTAGACCCACAGACTATCACTAGACCCATAGACTATCATAGGACCCATAGACTATCACTAGACCCACAGACTATCACTAGACCCATAGACTATCACTGGACCCATAGTCTACCACTAGACCCATAGACTACCACTAGACCCATAGACTACCAGTAGACCCATAGACTATCACTAGACCCATAGACTACCACTAGACCCATAGACTATCACTGGACCCATAGACTATCACTAGACCCATAGACTACCACAGGACCCATAGACTATCACTAGACCCATAGACTACCACTAGACCCATAGACTATCACTAGACCCATAGACTATCACTAGACCCATAGACTATCACTATACCCATAGACTACCACTAGACCCATAGACTACCACTAGACCCATAGACTATCACTAGACCCATAGACTATCACTGGACCCATAGAGTATCACTAGACCCATAGACTATCACTGGACCCATAGACTATCACTGGACCCATAGACTATCACTGGACCCATAGACTATCACTGGACCCATAGACTATCACTAGACCCATACACTACCACTAGACCCATAGACTATCACTGGACCCACAGACTACCACTAGACCCATAGACTATCACTAGACCCATAGACTATCACTGGACCCATAGACTATCACTAGACCCATACACTATCACTAGACCCATAGACTATCACTGGACCCATAGACTACCACTGGACCCATAGACTATCACTGGACCCATAGACTATCACTAGACCCATAGACTATCACTAGACCCATAGACTATCACTAGACCCATAGACTATCACTAGACCCATAGACTATCACTAGACCCATAGACTATCACTGGACCCATAGACTATCACTGGACCCATAGACTATCACTAGACCCATAGACTATTACGTCCCACCCTGCCCCGACTCCTGAACTTCCTACCCTCTCCCCCACACACAATCAGAATCTTTACCCGAGAGTGCAGGGAACCCTTCCCCACCTCTCGCCCCGTGACCGATAACGAGACGGGGCCCAAAGTCACGGCCACGGCATTGGCCGTCGTCGTCCCTGATCCGCCGCTCGTTCGTGCGTTGGGCGTCCGATAAACAGAAGCCAGGCGGAGTCTGTAGACTCCACTCCTCTCGAGGGTCTCATCTAGCAGATCTCCTCGACGGGAGACACTGTAGGGCAGCACTCCCCAGCCTTGTCGAGTGCGCGGGACTCCTTTCGGAACCTGGAAACATTTCGCGGACCACCGCACGCCACTGCGAGCAGTAGTCGGAGTACATTGTTGAAAGTTGTACACTTCATTCGGCGAGGGGGTGTTATTATCTGTCCTTTTTTCGTCCACGGACCCACCTATCGCGGTAGTAGTGGTAGCCTCGCGGACCTGCGGAACCACAGGATTAGGAACCCGCTGCCCTAGAGGTTGTATAGAGGCAAGGCCCGGATCGGGCCACGGGGGCAGCAGCAGTCCATGGGGCCAAGGGCCCTGGTTGGGGCCTCCTCCCATTGTGAGGGCCGACGAGCCACCGCTCTGTGTGGACGAATTGCCACCCAACGTGATCAGAGTAAAAAAACTAAAATCATCATTTTATTCATATTATTTAAAGATATTATGATAGCAATAATTTCGGTAAAGTCACGTACATAGGTTCAGAGAAAGAATAACAGATAACAAAGATTGTAAATGTTATTAATATTACTTTTAAAATATTTGTTTCAAATATTGTATTACCTCTAATGTGTACGCTCCGTTGCTTCTTTTTAACGCTCTCTGTCGGCATTCTCGTCCCCATTTACTCGGCAGCATAACCCAAAGATTCTTCCTCACCGGCGTCCCATTAGTGTGTGGGTTTGGGGAGTTTGGGGGTGAGGATCGCACCGCAATGTGCGGTGGAGGGGAGGCCTCGGTATTCACGAAATTCCTGGGCCCCATTTCCAAGTCCCAGTCCGTCACTGTCTACAGAGGTATTCTAGAGGGTCTCCTATCGGGGACGTTTTTTGGTCTCCTGGTCTAGCGCACTGGCCGAGCTGTCTGTCGAGGCGACCACCTTTCCTTGTCTGTCCTAGCCGATGGACAACAAGCCCCATGTGAGCCCCATGTGAGCCAAAGCGACTTTGACCATTGTCTCAGAGCGATGTCGAATCGCCTGGGTGACCCTCTTTGGCTTTGACCCAACTAACCATGGTGACATCACGTGGTGACAACAGCGGCAGCAGCAGCAGCAGCTCGCTTGCCCGCGCCGAGCCCCATCGCCTGCAAGGATTTAAAAGAATTCCACGTACCAAGCGCGCCCTCTCGCGGAGGAATGCTACGCGAACAGCCACACACTCTGCGAACACCGGGAGGGATGATGGGGCCAGATTTTATTTTGCTAGTTGAGCTTGCCAAATATCGCAATTGTAAGTATTATTGTATTCATTTTGATTATGATTAAAATGACGATGGTCCTCGTTTGCAGACGCCACCTGGCTTTCACGAAAGATAGCTCAACGAAGTGGGCTTATAACCGTGTGGGAATTTGCGGCAGCAGCCAAATGCTCTAAAACGCGCGACGTTGATTCTACATGTGGAGGGGAAACACTGGATGACCCGGAGAAAAACCCCCACACGACCACGGGAACACAGAAAGAGAGAGAGAGAGACACGCAAACTCCAAAAGATACTTCTCGAATATTTGCCTGCTATACATTTCCAACAAAGTCCACTTTGTTGGGCTATCATTTGTGACAGGCAAGTCGCTTCTGAAAAAGAGCTAAACAAGCTCAGTGGGCCTCACCTGGTAAAATAAATCAATAAATGCATGTATTTTTTTGCTTAATACAGGCGCCAGGGTCGGGATCGAACCCACGACCTCCTGCATACCAGGCGAGGTAGTTAACATCTCCTTTGCCACCGCGGCAGAGACTCTTGCATGTGACGTCAGCAACGACGGGGGGGCTGAGGTGGGTGGGGGGGGGTCAAGACTAACGACAGAGCCGCAGTCAACGGAGGGAAACGGAACGCGTCCAAGGGAACGAACAGAATGGGGGGGAGTGGATCGTTAGACCAGCCAAAGGAATTTGGAATTTCCATCTGTTGGGCATCGCCCGTTTGCTCGGCAATGTCACTTGGATTTGGGTTTATTCGCGGGCGGATGATACCCAGAGTCGAACCCCGGCTTTCAGGGTTTCCTGGCTCGATCGCTCTAACACAGCCATTATGAACCTGCTGAGAGAGAGAGAGAACGAGACACCGTGCCCCAGGGCTCGAACCTATGTCGTTGGCTCAGTGCCTCTGTCTCTCTGACAAAGCCATTATGGACATCCTGAGAGACACCTAGCCGCAGGGTTCAAACCCAGGCCCTGGATGTCGTTGGCTCACTGCCGCTGACAAAGCTATTACGAACCCCCAGAGACTGACAGAGACACCCAGGGCTTGGAGTCTTGAATGCCACCACTCGTGACTCAATGCCTACAACACAACCATTATGAACCTGTTGAGAGAGAGAGAGAAACAGGCACCCTAAACTATAACATTTAATAATAAAATATATTTTTTTCCAGGTAAGGCCCCTCTGAGTTGTGCACCTCTTTGTCAAGAGCGACGTGGGCCATGCGTGATAGTTCAATTAAGTGGCTTATTGCAAAGTATTAACTGTATATCAGCGAGTCTATAGCACCAGGGCGATCAGCAGCAAAATACTGTAAACACATCGAATCGATGCACGTTGATTCGAAATGTAGATAGAGACCACGCAGACTCCAAATATACTGAAATAAAATTAAACACATTTTTTTTTTGTATTTTAGCAGGTAAGGCCCACATTAGCTACGCAGCTCTTTTTTAAGAAACGAGCTGGAACTCACAAATGATAGCACACGGAAGTGGCCACGTATCATCATCGCGTGAAAATTTCATTGCAGCAAATACTCTAAACGCGCGATGTTGATTCTAAATGTGGAGGGGGGAACCGGAGGGCCCGGAGAAAAATCCACGCGAGCACGGGAACAGAGAAACTCAAACTCCAAATAGCAGCAGGCGTCAGGATCGGGATCGAACTTCCCACCCTGCCCCGACTCCTGAACTTCCAACCCTGCCCCGACTCCTGAACTTCCAACCCTGCCCCGACTCCTGAACTTCCAACCCTGCCCCAACTCCTGAACTTCCCACCCTGCCCCGACTCCTTAACTTCCAACCCTGCCCCAACTCCTGAACTTCCAACCATGCCCCGACTCCTGAACTTCCAACCCTGTCCCGACTCCTGAACTTCCAACCATGCCCCGACTCCTGAACTTCCAACCCTGTCCCGACTCCTGAACTTCCCACCCTGTCCCGACTCCTGAACTTCCAACCATGCCCCGACTCCTGAACTTCCAACCCTGTCCCGACTCCTGAACTTCCCACCCTGCCCCGACTCCTGAACTTCCAACCCTGCCCCGACTCCTGAACTTCCAACCCTGCCCCGACTCCTTAACTTCCAACCCTGCTCCGACTCCTGAACTTCCAACCATGCCCCGACTCCTGAACTTCCAACTCTGTCCCGACTCCTGAACTTCCAACCATGCCCCGACTCCTGAACTTCCAACCCTGTCCCGACTCCTGAACTTCCAACCCTGCCCCGACTCCTGAACTTCCAACCCTGTCCCGACTCCTGAACTTCCAACCCTGCCCCGACACCTGAACTTCCAACCCTGTCCCGACTCCTGAACTTCCAACCCTGCCCCGACTCCTGAACTTCCAACCCTGTCCCGACTCCTGAACTTCCAACCCTGTCCCGACTCCTGAACTTCCAACCATGCCCCGACTCCTGAACTTCCAACCCTGTCCCGACTCCTGAACTTCCCACCCTGTCCCGACTCCTGAACTTCCAACCCTGCCCCGACTCCTGAACTTCCAACCCTGTCCCGACTCCTGAACTTCCAACCATGCCCCGACTCCTGAACTTCCAACCCTGTCCCGACTCCTGAACTTCCCACCCTGTCCCGACTCCTGAACTTCCAACCCTGCCCCGACTCCTGAACTTCCAACCCTGTCCCGACTCCTGAACTTCCAACCCTGCCCCGACTCCTGAACTTCCAACCCTGTCCCGACTCCTGAACTTCCCACCCTGTCCCGACTCCTGAACTTCCCACCCTGCCCCGACTCCTGAACTTCCAACCATGCTCCGACTCCTGAACTTCCAACCCTGTCCCAACTCCTGAACTTCGCACCCTGCATACCGGGCGAGAGAGTTGACATCTCGCCACCGTGACGGCATCGAGACCCAGGGCTAGAAACGCAATCTTCTCGCGGTACTGACTCAGTGTACAAACTCTGCCATATCCATTAGCAACCTTCTAAGAGAGAGTAAGAGAGAGAGGACCTATCCTCTTCCTCACTTGATTTATCTCTCTCCGTGTGATCCACCGGATCACGTACGTGTGTTCTATGGGTATACCGTACTGACGCTCGTCACGGGAACGTGGAATTACCATCGTTGGCTCAGGACCATCAACGGTAATGGGCATCGCCCCATACTCGACAATGTCACTTGAGTTTGGTTTATATGGGGAGATGCTGATGATGATGTTGATGATGATAATGATAAGGATGATAACGACGATGATGATGATGACAATGAGAATAATGACGATGACAAGAGCAGGCTTGCCTACGCACGGTGCGAAAGAAGTTCTACGTGGTACAGACATGCAGAGAGGCACCACGCCCGATGTTTTATACCCAGAGGTGCGTCGCGTGCGGAGGTAGAGTCGCGGTTAGCGACACCCCCCCCCCCCCCCACTATGCAACAACAAAACTTGGACCGCATCTCCGATTTGCCTGGGGGAAGAGGGGGGGGTGCCATGCGCGTCAACCTTCACCTCATTCTCCCCCCCCCCCATCTCCACCACCTCCTCCACGTCCTCCACCCTCCCCCACGGCCTCCTCAACCTCCTCCTCCACCACCACCTCCCTCCTCGTCATGCGGTGATTTGTGGAGGGGATTAAGGCGTGGGGTGTGCGCGTGTGCACCTAGCCTGGCACAAGCGCCGTGGTGACGTCACCGCGGCTTAGTGGCGAACGGGAGTCGTGCGCTGCACGTGTGTACACAAAGACAAATACTAAGATCCCCCGTATAGCCTTAACGGACCGTCGGGGCAAGTGTCGTTAGCGAGTAGCGAGCACCTATGAAGGCTGGCACTGTGGCACACGAGGGGGTGGATGGCCAGCACCACGCCCGGCCGCCTTTGTCTCCCCAGTGGCGATGCTCACACAGCGCGCTAACCGCTACACGCACACACACACAGAGACACACACCATCCCGAGTTCGATTCCGGCTCACGGCCACCAACCAAAGCCGTTTGGGGGGGTGGGGGGAGACAAAGGCGGTCGGGCATTAATCAGGACACCCCCCCCCACCACCACGTGTGCCGTTCCGGCCTTCATAGAAACTGCTAACTCGCTCACAGCCCTTGCCCCAACAATCCGCTAAAGGCTCTAAGGGGGGGATCTTTTCCCTTCGTGTGCCTCCTGTTGATGGCTACGCGGTCGAGTCGGTGATCTTTCGTCTTTTCCACACGCGTGTGTCGTAAGCATGTCCTTCACTAAACCATTCTTTTGTTAAAAAAAAAACTTCCGTTCCTGTGGGTACGGATACTGGGGTGGTGGTTCCACATAGATCACACTCAAAGCTTCCACATCCGCCCGCCGTCTCCCAGAAATGAAAATCGTCCAAACTTCTCATCCCATTCATCTCGCCCGACAACGTATCAGATGACCGGCGACATTCATCATCGCCACCATCATGGCACGATCATCAATCGCCCCGTCGCGTGATTGCCGACCACAGATCGAGGCCACATCCTGCCAAAGTCTCGAGTGTCTCTCATATTGAAAAAGAAAAATATTTTAATTTCGATTTAAATGCTTTCGTGACTGCAAGGATTCATCTTCTTTGGTTCTTTCGGTAAAGTCACCACGTAGAATGAGAATACAATAATAATTGAAGCTCTGTCGTCCCGACAGTTCTGTTATTTCACCTGAAGAAGGCTGCTCGTGTTGTGGCCGAAACGTCGTGAGAATTTTATTGTGTTATTTTATTTTATTTTTTTAAATTTATTCTCATTCTACGTGACTTTACCGAAAGAACCAAAGAAGATATTTTAATTTGTTTTAACCAGGCAAGACTCGCTTTAGACACGTCGCTCGTTTTCAGAAGCGAACTCGGCCATCACAAACGATAGCCACTCGACGAAGTGGTCTCATCATCATCATCACGTGGACATTTATAGCAGGAGCCGAACGCGTGGATGTTGATTCTCAACGTTGAAGGGAAATATTACCGGAGGAACGCCAGAGAAAAATACGCGCGACCACGGGGAGAGAATGAGAGACACGCAAACTCCAAATATACTAAAACTAAACTATTTTTTTTATGTTACCAGGCAAGGCGCCACTGATGCACGTTGCGATGTTTCAGAAGCGACATGGAAATGACAAATAATAGCTCGACAAAGGGGCTCATCGTCATCGTGACGTGGAAATGTGTAGCAGTAGCCAAACACTCTAAACGCGTGATGTTGATTCTCAATGTAGAGAGAGACACGCAAACTCCAAATATACAGCAGCAGGCGTCAGGGTCGAGATGAAACCCACGACCTCCCGTATACCAGGCGAGGTAGTTAACATCTCCTAGCCACCGTAATGATGATCAGAGAGAAAGACACCGCAAACTCCAAATATACAGCAGACGTCAGGGTCGAGATGAAACCCACGAACTCCTGTACACCAGGCGAGGTAGTTCACATCTCCTAGCCACCGTAATGATGATAAGAGAGAGACACACGAAAACTCCAAATATACAGCAGACGTCAGGGTCGAGATGAAACCCACGAACTCCTGTACACCAGGCGAGGTAGTTAACATCTCCTAGCCACCGTAATGATGATAAGAGAGAGAGACACGCAAACTCCAAATATACAGCAGCAGGCGTCAGGGTCGAGATTAAACCCACGACCTCCCGTATACCTTGCGAGGTAGTTAACATCTCCTAGCCACCGTAATGATGATCAGAGAGAAAGACACCGCAAACTCCAAATATACAACAGACGTCAGGGTCGAGATGAAACCCACGAACTCCTGTACACCAGGCGAGGTAGTTAACATCTCCTAGCCACCGTAATGATGATAAGAGAGAAAGACACCGCAAACTCCAAATATACAGCAGACGTCAGGGTCGAGATGAAACCCACGACCTCCTGTACACCAGGCGAGGTAGTTAACATCTCCTAGCCACCGTAATGATGATAATAGAGCGAGACACGCAAACTCCAAATATACAGCAGGCGTCAGGGTCGAGATTAAACCCACGACCTCCCGTATACCTAGCGAGGTAGTTAACATCTCCTAGCCATCGTAGTGATGATAAGAGAGAGAGACACCGCAAACTCCAAATACACAGCAGGTGTCAGGGTCGAGATGAAACCCACGACCTCCTGTACACCAGGCGAGGTAGTTAACATCTCATAGCCACCGTGATGATGATAAGAGAGAGACACACGAGAACTCCAAATATACAGCAGGCGACAGGGTCGAGATTAAACCCACTACCTCCTGTACACCAAGCGAGGTAGTTAACATCTCCTAGCCACCGTAATGATGATAAGAGAGAGAGAGACACGCAAACTCCAAATATACAGCAGCAGGCGTCAGGGTCGAGATTAAACCCACGACCTCCCGTATACCAGGCGAGGTAGTTAACATCTCCTAGCCACCGTAATGATGATCAGAGAGAGAGACACCGCAAACTCCAAATATACAGCAGACGTCAGGGTCGAGATGAAACCCACGAACTCCTGTACACCAGGCGAGGTAGTTAACATCTCCTAGCCACCGTAATGATGATAAGAGAGAGAGAGACACGCAAACTCCAAATATACAGCAGCAGGCGTCAGGGTCGAGATGAAACCCACGACCTCCTGTAAACCAGGCGAGGTAGTTAACATCTCCTAGCCACCGTAATGATGATAAGAGAGAGAGACACGCAAACTCCAAATATACAGCAGCAGGCGTCAGGGTCGAGATGAAACCCACGACCTCCTGTACACCATGCGAGGTAGTTAACATCTCCTAGCCACCGTGGCACCCTAACTCACGGTGTCTCTCCTTCTCGCCTGAACTTTGCTGATCACCGCCGCTCTTCACAGCGGCACCCCCAGACTCCACAACTCGTGTTGACTCATCATGGGACCTCCTTTGCCAGTAACAAAATATGATCATAGGTTTTTCCACTTTTTTCAGATGCTCACCCCGAGCTCTCATTACTCTGATAGTGGCATTGCCTTTGTGCTGTGATCGCCTTTTGGCGTCCTCTAGTCTAACACCGTTTGAGACGAGGCTCAAAAGAAAGCTGTCTCTGGTGTGGACCAATCAGTTTTAAGGACATTGCCAATTATATTATCAGAGTAATGTTTTTTTGTTTGAATTCTGACCACAAGCATTGTGATTAACGCAGACATGATTCCTTGGGAAAGGTTTCAGTTTGGTGTTTTAACATCTCAACACAGCTGTTTTGTTGGCAGATAAAAGGGGATCAACCTATTATGGTGTTGACTCGTTCAGCCAGAGACAAAGGAAGAGATCCCCCCCCCCCCCCCCCCACCGTGTAGCCTGAACAGACTTTAGGGGCAAGTGCTGTTAGCGAGTAGCAGCTATGCAGGCCGGCACGGCACACGAGGGGGTGGGTGGCCAGCACCACGCCCGACCGCCTTTGTCTCCCCCAGTGGCGATGTTTTACACACCGCACCAGGTACTCAATTGAGGCTGAGTCGACCTAGGGGGGGAGGCCCTGGACCGGTTCAGATAATCGTTTTCACTGGTGTTGGTGGGCTTGAGCGGGAATCGTAGCGCAGTGCGCTAACCACTGCGCCACCGCTCCCCCAGAGAGGCCCTCCAATTGAGATGAGCAAAGCATCTCCAAGGCCCAGACTCATAGAGTTACACAGAGACTCATAGAGTTACACAGAGACTTATAGAGTTACATAGAGACTCATGGAGTTACACATAGACTCATAGAGTTACATAGAGACTCGTAGAGTTACACAGAGACTCACAGAGTTACAGAGAGACTCATAGAGTTACACAGAGACTCAAAGAGTTACATAGAGACGCACAGAGTTACACATAGACTCGTAGAGTTACAAAGAGACTCATTGAGTTACATAGAGACTCATAGAGTTATATAGAGACTCATATAGTTACATAGAGACTCATAGAGTTATATACAGACTCACAGAGTTACACAGAGATTCATAGAGTTACACAGAGACTCATAGAGTTACACAGAGACTCATAGAGTTACACAGAGATTCATGGAGTTACACAGAGACTCATAGAGTCACACAGAGACTCATAGAGTCACACAGAGACTCATAGAGTTACACAGAGACTCATAGAGTTACACAGAGACTCAAAGAGTCACACAGAGACTCATAGAGTTACATAGAGACTCATAGAGTTACACAGAGACTCATAGAGTTATATAGAGACTCAAAGAGTTACACAGAAACTCATAGAGTTACACAGAGACTCAAAGAGTTACACAGAGACTCATAGAGTTACACAGAGACTCATAGAGTTACACAGAGACTCATAGAGTTACATAGAGACTCATAGAGTTACACAGATACTTATAGAGTTACAAAGACTCATAGAGTTACATAGAGACTCATATAGTTACACAGAGACTCATAGAGTCACACAGAGACTCATAGAGTTACACAGAGACTCATAGAGTTACATAGAGATCCATAGAGTTACAAAGAGACTCAAAGAGTTATATAGAGACTCGTAGAGTTACACAGAGAATCAGAGAGTTACACAGAGACTTACAGAGTTACACAGAGACTCATAGACTTACACAGAGACTCATAGTGTTACACAGAGACTCGTAGAATTAAATAGAGACTCATAGAGTTACACAGAGACTCATAGAGAGACATAGAGACGCATAGAGTTACATATAGACTCATAGAGTCACAAAGAGACTCATAGAGTTACATATAGACTTATAGAGTTACACAGAGAATCATAGAGTTACACAGAGACTCATAGCGTTACATAGAAACTCAGAGTTACACAGAGACCCATAGAGTTACATATAGACTCATAGAGTTATATAGAGACTCATAGATTTACATAGAGACTCATAGAGTTATATAGAGACTCATAGAGTTACACAGAGATTCATAGAGTTACGCAGAGACTCATAGAGTTACACAGAGACTCATAGAGTTACACAGAGACTCATAGAGTTACATAGAGACTCATAGAGTTACACAGATACTTATAGAATTACACAGAGACTCATAGAGTTACATAGAGACTCATAGAGTTACACAGAGACTCATAGAGTCACACAGAGACTCATAGAGTCACACAGAGACTCATAGAGTTACACAGAGACGCATAGAGTTACATAGAGATCCATAGAGTTACAAAGATACTCAAATAGTTATATAGAGACTCGTAGAGTTACACAGAAACTCATAGAGTTGCATAGAGACTCATAGAGTTACACAGAGACTCATAGAGTTACATAGAGATCCATAGAGTTACGCAGAGACTCATAGAGTTACACAGAGACTCGTAGAGTTAAATAGAGACTCATAGAGTTACAAAGAGACTCAAATAGTTATATAGAGACTCGTAGAGTTACATAGAGACTCATAGAGTTACACAGAGACTCACAGAGTTACACAGAGACTCATAGAGTTACACAGAGACTCATAGAGTTACACAGAGACTCATAGAGTTACACAGAGACTCGTAGAATTAAATAGAGATTCATAGAGTTACACAGAGACTCATAGAGTGACATAGAGACACATAGAGTGACACAGAGACTCATAGAGTTACATAGAGACTCAAAGAGTTACACAGAGACTCATAGAGTTACATAGAGACTCATAGAGTTACATATAGACTCATAGAGTCACATAGAGACTCATAGAGTTACAAATAGACTTATAGAGTTACACAGAGACTCATAGAGTTACACAGAGACTCATAACGTTACATAGAAACTCAGAGTTACACAGAGACCCATAGAGTTACATAGAGACTCATAGAGTTATATAGAGACTCATAGATTTACATAGAGACTCATAGAGTTATATAGAGACTCATAGAGTTACACAGAGATTCATAGAGTTACGCAGAGACTCATAGAGTTACACAGAGACTCATAGAGTTACACAGAGACTCATAGAGTTACATAGAGACTCATAGAGTTACACAGATACTTATAGAATTACACAGAGACTCATACAGTTACATAGAGACTCATAGAGTTACACAGAGACTCATAGAGTCACACAAAGACTCATAGAGTCACACAGAGACTCATAGAGTTACACAGAGACTCATAGAGTTACATAGAGATCCATAGAGTTACAAAGATACTCAAATAGTTATATAGAGACTCGTAGAGTTACACAGAGACTCATAGAGTCGCACAGAGACTCATAGAGTTACACAGAGACTCATAGAGTTACATAGAGATCCATAGAGTTACGCAGAGACTCATAGAGTTACACAGAGACTCGTAGAGTTAAACAGAGACTCATAGAGTTACACAGAGACTCATAGAGTTACACAGAGACTCATAGAGTTACACAGAGACTCATAGAGTTACACAGAGACACACAGAGTTATACAGAGACTCATAGCGTTACATAGAGACACATAGAGTTACACAGAGACTCATAGAGTTACAAAGAGACTCATAGAGTTACACAGAGACTCATAGAGTTACACAGAGACTCGTAGAGTTACACAGAGACTCATAGAGTTACATAGATACTCATAGAGTTACACAGAGACTCATACAGTTACATAGAGACTCATAGAGTTACACAGAGACTCATAGAGTTACATAGAGACTCATAGAGTTACACAGCGACTCATAGAGTTACAAAGAGACTCATAGAGTTACACAGAGACTCATAGAGTTACACAGCGACTCATAGAGTCACATAGAGACTCGTAGAGTTACACATAGACTCACAGAGTTACACAGAAACTCATAGAGTTACACAGAGACTCAAAGAGTTACATAGAGACTAATAGCGTTACATAGAGACTCATAGAGTTACATAAAGACTCATAGAGTTAAATAGAGACTCATAGAGTTACACAGAGACTCATAGAGTCACATAGAGAATCATAGAGTTACACAGAGCCTCATAAAGTTACACAGAGACTCGTAGAGTTACACAGAGACTCATAGAGTTACACAGAGACTCAGAGTTACATATAGACTCATAGAGTCACATAGAGACTCAAAGAGTTACACAGACACTCATAGAGTTACATAGAGACTCATAGAGTTACACAGCGACTCATAGAGTCACATAGAGACTCGTAGAGTTACACATAGACTCACAGAGTTACACAGAAACTCACAGAGTTACACAGAGACTCAAAGAGTTACATAGAGACTAATAGCGTTACATAGAGACTCATAGCGTTACATAAAGACTCATAGAGTTAAATAGAAACTCATAGAGTTACACAGAGACTCATAGAGTCACATAGAGACTCATAGAGTTAAACAGAGACTCATAGATTTACATAGAGACTCATAAAGTTACACAGAGACTCGTAGAGTTACACAGAGACTCATAGAGTTACATAGAGATCCATAGAGTTACACAGAGACTCATAGATTTACACAGAGACTCGTAGAGATACACAGAGACTCATAGAGTCACATAGAGACTCATAGAGTTAAACAGAGACTCATAGATTTACATAGAGACTCATAAAGTTACACAGAGACTCGTAGAGTTACACAGAGACTCATAGAGTTACATAGAGATCCATAGAGTTACACAGAGACTCATAGATTTACACAGAGACTCGTAGAGATACACAGAGACTCGTAGAGTCACATAGAGAGTCATAGAGTTACACAGAGACTCATAGAGTTAAATAGAGACTCATAGAGTTACATAGAGACTCATAGTTACAAAGAGACTCATAGAGTCACATAGAGACTCATAGAGTTACACAGAGACTCATAGAGTTAATATAGACTCATATAGTTACATATAGAATCGTAGAGTTACACAGAGACTCATAGAGTTACACAGAGACTCATAGAGTTACACAGAGACTCATAGAGTTACACAGAGACTCATAGAGTTACACAGAGACTCGTAGAGTTACACAGAGACTCATAGAGGTACATAGAGACTCATGGAGGTACATAGAGACTCAGAGTTACACAGAGACTCATAGAGTTACACATAGACTCATAGAGTTACATAGAGACTCATAGAGTTACACAGAGACTCATAGAGTTACATAGAGACTCATAGAGTTACACAGAGACTCATAGAGTTAAATATAGACTCATATAGTTACATAGAGAATCGTAGAGTTACACAGAGACTCATAGAGTTACACAGAGACTCATAGAGTTACACAGATACTCATAGAGTTACACAGAGACTCATAGAGTTGCACAGAGACTCGTAGAGTTACACAGAGACTCATAGAGGTACATAGAGACTCATGGAGGTACATAGAGACTCAGAGTTACACAGAGACTCATAGAGTTACATAGAGACTCATAGAGTTACATAGAGACTCATAGAGTTACACAGAGACTCATAGAGTTACATAGAGACTCATAGAGTTACACAGAGACTCATAGAGTCACACAGAGACTCATAGAGTTACACAGAGACTCATAGAGTCACACAGAGACTCATAGAGTTACATAGAGACTCATAGAGTTACACAGAGACTCATAGAGACGCAGAGACTCATCGAGTCACATACAGAGCAATAGAGTTACACAGAGACTCATAGAGTCCTATATATGTGCATTGTTATGGATAGATCCGTCGACTTATACAGAGATCCACTGAGTTGCATAGAGACTCAAAGAGTTGCAACCACAACAAACTCACAACAACAACAAACTCACAACAGCAAACTCACAACAACAAACCCACAACCACAACAAACCCACAACCACAACAAACTCACAACCACAACAAAGTCACATCCATAACAAACTCACAACAACAACAAACTCACAACCACAACAAACCCACAACCACAACAAACCCACAACCACAACAAACTCACAACAACAACAAACTCACAACAGCAAACTCACAACAACAAACCCACAACCACAACAAACCCACAACCACAACAAACTCACAACCACAACAAACTCACAACCACAACAAACTCACAACCACAACAAACCCACGACCACAATAAACCCACAACCACAACAAACTCACAACCACAACAAACCCACGACCACAAAAAACCCACAACAACAACAAACTCACAACAACAACAAACTCACAACAACACACTCACAATAACAAACTCACAACAACAACAAACTCACAACAACAAACTCACAACAACAAACTCACAACAACAACAAACTCACAACAACAACAACAAACTCACAACAACAAACTCACAACCACAACAAACTCACAACAACAAACT
The DNA here is from genome assembly GCF_048934315.1 of Petromyzon marinus. Taxonomy (NCBI): domain Eukaryota; kingdom Metazoa; phylum Chordata; class Hyperoartia; order Petromyzontiformes; family Petromyzontidae; genus Petromyzon; species Petromyzon marinus. Next base: position 9,802,403 of record NC_133721.1, on the reverse strand, counting down.
CACAACAACAAACTCACAACAACAAACTCACAACAACAAACTCACAACCACAACAAACTCACAACATCTAACTCATAAAACAACAAACTCACAACAAACTCACAACAACAACAAACTCACAACAAACTCACAACAACAAACTCACAACAACAACAACAAACTCACAACAACAAACTCACAACAACAGCAAACTCACAACAAACTCACAACAACAACAAACTCACAACAACACACTCACAACAACAAACTCACAACAACAAACTCACAACAACAACAAACTCACAACAACAACACACTCACAACAACAGCAAACTCACAACAACAACAAACTCACAACAGCAAACAACAACAACAAACTCACAACAACAACAAACTCACAACAACACACTCACAATAACAAACTCACAACAACAACAAACTCACAACAACAAACTCACAACAACAAACTCACAACAACAACACACTCACAACAACAACAAACTCACAACAGCAAACAACAACAAACTCACAACAACAACACACTCACAACAACAACAAACTCACAACAGCAAACAACAACAAACTCACAACAACAACAAACTCACAACAACAAACTCACAACAACAACAAACTCATAAAACAACAAACTCACAACAGCAAACAACAACAACAAACTCACAACAACAACAAACTCATAAAACAACAAACTCACAACAGCAAACAACAACAACAAACTCACAACAACAACAAACTCACAACAGCAAACAACAACAACAAACTCACAACAACAAACTCACAACAACAAACTCACAACAACAAACTCACAACAACATAGTTACACAGAGACTCAACAACAAACTCACAACAACAAACTCACAACAACAAACTCACAACAACAAACTCACAACCACAACAAACTCACAACATCTAACTCATAAAACAACAAACTCACAACAACAACAAACTCACAAACTCACAACAACAAACTCACAACAACAACAACAAACTCACAACAACAAACTCACAACAACAGCAAACTCACAACAAACTCACAACAACAACAAACTCACAACAACACACTCACAACAACAAACTCACAACAACAAACTCACAACAACAACAAACTCACAACAACAACACACTCACAACAACAGCAAACTCACAACAACAACAAACTCACAACAGCAAACAACAACAACAACAAACTCACAATAACAAACTCACAACAACAACAAACTCACAACAACAACAAACTCACAACAACAACAAACTCACAACAACAAACTCACAACAACAAACTCACAACAACAACACACTCACAACAACAACAAACTCACAACAGCAAACAACAACAAACTCACAACAACAACACACTCACAACAACAACAAACTCACAACAACAAACTCACAACAACAAACTCACAACAACAACACACTCACAACAACAACAAACTCACAACAGCAAACAACAACAAACTCACAACAACAACACACTCACAACAACAACAAACTCACAACAGCAAACAACAACAAACTCACAACAACAACAAACTCACAACAACAAACTCACAACAACAACAAACTCATAAAACAACAAACTCACAACAGCAAACAACAACAACAAACTCACAACAACAACAAACTCATAAAACAACAAACTCACAACAGCAAACAACAACAACAAACTCACAACAACAACAAACTCACAACAGCAAACAACAACAACAAACTCACAACAACAAACTCACAACAACAAACTCACAACAACAAACTCACAACAACATAGTTACACAGAGACTCAACAACAAACTCACAACAACAAACTCACAACAACAAACTCACAACAACAAACTCACAACCACAACAAACTCACAACATCTAACTCATAAAACAACAAACTCACAACAAACTCACAACAACAACAAACTCACAACAAACTCACAACAACAAACTCACAACAACAACAACAAACTCACAACAACAAACTCACAACAACAGCAAACTCACAACAAACTCACAACAACAACAAACTCACAACAACACACTCACAACAACAAACTCACAACAACAAACTCACAACAACAACAAACTCACAACAACAACACACTCACAACAACAGCAAACTCACAACAACAACAAACTCACAACAGCAAACAACAACAACAAACTCACAACAACAACAAACTCACAACAACACACTCACAATAACAAACTCACAACAACAACAAACTCACAACAACAAACTCACAACAACAAACTCACAACAACAACACACTCACAACAACAACAAACTCACAACAGCAAACAACAACAAACTCACAACAACAACAAACTCACAACAACAAACTCACAACAACAACAAACTCATAAAACAACAAACTCACAACAGCAAACAACAACAACAAACTCACAACAACAACAAACTCATAAAACAACAAACTCACAACAGCAAACAACAACAACAAACTCACAACAACAACAAACTCACAACAGCAAACAACAACAACAAACTCACAACAACAAACTCACAACAACAAACTCACAACAACAAACTCACAACAACATAGTTACACAGAGACTCAACAACAAACTCACAACAACAAACTCACAACAACAAACTCACAACAACAAACTCACAACCACAACAAACTCACAACATCTAACTCATAAAACAACAAACTCACAACAAACTCACAACAACAACAAACTCACAACAAACTCACAACAACAAACTCACAACAACAACAACAAACTCACAACAACAAACTCACAACAACAGCAAACTCACAACAAACTCACAACAACAACAAACTCACAACAACACACTCACAACAACAAACTCACAACAACAAACTCACAACAACAACAAACTCACAACAACAACACACTCACAACAACAGCAAACTCACAACAACAACAAACTCACAACAGCAAACAACAACAACAACAAACTCACAACAACAACAAACTCACAATAACAAACTCACAACAACAACAAACTCACAACAACAAACTCACAACAACAAACTCACAACAACAACACACTCACAACAACAACAAACTCACAACAGCAAACAACAACAAACTCACAACAACAACACACTCACAACAACAACAAACTCACAACAGCAAACAACAACAAACTCACAACAACAACAAACTCACAACAACAAACTCACAACAACAACAAACTCATAAAACAACAAACTCACAACAGCAAACAACAACAACAAACTCACAACAACAACAAACTCATAAAACAACAAACTCACAACAGCAAACAACAACAACAAACTCACAACAACAACAAACTCACAACAGCAAACAACAACAACAAACTCACAACAACAAACTCACAACAACAAACTCACAACAACAACAAACTCACAACAACAACAAACTCACAACAACAACAAACTCACAACAACAAACTCACAACAACAAACTCACAACAACAAACTCACAACAACAAACTCACAACAACAACACACTCACAACAACAACAAACTCACAACAGCAAACAACAACAACAAACTCACAACAACAACAAACTCACAACAACAAACTCACAACAACAACAAACTCACAACAGCAAACAACAACAACAAACTCACAACAACAAACTCACAACAACAACAAACTCACAACAACAAACTCACAACAACAACAAACTCACAACAACAACAAACTCACAACAACAAACTCACAACAAACTCACCACAACTAACTCACAACAACAACAAACTCACAACAACAACAAACTCACAACAACAACAAACTCACAACAACAAACTCACAACAACAAACTCACAACAACAAACTCACAACAACAACAAACTCACAACAGCAAACAACAACAACAAACTCACAACAACAACAAACTCACAACAAGAAACTCACAACAAGAAACTCACAACAACAAACTCACAACAACAACAAACTCACGACAACAACAAACTCACAACAGCAAACAACAACCTCACAACAACAACAAACTCACAACAACAACAAACTCACAACAACAAACTCACAACAACAAACTCACAACAACAAAATCACAACAACAACAAACTCACAACAACAAATTCACAACAGCAACAAACTCACACCACCAGCAAACTCACAACAACAAACTCACAACAAACTCACAACAACAAACTCACAACAACAAACTCAGAACAACAACAAACTCACAACAACAAACTCATAAAACAACAAACTCACAACAGCAAACAACAACAACAACAAACTCACAATAACAAACTCACAACAACAACAAACTCACAACAACAAACTCACAACAACAACAAACTCACAACAGCAAACAACAACAACAAACTCACAACAACAACAAACTCACAACAACAAACTCACAACAACAAACTCACAACAACAACAAACTCACAACAACAACAAACTCACTACAACAAACTCACAACAAACTCACCACAACTAACTCACAACAACAACAAACTCACAACAACAACACACTTACAACAACAAACTCACAACAACAAACTCACAACAACAAACTCACAACAACAAACTCACAACAACAAACTCACAACAACAAACTCACAACAACAAACTCACAACAACAAACTCACAACAACAACAAACTCACAACAACAACAAACTCACAACAACAACAAACTCACAACAGCAAACAACAACAACAACAAACTCACAACAACAACAAACTCACAACAACAAACTCACAACAACAAACTCACAACAACAAACTCACGACAACAACAAACTCACAACAGCAAACAACAACAAACTCACCACAACAAACTCACAACAACTAACTCACAACAACAACAAACTCACAACAAACTCACAACAACAAACTCACAACAACAAACTCACAACAACAACCTCACAACAACAAACTCACAGCAACAACAAAATCACAACAACAACAAACTCACAACAACAAACTCACAACCACAACAAACTCACAACAAACTCACAACAACAACAACACACTCACAACAACAAACTCACAACAACAACAAACTCACAACAACAAACTCACGACAACAACAAACTCACAACAGCAAACAACAACAAACTCACAACAACAACAAACTCACAACAGCAAACAACAACAAACTCACAACAACAAACTCACAACAACAACAAACTCATAAAACAACAAACTCACAACTGCAAACAACAACAACAAACTCACAACAACAAACTCACAACAAACTCACAACAACAACAAACTCACAACAACAAACTCACAACAACAAACTCACAACAACAACAAACTCACAACAGCAAACAACAACAAACTCACAACAACAACAAACTCACAACAACAATAAACTCACAACAACAAACTCACGACAACAACAAACTCACAACAGCAAACAACAACAAACTCACAACAACAAACTCACAACAACAACAAACTCACAACAACAACAAACTCACAACAACAAACTCACAACAAACTCACCACAACTAACTCACAACAACAACAAACTCACAACAACAACACACTCACAACAACAAACTCACAACAACAAACTCACAACAACAAACTCACAACAAACTCACAACAACAACAAACTCACAACAACAACAAACTCACAACAACAAACTCACAACAACAAACTCACAACAAACTCACAACAACAACAAACTCACAACAACAACAAACTCACACCACCAGCAAACTCACAACAACAAACTCACAACAAACTCACAACAACAAACTCACAACAACAAACTCACAACAACAACAAACTCACAACCACAACAAACTCACAAGAAACTCACAACAACAACAAACTCACAACAGCAAACAACAGCAAACTCACAACAACAAACTCACAAAAAACAAACTCACACCAACAACACACTCACAACAACAAACTATTGACACCAGACCCACGCCAAAGTGGACATTCCACATTCCCATGGTAGGGGGCAGTAGATCCCCAGGCGTTTCACGCCGGCGGTGAGCTCAGAGGTTTTATTTAACTTAATTCCTCTGTTTGTAGCGGGTCAAATCTTGTAATAAAAAAATTCGTTCACTTCCAGTTGTCCAATCAATTCCACATTTTGCACGCGTACTCAGATCCGGTGACGATGCATGCCTGCATCAAAATCTGCATCAATTAATCAATTAATTCGCTACTTTAAAGCAATTGACATTTTGTAGGGACGCCTTATTATTTACATGTATATTTGTGTAGGTCAAAAACGCCGCGGTTCCTAAACTGTGGAATTGGCTCGCACAAAACGCAGGTGCCGCGTGCCTCAGGCGCCACTGACGTCCTTCTCGACCGTGAGTTAAACGAAGTTGTTAATAAAACCGTTGTTTTTAAATAAAACACTCTCTCTCTCTCTGTGTCAATCATTGTCTCTCTCTCTGTATGGCTCTGCCCCTCTCTCTCTCTCTGTGTGCCTCCCTCTCGGTATGCCTTTACCTGGCTAACAAGCGCCATGACCTCGCCAACTTCGCCTGTGCTCAGGCGAAGTTGGCGGTGTACAGAACGAGGAATAAGACGCTGCAAGGTGACACTGACGGCTGATCTGTGCTGCTTCCAGTGTTCAGGGGCCTGCTCAAGGCGCGATTCCGGCTGGAGCACGCATACCACACGCGTGTCTGTGATGTGCAGCGCGTCTTCTTCGAACGCTGGGCGGCCGGACAAGCCCCTCTCTGTACCAGCGTGGACGGCACCCCCCACGTGTTCACCTTCTGAAGCGCTCGCTCGTCACCGTGGCGCGCGCGATGACCACCACCACCACCACGTGACTTTTCTTTCGTGTTGTGCGCGGTGCTTTTAGCGCCACAGCGCGTGGATTTATAGCGGTTGTTTTATTTGTGTTGCTGGTGACTTTGTGTATTTTGTATCGAAATCGCCTCCAGTGCTGTTGCTGCTGGCGGCAATAAAAGTTGTTTAAAAAGTCAAAAAGTCTCCCTCCATCTCTCCCCCACCTCTGCCAGTCTCTCCACTGCCGGAGCAGGGCCACTCTGCGCCCTCTCTATCTCTACGGGGGGCTGATGTGGGTGACGTAGGTGACGTGGGTGACGTGGTTGACGTGGGTGACGTGGCTGACGTGGATGACGTGGCCGACGTGGGTGACGTGGCCGACGTGGGTGACGTGGCCGACGTGGGTGACGTGGTTGACGTGGGTGACGTGGATGACGTGGCCGACGTGGGTGACGTGGCTGCTGTGGGCGACGTGGGTGACGTGGTTGACGTGGATGACGTGGCCGACGTGGGTGACGTGGATGACGTGGCCAACGTGGGTGACGTGGCTGCTGTGGGCGACGTGGCCGACGTGGGTGACGTGGTTGACGTGGGTCACGTGGCTGCTGTGGGCGACGTGGGTGACGTGGTTGACGTGGGTGGCGTGGATGACGTGGGTGACGTGGATGACGTGGCCGACGTGGGTGACGTGGATGACGTGGCCAACGTGGGTGACGTGGCTGCTGTGGGCGACGTGGCCGACGTGGGTGACGTGGTTGACGTGGGTCACGTGGCTGCTGTGGGCGACGTGGCCGATGTGGGTGACGTGGTTGATGTGGGTGACGTGGCCAACGTGGCTGCTGTGGGCGACGTGGCCGATGTGGGTCACGTGGCTCCAATCAGCGTGGATGGCGCTCGAGGAGAAGGAGGAGGCTTGGAGGAGCGGGCGGTTTAGATAATCTGCGCTCCACGTAATTGGGCCTCTTGTGCGCTGGGGAGATGGAGCGGGGAGAGGAGCGCAATCAGAGACACTTGCGTCTCTCTTGAGAGAGAGATTATTGTTGTTATTATCTCTCATCTCACGAGGGCGGGGGTCTTCATCATGGCCCTGTCAGACCCACCGACCCAGCACCGGTGAGTTGATGGTTTTGAGCCCTGGGCCAAGGTCCCGTCTCTCTGCTTCTCAGAATCGGAATATTTATTTTATACTGGAGGAATCCGATGAGCTATGAAGCTCACTGGGTTAATTTTTTTTTTGCGTCATCGGACAAATGTTGAACTGGAAGAAATGTTGAAAATGCTTAAATTTGTATTTAAAGCTTTCGTGACTGCAGTGATTCATATTCTTGGTTCTTTCGGTAAAGTCACGTTGAAGGGAAACAATAAAATAATAAAATATATTTATTGTTTTAGATATATTTTATTATTTTATTGTTTCCCTTCAACGTGACTTTACCGAAAGAACCAAGAATTTGAAAATCCTTGTTAGAGTCTGCACTCTCTCTCTCTCTCAAGGGGTTCACAATGGCCATATCAGAGACACTGGACCAACATTTATGTGACGCTGGGTTCGAACCCTGGGTCTGGGTGTCTCTCTCTCTCTCAAGGGCTCACAATGGCCATGTCAGAGACACTGGACCAGCACTGCTGTGATGCTGGGTTCGAACCCTGGGTCTGGGTCTCTCTCTCAGGGGGTTCATAATGGCCAGGTCAGAGACACTGAGCCGGGGTGCGGCTCCGCCTTCTAGACGTCCACCCACGGGAAGGGAGTTTCACAAGGACATCTGTCCTGCGGTGATCCACCAACCCCTCGCTGCTGCTCTTGCTCCTCCCTCCACAGCGCTGGAGGACTACAGGCTGCGTGGCCACCACCACCACCACTACAACCATCACAACCACCACAACCACTACCACCATCACAACCACCACCACCACCACTACAACCATCACAACCACCACAACCACTACCACCACCACCACCACCACTACAACCATCACAACCACCACAACCACTACCACCATCACAACCACCACTACAACCATCACAACCACCACAACCACTACCACCATCACAACCACCACCACTGCCACCAACACCACTACAACCATCACAACCACCACAACCACAACCACCATCACAACCACCACCACTGCCACCACCACCACTACAACCATCACAACCACCACAACCACTACCACCATCACAACCACCACCACTACCACCACCACCACTACAACCATCACAACCACCACAACCACTACCACCATCACAACCACCACCACTGCCACCAACACCACTACAACCATCACAACCACCACAACCACTACCACCATCACAACCACCACCGCCACAATCACTACCACCACAACCACCATTACAACCACTACCACCATCACAACCACCACCACTGCCACCACCACCACCACTACAACCATCACAACCACCACCGCCACAACAACCACCACTACCACGACTGCCACCACCACCGCGACCACCATCGCCACCACCGCCACAACTACCACCACAACCACCACAACCACTATCACAACCACCACCGCCACAATCACTACCACCACAACCACCACCATTACAACCACCATCACAACCACCACCACTACCACCACAACCACTATCACCATCACAACCACCACCGCCACAATCACTACCACCACAACCACTACCAAAATCACAACCACCGCCACAACCACTATCACTACCACCGCCACTACCACTGCCACAACCACCACCACTACCACCACTACCACCGTCACTATCACCACCACAACCACCACTACTACTACCACCACCACTACCACCACCACTACCACCACCACTACCACCACTACCACCACTACCACCATCACTACCACCACCACTACCACCACCGCTACCACCGCCACTACCACCACTACTGCTACCGCCACTACCACCACCACTGCCACCACCACCACCACTACCACCACTACCACCACCACCACTACCACCACAACCACCACAACCACTACCACCACCACCACTACCACCACTACCACCACAACCACTACCACCACCACTACCACCACTACAACCACCACCACAACCACCACAACCACCACCACAACCACCACAACCACCACCACTACCACCACTACCACCACTACAACCACCACCACTACCACCACTACCACCACCATCACAACGGTTAGTCCATCACTACATCTGCTCCTATCATTCGGTCAAATTCATTTGGATGGTGACCTTAGACAGGTCACATGAGGCGACAACACAGTCCTCCAGGATGGTTGTTTGTTTGTTTAGTAGTTTGTTTGTTTAGTAGTTTGTTTGTTTAGTAGTTTGTTTGTTTAGTAGTTTGTTTGTTTAGTAGTTTGTTTGTTTGTGTGTTTGTTTGTTTGTTTAGTTGTTTTGCATTATGTACAAAGTCCGTCATAAACCGCACGCTTGAGTCTCGTACCACTGCTGCTGCACAGTAACCACTCATCACTCTCGTAGAGAGTGGGGACGACTCAGAAAGAGAGGACGACTCGGAGAGAGGACGACTCAGAGAGAGAGGACGACTCAGAGAGAGAGAGAGGACGACTCAGAGAGAGAGGACGACTCAGAGAGAGGACGACTCAGAGAGAGAGAGGACGACTCAGAGAGAGAGAGAGAGGACGACTCAGAGAGAGAGGACGACTCGGAGAGAGAGGACGACTCAGAGAGAGGACGACTCAGAGAGAGAGGACGACTCAGAGAGAGGACGACTCAGAGAGAGAGGACGACTCAGAGAGAGAGAGGACGACTCAGAGAGAGAGGACGACTCAGAGAGAGAGAGGACGACTCAGAGAGAGAGGACGACTCAGAGAGAGGACGACTCAGAGAGCGAGAAGACGACTCAAAGAGAGGACGACTCAGAGAGAGAGGACGACTCAGAGAGAGAGGACGACTCAGAGAGAGAGGACGACTCAGAGAGAGAGGACGACTCAGAGAGAGGACGACTCAGAGAGAGAGAAGACGACTCAGAGAGAGGACGACTCAGAGAGAGAGGACGACTCAGAGAGAGAGAGGACGACTCAGAGAGAGAGGACGACTCAGATAGAGGACGACTCAGAGAGAGGACGACTCAGAGAGCGAGAAGACGACTCAAAGAGAGGACGACTCAGAGAGAGAGGACGACTCAGAGAGAGGACGACTCAGAGAGAGGACGACTCAGAGAGAGAGGACGACTCAGAGAGAGAGGACGACTCAGAGAGAGAGGACGACTCAGAGAGAGGACGACTCAGAGAGAGAGAAGACGACTCAGAGAGAGGACGACTCAGAGAGAGAGGACGACTCAGAGAGAGAGAGGACGACTCAGAGAGAGAGGACGACTCAGAGAGAGGACGACTCAGAGAGAGGACGACTCAGAGAGCGAGAAGACGACTCAAAGAGAGGACGACTCAGAGAGAGAGGACGACTCAGAGAGAGAGGACGACTCAGAGAGAGGACGACTCAGAGAGAGGACGACTCAGAGAGAAGACGACTCAAAGAGAGGACGACTCAGAGAGAGAGGACGACTCAGAGAGAGAGGACGACTCAGAGAGAGAGGACGACTCAGAGAGAGAGGACGACTCAGAGAGAGGACGACTCAGAGAGCGAGAAGACGACTCAAAGAGAGGACGACTCAGAGAGAGAGGACGACTCAGGGAGAGAGGACGACTCAGAGAGAGGACGACTCAGAGAGAGAGGACGACTCAGAGAGAGGACGACTCAGAGAGAGAGGACGACTCAGAGAGAGAGAGGACGACTCAGAGAGAGAGGACGACTCAGAGAGAGGACGACTCAGAGAGCGAGAAGACGACTCAAAGAGAGGACGACTCAGAGTGAGAGGACGACTCAGAGAGAGGACGACTCAGAGAGAGAGGACGACTCAGAGAGAGAGGACGACTCAGAGAGAGGACGACTCAGAGAGAGAGAGGACGACTCAGAGAGAGAGAGGACGACTCAGAGAGAGAGGACGACTCAGAGAGAGAGAGAGGACGACTCAGAGAAAGAGGACGACTCAGAGAGAGAGGACGACTCAGAGAGGACGACTCCGAGAGAGAGGGCGACTCAGAGAGAGAGAAAGAGGACGACTCAGAGAGGACGACTCAGAGAGAGAGGACGACTCAGAGAGAGAGGGCGACTCAGAGAGAGAGGGCGACTCAGAGCGAGAGAGGACGACTCAGAGAGAGAGGGCGACTCAGAGAGAGAGGACGACTCAGAGAGAGAGGGCGACTCAGAGAGAGAGAGGGCGACTCAGAGAGAGAGGACGACTCAGAGAGAGGACGACTCAGAGGGAGAGAGAGAGGACGACTCAGAGAGAGAGAGGGTGACTCAGAGAGAGAGGACGACTCAGAGAGAGATGACGACTCAGAGTCGCCAGAATGAAGACCCACAGACGAGTCGCCCAGCAGCAGCAGCAGCCGCTCGATGTGCCCACTGCGTATGGAGCCCCCTCTAGGTGGCGGTCACGCTCCGCCAAAGGGTCTCTGTGTTTCTATGGGTCTCTGTGTGAGTCTATGGGTCTCTGTGTAAGTCTATGGGTCTCTGTGAGTCTATGGGTCTCTGTGAGTCTATGGGTCTCTGTGAGTCTATGGGTCTCTGTGTGAGTCTGTGGGTCTCTGTGTGTCTATGGGTCGCTACGTGAGTCTATGGGTCTCTGTGTGAGTTTATGGGTCTTTGTGTGTCTATGGGTCTTTACGTGAGTCTATGGGTCTCTGTGTGAGTCTGTGGGTCTCTGTGAGTCTATGGGTCTCTGTGTGAGTCTGTGGGTCTCTGTGTGTCTATGGGTCTCTACGTGAGTCTATGGGTCTCTGTGTGAGTCTATGGGTCTCTGTGTGTCTATGGGTCTCTACGTGAGTCTATGGGTCTCTGTGTGAGTCTGTGGGTCTCTGTGAGACTATGGGTCTCTGTGTGAGTCTATGGAACTCTGTGTGAGTCTGTGGGTTTCTGCGTGAGTCTGTGGGTCTCTGTGTGAGTCTATGGGTCTCTGTGTAAGTCTATGGGTCTCTGTGTGAGTCTGTGGGTCTCTGTGTGAGTCTATGGGTCTCTGTGTGAGTCTATGGGTCTCTGTGTGAGTCTATGGGTCTCTGTGTGAGTATGTGGGTCTCTGTGTGAGTCTATGGGACTCTGTGTGAGTCTATGGGTCTCTGTGTGAGTCTGTGGGTCTCTGTGTGAGTCTATGGATCTCTGTGTGAGTTTATGGGTCTCTGTGAGTTTATGGGTCTCTGTGAGTTTATGGGTCTCTGTGAGTTTATGGGTCTCTGTGTGAGTCGATGGGTCTCTGTGTGAGTCTATGGGTCTCTGTGTGAGTCTATGGATCTCTGTGTGAGTGTATGGGTCTCTGTGAGTTTATGGGTCTCTGTGTGAGTCGATGGGTCTCTGCGTGAGTCGATGGGTCTCTGCGTGAGTCGATGTACACGTATATTGGTCACTGCATCAGCAGTGGCCATCTCTAGGGATGCATCGGTGCCAACAACTGATGGCCCAGCCATGAATACTCCACGCGTGTTTCCACTCGCGCAATTCGAGGTTCGATTTGTGCGCTTGATCTACGAGTGCTGTGACCGAACGGACCTCGCTTTCCCTCCTGCCCCGCACCTCCTCATCATCATCGTCATGGTAATCAACGGCATCATCCACTTCACAAATGCTATAATCATCATCAGCAGCAGCAACAGCGTGACTATAATCATCACCATCATCAACATCATCATCGGCAGCAGCGGCAATCATCACCAACGCCATCAATCGGCATGACAATCAATCACCGTGGCAATCGATCATCAGCAGCAGTGGCCACTGGCTTCATCGTTTTACCAATCGTCAGCTAGCCGGAGCCACTTGCAAACAGCTGCCACTGGCGGTGATGTTGTCACTGTGCTCTGATTGGTCGGTGCATTTGCTCACGACCACGAGTGCGAAGCTTCGTGTGTGGTGACGATGTCCCCCTCACCACCTGCCAATTAGCACGGATGGCTACGTACGGCGCGAAAGAAGATTAACATACACACGCACGTACAGACACGTCCACACACTTACAGACACTCACATACACTTACAGACGCTTACAGACACGTATATACACTTACAGACACTTACAGACACCTACAGACACTTTCAGACACCTTACAGACACTTACAGAAAAGTACAGACACTTACAGACACTTACAGGTACTTAGAGACATTTACAGACACTTACAGACACTCACAAACACTTACAGACACCTTACAGACACTCACAGACAGGTAGATACACTTGCAGACACTTACAGACACTTAAAGACACATAGACACACTTAGAAACACTTACAGCCAATTACAGACACTTACAGACACTTACAGACAACTTACAGACACGTAGAGACACTTACAGACACTTACAGACAACTTACAGACACGTAGAGACACTCACAGACATTTACAGACACATTACAGACACTCACAGACACGTAGATACACTTACAGACACTTAGAGACACTTACAGACACTTACAGACACTTACAGACACGTAGAGACACTTACAGACACTTACAGACACTTTACAGACAAGTAGAGACACGTAGAGACACTTATAGTCACTTACAGACACTTACAGACACTCATCGACACGTAGAGACACTTACAGACACTCACAGACACTTAGAGACACTTAAAGACACATAGAGACACTTACAGGCACTTACAGACACGTAGAGACGCTTACAGACACTCACATACACTTAGAGACACTCACAGACACTTACAGACAGGTAGAGACACTCACAGACACTTATAGAAAGTTACAGACACTTACAGACAATTACAGACACTCACAGAGACTTACAGACACTTACAGACACTTACAAACATTTACAGACACTTTACAGACACTCACAGACACTCACAGACATGTAGGTACACGTAGATACACGCACAGACACTTACAGACACTCGCAGACACTTACAGACACAGACACGTAGAGACACTTACAGACACGTAGAGATACGCACAGATACTTACAGACACTTACAGACACTCGCAGACACTTACAGACACGTAGAGACACTTACAGACACTTAGACACACGTACAGACACTTAGAGACACGTACAGACACTTACAGACACCTTAGAGACACTTACAGACACTCACAGACACTTACAGACACATAGAGACACTTACAGACATTTAGACACTCACAGACACTTGCAGACACGTAGAGACACTTACAGACACTTGCAAACACGTAGAGACACCTTACAGACACTCACAGACACTTACAGACACGTACAGACACCTTACAGACACTTACAGACACGTAGAGACACGCACAGACACGCAGAGACACTTACAGACACTTGCAGACACTTACAGACACGTATAGACACTTACAGATATTTAGACACTCACAGACACTTACAGACACTTACAGACAATTATAGACACTCACAGACACTTACAGACACCTTACAGACACTTACAGACACTTACAGACACGTAGAGACACTTACAAACACTTGCAGACACGTAGAAACACCTTACAGACACTCACAGACACTTAGAGACACGTACAGACACTTATAGACACTCACAGACACTTACAGACACCATACAGACACTTACAGACACTAACAGACACCTTACAGACACTCACAGACACTCACAGACACTTACAGACACTTATAGACACTTATTGACACTCGCAGACACTTACAGACACTCACAGATACTTACAGACACCTACAGACACGTAGAGACACTTACAGACACTCACAGACACTTACAGACAATTACAGACACCTACAGACACATAGAGACAGTTACAGACACGTAGATACACTTACAGACAATTATGGACACCTACAGACACTTACAGACACCTACAGACACTTACAGACACTTACAGACACCTACAGACACTTACTGACACTTACAGACACGTAGAGACACCTTACAGACACCTACAGACAGGTAGAGACACTTACAGACACTTACAGACATGCACAGACAGTTACAGACACTTACAGACATTTACAGACACGTAGAGACACGTAGAGACACAGACACGTAGAGACACGTAGAGACACTTACAGACACTTATGGACAGTCACAGACACTTACAGACAATCACAGACACTTACAGACACCTACATACACTTACAGACACGTAGAGACATTTACAGACACGTTGAGACACTTCCAGACACTTACAGACACGTAGAGACACTTACAGACACTTATGAACAGTCACAGACACTTACAGACACTCACAGACACTTACAGACACCTACGTACACTTACAGACAGGTAGAGACATTTACAGACACGTTGAGACACTTCCAGACACTTACAGACACGTAGAGACACTTACAGACACTTATGGACAGTCACAGACACTTACAGACACCTACACACACCCACAGACACTTACAGACACTTACAGACATTCAGACACTTACAGACACCTAGAGACACGTAGAGACATTTACAGACACGTAGAGACACTTACAGACACTTACAGACACGTAGAGATACTTACAGACACCTACCGACACTTACAGACACTCACAGACACTTACAGACACTTACAGACATCTACAGACACTTACAGACACGTAGAGACATTTACAGACACTCACAGACACTTACAGACACGTAGAGACACGTACAGATACTTACAGCCACCTACAGACACTCACAGACCCTTACAGACACTTACAGACATCTACAGACAC
Organism: Petromyzon marinus; assembly: GCF_048934315.1. NCBI lineage: Eukaryota > Metazoa > Chordata > Hyperoartia > Petromyzontiformes > Petromyzontidae > Petromyzon > Petromyzon marinus. The sequence continues at coordinate 9,785,995 of NC_133721.1, read as the reverse complement.
TTACAGACACGTAGAGACATTTATAGACAGTTAAAGACATGTACAGACACTCACAGACACTTACAGACACTTACAGAAACTCAGACACTTACAGACACCTACAGACACGTAGAGACATTTACAGACACGTAGAGACACTTACAGACACCTACAGACACTTACAAACACTCGCAGACACTTACAGACATCTAAAGACAAATACAGACATGTAGAGACATTAACAGACACTTAAAGACATGTACAGACACTCACAGACACTTACAGACACTCAGACACTTACAGACACCTACAGACACTTACAGACACTTACCGACACGTAGAGACACTTACAGATACTTACAGCCACCTACAGACACTCATAGACCCTTACAGACACTTACATACGACTACAGACACTTACAGACACGTAGAGACATTTACATACACTTAAAGACATGTACAGACACTCACAGACACTTACAGACACTTACAGACATCTACAGACACTTACAGACACGTAGAGACATTTACAGACACTCACAGACACTTACAGACACGTAGAGACACTTACAGACACCTACAGACACTTACAAACACTTACAGACATGTAGAGACATTTACAGACACCTACGTACACTTACAGACATGTAGAGACATTTACAGACACTTACAGACACATAGAGACACTTACAGACACCTACAGACATTTAAAGACACTCACAGACACTTACAGACATCTACAGACACTTACAGACACGTAGAGACACTTACAGACACTTAGACACACGTACAGACACTTAGAGACACTTACAGACACCTACAGACATTTAAAGAAACTCACAGACACTTACAGACATCTACAGACAGGTACAGACACGTAGAGACATTTACAGACACTCACAGACACTTACAGACACATAAAGACATTTACAGACACCTAGATACACTTACAGACACGTTGAGATATTTACAGACACGTAGAGACACTTACAGACACCTACAGACACTCACAGACACTTACAGACACGTAGAGACGAGCACAGACACCTACAGACACATGAGACACTTATAGACATGTACAGACACTTGCAGACACCTACAGACACTTACAGACAGTTACAGACACGTACAGACAATTACAGACACTTAGAGACACGTACAGACACTTACAGACACCTACAGACACTTACAGGCACTTACAGATACCTACAGAGACTTACAGACACCTACAGACATTTACAGACACCTACAGACACTTACAGACACTTAGAGACACGTACAGACACTTACACACACTTACAGACACTTACAGATATCTACAGACACTTACAGACACGTAGAGATACGTACAGACACTTACAGATACTTACAGACACCTACAAACACTTACAGACACCTACATATACTTACAGACACGTAGAGACATTTACAGACACGTAGAGACACTGACAGACACTTATAGACACTTACACACACTTACAGACATATACAGACACTTACAGATACTTACAGCCACCTACAGACACTTAAAGACAAGTGCAGACACTGACCAACACTTACAGACACCTACAGACACTTACAGATACTTACAGACACGTACAGACACTTACTGATACTTACAGCCACCTACAAACACTCACATACCCTTACAGATACGTAGAGACACCTACAGACACCTACAGACACCTACAGACACTTACAGAGACGTAGAGACATTTACAGACACGTAGAGACATTTACAGACACGTAGAGACACAGACACGTAGCGACATTTACAGACACGTAGAGACACTTACAGCCACCTACAGACACCTAGAGACACGTAGAGACACTTACAGACACGTAGAGACACCTACAGACACCTACAGACACGTAGAGACACTTACAGACACTTACAGACACGTAGAGACACTTACAGACACCTACAGACACTCACAGACACTTACAGACACGTAGAGACACGCACATACACCCACAGACACATGAGACACTTACAGGCACTTACAGAAATGTACAGACACTTACAGACACCTACAGACACTTACAGACAGCTACATACACTTAAAGACACTTACAGACACTTAGAGATACGTACAGACACTTACTGACACTTACAGACACTGAGAGACACTTACAGACACCTACAGACACTAACAGACAACTACACACACTTAAAGAAACTTAAAGACACGTACGGACACTTACAGACACCTACAGACACTTACATACACTTACAGACACCTACAGACACTTACAGACATGTAGAGACACGTATAGACACTTACAGATACTTACAGACACCTACATACACTTATAGACACGTAGAGACATTTACAGACATGTAGAGACACTTACAGACACGTAAAGACACTTACAGACACTTACAGACACTTAGAGACACTTACAGACACCTACAGACACTCACAGACACTTACAGACACTTGCAGACATTTACAGACACCTACAGACAGTTACAGACACTTAGAGACACGTACAGACACTTATAGACATCTACAGACACTTACAGACACCTACAGACACTTACAGACAACTACACACACAGAAACTTAGAGACACGTATAGATACTTACAGACACCTACAGACACTTACAGACACTTACAGACACTTACAGACATGTAGAGACATGTACAGACACTTACAGATACTTACAGACACCTACATACACTTATAGACACGTAGAGACATTTACAGACATGTAGAGACACTTACAGACACGTAGAGACACTTACAGACACTACAGAAACTTAGAGACACTTACAGACACCTACAGACACTCACAGACACTTACAGACACTTACAGACATTTACAGACACCTACAGATAGTTACACACACTTAGAGACACGTATAGACACTCATAGACACCTACAGACACTTACTGACACGTAGAGACACTTACAGACACCTACAGACACCTACAGACACCTACAGTCACCTACAGACACTTACAAACACTTACAGACACTTACAGACATTTGCAGACACGTAGAGACACGGACAGACACTCATAGACACCTACAGACACTTACAGACAATTACAGACACTCAGACACTTACAGACACCTACAGACACTTACAGACACTTACAGAGACGTAGAGACACTTACAGATACAACCACCTATATACACTCACAGACCCTTACAGACACCTACAGACACCTACATACACTTACAGACATGTAGAGACATTTACAGACACGTAGAGACACTTACAGACACCTACAGACACTCACAGACACTTGCAGACATGTAGAGACACTTACAGACACTTACAGACACGTAGATACACTTACAGACACCTACAGATACTTACAGACACTCACAGACACTTACAGACACTTACAGACAATCACAGACACTTACAGACATGTAGAGACAAGCACAGACACCTACAGACACATGAGACACTTACAGACACTTACAGACACGTACAGACACTTTCAGACACCTACAGACACTTACAGACACCTACATACACTTACAGACACTTACATACACTTACAGACAAGCACAGACACTTACAGACACTTACAGACATGTACAGACACTTACAGACACTTAGAGACACGTACAGACACTTACAGACACCTACAGACACTTACAGACACTTACAGATACCTACAGACACTTACAGACACCTACAGACACTTACAGACACCTACAGACACTTACAGACACTTACAGATAACTACAGACACTTACAGACACGTAGAGACACGTACAGACACTTACAGATACTTACAGACACCTACAAACACTTACAGACACCTACATACACTTACAGACACGTAGAGACATTTACAGACAAGTAGAGAAACTTACAGACACTTATAGATACTTACAGACACTTACAGACATATACAGACACTTACAGATACTTACAGCCACCTACAGACACTCACAGACCCGTACAAAGACTTACAGACATCTACAGACACTTACAGACACGTAGAGACATTTACAGATACTTAAAGACAAGTACAGACACTCACAGAAACTTACAGAGACCTACAGACACTTACAGATACTTACAGACACGTACAGATACTTACTGATACTTACAGCCACCTACAGACACTCACATACCCTTACAGATACGTAGAGACACCTACAGACACCTACGGATACCTACAGACACTTACAGACACGTAGAGGCATTTACAGACACGTAGAGACATTTACAGACACGTAGAGACACTTACAGACATCTACAGACACTTATAGACACGTAGAGACACCTACAGACACCTACAGACACGTAGAGACACTTACAGACACTTACAGACACGTAGAGACACTTACAGACACCTACAGACACTTATAGACACCTACAGACACTCACAGACACATACAGACACTTACAGACACGTAGAGACATTTACAGACACGTAAAGACATTTACAGACACGTAGAGACACTTACAGACACTTATAGACACCTACAGACACTCACAGACACTTACAGACATGTAGAGACACTTACAGACACCTACAGACACGTAGAGACACTTACAGACACGTAGAGACACCTAAAGACAAGTAGAGACATCTACAGACATGTAGAGACACCTACAGACACTCACAGACACGTAGAGACACCTACAGACACGTAGAGACATCTACAGACATGTAGAGACACCTACAGACACTCACAGACACTTACAGACACCTACAGACACTCACAGACACCTACAGATACTCACAGACACGTAGAGACACCTCCAGACACTCACAGACACGTAGAGACACGTAGAGACACTCACAGACACCTACAGACACCTACAGACACTCACAGACACGTAGAGACACCTCCAGACACGTAGAGACACCTACAGAGACCTACAGACACCTACAGACACTCACAGACACCTACAGGCACCCACAGACACGTAGAGACACCTACAGACACTCACAGACATCTACAGACATGTAGAGACACTAACAGACACGTACAGACACGTAGAGACACGTAGAGACACCTACAGACACCTACAGACACTCACAGACACGTAGAGACACCTACAGACATGTAGAGACACCTACAGACACCTAGAGACACCTACAGACATGTAGAGACACCTACAGACACCTACAGACACGTAGAGACACGTAGAGACATTTCCAGACACTTACAGACACCTCCAGACACTCACAGACACGTAGAGACACGTAGAGACACTCACATACACCTACAGACACCTACAGACACTCACAGACACGTAGAGACACCTACAGACACCTACAGACACTCACAGACACCTACAGACACCCACAGACACGTAGAGACACGTACAGACACTCACAGACACCTACAGACACTCACAGACACCTACAGACACGTAGAGACACTTACAGACACGTAGAGACACCTACAGACATCTAGAGACACGTAGAGACACGTAGAGACACCTACAGACACCTACAGACACTCACAGACATGTAGAGACACCTACAGACATGTAGAGACACCTACAGACACCTAGAGACACCTACAGCCATGTAGAGACACCTACAAGACACCTACAGACACGTAGAGACACGTAGAGACACCTCCAGACACTTACAGACACCTACAGACACGTAGAGACACCTACAGACACCTACAGACACTCACAGACACCTACAGACACCCACAGACACGTAGAGACACGTACAGACACTCACAGACACCTACAGACACTCACAGACACCTACAGACACGTAGAGACACTTACAGACACGTAGAGACACCTACAGACACCTACAGACACGTAGAGACACGTAGAGACACGTAGAGACACCTACAGACACCTACAGACACTCACAGACACGTAGAGACACCTACAGACATGTAGAGACACCTACAGACACCTAGAGACACCTACAGACACCTACAGACACGTAGAGACACCTACAGAGACGTAGACACACCTACAGACACGTAGAGACACCTACAGACACCTACAGACACCTACAGACACGTGGAGACACCTACAGACACCTACAGACCCTTACAGCCACGTAGAGACACCTACAGACACCTACAGACACGTAGAGACACCTACAGACATCTACAGACACGTAGAGACACCTACAGACACCTACAGACACGTAGAGACACCTACAGACACCTACAGACACCCCACGACGTGGGGACACTTTACAGTCACGTAGAGACACCTACAGACACCTAGAGACACTTACAGACACCTACAGACACCCACAGACATCTAGAGACACCGACAGACACATGCAGACACATACAGACACGTAGAGACACATAGAGACAAGTAGAGACAACTACAGACACCCCACGACGTGGGGACCCCCACAGACACGTACAAACACCTACAGACACGTAGAGACATTTACAGACACGTAGAGACAAGTAGAGACACCTATAGACACGTAGAGACACCTACAGACACTCACAGACATGTATAGACACCTAAAGACACCTACAGACACTCACAGACACTTACAGACACTTACAGACATTTACAGACACGTAGAGACAAGTAGAGACACCTACAGACACGTAGAGACACCTAGAGACACCTACAGACACTCACATACACGTAGAGACACCTACAGACACTCACAGACATGTAGAGACACCTAAAGACACCTACAGACACTCACAGACACTTACAGACACTTACAGACATTTACAGACACGTACAGACATTCACAGACACCTACAGACATCTACAGACACGTAGAGACACGTAGAGACACCTACAGACGCCTACAGACACGTAGAGACACCTACAGACGCCTACAGACACCTACAGACACGTAGAGACACCTACAGACACCTACAGACACGTAAAGACACCTACAGACACCTACAGACACTCACAGACACGTAGAGACACTTACAGACACCTACAGACACCCACAGACATCTAGAGACACCGACAGACACCTACAGACACATACAGACACGTAGAGACACATAGAGACAAGTAGAGACAACTACAGACACCCCACGACGTGGGGACCCCCACAGACACGTACAAACACCTACAGACACGTAGAGACACGTAGAGACATTTCCAGACACTTACAGACACCTCCAGACACTCACAGACACGTAGAGACACGTAGAGACACTCACATACACCTACAGACACCTACAGACACTCACAGACACGTAGAGACACCTACAGACACCTACAGACACTCACAGACACCTACAGACACCCACAGACACGTAGAGACACGTACAGACACTCACAGACACCTACAGACACTCACAGACACCTACAGACACGTAGAGACACTTACAGACACGTAGAGACACCTACAGACATCTAGAGACACGTAGAGACACGTAGAGACACCTACAGACACCTACAGACACTCACAGACATGTAGAGACACCTACAGACATGTAGAGACACCTACAGACACCTAGAGACACCTACAGCCATGTAGAGACACCTACAAGACACCTACAGACACGTAGAGACACGTAGAGACACCTCCAGACACTTACAGACACCTACAGACACGTAGAGACACCTACAGACACCTACAGACACTCACAGACACCTACAGACACCCACAGACACGTAGAGACACGTACAGACACTCACAGACACCTACAGACACTCACAGACACCTACAGACACGTAGAGACACTTACAGACACGTAGAGACACCTACAGACACCTACAGACACGTAGAGACACGTAGAGACACGTAGAGACACCTACAGACACCTACAGACACTCACAGACACGTAGAGACACCTACAGACATGTAGAGACACCTACAGACACCTAGAGACACCTACAGACACCTACAGACACGTAGAGACACCTACAGAGACGTAGACACACCTACAGACACGTAGAGACACCTACAGACACCTACAGACACCTACAGACACGTGGAGACACCTACAGACACCTACAGACCCTTACAGCCACGTAGAGACACCTACAGACACCTACAGACACGTAGAGACACCTACAGACATCTACAGACACGTAGAGACACCTACAGACACCTACAGACACGTAGAGACACCTACAGACACCTACAGACACCCCACGACGTGGGGACACTTTACAGTCACGTAGAGACACCTACAGACACCTAGAGACACTTACAGACACCTACAGACACCCACAGACATCTAGAGACACCGACAGACACATGCAGACACATACAGACACGTAGAGACACATAGAGACAAGTAGAGACAACTACAGACACCCCACGACGTGGGGACCCCCACAGACACGTACAAACACCTACAGACACGTAGAGACATTTACAGACACGTAGAGACAAGTAGAGACACCTATAGACACGTAGAGACACCTACAGACACTCACAGACATGTATAGACACCTAAAGACACCTACAGACACTCACAGACACTTACAGACACTTACAGACATTTACAGACACGTAGAGACAAGTAGAGACACCTACAGACACGTAGAGACACCTAGAGACACCTACAGACACTCACATACACGTAGAGACACCTACAGACACTCACAGACATGTAGAGACACCTAAAGACACCTACAGACACTCACAGACACTTACAGACACTTACAGACATTTACAGACACGTACAGACATTCACAGACACCTACAGACATCTACAGACACGTAGAGACACGTAGAGACACCTACAGACGCCTACAGACACGTAGAGACACCTACAGACGCCTACAGACACCTACAGACACGTAGAGACACCTACAGACACCTACAGACACGTAAAGACACCTACAGACACCTACAGACACTCACAGACACGTAGAGACACTTACAGACACCTACAGACACCCACAGACATCTAGAGACACCGACAGACACCTACAGACACATACAGACACGTAGAGACACATAGAGACAAGTAGAGACAACTACAGACACCCCACGACGTGGGGACCCCCACAGACACGTACAAACACCTACAGACACGTAGAGACATTTACAGACACGTAGAGACAAGTAGAGACACCTACAGACACGTAGAGACACCTAGAGACACCTACGGACACTCACATACACGTAGAGACACCTACAGACACTCACAGACACGTAGAGACACCTAAAGACACCTACAGACACTCACAGACGCCTACAGACACCTACAGACACGTAGAGACACCTAAAGACACCTACAGACACTCACAGACGCCTACAGACACTCACAGACACGTAGAGACACCTACAGACACCTACAGACACCCCACGACGTGGGGACACCCACAGGATGCGAGGGGCCGCGTCGCTGTCCCCCGACCTGTCTGGGACGTGCACAGCTCTGCCACTTGCATTCCAGTGGCTCCGTATGTCTGTGTCTGTGTGTGTTTGTGTGTTTTTATATCTGTGTGTGTCTGTGTGTGTGTATGTATGTGTGTATCTCTGTGTATATCTGTGTGTGTGTTTGTGTGTTTTTATATCTGTGTGTGTCTGTGTGTGTGTATGTACGTGTGTATCTGTGTGTATGTGTGTATCTGTGTGTGTTTATATATACAGTGAGGGAAAAAAGTATTTGATCCCCTGCTGATTTTGTACGTTTGCCCACTGACAAAGAAATGATCAGTTTATAATTTTAATGGTAAGTTTATTTGAACAGTGAGAGACAGAATAACAACAAGAAAATCCAGAAAAACGCATGTCAAAAATGTTATAAATTGATTTGCATTTTAATGATGGAAATAATTATTTGACCCCTTCTCAATCAGAAAGATTTCTGGCTCCCAGATGTCTTTTATACAGGTAACGAGCTGAGATTAGGAGCACACTCTTAAAGGGAGTGCTACTAATCTCAGCTTGTTACCTGTATAAAAGACACCTGTCCACAGAAGCAATCAATCAATCAGATTCCAAACTCTCCACCATGGCCAAGACCAAAGAGCTCTCCAAGGATGTCAGGGACAATATTGTAGACCTACACAAGGCTGGAATGGGCTACAAGACCATTTCCAAGCAGCTTGGTGAGAAGGTGACAACAGTTGGTGCGATTATTCTCAAATGGAAGAAACACAAAATAACTGTCAATCTCCCTCGGCCTAGGGCTCCATGCAAGATCTCACCTCGTGGAGTTGCAATGATCATGAGAACGGTGAGGAATCATCCGAGAACTACACGGGAGGATCTTGTCAATGATCTCAAGGCAGCTGGGACCATAGTCACCAAGAAAACAATTGGTAACACTACGCCGTGAAGGACTAAAATCCTGCAGTGCCCGCAAGGTCCCCCTGCTCAGAAAGCACATATACATGCCCGTCTGAAGTTTGCCAATGAACATCTGAATGATTCAGAGGACAACTGGGTGAAAGTGTTGTGGTCAGATGAGACGAAAATGGAGCTCTTTGGCATCAACTCAACTCGCCGTGTTTGGAGGAGGAGGAATGCTGCCTATGACCCCAAGAACACCATCCTCACCGTCAAACATGGAGGTGGAAACATTATGCTTTGGGGGTGTTTTTCTGCTAAGGGGACAGAACAACTTCACCGCATTAAAGGGACGATGGACGGAGCCATGTACCGTCAAATCTTGGGTGAGAACCTCCTTTCCTCAGCCAGGGCATGGAAAATGGGTCGTGGATGGGTATTCCAGCATGGCAATGACCCAAAACACACGGCTAAGGCAACAAAGGAGTGGCTCAAGAAGAAGCACATTAAGGTCCTGGAGTGGCCTAGCCAGTCTCCAGACCTTAATCCCATAGAAAATCTGTGGAGGGAGCTGAAGGTTCGAATTGCCAAACGTCAGCCTCGAAACCGTAATGACTTGGAGAAGATCTGCAAAGAGGAGTGCGACAAAATCCCTCCTGAGATGTGTGCAAACCTGGTGGCCAACTACAAGAAACGTCTGACCTCTGTGATTGCCGACAAGGGTTTTGCCACCAAGTACTAAGTCACGTTTTGCAGAGGGGTCAAATACTTATTTCCCTCATTAAAATGCAAATCAATTCATAACATTTTTGACATGCGTTTTTCTGCATTTTTTTGTTGTTATTCTGTCTCTCACTCTTCAAATAAACCTACTATTAAAATTATAGACTGATCATTTCTTTGTCAGTGAGCAAACGACCAAAATCAGCAGGGGATCAAATACTTTTTTCCCTCACTGTATCTGCGTGTGTATCTGCGTGTGTATCTGCGTGTGTATGTGTGTGTATGTATCTGCGTGTGTATGTGTCTGTGTGTGTATGCATCTGTCAGTCGTGGTTTAGTGGTAATTAATGGAAGGTGGAAGGGTTACCAACCCCTCGCACCCGTCCAGTTAGCTGATGAAAGTTGCGAGTGAGAATTTCATCATCGCCTGCGGCTGGGGTTGGCATCGTCCCCCACTCCTTATATCGAGAGGAAATGGGCAAGGTCTAGGACTGTGGCTAATGCAGTTGCAATAGCTGCTTTGGGTACGCGGTCCAGACCTCCCCAGAGACCCTGGCTGACAGAGGAGGTGATCAAGCTGGCTGAGAAAAAGCGACAGGTCCACTCTCATCGGCTACAGCATCCCACGTCGGAGAATGAGGAGGCTTACCACAGCCTTCGCTCGGAGGTTCGGAGAGCCGTGAAGCGCTGCAAGGATGTTTGGTGGTTGCGGGTTGCTGAGGAGAAGGAGTCTACCTCAATGGCCTGCGATCACAAATCGCCCTTTAATTCCATCAAAAAAGTAACCTGCAGCACCACACCTATTACCATAACTAGAGGAAAGAACGGTGATCCAATCTCCGACCCCCAGGAACAAGTTTGCAGATTTGCTGAGCATTACTGTGAGGTCCTGGTGGAGGGGAAATCCCTCAGCCTGAAAAAGGTGGGACAAAGGGGGATGACCCTGCCGAGGCTGCAGTGCCTCAAATATTGGAAGAAGTCGCCCCTGTGAGTGGCTGGCTGAAGTACCATCTGTTGAGGAAGTACTGAAGGCGATCCAGAGTCTGAGACCAGGAAAGGCACCGGGCAGAGATGATCTCCCAAGCGAAATGTTGAGGGAGGGTGGCGTTTGTGAACAGACTGCCCTACATGACATCATAACAACAGTCTTGACCACTGGACGGGTTCCGCAGGATTGGAAGGATGTCCTGGTGGTCCCCCTCTTTAAGAATGGGGACCACACAGACTGTAACAACTACAGGGGCATCTCACTCCTCAGTGTGCCGGGAAAGGTCATGGCAAGGATTATTCAACATTGTCTTGCCAGGCACGCTGAGGAGAGGCTTGCAGAGTCCCAATGCGGTTTCAGGAAAGGGCAGTCCTGCACAGATACCATATTTTCTGTCCGTCTGCTACAGCAGAGGTGTAGATAATTCCAACAAGGCCTACATCTCTGCTTTATTGACCTGATCAAGGCCTATGATACCATCAGTAGGCCTGGGCTCTGGGTTGTTCTTCGTGCTTTCGGAGTCCCTGACCCTCTGCTCAAGCTCATTAAGGACCTTCATGATGGTGAGCAGGCCCTGGTAATACTTCGTGGCTGGGAGTCAGAGCCATTCCCTGTACACCTTGGGGTGCGACTGGGATGTCCTCTGACTCCAACATTACTTAACATCTATTTCGACCACGTAGTTCGTGAAGCCTTCAGCAGCTGTACCGGAGGAATTTCCATCTGGTACAGATACAATGGGAGGCTCATCGATGCCCGGGTGTGGTCAAGGGATGGCTCCCTATTGGTCAACCGCGTTATGTATGCCGACGACCTGGTAATTGCAGCTCACTCAGAGGAGGAGTTGGAGGCGCTGCTGCTGAAACTGGAGTGTGCCACTAAGAGGTGGGGCCTTACTATCAGCCCCACCAAAACTAAGCACCTGCCCGGGTATTTTGTACCATCGGGCACTTCACCCCCACAACTCCCAATCGATGATGGGGCAGTTGTGGAGAGAGTGGAGAGTTTCCCATACCTAGGCAGTGTGCTTATGACTTGCTCCAGTTTAACAGCAGAGGTCTCACTCCGAATCAGTCGAGCGGCAATATATTTTCATCGGTTGCGCAACACTGTGTGGAAGCTACCTGGTCTGTCACTCCGCACGAAGCTTCGGGTCTTCTCGGCCACGGTCATTCCCTCCCTTCTCTATGCTTGCGAAACGTGGACCCCCCTAATGGAACATCTTCGCCGGTTAGAAACATTTAGGCTAGCCTGCCTACGATCCATCCTGGGTTTAACCAGGCTGGATTGTGTGAAGAACTCACAAATCCTTGAAAGATCTGGGCAAGGTCCCATCGGTGAGCTTCTCCAGCAGGCAAGGCTGCGTTGGCTGGGTCATGTAACCCGCATGCCCAGCCATCGCATGCCTAAACAGCTTTTGTTTGGCCGGATCGAGGGGGCTAAATGGGCGCGGCACGGGCTAGAGAAGAGATGGAGTGATGTGGTACAGGAGGACGTGGAGCTGAGTGGACTTGCCGATGACTGGTACCAGCGGTGTCAAGATCGGCCTCCGTGGAGGAGGCTCGTGAAAGACGCTACTGGGCAGTTGGAGGCAGTCGCCCTCCAACAACAATGGAGGGCGGAGGAGCGACGCTCACAACAACGAGCGGAGCGCCGGGTGGCTAAAGCACAAGAAGTTGGCACAGTAGGGGGCACAGGTGGTGCACCAGCCAGTCATCTCAGTCAGTCGACCCGTGGCACATGGGTCTGCCCCATGACCTCCTGCCAGCGGGCGTTCGACACTTCACGTGGCCTTAAGGTGCACATAGCCTGGCACAAGCGTCGTGGTGAAGTCCCCGCCACTTAGTGGCGAATGGCGGTTGTTGTTGTGTGTTTGTGTGTGTGTGTCTGTCTGTGAGTGTGTGTCTACGTGAAGGTGAGCGTGGCCGGGCGTGGCGCTGGCCACCCACCCCCTCGTGTGCCGTGCCGGCCTTCATAGGTGCTGCTCGCTAACAGCACTTGCCCCATAACTCAGTTCAAGGCTATACAGGGGACTGGGGGAGCTTTGCCTTTGTCCCCCCCCCCCCACCCCACCATAAGCAATCCACTCTCTACCCCCAAGTCAATCCAATGGGCATCACGAGATGGACCTCCGACCTCGCCTTTGAATGCATGATACATATTAAGTAGCGGAATGATTGCATTGAGATCGATATATTTACTCAGGAGGTCAGATCCCTGTAATGCTCCGTGACTTTAATTGACCGATCCTTTCAACTGCCTTCCGAATGATGCTCTGAAGAACATCAGCCTGCCTGTGCGTGTGTGTGTGTGCACGTGTGTGTGCGCGTGTGTTTGTGCGTGTGTGTGCGCGTGTTTGTGCGTGTGTGTGTGCGTGTGTGTGGGCGCGTGTGTGCGCACGTGTGTGTACGTGTGTGTGCGTGCGTGTGTGTGCGTGTGTGTGCACGTGTGTGCGCGCGCGTGTGTGTGTTTGTGCGTGTGTGTGTGCATGTGTGTGCGCGCGTGTGTGTGCGTGTGTGTGGGCGCGTGTGTGTGTGTGTACGTGCGTGTGTGTTTGTGCGTATGTGTGCGTGTGTGTGTGTGTGTGTGCACGTGTGTGCGCGCGCGCGTGTGTGTGTGTGCACGTGTGTGCGCGTGTGTTTGTGCGTGTGTGTGTGTGTGCGCGTGTGTGTGCGTGTGTGTGTGTGTCCGTGTGTGTGTGGGCGCGTGTGTGCGTGTGTGTGTGCGTGTGTGTTTGTGCGTATGTGTGTGTGTGTGTGCACGTGTGTGCGCGTGTGTTTGTGCGTGTGTGTGTGCGTGTGTGTGTGCGCGTGTTTGTGCGCGGTGGTGTAGCGGTTAGCGCGCCGCGAACCCGGCGACCAGAGTTCGATTCCCGCTCACGCCACCACTAGCGACGATTATTATCTGATCGGGTCATGGGATCCCCCCCTTGGTCGACTCAGCCTCAAATGAGTACCTGGTGTAGCGGTGTGTAGTAAACATCACCACTGGGGAGACAAAGGCGGCCGGGCGTGGTGCTGGCCACCCACCCACTCGTGTGCCTCAGTGCCGGCCTTCACAGGTGCTGCTGCTACTCGCTAACAGCACTTGCCCCTACAGTCTGTTGAGGCTGCACGGGGGATCTTTGTCTTGTGTGGCCACAACTATGGACACCAATACCTGGACGTGGTTTATGGCCATCATCTGTTATCGTGATCATCAGCAGCGGTAGCAACAGCAGAATCATCATCAGCAGTAGCAACAGCAAAATCATCATCATCAGCAGCAGCAGCAGCAACAGCAGAATCATCAACAGCAGCAGCTGTACCAACAGCAAGATCATCAGCAGCAGTAACAACAGCAGGATTATCCATAATAGAGAAGCATACGTGTTCATCAGGATTATTATCAACAGCAGAATCATCATCAGCAGCAGCAGTCGCAGCAGTAGCAACAGCAGAATCATCAGCAGCAGAAACAGCAACGGCATCACCACGGTGATCAACATCATACTCACCAGAATCATCCACTTGACAAATACTATCATCGTGATCAGCAGCCAACAGCATCAACAGCAGCAGCTGCAGCAGAGACTTTAACCATGATCATCATAATCAGCAGCTGCTGCTGCAGCACCATAATCATGGCAAAACAATTAACACCATCAACATCATCATCATTATCGGCAGCAGCGGCAATCATCACCAACGCCATCAATCGGCATAACAATCAATCACCGTGGCAATCGATCATCAGCAGGAATGGCCACTGGCTTCATCGTTTTAGCAATCGTCAGCTAGCCGGAGCCACTTGCAAACAGCTGCCACTGGCGGTGATGTTGTCACTGTGCTCTGATTGGTTGGGGCATTTGCTCACGACCACGAGTGCGAAGCTTCGTGTGTGGTGACGATGTCCCCCCTCCGCACCTCCAAATAGCACGGATGGCTACGTACGGTGCGATAGAAGTTCAACATACACACACACATAGACTCACACAGAGACCCATAGACTTACACAGAGACCCATAGACTCACTACAGAGACCCTTAGACTCACACAGAGACCCATAGACTCACACAGAGACCAACAGACTCACACAGAGACCCAAAGACTCACACAGAGACCCATAGACTCACACAGAGACCCATAGACTCACACAGAGACCCATAGACTCACACAGAGACCCATAGACTCACTACAGAGACCCTTAGACTCACACAGAGACCCATAGACTCACAAAGAGACCCATAGACTCACACAGATATCCATAGACCCACACAGTGACCCATAGACTCACACAGAGACCCATAGACCCACACAGAGACCCATAGACTCACGCAGAGACCCATAGACTCACACAGAGACCCATAGACTCACACAGAGACCCATAGACTCACACAGCGACTGCTAGACTCACACAGAGACTCATAGACTCACTACAAAGACCCTTAGACTCACACAGAGACCCATAGACTCACACAGAGACCCATAGACTCACACAGAGACCCATAGACTCACACAGAGACCAACAGACTCACACAGAAACCCATAGACTCACACAGAGACCCATAGACTAACACAGAGACCCATAGTCTCACACAGAGGCCCATAGACTCACACAGCGACTTCTAGACTCACACAGAGCCTCATAGACTCACTACAAAGACCCATAGACTCACACAGAGACCAACAGACTCACACAGAGACCCATAGACTCGCACAGAGACCCAGAGACTCGCACAGAGACCCATAGACTCACACAGAGACCCATAGACTTACACCGAGACCTATATACTCACACACAGACCCATACACCCACACAGAGACCCATAGACGCACACAGAGACCCATAGACTCACACAGAGACCCATAGACTCACACAGATACACATAGACTCACACAGAGACCAACAGACTCACACAGAGACCCATAGACTCACACAGAGACCCATAGACTCACACAGAGACCCATAGACTCACACAGAGACCCATAGACTCGCACAGAGATCCAGAGACTCGCACAGAGACCCATAGACTCACACAGAGACCCATAGACTCATACAGAGACCCATAGACTCACACATAGACCCATACACCCACACAGAGACCCATAGACTCACACAGAGACCCATAGACTCACACAGAGACCCATAGACTCACACAGAGACACATAGACTCACACAGAGACCCACAGACTCACACAGAGACCCATAGACTCACCCAGATACCCATAAACTCACACAGAGACCCATAGACTCACACAGAGACCCATAGACTCACACAGAGACCCATAGACTCACACAGAGACCCATAGACTCACACAGAGACCCATACACCCACACAGAGACCCATAGACTCACACAGATACCCATATACTCACACAGAGACCCATACACCCGCACAGAGACCCATAGACTCACACAGAGACCCATAGACTCACACAGAAACCCATAGACTCACACAGAGACCCATAGACTAACACAGAGACCTATAGACTCACACAGAGACCCATAGACTCACACAGCGACTTCTAGACTCACACAGAGACGCATAGGCTCACTACAAAGACCCATAGACTCACACAGAGACCAACAAACTCACACAGAGACCCATAGACTCACACAGAGACCCATAGACTCACACAGAGACCCACAGTTTGTCGTCCTTCCCCCACACCTCCGATTAGCACGGTTGGCTCCGTACGGTGCAAAAGAAGTTCCACCGAGATCCATCAAAGATGATTGATATCAACTTGCGATGTTACAGAATGATTAAACATATAGATCTGCAATCTATACCCCCATAGGTTCACGAAGAATAAAAACAAATACACAGCATAACACCTGCTGTGTGGAAGCACGACTCTTCATAGATAATCACAGAGGGAACCATCCACGGAATTACATTGAGGGACAGAGAGAGGAGCACGTGGATTAGAGAACACGCACGCATGTTACAGACATTATCGTTACATTGATCTTCATCCAGCAGTGGACAATGATGATTACACTTCAGCTTTGCTTTAACATATCTGTATGTCTCTATGCATCTCGAGGTGTCAAAAGTATGGGTCTATATGTACCTTTCCGTCAGCAGTGCCACGATAAAGAAATTGCAGGGCTGCGCCTGTACCCACGTGCACATAGGTACGCACTTAATATATTTCCTGCAAAAGGTCAGTGAGTCGAAACATTGACATCAGTAAATAATGAACGTATAACGGATTGCAAAGGTCCAGGCAGAAATGTACACACACTTCTCAACACGAACGTCAGTTAGACTGTAAAAGTAAAAGTTATATAATAGGCGACGTTTCGGGCAACGACTCTTCTTCAAAGCACGTAGATAGGCCAGAGAGGTAGAGCTCCAACCCAGTATCATCAATAATTCTTGTATGTACACGTGTGTGTGTATGAATGTGTGTGTATGTACACGTGTATGAATGTGTGTATGAATGTCTTTGGGGAGCGGTAGTGTAGCGGTTAGCGCGCTGCGCATTGAACCTGGCGACCCGGGTTCGATTCTCGCTCACGGCCAACACCAGTGACGATTACCTGAACCGGTCCTGGGCCTCCCCTAGGTCGACTGAGCCTCAAATGAGTACCTGGTGCGGTGGATAAAAACATTGCCACTGGGGAGACAAAGGCGGTCGGGCGTGGTGCTGGCCACCCACCCCCTCGTGTACCGTTCCGGCTTCATAGGTGCTCGCTAACAGCTCTTGCCCCTACAGTCTGTTAAGGCTATACGGGGGATCTTTTTTGTGTATGAATGTACACACACACACATATTCAACCACGTGTATGTACACGTGTGTGAATGTACACGTGTATGTACACGTGTGTGAATGTACACGTGTGTGTGAATGTGTGTGTGTATGAATGTACACGTGTGTGTATGTGTGTATGAATGTATGCACGTGTATGAATGTGTGTGTGTGAATGTCTTTGGGGAGCTGTAGCACGCTGCGCTACGCTACGAACCCGGCGACCCAAGTTCGATTCACTGGAATCCTGAAGCCGTCCCCCCGAGGTCGACTCAGCCTCAAATGAGTACCTGGTGCGGTGTGTAAACATCGCTACTGGGGAGACAAAGGCGGCTGGACGTGGTGCTGGACACCCATGCCGTCCCGGCCTTCATAGGTGCTACGACTCGCCCCAACAGTCTAAGGCAATACACTAAGATCTTCGTCTTTGTGTATGCATATACAATATTTATACAATATATACATACACATACACATGCATATACAGTATATGTCTGTATATAGATATGTGTACATATGTAGGTATATATAAACGTGTATGTACAAGTGTATGTACACGTGTAAATATAGCATGCATATACGTATATGTATATACTTTATACACGGATATGCATTTTTCATGCGTACGTATACACATGAGTATATATGCTTCACGTGCACACGCACACACATCAATACCATGACCATCAATCTTACACACACACCCACACTGGTGAAACTTACACAGACAAAGATCCCCCGTATAGCCTTAACAGACTTTTGGGGCAAGTGCTGTTAACGAGCACCTATGAAGTCCGACGCGGCACACGAGGGGGTGGGTGTCCAGCAACCACGCCCGGCCGCCTTTGTCTCCCCAGTGGCGATGTTCTACACGAGTCGACCTCCTATGACCGGTTCATATTAATTGCTGGTGGCCGTGAGCGGGAGTCGAACTCGGGTCCGCCGGGTTCGTAGCGAGGCGCGCTAACCACTACGCCACCGCTCCCTCCAACACACACACACACACTCGTCACATACACGCGGCACAAGTACCTTGTCTCTTTAACAGCCGCTGTTGGAAAGTCCAGGGCACTCCACACCCGTGCACAGGTAATCCAAGTTCATAACTCAAGCGGCGCTCGGCACACACTGATACATAATAACTGTGTAACACGGTTATTGCATAATGCAGCCCTATCCATACACACGTGAATCGACCAACGTGGCCGAAATGTGGCTCACACCCGCACGCACCTTTCGCTATATTGAGCCACAACTGAATACAATGAGAAACTCACGGGGTAGAGATTTGTACCAAATGCCCCCCCTCTCTCTCTCCCTCTCTCTCTCCCTCCGCCCCCCCATCCCCCCCACCACCATCCCACCCCCCCCCCCTCATCATTATATTGTACTCTCTTTTTTTTTCTTGCATGCATCATCGGAGTCAATCTGCTTGCTCTTAAAACCCCTCCGATTCTTTTATGTTGTATGCAGGAATATTTAACCCACTCGCTCCCAGGCGCTCGCAGCAGGAGACGCGTGGCGCGAGTCCACGGAACGGGCCGGAGCGCGCCGCGAATTCTCCACGCCTCTCCCTGCCTGTGTGTGTGTGTGTCTGTGTGTGTCTGTGTGTCTGTGTGTGTGTGTCTGTGTGTGTGTCTGTGTGTGTGTGTCTGTGTGTGTGTGTCTGTGTGTGTGTGTCTGTGTGTGTGTCTGTGTGTGTGTCTGTGTGTCTGTGTGTGTGTCTGTGTGTGTGTGTCTGTGTGTGTGTGTCTGTGTGTGTGTCTGTGTCTGTGTGTGTGTCTGTGTGTGTCTGTGTGTGTGTGTGTGTCTGTGTGTGTCTGTGTTAGTGTGTTAGTGTGTGTCTGTGTGTGTGTCTGTGTTAGTGTGTTAGTGTGTGTCTGTGTGTGTGTCTGTGTTAGTGTGTTAGTGTGTGTCTGTGTGTGTGTCTGTGTGTGTGTGTCTCTGCTTTATTGACCTGGTCAAGGCTTAAGATACCATCAGTAGGCCTGGGCTCTGGGTTGTTCTTCGTGCTTTTGGAGTACCTGACCCTCTGCTCACGATCATTAAGGACCTTCATGATGGTGAGCGGGCCCGGGTAAAACTACGTGGCCAGGAGTCAGAGCCATTCCCTGTACACCTTGGGGTGCGACAGGGATGTCCTCTGGCTCCCACATTATTTAACATCTAATTTGACCACGTAGTTCGTGAAGCCTTCAATAGCTATACCGGGGGAATCTCCATATGGTACAGATATAATGGGAGGCTGATCGATGCCCGGGTGCGGTCAAGGGATGGCTCCCTATTGCTCAACCACGTTATGTATGCTGATGATTTGGTAATAGCTGCTCAGTCAGAGGAGGAGTTGGAGACGCTGCTGCTGAGACTGGAGCGTGCCACTAAGAGATGGGGCCTTACCATCAGCCCCACCAAAACTAAGCACCTGCCTGGGTATTTTGTACCATCGGACACTCCACCCCCGCAACTCCCAATCGGTGATGGGGCAGTTGTGGAGAGAGTGGAGAGTTTCCCATACCTGGGCAGTGTGCTTATGACTAGCTCCAGTTTAACAGCAGAGGTCTCACTCCGAATCAGTCGAGCGGCAATATCTTTTCATCGGTTGCGTAACGCTGTGTGGAAGCTACCTGGTCTGTCGCTCCGCACTAAGCTTCAGGTCTTCTCGGCCACGGTCATTCCCTCCCTTCTCTACGCTTGCGAAACGTGGACCCCCCTAATGGAACATCTTCGCCGGTTAGAAACATTTAGGCTGGCCTGCCTACGATCCATCCTGGGTTTAACCAGACTGGATTGTGTGAGGAGCTCACAAATCCTTGAAAGATCTGGGCAAGGTCCCATCGGTGAGCTCCTCCGGCGGGCAACGCTGCGATGGCTGGGTCATGTAGCCCGCATGCCAGCCACCGCATGCCGAAACAGCTTTTGTTCGGCCGGATTGAGGGGGCTAAGCGGGCGCGGCACGGGCTAGAGAAGAGATGGAGTGATGTGGTACAGGAGGACCTGGAGCTGAGTGGACTTGCCGATGACTGGTACCAGCGGTGTCAAGATCGGCCTCTGTGGAGGAGGCTCGTGAAGGATGCTACTGGGCAGTTGGAGCTAGTCGCCCTCCAACAACAACGGAGGGCGGAGGAGCGACGCTCACAACAACGAGCGGAGCGCCGGGTGGCTAAAGCACAGCAGGTTGGCACAGTAGGGGGCACAGGTGGTGCATCAGCCAGTCATCTCAGTCAGTCGACCCGTGGCACCTGGGTCTGCCCCGTGACCTCCTGCCAGCGGGCGTTCGACACTTCACGTGGCCTCAGGGTGCACATAGCCTGACACAAGCGTCGTGGTGACGTCACCGCCACTTAGTGGCGAATGGCGGTTGTTGTTGTTGTGTCTGTATGTGTGTCTGTGTGTGTGTCTGTGTGTGTGTGTGTCTGTGTGTGTGTCTGTGTGTGTGTCTGTGTGTGTGTGTCTGTGTGTGTGTGTCTGTGTGTGTCTGTGTCTGTGTGTGTGTCTGTGTGTGTGTCTGTGTGTATGTCTGTGTGTGTGTCTGTGTGTCTGTGTGTGTGTCTGTGTGTATCTCTGTGTGTCTGTGTGTGTCTGTGTCTGTGTGTGTGTCTGTGTGTGTGTGTCTGTGTGTGTCTCTGTGTCTGTGTGTGTCTCTGTGTCTGTGTGTGTCTCTGTGGTGTCTGTGTGTGTGTCTGTGTGTGTCTGTGTGTCTGTGTGTGTGTGTCTGTGTGTGTGTCTGTGTCTATGTGTGTGTTAGGTGGACTCAACCTAAAATGAGTACCTGATGCTGCGTGTAAACATCGCCACTGGGGAAACAAAGGCGGACCGGCGTGGTGCTGGCCACCCAGCACCTCCTCGTGTGCCGTGCCCGCCTTCATAGGTGGTGCTGCTACTGCTGGCTCACAGCATTTGCCCCAAGTCTATTTCAAGGGCTTAACGGGGAGATCTTCGTCTTTCCATCGCCTCTGCATCATGCGGTAGTGCAGCGGTAAGCGCGGTGTCGCTACGTACCCGGCCACCCGAGTTCGATTCCCCCCTCGCTCACGGCACAACAACAGTGGCGATATATTTGCACCGGTTCTTGGTGCCCTCTTCTGCCTCTAGATCGACTCAGCCTCAAAAACGCCACCGGGGAGACCGAATCATGTACCTCGGTTTGTTTTGATTCTCCTTTGCTCTTCGTTGTCCGACCCGGAGTGGCGACTATTTGTGTCGGGGAAGGGGCGAGTCAAACCCTAAACCCCGAGTAGGATCTGAACTCGCAAACTCGCCGGTCTGGAGCACACCACCCCCCCCCCCCCCCACCACCACCACCACCACCGCCGCCGCCTCTTCGCTGGGCCACGTGGTTCTAAACCAGCCTGAGAGAAACTTCGTCCGTACGTTGTTCCTCTTGGTCGCTGTCGACGAGTCTCTAATCTAAAGCTATTTTTTATGTATACATTTTACCAGGTAAGGCCCCACTGGAGCGATGTAGTTGTTGTCTTTTTTTCAGAAGCGACCTGGCCATCATAAATCATAGCTCAACGAAGTGTGCAAAATTCATCACGTGGAAATGTAGAGCAACCAAATACTCTAAGCGACTGTTCGATTCCGAGATAAATCCACGCGACCACGGGGAGAGAGACACGCAAACTCCAATTATGCAGCAGCAAGGCGTCAGGGTCAGAATCGAACCCACGAACTCCTGCTTACCTGGCGAGGTAGTTAAAATCTTCAAGGTACCGCAGCTAAGGAGTGAGCTTCATTGGCCAAGAAATTCGATCGAGGCGTGGGCACGTAGATAACGCGTGTGTGTGGGTGTGTGTGAAACGTCACAATAACGTCCAGGCCACCACGTGGCCTAACACCAACACACACAAAACAACCCACCAACGAACATCGATCTTATGCACTGGCCACTTCAAGAAAAAAAAGTATGTTCCGATGAGGAACGACGGGAATTAATGAAAAACAGAGCGAGAGAAAGCGAGTGAGAAGGGGACTTTGGGCTGAGCTAGGCGGTGTGGGTGCGATCGGTAAGCTCCGGGTTAATTGTAGACAAAAGGTTAGGATGCCTTTTATTCTTCTCAGAGGAGGGACTAATCTCATTTCAAAAACCTGACATTTGAGCCTTTTCAGAATGCCTGACAAAATTATATCCGTCCTTTTGTTAATCAATGAACTGGAACCTAACGAACAAAGGAATTCAATTGCTTGGTCGGTTTAACCGCTGCCTGCGCGGAGCACAGAGCGGGAGCCCAGGCGCGTTTAGAAACGATGACCCCCCCCCCCCTCCCCCAGCCATCTCTCCCCCCCCCCCAAAAAAAAAAATACCCCCCGTAACGCTAACATTTCGGATAACAATTCCCACCACATGCTTGAGACACGCACGCGCATCTCCAAAACCCACCGGCAAAACAGAAAAAAAAACCCACGTCTCTTTCTCTGCCAGAATCCAGCAGAATTATTCCGATGGATTATAAAAATTTTGAGTTTTTTTGGAGGGGGGAGGGTGGGGGGGGGCACGGGGTAGCCGCGGGGTGGCCCGATTAATATTTGCGTTTTCACATTGAGGTTTTTTTTGCGGGGGGAAGGAGGGGTAGGGCGGGGGGCGAGGACACTATTGGCAGCCCGAGCATAAATGTCTTTGAGTTGGCGTGCACTGGTTGCTGTGCATTGCAGGGTTAATGCAAAAAAAATCTGTACAAAACTAAAGGCGTCCCACAGATACATCAGCCACAAAAACACACTTGCCCTGCATTGCTCTTTTGAATCTAGGACTTTTAATGTTATCTGATTATGGCTTTCAATTAACTCTTTGTGTGCAAGACGAGACTGACTGATTGTATTACTCTGGGCACAGGCTTAAAGCGTCCGAAAGCTGTGGTAAACTTGCTGTTTATAATTTAAAAAATATATAAGTTTATATTTTCACATTCGAAAAAGCAAGATATCTCCCGTGTGTTTTCTTCACAATATTTGTTCCCATCGTGCGCTCTAGGTTGCCATGGCACGCGAAACTCTCGCACAGCAGTGCACGTCTGTGTTATAGAACGGCACCGTGGAAGTGGATGTCACAGAACGACTTCTCAAAGAATCCATCAAGTGAGCTTTATTATCCAAACACGAGGGCAGCTTTGGTTTCATGCGTTTCCCGCTATTGAAAAGCATTCGCCGTGTGGCAGCCTAACCGGATTCAGAGCTGGGAATATTAGCTACATATTTTGATTAAATAAAAAGCAATTGAATCGCTGGGTTTCTAGCACTGCTGAGAGCATGGGTTCAAATCTGGGTTAGTGTATTTTTGGCCTGGAATATGGCCTGGGTTTGATCTAAATTTTGACCTGGATTTTGGCCTGGAATTTGGCCAAGAATTTGTCCTGGACTTTAGTATGGAATTTGGCCTGGAATTTGGTCTCGTTTTTGGCCTGGAATTTGGTCTGGATTTTGACCTGGAATTTGTCCTAAATTTTTACCTGGCTTTTGGCCTGGAATTTGGCCAAGAATTTTGCCTGGACTTTGGCTTGCACTTTGGCCTGAATTTTGGCCTGGAATTTAGCCTGGACTTTGGGCGAAAATTTTACCTGGATTTTGGCCTGGAATCTGACCAAGAATTTGACCTGTTTTTTGGCCTGGGATTTGGTATGGAATTTGGTCTGGATTTTGGCTTAAAATTTGGCCTGGATTTTGACCTGGAATTTGGCCAAAAATTTGGCCTGGACTTTGGCCTAGATTTGGCATGGAATTTGCCCTAAAATTTACCCAGATTTTGGCCTGGAATTTGGTCAAGAATTTGGCATGGATATTGGCCTGGAATCTGGCCTAGGATATGGCCTGGATTTTGGCCTGGAATTTGTCTGCCTGTGATTAAACCAGAATCTTCAAGAGCAGTTATTTGGATGTCTCATCCAAGTTACCAATGACTGCAAAAAGAAAAAATCAAGCCCCAAACCCATCCTCAAATAATGCCACCTGCTGCAGTCATAATGCATGATTTAATTTGTTTGACGCAGGTAAAGGAACACTCAGCCCTAAGATGTTTTACAAGAATGACCCTTCGGAGGGCCTTGGCTGTGGAATCTTCGAGGGCAGACATTAACAAAAAACTGGGGGGCGGGATTAATAATGATAATAATTTACATTTGTAAAGTGGCAAATTTCAGCCCTAGATCCCAATGCGTGCTGTGTATGGAAAGTCAGGAAACACATGGACCCTGCAGGGTACACGGCCAGAACTAAACGGCTAAATGCCAGTTTAAAGAAGTGAGTTTCCAAGACAGACTTTATAAATATATTTAACGACTCAGACCCTGCACTATGGGGGGCTCCCACCCGCGCTTCGACCTCACGGTGTCAGATCTAAAACTCAGATTTAAAACTCAGATGTCAAACTCAGATGTAATATTAGATGTAATACTAGATGTAAATACTTACGATTTAGTTTGAAGGCATCAGGGGGGAGAGGAGGGGGAGCTCACGGTGGGGTTTGCCCCCCCCCCCCCCCACCTGGAGGGCCCTGCCTAAATACAGTAATACCTCGATATAC
The DNA here is from genome assembly GCF_048934315.1 of Petromyzon marinus. Taxonomy (NCBI): domain Eukaryota; kingdom Metazoa; phylum Chordata; class Hyperoartia; order Petromyzontiformes; family Petromyzontidae; genus Petromyzon; species Petromyzon marinus. The sequence continues at coordinate 9,759,895 of NC_133721.1, read as the reverse complement.
AGAATCAGAACCTTGCAGGAGGAATACGATGAGCTGTGAAGCTCTTTTTTCACAGATATCCAGTATGGGCCGGGTCAGCGAGTTACAACAACAACAACAAACAAAATATAAAGTATATGGTTTCCTGGAGCTTCGTATATTGAAACGCCGTACGTTGAATAACTTGTCACGTTAATACTACGATGATGCGTTCCCAGCCTTCGTGACTTACCACGTCACACTGCAAACGCTGCATAACTTACCATTTATATTGTAAACAAAGATAATTTACTTTGAAAGTAATATTAATTTTTATACTATGAAGTATTAACATTTTAGTCTCACCGGTAATACAAACATACTAAAGACACTTAATTTTATTTCGTCTTTAGTAGATCGATGCATTTATTGATTATTGAAGTGGGGTTTTTATTTGGTTTAACACGTAGGCTTTCACGACCAACATCATCCATAATACATGTTTTTGGGTTAGATCGCGTCAGTATGAATGTGTCGTTAAACCCGCCACCACCCAACACAGCCAATTAGCAAGGTTAGTCACGTACAACACAGCAAGAAGTTACGTACTAGTAACGAATTGGTAACTTCTGTGTACGTGACAAACCTTACGAATTGGCTGTGTCGGGTGGTGGCGGGTTTAACGACACATTTGTATTTACGTCATATAACCCCCCCCCAAAAAAAAACTCTTATGGGTTTTATTTATTTATTATTTGACTCTCTCTCTCTCTCTCTTTTTTTTGCTTTCTGTGTAAAATAATTGGTAGGAAAATTAAAAAAAAAACACCCAAGGCCTTTATACCGAACAATTAGTTTTGCCGAATATTACGCGGAGCGACGGTACATTACATTGCCTTTCGGGCCATCTCGTTCGATGCGAATGCTTTAACAATAAAAAAACACCACCACCACACACAGACGCAAAAAGAAAAAAACCACAGCGTTCCTTTTTCTTCTTCGACTACATGTTTGGTGTTTTATTGTCTTTCAATTCCAAAGTGCTCCCTTTCTCTCTCGCGATGCGCTAATTCTATCCGCTCTTCAGCTAAGACCGGGAATTGTGATTGTGTCTCCGCTTATTGTTCATTGGGCGCCCATTATAGAGATTCAGAGAGCTCGCGAGCGCGCGGGCGCACGCGGACACACAAAGGTAAAGATCCCCCCCCCACCGTGTAGCCTTCACAGACTTGCAGGGGCAAGTGCTGTTCGCGAGCAGCACCTATGAAGGCCGCCAAGGGCACACGAGGATGGTCAGAACCACGCCCGGCCGCCTTTGTTCCCACTATGGCGATGTTTGTACATCGCACCAGGTGCTCATTTGAGGCTGAATCGACCTAGGGGAGGCCCAGGACCGGTTTCAGATCATCGTCAACGGTGTTGGATGGCCGTGAGAAGCGGGAATCGAACTCGGGTCTTTGCTGGGTTGGCAGCTCGGCGCCACCGCTCCCCAGACACCCACACGAACGCGAATTTAGACCTACTCTCTCCCACTCACACACGGGAACAAAGATCCCCCGTATAGCCTTGACAGACTGTCTGGGGGCAAGTGCTGTTAGCGAGCACCACACACAAAGACATAAAAGACACAAAGACATAATTTTAGGGTGGCGTTTTTTTTCTTTCAGACACGTGCATGCGAACCAGCACAGCTGTCACGCGTCCCTATTGCATGGCGCGCTTTGCTGAATGTAATTATTTCCCATTGTTGTTTGTGTTATTAGTTTTCTTTTTAAGGTAATGTAATGGAGGGGGAATTTATCTATGGTCGAGAGAGAAACCTCCCCCCCCCCATTCCCCCCAATCAGAGACCAGTCTGTCTATCTACTGTCTTGATATACCATCAGAGACCGCTCTATTTATTGTCTAGAGACACAATGAGAGACCAGTCTGTCAGTCTATTGTCTAGAGACCCCATCAGAGCCCAGTCTGTCAGTCTATTGTCGAGAGACACAATCAGACCACCGGTCTGTCAGTCTATTGTCTAGAAACCCCATCAGAGAGAGCTCTGTCTGTCTGTTGTTTAGATACCACATCAGAGACTGGTCCGTCAGTCTATTGTCTAGAAACCCCATCAGAGACCGGTCTGTCTGTCTGTTGTTTAGAAACGCCATCAGAGACCGGTCTGTCAGTCTATTGTCTCGAGACTCCATCAGACAACCAATCGGTCAGTCTATTGTCTCGAGACCCCATCAGAGACCGGTCTGACAGTCTATTGTCTAAAGACCCCATCAGACCACCGGTCTGTCAGTGTATTGTCTAAAGACCCCATCAGACCACCGATCTGTCAGTGTATTGTCTAAAGACCCCATCAGACCACCGGTCTGTCAGTCTATTGTCTAGAAACCCCATCAGACAACCAATCGGTCAGTCTATTGTCTCGAGACCCCATCAGAGACCGGTCTGTCAGTGTATTGTCTAAAGACCCCATCAGACCACCGGTCTGTCAGTCTATTGTCTAAAGACCCCATCAGACCACCGGTCTGTCAGTCTATTGTCTAGAAACCCCATCAGACAACCAATCGGTCAGTCTATTGTCTCGAGACCCCATCAGAGACCGGTCTGTCAGTGTATTGTCTAAAGACCCCATCAGACCATCGGTCTGTCAGTGTATTGTCTAGAGAGCCCATCAGACCACCGGTCTGTCAGTCTATTATCTCGAGACACCGTGGCGCCCTGCGAGTCCAGCACGTTGACCCGGCAGCCAGGGTCACCAATGGTGCCGGCAGGTGGAGGCCTAGGTAATGGACTGGCTTTGCCAGCTTCGCTTTCACCGGCAGAGCAATAGACGGGCTTGCTGACTCTTGCTATTTGCATCATGTTAGCAATTGGGTCCTGACAGCTCACAAATGCCCCGCGGGACACGGTGGCTTTTTTTGTTGTTGTTGCGGTTTCTGAATGAGCCACAGCAACGCTGAGCGAATGTGACGAATGTAAAAAAAAAATGTGCATCACGTTCCTATTGCAAAAAAAATGTTTATAATCCGTTGCCTCGCGTTTCCTGGCTGGTTGGCTTGCTGCTTGCTGGGCTCCTTATCCACCACCCCTTAACGACAACAATATTGTAGGTTCAGTTTCTTCAGTTCTGTTTCAGTCTATTTTGAATTAGCCCAGGAGGCAATACGCTCTGAAATCGTGTTTCATGAACACTGCTTCTCCAATCTACGCAAAAAAAGTCACGGTAAAAAAAAAAATCAACAAGTACATTAACAGATGAGCAAAAAATATATATATAAAATCATAATCGCAAGATAAAAATTATCCTTTGTTGTAAAAATGTTTTAAGTTAAATCTAGATTATTAGCAAATAGCTTGCTTTATCTAAAAAAAAAATACTAATTTAAATCTGCCATATTAATCGTAATACTGATACGGCCTAAAACATGGCTCTGGGACCATTGCCACCACCGAAGCTAGCTGGGTAACTTGCTACAAGAAGTTTATTTCCCCCCCCCCCCCCCCCCCCCCCGTGTAGCAAAATAAACACGGAGTTCAATTGAAACGGCGGAAGGAGAAGTTCGCAGGATATTTAATGATAGTCATAGGGGCCGTCCATATATGACGTCACGCACCTGGCGGGGAGGGGAGGGGGGGTCAGACATTTGTGACGATGTGTGACGAAGGGGGGGGGGGTGTTTGAGAAATGTGACGTCACATCAAAATGCGCAACTTTAGATAAATATAGACAACACGTTCTACTTAATTAAATATACTTTTTAATAAATGTTTTCCCCTACAACATCAGAGTGCAGCGCCACATTAAATACGCAACTACAATGACAATAGTTTAAAGCGATTTGAAGCATGTTTTATTTGGGGGGAGGGGGTAGAGCTTTGTGACGTCATATTTGAGGGGGGGTTGACTTTTTGTGACGCCGTGTGACGAAGGGGGGGGGGGTCAAAAATCGTCCAAAATCGCGTGACGTCATTTATGGACGGCCCCATAGATAATAATGTGGAGATCTATCATAATGGATAGAGACATTGAATAGGTGGGAGTACCGAATGCAGAAGGTTGACCATGGCTTATTTAAGATCGTTCGAACGTTTTCAGACTATGCTCTTGTTATTAACCTTATTCTTTCACCATAATGTTATTTAAATACTGGAGAATATAACAAAATCTCACAATTCTAGATTTGAAGCTTTCGTGACTGCAAGGATCCATAGTCTTTGTTTTTTTTTCGGTAAAGTCACGTAGGTTAAATAAATGAAAACAACTCAATTAAATCACGACGTTTCGGAGGCAATTTTGCTGTGACGGTTTCCACCTGAAGACGGAAGCTTGTGTTGCCTCCGAAACGTCGTGATTTAATTTAGTTGTTTTCATTTCTTTTACCTACGCGACTTTCCCGATAAAACCAAAGAGAACATCTCACAATACATATTATCTTTGCAACGTGTTATTTCATAAAAAGCAGGTTACTTTGAGTGCTTCGAGTACAGTGAGGGAAAAAAGTTTTTGATCCCCTGCTGATTTTGTACGTTTGCCCACTGACAAAGAAATGATCAGTCTATAATTTTAATGGTAGGTTTATTTGAACAGTGAGAGGCAGAATAACAACACCAAAATCCAGAAAAACGCATGTCAAAAATGTTATAAATTGATTTGCATTTTAATGAGGGAAATAAGTATTTGACCCCTCTGCAAAACATGACTTGGTGACAAAATCCTTGTTGGCAATCACAGAGGTTAGACGTTTCTTGTAGTTGGCCACCAGGTTTGCACACATCTCAGGAGGGATTTGGTCCCACTCCTCTTTGCAGATCTTCTCCAAGTCATTAAGGTTTCGAGGCTGCCGTTTGGCAACTCGAACCTTCAGCTCCCTCCACAGATTTTCTATGGGATTAAGGTCTGGAGACTGGCTAGGCCACTCCAGGACCTTAATGTGCTTCTTCTTGAGCCACTCCTTTGTTGCCTTGGCCGCGTGTGTGGGCTCATGGTCATGCTGGAATACCCATCCACGACCCATTTTCAATGCCCTGGCTGAGGAAGGAGGTTATCACCCAAGATTTGACGGTACATGGGCCCGTCCATCGTCCCTTTGATGCGGTGAAGTTGTCCTGTCCCCTTAGCAGAAAAACACCCCCAAAGCATAATGTTTCCACCTCCATGTTTGACGGTGGGGATGGTGTTCTTGGGGTCATAGGCAGCATTCCTCCTCCTCCAAACACGGCGAGTTGAGTTGATGCCAAAGAGCTACATTTTGGTCTCATCTGACTACAACACTTTCACCCAGTTGTCCTCTGAATCATTCATATGTTCATTGGCAACCTTCAGACGGGCACATATATGTGCTTTCGTGAGCAGGGGGACCTTGCGGGCGCTGCAGGATTTGAGTCCTTCATGGCGTAGTGTGTTACCAATTGTTTTCTTGGTGACTATGGTCCCAGCTGCCTTGAGAACATTGACAAGATCCTCCCGTGTAGTTCTGGGCTGATTCCTCACGGTTATCATGATCATTGCAACTCCACGAGGTGAGATCTTGCATGGAGCCCCAGGCCGAGGGAGATTGACAGTTATTTTGTGCTTCTTCCATTTGCGAATAATCGCACCAACTGTTGTCACCTTCTCATCAAGCTGCTTGGCAATGGTCTTGTAGCCCATTCCAGCCTTGTGTAGGTCTACAATCTTGTCCCTGACATCCTTGGAGCTTTGGTCTTGGCCATGGTGGAGAGTCTGGAATCTGATTGATTGATTGATTGCTTTTGTGGACAGGTGTCTTTTATACAGGTAGCAAGCTGAGATTAGGAGCACTCCCTTTAAGAGTGTGCTCCTAATCTCAGCTCGTTACCTGTATAAAAGACACCTGGGAGCCAGAAATCTTTCTGATTGAGAGGGGGTCAAATTCTTATTTCCCTCCTTAAAATGCAAATCAATTTATAACATTTTTGACATGTGTTTTTCTGGATTTTTTTATGTTATTCTGTCTCTCTCTGTTCAAATAAACCTACCATTAAAATTATAGACTGATCATTTCTTTGTCAGTGGGCAAACGTACAAAATGAGCAGGGGATCAAATACTTTTTTCCTTCACTGTATGCATGTTGAATTTCTTCAGCACCATACGTAGCCAATCGTGCTAATCGGAGGTGCGCGGGAAGGACAACAAACGAAACACACCAAAGCAGTTCTAAAGATAATAGTTTTTTTAAAGTAGATTTAAAGATGCATAGCTCCCAGTTGCTTGATGATGAAGTGATGATGAGGTGCTCATCAGAGGATTGTGAGATGCGCTTTAATCTCACAGCTGTCTCTTAATTTCCGTTGGTTATAAAAAAAATGCCAACAATTTTTGCTCAACTCCCAAATCGCCACCTTGCGTAGCCCTGGAAGCTGCGGGTGATGGTCCTCTTCAGGCCGACCATGAGCTCAATGGGAGATGCACGGCTAGGTTCAATTCACAGCCGTGCACACACCACACAACATTAGTGACAAACGGAAGGTTGGAACTGTCCTCCACCCACAACCTATCAATTTTAATTTACAGGTTTTTTTAAGCTTCTTGTTTTTTTAATGTCTTATTTTAATTCATATTATGTACAGTGCTCAGTGATCTATAAATGAAGAGCGCTATATTCATATTCTTAGTTCTTTCGGTAAAGTCACGTTGAAGGGAAACAACAAAATAATAATAATTACTGCAGTCACGAAAGCTTTAAATCAAAATTTAAGCGCTATATTCGTCAATTTTTCGTATTATCATTATAATAATAACCATGCAGCTGATGCTGCTGCTGTTGTTGATGATTATGATCATGATGACGAGGATAATGGTGCTGACCCTGATGATGATGCTGTTGTTGATGATTATGATCATAATTACGAGGATAATGGTGCTGACCCTGATGATGATGCTGTTGTTGATGATTATGATCATGATGACGAGGATAATGGTGCTTACCCTGATGATGATGCTACTGCTGAGACTGATGATGATGATGATGCTACTGCTGAGACTGATGATGATGATGATGATGCAGCTGATGCTGCTGCTGTTGTTGATGATTATGATCATGATGACGAGGATAATGGTGCTGACCCTGATGATGATGATGATGCTACTGCTGAGACTGATGATGATGCTGCTGCTACTGATGATGATGATGATAACACATCCCTTCAGAGCTATTGTGTGTTTCCTATGTCAGCCTCACGGCTGACTGAATGAATTAAAGCTTTTAAAGTTATTTCAGTGGGGGCGCTAAGAAGGGGCTGTAATGATAGGCGTTGGGAGTAAATTGCAGATGCAACACACTCATTAGGGCACAGCAGATGTTCCAAATGCACGCATACGCACACAATTCAGTACGCGCATCAACGTGTATATTGTACTCACAAACACATACGCATATTTACCCGTGTACAAACAAAGACAAATATCCCCCGTATCGCCTTAACAGATTGTTGGGGCAGGTGCCGTTAGCGAGCACCTCTGAAGGCCGGCACAGCTCACGAGGGGGGTGGGTGGCCGCATTTGTATCCCCAGTGCCGATATATAAACACCGCACCGGATACTCAATTGAGGCTGGGTCGACCGAGTTGTGGCCCAGCACAGGTTTGGGACTATCGCCGCCGGCGTGGGCTTCGAGTGGAAATCAAACTGCGGGGTCGCCGGGTTCGTATTGCGGTGATCTCTCCAGAGCAAGACTGCCACAGCCCGGGTTTTATTCATTCGGGTTGTAATCGGTTTTTATATAAAAAAAAACCGGAGCACCTGGGCCCCTGGGGATCAGCCGCCGTGCGCGTGAGTCACGCGGTGCGTTCAGCATGGCCACGTGGACCGCCGCCGCTGCGTCTGAGCGAAACTTCTCGACGATGGGATTCATCCGTTCCAAGTTGAGGAACAGCCTGGCGTCCCAACACAGTCGAGAAGCTCGTCCTCAAGTCGAACCTCAACGCGTTCCACGGCTACCCGACGCCCGACGAACGGCGACAACAACACCGAGTCCAGGATTGAAGTGTGCACGAGACGCCGATAATAAAACGAGGTTTTTAATCGGCAAAATCGGGTTTAATTCCATTAAAACCAATAACCCGATTTGTCGGGCAAAAAAAAAATCGGGGTTTTCCCACCCTTGCTCCAGAGGCCCTCTCGTCGTCGGGATGAGACCTCGACATTAAAATGTAGCTGTTGAACATCTTGCCAGGTGAGATTTCAATAACTATAAGCATGTTTTTTTTTCATTTTACCAGGTAAGGCCCACTAAGTTGTTTAGATTCTTTTGCAGAAGCGACCTGGCTATCACAGATGATAACCCAACGAATTGGCTCATCATGACGTGGAAATTTATGGCAGACAAATAGCGGTGAAAGGACGTTCATTCTAAAATGTGGAGGGAAAAAACCGGTGGACCCGGAGAACAATCCACGCGAACACGGCGAGAGAGATATGCAGACTCCAAATATACAGCAGGCGTCGTGGTAGGGATGGAACCCACGACCTCCTGTATACCAGGCGAGGTAGTTGACATCTCCTAGCCACCGTGATAATGAGAGAAAGAGTGACACGCAGACTCCAAATACACAGCAGGCGTTGTGGTCGGGATGGAACCCACGACCTCCTGTAAACCAGGCGATGTAGTTGCCATCTCGCCACGAGGATAGAATGACAAACGTCTTTAGATAAATTTTAGACGTTCCTTGTCTGTTTTGTCTAGCCAGGTGAAGAGACCAGGATGAGGCGTAATTTTGCACGAGTAACCCGGATCACCAAAGTGACAACGCGAAGAACACTAACGCAACGTGCCACGATTAAGCCGAGAGAAATCAGCGCGAAAAACAACTGCTTTGTAGAAGAAATCGAAAAGCAGTGCACAAAGCAATATTTCTTCACATCCCACCAGCCCCATCGTTTATTAACAAGTGGTGAATAAGTAATAATACACCGTTTAGTGATCGCCATCATATAATCATTATCTAATCATCATTTAGTAATCATCATCATGGCCAATGATTTCATAATCACGTGTTAAACCAGTAACAATAATTTAATAATATCATCACATAATCATAATTAAATTATCATGATTTTATCCTGTTTTTACACTGCAATAATAAATATAATTAAATAACCATAATGTAATACAATTTTTGATCATATAATAATTTAGAAATCATAATTTTATTAATCATTTAGTAATCATAAAGTAGTCATCATCATTGAGTAATCATCATTTAGTCATCATCTTTTAATCATTTCGTAATCATCTTTTCATTAATCATCATCTAATCAATTCGTAATAATCACCATCATTGAGTAATCAAGATCAGCGAATATTAACTACCTTGCCTGGTATGCAGGAGGTCAGAGGTTCAATCCCGACACTGACGCCTGTTGTACATTTGGAGTTTGCGTGTCTCTCTCTCCCCGTGTCTCTCTCTCACCCTGTCTCTCTCTCCCCGTGTCTCGCCCTCACCCCATGTCTCTCTCTCACCCTGTCCCTCTCTCCCCGTGTCTCTCCCTCACCCTGTGTGTCTCTCTCTCCCCGTGTCTCTCCCTCACTCCGTGTCTCTCCTTCACCCCATGTCTCTTTCTCTCTCTCACCCCGTGTCTCTCCTTCACCCTGTGTCTCTCTCCCTCACCCCGTGTCTCTCTCTCTCTCACCCCCTTTCTCTCTCTCTCCCCGTGTCTCTCCCTCACCCTGTGTCTCTCTCTCACCCCAAGTCTCTCTCTCTCTACGCGTGTCTCTCTCTCTCTCTCACCCCATGTCTATCTCTCTCACCCTGTGTCTCTCTCACCCCATGTCTCTCTCTCTCACCCCATGTCTCTCGCTCTCTCCCCGTGTCTCTCCCTCACCCTGTGTCTCTCTCTCCCCCATGTCTCTCTCTCACCCTGTGTCTCTCTCTCACCCCGTGTCTCTCCCTCACCCCGTGTCTCTCCCTCACCCTGTGTCTCTCTCTCACCCTGTGTCTCTCGCTCTCTCCCCGTGTCTCTCCCTCACCCCATGTCTCTCTCTCTCTCCCCGTGTCTCTCCCTCACCCCGTGTCTCTCTCTCACCCTGTGTCTCTCGCTCTCTCTCCGTGTCTCTCCCTCACTCTGTGTCTCTCTCTCACCCTGTGTCTCTCTCTCACCCCATGTCTCTCTCTCTCTCCCCGTGTCTCTCCCTCACCCCGTGTCTCTCTCTCACCCTGTGTCTCTCGCTCTCTCCCCGTGTCTCTCCCTCACCCTGTGTCTCTCCCTCACCCCATGTCTCTCTCTCTCTCCCCGTGTCTCTCCCTCACCCCGTGTCTCTATCTCACCCTGTGTCTCTCGCTCTCTCCCCGTGTCTCTCTCTCCCCGTGTCTCTCCCTCACCCCGTGTCTCTCTCTCACCCCATGTCTCTCTCTCTATGCATGATCCCGCAGATTTGTTTTAATCTCCGGGTCCGCATGCACTTATATTATTAAGATTATTTTTCTGCTATAAATGTACACATGATAAGCCCACTTTGTTGAGCTAACAATTGTGGCCAGGTCACTTCTGGAAAAGGAGTTAATAGCTAAGTGGACTTTACCTGGTAAAATAAAATATATATAGTTTAGTTTCAATTATAGATATATATTTTTTACAGTGATGTATTTACCTTACCTATACTCTGCACTCCTATCGTGTTTTTGTGTTGCTTGTTGTAACTTTCTTACCCGTCCCTACTGGACATCTGTGAAAAAGAGCTTTATAGCTCAACGGATTCTTCCAGTATAAATCTCCATAAATATAAAAAGCAAAGCAGTGAATATGTATTATTGGTTCTTTCGGTAAAGTCACGTTGAAGGGAAACAATAATATATATTGTTTAATATATTTTTATATATATTCATATATATTTATTATTTTATTGTTTCACTTCAACGTGACTTTACCGAAAGAACCAAGAATATGAATCACTGCAGTCACGAAAGCTTTAAATCAAAATTTAGTGAATATGTGTGTCTGTTCAAAATGTTTAGCGTACTTCCCGAGATGCAACAAACTTGAAATTTGCCATGTGGGTACTTTCCAGACTGTACACCATGCAAACATTATAAAAATTGACTTTTTTTTTTTGGGGGGGGGGGTGGGAGCTCAATAATGCATAGATTTTTTGCACGGAAGTGAGCTGTGACGTCAAATCTGTCACGTGACCCACGCACGTGGAAGCGTAACGCATTGTAGTGTAGTGGTTAGCGCGCTGTGTATGTGTCTGTGTCTGTCTGTCAATGCGGTTTCAGGAAAGGGCGGTCCTGCACAGATGCCATATTTTCTGTCCGTCTGCTACAGCAGAGGTGTAGGGAATTCCAACAAGACCTACATCTCTGCTTTATTGACCTGGTCAAGGCCTATGATACCATCAGTAGGCCTGGGCTCTGGGTCGTTCTTCGTGCTTTTGGAGTACCTGACCCTCTGCTCACGATCATTAAGGACCTTCATGATGGTGAGCGGGCCCGGGTAAAACTACGTGGCCGGGAGTCAGAGCCATTCCCTGTACACCTTGGGGTGCGACAGGGATGTCCTCTGGCTCCCACATTATTTAACATCTATTTTGACCACGTAGTTCGTGAAGCCTTCAATAGCTGTACCGGGGGAATCTCCATATGGTACAGATATAATGGGAGGCTAATCGATGCCCGGGTGCGGTCAAGGGATGGCTCCCTATTGCTCAACCACGTTATGTATGCTGATGATTTGGTAATAGCTGCTCAGGCAGAGGAGGAGTTGGAGACGCTGCTGCTGAGACTGGAGCGTGCCACTAAGAGGTGGGGCCTTACCATCAGCCCCACCAAAACTAAGCACCTGCCTGGGTATTTTGTACCATCGGACACTCCACCCCCACAACTCCCAATCGGTGATGGGGCAGTTATGGAGTTTCCCATACCTGGGCAGTGTGCTTATGACTGGCTCCAGTTTAACAACAGAGGTCTCACTCCGAATCAGTCGAGCGGCAATATCTTTTCATCGGTTGCGTAACGCTGTGTGGAAGCTACCTGGTCTGTCGCTCCGCACTAAGCTTCAGGTCTTCTCGGCCACGGTCATTCCCTCCCTTCTCTACGCTTGCGAAACGTGGACCCCCCTAATGGAGCATCTTCGCCGGTTAGAAACATTTAGGCTGGCCTGCCTACGATCCATCCTGGGTTTAACCAGACTGGATTGTGTGAGGAGCTCACAAATCCTTGAAAGATCTGGGCAGGGTCCCATCGGTGAGCTCCTCCGGCAGGCAAGGCTGCGATGGCTGGGTCATGTAGCCCGCATGCCCAGCCACCGCATGCCGAAACAGCTTTTGTTTGGCCGGATTGAGGGGGCTAAGCGGGCGCGGCACGGGCTAGAGAAGAGATGGAGTGATGTGGTACAGGAGGACGTGGAGTTGAGTGGACTTGCCGATGACTGGTACCAGCGGTGTCAAGATCGGCCTCTGTGGAGGAGGCTCGTGAAGGATGCTACTGGGCAGTTGGAGGCAGTCGCCCTCCAACAACAACGGAGGGCGGAGGAGCGACGCTCAGAACAACGAGCGGAGCGCCGGGTGGCTAAAGCACAACAGGTTGGCACAGTAGGGGGCACAGGTGGTGCATCAGCCAGTCATCTCAGTCAGTCGACCCGTGGCACCTGGGTCTGCCCAGTGACCTCCTGCCAGGGGGCGTTCGACACTTCACGTGGCCTCATGGTGCACATAGCCTGGCACAAGCGTCGTGGTGACGTCACCGCCACTTAGTAGCGAATGGCGGTTGTTGTTGTTGTCTGTCTGTGTGTGTCTGTGCGTGTGTGGAAGCGTAACGCATTGTAGTGTAGCGGTTAGCGCGCTGTGTATGTGTCTGTGTGTGTGTCTGTGTGTGTGTGTCTGAGTGTGTGTGGAAGCGTAACGCATTGTAGTGTAGTGGTTAGCGCTACGCCGTGCTACGAACCCGGCGACCCGAGTTTGATTCCCGCTCACGGCCACCACCGGTGATGCTTATTTTTACCGGTCCTGGGCCTCCCCTAGGTCGACTCAGCCTCAAACGAGTAACTGCTCTGCTGTGTGAGCATCGCCACTGGGGAAACAAAGGCGGCGGGTGTGGTGAATCCAAATATACGTATATAATATCATCCATATTAATCTTGATTTGAAGCTTTCGTGGCTGCAGGAATCCATACTCTTTGGTTCTTTCGGTAAAGTCACGTAGGTAGAAAATAAAATAAGTAAAATATACCTACGTGACTTTACTGAAAGAACCACAGAGTATCATCCATACTAAATTTTGATTTAAAGCTTTCGTGACTGCAGTAATTCATATTCTCAACGTGACTTTACCGAAAGAGCTAAGAATATGAATTGCATCCATACTCTCTACTCTCTGTTTATTTAGGTAAAGTCACGTAGACAGAAAAAAAGAATAAAAGAAACACGACTTTTCGGTCGCAACACAAGCGTCTGTCATCAAGAATGCTATAATCCATAAAAAAAAATTGGGTTAGATCGCGTAAATATAAATGTGTGGTTAAACCCTCCACCACCCGACACAGCCAATTAGTATAGTTTGTCACGTGAACAGAACGTCCCAATTCGTTACTCATACAGCACCACCGGTGTGTTTGAGAGCAAATCCACAACATTTGCAATCTGAGTAGGACGTTTTGCCAGTAATCATAACTCGCGTTATCAGGCGGACAGACATATTTATGGACAAATCCTTCTGTTTCGTTGCTTTAAAAGGCTTAAATAACCCCAAAAAACTATATATTTGGTTGTTTTATTTGCATATTAAAAGTAGTTTATTGACCTTTCCTATACTCTGCACTCATGTCGTGTTCATTTTTGTATTGCTCGTCGTTGTAACGTTCTGACCTCCGTGCCCCCAGTGAACAAGAGCTTTATAGCTCATCAGATCTTCTCTCAAAACTGCTCTAATCAAGTTTTTGCTCTAGAGGAGTTGTACACCCCTAGCTGCCACTGCTATTCATTGGCGTAGAATAAAATAAAATGTTTCGCTCCGGATGACGCCGCAAAAGTATTATCTGTATGTTGATTTAGCGTGCTGATCTTAAAGGTGCATTGAAAAATTTGATACTCCGACCGATGCTTCTGTTGTTGTGGAGTAACTCATGCAGCCAGCTGTGTCTCTAGGATTTGGTGTTACATGTTATTTATGTAGTTTATTGTAAAAATTCGGTCACAGTCCCTGTGATCACTGTTACGTTGCAATTATGGCTTTATTTTTTGGTGATTTGGAAAACGTTTTTTGGTTTGGACATGTTTGTTTTGTTGTAGTACGGAGTTAGACTGATGGCCTTAATCTAAGTTTTTGTGGTTGTTGTTGTTGTTGTTTGACTTGCATCCCACTGGGATTTTTTACACACAGCGTTGGTGTACGGTGCTTTTTCAGGAAAATTTTTGCTGTTTTTTTCCCATGGATTTTCTGTTTTCCTCAGTAACATAGTCACTTTAAGATGTTTTTCTTGTTCGTGTTTTGTGTTTATTTTGTTTGGCGTGGTTGCACCCGATTCAAGAGCCGAATGGCTCACAGGGCTATACCAAAATAAACTGAACTGAAGATTGATCCTCCTCCAGTCTAAATCACGAGTCTCATCATCATCCCTATAGCACTCGCCGTCAGCCAATAGCGGTGGAGAACGCACGCCACGTGACCGAGTGGAAGGGGGGGGGGCTCTCTGTGCCGTCACGGCAACCGCGTGTACAAAGACAAAGGTCCCTCCGCATAGCCTCTAACAGACTGTTGGGGCAAGTGCTGTTAGCGAGTAGCAGTACCTAGGAAGGCCGACACTGTGGCACACGAGGGGGTGGGTGGTCAACACCACGCCCGGCCGCCTTTGTCTTCCTTGCGGCGATATTTTAGGGGCCGTCCATAAATGACGTCACGCACCTAGGGGGGGGGGGTCAGACATTTGTGACGATGTGTGACGAGGGGGGGGGGGGGTTTGAGAAATGTGACGTCATATTAAATAAATATAGACAACACATTCTACTTAATTAAATAGACTTTTTAATAAATGTTTTCTCCTACAACATCAGAGTGCAGCGCCACATTAAATACGCACTACAATGACAATAGTTTAAAGCGATTTGGAGCATGTTTTATTTTCAAAATGGAAATATGGTTTTGGGCGGGGGGGGGGGGCAGAGCTTTGTGACGTCATACTTGAGGGGTGTCTGACTTTTTGTGACGCCGTGTGACAAGGGGGAGGGGGTCAAAAATCGTCCAAAATCACGTGACGTCATTTATGGACGGCCCCTGACACACCGCACCAGGTACTCGTTTGAGGCTGAGTCGACCTAGGGGAGGCCCGGGACCGGTTCGGATATTAGTCACTGGTGTTGGTGGCCGTGAGCGGGAATCGAACTCGGGGCGGTAGCGCATCGGCAGCGCTAACCGCTGCACCACCGCTCCAATTCAAAAGCAGCCGCCATTCGCCACGAAGTGACTGTGACGTCACCACGGCGCCCGTGCCAGGCTAGGTGCACTTTGAGGCCACGTGAAATGTCGAAGGCTCGCTGACAGGTCTCGGGACAGTCCCGGAAGGTGCAATGGCTGGGCTGACTGGTATATGCGCCAAGCCGTACCCCCTGCTGTGCCAACTCGCTGCATTTTATCCACCCGGCGCTCCGCTCGTTGTTGTGAGCGTCGCTCCTCCGGGGCTCACCACCCGCTGGCACCGCCCCCACCCCTCCCCATCAGCCAATAGCGGTGGAGGACGCGCGCCACGTGACCGAGTGGAGAGAGGGTGGGGGGGGGCCTCTGTCCGTGTCACCATGGCAACGGCGTGTACATAGACAAAGGTCCCCCGCGTAGCCCCCAGCAGACCATTGGGGCAAGTGCAGTTCAGCGAAGCAAGCAGCACCGATGAAGTCCGGCACTGTGGCACACAAAGGGGGTGGGGTGGCCAGCACCACGCCCGGCCCGCCTTTGTCTTCCCCAGTGGCGATGTTTAACAAAGCCGTGCCAGGCAACAGCAGCGCGCTGACCGCTGCACCACCGCTCCCCGCCCTATAGAAACCTCCCCCCCCTCCTCACCAATCAGCCAATAGCGGTGGAGGACGCGCGCCACGTGATCGAGTGGGGGAGGTGGGCCTCTCCGTGTCGTCAAGGCAACGGCGTGTATACAAATTGTGCTACTCGCGGTTCGCAAACTCTTTGTTTAAACGTTCCCACTTTTTAAACGAGGGAATATTTTTTTTGTTTTTTTTAGGCGAGATGAGCGAGTCGGTGCTCGCCGAGCTGCAATGGGACGAGGGGATGGCGATCCCAGTCGCAAACGAGGAAAACAAAGCCTTGGAGATGCAGGTAGGCCTCACTTTCCAGCCTGCCATTTGAATTTTTTAAAAAATATATATAAATATATAGTCACGTACCTATCAACAATCCGTACGGTTTCACCCCGTGTTCTTGTACAGGGGAAATTTAGTTTTTAGATCCATTCGGCGTACATCCGTTTCAATGCAGGCAAAAAAATAATGTCTGTGTTTCTCACTTGTGATGGGACTTTATAGGATGAACGTTGAGATTTATAAGGGGCACGGGGTGACCAATAAGTTCTGAGTTGGTCTGTGATAAGATAGGCACTACTGATAAGGGGTTGTCAGGTACGATCTACACTTTGTAATACATTTTACAATGCTGCGTTTTTAAGGTACATTAGAAAGTGACGTTTACGAGATACATCAGAATCGGAATAATGTATGCTGGAGGAATCCGATGAGCTATGAAGCTCTTTTTCACAGACGTCCAGTAAGGGCATGTCACTCACAACAACATCCTATTTCCCCCAGTAAATAGTAAAGGCGCAGCCCTGCAATGGCTTTCTAACGCACCCGCTTGTGGAAGTAGCCTCCACTATAGAGGTGCTATAGAGGGTATTTTGCCTCCTCTTCCACGCTGCCCAATAACTCACACTTTACCCCAGTGTACAGTCTTGTATGAATACAATTAGTGCATTCATTAGCTGAAATTACCTGGCGTATGTTTGCGCGGATGAGTCAATCGACTCAACGAATGCATCCTTCATGCGCGGGTTATCCAAATGAATGATTGCAGCGCATGCGGGTTCATGTCCTCGTATCTGCATTCATTTGTTCGTCAATGAATGCATTCACTCATCGTCTTGGACTACGCGGGGAGTACTCACACTTTACCCCACCACACTCACACTACCTGTGGATCGACTAACCGCGGCGTGTCTGTCTGTACTGCTGGGTGGACAGAGGCGGGGATTCTTATTATTGCTTCTTTCGGTAAAGTCACGTAGAAGGGAAACAATAAAGTAATAAAAAATATATAAAGCAATAAAATTATCACGACGTTGTCGACTGCAACACAAGCAATCATCATCAGGTGTGAAAACCACAGCAAACAAATTTACTTGCGAATTTTATTGTTTTACATTTTTTTATTATTTGATTGTTTCCCTTCTACGTGACTTTACCGAAAGAACCAAGAATATGAATTCCTGCAGTCACGAAAGCTTTAAATCAGAGGCTGAGACGGATTAAGAAACGTGCAGCATTGTTTAAACTGCCGTTCCGGGAGATGGAATCGAACCTATAACTTCAGGATTGCAAGCTTACAGGTTTCCCTCGATCGATGTGCGTGTGATTTTGCGCCGTAAATTCGGCCAACATATTTCTACCACAAATCCGCTAGACAGCATGTGGTTTTTAATTCACTCAGATGCGGCTATGCGGTCGGACGTGAGACAGCATGGTGTGTGTGTGTGCTGTGTGTGTACTGTGTGTGTACTGTGTGCATAGCGCGAGGGATACGTACTATGCTAACCATCCCCCACACTTATAGGACTGTAATATGACAACAATGTTCTTGTGTTGGCGTGGCAGTAATGCTTGGTTCTGTCGGGTTTATGCTGCTGTAGCTGCAGAAGCGACTGCAGGAGAATGTGTCGATGGAAGGGGAAATGATGGAGCAGGAGGAACGACTTCACGCCATGGTGGAGCATCTCAAGAACGTGAAACAGGAGTTCACCAACACGCAGGTGCTCACTCACCTGTTAACTCATTCACTCGGATTGCTCACTCGCTCATTCATTCACTTGTTAACTCACTCCATCACTCAACCACTCAAGTAACTCAGTTATTGACTCACCCACTCATCCCGTCAATGACACTGTCATTCCCCCACATATTAATTCACCTACACACTCACTAACCAAAGCACTATCTCATTCACCCGGTCACTCGCCCGCCCACTCACTCGCTCGATAACTTATCCTCTCCCTGGCTCACTTGCACGCTCGCTTACTCACTAGCTCCCTCACTCACTCATTCGTAAGCTCAACCGCAGACTCACAAACTTGCCAAAAGCACACTACCTCTTACACTACAGTAGGACGATGGCATTGTCTTTTGTTGCTGCTGCTGCTGCTGTGTTCACGCAGCACCACGGCTCTCCCTTGTAACATAGCCGGTCACCTGGCGACACGGGATCTTCATCCGTGGAACGGATGAAGAAAACTCAACGATGTGCGCAGTTATTACAGGGAGCCGAGTGGAGTCAGAAGGCACTTTCGCCTTCTGACGTCTTCCATCTTCAGCGCTATATAAAACGCAGCCGGGTTTACTCAAAAACATCGACGTCGTATAAGGCAATCACGTTGCGCTCATACACAAATGGCTATTTCAACTCTGCCCTCGCTATCTATTGATTGAGTGAGCCCTAAGATAACAGCAGCCGGTGTTCTACAGTTTAGTTTCAATACCGTTTGCCAGACTCGTACAAAGGATAAATGTCCGTGGCCCTAAGACACTCATGCCCAGTGGCTTTCTTCTGTAAAATTAGCAGACTTTCTTTCCTAAGCTAGCACACACGTGCCGTTAGCGCCACATATTCTGGCCTGGGTGGCATCCTTTGAATTTCTGTGAGTGCAGCCTTATCTGTATGATAAGCGGCTAATAACAAAGACGTTACTCTGAGAGACCAAAAGAGGAACGCATGGATTGTAGAATACATACGAGGTTGAAGACTTCATTTTGACGTTAAGAAATTGTAATGATGTGCTCGGGCAAGACACATCGCTGGAAGGGACGATGGGCGGTGCTGAGAATTTCACCGGAGTGGCAGCAGTAAGAGGGAGTGTGTTCGAGGCGTGTGCGCGTGTGTCAGTCTCATTCGAAGGCCATACTTCACGTGGTCTTAAAGTGCACATAGCCTGGCACGAGTGCTGTGGTGATGTCACCGCCACATAGTGGTGAATGGCAGTTGTTGTTGTCTCGTGTATGTGTGTGTCTCGCTGTGGTGCAGCGGTTAGCGCGCTGCAACGCGAACCCAGCCGGCAAAGCCGAGTTCGATTCCCGCTCACGGGCCACCAACACCGGTGACGATTATCTGAACCAGTGCTGGGCTTCCCCTAGGGTCGACTCAGCCTTAATCGAGTATCTGGTGCAATGTGTAAACATCGCCACTAGGGAGGCAAAGGCAGATGGGGCGTGGTGCTAGCCACTCACCCCCTCGTGTACCGTGTCATTCTTAACAGCTGCTCGCGAACAGCACTTGCCCCAACAGCCTGTTAAAGGCTGTACGGGGGATTTTTTTTGCCTTTTGGGGGTTCGCGGTTAGCACACATTTTGTCTACTAACACAGCAATCCCGGTTCAACTCCAGTCGGTGGCGTCTTTTACCCATAACCAAGCCACGTACCTTGCTGGCCACACCTACCACTAATCCACCGTGCGCCGGGTCTTCATAGGTGCTCGCTAACAGCACTTGCCCCAACGGTCTGATAAGGCTATCCGGGTGGGTGGGTGGGTGGGGGGTGGGCGAGCCTTTGTGTTCGCGCGTCTCGCTGGTGCTCGCAGGTGCTGTGCCGCGCGCGGGAGAAGGAGCTGGAGACGGAGTCGCACTTCGCGACACTCGCCGAGCGCGAGGGCGGGCGCCTCAAGCAGGAGCTGCGCCGACTCGACGCGGAGATGCACGACGCGAGGGAGAGGCAGAACAACCACCAGGTGCACGCACGCACGTGCACGCACGCACGCACGCGAACACGCTACGATGGCTTGAATAGCCATGCACAGGGGTCGGCAATCTGCGTCTCCGTAGCCGCGTGTGGCTGATTATCGTATGCATAATATTTTTTTTTTATTCTGTTGACGATAATGCTATTGACAATGATAATGAAGGCGATGATGATGCCAACGATCATGAAGGCAGTGACCATGATGGAGGCAATAACGATGATGGAATGCCGATGATGAAGGCAATGTCGATGATGGTAATGAAGGCAATGGCAATGATGACGATGAAGG
Source organism: Petromyzon marinus (assembly GCF_048934315.1). Lineage (NCBI taxonomy): Eukaryota > Metazoa > Chordata > Hyperoartia > Petromyzontiformes > Petromyzontidae > Petromyzon > Petromyzon marinus. The sequence continues at coordinate 9,739,700 of NC_133721.1, read as the reverse complement.
CATTTTAAATTACGACGATGATGATGACGAAGACGACGATAAAGGGGATGACCGTGACGGCCGCGACGATGACAACTTTGGCGGTGGTGGCGGCCGCAGAACGAGCTGTTCCGGGCGACGCGCCGGCTGGAGGATAAGCGAGCCGAGCTGCGCTGGGACAAGCTGGCGCTCGACACGTGGCTGGAGGAGGCAGCGCGCAGGGACGAGGACATCGAGGCGCTGCAGAGATACGCACGGCTCGACGAGGGCAAGATCCGGGTGAGGATCGCTAGCCCGCCCGCCCGCCCGCCCACCCGCCAGCCTACACGCTTACTCGGCCACTTGCTCGCTCGCTCGCTCACTCACCTACACACTTACTCGCTCGCTCACTCACCCACAATACTCACCTACACGCTTACTTGTCCCACGCTCGCTCACTCACTCACCCGTCCACTCACCTACACGCTTACTCGTCCCACTCGCTCACACACTCACCTACACGCTTACTCGTACCACTCGCTCGCTCACACACTCACCTACATGCTTACTCGTACCACTCGCTCGCTCACTCACACACTCACCTACACGCTTACTCGTACCACTCGCTCACTCACTCACACACTCACCTACACGCTTACTCGTCCCTCTCGCTCACTCACACACTCACCTACACGCTTACTCATACCACTCGCTCGCTCGCTCACACACTCACCTACACGCTTACTTGTCCCACGCTCGCTCACTCACGCACTCACCTACACGCTTACTCGTACCACTCGCTCGCTCACTCACTCACCTACACGCTTACTCGTACCACTCGCTCGCTCACTCACTCACCTACACGCTTACTCGTACCACTCGCTCGCTCACACACTCACCTACACGCTTACTCGTCCCACTCGCTCACTCACACACTCATCTACACGCTTACTCGTACCACTCGCTCGCTCACTCACTCACCTACACGCTTACTCGTACCACTCGCTCGCTCACACACTCACCTACACGCTTACTCGTACCACTCGCTTGCTCGTTCACACACACACCTACACGCTTACTCGTCCCACTCGCTCGCTCACACACTCACCTACACGCTTACTCGTACCACTCGCTCGCTCACACACTCACCTACACGCTTACTCGTCCCACTTGCTCACTCACACACTCACCTACACGCTTACTCGTCCCTCTCGCTCACTCACTCACCTACACGCTTACTCGTCCCTCTCGCTCACTCACTCACTCACCTACACGCTTACTCGTACCACTCGCTCACTCACTCACCTACACGCTTACTCGTTCCACTCGCTCACTCACTCACCTACACGCTTACTCGTCCCTCTCGCTCGCTCACACACTCACCTACACGCTTACTCGTACCACTCGCTCACTCACTCACCTACATGCTTACTCGTTCCACTCGCTCACTCACTCACCTACACGCTTACTCGTCCCTCTCGCTCGCTCACACACTCACCTACACGCTTACTCGTCCCACTCGCTCACTCACTCACCTACACGCTTACTCGTCCCACTCGCTCACTCACACACTCACCTACACGCTTACTCGTCCCTCTCGCTCACTCACACACTCACCTACACGCTTACTCGTACCACTCGCTCACTCACACACTCACCTACACGCTTACTCGTACCACTCGCTCACTCACACACTCACCTACACGCTTACTCGTACCACTCACTCACTCACACACTCACCTACACGCTTACTCGTACCACTCACTCACTCACACACACACCTACACGCTTACTCGTCCCTCTCGCTCGCTCACACACACACTCACCTACACGCTTACTCGTACCACTCGCTCACTCACTCCCCCAAACGCTTACTCGTCCCACTCGCTCACTCACTCACCTACACGCTTACTCGTCCCTCTCGCTCGCTCACACACTCACCCACCCACTTATTCACATGCTTACCTCCACGCTTACTCATCCACTTGCTCACTCACCCACTCACCTACACACTTACTCATCCACTCACTCGCTCCCTCACTCACTGCACTCGCTCGCCCGCCCACCCACTCACCTACACGCTTACTCATCCACTCACTCGCTCACACACTCACCCACGCACACACACTCACCCACTTACACATCCACTCACGCACGCGCCCACTTAAGAATGAATGTGCTGCCACTATTGATGCTAAATGATACATTTTCTGCCACTTGATGATAATGGAACCTTCGCTGCTGATGATGCTGCTGATGGTAACTTAACTGCTGTGCCTCTGCGCATCATGACACGTGGTGCAGGAGCTGATGTTGAGACTCGACCGGCTCACGGATGAGGAGTCTCAAAAGAGACGATACCTCGAGAATGAAGTCACGGAGACTGTGATGACGCAGGTGACTCTCCAAACACAACGTTGTGTGTGTGTGCGAGAGTGTGTGTGAGAGTGTGGGTGTGGTGCGGTGTGTAAACATCGTCACTGGGGAGACAAAGGCGGTCGGGCGTGGTGCTGGCCACCCACCCCCTCGTGTACCGTTCCGGCCTTCATAGGTGCTCGCTAACAGCACTTGCCCCTACAGTCTGTTAAGGCTATACGGGGGATCTTTGTGTGTAAGAGAGCGAGTGGGGAGCGATAGTTTAGCGGTTAGCGCGCTGCGCTATGAACCTGGCGACCCGGGTTCGATTCCTGCTCACGGCCAACACCAGTGCCGATTATCTGAACCGGTCCCGGGCCTCCCCTAGGTCGACTCAGCCTCAAATGAGTACCTGGTGTGCTGTCTGTAAACATCGCCACTGGGGAGACAAAGGCGGTCGGGCGTGGTGCTGGCCACCCACCCCCTCGTGTACCGTTCCGGCCTTCATAGGTGCTCGCTAACAGCACTTGCCCCTACAGTCTGTTAAGACTATATGGGGGATCTTTGTTTTGTGTTAGTGTGTGTGTATCATTCCGCGCATATACCCAGAAATCTCACACTGCTCAGCCGGGCAACTCAACAAAGTAGTTCGTCATCGACAACAAACTACTTAGCGGCGCGTTCTGCGTTATAATGGTGCGCATTCAACACATCGTTGTGGGAAATGCATTCCCAAATAGAAGTACCGCGTTATAGCGACAGTGCGTGGCGTGAACACCACGCGTCAAGCGAGGACTTGCTGTATATCAGAATTTAAATATTTACACTGGAGAAATCCGATGAGCTATGAAGCTCTTTTTCACAGATGTCCAGTAGGGGCAGGTCAGAACGTTACAACAACAATTAGGAGTGTAAATTATAGGCAAGGTATTCAAATCACTTAACAGTAATATACAAATAAAACTAAACTATGTTTTTTTTTTTATCTTACTAGGTGAAGCAACTGAGCTTATTTTTCAGAAGCGACCTGGCCACGAATGGCAGCTCAACGAAGTGGCTTATCGTGTGGACATCCAAAGCAGCAAATTTCAAACAACACCAGCGGTGGCTTTGCTTTCCCGCTGCCTGCTACTGCGTTGCGGGGCTCCGGCTGACGGAGGTTTTTTTTTCCCTCCGTCTTCCCTCGTTTGCCTCCTGCAGGTGGAGCTGGACAAGGCCGCAGAAGAGTTCCGCCGGGCGCATCGGGAGCGGCAGCAGCTGCTGCAGCAGTGGGAGGAGACGATTCAGCAGATGCAGCGGAGGGACCGGGACGTCGAGCGCTGTGCGCTGGTGCGTGCGGCCGTCGGTCACCTTGCCCCACTCGCTCAATCGCTCGCCCAATCGATTGATCGATCGCTCGCTCGCTCGATCGATCGATCGCGTTCCCCCGATGATGGTGATATGCCCGCGTCGATGCGCACGTGGTTTCAACACAAAGACAAAGGTCACCTATGTAGCCTTGAACAGGTCTCTCCGAGCACCTATGGGGGGAGCGGCGGTGCAGTTCGCGGCACCGCGCTGCGTACAGTGACCAGGCGACCCGAAGTTCAGTCAAACAGCCAACACCAGTGACGATTATGTGAACCGGTCCTGGGCGTCCCCTAGGTCGAACTCGGCCTTAAATGAATACCTGGTGCGTTGCGTAATCATCAGCACCGGGGAGACAAAGGCGGCCGGGCGTAGTACTGGTCACCCACCCCCGTCATGTGCCACGTCGGCCTTCATAGGTGCTCGCAGTTGACAAACAGATACCTGTGCACTTACACGTAAACATACACAAGTATACGTGTCAGTGGACATATCACGTCCAGCAGGGAAGGGACGATTGGTGTGACAGCAGTGGATTGATAAAAATCTGGCCGTACTTCCCACACTGCCCAAGTGAAAAGCCACTTTGCGATTATAGTGACGTCCGTAATAAAGGTTTTTTTGGGTTCGATCGCGTAAATTATTAAATGTTTTTCGTAACCCTCCCCCACCCGACATAGGCAATTAGTAAGGGGTTTGGCAAATCGCCCGATAATGCTGGTTGATGTAATTACCAGCGAAACGTCGTACGACTCAAATTATAAATGTTGTGGATTTACTCCCCGGCACACCGACGGGCTGAAGTAGTAAACTAATCGGACTTTTTGTTTACGTGACAAATCACTTACTGATTGGCTGTGTCGGGTGGTGGAGGGTCACGACACATTTTTTTTTTACTTACACGATCTAACCCAAAAAAACCTTTATTATGAATAATATTGGTCGCAAAAGCCCACGTGTTATAGGGACATCGCGCCCACATATCTAGAGGCTGTCCACATTTGTGGCACTACCCCTGATGAATCCCCTTCTAATACTGCTAGACGTTATTACCCACTCTGCTTATTCCACTGCTTCCGCTGTTTCTTTGTTGGCTTGTGCCATTGCTCCTGCTGCTACTGTTTCCCCTTCTTCCCCCGCTCCTGCTGTTTACTGCTTTCGCTCCTCTGCTGCCCCAGCGTCTTCCCCTATCACCGCTGCTTCTACCGATGTTATACAACCGTTGATTACGCTTCTCCTGCTGCTGCTACCTGTCTGCTTCCGCTGCTTTCGCATTGCCACTGCTGTTTTTTCTTTAATTCCTACCCCTGCTTCCCCCGATTCTTCTGCTTCTGTTGCATCTTATTTAAAAAAAATGTTTCCGCTCATTCATCTTTTGCTCCTGATGCTCCCTGTGCTCCTTCGTCTGCCCCCTGCTGATTTTGCCACTCCTCCTCTTCTCTCTCTTTCACTACCACCGCTCCTCCCGTACCTCTCCTCCCGTACCTCTCCTGCCGTCCCTCTCCTCCTGTCCCTCTCCTCCTGTCCCTCTCCTCCTGTCCCTCTCCTCCTGTCCCTCTCCTCCCGTTGCTCCTCCTGTCCCTCCCCTCCTGTCCCTCTCCTCCTGTCCCTCTCCTCCTGTCCCTCCCCTCCTGTCCCTCCCCTCCTGTCCCTCTCCTCCTGTCCCTCCCCTCCTGTCCCTCCCCTCCTGTCCCTCTCCTCCTGTCCCTCCCCTGCTGTCCCTCCCCTCCTGTCCCTCTCCTCCTGTCCCTCTCCTCCTGTCCCTCCCCTCCTGTCCCTCTACTCCTGTCCCTCTACTCCTGTCCCTCTACTCCCGCCTCCCCTCCTGTCCCTCCACTCCCGCCTCTCATCCTGCCGCGACCCGTTCCGCGCGGTACGCTGCGACCCTCCGCCCCTCTTGCCGCCCTTCCTTCCGCCCCGCTCAGGAGCTGGCCGAAGCGCGGCAGGAGCAGCGCGGGCGCAAGGAGCTGCTGCGGCAGAAGCGCGAGTTCCTGGAGCGCGAGGTGGAGAACAACGCGGAGCACGCGAGGCGCACGGCAGGCAGCGAGCGCCTCGCCCAAAAGCTGCGCCGCGCCCTGCTGCAGATGGACGGCGCGCGGCAGCAGCTGCACGACCAGGTGCGGAGAACCCAGCTGGGGGAGGCTTGACGCGTGCCGCCGTTACATTAAAACCAACAATAGCATAGTTAAGAATTCACAGTTAAAAGACAAACGACGTGTATATATGTGTACTGTTAAAAACGGATTAAAGTAACGTTGTGTGTATTGTGTGTGTGTGTGTGAATCGCTACAAACCCGGGCACCCAATGTTGATTCCCCCGCTCACGAACATCGGTGAAGATTATCTGAACCGGTCCTGGGCCTCCCCTAGGTCGACTCAGCCTCAAATGAGTACCTGGTGCGATGTGGTGCTGGCCACCCACGCGTTCGTGTGCCTGTCCCGGCCTTCACAGACGCTACTCGTTAACATCACTTGCCTCAACTGTCCGTAAATGCTACGTGCTATTTGTCTCTCGTCTGTGTGTCCTGTGTGGTGTGCAGCTGGAGACCCTGAAGGGCACGGTGGAGCGCACGGCCACTGAGCTGGAGAACGCCCGTGCACAGGTGTCGAACCTAGGCAAGGAGGTGCAGGACAAGACTAACCGGTGGGCGCAAACTGCAGCACCCACGGCACCATTCCTGCATGCTTCACGTGACACATTTGTCTGCCCGTAATTTATGGATTCAGAGTGCTGGCGTGGTGTCATGCACTACGCTCTGTGCTGTACAGTAAACTAAAAACTATATTTTATTTTACCAGGTAAGGCCCACTGGGCTGTACAGTTTTTTTGTTTTTTTTAGAAGCGACCTGGCTATCACAAATGATAGCTCAACGACGTGGCTTTTCGTCGTGTGGAAATGCATAGATGCAGCCAAATACTCTGAACGCGTGATGCGGATTCTAAATGTGTGGGAAAAAACCCGGGGGGGGCGGGGGGGGACCGGAGAAAAAAATCCACGTGACCATGGGAAGAGAGAAACATGCAAATTCCAAATATATAGGAGTCAGGGTCAGGATCGAGCCCACAACCTCCTGTATACCAGGTGAGGTAGTTAACATCTCACCACGGTGGCGAGCTGTTGTTTTGGTGTACACCGTGTGCTGTACGGTGTTATACGAGACACCGTGCGGCTGCTCTGTATAATGCTATAGATGATGATGTTGGTGGGAGTGGTGGAGGGGGTTAACCGGTTGAGGGGCCCTCTCCAGAGTAACGCGTCAAGCGAGAGACCACCGCTTTGAGTGTGTTGGGGACCAAAGATGGCGATGAGATATCGAATCCGCACCATCTGCAGGCGGACCGCGCACTCCTTAGCCAACGCAGAGATGAGAATCCTAGAAAGCGTCAAACCACGTACAGCCGAAAATTCGCACTCCGTGTTCCCCGGAAAATGTACCTCGATAAGTAAATCGTGCACAGCTGAAACATGCCTTCGATTAAACAGCCTTGGGCAAGGTGTGACTGTCTTTGATGGTCAATACCTGCATCGTGAATTGGCAGAAAATGTTGGTGTTTGTCTCAGGATACATCAGAACGAACACTTGCACAAGCGCCAACAGCAATTTTCGTCCGGGCTGATGCCACGTAAAAAAAATCCCCCGACTTGGAATTAAAACATTCAAAACAGTGTAAACTCCACCAACAGATGGCGCTGTAGAATACTATATTGGGCTCAAAGCAAATCATTTTTTTGACACGCTTTTATTTAACTCACTCTGTCTGTTGTTGTTGTCGTATCCTCAAATCTTGTAACTCAATTTTAACCCACTTCACAATGTGGTATCGACTGCAAACTTGGTATACGTATGTCATGCAGATGATAATAACTATATTCTATCAAACAAAAAGTATTTTAAACATTATTTTTTATACGTTATGTTTCGGCCTGGGAATAATTGTCCACGCTCAACTGACGTTGGCTGTAAATCACCACGGCCCCTTACATTATGGCAAGCTTCGTGGGCTACTTCCTGGAGTCGTGGAGTTTTGCCATTACGAGTACGGTACATTTCATTAAAGTGTGTTTTTAAAAAAGTATTTTTAAATATTACTTATTTTTGGTCACAGCTTTCTAGTGGATCAGGGTACCCGTTCACATTCACCAGAGGGAATCACAATGTTTGGTGAATTGGCTACGGTTGCTCAAGGCTGTACGCTCGATTATGTCTCTAAGCCAGCAACGAAAATAACAAGAAGAGACCATTTTTTTTTCTAATTCGATAAAAAAAACGTAAATATTTCATGAGCCGCAATGCATGTGAATACGAGACGGTCCTGAATAAATAACGTCATGAAGCAGTCCTTAAAGAGGTATACAGGAGGTCATCGGTTCTATCCCGACCCTGACGCCTCTGTATTTGGAGTTTGCATGTCTCTGTCTATCTCTGTGGTCGTGCGGTTTTTATCTCCGGTTCCTGCGGTTTTTCACTCCACGTTTATGATCAACTTGCGTTCAGAGTATCCGGCCGCGATAAATCCCCACGCGATGCTAAGCCACCTTCCGTTGGGCTGCTATGATTTGTGGCCTAGGTAGCTTCCGAAAAAAAAAGCCACACAGCTGAGTGGGGGCCTGTTACCTGCCAAAATAGTTAATAAATAATTAACATAGCCACGCGGTTCCGGAGCCGCAGGTTTCAGACCCCTGCTCCAAGCTATACGATCTACACCAGACACGGGCAAAGTATACGGCCCGTTGGGCTTTTTAATCCGGCCCGCCGAACTTGTCCAAATAATATTAAATTAAATTTTACCTTTCTCCTGTAATGCCCCCCATTTCCCCATTAGATGGCGCACTTTGACCGGGAGTTACGACACGTTTTTGTATTGTTCGTGTTCGTGCAATTTGTTCAATTGCCTTGCAAATAAATGCTTTGCTACCCGCTAAAGGAAAAAATCCTTTCATGTAATGATTTTTAACACGTCATTTATATTAGTTCACACAAACACTCCGTCCATCTGTTCCCGGCCCGGCCCCTCTGTCAAATTCTAGAACCCATTGTGGCCCGCGAGTCGAAACAATTTGTCCCAGCCCCTGATCTACACGGATTTTCTTCATTGCAAGGCCCGCGGGTCACTGGCGCGGCTCCTGGTGGCCTTTGGCGTGGCCCCTGGTGGCCTTTGGCGTGGCCCCTGGTGTGCGGCCCCCGACAATACACGAATGCGAAAACGCTCCCCACCGTCATCGTGCTGTCGATCCCGATGGTTTCAAATGCGTGGTGGCCCCCTCGCACCAATGATGTCTCATCGGCGAAAGTGCCCCGCCGAAAATTTAGTGAAGAGCATTGCTCTAGAGGGCCTCCTGTAGAGGAGCTCCCCTACAGGAGACCCTCTAGAGGAATGTAGTCTAGAGCCTCCGCCTCTCTCCTTTTACCGGACGCACAATGCACGAACGAGCGGTGGATCCGGTGACTCGGCAGCAACAGCTACAACGCCGGGGGGGGGGGGGCTGGGGGTGGGGGGCGACGACCCCCAATGCCGTGGCCGCGACTTTGGGCCCCGTCTCGTTATTGGTCACGGAGCGAGAGGTGGGGAAGGGTTCCCTGCACTCTCGGGCAAAGATTCTGATTCCGTGACGGCAACAGGTGTTAGGATGGGGGAGGGATGGGTGGGCGACACGGGGGGGGGGGGGGGGGGAGGGGCGGCTGCTATGCCGAGTCCTGTAGTTCAGGGCTTGGGACAGCAGGAGTCGGGACAGGGGGTGCTGCTGTGCCAAGTCCTGTAGTTCAGGGCTAGGAGTCGGGACAGGGTGCTGCTGTGCCAAGTCCTGTAGTTCAGGGCTAGGAGTCGGGACAGAGTGCTGCTATGCCGAGTCCTGTAGTTCAGGGCTAGGAGTCGGGACAGGGTGCTGCTGTGCCAAGTCCTGTAGTTCAGTGCTAGGAGTCGGGACAGAGTGCTGCTATGCCGAGTCCTGTAGTTCAGGGCTAAGAGTCGGGACAGGGGGTGCTGCTGTACTGAGTCCTGTAGTTCAGTGCTAGGAGTCGGGACAGAGTGCTGCTATGCCGAGTCCTGTAGTTCAGGGCTTGGGACAGCAAGAGTCGGGACAGGGGGTGCTGCTGTGCCGAGTCCTGTAGTTCAGGACTAGGAGTCGGGACAGGGGGTGCTGCTGTGCCGAGTCCTGTAGTTCAGGGCTAGGAGTCGGGACAGGGGGTGCTGCTGTGCCGAGTCCTGTAGTTCAGGGCTAGGAGTCGGGACAGGGTGCTGCTGTACCGAGTCCTGTAGTTCAGGACTAGGAGTCGGGACAGGGGGTGCTGCTGTGCCGAGTCCTGTAGTTCAGTGCTAGGAGTCGGGACAGAGTGCTGCTATGCCGAGTCCTGTAGTTCAGGGCTAGGAGTCGGGACAGGGGGTGCTGCTGTACCGAGTCCTGTAGTTCAGTGCTAGGAGTCGGGACAGAGTGCTGCTATGCCGAGTCCTGTAGTTCAGGGCTTGGGACAGCAAGAGTCGGGACAGGGGGTGCTGCTGTGCCGAGTCCTGTAGTTCAGGGCGAGGAGTCGGGACAGGGTGCTGCTGTACCGAGTCCTGTAGTTCAGGGCTAGGAGTCGGGACAGGGGGTGCTGCTGTGCCGAGTCCTGTAGTTCAGGGCTAGGAGTCGGGACAGGGGGTGCTGCTGTGCCGAGTCCTGTAGTTCAGGGCTAGGAGTCGGGACAGGGTGCTGCTGTACCGAGTCCTGTAGTTCAGGGCTAGGAGTCGGGACAGGGGGTGCTGCTGTGCCGAGTCCTGTAGTTCAGGACTAGGAGTCGGGACAGGGTGCTGCTGTACCGAGTCCTGTAGTTCAGGGCGAGGAGTCGGGACAGGGGGTGCTGCTGTGCCAAGTCCTGTAGTTCAGGGCTAGGAGTCGGGACAGGGTGCTGCTGTGCCAAGTCCTGTAGTTCAGGGCTAGGAGTCGGGACAGGGTGCTGCTGTGCCGAGTCCTGTAGTTCAGGACTAGGAGTCGGGACAGGGGGTGCTGCTGTGCCGAGTCCTGTAGTTCAGGACTAGGAGTCGGGACAGGGTGCTGCTGTGCCAAGTCCTGTAGTTCAGGGCTAGGAGTCGGGACAGGGTGCTGCTGTGCCGAGTCCTGTAGTTCAGGACTAGGAGTCGGGACAGGGGGTGCTGCTGTGCCAAGTCCTGTAGTTCAGGACTAGGAGTCGGGACAGGGTGCTGCTGTGCCAAGTCCTGTAGTTCAGGGCTAGGAGTCGGGACAGGGTGCTGCTGTGCCGAGTCCTGTAGTTCAGGACTAGGAGTCGGGACAGGGGGTGCTGCTGTGCCGAGTCCTGTAGTTCAGGACTAGGAGTCGGGACAGGGGGTGCTGCTGTGCCGAGTCCTGTAGTTCAGGGCTAGGAGTCGGGACAGGGTGCTGCTGTGCCGAGTCCTGTAGTTCAGGACTAGGAGTCGGGACAGGGGGTGCTGCTGTGCCGAGTCCTGTAGTTCAGGACTAGGAGTCGGGACAGGGGGTGCTGCTGTACCGAGTCCTGTAGTTCAGGGCTTGGGACAGCAGGAGTCGGGATGGGGTGGGAGGTGACAGGGGGGGGGGCTACTGCCCCGAAAACACTGGGCTGCGCTGGGCTGCGCGCATGCCGTGCGCTGCATGGGGTGTGCTGTGCCGTGTGCCGGCACAGGCTGCGTGCGCTGGAGGGCGAGCGGGAGTCGCTGCGTGAGAGACTCAAGTCGAGCCAGGAGACGGCGCTGAGCGCGGAGGAGCGGGCGCTGCGCATGGACGAGATGTTCGCTCAGGAGCAGCAGCGCATCAAGGTATCGCGGAAACACGTCGCGCAGACGTACACGGACGCACACACCCGCGGACACGTGTACACAGATACACACGGACGGACACGTGTACACAGATACACACGGACATGCACACGTGCAGATGTACACAAATACACATATACACAAATATAAATGAATACACCACGCATGTACAAATATATGCAGATACACACACACACATGTAAATGTACACGTATACATGCATACATATACGAGAGCGCACAATACAAATTCAAATATTATACAAATAAAACAACAACAGTCGCCGTTCACCACCAAGTGTCAGTGATGTCACCACGGCACTTGTGCCAGGCTAAATGGACCTTTAGGCCACTTGAGGTGTCGAAGGCTGCTTGCGCGCAGGACGTCACTGGACAGACCCAAGTGTTACGGGTTGACTGATGTGCCAGGCTAGGTGCAGGAGATCACCACGGCACACGCCAAGGTGATATGGTTGACAGATTGAGATGCGCCACCAAGTGCCGCCCGGGGCCCCGCTCGTTGTTGTCAGCGTCGCTCCTCTTCCCCCAGTTGTTGTTGGGAGGGCACCTGCTGTCAGTGGCCCAGTAGCGTCCTAAACGATCCCCCTCCATACGTACACAGACAAAGATGAAGATCTCCCCTATACCCTTGAACAGACTTTTAGCGCAAGTGCTGTTCACGAGCACCTTTGAAGACCGGCACGGCGCACGAGGGGGTTGGTTGGCCAGCACCACGCTAGTGCATCCTGTGTGCCGCTGTGTGAACGTAATGAATCCCGTGATGGTGCCGGTCTTGTTTGCCCTACATTGCACCCAATGCCCTGCTTCTCAGCCTTTGTCAATTTCACCGATACAGCGACCAACAACACGACCCTTCCCTCCAGCTCTTCTCACTCTCCTTTCCTGCCACCTCAAGTCCTTTCCCCCCCCCCCCTCACGTCCTCCTCATCTCTGCGTAGGAGCTGGAGCAGACTCTGGCGCAGGTGAAGAACCAGAAGTTTGCACGGGAGCAGCAGCTGCAGGAGGGCAGGGTGCGCGAGCGGCAGGCCGAGGTGGCGATGGCCGGGGTGAGGGCCTCGATCGCCGGCCTCAGAAGCAGACTCCAGCGCCTCGACGCGGACGCCATCAAGCAGAGCAACATCATCTACAGCCAGGTGGGACGACACGCGGGGACACACGCCTGGAGAGACGCGGGGAGACGCGGAGACGCACGCGGAGAGACACGCGGGGAGACCCGGGGACACACGGGGAGATGTGGGGAGAATGGCAGGGAGGTGTCCAGACACCGGTGAGACGCAGGGACATGTGGGGAGACACGGGGAGATGTGGGGAGACGCAGGGAGACGTGGCTACGTACGGGGAGACGCAGAGATGCACGCCTGGAGACATGCGGGCAGGTGCCCAGACATTGGTGAGACACGGGGACACAAGTGAGACGCGGGAATACAGGTGAGATGTGGGGACACGCGGGGAGATGTAGAAAGACATGCATGGAGACACGCGGGGAGGTGCCCAGAAACTGGTGAGACGGGGAGATACGGGTGCGATGTGGGGAAATGGGAGAGACGCAAGGGACATACAGCGGCATAAGCAGGACACCAAGAGACACGGAGAGAAACGAGGAGACACGGAGAGAAACGAGGAGGCACGGGGGACGCAAGCGATGCACAGGAAAACCTCAGAAAATAAATAAAAAATCATTAACAAATCAATAAATAGCCCCAAAACAAAAGAAGCACAAACAACACCAACAAAACAAGTTCATCACAACAGAGAAGTTAGTCCATTAAGTCCCGACATCACAGAATACAGTCCGCACCTCCGATAAGCACGGTTGGCTACGTACGGTGCGAAAGAAGTTCAACACATATGCACAGGCACATACAACTTCTCACGATGAGGGAGTGCCAGAAGGTTACGACTAATGTAGACCAATCGGGTCAAGATGTATTCAATCTGACGCGATCGTGCCAGCATGCACGCGTCGCTGTGTTCGCGCACAGGCGAGACACCGGGAGACACGGAGAGAAAGGAGGAGGCACGGGGGACACGTGGGGACACAGGCGAGATGTAGGGGACACACAAGGGGGGACCTCGTAAAAATATATATATGAAATAGCACCAAAAGAAAACCACGAAACAAGTCATCACAGCGGAGAAGTTAGCCCATGAAGTTTTAACATCCCAGACCACAGTTCGCACCCTCCGATCAGCACGGTTGACTGCGTATGGTGCGAAAGAATTTCAACATTCACACGTACAACGTCTCACACAAGCTAGGAAACCTTCACAGGAGGGATGATGAGGGAGTTCCAGAAAGCTACGACCAATTTAGACCACTCGGGTGCAAGTGTCCAAAAATCGGGTACAAGTTTCCAGAATGTTCCAACTAATTTCGACCAATCGGGTCTCCCCCCTCCTCTTTTCAAAAAATAGATGGACTAGTCCTGGCAAACAGCCAATCGCTGCGCGTGACGCCAACGTTTTTTTTTATAAATAAATAAATGCGCCGTTTTCAAAATAAATTTATGCAAACCGACACACCTGATGATGACCGTTTGAGTTATGGTCGAAACGTCGTGAGAATTTTTATTGTTTTATATATATTTTGTTATTTTGTTGTTTCTCTTCAACGTGACTTTACCGAAAAAACTAAGAATATGAATTACTGCAGTCACGAAAGCTTTAAATCAAAGGTGCCAGAATGTTACAACCAATTTTGACCAATCGGGTGCAAGTGTCTAAACATCGAGTACAAGTGCCAGAATGTTACAACCAATTTAGACCAATCGGGTCGAGGAGTTCAAACATCGGGTACAAGTACCAGATTGTTACAACCAATTTAGACCAATTGGGTGCAAGTGTCTAAACATCGGGTACAAGTACCAGAATATTAACTAATTTCGACCAATCGGGTACAAGTGTCTAAACATCGGGTACAAGTGCCAGAATGTTACAACCAATTTAGACCAATCGGGTGCAAGTGTCCAAACATCGGGTACAAGTACCAGAATGTTACAACTAATTTTGACCAATCGGGTACAAGTGTCTAAACTTCGGCTACAAGTGCCAGAATGTTACAACCAATTTTGACCAATCGGGTGCAAGTATCTAAACATCGGGTACAAGTGCCAGAATGTTACAACTAATTTAGACCAATCATGTACAAGTGTCCAAACATCGGGTACAAGTGCCAGAATGTTACAACTAATTTCGACCAATCGGGTGCAAGTGTCCAAACAATCGGGTACAAGTGCCAGAATGTTACAACTAATTTCGACCAATCGGGTACAAGTGTCCAAAAAAATAAAAAACGCAATCAATTTCACACAATCATCCCAGCGTGCGCGCATCGCCGTGTTTGCGCCGTCCGGGTTCTGCAGGACTTCCAGCTGGCGCAGCTGGAGCGCCGCCTTGCCCAGCTGCAGGGGGACATCTCCAACGAGGAGAAGGAGCAGCTGGAGGCTCAGGTCGCGAAGCTCAAGGCCCAGCTGAGCGAGAGGAACGACACGCACGCCCTGCTGACCGCACAGCTCCGCAGGGTGCAGGTGAACCGGACGCCTCTGAGGTCGTCGTCATCGTCACCCAAGAGCCGCCCTACATACTTTAAACGCGTGACGTTGAATCCAAGTGTGGAGGGCAAAACCGGAGGGCCCGGAGAAAAATCCACGCGACCGCGGGGAGATTGAAACACGCAAAGTATACAACATGCGTCAGGGTCAGGATCGAATCCACGACCTCCTGCGTACCGGGCGAGAGAGTTAACATCTCGCCACAGTGACGGCACTAGACCCAAGGCTAGAAAGCCAGTCTTCTAGCGGTGCTGACTTAGTGTACCAACCCTGCCATTTCCATTTAGAACCTTCTAAGGGAGAGTGAGAGAGAAGACTTATCCTCTCCCACACTTGATTTATCTATCTCCGTGTGATCCACCACCACGGTGCCTCTTGAGATTCCAGATCACATGTGTATGTATGTTGAACTTCTTTTGCGGCCTTACATAGCCAACCGTGCTAATCGGAGGCCACACAGGGGATCTTTGCGTGTGTGTGCGTGCGTGCGTAGGATGACATAAGGCACACTCGGAGAGACCTGGAACACTCGTCTGCTGAAAAGGCGGAACTCACGAGCAAGATAGAGCAGCTGGACCTGGAAAACAATTCAGCCGAGAAGGAAATGAAGAAAATCACGAACGCCAAGCAGGTTTGATTCCACAAAGACAAAGATCCCCCTTATAAGCTTGAGCAGACCGTTGGGGCAAGTGCTGTTAGCAAGTAACACCTATGAAGGCCGGCACAGCCCTCAAACATTGCTCATACGAAAGATATTACGCTGTCGGGAACGCATCCCCATATATATAATGGTATCAACGACCCCTCTTTAGCTCCGATTCGATTAGCGCCACTCACTTCTCCAGGAACGTATCTTGAGCGCTAAGCGAGGTTTGCCTGTGTATACAGTTATACACTCAGACATGTAGAGTGCCTGCCTGTGTGTGGATGCGTGCATGTGGATGTGTAGATGAGTATGCATGTACGTGCGTGTGTGCTTTGTGTGTACGTGCTCGCTCACAGCACTTTCCCCCACACGGTAAGCTGCTGTGTTCTCCATGCCGCGGTGGCATGATGTTATCTCCCTCGCCCGGTATGCAGGAGGTCAGGGTTTCGATCGTGACCCTGACGCCTGCTGTATATTTGGAGTTTGCGTGTGTCTCTCTCCCCCCGTGGTCACGTGGATTTTTTTATCTGGGTCCTCCGGTTGTTCGCTCCACATTTAGAACCAACAGGAATTTGCAGTGTTCGGCTTGGAATATCTTTCCACGTGATCGGCTACTTCGTTGGGCTATCATTTGTGGCCAGGTCGCTTCTGAAATAATCGAACAGCTCAGTGGGCATCACCGAGTAAGATACGTGATTTGCTTACCTTTCCTTTACTTTGCATTGTTGTAACATTCTCACCCCGTGCCCCTACCCGGACATCTGCGAGTAAAGGAGCCTCATCGCCCATCGGATTCCTCCGGCATTAGCACACATTCCGATGAGGGATATTCATTGATGTTATACTGAGTCTGTTAGGGGCCACGGGGCCGTGGGGGCATCTTTGTCTCTGTAGGAGCTGCTGGTGGAGGAGAGCCTGCTGAAGCTGGAGTGCCGGCGCGTGCGAGGGCTGGTGGCCGCCAGCGCCGACGGCGTCCTCTCGCTGGAGAAGCGGCAGCAGGCGCTGCAGACAGCGCTCAAGGAGCGCTCCCTGGAGAACGACGCTCGCAAGCACGAGCTGCTGACCCTGGAGCGCGGCCTGCAGCAGGAGAGGCAGGCGCTCAGGTGGGGGCGGGGGCACCGGCAGCGCGTGCAAAAGGCGCGACTTGTCGGGGCAAGTGCTGTTAGCGAAGCAGGCGCCTATGAAGGCCGGCACGGCACACGAGAGGGGGGGTGGCTGGCTGGCAACCACGCCCCGGCCGCCTTTGTCTCCGCAGCGTCGATGTTTGCACACCGCACAAGGGTACTCATTTGAGGCTGAGTCGACCTAGGGGAGGCTCCAGGGCCGGTTCAGATAAACGTCACCGGTGTTGGCCGTGAGCGGGAATCGAACTCGGTCACCGGGTTCGTAGCGCAAGCGTAGCGCTCACCGCTATGCCGCCGCTCCCCACAAACTCCCCTGCGCGCACGCGCGCACATACAGACAGACGTGCATAAACAAAGACACACGCGCAGAAAAATGTGCACATTTAGATACGCGCGTACAAGCGCACACAGAGAGTAAGTGACAGACGTGCACAAAGACGCATTCACACAGCCGGAGATGTGATAATAACAGAAAGCCAGAAAGTGTTTTTCCTTGCAAAGATTAACGCCTTGAATGTTTCAAGTGCACTGCACCACACTTGAATAGGAACGAAATAGCACAGCGTCGGCAAGGTCACTCACGCAAATCTGCGTTGGGCCTTGAACGTTTCCCTTGGCCCTTGCAATACATTGAAGCGTTATAATTGATCACATTTGGTATCCATGCCATGCTGGGAGCGCAAGGATAATATTTATTTTAATATTGTGTTTGCCCTGTCTTTGGTGTAATCTCTCTGCTTGGTCAATAGTAGTCTTGAGCGATATTAGTTAGTCTGGGAATTGAAGTCTGTGGGCAATATAAATCTATGAGCAATGTAAGTCAATGGGCAATATAAGTCTCTGGACAATATTAGTTTATGAGCAATGTTAGTCTATGGGTGATGTTAGTCTATGGGCAATGTTAGTCTATGGGTAATGTTAGTCTATGGACAATGTTAGTCTATGGTGATGTAAGTCTATGGGCGATGTTAGTCTATGGGCGATGTAAGTCTATGGTGCGATGTAAGTCTAAGGGCAATGTTACTCTATGGTGATGTAAGTCTATGGGCGATGTTAGTCTATGGGCGATGTAAATCTATGGACAATGTTGGTCTATGGGTGATGTAAGTCTATGGGTGACGTAAGTCTAAGGGCGATGTTAATCTATGGGCGATGTTAGTCTATGGACAATGTGAGCCAATGGACCATATCGTAAACAACTGCTGTCTGCGTGCTTCTTCAACGGAGGAGGAGGAACAGTGGCACGAACTCTCTCTCTGCTGAAGCCCTCTCATCGTAGCCAGCAGCAGCAGCAGCAGCAAGACCTCCACATTGGAGCATCGAGCTTTAAACTAAACTATTTGTATTTTACCCAGTAAAGCCCCCTGAGCTATGTAGCTCTTTTTCAAAAGTGACCTGGCCACGAATAATAGCTCAACGAAGTGGCTTACCATCACGTGGAAATTTAAAGCAGCCAAATACACTGACACACACATTTATAAATGTGGAACGGGAAAACCGGAGGACCCTGAGAAAAATCCACACGACCACGAGGAGAGAGACTCGCAAACTTAAAATATACAGCAGGCTTCAGGGTTGGGATCGAACCCACGGCCTCTTGCATACCAGGCGAGGACGTTAACATCTCACCACTGTGGCACTCCTGAACCGCATTGCTGCTGCCATCATCATGCACAAGAATAGAATGAGGTGTTAGGTTTTATTTTTGTTGTTTATCGGTTGCCATTCCCCAACGTCGCAGCAGCCTAAAGTGCCTTGCGTCGTCCGCCTGATGTTGTTGCGTTGTTGTTGTTGTTGTGTCGCGATCGTTTCCAGCGCTGAGCTCCACGAGAGGCTCTCGAAGGTGGACAGGATGCGCAAGAGATACGAGATCTTGACGGTCGCCATGGCCCCTCCGGAGGGTGAGGAGGATAAATCGCAGGCTTACTACGTGATCAAGGTGAGTACCGGGCCCGTGTGCGTGAGGGTTGGCAGGCACGCGCGTGTGTCCCGCGCCTCCGATTAGCACGGTTGGCTGTGTACGGTGCGAAAGAGGTTGAACGTACACCCACGCACACACACACACACAGGTATGTATGTTGAACTTCTTGGTCAGAGGTTGGCAATCGAAATAACAAGAAGAGACATTTTTTGTAGTTTATTTCAAGAGCCCCGCTGCAGTCCGGACCCCTGCTCGTGGAGAGGGGGGGAGGGGAAGGGAGGGGTGCACGGCCGCGGTGTCGTTGACACGGCCGTTGTTTCGGGTGCCCAGGCCGCCCAGGAGAAGGAGGAGATGCAGAAGGAGGGAGACGAGCTCGATGCCAGAATCCGCCGCGCCGAGAAGGAGATCCGTGCGATGGAGAACACGGTGCAGGTGGTGAACGGGCGCAACGCGGCGCTGCGCAGATCGCACAGCAAGGTCCCGCAGGGCGGTGCGTACACGGTGGTACACACGCAGGGCAGTGCGTACATGGTGGTACACACGCAGGGCGGTGCGTACACAGTGGTACACACACAGGGCGGTGCGTACACGGTGGTACACACGCAGGGCGGTGCGTACACGGTGGTACACACGCAGGGCGGTGCGTACACAGTGGTACACACGCAGGGCGGTGCGTACACAGTGGTACACACGCAGGGCGGTGCGTACACGGTGGTACACACGCAGGGCGGTGCGTACACGGTGGTACACACGCAGCGGTGCGTACACGGTGGTACACACGCAGCGGTGCGTACACAGTGGTACACACGCAGGGCGGTGCGTACACAGTGGTACACACGCAGGGCGGTGCGTACACGGTGGTACACACGCAGGGCGGTGCGTAGGGAACGGTGCACGCAACGTTAGCACGTGACACGGTGGTGCATACAGCACGGTACACGCACGGCGGTACGCACGGCACAAGCTAAAGCAAAACGGTTCATGGTGCTCGCGCGGCGAGCGTCAGGACGAGTTTTAATCGGCGAGCAAAGTTGCGGCGCTGCAGGCACAGCCTGCACGGCACCACGGGACGACTGCTGTAGGCACAGCACCGAGGAGTCTCTCCCCCCCCACTTCCCCCGCCGTGCGTACCGCGTGCTCACGCAGGCGCCGAGCACGAGGAGAGGCTGCGTCTCGAGGAGCAGAAACGATCGCTGGAGGAGAAGCTCAAGTTCAAGAGGCGCCAAGTCCGTGAGCTCCAGCAGGACCTGCAGGTTAAGGGGCGCGGCGATACGATGAGATCGGACGCACGCACGCACGCACACGCACGAACGCGCACACGTGCATATACGCAACATTACACAAATACATATGCAAGCATATACTGTACGTACATCTACACGCGCACAAATGTACACAGACACGTCGTGTGTAACGCCGTTTCGTTGTAACGATCTTTGTCTTCCTGCACAGATCAGCCCGTGTATGGAGGAAAGGGGGACATGGGCGTTGCCCGTAGGGGCATGTCTCTGCCCACGTATGGCCTTGTGTAACCCGAATCGAGGTGTCTGTTGTATCGATTCAGCTCACGGTTGATCCGGCAGCCGCGTGAGAACCATCGATTCATCGCGGGTTAAATCGCCGCCGTGTCGAGATTCACCGGCAGGAGAGATCCACGCGATCGATCGATCCCATCGTACGTGTGCGGGTTGAACTTCTTTCGCGCCGTACGCTGCCGACCGAGCTAATCGGAGGTGCGGGTGAAGGGCAGGAAACTGAGCACAAAAAGCAGTTCTCACGAAATGAGTTCGGTCGTGTGAATCGCCCCCCTATTTTTTTCCTCTTTGATCGTCTTAATACCTGCACCATCGGTGATTGGGTCGCATTCCGTTTTGATTGCGCCATCACGGCTTGTAGGGGGCAGCCGACCGCTAGGTTCAGCCGAGCGCTGGTTCGGCTCGCATGCGCCAGCGGATGAGAAGGGGGCATCCTACACCACGGTGAGGTCCTGAGGTTGGAAATTCGAAAGGAGGCCTACGAAATGGTGATCCTTATTTTTTATCCGACCTCAGAGACATGCCGTTGAGGATGATGATCTTGATCATCATCATCGTCATCATCAAGGGCACCACGGTGGCTAGGAGATGTTAGCTACGCCTGGTATACAGGAGGTCGTGGGTTCGATCCCGATCCTGACGCCTGTTGTGTATTTGGAGTTTGCGTGTCCTGCCCGTGGTCGCGTGGATTTTTGCTCAGGGTCCTCCGGTTTTTCCCTCCACATTCAGAATCGACATCAAGCGTTTAGAGTATCTGGCTGCTGCTTTAAATGTCCACGTGATGATAAGCCACTTCGTTGAGCTATCATTTGTGATGGCCAGGTCGCTTCTGAAAGAGAGCTGTACAGCTCAGTGGGCCTTACCTGGTAATATAAAAAGAAAATAGTTTAGTTTTGATGATGATAATGATTTGATGTGTAATTATTCTTCCCGTCAGTGATGCAGTGGTTTCATTGAATAATTAATTGTAGTTTGTCTCCATTTAATTTGTATTTGCTTTTATCTGTTCCCATTTTTCCCTAGCTTTTCACTTCTGTTTGTCGCGTAACAGTGACATTTCGCACATCATTCTCATGTGATTTGCAATAATTGCACACAATCGATTCCTAAATGCACGAATTGAACGAAGCGTGAGCCTAGTAATCAATATTAATTGATTAAATGATGACGATGTTGGTGATGAACTGAATCCATTCAGCCGGCATGACGAATTAATTCATTCCCTGATTTCTAAGCCGCCGGTCCTAGTTGATAGGGCCTTTAAATGAGTACCTGCTGGAGTGTGTAACACATCAACACAATGGAGGGAGACAAAGGCAGCTAGGCCGTGGTTCTTTCCACACCGCTAACTTGGGTGCCAGATGCGCTTCTACGGCCGTCTGGAACGCTCTTGCTTCCGATATTGGGAAGCCACTGGGAGATATGCACCTTTAAATCATCACCTAGATCAGGGGTGGGGAACGTCCGGCCCCGCGGGCCGTACGAGGCCCGCAAAATCATTTGGTCTCTGGCCCTGCCAAGGCAACCGCAGGCGGGACTCGAAATTCAATAAATCTAGGAGCAAACCTGGAAAAGCAGTTGCGAGTAGCAACAACATCGTCAATACCGGCTAACATCATCGCACGCCTCGCCAAAGAGAAGCAGGTTCCAGCCATCGCATTAGGGGCGAGTTAATTAAATGTTTGACCAAATATAACGGGCAAATTTTTCAGTTGATAATTTTGTATGGCCCGCGAATGATGTTTTAAAAATATCCAAATGGCCTCTGACAGAAAAAAGGTTCCCCACCCCTGGTCTAGATTGACAAACTCATTTATTCACAACTGCTTTTTTGAGTTTAGCTTGTTGTCCTTCCCCCCGCACCTCCAATTAGCACGGTTGACTACGTGCGGTGCGTAGGAAGTTCAACGTACATGCACACATACGTACTTCCTGTCGCGCAGGTGATGAATGAGAGCATGGATGAGCTGCTGAGTGAAGGGGACGTGCAGGAGGGGGACCTGAAGGGGCACAGCGACAGCGTGCAGCAGCTGAAGAAGGAGATCAGAGAGCAGCAGGAGAAGATCGAGCGGGGAAAAAAACAGGTGAGCCGGGCCATCCCCTGTTCGATTCCTAGCCATGGGGATCCGTCGTGCCCTCCGCCGGTGGACGGTTCATGTGTTTTGGACCGTTAGGTCAGCTCTGACTGAACTCAGCAGTGCGTGGTGGTGGTAGTGGTGGTGATTGTGGTGTTGTTGGTGTTCGTGGTGGTGTTAATGGTGGTGTCGCGGTTAGCACGCTGCGCTACGAACCCGGCGATCCGAGTTCGATTCCCGCTCATGGCCAATACCAGTGATGATTATCTGAATCGGTCCTGGGCCTTCCTTAGATCGACTCAGCCTCAAATGCGTCCCTGGTGCGATGTGTAAAAACATCGCAACTGGGGAGACAAAGGCGAAAAGGCGTGGTGCTGGGCACCCACCCCCTCGTGTGGCATAGTGGCCTTCATAGGTGCTGCTCGCTAACAGCACTTGTCCCAACAGTCTGTTAAGGCTATACGAGGGATCTTTATCTTCTTATACCTGAGTGTGGTTAGCATGCTGCACTTTGACCCTGGCGACCAGAATTCAATTCCCGCTCACGGTCAAGACGAGTGAAATTATCTGAACCATTCCTCGGCTTCCCCTAGTTTAAAATGAGTACTTGGTGCGAGACTGATGCTGACCCTGATGATGTTGCGACTGCTGAGGCTGATGCTGATGCTACTGCTGAGACTGTAGTTGATGCTACTGCTGAGACTGATAATGATGCTACTGCTGAGGCTGATGATGACCCTGATGATGATGCTACTGATTACCTAGATGATGCTGATGCTACTGCTGAGACTGTAGCTGATGCTACTGCTGAGACTGATGCTGATGCTACTGCTGAGACTGTAGCTGATGCTACTGCTGAGACTGATGCTGATGCTACTGCTGAGACTGATGCTGATGCTACTGCTGAGACTGTAGCTGATGATACTGCTGAGACTGATGCTGATGCTACTGCTGAGACTGTAGCTGATGATACTGCTGAGACTGATGCTGAAGCTACTGCTGAGACTCATAATGTTGCTACTAATGAGACTGATGATAACCCTGATGATGATGCTAGTGCTGAACATGACGATGCTACTGCTGAGACTGCTAATGATACTACTGCTGAAACTGATGACGACCCTGATGATGATGCTACTGATACCCTGATGATGCTTCGACTGCTGAGACTGATGACAACGCTGATGATGACGCTACTGCTGAGACTGATAACGACTCTGATGATGACGCTACCGATCACGATGATGACGCGACTGCCGAGACTGATGACGACGCTGATGATGACGCTACCGATCACGATGATGACGCGACTGCCGAGACTGATGACGACGCTGATGATGACGCTACCGATCACGATGATGACGCGACTGCCGAGACTGATGACGACGCTGATGATGACGCTACCGATCACGATGATGACGCGACTGCTGAGACTGATGACGACGCTGATGATGACGCTACCGATCACGATGATGACGCGACTGCCGAGACTGATGACGACGCTGATGATGACGCTACCGATCACGATGATGACGCGACTGCCGAGACTGATGACGACGCTGATGATGACGCTACCGATCACGATGATGACGCGACTGCTGAGACTGATGACGACGCTGATGATGACGCTACCGATCACGATGATGACGCGACTGCTGAGACTGATGACGACGCTGATGATGACGCTACCGATCACGATGATGACGCGACTGCTGAGACTGATGACGACGCTGCCGCCGCCCCTGAAGCTTCGCTGCGCGGTCGCGCGCTCTTCACCGCTCCGCCCACCCCCCACCCCCACCCCCCACCCCCCGTCTCTCTCCGCGCCGGCCCGCAGTGCTCCAGGCTGTCCCGCGAGTTGCGCGCGGCCGCCAAGAGCCGCGAGGCGACGCCGGCCGAGAGGGACGTGGCCCTGCGCGAGCTCCGCGACTTTGGACGCGCCGTGACGCGCCTGCTGTCCGACATCCTGGGCCAGAGCCCGGAGGTGGCGGGAGACGTGCACGTGTTCTTCCAGCAGGTAGCGCCGCTGCACAGCCTCGTCCACGAGCGTCAGAGTTGTTTTTTTGTGTGTGCGTGCGTGATTAGTTTGTTGCCCTTACCCACCCCGCAGCTCCGATTAGCACGGTTGGCTGCGTACGGTGCGAAGGAAGTTCAGCATCCATACATACATAGACCCACACAGAGACACATAGACCCACGCAGAGACACATAGACCCACACAGAGACACATAGACTCACGCAGAGACCCATAGACTCACACAGAGACCCATAGACTCACACAGAGACCCATAGACTCACACAGAGACCCATAGACTCACACAGAGACCCGTAGACTCACACAGAGACCCATAGACCCACACAGAGACTCATATACTCATACAGAGACCCATAGACTCACACAGAGACCCATAGACCCACACAGAGACACATAGACCCACACAGAGACCCATAGACTCACACAGAGACCCATAGACCCACACAGAGACACATAGACCCACGCAGAGACCCATAGACTCACACAGAGACCCATAGACTCACACAGAGACCCATAGACTCACACAGAGACCCATAGACTCACACAGAGACCCATAGACTCACACAGAGACCCATATACTCATACAGAGACCCATAGACTCCCACAGAGGCCCATAGACTCACACAGAGACTTATAGACTCCCACAGAGACCCATAGACTCACACAGAGACACATAGACTCACACAGAGACCCATAGACTCACACAGAGACCCATTGACCCACACAGAGACCCATAGATTCACACAGAGACCCATAGACTGACACAGAGACCCATAGACTCACACAGAGATCCAGACTCACAGAGACCCATAGACTCACACCGAGACCCATATCCTTCCTCTGCACCTCTGATTTGCACAGTTGGCTACGTATGGTGCAAAAGAAGTTCAATGTACGCACGTACATTTCCAAATTAATTAACTTCGCGAGTAATTTACCACATCTGGGCCATGGCAACGGCCAAATTTTTCATCTCTTAGCATCTCCATTCTGTCATCACTAAACGTTAAAGTGTTAATGTCCTTTAACAACGTAATTGTAAAACATTTTTTTGTATTAAATCTGTCCTTCGAAATCTGCAATTGTGGAATGTTTTGTGATGTTGTCTGCCGGCCGAGCCGCCCCCTCTTGATAAAGAGCGTCTTCGCTCTGCGGCCTTTACTTCGATGGGGAAGTAAACTTCTTGATGCTCAGAAACGTTATTTTTATTTATCCTGGAGGGGAAAAAATCCGATGAGCTGTGAAGCTCTTTTCCGCAGATGCATACCTGTCAACCCATATGGTTCACCCGTATTTTTGTGCAGGAGAATTGAGTTTTCAGTTCCATGCGGCGTACAGCCGTTTCAGTACGGGCAAGAAAAAAAGTGTCTATTTGTTTGTGTTTCTCCCTCGTGATGGGACTTTTGTTGGATGAACGTTGAGATTTGTAAGAGCACGGGGTGACCAATACGGTCTGAGTTGGTCTGTAGTAAAGTTGGGCACCGATAAGGCGTTGACAGGTTTGCAGATGTTCCAACATTTCCACAGACGCCCCCCCCCCCCCCTTATAACTTGCGACGATTCCGACCGCGCCTTTTCCACGACGTCACGTGACTGACTTCGGCCCGTATGTTTTTACGCTTAGATCCACGGGGCACTATTGACCAGGCTGTCGGCAAAACAATGATTGTTGTATTTAACGCCCATACCGACGCAGCGGTACTCGTGAGCAAAACCCTAGGCCGTCGATTTAACGGCCTGCGGTGTCTTTTGTTTGTTTGTGTGTTTTCGTGGGAACGCAGGCTGGGATCACTCTGCCATCACCATCGTCTTCCACGTCATCGTCGTCTTCCAGCAGCAGGCAGAGCTCACGCCTTTCTTCTGCAAGATCCTCTGCATCATCAGTCCGGTACCGTAATGTCTGCAATTCCTACGTATCATTTGATATATATATGTGTGACGTAGATTATTCCCCCCGTATAGCTTTAACAGGCTGTTGGGGCAAGTGCTGTTCGCGAGAAGCACCTATGAAGGCCGGCAGGGTACAATGAGGGGGCGGGTGGGTGTAGCGGTTAGCGCGCTGCGCTACGAACCTGGCAACCCAGGTTCGATTCCCGCTCACGGCCACCACCAGTGACGATTATTTGAACCGGTCCCGGGTCTCCCTTAGATTGACTCAGCCTCAAATGAGTACCTGGTGCACTATGTAAACACGAGGGGCACCCACCCCCTCGTGTGCCGTGCCGGCCTTCATAGGTGCTACTCGCTAACGGCACTTGCCCCAACAGTCTGCTAAGGCGATATGGGGGATCTTTGTCTTTGTGTAATGAGTGTGTGTGATGAGTGTGTGTGATGAGTGTGTGTGTGATGAGTGTGTGTGTGTGATGAGTGTGTGTGTGATGAGTGTGTGTGTGTGATGTGTGTGTGATGAGTGTGTGTGTGTGATGAGTGTGTGTGTGTGATGAGTGTGTGATGTGTGTGATGAGTGTGTGATGTGTGTGTGATGAGTGTGTGATGTGTGTGTGATGAGTGTGTGATGTGTGTGTGATGAGTGTGTGTGTGTGATGTGTGTGTGATGTGTGTGTGATGAGTGTGTGATGAGTGTGTGATGAGTGTGTGTGATGTGTGTGTGATGAGTGTGTGTGTGTGTGATGAGTGTGTGTGTGTGATGAGTGTGTGTGTGATGAGTGTGTGTGATGTGTGTGTGATGAGTGTGTGTGTGATGAGTGTGTGTGATGAGTGTGTGATGAGTGTGTGTGTGATGAGTGTGTGTGTGTGATGAGTGTGTGTGTGTGATGTGTGTGTGATGTGTGTGTGATGAGTGTGTGTGTGTGATGAGTGTGTGTGTGTGATGAGTGTGTGTGTGTGATGAGTGTGTGTGTGTGATGTGTGTGTGATGAGTGTGTGATGTGTGTGTGATGAGTGTGTGATGTGTGTGTGATGAGTGTGTGTGTGTGATGAGTGTGTGTGTGTGATGAGTGTGTGTGATGAGTGTGTGTGTGTGATGAGTGTGTGTGTGATGAGTGTGTGTGATGAGTGTGTGTGTGTGATGAGTGTGTGTGATGAGTGTGTGTGTGTGATGAGTGTGTGTGATGAGTGTGTGTGTGTGATGAGTGTGTGTGATGAGTGTGTGTGTGTGATGAGTGTGTGTGTGTGTGTGATGAGTGTGTGTGTAATGAGTGTGTGTGATGAGTGTGTGTGATGAGTGTGTGTGTGTGTGATGAGTGTGTGTGTGTGATGAGTGTGTGTGTGTGATGAGTGTGTGTGTGTGATGAGTGTGTGTGTGTGATGAGTGTGTGTGTGTGATGAGTGTGTGTGTGATGAGTGTGTGTGTGTGTGATGAGTGTGTGTGTGTGATGAGTGTGTGTGTGTGATGAGTGTGTGTGATGAGTGTGTGTGTGTGATGAGTGTGTGTGTGTGATGAGTGTGTATGTGTGATGAGTGTGTGTGTGATGAGTGTGTGTGTGTGTGATGAGTGTGTGTGTGTGTGATGAGTGTGTGTGTGTGATGAGTGTGTGTGTGTGTGATGAGTGTGTGTGTGTGATGAGTGTGTGTGATGAGTGTGTGTGTGTGTGATGAGTGTGTGTGATGAGTGTGTGTGTGTGATGAGTGTGTGTGTGTGTGATGAGTGTGTGTGTGTGTGATGAGTGTGTGTGTGTGATGAGTGTGTGTGTGTGTGATGAGTGTGTGTGTGATGAGTGTGTGTGTGTGTGATGAGTGTGTGTGTGTGTGATGAGTGTGTGTGTGTGATGAGTGTGTGTGTGATGAGTGTGTGTGTGTGATGAGTGTGTGTGTGATGAGTGTGTGTGTGTGTGTGATGAGTGTGTGTGTGTGATGAGTGTGTGTGTGTGTGATGAGTGTGTGTGTGTGTGATGAGTGTGTGTGTGCGATGAGTATGTGTGTGTGATGAGTGTGTGTGTGATGAGTGTGTGATGTGTGTGATGAGTGTGTGTGTGTGATGAGTGTGTGTGTGATGAGTGTGTGTGTGTGATGAGTGTGTGTGTGTGATGAGTGTGTGTGTGTGTGATGAGTGTGTGTGTGATGAGTGTGTGTGATGTGTGTGTGTGATGAGTGTGTGTGTGTGTGATGAGTGTGTGTGTGATGAGTGTGTGTGCGATGAGGGGGGTTGTTAGGGTTTGGGAGCCGAACAAAACGGTGACACAGCCGGAGTGATCTCAACCCCTGCCTGTCCCTGCCGAGCCCACTTACCTTCATTAACTGTGAAAGTTACGTCTTTGACCTTTGACCTGGTGGAAAAAGGGGGAAGAGAGGGTTGTGGGTGGGGGGGAGCAGGGGGAATCTATCTACGGGACATTTTTCTCCAGTATCAAAATGATAGAAAAAAACAACAATCGCCTTTACTCCATCTGGCAATAAAATAGGAGGTGTCGAGATGTTCAAACACCAATCTGTCCTTGCGTTTGCCCGCACGCTCGCACGCCTGACTGTTCCCAACGTTCTTCACCCCGGCTCCTGCTTCTCCATGCCACGGTGGCTAGGAGATGTTATCTCCCTCGCCTGGTATGCAGGAGGTCGGGGTTACGATCCTGACCCTGACGCCTGCTGTATATTTGGAGTTTGCGTGTGTCTGTCTGTCTCTCTCCCCGATGGTCCCGTGGATTCTTTTTTCATCGGGTCCTCCGGTCTTTCCCTCCACATTGAGAACCAACATCGCGTGTTTAGAGTATTTTTCCTTCGCACCGTACGCAGCCATTTCCCTGTGACAAGCCACTTCGTTGGGCTATCATTTGTGGCCAGGTCGCTTCTGCCAATTGAAGCTAATAGCTCAGCGGGCCTTACCTGGTAAAATAAAAGCTTCGTTTTATTTACTTTTAATGATTTACTTACCTTACCTACGCTGTGGACTCGTGTCGTATTTTTGCATTGCTTGTTGTTGTAACGTTCTGACCCTGTGGCCCCTGCTGGAGACGTGTGAAAATGATTCTTCGTAGCTCATTGGATTCCTCCTCCAGTCTAAGTTAAAGATTGCGATTCCCCCTGCCACTGCGCCGCCACCAGCAGCGGCGTTGGGTCCCAGCGAGCTTCGCCGGGGGCTGCGGTGACGACCGTGCAGCTGGGACTGGAGCTGCCGCCACCGTCGCCTTCGTCTCCGCACGGGGGCACCCCCGCGGGCAGGAGCCCCGGCCCCACGGGTTCCGCGGCTCCCAGCGGCCGCGGCTCGGTGGCCGAGAGCACCAAGGGTGAGAAGCGACGCGCGAGGCCGCAGGCCCGCAGACTTGCGGCCGAGCTCTGTGGTCCTCTGCGTGTTGAGATGCTTTCAGCATTTGGTACACGTCGGAGGAAACTGGGAGCGCCCTGAGTCGACCCGCGCGTGCGAGGGCGCAACACTCTATCCCATACAGAAGGGACGGGTGGACATTAGTCCACATTATTTTCCGTGCTGTTTTACCGCCTTATCCTGGCGACCCATGGCATGCCACTTGACGCCTACGGGAAGGGAGTTTCGCAACATCCGTGCGGTTGATCATCCAACCGTCGCTGCTGCCTCCACAGTGCTGGAGGTTTACAGGTCACGTGCGGTGTGACC
This sequence comes from Petromyzon marinus, assembly GCF_048934315.1. Taxonomy (NCBI): domain Eukaryota; kingdom Metazoa; phylum Chordata; class Hyperoartia; order Petromyzontiformes; family Petromyzontidae; genus Petromyzon; species Petromyzon marinus. The sequence goes on along the minus strand of NC_133721.1, from coordinate 9,709,838 downwards.
ACCAGCAGCCGTGCGTGTGTTTGTGCCTGGGCGTGGTGCCGTGCCGGTCACCCACCACCTCGTGTGCCGTTTGCCGACCTTCATCGATGCTACGTGTGAACAGCACTTGCCCCAAACAGTCTGTTAAGGCTATACGGGCAATGTTTGTCTTTGCTTTTTTGTGTGTGTTGTGCAGGAAGTGCAAAATCATCTCGGCCGAGCAGTCGTGAAAGTCAGCGCAGCACTCGGCGATAGCGTCATCTGTTCCAACGCAGCCGTTCCCGACGCGTGGCCAACTCGGCACCCAAGCACAAACTTCCAATTTCGATTTAAAGCTTTCGTGACTGCAAGGATTCATCTTCTTTGGTTCTTTCGGTAAAGTCACCATGTAGAATGAGAATACAATAATAAATTGATAAAATAAAATAACACAATAATATTCTCACGACGTTTCGGCCACAACACAAGCGGCCATTCTACGTGACTTTACCGAAAGAACCGAAGAAGACAAACTTCCAACATAGACAAAGACAGGGTAAAGGTCCCCCCGTATAGCTTTAACAAGCGCTGCTCGCGAGTAGCACCTATGAAGGCCGGCACGGCACATGATGGGCGGTGGGTGGGTGGCCAGCAACACGCCCGGCCACATTTGTCTCCCCGTCGGCGATGATTGCGACAAACAGATACTCATTGGACCGGTTTATGTTCTTAGCTCTTTCGGTCGTTTGTGTTATGGTCGAAACGTCGTGAGAATTTTGATTGTTTTATATATGTTTTATTATTTTATTGTTTCCCTTCAACGTGACTTTACCGAAAGAGCTAAGAATATGAATTACTGCAGTCACGAAAGCTTTCAATCAAAATTTGGACCGGTTTAGTTCAGATAATCGGCTCTGGCGTTGATGTCCGTGAGCGGAAACCGAACTCGTGTCTCCGGGCTCGTAGCGCAGCAGGCTACCAACCACTGCGCCACCGCTCCCCAACATAGAACACGGGCACAAACCAACGCAGGGGGCTTGGTGAACCGGGCCTGTAATCCAGCACCGGAGGCAAGATTACAAATAAGCAGACAATACGCCTCACTCGCGTACATGTCCTTCCACGTGAAAAGGATGACGTTATTTTTGACACATCCCATCAGCTAGCCGCACAGCCTACCGAGAGGGTCGCAATTTTAATGAGCGTTGGTTCAGTACAAGCAAAGCTGCGGCCCAGGTTATTGAAACAGGGATTGGCGATCGATGGAGATTTGTGAGACGCCCATAGCCGCTATGCAGAAAGGTGGCCAGACAATATGATAATCATTTACTTCCAAGATCCACACCTGATCATGTGGAGGGGGCAAAGGTTGGTGGATCACGACGAGAGATTTCGTGAAACTCCGTTCCCGTGGGTGGGCATCAAGGAGTATTGTATGTTGAACGTCTTTCGCAGCGTACGTAGCCAACCGTGCTGATCGGAAGGACAACAAACTACCGTATAGGTCTCTCTGTGAGTCTACGGGTCTCTGTGTGAGTCTATGGGTGTCAGTGTGAGTCTATAGGTCTCTGTGTGAGTCTACGGGTCTCTGTGTGAGTCTTTGTGTCTCTGTGTGAGTCTATGGGTCTCTGTGTGAGTCTACGGGCCTCTGTGAGTCTATGGGTCTCTGTGTGAGTCTACGGGTCTCTGTATGAGTCTATAGATCTCTGTGTGAGTCTACGGGTGTCTGTGTGAGTTTATGGGTCTCTGTGTGAGTCTATAGGTCTCTGTGAGTCTATGGGTCTCGGTGTGAGTCTGGATCTCTGTGTGAGTCTATGGGTCTCTGTGTGAGTCTATGGGTCTCTGTGCAACCTATGGGTCTCTGTGTGAGTCTGAATCTGTGTGAGTCTATGGGTCTCTGTGTGAGTCTATGGGTCTCTGTGTGAGTCTATGGGTCTCTAAGTCTATGGGTCTCTGTGCGAGTCTATGGGTCTCTGTGCGAGTCTATAGGTCTCTGTGAGTCTGGATCTCTTCGTGAGTCTATGGGTCTCTGTGTGAGTCTATGGGTCTCTGTGTAAGTCTGGATCTCTGTGTGAGCCTATGGGTCTCTGTGTAAGTCTGGATCTCTGTATGAGTCTATGGGACTCTGTGCGAGTCTATGGGTCTCTGTGTGAGTCTGAATCTCTGTGAGTCAATGGGTCTCTGTGTGAGTCTATGGGTCTCTGTGTGAGTCTATGGGTCTCTGTGTGAGTCTATATATGTACGTATGTTGAACTTATTTTGCACCGTACATAGTCAACCGTGCTGGTCGGAGGTGCGGGTGGAAGGACAACAGACCACCGTTCCTTCGTGCATCGTGTCCAGCCCAGGCCCATGTACTTTTCTTCGCAGTCAACTGGAGTTCTCGAATTATCGATTGTTCCCCACTTCCGTATGTTCCTCTTTTTGCCGGCTCTCGGTGTAATATTCAAAAGCGTGCATCTCTCCGTTCTTTGCGTAACTTCTCTGCTTTGTTCCATCTTCATTCGCGTAGGTGATACGGACCGTGAGTGTGTGTGTATATTCGTTTAGACATGTGACGTGCAATTTAAACTGAACTATAAACTAGTTTTATTTTACCAGGTAAGGCCCACTGAGCTATGTAGCTCTCTCTCAGAAGCGACCTGGCCGCAAATTATCGCTCAACAAAGTGGCTTATCACGTGGAAATGTGGAGGGAAAAACCGGAGGACCCGAATAAAAATCCACGCGACCACGGGGAGAGCAAGCAAGCTCCAAATATTCAGTCGTCAGGGTCGGGATCGAAACCCACGACCTCCTGCATACCAGGCGAGGGAGTTAACACCTGACCACCGCGGCGCCCAATCTACAATCGTTTATCTTTTACGCATTCGCCTCTTGTTACTAGAGCATCCGTGTTACTGATCCACGCGTGCTGGATAAAATGGGATGAAATTCCAGAAGTCTTGCGTTAAGTGATTCGTGTATTTGTGAAGTGTACACGTCGGTTAATATTACACTTGAGTAAAATGACATTTGGGAAAGTGTTGAATTGTGTACGTGGATTTATATGCATCGGTGACAAACCGAGCTGTGGGTCACCCGTGGCACTTTCAGATGCGCTTCTGCGGCCGTCTGGAACGCTCTTCCGATATTAGAAAGCCGCTGGGAGCTATGCACTTTTAAATAATCTAGATTAAAAACTAATTTCTTTAGTACTGCTTTTTGTGTTTAGTTTGTTGTCCTTCCCCCGCACCTCCGATTAGCATGGTTGGCTACGTACAGTGCGAAAGAGTTCAACACGCATACATACAAACACACTGTGAACCCGGCCACCTGAGTTCGATTCCCGGCCACGGCTAACATCAGTAGCGACCTGATGTCAGAGCCTATCTTGGGCCTCTCCATTCATAAACCTGCAATGAACAAGCTGTGGTGAAGTATGGTCAAACAAACCCCCCTGACCAACAGCATGGCGAGACTTTTAACGAGCACTGGACTGAGGATGAGCTGTCAATAATTGAAAAAAAAAATCAGAATCTGAATATTTATACCGGAGGAATCCGATCAGCTATAAAGCTCCTTTTTCACAGGTGATCCTTATAACGGTATCCCCCGGGGATACCAAATAATACAAACTGGCCGAGGCAATTAAATATGTTATTTCTGGGACACTATTTTTTCCAGGGGTGTACTTCACTCCGCGACTGGGGTAACCAATCAATCCGAAATCGGTGCCACACTCAGCGATGTCGAAACGCAGTGAGGACGATTGCGCTGAAACCCTGAACGCTCGCGGCACGCACCGTTGTGGTGCATCATTACCAGGTAAAGCCCTCTCAAGCTATTAACTTCGTTCGCAGAAGCGACCTGGCCCCAAATGATAGCCCAGCGAAGTGGCTTATCACGTGGAAATGTAATGCAAGCCAAATACTCTAAACACGCGTGATGTTGGTTCTAAATGTGGAGGGGGAAAACCAGAGACCCGGAGAAAATAAAATCCACGCGACCACGGGGAGAGACACGCAAACTTCAAATGTACAGGCGTCAGGATCGAACCCCCGACCTGCATACCGGGCGAGGAAGATGATGTCATAGGACCTCCTTTGCCAATACCAAAAATAGGTTTTCCCCTTTTTTTGCTGGCAACAAACAGGTGTTAAGATGTTAAAACACCAAACTGAAACCTTGTACAATTAATCACGTCTGCATTAACCACAATAATTGTGGTCAGAATGCACACAAAAAACGCCCTCTGGTCTAACACCGTTTGAGACGAGGCTCAAAAGAAAGCTGTCTCTGGTGTGGAACAATCAGTTTCAAAGACAATGCCAATTATATGATCAGAGTATTGTGGTTAATGCAGACATGATGCCTTGTAAAAGGTTTCAGTTTGGTGTTTTAACATCTTAACACAGCTGCTTTGTTGCCAGAAAAAGGGTAAAACCTATTCTCAAAGATGATCATGTTGGGTAATCGACAGCTGGTATTAAAAACAGCAAGCAAATGAGGTTTTAATAGAACCAGGACTTGGAGGGGGGGAGAGCCATGTTCAAAATGACAACCACGCATAACAAATTAACTCAAAAAATATGTATCAATAACCCCTGTGTTTCTAAAGGGTCGACAAGAAAGTATGATGTTTGTATCTCGTCTGTGTGTGTATGTTGAACTTCTTTCGCACCGTGCGTTAACCAACCGTGCGAATCGGAGGCAATGCCTCTTCTGCATCGCCACCATTGCACGCTTGATCCCAATCGGTTGCAGAGAATGCCCACGGTAAGTGTAAGCAACTCGACTGTGCAGTGCAGAGGAGTTTGTAAATACAGTATATGTATGCTGTCATCACATTGACACGAGACGTTCATTCACACCGCGTGTGTGGTCGCGTGCGTGCATAAGTGGCGGTGACGTCACCACGGCGCTTTGTGCCAGGCTAGGTGCACCACTTGCACAGCTGTCAACCCATATGGTTCACCCCGTATTCTTGTACAGGGGAATTGAGTGTTCAGGTCCATACGGCGTGCAGCCGTTTCAATACGGAAATTTTTTTTTGTCTATTTGTGTTTCTCCTCCCTTGTGATGGGACTTTGTAGGATGAACGTTGAGATTTCTAAGGGGCACGGGGGTGACCAATAAGGCCCTAATTGGTCTGTGATACGGTAGGGCACCGATAAGGGGTTGACAGGCGGGCATTTGAGGCCACGTGAAAGTGTCCAACGACTCGCTGCTGCAAAGTCACAGACCCAGGGTGCCCATGGGTTGACTTGACCGGGATGACTCGCCAGAGGCACCACCTTTTTGCTGCTCCCCGTACTATCTACCACGACACAGAGCCCGGCTTTCCGTGTGTCCGTTTGTCCGTCAACTAAATGCTAAGAGAGCCTTTCAGAAGGCCATAAACCAAAGAGTCACAGAAAGTGGGACCCCCCCACCTCCCAGATGTGGGGGTAAAAAGTTGATCGAAACAGGTTTCCAAAAGTTGTCGAACCCCCCGTTTTAATTTAATTTTGGAGGCATATATACATTATATACCTACCTCTACATATGTAGTGGTTTCATTTGAGACACGCACTTGACTTAGGAGGCAACACGTTTATTATCTGACCACAACGGGGTAACTATATACACGTACAACGGGATAACTATATAGCGGTAACCACCACGGGGTTACTATATAACCGGGTCAGGTCAGTTAACACACTGCGTGGCCCACAATGCCGAGGGTGAAGACTGGAGATCGAAGAGACGTAGCAAGGCGAGGTTCCATTCCAGAAGACAGCCCCGATCGGCTCTCGGGACCTCCCTTTTATGCCCCTGAGCGTGGCCTGGCTCCGCCCTCGGTCACGCCCCCTTCTGGATCCTTCCAGAAGGTTCTGGGCCATACACCACGTGTCCCTCTCGCCACCTTTGGCCCACATTCTTACCCTGTCCTGGTCACGTGCCCTCTCGGGTTCAACCAGACTGTCACGTCCTCAGCTGCCCTCTCTCTCTGACAGTCACCAGAACCATGCCCCCTAGGGGCCCCCTTCCATGCCATAACAAACTCTGGTGTCAGAGAGAGGCTCTAAGACTCGCAGTTCCACTCTTCCATCAGTAGCTGGCGCTAAGCGCCGTAGTGACCCAATATAGATCACTACACGTACAATAGAGTCACTACACACCCTGCATATTCAGTCAGTAGTATCTACTGATGCACTGTATACACTACAATAGAGTCAAGTAGATACTACTTGACTCTAGTATAGTATGTATAGGGTGTGTATGCTTATATGCATATATCTTCACACATGGGGGGATAGAGAAAACAGGACATCGGTTTGGGGCGAGGCGTGAATATTTGAGAGCCCCACCGCAGGGAGTTCAAGGGGGTGGCCGCGAAACGCCGAAATTGTCCATGTCAAGAAAAGAGGCTCAGGGCCACGCCGGATGCTGGTGGTGTGGGGTGGTCAGCACCACGGGGGTGGGTGGGGTGGGGTGGTCAGCACCACGAGGGTGGGGTGGGGTGGTCAGCACCACGTGGGGTGGTCAGCACCACGAGGGTGGGGTGGGGTGGTCAGCACCACGTGGGGTGGTCAGCACCACGTGGGTGGGGTGGGGTGGTCAGCACCACGTGGGGTGGTCAGCACCACGTGGGTGGGGTGGGGTGGTCAGCACCACGTGGGGTGGGGCGGGGTGGGGTGGTCAGCACCACGTGGGTGGGGCGGGGTGGGGTGGTCAGCACCACGGGGGTGGGGCGGGGTGGGGTGGTCAGCACCACGTGGGTGGGGCGGGGTGGGGTGGTCAGCACCACGTGGGTGGGGTGGTCAGCACCACGCCCGGCCGACTTTGTCTACCCGAGTAGCGATTATTTAAGCACCGCACCGGGTTACTCGTTTGAGGCTGAGTTGACCTAGGGGAGACCCAGGACCGGTTCAGGAGAATCGGCACTGGTGGTGGATGGCCGTGAGCGGGGATCGAACTCGGCTTCGTAGGCGGGGGGGGGTCCCTAGCGCAGCGCGCTAACCGCTGCGCCACCGCTCCCTACGCGCTCTACCCACACGCACCCCAGACGCGCGTGTACACACACACGTGAACACACGTACACACACACACGTACACACACACGTGTACACACGTGTACACACACATACGTACACACACGTGTACACACGTACACACACACACGTGTACACACACACGTACACACACACGCGTGTACACACACACACGCGTGTGTACACACACACACGTGTGTGTGTACACACACACACCCGCACGTGTACACACACACGTGTACACACACACGTGTACACACACACACGTGCGGATTAATGAGCGCGTGTGAGCTGAGGCGGGCTTCATCGTGGGCACAGATCCCAGACGTAGACATCCCCGCACACATCCATGGCTCGCTCCACACACGCCTAACGCACACACACACACGTGTACACACACGCGCCTGTACGCACACACACACACGTTGTGCACACACACACACACGTTGTGCAACAATGATATAGTCTGCACGCACCAAGCGCTCATCGAAGAACCCAGGGGCTCCACCTCTTTGTGCGCGCTCCGACTGCGCTCTGGCCGTGGTAAGGACGCGGTCCGCCTTTGTCTCCTTCGACCGAGACGCCGACGCAGCCGACGAAGCCGTTCCGGTCAGGTCTGCGAATCGCGAGCTCCATCGCCACTCCGGATTTTGGCCTCTTAAGACGCTCGTTCTTTGGCGATGCACTCCACGTGTTATGGTCTGCATTACAAACGTCGTGGTAATTCCGCGCGGACGCGACCTTTCTAATGTCACACAGCGCGTTCGCATTGTTTCGAACGTAAATATAGAGAATCGGTGGGAGGAGTGGTGGTGGTGACATAGCCTTGAATTTGAGATCATTTAACGCGCCCTTTGCGAGTTGACGTTAATAATCTCGACTGCTGTGGGCGAAATGATGACAATTCGGCAGATGTGTGCGTAGGTGTCTATAGATTGATATATCGTTTTGTGCGTGTTTGCTGCAAACGAGTAACATCATTGACGCGTGATGTTTTGAGTGTGACGACGATGATGCTTCCTGTACGAAATCGGGAGCATTGCTCCACTGCCTCCTAGTTTAACCCGTTACATCGCATCCCGAGCATGATGTCTAATGAGCAAATGCCGCGGTCATCTGGATTATGATGATGATGATAATAATCGTCGTCATTGGCCGGTTGGAAAATCCACTGCTAGATGGATTTAACTAAAATCCTCCCGGTTCGCCACCGTGCCGATCACGGTTGGGTTGGTTGGCCATACTTCACCACTCTGGTCAGCGCGCATTGCATTTAATTAACACCGATAAATTAGAACGCGTTGTGTGTTACTAGTAAGCGCTGATGTGTGTGTGTGTATATGATGGTTAAAACTAAATATTCTGCGTATGCAGTTGTAGTTTTTTTGTTTTAATGTGCCTTAGTCTGGCTCTATGAGTCTTGGGCGTGTCTGTTGAATTCAGTACCCCCCATTGGGATGTGAGTGTGTGTGTAGGTCAACTCCGCCTTAGATGAGTACCTGGTGTGATGTGTAATCATCGCTACTCACGAGACAAAGGCGGCTGGGTGTGGTGCTAGCCACCCACCCCCCCCCTACTCGATAACAGCACTTGCCCCTACAGTCTGTTATGTTTGTAGGTCGACGCAGCCTTGAGTAGACGGCTTTGGCGTGTGGATATCAGCAGTGGGAAGACAAAGACGGCCGCGCATGGTGCTGGCCACACCAGCCGTTTGTGTGCCTTAATAGGTGCTCGCTAACAACACTTGACCCAATATTTTAATGTGTATTTTAATGTGTGTTGTGTGCAGGGCAATGCATCTGTGTGAGAGTCTATGTTTTTTAGTCATCCACGTGTATGTGAGATGGTGCATATTTGTGTTGATTTGTATGTAAGAGAGACGTGTGTATGATGAAATGTGTGTCAAGACATTGAATGTGTGTGTGTGAGACAGTAGGGTTGTGTGTGATGAGTGTGTGTGATGAGTGTGTGTGAGACAGTAGGGTTGTGTGTGATGAGTGTGTGTGATGAGTGTGTGTGATGAGTGTGTGTGATGAGTGTGTGTGAGACAGTAGGGTTGTGTGTGATGAGTGTGTGTGATGAATGTGTGTGTGTGTGATGGGTGTGTGTGATGAGTGTGTGTGTGTGATGAGTGTGTATGATGAGTGTGTGTGTGTGATGAGTGTGTGTGTGTGTGATGAGTGTGTGATGTGTGTGTGTGTGTGATGAGTGTGTGTGTGATGAGTGTGTGTGTGATGAGTGTGTGTGATGTGTGTGATGAGTGTGTGTGTGTGATGAGTGTGTGTGATGAGTGTGTATGTGATGAGTGTGTGTGTGATGAGTGCGTGTGTGATGTGTGTGTGTGATGAGTGTGTGTGATGAGTGTGTGTGATTAATGTTTGTGTGTGATGTGTGTGATGAGTGTGTGTGTGATGCGTGTGTGTGTGTGTGTGATGAGTGTGTGTGTGTGATGAGTGTGTGTGATGAGTGTGTGTGTGTGATGAGTGTGTGTGTGATGAGTGTGTGTGTGTGTGTGATGAGTGTGTGTGTGATGAATGTGTGTGTGATGAGTGTGTGTGTGATGAGTGTGTGTGATGAGTGTGTGTGTGATGAATGTGTGTGATGAGTGTGTGTGTGTATGAGTGATGAGAGTGTGAGATGATGATGAGTGTGTGTGATGAGTGTGTGTGATGTGTGTGTGTAATGTGTGTGATGAGTGTGATGAGTGTATGTGATTAATGTTTGTGTGTGATGTGTGTGATGAGTGTGTGTGTGATGAGTGTGATGTGTGTGTGTATATATATGAGTGATGATGGGTGTGATGTGTGTGTGATGTGTGTGTGTGATGAGTGTGTGTGATGAGTGTGTGTGTGTGATGAGTGTGTGTGATGTGTGTGATGAGTGTGTGTGTGATGAGTGTGTGTGATGAGTGTGTGTGTGTGATTAGTGTGTGTGTGTGATGAGTGTGTGTGTATATATGAGTGATTATGGGTGTGATGTGTGTGTGATGAATGTGTGTGTGTGATGAGTGTGTGTGATGTGTGTGATGAATGTGTGTGTGATGAGTGTGTGTGTGATGAGTGTGTGTGATGTGTGTGATGAGTGTGTGTGTGTGATGAGTGTGTGTGTGATGAGTGTGTGTGTGTGATGAGCGTGATGAGTGTGTGTGATGTGTGTGTGTGATGAGTGTGTGTGTATGAGTGTGAGTGTGTGATGATGATGAGTGTGTGTGTGATGAGTGTGTGTGTGTATGTGATGAGTGTGTGATGATGATGAGTGTGTGTGTGATGAGTGTGATGTGTGTGAGATTATGAGTGTGTGTGTATGATGAGTGTGATGTGTTTGAGATGATGATGAGTGTGTGTGTGATGAGTGTGTGTGATGAGTGTAACAACTAAGCTTGTGCCGGAGGCCCCGGGGGGCCAGGCGTCTATGACGTCTCCTGGCCAAACCCCAATTGGCGGAGCCAGGAGATTGAATACCTACCCTCGGGGCTACTCCAGAAACAACGAAAAGCCACTACGGTTGGCCACGTGGAATGTTCGAACGCTCACTGCAGAGGAGAGGCTGCCACTCCTCTGTCGGGAGCTGGACCGGTACCGCCTGGATCTATGCGGCATTCAGGAGGTCCGGTGGACCGGCTCTGGCTCCTGCCACCATGAGGGGTGGACAGTCCTCTACTCGGGGCAGCAGACTGCCAAACAACAGGGTGTGGGTCTTCTTTTGAACAAAAGAATGAAGGGGGCGTGGGAGCGTGGCGGTGAGGTGTGGGAAGCTGTAAGCCCCAGGCTACTTTGGGCTCGCCTTCCCATCAACCGGAGGCGAGGAATGGTGGTCGTGGTTACTTATGCCCCCACCGAAGATGAACATCCGTGGAGGGATGCAGGCAAAGCCGATGAGTCAGATGCCTTCTATGACCTCCTGTCACAGGTGCTGGCTAAAGTGGCCCCTCGGGATAGAGTCATCATGTTGGGTGACTTCAATGCCCGAGTTTGGTCATGATACTGGCACCTGGTCTGGAGTGATTGGAGGGCATGGGCCAGATCAGCTCAATAACAACGGTAGGAGGCTGCTAGATTTTTGTGCAGCCCATGGGCTTGTAATTACCAACATGCTGTTCCGGCATCGGCGCATCCACACAACATCATGGATGCATGCCGGGTCCAAGCAAGAACATCTGCTGGACTACATAGTGACGGACCAGCGAATGCGAGCCCATGTCCTTGACACCAGGACCTACCGTGGAGCTGATCTGCCCTCTGACCATCGACTAGTCATCTGTAAGATGCGCCTGCCATTCTTCCACTCCGGTGGTGGGTGTACACCCAGGACCCCATTCCAACCTAAAGTGGCCTGGTCTCAGTTATCTGATGAAAGTTGCAAGCGAGAATTTCATCATCGCTTGTGGCTGGGATTGGCATCGTCCCCGACTCCTCCTGATGTCGAGGGTAAATGGGCGAGGTTTAGGACTGTGACTCATGCAGCTGCAATGGCTGCTTTGGGTACGCGGTCCAGACCTCCCCAGACACCCTGGATGACAGAGGAGTTGTTCACGATGGTTGAGAAAAAGCGACAGGCCCACTGTCATCGGCTACAGAATCCCACGTCAGAGAATGAGGAGGCTTACCGCAGCCTTCGCTCGGAGGTTCGGAGAGCCGTGAGGCGCTGCAAGGATGGGTGGTGGTCGCGGGTTGCTGAGGAGATGGAGTCTGCCTCAGTGGCCCGTGATCACAAATCTCTATTTAACTCCATCAAAAAAGTAACCTGCAGCGCCACACCTATTACCATCATTAGGGGAAAAAACGGTGATCCAATTTCCGACCCCCAGGAACAGGTTCGCAGATTTGCTGAGCATTTCTGTGAGGTCCTGGGGGAGGGAAAATCCCTCAGCCAGGAAAACATCGTGGCACAAAGTGAGGATGACCCTGCTGAGGCTGCGGTGCCTCAAATATTGGATGAAGTCACCCCCTGTGAGTGGCTGGCTGAGGTGCCATCTGCTGAGGAAGTATTGAAGGCGATCCGGAGTCTGAGACCAGGAAAGGCAGCGGGCAGAGATGATCTCCCAAGCGAAATGCTGAGGGAGGGTGGCGTTTGTGCACAGACTGCCCTATATGACATCATAACAACAGTCTGGACCACTGGACGGGTTCCGCAGGATTGGAAGGATGCCCTGGTGGTCCCCCTTTTTAAGAAGGGGGACCGCACAGACTGTAACAACTACAGGGGCATCTCACTCCTCAGTGTGCCGGGAAAGGTCCTGGCAAGGATTATTCAGCATCGCCTTGCCAGGCACGCTGAGGAGAGGCTTGCGGAGCCCCAATGCGGTTTCAGGAAAGGGCGGTCCTGCACAGATGCCATATTTTCTGTCCGTCTGCTACAGCAGAGGTGTAGGGAATTCCAACAAGACCTACATCTCTGCTTTATTGACCTGGTCAAGGCCTATGATACCATCAGTAGGCCTGGGCTCTGGGTCGTTCTTCGTGCTTTTGGAGTACCTGACCCTCTGCTCACGATCATTAAGGACCTTCATGATGGTGAGCGGGCCCGGGTAAAACTACGTGGCCGGGAGTCAGAGCCATTCCCTGTACACCTTGGGGTGCGACAGGGATGTCCTCTGGCTCCCACATTATTTAACATCTATTTTGACCACGTAGTTCGTGAAGCCTTCAATAGCTGTACCGGGGGAATCTCCATATGGTACAGATATAATGGGAGGCTAATCGATGCCCGGGTGCGGTCAAGGGATGGCTCCCTATTGCTCAACCACGTTATGTATGCTGATGACTTGGTAATAGCTGCTCAGTCAGAGGAGGAGTTGGAGACGCTGCTGCTGAGACTGGAGCGTGCCACTAAGAGGTGGGGCCTTACCATCAGCCCCACCAAAACTAAGCACCTGCCTGGGTATTTTGTACCATCGGACACTCCACCCCCACAACTCCCAATCGGTGATGGGGCAGTTGTGGAGAGAGTGGAGAGTTTCCCATACCTGGGCAGTGTGCTTATGACTGGCTCCAGTTTAACAGCAGAGGTCTCACTCCGAATCAGTCGAGCGGCAATATCTTTTCATCGGTTGCGTAACGCTGTGTGGAAGCTACCTGGTCTGTCGCTCCGCACTAAGCTTCAGGTCTTCTCGGCCACGGTCATTCCCTCCCTTCTCTACGCTTGCGAAACGTGGACCCCCCTAATGGAACATCTTCGCCGGTTAGAAACATTTAGGCTGGCCTGCCTACGATCCATCCTGGGTTTAACCAGACTGGATTGTGTGAGGAGCTCACAAATCCTTGAAAGATCTGGGCAGGGTCCCATCGGTGAGCTCCTCCGGCAGGCAAGGCTGCGATGGCTGGGTCATGTAGCCCGCACGCCCAGCCACCGCATGCCGAAACAGCTTTTGTTTGGCCGGATTGAGGGGGCTAAGCGGGCGCGGCACGGGCTAGAGAAGAGATGGAGTGATGTGGTACAGGAGGACGTGGAGCTGAGTGGACTTGCCGATGACTGGTACCAGCGGTGTCAAGATCGGCCTCTGTGGAGGAGGCTCGTGAAGGATGCTACTGGGCAGTTGGAGGCAGTCGCCCTCCAACAACAACGGAGGGCGGAGGAGCGACGCTCACAACAGCGAGCGGAGCGCCGGGTGGCTAAAGCACAGCAGGTTGGCACAGTAGGGGGCACAGGTGGTGCATCAGCCAGTCATCTCAGTCAGTCGACCCGTGGCACCTGGGTCTGCCCCGTGACCTGCCAGCGGGCGTTCGACACTTCACGTGGCCTCAGGGTGCACATAGCCTGGCACAAGCGTCGTGGTGACGTCACCGCCACTTAGTGGCGAATGGCGGTTGTTGTTGTTGTTGTGTGATGAGTGTGTGTGTATGTGATGAGTGTGTGTGTGATGAGTGTGTGTGTATGTGATGAGTGTGTGTGTGATGAGTGTGTGTGTATATGTGTGTGATGAGTGTGTGTATGTGATGAGTGTGTGTGTGTGATGAGTGTGTGTGTGTATGTGATGAGTGTGTGTGTGTGATGAGTGTGTGTGATGAGTGTGTGTATGCGGCGAGTGTGTGATGAGTGTGTGTGTGTGTATGTGACGAGTGTGTGTGTATGTGATGAGTGTGTATGTGTTGAGTGTGTGTGTGATGAGTGTATGTATGTGGCGAGTGTGTGTGTGTATGTGATGAGTGTGTGTGCGATGCCAACCTTGTCAGTCAGTCAACCCATGGCACCTGGGTCTATCAAGTGACCTGCCAGCGAGCCTCCAACACTTCATGGCCTAAAGGTGCACCTAGCCTGGCACAAGCACCATGGTGACATCACCACCGCTTATTTGACGAACGGGATGTTGTTGTTGGTGCCTACGTGTGAGCTCATTTGAGTGTGTGAGTGTTTGTGTGCGAGTTCTGCGTCAAGACATTGAATGTGAGAGACAGTGGGTTTGCATGTGTATGTATTAAGATGCATTGCGTTAGATTGAAGTGTGTGTGTGTAAACGTCGCCACGAGGGAGACAAAGGCGGCCGGGCGTGGTGCTGACCACACCACCGCCTTACATGCGCGCGCAGTGACGGCCTTAATAGGTGCTCGCTAACAGCACTTTCCGCACGGAGCCTGCGTGGGCTACACGGGCCACCTTTGTCTTTGCGTGACGGGTACCCCCCCTCTCCCCCCCTCCCACGTGACCTGCACAGCAATGGCCAGGCCCTCATGCAGCAGTGGATTGAACCTGACACTCCCGTGATCTTCCCCGTCTGGCTGCTGCTGCTGTTCTCAGCCTGTGGCCTCGGTTGCGATGGGAAGCGAATGGCGAAACGCGGCGGGGCAACGGCCACGACCCCGTGACCTCCCCGTCAGTGCATTCGTGCACAAGCAGAAAATTTATACCGGAGAAATCCGATGGGCTATGAAGCTCTTTCTCGCGCGTGCCCAGTAACAACGTCTCTGAGCCGTGACCTCTTCACCCCCCTCCCCCTCCTCCTCCGCCCCCCCCAGCCCCCCCCCCGATGTAAAACAAACTCTGACAGCTTCCCGGACATTCCCCACGTGCGAGATGTCGCGCTGCTTTGTGGGACTGCTCTGGGCGCTGCTCTCCGCCGGCTCCTGCCTCGGAGCGGACCGACTCTCATGCCCGACGTTCCGGAGGGTGACCAACCAGGGTGCAGCGGGAACCGTGCAAGTCCTCGCCAGGCCCGTGCCAGGTGTGCCACCGTCCATGCTCAGCCCTCCTCAGCCTCCTCATCCTCCTCAGCCTCCTCATCCTCCTCAGCCTCCTCATCCTCCTCAGCCTATTAATCATCCTAATCCTCCTCATCCTATTAATCATCCTAATCCTCCTCATCCTATTAATCATCCTAATCCTCCTCAGCCTCCTCATGCTCCTCATCCTATTAATCATCCTAATCCTTCTCATCCTATTAATCATCCTAATCCTCCTCAGCCTCCTCATGCTCCTCATCCTATTAATCATCCTTATCCTTCTCATCCTATTAATCATCCTAATCCTCCTCATCCTCCTCATCCTATTCATCCTCCTCATCCTATTAATCATCCTAATCCTCCTCATCCTATTAATCATTCTAATCCTCCTCA
Organism: Petromyzon marinus; assembly: GCF_048934315.1. Taxonomy (NCBI): domain Eukaryota; kingdom Metazoa; phylum Chordata; class Hyperoartia; order Petromyzontiformes; family Petromyzontidae; genus Petromyzon; species Petromyzon marinus. Next base: position 9,694,316 of record NC_133721.1, on the reverse strand, counting down.
GCCCCCTCATCCTCCTCATCCTATTCATGCTCCTCAGCCTATTAATCATCCTAATCCTCCTCATCCTATTAATCATCCTAATCCTCCTCAGCCTCCTCATCCTCCGCGTTCTCCTCATATTAGATATTACTCCCCACCAACAGCCTGGTCACCAAAACGAACAAAATCATCTCTGATTCAACAGCATTAATTGATGAGATCAAACAGTTCTCGTTGAAACCCTCTGCTGCCAGACCACCAAGATTATATGGCCTTCCAAAGATACACAAAGAAGATACACCCCTTCGTCCTATCGTCTCTACTATCTGCTCCCCCACCTACAAACTGGCACGTTTTCTTGCTGATATACTGCGACCTTTCACTGGAAAAACCACCTCTGTGGTACTAAATTCTACTCACCTGGTATCGACAATCAAAGGCATTTCCCTGTCCCCAAACGACCTGCTTGTCAGTTTTGATGTGGTGTCCTTGTTCACCAAAGTCCCGGTACCTGACACCATCGCTATCATTGAAGACCTGGTTCATCAAGGACTGCATACTGATGTACCCCCCCTGGTGAGACATTGCTTAACCAACACATACTTCACCTGGAATGGAACTTTCTACAAACAAACTGAGGGCACCCCAATGGGCTCCCCCCTATCTCCGGTTGTAGCCAACGTATTCATGGAAAAATTTGAAACTGACGCCATCCAGACTGCCACTCTACGCCCGACCTTATGGAAGAGGTACGTTGATGACACCTTTGTCATCTGGCCACATGGCCAGCCTGCTCTAGACCAATTCCGCGACCACATCAATTCCATACACCCAGCCATCAGATTTACCATGGAGGTCGAAAAAGATGGCAAACTACCCTTTTTGGATGTCTTAATTAAAAGGAGACATGATGGTTCAATGAGCCACTCTGTCTACAGGAAAGCTACCCATACAGATGCTTACTTGAAACCGGATTCCCACCACCATCCATCCCAGAAGAACTCCCTCATCAAGACTCTATACCATAGAGCCCAATGCATTTCCGACCAGGAACACATTACCAGTGAATTCAAGCACGTACACCAGGCTCTCAGGGCTAATGGCTACTCCGACTACACAATCCGCAAAGCCATCACTCCAGTCATGAAGAAGGATCCTCTTGTGGAGCCACTCAAAACCATCACCTTACCCCACATTGCAGGAGTCACTAAAAAGATCTCCAAAATCCTGAATAAACACAAGATCCAGGTCCGATTCAACACAGTACATAAAATCCGTGATTTAGTTCCATCTGTAAAAGATGCTGTTCCAGACATACAGTACCCGGGCGTTTACAAACTAAAGTGCCTCTGTGGTAGTAGCTACATTGGAGAAACCAAAAGACATATCTCGGACCGCATCCGCGAACATAAAGCAGACTTGAAACACGGTAGGACGAACTCCTCTGCCGTGGCAGATCACTGTTATAATTCAGTGGGCTCACATGACATTGACTTCTCCAAGACGGAGGTTCTTTGCAAACCAACCGGCTACCATGAGAGATTCGTTCATGAGGCCATTCACATATACAAGCACAGAGACAATTTCAACCGAGAAGATGGATTCAGGCTTAGTAACCACTGGAAAGATGTTTTAAATCATTTCTGTTCTTAATTAATTGTATTTTTACGATGACCTTCAGACCGCAGCTCTTTCGCCAGCATTGCCTCTTAATACCTCTCACACCACGGTTAATGGTATAGTTTTACAACATGGAGTATACTAGGGCCTCGCAGCTGTCTCTCTCCCCCTCCTCTGTTCCGACCATGGACGAACTCGTCCGTCTGAACGGGGCCCGTAGCTATCCGTGGTGCTGAAATTTGAGGCTTAAAGGCTGTGATCTGAACGTGGCTCTTTCACTCCAGCGCTGTCCTACCAGACAGTCTCGCCCCTTCACCTGATGAAGGCCGCTTGTGTTGTGGCCGAAACGTCGTGAGAATATTATTGTGTTATTTTATTTTATCAATTTATTATTTTATTCTCATTCTACGTGACTTTACCGAAATAACCAAAGAAGATTACTCATCCTATTCATCATCCTAAATCCGCATCCTATTAATCCTCCTCATCCTATTCATCCTCCTCATCTTACTCATCCTATTCATCCTTCTCAGCCTCATCCTCCTCATCCTATTAATCCTCCTCATCCTATTCATCCTTCTAATGCTACTCATCCTATTCATCCTCCTCATCCTATTCATCCTCCTCATTCTCCTCTCTTTCTCTCCCGCACGCACGTGGATTGCATAGAGCCAACCCTAAAACGATCGGGCTGTGACTTTAGGCGATAGCTCACCCAGCCTGAGAGTTGGACGTAGTCGCAGCATACAGTAGTCGTACGTTACGTACAGCTATTGTATGCTGCGATTTTTAGGGTGTTTAGATATATAAAAAGTTGTCAAACGATTTGTTTTTATTTACCTATGTAAATTTGGACACATTTATTCTATCTGGAGGTCACATCCATCGAACAGGAATTCGCTCCGCTTATTTCTTCACAACGAATTCTTTATTTATTCCACCCCCCCCCCCCCCCCCCCCACCGCCGTAACTACTTTCGCTCAGGCCGTGAACTTCAACGTAGAACGGGGAGGCCTAAACGGAAGGGAGGCGACGCGAACGAGCGAGGGCCTTCAAGGCCCGAATCGGCCCGTGGGGGGTTGACCCGTCCCTGGCCACCGGGTGGGCCCACACAAAGCACACTGGACTCTACGGGTTGCCAACGCCAACGCGAGGAGCCATTCCGGGGGGGAGACGTCTCAATTAAATTCGATTTTCTCCAAATATCCCCGACTCTTGGAACGAAACTAAATCTCTCCCCAATTGCTCTCAACGGTAACCGCCGCAGGCAGGCAGGCAGGGAGGGGGGGGGCCGGTCGACGCCAACTCCGGCCGAGACTCCGGTAACCTCGGCCAAAGCCCCGGAGAGGTTTCCGCGACCCTGGCATGAAGCGCCGCCGCTGGAGCACCCCGAGATTCCGTAAAAAGTCAATAAACAAAAGTAGGTTGTAAATAACGGGAGAGTGTTGGGGGGGGGCTAGGGGAGCAGCAATGCGGAGCCGCCTTGGGGGAAAGCCGAGCTTTTACAGAAATTGAGTCAGAATCAGCTTCGCGATGCTTTATTTATCCTGGAGGAATCGAGGGTCAGACCAGGTCCCCCATCCCCCCCCCCCGCCCACTGAAGTTGCCCCAAGGGTTTGTAGCGATTGGAGGTCGAGGTTCGACCCGGCCCGCTGGTGCAGCCGCCGCCGCTCCCTTCCTTCTGCCAGGTGCCCGCCAAACGGTCGCGAGCCGAGTTCGATTCCCCGGCTCGCGGGCCGCCAGCAGACAGCGGCGGTTGTCTGAACCGGCCGTGGGCCTCTCTTAGGTCGACTCAGACGAAAAATGAGTAGGTTGGCGTGGTGCCTAACAACAGCAAAAAAAACACAGAAAACACATCGCCACCAGGGAGACGAAAGGTGGCCGGGCGTGTTGATGGCCAACTTCTGCCGCTGTTGAGCCGGTGCTCGCTAACAGCAGCCAAGCAGCCTGTGTGGGCTATACGGGTGGGTGGCGGGGAAGCTTTGTCTTTGTGTGGGGAGTGGCGTTTCAGCGGCTCACTCAAATCACTGCACTCCGATGCTCCCCGCTGTGGAATTGAGGCGCAGATTTTGCCAGCGCCTCCCAGAGAGGGAGGGATGTCATAATTTACCGGTAGGACGTGGATTTTGTCCTCGGATGGCGGGCAGAATGATAGGACAGACGGACAGATTGATGGGCAATGTTTTCCAGAGCAATATAAACTAAAATATATATTTTTTATTGTAAAAGGTAAGGCCCACTGAGCCATGTCGATATTTTTTGAGAAGCGACCTGACCACCTATTTTACAGCTCAACACAAACGGCTTAACATCGCGTGGAATTTTACCACAGCCAAAAAGCTCTCAACGCGTTTGCTTGGTTCAACATTTTGGTGGGAAAAACCGGAGGGCCCGGATAGAAATCCACGCGAGCACGGGGGGAGACACGCAAACTCCAAATATACAACAGGCGTCAAGGTCGAGATTGAACCCATGTCCTACTGCATACCAGGCAAGGGAGCTCACATCACGCCGCCGTTAACAAAACAAGACACATCGGCACGTTTTCGCCATGTGTTTATCATCTTTCGTTTTTTCCTAACGGTGCAGCGGACCCAACAAAATGCTTCGGGGCGCCTTACGCGAAATAAATTAAAATAGACATCTCTGTACCAAAATTACCGTCGCGTACACAACGCTCATGGCCAACGCCACTTGTGTGCACCTGACAAAAGGGTGCCTCCGTTTAAAAAAAAAACTCACAAATTCGTTATGAGACCTCCTTTGCCAGTAACAAGATATAGTAATAGGTTTTTGTGCCAGTTAACAGGGTAAAACCTATTACTATACGCGGTTTTGTTGAAAGCGACGCTGGTGAGAGAGACAAAATAATAGGTCGCTTTTATTCATTGGGGATGGCTCTTTTTTAAGTAACAATTTCTTTTCGAATTTAACAAATCACTCCACCGAATGTTGCGTTGGCAGACTTTCAAGTATTTAAAAAAAAAAGTGGCTGCGTTTTGCGCAAGCGCTCCATGCCCCTGCGAATCCCAGCGTCACCCGAAGTTAGATTCCCGCTCACGGCCAACAAACATCGGTGACGATTATCTGAACCGGTCCTGGAGCCTCCCCTAGGCCGACTCAGCTTCAAATGAGCATCTGGTGCAATGTATAAGCATCGCCACTGGGGAGACAAAGGCGGCCGGGCGTGGTGCTGACCATCCACGCCCTCGTGTGCCGTGGTGATGTTTAGGTCCAGTGGTCCCTCGGTTAACGATATTAATTGGATTTTGATTTAAAGCTTTCGTGACTGCAGGGATTAATATTCTTGGTTCTTTCGGTAAAGTCACCACGTAGAAGGGAAACAATAAAACGATATTTATTATTTTAGCAGGGAAACAATAAAATAATATTATTATTATTTTACCGAAAGAATAAATAGTATTTTATTGTTTCCCTTCTACGTGACTTTACCGAAAGAACCAAGAATATGATAATAATTGGTTCCACGAAAACCACCGCACATTAAAATGATCGTCAATCTAATACAGGAAATGCACTTTAAAGGCTTAATTTGTTCCAAGGCGATCAATAGTTGAACCCTTTCACCCTAAACGCATAGTTTACAATATTTAAACACGCAATTTTAATAAATAAATGTTATGAGAACATATTAAAGCATTGATATTAATAGAAACATGGATATATAAGGAATACATTGGGACCGTCCATAACTGACGTCACGCGATTTTTGACCCCTCCCCCCCCCTCGTCACACGGCGCCACAAAAAGTCAGACCCCCCCTCAAATATGACGTCACAAAGCTCTGCCCCCCCCCCAAAAAAAATATAAAACATGCTTCAAATCGCTTTAAACTATTGTCATTGTAGTGCGTATTTAATGTGGCGCTGCACTCTGATGTTGTAGGAGAACACATTTATTAAAATGTCTATTTAATTAAGTAGAACGTGTTGTCTATATTTATTTAAAGTTGCGCATTTTGATGTGACGTCACATTTCTCAACCCCCCCCTCCCCTCGTCACACATCGTCACAAATGTCTGACGTCATTTATGGACGGCCCCTTAATGCAGACATGATTCTGTTTGGTGTTCTAACATCTTAACACAAACTGTTTCATTGCCAGCAAGGGTTAAACCAATTGTCATACGAAGGAGCACTTTACCTCATTTGATGCTGAGTCGACCTAGGGGAGGCCCAGGAGCGGTCCAGATAATCGCCGCTGGTGTTGGTGGCCCTGAGCGGGAATCAAACTCATACGCAAAGACAAAGGTCCCCCCGTGTAGCCTACACAGACTGTAGGGGCAAGTGCTGTTAGCGAGCAGCACCTATGAAGGCCGGCACGGCACACACGAGGGGGTGGGTGGCCAGCACCACGCCCGGCCGCCTTTGTCTCCCTAATAGCCACATGTACACACTGCACCAGATACTCATTTGAGGCCGAGTCGACCTAGTGGCGGGGGGGGGCCGGTTCAGATAATCGTCACCGGTGCGGGGAATCTTAACTCGGTTGGCAGGGTTCGTAGCGCCACTGCTCGTCGACACAAAGGCGTGCGTAGCCGCCGCTGTAAAACTCGCTCGGGTAACCCCTCGAAGCAAATTCCCCCACCCTCCCCCTCTCCCCACCCGCGCGCGTACTCGCAGCCTCTCAATATTTAATCGCAGCCGCCGCTTATTGACAGACTGCCGGAGTGCTCCGTCACCCAGCGGGAAGCTTCCACCCCCTCTCCCCACCGTCCCCCGTCATAGATTCCTAGCCACCACCCCCCTCCTCCCCGTCGCCACCGCGGGTTTATCGACCCAGCTTGCCAAAAGCCCCCCACGGCCAAGAGAGCCCCCCCCCCCCTCTCCACCCCTGTGCTTTAACTCGGACCGTGGAAGCAGCGCGTCGGATCCTGCGAGCTCAGCGGATAACGGTGAGCGCTTGCAGTGAGCCAGGGGATGTTAACTACCTCGCCCGGTATGCAGGAGGTCGCGGGTTCGATCCTGACCCGGTGATGCCTGTTGTATACAGGGACTCACTCCACTACTTACGAGCGAGTTAGGTTTCCAGAGTTACGTTCGTAAGTCGATTTGTTCGTAAGTCCAACTTTACTCCCGTCGATTTGAGACACGTACGGCGTGTACACTAAACACGGGGAATGCTTTTAAGAGTTGTACAATCTCCTGTAGATGCCACCGGTTCTTCGCGCGGCGGTTGAACTTACGACACTCGGTCCGAACAGACAACCCAACATACGGACAGGTTTGTTCGTATCTCTGAAAGTTCGCAAGTCGAATGTTCTTAAGTAGAGGAGTCCCTGTATTTGGAGTTCGCGTGTCTCCCTCTCCCCGTGGTCGTGCGGATTTTTCTCGGGGTCCTCCGGTTTCTCCATTCCGCATTCAGAATCAACGTCGCGCGTTCAGAGTATTTGGTTGCTGTAAATATTCACGTGATGGGCCAGTTCGTTGAGCTGTCATTTGTGGGCCAGTTCGCTTCTGAAAAAATATCAATATAGCTCAGTTGGGGGCCTTACCTGCTAAAATTCTAAAATCGTTTTTTTCGCAGTTTTTAGTTTAACAGTCTCACAATCGGCTTCTTGTCCGGGGTATACGTCGTTGGTCGCGTGGGTATAATGTAAACGAAAATTTTTTTATTTACGCGAGAACCGAAATTAGACCCCGTTGTTGTTGTTGTTGTTGTTCTCGAACCTCACCCCACCCACCACCAACCCTCACCCGCCCCCGCAAGGCCATCACCTGTCGGTCTGCCGTCCGCGCGCCCTCTCCTGCTGCTCGCGCTCCGTGGAGGCCCAGCTGGGCCCGGCCGCCCGGCTGGACCTGCAGCGCCTGGTGGAGGAGACCAGCCACTTCCCGCTGGCCGCCTTTGAGTCGCAGTACGGCAAGATGGACGGTAACGCGCCTTGCAGCGCGCGGCACGGTTTGGCCGCTTGGCACGGTTGGCCGCTTGGCACGGTTGGCCGCTTGGCACGGTTTGGCCGCTTGGCACGGTTGGCCGCTTGGCACGGTTGGCCGCTTGGCACGGTTGGCCGCTTGGCACGGTTGGCCGCTTGGCACGGTTTGGCCGCTTGGCACGGTTGGCCGCTTGGCACGGTTGGCCGCTTGGCACGGTTTGGCCGCTTGGCACGGTTGGCCGCTTGGCACGGTTGGCCGCTTGGCACGGTTGGCCGCTTGGCACGGTTGGCCGCTTGGCACGGTTTGGCCGCTTGGCACGGTTGGCCGCTTGGCACGGTTGGCCGCTTGGCATGGTTTGGCCGCTTGGCACGGTTGGCCGCTTGGCACGGTTGGCCGCTTGGCACGGTTTGGCCGCTTGGCACGGTTGGCCGCTTGGCACGGTTGGCCACTTGGCACGGTTGGCCGCTTGGCACGGTTGGCCGCTTGGCACGGTTGACCACTTGGCACGGTTGGCCACTTGGCACGGTTGGCCGCTTGGCACGGTTGGCCACTTGGCACGGTTGGCCGCTTGGCACGGTTGGCCGCTTGGCACGGTTGGCCGCTTGGCACGGTTGGCCACTTGGCACGGTTGGCCACTTGGCACGCTGCTGCTGCTGCTGTTGTTGATCTCATTTTGCACCACCATACGAACCGACCCCGCTAATCAGAGGTGCAGGGGGAAGGACATTAAACTATAGGTCTCTGCATGAGTCTGTGGGTCTCTGCGTGAGTATGTGGGTCTCTGCGTGAGTCTGTGGGTCTCTGTGTGACTCTATGGGTCTCTGTGTGACTCTATGGGTCTCTGTGTGAGTCTATGGGTCTCTGTGTGACTCTATGGGTCTCTGTGTGACTCTATGGGTCTCTGTGTGACTCTGTGGGTCTCTGTGTGACTCTATGGGTCTCTGTGTGACTCTGTGGGTCTCTGTGTGACTCTATGGGTCTCTGTGTGACTCTATGGGTCTCTGTGTGACTCTGTGGGTCTTTGTGTGACTCTATGGGTCTCTGTGTGACTCTATGGGTCTCTGTGTGACTCTATGGGTCTCTGTGTGAGTCTATGAGTCTCTGTGTGACTCTATGGGTCTCTGTGTGACTCTATGGGTCTCTGTGTGACTCTATGGGTCTCTGTGTGACTCTATGGGTCTCTGTGTGACTCTATGGGTCTCTGTGTGAGTCTATGGGTCTCTATGTGAGTCTATGGGTCTCTGTGTGACTCTGTGGGTCTCTGTGTGACTCTATGGGTCTCTGTGTGACTCTATGGGTCTCTGTGTGACTCTATGGGTCTCTGTGTGAGTCTATGAGTCTCTGTGTGACTCTATGGGTCTCTGTGTGACTCTATGGGTCTCTGTGTGACTCTATGGGTCTCTGTGTGACTCTATGGGTCTCTGTGTGACTCTATGGGTCTCTGTGTGAGTCTATGGGTCTCTGTGTGAGTCTATGGGTCTCTGTGTGACTCTATGGGTCTCTGTGTGACTCTATGGGTCTCTGTGTGACTCTATGGGTCTCTGTGTGAGTCTATGGGTCTCTGTGTGAGTCTATGGTTCTCTGTGTGACTCTATGGGTCTCTGTGTGACTCTATGGGTCTCTGTGTGAGTCTACGGGTCTCTGTGTGTGTCTATGGGTCTCTGTGTGACTCTATGGGTCTCTGTGTCCGTATGCTATCCGCGCGCCCTCTCCTGCTGCACGAAAGAATTTCAAAAACACGCCCAGATTAACACGACTGTTTATTATCATCTCTCTCTTCTGTCCTACCCCCCCCCACCCCCGCTAGACTACATGGGCGACCTGCTGCGGCGTGCCGAGGCGTCTCTGCACGACATGTTCGTGCGCTCCTACGGCGTCATCTACACCCAGAACGCCGACCTCTTCCTCTGGCTCTTCTCCCAGCTGCGGCAGTACGCCGGCGTCAGGGCCCCTCCCCCAGCCCCCCCCCGGCCCCCCCACCACCGCCGCCCCCCCCCCGGCGGGCCCCCCCCCGCGTCCCGGCGGTCTCGGCGCGGATCGGACGCCGACGTCGACGCCGGCGATCGTCGGCGGAAGGGCGCGGTGCCGCTCGCCGACCGGGGAGGAAGATCTCCCGGAGGCCGGGCGGACGGAGCGGGGGCACGCCGTGGGGAGGAGGGGTCGCGGCGGGCGGACGACGGTGGACGGCCGGACCCGGCGCCGGACGGGAAGACGACGACGAGGAGGAGGAGGAGGAGGAGGAGGGAGGCCCCCGCCGTCCACCCACGTGGTGGCGGCCGCCGCACGACGGTCGGCGGGTCGGAGGGGACGCTGGGAGAGGGGACAGCTGGCGCGGCGCCGAGCGGCGCGTGGGCAACGGTCGCCCTACAGACGTCACCACGTGAGACGTCATCACATGAGACGTCGTCACGTGAGACGTCACCACGTGAGACGTCATCACGTGAGACGTCACCACGTGAGACGTCATCACGTGAGACGTCATCACGTGAGACGTCATCACGTGACCCGTCGCCACGGGAGACGTCATCACGTGACCCGTCGCCACGGGAGACGTCACCACGGGAGACGTCACCACGGGAGATGTCGTCACGTGAGACGTCATCACGTGAGACGTCATCACGTGAGACGTCATCACGTGACCCGTCACCACGTGAGACGTCACCACAGGAGCCGTCGCCACGGGAGACGTCGCCACGCAGTGTGGTCCAGGATGCACGTGAGTGAATTGTATCGGGGAGCGGCGGTGCAGAGGTTAGCGCGCCGTGCAAACAAACCCATTGACCCGAGAACAATCCCCGCTCATGGCCACGATTATTTGAACCGGTCCTGGGCCTCCCCTAGGTCGACTCAGGCTTACTCTTATCGATGGTTGTGCTCGCAAATGGCACTTCCCCCCGACCGTCTATACTGGCTGTCCGATGTTCTCATCGCAGTATCGGCACTGAGAGGTTTCTCTTTCCTGCGTGGTTCTGTTTCAGGCATCCAAGCACCAATTATCATCTCCTTATCATCATCACCACCACCATCAGAATCTTCGTCATCATTTTCTTCATCCGCATCACCACCACCAGCACCACCTTCATCATCATCCTCATTATCATTATCATCATCCTTGTCATTATCACTGCGACCATCAGCATCTACTTCATCACTCTCATCATTACCATCATCATTCTTATCGCCACCACCACCATCATCATCTTCTTCATCATCCTCACCATTACCACCATCACCATCATTCTTATCACCACCACCACCACCATCATCATCTTCATCATCCTCACCCTCACCATTACCACCACCACCATCGTCATCCTCGTCATCGTCCCACTCGTTGACCCCATCGTCGCTCTTCTCACCGCCGTCGTCATCATCGTCCCGCGCGGCCGCCGCCGTCGACCTGGGCGAGGTGATGTCGGAGTTCTGGTCCCAGCTGCTCGAGCGAATGCTGCAGCTGCTCAACCCCCAGTACCGCTTCTCGGACGGCGACCTCGAGTGCGCCGTGAAGCTCGCCGAGAGCCTGCGGCCCTTCGGCGCCGCGCCCCGCAAGCTCCTGGCGCAGCTGGGCCGGGCGGCGCTCGCCGCGCGCTCGCTCACGCGTGGCCTGCGGCTCGCGGCCGGCGTCGCCAACGCCACGCGCACGGTCAGGGGCTGTGTGCGTGTGTGTCTGTGTGTCTGTGTGTCTGTGTGTCCGTGTGTGTGTGTGTCTGTGTGTGTGTGTCCGTGTGTGTGTGTGTGTGTCTGTGTGTTTGTCCGTGTGTGACCTGGTCAAGGCCTATGATGCCATCAGAAGGCCTGGGCTCTGGGTTCATCTTCGTGCTTTTGGAGTACCTGACCCTCTGCTCACGATCATTAAGGACCTTCATGATGGCGAGCGGGCCCGGGTAAAACTACGTGGCCGGGAGTCGGAGCCATTCCCTGTACACCTCAGGGTGCGACAGGGATGTCCTCTGGCTCCCACATTATTTAACATCTATTTTGACCACGTAGTTCGTGAAGCCTTCAATAGCTGTACCGGGGGAATCTCCATATGGTACAGATATAATGGGAGGCTGATCGATGCCCGGGTGCGGTCAAGGGATGGCTCCCTATTGCTCAACCACGTTATGTATGCTGATGATTTGGTAATAGCTGCTCATTCAGAGGACGAGTTGGAGATGCTGCTGCTGAGACTGGAGCGTGCCACTAAGAGATGGGGCCTTACCATCAGCCCCACCAAAACTAAGCACCTGCCTGGGTATTTTGTACCATCGGACACTCCACCCCCACAACTCCCAATCGGTGATGGGGCAGTTGTGGAGAGAGTGGAGAGTTTCCCATACCTGGGTAGTATGCTTATGACTGGCTCCAGTTTAACAGCAGAGGTCTCACTCCGAATCAGTCGAGCGGCAATATCTTTTCATCGGTTGCGTAACGCTGTGTGGAAGCTACCTGGTCTGTCGCTCCGCACTAAGCTTCAGGTCTTCTCGGCCACGGTCATTCCCTCCCTTCTCTACGCTTGCGAAACGTGGACCCCGCTAAGTGAACATCTTCGCCAGTTAGAAACATTTAGGCTGGCCTGCCTACGATCCATCCTGGGTTTAACCAGACTGGATTGTGTGAGGAGCTCACAAATCCTTGAAAGATCTGGGCAAGGTCCCATCGGTGAGCTCCTCCGGCAGGCAAGGCTGCGTTGGCTGGGTCGTGTAGCCCGCATGCCCAGCCACCGCATGCCGAAACAGCTTTTGTTCGGCCGGATCGAGGGGGCTAAGCGGGCGCGGCACAGGCTAGAGAAGAGATGGAGTGATGTGGTACAGGAGGACCTGGAGCTGAGTGGACTTGCCGATGACTGGTACCAGCGGTGTCAAGATCGGCCTCTGTGGAGGAGGCTCTTGAAGGACGCTGCTACTGGGCAGTTGGAGGCAGTCGCCCTCCAACAACAACGGAGGGTCGAGGAGCGACGCTCAGAACAACGAGCGGAGCGCCGGGTGGCTGAAGCACAGCGGGTTGGCACAGTAGGGGGCACAGGTGGTGCATCAGCCAGTCATCTCAGTCAGTCGACCCGTGGCACCTGGGTCTGCCCCGTGACCTCCTGCCAGCGGGCGTTCGACACTTCACGTGGCCTCAGGGTGCACATGGCCTGGCACAAGCGTCGTGGTGACGTCACCGCCACTTAGTGGTGAATGGCGGTTGTTGTGGCCGTGCGCGTGTTTCCCTGTGTGTGTCCGTGTGTGTGTGTCCGTGTGTGTGTGTGTCCATGTGTGTGTGTGTCCGTGTGTCTGTATGTTTGTCCGTGCGTGTGTGTCCGCGCTATGAACCTGGCAACCCGGGTTCGATTCCCGCTCACGGCCAACACCAGTGACGATTATCTGAACCGGTCGCGGGCCTCCCCTAGGTCGACTCAGCCTCAAATGAGTACCTGGTGCGGTGTGTAAACATTGCCACTAGGGAGACAAAGGCGGTCGGGCGTGGTGCTGGCCACCCACCCCCTCGTGTACCGTTCCGGCCTTCATAGGTGCTCGCTAACAGCACTTGTCCCTACAGTCTGTTAAGGCTATATGGGGGATCTTTTGTGTCCGTGCGTGTGTGTCCGTGTGTGTGTGTCTGTGTGTGTCTGAGTGTCTTTTCATCGGTTGCTCACGATCATTAAGGACCTTCCTGATGGTGAGCGGGCCCGGGTAAAACTACGTGGCCGGGAGTCGGAGCCATTCCCTGTACACCTTGGGGTGCGACAGGGATGTCCTCTGGCTCCCACATTATTTAACATCTATTTTGACCACGTAGTTCGTGAAGCCTTCAATAGCTGTACCGGGGGAATTTCCATCTGGTACAGATATAATGGGAGGCTGGTCGATGCCGGGTGCGGTCAAGGGATGGCTCCCTATTGCTCAACCACGTTATGTATGCTGATGATTTAGTTATAGCTGCTCATTCAGACGAGGAGTTGGAGGCGGTGCTGCTGAGACTGGAGCGTGCCACTAAGAGATGGGGCCTTACCATCAGCCCCACCAAAACTAAGCACCTGCCTGGGTATTTTGTACCATCGGACACTCCAACCCCACAACTCCCAATCGGTGATGGGGCAGTTGTGGAGAGAGTGGAGAGTTTCCCATACCTGGGCAGTGTGCTCATGAGCAGCTCTGGTTTGACAGCAGAGGTCTCACTCCGAATCAGTCGAGCGAGATTATCTTTTCATCGGTTGCGTAACGCTGTGTGGAAGCTACCTGGTCTGTCGCTTCGCATGAAGCTTCAGGTCTTTTTGGCCACAGTCATGCCCTCCCTTCTCTACGCTTGTGAAACGTGGACCCCACTAAGTGAACATCTTTGCTGGTTAGAAACATTTAGGCTGGCCTGCCTACGATCCATCAAGGGTTTAACCAGGCTGGATTGTGTGAGGAGCTCACAAATCCTTGAAAGATGTAGACAAAGTCCCATCGGTGAGCTCCTCGGGATGGCAAGGCTGTGTTGGCTGGGCCATGTAGTCCGCATGCCCAGCCACCGCATACCTAAACAGCTTTTGTTTGGCCGGATCGAGGGGGCTAAACGGGCGCGGCACGGGCTAGAGAAGAGATGGAGTGACGTGGTACAGGAGGATGTGGAGCTGAGTGGACTTGCCGATGACTGGTACCAGCGGTGTCAAGATCGGCCTCTGTGGAGGAGGCTCATGAAGGACGCTGCTGGGCAGTTGGAGGCAGTCGCCCTCCAACAACAACGGAGGTCGGAGGAGCGACGCTCACAACAACGAGCGGAGCGCCGGGTGGCTAAAGCACAGCAGGTTGGCACAGTAGGGGGCACAGGTGGTGCACCAGCCAGTCATCTCAGTCATCTCAGTCAGTCGACCCGTGGCACTTGGGTCTGCCCCGTGACCTCCTGCCAGCGGGCGTTCGACACTTCACGTGGCCTCAAGGTGCACATAGCCTGGCACCAGCGCCGTGGTGACATCACCGCCACTTAGTGGCGAATGGCGGTTGTTGTTGTTGTGTATGTGTGTGTATGTGTGTGCTACGAACCCGGCAACCCGAGTTCGACAATTATCTGAACCGGTCATGGGCCTCCCCTAGATCGACTCAGCTTCAAATGAATACCTAGTGCGGTGTGTGAAAACATCGTCACTGGAGATACAAAGGCGGCCGGACGTGATTCTGGCCACCCACCCCCTCGTACTGACCTGGCCTTCATCGGTGCTACTCGCGAAACAGCACTTGCCCCAACAGTCTATACAGGACACACAGGGGACCTTTATCTCTCTGCGTCTTGGTGTATACCGAGTGTGACCTCCATGGTAACCAGGCGTATGGTGGAGAGGTCACGAACCCCTCGCTCCGCTACGGCTCCCCCGTTGGACACAGCGGTGGGCACAGCGGTGGACACACGCTCTGTGCTGAGTACACACTCCCCACTCCTCCCCCCCCCCACATCTCCTCCCCACTCCTCCCCACGTCTCCTACACACTCTTCCACCCACCCCCCCACATCTCCTCCCTACTCCCCCCCCACATCTCCTCCCACTCCTCCCCACGTCTGCCCCCCCCCCACGTCTCCTCCCCGCTCCTCCCCCCTCCCCACATCTCCCCCCCCCCCACATCTCCTCCCCACTCCCCCCCCCCACATCTCCTCCCCACTCCCCCCCCCACGTCTCCTCCCCACTCCTCCCCCCACTCCCCCCCCACATCTCCTCCCCACTCCCCCCCCACATCTCCTCCCCACTCCCCCCCCCCACATCTCCTCCCCACTCCCCCCCCCACATCTCCTCCCCACTCCCCACCCCCACGTCCCCTCCCCACTCCCCCCCCCACGTCTCCTCCCTACTCCCCTCCCCACTCCTCCCCCACGTCTCCCCCCCCCCCACATCTCCCCCCCACCCCCCCCCCCACCCCGCCGCGTCTCTCCCTGCCGTGCAGGTGCCCCTGTCGGCCGAGTGCGTGCGCTCCCTGGTGCGCTTGTGGTACTGCCCGCTCTGCGGTGGTGGCGGTGCCGCGCCGCCGCCCTGCCACGCGTACTGCCTCAACGTGCTCAAGGGCTGCCTGCCGCACGCCGCCGACATGGACGCAGCCTGGAACAGCTTCGTGGGTGCGCCACGCGGGCCCGCCCAGCGCTTCGTTCCGCTGATTCCGTTCCGCTGATTTCGTTACGCTGATTTCGTTACGCTGATTTCGTTACGCTGATTTCGTTCCGCTGATTTCGTTCCGCTGATTTCGTTACGCTGATTTCGTTCCGCTGATTTCGTTCCGCTGATTTCGTTCCCCCCTGAGTCATTCCGCCGGGTCATTCCCCGAGTCGTTCACACCGAATCATTCCACTGATTCAGTAACACGGAATCGTCCTCCCGATTAATTCAACTGGTTGCTTCTCTGATTAATTCCACTGATTCGTTCCGCTGATTCATTCCACTGATTCGTTCCACTGATTCACTCCCCCGATTCATTCCACTGAATCATTCCACCGATTCAGTAACACGGAATCGTCCTCCCGATTAATTCAACTGGTTGCTTCTCTGATTAATTCCACTGATTCGTTTTGCTGATTCATTCCACTGATTCGTTCCACTGATTCACTTCCCCGATTCATTCCACTGAATAATTCCACCGATTCGTAACACGGAATCGTCCTCCCGATTAATTCAACTGGTTGCTTCTCTGATTAATTCCACTGATTCGTTTTGCTGATTCATTCCACTGATTCGTTCCACTGATTCACTCCCCCGATTCATTGCAATGAATCATTCTCCCGATTCATTCCACTGGTTTCTTCCCCGATGCATTCTACTGATTCATTGCACTGATTAATTCCCCCGATTAATTCTGCCGAATCGTTCTCCCGATTAATTCCTCCTGTGCCTTCTCCGATTAATTCCACTGAATCATTCCACTGATTCATTTGACTGATTCATTCCGCCGATTCTCCCCCCCCCCCCCCCGATTCATTTCCCCCCCGATCCATTGCACTGATTTGAATCACCTTGCTACGTAAACTTGCAGGAACGACCTCGCGGGGGGGGGGGGCGCCTCAGCCGATTGTCCTGCAAACTGCCGCCATGACGATGACGATGATGATGACGACAATGATGGTGATGATGATGACAACGATGATGACAATGATGACGACAATGATGACGATGATGACGACGATGACGACGACGATGACGACGATGACGACGACGACGATCACGACGACGATGATGACGATGATGACGACGACGATCACGACGATGACGATCCGCTCCGGTGGCGGAGTCACCGCGCTCCGGCGCGGCGCGGGGGCTCGTCCACAACCACGCCTCCCAGCCGGCACTCGCGGCTCGCCCGTTCCTCCGAACGTTCACGCCGCGCGGCATCAGCCGGGACGCCTTCTTGCCCGGCCGCGGGCTCGTCGGCCGAGAGCGCGCTAACCGCTGCGCCGCCGTTCCCCGCCCCACCACGCAGACGCGATGCTGCAGCTGACGGAGCGACTGGAGGGTCCCTTCAACGTGGAGACGGTCCTGGCTCCGATCGACGTGAGGATCTCGGACGCGATCATGCACCTCCAGGAGAACAGCGTCCAGGTGTCCACGCAGGTGAAGCGCAAATGACGGCGGCGGCGGCGGCGGCGGCGGCGACGATCCGTTCACGGGGCGACACTCGAAAGAATTCGGCCGCTTGACGCGCCGTGTCCACGCCGCGGCACGCGGAACGCTGCGGTACAGTGGAGCACGTGGAACGATGCAGCGCGCGGTACAGTGATGCGGTACGTGTAACGGTGCAGTACGTGTAATGGTGCAGTACGTGGAATGATGCGGTACGTGTAACGGTGAGGTACGTGTAATGGTGCGGTACGTGTAATGGTGCAGCACGCGGTACAGTGATGCGGTACGTGTAATGGTGCAGTACGTGGAATGATGCGGTACGTGTAATGGTGCGGTACGTGTAATGGTGCGGTACGTGTAATGGTGCAGCGCGCGGTACAGTGATGCGGTACGTGTAATGGTGCAGTACGTGGAATGATGCGGTACGTGTAACAGTGCGGTACACGGAATGATGCGGTACGTGGCGCGATGATGCAGTGCTCAGAACGATGACGCAGCACGTGGAATTGTGCGGCGCGCTTAACGATGATGCAGCACGCGGAACGGCGCCATAACGCGCCGGGGCTTCACCGCGTCACGGCCAACTCATCCACCGCTGCGTCACTCGCGGGCGGCAGTGTCTCCTGCTGCTGCTGCTGATCCCGCGGACGCCTTCAACCAGGGCCTTCGTCGCTCTGCGTACTCTCCCAGTAACCGCCGTGCCGCGCCCCCAGATCTTCGCGGAGTGCGGGATCCCCAAGCCCGGCAGGGCGCACCAGGCCGGCAACGGGGCGGCGCCGTCCGGCTACGGTGGCAGGGGGAGGGTCGGCCAGAGCCGCCCGTCGGCTCCCACCGCCTCGCCCAGCACCACCATCGTCCACCTGGTGAGGTCCCCCACCCCCGGTGTTCAGGTCGCGGTCGTTCAAGTCCACCCCCCCCCCCTTCCCGTGGGTGGAGTCGTTTAAATTGGTGTCGTTCAGGTCCCCCCCCCCTCCCCTGAGGGTGGAGTCGTTCAGGTCCCCGCCCTGAGGATGGAGTCGTTCAGGTCCCCCCCCCCTCCCCTGTGGGTGGAGTCGTTCAGGTCGGGGTCGTTCAAGTCCCCCCCCCCCCAGCGGCCTCTAGTTGAGATGGAGGTCGACTCGTGATCGGCCCGCGAGTGACGCAGCGGTGGATGAGTTGGCCGTGACGCGGTGAAGCCCCTGCGCGTTATGGCGCCGTTCCGCGTACTGCATCATCGTTAAGCGCGCTGCACAATTCCACGGACTGCATCATCATTCCACGTACTGCATCGTTCTGAGCGCTGCATCATCATTCCACGTAGTGCATCGTTCCGCGTACTGCGGTGCGAGAGGCTTTGGGTTTCGGGGGCCACCAGCTCGACACGGAGACAGGCCACGCAGACCGAGACGCCAGCGACTCCCAGTCCGATGCTCCCACGATCCACTCCTTCCCGCGTCCTCTCTCTCTCTCTCTCCTGCGCCGGATTGACGATGCCGTTAATTATTGTCCCGCCGTCCCCCGACTCGTCCCATAGATCACCGCCGTGACCGCCGCTTGCCTCTCCGCCTGCGATCGTTGGCCGTAATTACTCTGCCCGTAACTCCTCCGTCGGAGCGCTTGTGTGTGCGTGCGTGCCTGTGTGTGTGTGTGCGTGTGTCTGTGCGTGCGTGCCTGTGTGTGTGTGTGTCTGTGTGTGTGTGCGTGCGTGCCTGTGTGTGTGTGTGCGTGTGTGTGTGCGTGTGTCTGTGTGTGTGCGCGTGTGTGTGTGTGCGTGCCTGTGTGTGTGCGCGTGTGTGTGTGCGTGCGTGTCTGTGTGTGTGCGTGTGTCTGTGTGTGTGCGTGTGTGTGTGCGTGCGTGCCTGTGTGTGTGTGCGCGTGTGTGTGTGCGTGCGTGCCTGTGTGTGTGCGCGTGTGTGTGTGTGCGTGCGTGTCTGTGTGTGTGCGTGTGTCTGTGCGTGCGTGCCTGTGTGTGTGTGTGTGCGCGTGTGTGTGTGTGTGCGTGCGTGTCTGTGTGTGTGCGCGTGTGCGTGCGTGCGCGTGCATGTGTGTGTATGTGTGTGTGTCTGTGCGCGCGCGTGTGTGCGTGAGCGTGCCTGTGTGTGTGTGCGCGTGCGTGCATGTGTGAGCGTGTGTGTGAGTGCCTATGTGTGTGTTCGTGTGTGTGCTTGTGTGCGTGTGTATTTGTATGTGTGTGCGTGTGCATGTGTGTGTGCGCGTGTATGAACGTGTGTGTGCGTGCCTGTTTGTTCGTGTGAGAGTGCGTGCGTGCCTGTGTACGTGCGTGCGTGCCTGTGTGTACGTGTGTGCGTGCCTGTGTGTACGTGCGTGCGTGCCTGTGTGTACGTGCGTGCGTGCCTGTGTGAGCATGCGTGCGTGCCTGTGTGAGAGTGTGTGTACTTGTGTGAGCGTGTGTACGTGCGTGTGAGAGTCTGTGTACGTGTGTACGCGCGTGTGAGAGTGTGTGTACGTGTGTGAGCGTGTGGTACGTGCGTGTGAGAGTGTGTGTACGTGTGTGAGCGTGTGTACGTGCGTGTGAGAGTGTGTGTGCGTGTGTACGTGCGTGCGTGCGTGTGAGAGTGTGTGTACGTGTGTGTGAGAGTGTGTGTAAGTGTGTGTGCGTGTGTACGTGCGTGCGTGCGTGCGTGTGAGAGTGTGAGAGTGTGTGTACGTGCGTGTGAGAGTGTGTGTAAGTGTGTGTGCGTGTGTACGTGCGTGCGTGTGTACGTGCGTGTGAGAGTGTGTGTACGTGTGTGTACGTGTGTACGTGCGTGTGAGAGTGTGTGTAAGTGTGTGTACGTGTGTGTACGTGTGTACGTGCGTGTGAGAGTGTGTGTACGTGTGTGCGTGCGTGCGTGCAGTAGTGGGGAGCGGTAGTGCTCAACGGTCAGCGAGTGGCGCTGTGATCATCGCTCGCGGTCAACACCGCTGACGATTATCGGAATCCGTCCTCAAATGAGTAGCTGGTGCGCTGTGTAAACATCGCCACTGGGGAGACAAAGGCGGCCGGGCGTGGTGCTGGCCACCCACCCCCTCGTGCGCCGTGGCGGCCTTCACAGGTGCTGCTCGCTAACAGCACTTGCCCCCAACAGTCCGTGAAGGCTACACGGGGGATCTTTGCCTTTGTAGGCGGAACGCGGCTTTCCGTGGGCACCTGAATGTGAGCCACGTGGTGCCGCCCCCCCCCAACCCCCTGCCCCCCCCCCCACTGCACCCCCCCCACTGCACCCCACCACACCCCCCGCCTCCCCACGTGGTGCAGGTGCGGGAGGCGAGGGACACTCTGCGCAGGATGAAGTCCTTCTGGGCCTCGCTGCCGTTCAGTGTCTGCAACACGGACGGGGTGGCAGCGGAGATCTCCAACGAGGAGGAATGCTGGAACGGAGAGGAGGAGGGCAGGTGAGCCATCTCCTCCTTCCCTCTGCCAGGTCCCCCCCCAGAGCCATCTCCTCCTTCCCTCTGCCAGGTCCCCCCCCCCCCCAGAGCCATTTCCTCCTTCCCTCTGCCAGGTCCCCCCCCAGAGCCGTCTCCTCCTTCCCTCTGCCAGGTCCCCCCCCCCAGAGCCATCTCCTCCTTCCCTCTGCCAGGTCCCCCCCCCCCCCCCCAGAGCCATCTCCTCCTTCCCTCTGCCAGGTCCCGTCCCCCCCAGAGCCATCTCCTCCTTCCCTCTGCCAGGTCCCGTCCCCCCCAGAGCCGTCTCCTCCTTCCCTCTGCCAGGTCCCCCCCCCCCCCGAGCCATCTCCTCCTTCCCTCTGCCAGGTCCCCCCCCCACCCCAGAGCCGTCTCCTTCCCTCTGCCAGGTCCCCTCCCCCCCCAGAGCCATCTCCTCCTTCCCTCTGCCAGGTCCCCTCCTCCCCCCCCAGAGCCATCTTCTCCTTCCCTCTGCCAGGTCCCCCCCCCAGAGCCGTCTCCTCATTCCCTCTGCCAGGTCCCCCCCCCCCAGAGCCGTCTCCTCCTTCCCTCTGCCAGGTCCCCCCCCGAGCCGTCTCCTCCTTCCCTCTGCCAGGTCCCCCCCCCCCAGAGCCGTCTCCTCCTTCCCTCTGCCAGCCCCCCCCCCCCAGGGCCGTCTCCTCCTTCCCTCTGCCAGGTCCGCCCCCCCAGAGCCATCTCCTCCTTCCCTCTGCCAGGTCCCCCCCTCCCCCCAGAGCCGTCTCCTCCTTCCCTCTGCCAGCCCCCCCCCCCAGGGCCGTCTCCTCCTTCCCTCTGCCAGGTCCGCCCCCCCAGAGCCATCTCCTCCTTCCCTCTGCCAGGTCCCCCCCTCCCCCCAGAGCCGTCTCCTCCTTCCCTCTGCCAGGTCCCCCCCCCCCCCCAGAGCCATCTCCTCCTTCCCTCTGCCAGGTCCCCCCCCCCCCCCCCAGAGCCATCTCCTCCTTCCCTCTGCCAGGTCCCCCCCCCCAGAGCCATCTCCTCCTTCCCTCTGCCAGGTCCCCCCCCCAGAGCCATCTCCTCCTTCCCTCTGCCAGGTCCCCCCCCCTCCCGAGCCATCTCCTCCTTCCCTCTGCCAGGTCCCCCCCCCCAGAGCCATCTCCTCCTTCCCTCTGCCAGCCCCCCCCCCCAGGGCCGTCTCCCCTCTTAGTGGACAACCACGGCAGTTGACCTCCCGGAAAGCACGACTGGGTCTCATCGACCCCCAGGGGAGCGAAGTCGACGACGATGACGACGACGATGACGACAATGGCGATAACGATGACGATAACAACGTTGACGACAATGACGATAACGATGATGCCAACGACGATGACAGTTTCAGTTTCATTTATTTGGTATAGCCCTGTGAGACATTCGGCTCTTGAATCGGGTGCAACAGCAACAAACAAAAAAAACAAAAACATGAACAAGAAGACATCTTAAAGTGACTATGTGACTGTGCAAACAGAAAATCCAGGAAAAAAACATCAAAATATTTCTGAAAAAGCACCGTACACCAACGCTGTGTGCAAAAATCCCAGTGGGATGCAAGTCAAACAACAACAACCACAAGACAACTTAGATTAAGGCCATCAGTCTAACTCCGTACTACAACAAAACAAAAACATGGCCAAACCAAAAAAACGTTTTCGAAATCACCAAAATAAAGCCATAAATGCAATGTAACAGTGATCATAGGGACTGTGACCGAATTTTTAACAATAAACTACATAAATAACACGCAACACCAAACCCTAGAGCCACAGCTGGCTGCATGAGTCACTCCACAAAACAACAGGAGCATCAGTCGGAGTATCACATTTTTCAATGCACCTTTAAGATCAGCACACTAAATCAAAATACAGATAATACTTTGCAGCGGTCATCCGGAGCGAAACATTTTATTTTATTTTAGGCCACTGAATAGCAGTGGCAGCTAGGGGTGTACATGACGACGACGATGCCTCTCTCTCCTCTGCAAGGTATCTGCGCGAGGTGGTGGGCGATGGCTTGGCCCAGCAGAGGGACAACCCGGAGGTGAAGGTGGACGTGACCCGGCCCGACCTCCAGTCCCGCCGGCAGATCATGGCGCTGCGCATCATGACCAACCAGCTGCACGGCGCCTTCCACGGCCACGACACCCACTTCCCCGACAGCAGTGAGCACTGACAACCCACCGCCCCCCCCCCCCCCCCCCAGACGCGCCACCCCCTGATGATTAAGGAATGGTGGTGGTGTTGGTGGTGGTGCCTCTTGAGGCTCGGAGCCTTTTCATTCTTCTTTGCTCGAGGACCTCCGAACGTCGGAAACCGCCAGCTCGCGTGCTCACCCTTGCCCGCCCGCGTTATGCCAAACGGAACAAGCGGACTCGCGTGCCCCCCACCCTCCTCCCCCCCCCCCCCCGGTTTGTGTCCACCCCGGCAGGCGACGAGTGGGGTTCGGGCAGCGGGGACTGCGGGGAGGAGACGTGCCCAAGGCCAGCGGAGCCCCCCCGGGCGTCCCTGCCGCCGTCCTCCGGGGGACGCGCGCACGAGGGGAGCCCATCCCGGGCCCCTCCGCCGTCCTCGTCCCGCTCCGCTCTTGGCCTCCTCGCAGCCGCGCTCGCAGCGATGCTCCGGCGATTGGAATAGGGGGGCGGGGGGGGTTCGAGGGAGCATGTGCGTGTGTGTGTACAGTGTGTGTGTGTATGTGTGTGTGTGCGTGTGGGGAGCGGTAGTGTAGCGGTTAGCGCGCTGCGCTATGAACCTGGCGACCCGGGTTCGATTCCCGCTCACGGCCAACACCAGTGACGATTATCTGAACCGGTCCCGGGCCTCCCCTAGGTCGACTCAGCCTCAAATGAGTACCTGGTGCGGTGTGTAAACATCGCCACTAGGGAGACAAAGGCGGTCGGGCATGGTGCTGGCCACCCACCCCCTCGTGTACCGTGCCGGCCTTCATAGGTGCTCGCTAACAGAACTTGCCCCTACAGCCTGTTACAGGCTATATGGGGGATCTTTGTCTTTATCTTTGTGTGCGTGTGTACACAGTGTGTGTGTATGTGCGTGTGTGTATGTGCGTGTGTGTATGTGCGTGTGTGTATGTGCGTTTGTGTGTACACAGTGTGTGTGCGTGTGTATGTGTGTGTGTGTGTACACAGTGTGTGTGTGTATGTGCGTGTGTGTGTATGTGCGTGTGTGTGTATGTGCGTGTGTGTGTATGTGCGTGTGTGTGTATGTGCGTGTGTGTGTATGTGCGTGTGTGTGTATGTGCGTGTGTGTGTATGTGCGTGTGTGTGTATGTGCGTGTGTGTGTACACAGTGTGTGTGTGTACTGTATGTGCGTGTGTGTGTATGTGTGCGTGTACACAGTGTGTGTATGTATGTGCGTGTGTGTATATATGCGTGTGTGTATGTGCGTTTGTGTGTACACAGTGTGTGTGTATGTGCGTGTGTGTGTATGTGCGTGTGTACACAGTGTGTACTCTTTGGTTCTATTGGGTAAAGTCACGTAGGTGAAAATAAAATAACAAAAAATCACGACGTTTCGGCCACAACACAAGCGGCCTTCATCAGGTGAAGGGACGAGACTGTCTGGAGGACAGCGCTGGAGTAACTGTGACCAGTTACAAGCTAATCTCTCAGCTATTTCAATGCTAAATTCTATGCTGATTCCTTTGTCAAGGGGTACCTCTGCGGATGTGTATACTTTAACTTAGCTATTTCAATGAGCCATTTCAATGCTAAATTATATGCTAATTCCTTTGTCAAGGCGCTTTGTGTTTTCTTCTCACACAGCTTAAAGGTCGTGATCTGAGCGTGGCTTCTTCCACTCCAGCGCTGTCCTCCAGACAGTCTCGTCCCTTCACCTGATGAAGGCCGCTTGTGTTGTGGCCGAAACGTCGTGATTTTTTGTTATTTTATTTTCACCTACGTGACTTTACCCAATAGAACCAAAGAGTATGGATCCTAGCAGTCACGAAAGCTTTAAATCTAGAATACACAGTGTGTGTATGTGCGTGTGTGTACACAGTGTGTGTATGTGCGTGTGTGTATGTGCGTGTATGTGTACACTGTGTGTGTATGTGCGTGTGTACAGTGTGTGTGTGCGTGTGTGTACGTGTACACAGTGCGTGTGTGTGTATGTGCGTGTGTGTGTATGTGCGTGTGTACACAGTGCGTGTGTGTGTATGTGTGTGTGCGTGTATGTGCGTGTGTACACAGTGCGTGTGTGTGTATGTGCGTGTGTGTGTATGTGCGTGTGTGTGTACACAGTGTGTGTGTGTGCGTGTGTATGTGCGTGTGTACAGTGTGTGTGTGCGTGTGTATGTCCGTGTGTACACAGTGTGTGTGTGCGTGTGTATGTGCGTGTGTGTGTGCGTGTGTATGTGCGTGTGTGTATGTGCGTGTATGTGTACACAGTGTGTGTGTGTATGTGCGTGTGTACAGTGTGTGTGTGCGTGTATGTGCATGTGTACACAGTGCGTGTGTGTGTATGTGCGTGTGTGTGTATGTGCGTGTGTGTGTACACAGTGTGTGTGTGCGTGTGTATGTGTGTGTGCGTGTGTATGTGCGTGTGTGTATGTGCGTGTATGTGTATACAGTGTGTGTGTGTATGTGCGTGTGTACAGTGTGTGTGTGCGTGTATGTGCATGTGTACACAGTGCGTGTGTGTGTATGTGCGTGTGTGTGTATGTGCGTGTGTGTGTACACAGTGTGTGTGTGTGCGTGTGTGTGTGCATGTGTACACAGTGTGTGTGTGCGTGTGTGTGTACACAGTGTGTGGGTGTTTACGTGTGTGTGTGTGCGTATGTGTGTACACAGTGTGTGTATGTGCGTGTATGTGCGTGCGTGTGTACACAGTGTGTGTGTTGGGGAGCGGTTGTGTAGCGGTTAGCGCGCTGCGCTACGAACCCGGCGACCCGGGTTCGATTCCCGCTCACGGCCAACACCGGTGGCGATTATTTGAACCGGTCACCTGGGCGTCCCCTAGGTCGACTCAGCCTCAAATGAAATACCTGGTGCGGTGTGTAAAACATCGTCACTGGAGAGACAAAGGTGGCCGGGCGTGGTGTTGGCCATCCACTCCCTCGTGTGCCGTTCCGCCCGACATAGGTCTCGCTAACAGCGCTTGCCCCAACAGTCTGTCAAAGGCTACTCGCGTGGGATATTTGTCTTTGTGTAAGCAGGTGCGCGTGCAGGTATAAACGGCTCTCGGACACACGGGCTGCAGAGGGTTTCTTTACTTTGGTCGGTCGCTTCACAGCGACGACTCTAAGACGGCGAGGACAGCTCCCCCCGGACCGTGACGACCCCGACTTCCACAGCAGCCCCGAAACCTCGCTCCTCGCACCTTTTAATCCGCGGCGTGGCCATCGCTCCGCCCCTGGCCACGCCCTTACTTCTCGAACTCCCCGGCGAGTTCCCGATCCTTCCTGGAGATTCCAGATCCGTTCCCTTTCTCTGTCAACTCGCCTGTAATTACCACTTGCGACCGACCGCTAGCCTTGTATATTGTCCTCGCACCTAGAATTACCGCTCGTGACCGCTAGCCCACGCACTGGCTCGACACAGGTATTCATTTCTCACTGCTCGACGGGAGTAGGCACGTGACCAGTAATTGCCACTGCCATAGTGAAAGGCTACGCTGGACATGGTGTTGCCGGATGCGGCCATATTTTCAGGATCACGGACGTGTACATACGTGTGTACATGCGGATGTGTGGGTGCGTGCGTGTGTGTGAGCGATTAGCGCAGACATGGGCAAAGTACGGCCCGTTGGGCTTTTTAATCAGGTCCGCCGAACTTGTCCAAATATTATTAAATTAAATTTTACCTTTCTCCTGTAATGCCCCCCATTTCCCCATTAGATGGCGCACTTTGACCATCCATCTGTTCCTGGCCCGGCCCCTCTGTCAAATTTTAGAACCCATTGTGGCCCGCGAGTCAAAAAGTTTGGCCACCCCTGGTAGCGCGTTGCGTTACGAACCCGGCGACCCGAATTCGATTTCCGCTCATTATATGAAGCGGTCCTGGGCCTCCCCTGGGTCGACTCAGCCTCAAATGAGTACCTGGTCCGGTGTGTACAACATCGTCACTGGGGAGACAAAGGCGACCGGGCGTGATGCTGGCCACCTAACCCCCTCGTGTGCCGTGCCGGCCTTCATAGGCGGTGCTCGGAAACAGCACTTGCCCCACCAATCTGTTAAGGCTACACGGGGGATCTTTGTCTTCGCGAGTTTGTGCAAGCGAGCGAAAACGCAGCGGCAGTGCAGCGGTTAGCGCACGGCGCCGCGAACCCGGCGGCCCGAGTTCGCTTCCCGCTCGCGGCCATCATCAGCGGTGAGCGATTTCGTTTTGTTGCATCAAGTCACGAGCACCTTCCTCGCAAGCTTTCCCCTAAGCCACGCTGGTCAACCATGCAATGTCATCTGCATGGGGAAGCTGTGGCGAAGCTATGGCCTTGGGACACGAGATCCCTCCAATGGCAACCTCCCCACCACCCTGATCCCCAGCACCTTCTCTCACCGCCTGGGTTACTACCCATTGGATGTTAACTCCCTCGCCTGGTGTGCAGGAGGTCGGCTCGTGGGTTCGATCCCGACCCTGACACCTGCTGTATATTTGGAGTTTGCGTGTCTCTCTCCCCGTGGTCGTGTGGATTTTGCTCCGGGTCCTTCCACTTTTTTTGTATTTCCACCTCCACATTTAAAAACATTACCCGTTCAGATCATTTGACTGCTGCTGTAAATTTCCACGCGACGATGAGCCACTTCGTTGGGATATCGTTTGTGATGGCCAGGTCGCTTCTGAAAAAGAGCTACGTAGCTCAGTGGGCCTTACCCGCTGGTAAAATAAAACAAAGTTCGTAGTTTTCTTTTTAAAAAAATACATTTGAGCTCTCCACGTCTGGGGGGCAACTCCCCCCCCCCCGTGTTCCTCAAGTATGATTTGTTTTTGTCTACATTCATGAGGTGTAACTTATGAGCGGGTCATAGCACGGTAATTCCCCCCCCCCCCCCCCCCATTCATGTCTCTTCGCCCCTTTTGTCGTTTCTCAAATATACGTCGTCAATACAGGGACTCCTCTACTTACGAACGAGTTAGGTTCCAGAGGTCTGTTCGTAAGTCCAAACTTTACTCCTGTTGATTACAAACATGTTGTAGAGCGTGTGCACTAAACACGGTGAATGGCTTTAAAAGTTGTATAATCTCCTGTAGCTGTTGATGCCACTGGTCCTTCACGTTGTGTAGATGCCACTGGTTCTTCACGTTCTGTAAATGTAGATGCCACTGGTTTTCACGTTCTGTAGATGTAGATGCCACTGGTTCTTCACGTTCTGTAGATGTAGATGCCACTGATTCTTCACGTTCTGTAGATGCCACTGGTTCTTCACGTTCTGTAGATGTAGATGCCAATGGTTCTTCACGTTCTATAGATGTAGATGCCACCACCGCAATATATTGCGCGACGGTTGAACTTACGGCTCTCCGTCCGAACAGGCAACTGGACATACGGACAGGTTTGTTCGTATCTCTGAAAGATCGTAAGTCGAATGTTCGTAAGTAGAGCAGTATGGCCACCACGACCTGTTTAGCGTCACCTCGACCCGCACTCACGTCGTCCGTCTTTTCTCGTATATCCGTCGGCCTTCGTCACCAGCTACCAACCTGGACACGAACTACCTTGCGGCGTCGTGCGTAAAGAATTGTACCGTACTGCAGAGTATAATATATTATTTACGCACAGCATTTACGCGATTTTAAAGTGTAGTGTATCGTATTGTACCCTGTACAATTTGTGTTCAAAGTTTACTGCTGTTACACTAGTGCCGAATACAGTATTTTTAGTCATTTAACGTAACGTCGCGGGCACGTCCGGGATGAAGATGCGCGCGTTAAGGCAGGGTCACCTGTAGCCTCCGCTGTCTGTTCAGCTCTCGTGGAAGAAGAAAAAAAATGGCTTTTGATTTTACGTCGTTTCGACGTCGCACCTGTCAGGAACGTAAAAAAACGGAGGTGCTGGCGCGCAGAGAACCGGGAGGCCCCGGGATGGCTGCACAGCCGTCGGGAGGTCGTTACCAAGACAAAAAGAGACCACACCAATCGCGAGTTCGCAATATCTCTCTCAAGGATTGACTTCCCACCCAACACGCCACCATCATCACAGTCCATGGGCAGATAGTCCATCGGTGTCCACTGCAAATGTCTCCATTTGTTTCCACTTTCCTCTTGCCTTGTGCCAATATTCTCAAGCAGTGCCCATCTTTCTGACGCCCATCTCGTATGTCATCGTCAAGCCATTATTTAATAATAGGGGGTTTCCCCTTTTTTCTGGCAACAAAACTGAAACATTTTTACAAGGATTAATGTCACTGCATTAACCACAAAACTTGCAGTCAAAATGCAAACAAAAAACATACTATGATAATATATGCATTGTCCTTGAAACTGATTGGTCCACACCAAGGGACGGCTTTCTTTTGAGCCTCGACCCAATTGGTGCTCGACCAGATGACGCCAGAAGGCGTCACACAGCTCAAAGACAATGCACTATCAAAGTAATGAGGCCTCGGGGTGAGCATTTACATCATTAGACCTCCTTTGCCAGTACCAAAATGTAATAATAATAGGGTTTTTCCCCTTTTTTCTGTCAACAAAACTGAAACCTTTTTACGAGGATTCATGTCTGCATTCACCACAATACTTGCAGTCACAATGCAGGTTTCAGTTTTGTTGCCAAAAAAAGGGGAAAACCCTATTATTATATTTTGGTACTGGCAAAGGAGGTCTCATGATGAAGCCATTCTTCGTTAGGTCTTCCTCTCTTTCCTGTTCCTTCCATTTTTCTGAACAACATTTTTCATTTTCCTTTTGTCCATCCAACGTGTGTCCAAAAGTGTAAGTTTCCTTCGCATCACTGCCTGCACCCCACGATACCAAAGCTCCCGACGTCCCCAACAATGACCGCCTGATAGTGCGTTACCCAGCGGTGCCAACGGTGTGTGACATCACACCGCACCGACACTCGCGCCGCAGAGACAGCGACATCGCTCCCACACGGCGATGTTACATCGCACAGAGGTTGTGGAAATCATCAGAGGCAGGTGGAGTGGCCGGAAGAGAGGGGAGTAGAGAAAGATGGCCCTGATCGTTCGAGCTCGGAACCGGGGTTGAAGGTTGAGGTGCCAACACCTCCCAAGTGGGTGGTATACTGCGGCCACCTCCCGATGATGATGATGCATCGTTGTTGTCTCTTGCCCCTGCCTTTGGATCTGAGCCAGAGAGAGGATGAGGCTCGTGCTGCTTGAGGACAGCAGGCCGTGAGGCTTTCTGTACAAACCATCCCTTGTCTGGCTCACATTGACCCAGGTCAGCCAGGTCGTCAAGATCACCCCTCTTGCAAATGAGACTTTACCCTGGTCTCTCTCGGGTTCTCAGCCGGTTAAACGTCGTAAACTTGTGGATTTACATAAGCCACTTCGTTGAGCTATCATTTGTGGCCAGGCTGCTTCTGACAAAAGAAGCTAATGGCTCAATGGGCCTTACCCGGTAAGATAAAAAAAAATTGTATATACAGTACTTTTAAAGTGATTTGTATACCTTTGCTATACGTTGCACTCCAATCGTGTGTTTGTATTGTTTGTTCTTGTTGTAACATTGTAACCCAGTGCCCCTGCTGGACATCTGTGAAAAAGAGCTCGATAGCGCATCGGATTCCTCCTACAGTAATAAAAAGATTCAGATTCCGAAAGGATCAGAATCACAGCAGCCGCCGCATCGACGATATTGGCCAAGGCCACCGCGTCTGAACCAGAGGCCCATCACCTCGCTTCAAAAACTGGAATCTCTCGCCAGGGAGCTCTTCGTGTTGGGGGGGCGGTGGCGGGGTTGGGGAATTCTTACGCATCAGGTTCCCACACGAGTCCACCGCCCCACCGAGATGGAGATGGCAGTCGCCCCCATAAACGCTGCTCGCCACCGGAACACTTTGGTCAGTTCTCAACGTGGGAGCAGCTTGCAAGATGCTAATGATCGGCTCAGGCGAGAGACGTCTAAAACGAACGAGGCTTTTATTTACAGAGAACGTTTGTACTGGCGGGACATTTCAAAATAAAAGTTCCTAGGCAAAACTGCGCGGCATGTCTACCCGGGCACAGCTGTACAAACGGCGGTCGCCATTTACCCTGCACCATAGCGCAGTACAATTATCTACAACGATGCTAGCCGGGAGTCATCTTACCCTCAACCATGGTTAGGCCCGAACGATCCCTTCATCGAAGAATAAGTTACTCAAACGGAATGTGCTCAACCTGGACATGTTACCAAAAAGAGGTGAGCGTGAAGCGGCCGATGTCCAGGGAAGTCTTATCAAGTACCTTACTGTGTAACGTTTCGACAGTTGAATAGAACACGAGGGACATAGCGTCCTGTACTTTGTGAGCAAACATTAAAGTACCCGCATTGCGATATTTTTCGTGTGATATTTTTTACGGATGCACGTTCAGCAGTTTTGTATAGGAATAAACAAAACCTATCATTGACAAAACAGATTTATATACAGGGCGCTTCAAAAATCCTTTTAACACTTCTGAGAATTTGCAACAATACCACGATAAATGTGCTGCTGCCTCCGGGCTCTGGAGACCGCCTGGAGAAGATTCCAGGCCACGTGTTGACAACGATGGCGAACAAGTGGAGACTCTTTGACTTTTTGAAGCGATTAACACACATTTGTTATTATGTTACAGTGTATTATCCGTTTTTTTTTTCCATTAAAAGGATAGTCCCATGTAAGTGTTAACGGTTTTTTTTAAGCACCCTGTACATGACTCGATCACGCGATTTTTCTCATGTACAACCTGCACGCCCCGAAGAAAAAACATTGACAAATGAAAACAACTCTCCTCAATCCAAAGGCGGATCTCTCGCTTCCCTTGCCAGGAGCGCGTGCCCAAGTTGTTTAAGAACGGAGATCAGTTCTCTGTTGACGAAGGTCGACGCTTCCGTTTCCCGTTCCCGCTGGCCACGATCCAAGTTCATCTGCCGTTCTTTAAGCTCCCGGTCGGCCTGCATTTCTTGACGGAGGAACTCCATGTACCTTTCATCAGATTCCCGCATGCATTTCACCAATTCCGCGACAGAGTCTGGTGCGTCCCTTTTTCGCTTTTTGGCTGAAAAATAGGGAAACGCAAAACAAAAGCCCAGAGGGAATCCACACCTACGATTAGCACGGATGGCAACGAACGGCGCGAAAGAAGTTCAACGCACATCGTCATCCCGCACCTACGATTAGCACGGACGGCAACGTACGGCGCGAAAGAAAGTTCAACGCACATCGTCATCCCGCACCTACGATTAGCACGGACGGCAACGAACGGCGCGAAAGAAGTTCAACGCACATCGTCATCCCGCACCTACGATTAGCACGGACGGCAACGTACGGTGCGAAAGAAAGTTCAACGCACATCGTCATCCCGCACCTATGATTAGCACGGACGGCAACGTACGGCGCGAAAGAAAGTTCAACGCACATCGTCATCCCGCACCTACGATTAGCACGGACGGCAACGTACGGTGCGAAAGAAAGTTCAACGCGCATCGTCATCCCGCACCTACGATTAGCACGGACGGCAACGTACGGTGCGAAAGAAAGTTCAACGCACATCGTCATCCCGCACCTACGATTAGCACGGACGGCAACGTACGGTGCGAAAGAAAGTTCAACGCACATCATCATCCCGCATCTACGATTAGCACGCACGGCAACGTACGGCGCGAAAGAAGTTCAACATACATCCAAAACATAACACTCATACAACTTGCCAGCAGCAGCAGCAGCAGCGATATAATACACTACAAAAGAGATGTAAATATCACATTGCATAGAACTATTATAGCCATTAAAATAATAATACAACATTAACAGCACAACGGTGCACATTGTGCAACTGTAAATACATCCGTTGCGGTTACAAGGTAGACAAGGCTGATTGCATTGTACATGCAATGCACATGCAATGCACATGCAATGCACATGCAATGCACATGCAATGCACATGCAATGCACATGCAATGCACATGCAATGCACATGCAATGTGATTACCCTCAGGTGATTCGCGCGAAATTCCAGCCTGTACATAATCCTCCGCTTGCGATGGGTTTCTTTTTTGTTTCCTTCATTATTTACAGAGTTAAGGCTTTTAAGCAGAACTGGCAATGCAGGATGGAGAATAAGATAATGAGGCAAGAGTTGCATTTTTCTCCCCGCTTGCTCTTTGGAACAACACGATGACACAACATCGGCATCCCGGTGTTAGACGGGTGCTAGCCGCCAAGGCCGTGACGGCGTTTCATTTATCATTCCTGCCGTTCCGTACCGCCTGTGCCGTTCCCCGTCCCGCCTTAATGTGCACCGGTGCCCTCCCCCTTGCTTTATCGAGGGCGCTATTGGCACGTGAGATAAATGATTGACCTCATCCGAAAGGTCACGCGTTGAAAATTTACCCTGCAGTGTCTTGAGACTTGTCACCCCCGGGTTCACCACTGACGAGTGTCCGGCTTGCGGGGCCGAAGTGCCGTCGTGGGCATCCTCGATGAGAACACTGCCGTCCGAGTGGACAGACGAGGCGTCCTCTAGCAAGGAAAACAAATCACACACACACACGGATGGATTCTGTAAATGCTTTTCGACATGGCCCATGGGTTGACAACGTAAAGCTGCAGAACTGAACACGTTTTTTTTTCACCAGGTAAGGCCCCACTGAGCTACATGGCTCTGTTTCAAAAGCGACCCTTGGCTATCGCAAATGACAGCTCAGCAAAGTGGCTTATCATCATCATCACATGGAAATGTATAGCAGCCAAATACTCTAAAGACCGGAGGACCCGGAGAAAAATCCACGCGTACATCTCGCGATGGCGAGGAGATACGGTACTATCTCCCTCGCCTGCTATGCAGGAGGACATGGGTTTGATCCCAGGCCCTGACGATGCCTCTTGTATCGTTGGAGAACGTGTGTTCTCTATTCTCTCCCGGGAAGGTCGCGTGTGTGGCCTTGAAAGTAAATATATAAGATATCGATTTAAAGCTTTCGTGACTGCAGGGATTCATATTCTTGGTTCTTTCGGTAAAGTCACGTAGAAGGGAAATAAAAATAAAACAATAAAATTCTCACGACGTTTCGATTGCAACACAAGCAATCATCATCAGGTGAAAAAGTGGCGTTTTTTCTGAAGAAATAAAAACGCCACTTTTTTCAAATTTTCTTGCTGTGGTTTTCACACCTGATAATGATTGCTTGTGTTGCAATCGAAACGTCGTGAAAATTGTATTTTTTATTTTTATTATTTTCATATTTCCCTTCTACGTGACTTTACCGAAAGAACCAAGAATATATATAAGATAGCCAACGTTTTGGGCAATTACCCTTCTTCATCGAACATAACAAAGGGCCATAGCCCGAAACGTCTCCAGTTATATTCACGAACGCTAAGCACATCTGTGCTCGAAACGTTCACTGAACATCTAGCTCGTCGGATAATCAAGATTCTGACATTCAACTATTTTGATTTTTTTATTATCAATTTATTTTCCACGAGGTAAGGCGACGTTGCCAGCGGTATTGTCGTTCCAAGGGTGACACACACAAACAAAAACAAACAAAATAAAAACACTCCGGACCCGGTCTCGACATCAAGTCGTCCTTCCTTTCGTGCGGCCCCCGGGTGACCCAAAACATCGGTGCGTGAACACCGAGGTCATCATTAAACAATTTCGACAATCTCTGGCCACGGATACCGGGACGAGGTGAACCCTTCGGTGCAATCATCTTCGTCGTCCCACGCGCTAACGTTGGCACAACAACAACAACAACGAAGTCCCCTCTTATTCTTTCGCACCGTACCTAAAAAAAAGCCCCGACCCGTGCTCGCCGTGGGGGGGGTGGGGAGGCGAATGTTTGGGATGGAACCCACGGCCGACCTCCTGTACACCCGGAGAGGTAGTTAACATCTAGCCACCGCGAGATGGTTGGGTTTGGGTACGTGGTCGGTTCCAACCGCATACCAAAGACTTCGCTGCTTGCTGCTGTTATTGTTGAACTTTTTTTTGCATGGACTCACCCGACTCTTGAGACTCCACCATCTCTTGAAGCTGCTGCTGCTGCTGAGTCTGCTGCTGTTGATGATGATTCTGCTGTTGATGATGAGTCTGCTGCTGTTGATGATGATTCTGCTGTTGATGATGAGGCTGCTGCTGTTGATGATGATTCTGCTGTTGTTGCTGCTGTTGCTGCTGATGATTCTGCTGTTGTTGCTGCTGCTGTTGTTGCTGCTGCTGATGTTGCTGCTGCTGATTCTGCCGTTGTTGCTGTTGTTGCTGCTGCTGTTGCTGATGATGCTGTTGTTGCTGCTGCTGCTGATGATGATTCTGCTGCTTATCGTAATGCGAGGCCGCCGCTCGAGGCCCCAGCGGCCTAGCCCCGCCACCACCACCGCCGCCACCACCACCACGGCCCATGACGGCGTCCAGCATTTGATAGTGGCGGCTCCTCTTGCGACCCGCGGCCGCCTCGCTCAGCCTCTTGTACTCCTGCTTCAGCTTCTTCACCTTCTCGCGACACTGCTTGGGGCTGCGGCTGATGCCCGCGCACCTCAGGTCGGCGGAGATGCGCGCGTACACCCTCTCGTTGCGCACGGACGCCTCCAGCTCCGCCTGCACCGACGCGTCGCCCCATAGCGACAGCAGCGCCTGCACCTCGTCCGCGTCCCACAGCTGCTTCTTCTCGTCCGCCTCGGTGCTCGCCGCGATGTTCATCGTGCCCAGGACTGCTCCCTCCTCCTCCTACCCCCCGGGCCTGTCCCTCCTCCTCCTCGTCGTCGTCGGCTGGAGCCGCACCGCCGCACGGGTGCGTGTCACGGCAGTGTTTGTGTTCACAGCGCCCTTCACATGGGCCTGCCCCCCCCCCCCTGGGTTCGCCGGTCGGAGCAACGTCGCCCCGACGTCAAGCCAACGTCGCTTCGACGTCGGAGCAACGTTGAAAAAGCCCGCCCCCTTGCGCCTGGAAACACGCCAACGTCGGACCAACGTTGGACCAGCGTTCGCTGAACGTTCGCGCAACGTTGGGCCAACGTTCGCTGTACGTTCGCGCAACGTTGGACCAACGTTCGCTGAACGTTCGCGCAACGTTGGACCAACGTTCGCGCAATGTAGTAGCGACGTTTTCTTTTTGTGCGTTTTAGTTTTTGTTTGAAAGCAAACCAAAAAAAATCGCGTTTTTTTTTACACTACACAAAAAACTGTCGGTCACGTGAGCCCCCCCGGGGCTTTCCGTACCGCCGGTGACGTCACGCGTCGCCTTGGCCACCGCGTTGAGGGCCGCGCGCTCACTTCGCGCGCTGCATTGTGGTCGAAGCCCCACCACGGCCGTCGCCACCACCGCAATAATAACAAACACACACACACAGACAAACACAAAATTATCTCCTCACAGATTACAACAAACAACGACGAACGTCTCCTCTCGCGCGATTGACTTTGATTGACTTTGATCCCTCGCGCGCCCACGATGGACGTGAGCGCCATGAAGCGCACCCAGGAGACCCTGGGCCGCGTGATCCGCAAGCCGCCGCTCACGGAGAAACTCCTCGGCAAGCCTCCGTTTAGATTCCTCCACGACGTCATAACCGAGGCGAGTCTCGTTATTACATTACACACTACAGCTATAGCATGGCAGTGCTGTGTAACACACCGCAGTGCCCACGGTGTAGCTGTAGAAACGGCAGCGTTGTAACACTGCATGCTCACACGACGTCATCACCGAGGCGAGTCTCGTTATTACATTATACACTACAGCTATAACATCATAGTACTAATTGTGTGTAACACACTGCAGTGTCCACGGTGTAGCTGTAGAAACGGCAGCGTTGTAACACTGCACGTTCACACGACGTCATCACCGAGGCGAGTCTCGCGTTATTACGATCTAATTATTACATTATACACTACAACTATAACATCACAGTACTAACTGTGTGTAACACACTGCAGTGCCCACGGTGTAGCTGTAGAAACGGCAGCGTTGTAACACTGCACGCTAACACGACGTCATCACCGAGGCGAGTCTCGCGTTATTACGATCTAATTGTTACATTATAGACTACAACTATAACATCATAGTACTAATTCTAGATTTAAAGCTTTCGTGACTGCAAGGATCCATGCTCTTTGGTTCTATTGGGTAAGTCACGTAGGTAAAAAATATAATAAATGTCAAGGCGCTTTGTTTCTTCTCACACAGCTTAAAGGTCGCGATCTGAGCGTGGCTTTTTTCACTCCAGCGCTGTCCTCCAGACAGTCTCGTCCCTTCACCTGATGAAGGCCGCTTGTGCTGTGGCCGAAACGTCGTGATTTTTGTTATTTTATTTTTTTACCTACGTGACTTTACCCAATGGAACCAAAGAGTATCATAGTACTGTGTGTAACACACTACAATGCCCACGGTGTAGCTGTAGAAACGGCAGCGTTGTAACACTGCATGCTAACACGACGTCATCACCGAGGCGAATCTCACGTAGCAATATCTTTACATTATACACTACTACTATAACATTAAAGTATTGTGTAGTGATAACAGTACAGCACACTACAGTAACAATGGACAGGGTAACGCGCTGTGTTCTAACACCGATCAGGCTCGCATCCACGGCGTTATCACAGAGGCGAGTTTATACCATCATTAAATTGTATACAACAATTACTACAGCATTACAGTTTTTTTTTGTGTTAACAGTACAACACACTGCAGTGCCCACGGTATAACTATCGATACGGTAACGCGCTGTGTAACACGCTATCAACAGTGTAACAATCGGCACGGTAACGCGCTGTGTTGTAACACAGCATGCTCACACACACTACGTCATCACAGAACCGCGTCTCGCTATACAATCTCATTACATTGTACACCACCACCACTACTATAACATCGTGATAGCTGTACAACACACTGCAGTGTCCACGGTGTAACTATCGACACGGTAACGCGCTGTGTTGTAACAGCATGCTCACAGACACTACGTCATCACAGAAGCGCGTCTCGCTATACAATCTCATTACATTGTACACCACCACTACTATAACATCGTGATAGCTGTACAACACACTGCAGTGTCCACGGTGTAACTATCGACACGGTAACGCGCTGTGTAACACGCTATCATCACACTGAAATGAATTACTACACGACGCTATCACTGTGGTGTGAGTCACGATATAATGGTAATATATAAAACACACGTAAAGAATATGACAACAATGCGACACACTGTGTGACTATAACATTCACAGTTGAGACAACTACAGGCAGCGCGCACGGTGTCATCGCCATGCGATTTGCGTAATTACAATCACGTTCAATGCAATGGAACATAACGGTCGTGCAACTAATTTCTTTAGAACTGCTTTTTGTGTGTTTAGTTTGTTGGTTGGCAACGTACGGTGCGAAAGAAGTTCAACATACATCCACAACATAACACTCGTACATCTCACCAGCAGCGGTGATATAACGTACTACAACAATGGAGACATAAATATCACATTGCATAGAACTGTTATAGCCATTATAGTAATACAACATAGTAACAGCACAACGGTGTGCATTGTGCAACTGTGAATACAGCACTCACAAGGTAGCAAGTCATTACCAAACTACTGGAGTAAATCCCGATCAATAAAATGACAATACTATAGAAACCATACTCTATACCCTCAATCACTCACTGGTGAAACACAGTACAGCTGTGCCATTATAATAGTACAATAACAACACTAGAACACTCATTCTGCACTGCAGCAACAATATACTATATTAAAAAAACTTTGTTTATTTTAACCAGGTAATGCCCCCACCGCGCTATACTCTATAGCTCTTTTATTAGAAGTGACCTGGCCACACAAAAATGATAGTTCACCGAGGTGGCTCGTCGGCCAGACACTCTAAACGCGCGTTGATTCTAAATGTGGAGGGAAAAACCAGAGGGGCCAGAGAAAAAATCCACGCGACCACGGGGGAGAGAGACACACAAACTCCAAATATAAAGGCGTCAGGGTCGGGATCGAACCCACGACCTCCTGAATACCTAGCGAGGCAGTTAACATCTCACCACCATGTGCATAGCTCCCTGGTGGCTTCCTACTTATCGGAAGGAGTAAACGTGCCGATGTTTTCATCTCCACCAATGTGGAAAATGGCCCAGGCGGTGTACGTTGTACACTTCAAACGAGATGGGAAATCTGCCCTTAGCTGCAGCTCAGATTTATGCCTGACATGTAAAAAGGTAAATTATCGATTCATAGTTGCTTTGTCTTGGGTTAATTTGCGTAGGTAGTTTGTTGTCCTTCTCCCGCACCTCCGATTAGCACGGTTGGCTACGTATGGTGCGAAAGAAGTTCAACGTACATACGTAGGTACAGTGTCAAATGTTAACTATAACCCTCCACCACCCGACGGAGCGAGGTTTCGTGATCTTCTACGCCGTGCATCTTTATGGGCAGAGGGTCGTCCCGCATGAAACTTTAACGAGCACGGTGGCATGGGCCAAGCTGTATAATCCACCATGCCACACTGGTCAAGTCAGATCGTCTCTCTCCGCTCAATCGAGTCTGAGGTGGCGATCATCTCCTTGGACGCAATTAAGCCACCGGTGGAGATTCTGCATTGCTACAGCGGGGCCAGTCTCCTCACAGGACAACCACATTTTATTTTCCACAAGAGGAGTACCGTGCTTATTT
Organism: Petromyzon marinus; assembly: GCF_048934315.1. Classification (NCBI taxonomy): domain Eukaryota; kingdom Metazoa; phylum Chordata; class Hyperoartia; order Petromyzontiformes; family Petromyzontidae; genus Petromyzon; species Petromyzon marinus. The sequence goes on along the minus strand of NC_133721.1, from coordinate 9,655,127 downwards.
TTTTGTATGACTGTGAAGGGTGGGTTGAGTAGAATAGTGTTAGACTTGCCCCTTTAACATACCCGACGATTACTCATTTCCTACCTCGTACCACGAGATATTATCTTCTTTGGTTCTTTCGGGAAAGTCGCGTAGAATGAGAATAAAATAAAATAATAAATTAATAAAATTAAATAAAACAATACAATTCTCACGACGTTTTACTGTGTTATTTTATTATTTTGTTATTTTATTCTCATTCAACGTGACTTTACCGAAAGAACCAAAGAAGATGAATCCTTGCAGTCACGAAAGCTTTAAATCGTAACACGAGATATTAATCGATAAATTCAACCCAAAGTAATCCGTAATCACGATGACTGAAATGAGTGAAAATCGTCCACTCTTATAATTAATTGCTTACAACCTCTTAAGAATTGACAACAATTTTATCATGCGGAAGATTCAATTCAACTTATCTTGGACTCGATACATTTTAATTGGTGAAGCAGTGCGTCCAAACGTACATTGCGTCTTCTCACGATGCATCATTGTGTGGATGTTGTTCTCGTCGGCTTGCATAGATAAATGACATTGCGAGCTCGGATAATAAGGATTACATGAGGAGCAAACAGATCAGAGGCACTCGTACGATATTCCAGAGCAGGAACTAATGAAGCCAAGCGCGAATGTGTCCTTCTGTGTGTTTGTTCGTGTTCCCGATTCAGATGAAGAGGAATGCGTTTGGTGGCCGTTGCGTAACAATTGGCGAAACACGTCTACCAACAAACCGTGTTGGCACTAGCAACAGTGTTTACGTGGCCTCACTAATTGCTTCTTGGCGAGCTCCATAATGGGACAAGGCATGTTGCAAAACGTGGCTCCGTTCTCTCCCGCGCTGCTTGGAGAGACAGCTGTTCACCCTGTCCTGAAGTGGCCGTAGCGCAGGTTTTATCCCGGACTGACCGAGCGCAATTGCAAAGTTTATCCGGCCCTTGTGAGTCAAGCGGTCGGTTCATAATCATCCAAATTGTCCTGCTGGCTCACGTTCAAAAGTGAAGGTCGGAGCTACGCTCCGATTCATCGCCCCCTCTCTTTTTAAACTTCACTGAAAAATAACTCGGGCGTCCCATTTGTGATGACTGTATGTTCGCAACAGTTGTTCCCGATTTCAAATCGTTACCGCTCGTGTATGCACTGGAGTAGGAGGGATACCATTATAATCATACAATAACAACACTAGTGGCCGGCAGTTAACTTTTTAATGCAGAAATGAGAGCAAAAAGAACTTAACACATTCGTCAAATAACTGCCTCGTAAGGAAATAACATATAATCGGTAAATGTATTTGAGTTTTATTATTTGCACTTGTACACCACTACAAAAGTAGTATCACAAAATATATTTGTAGACTCATGCCAGCTCTGACACTGGATAATGTGCGTAATAAGGCAGAGAAGTTTAGTTGGGTCCATACATACAATAACTTTATTACCAGTTGCGTGTCCATTGAGACAGAAGTCCCTGTTGCAAGGGACATCTGCAGTGTGGAGGAATATAAAATAATCTCGGTGTGACAGACACATACAACCCATTCATAAAAATCAACAAAGGCAAGTCAAAAATATATTCACGATACATATTGTGCGGGTACACTGATTAAATAACCTTTCAGCCATACAGTTCATACAGAAAGGTTGTGAACATGATGTTCCGTGCAACAGTCGCTAATATTTAACAACATTGGTGTGCGTTTTTTCAGAGTCATCTCTTCCTATTTTTATTTTTATAGCAGCGGTCACGAATGACTTGATCTTCGTGCCTTTTGCACACTGGCCGACCCTAGTGATTCAAGTGGTAGGCTGTCGATTAGTAAACCACCTACTATTATGAAGACGATAATCGTTCTGCCTTTGCTTTTAAATCCATATGGGTTACAATGTTTTTTCCCAAAAGTTTTTTTTTTTACTTATTGGCTATGCCAGGTGACGGTGGGTAAATGACACATTCATATTTACGCGATCTAACACAAAAAAAAAATTCCTTTCTTATGAATAATATTGGTCGCGAAAGCCTGCGTGTTAAATTGGTCAAATGTCTAACGGCCTTCCACTTAAATTTGTGGGTTTGGCTGCTGTCTTACACAGCGCGTGCAATTGATGCCGTTTTCTGTATTATAACAATCGTTGTGATACATCGGTGACTTATTATCTGAACCGATCCTGGGCCCTCTCCGAGATCGACTGAGCCTCAAATGAGTACCTGGTGCGGTGTGTGACCAGCGCCACTGGGGAGATGGAGGCGGTCGGACATGTGGTGCTGGCCAACACGCCTGACCGCCCTTGCATACCGCGCCGGTTTTCATCGCTGCTGCTCACTAACAGCACTTGCTCCAACAAGCTGTTAAGGCTATAAAGGGGATATCTTTAGTGGTGATGATGGTGGTGGTGGTGGTGATGATAGTGCCACTGGTTGGGCAGTCGAAGTCTTCGTCACGCTGAATTAAATTTCAAACCCCTTAAATTCACTAATAAAAAAACACAATCTTTATAATACGCGCAAAGGCAACAACGATGAACAATGCCGTCTGTTTGACCGTAGCTTGGTTGCTGTGTGGTTTTTTTTTTCTTCTATCCTGCAGGTGATCCGCACAACTGGGTTCATGAAGGGACTTTACGGCGAGTCAGATATGAAATCGGACAACGTGAAGGTACACACCAATTCCCCGTTTCCCGTTCCCTCCGATTGCAGCTTTCCAACTGTTCAGTTCCGTTCCGTGTCCCTGGCTGACTTGCAGCGTTGAGCGGTGGCCCTTCAGTGTTGAGTGAGCGAGGTCAGTGGAGGACACTTTCCAGAAGTGTTTGAGTGGTGGAGTGATCGTCCAGGGGCCTTTGACTGACATGACTGTGAGGCTGTGTTTAATGGCCGGAAAGGGACGTTTAGTTACGACTCCTACGGCGTAATTGGGTTTTATTGGGATTAAATAATTGTTTAAATATCGGCAGTGGCGTGAGACCCCATTGTGCACCGCTCGCTATATTGTAACCTCTCGCTTCACGCGTGTTCAGCGGTGCGATACAGTACGCGGAATGATGCAGTTCGAGTTATTTGCCGCGCGGTATCACTGCACGGGCGAAGTAGCACATAGTATCTGGCCAAACTTTATCGTTGCACAGGAGAGGGAGGCCAAGGTCACCTTTGTGACATGACGCGAGGCAGTGTTTAATGGCCAGAAAGGGATATTTAGTTACGACACCTACAGCGTAATTGGGTTTTATGGGGATTTAAATGATCGCTTAAATATAGGCATCGGAGCGAGCCCTCATTGTGCACCGCTCGCTACACGGTAACTCCTCGCTTAACGCATGGTGTTCGCATTACAATATGTTTTCGCTGTAACGCGGTTCTTCCAGTTATAAGAATAGGTTTTACCCTTTCTAGCAATAAAACAAGGAATCATGTCTGCATTAACCACATATACTTGTGGTGAACATGCAAACAAATACAGTGAAACCTTGGATTGCGAGCATAATTCGTTCCGGAAACGTGCTTGTAATCCAAAGCACTCGTATATCAAAGCACTCGTATATCAGTTGTGATCACGTGACGCTCGGCAGACAAAGAGTATACGTACACTACTCGTATTGCAAGACCTCGCTCGTTTATCAAATTAAAATTTATTTAAAAAATTTGCTCGTCTTGCAAAACACTCGCAGACCAAGTTACTCGCAATCCAAGGTTTTACTGTACTCTGGTTGCATTGTCTTTGAAACCAATTGGTCCACACCAGAGACAGCTTTCTTTAGAGCCTAGTCTCAAACAGTGTTTGACCAGAGGATGCCAAAAGGCGAACAGCACAGAGACAATGCCACTATCAGGACATTGAGAGCTCGGAGTGAGCAACTCAATTATCCGTCCCGCGATCTCACTGCACGTGCATGCGTGGTAGCACATCGTATCGCGCCAAACTTTATCGTTGAACAGGAGAGGGAGGCCAAGATCACCTTCCTGCAGAAGGCCATCGACGTGGTGGCGATGGCGTCGGGGGAGGCCGTGCCGGTGCGTCCGTCCAAGATCGTTGCCGGCCACGAGCCGGAGAGAACCAATGAGTTCCTGCAAGCCCTCGCACAGTGCTGCCTCAGCAAGGTGGGGGCGGTGGGACGGCAGCGTCGCGCAGCCACGGCGGCTAGGAGATGTTGATTACCTCGCCTGGTATACAGGAGGTGGTGGGTTCAATCCCAACCATGACGACGCCTGCTGCTGTATGTTTGGAGTCTGCGTCTCTCGTCATCATCACGGTGGCTAGGAGATGTTAACTACCTCGCCTGGTGTACAGGAGGTGGTGGGTTCGATGCTGTATATTTGGAGTTTGCCTTTCCCTCTCTCTTTCTTTCCCCGTGGTCGCATGGATTTTTCTCCGGGTCCTGCGGTTTTTGCCTCCACATTTAGAATCAATTTGCGTTTCAAATATTTGGTCGCTATAAATGTTTGCACTATAAGCCACTTGCACACATATTCTCGGTTCTTTCGGTAAAGTCACGTAGAAGGGAAACAATTAAATAATAAAAATATGAAACAATATAATTCTCACGACGTTTCGACTGCAACACAAGCAATCATCATCAGGTGTGAAAACCACAACAAGAAAATTTGAAAAAAGTGGCGTTTTTTTAACGTTAGCACCACAGATAGCGGTTTGACAGTTTGTTCAGAAAGACTAGTCCATCTATGTTTCGGAAAAGAGGAGGGGGGAGACGAAAAATAATGCATGCGGTCTGAAAGCCACTTTCAGCGTGATCAATCAATTAAGACCCGAAATGGTTTATGAAATCCTTCTAATTGCTAAGCCAGAATCCATCTTCTCAGTTGAAATTGTCTCTGTGTTTGTAAATGTGGATAGCCTCATGAACGAATCTCTCATGGTAGCCAGATGGCTTGCAAAGAACCTCTGTCTTGGAGAAGTCAATGTCACGTGAACCTACTGAATTATAACAGTGATCTGTCATGGCCGAGGTGCTTTATGTTCACGAATGCGGTCCGAGACATGTCGTTTGGTTTCTCCAATGTAACTACTACCACAGAGGCAACTTAATTACAGACGGAACCAGATCACGGATTTTATGTAATGTGTTGAATCGGACCTGGATCTTGTGTTTATTCAAGATTTTGGAGATCTTTTTTGTGATCCCCGCAATGTAGGGTAAAGTGATGGTTTTGAAAAGCTCCTCAAGAGGGTCCTTCTTAATTGTTGGAGTGATAGCTTTGCGGATTGTGTAGTTGGAATAACCATTAGCCTTAAGAGCTTGGTGTACATGCTTGAGTTCACTGGCTATGTGTTCCTGGTCGGATATGCATTGGGCTCTATGGTACAGAGTTTTGATGAGAGAATTCTTCTGTGATGGATGGTGGTTGGAATCCGGTTTCAGATAAGCATCCGTATGGGTAGCTTTCCTGTAGACAGAGTGGCTCATTGAACCATCAGGTTTCTTTTTTATTAGAACATCCAAAAAAGGGAGCTTGCCATCTTTTTCGACTTCCATGGTAAATTTTGCACACGTTTAGCGAATTTGGGCTGCAAGAAATTTCCACGCGATTATCCACTTCGTTGAGCTCTCATTTGTGGCCAGGTCGCTTCTGAAAAAGAGCCATACAGCTCAGTGGGCCTTACCTGGTAAAATAAAAAAATAGTTTAGCCGCATCAACAACGGGGACGCACGTTTATGGCATTACCTTTTAATGCACGCTAATACGTGTCTAATATAATCTGCTGCCACAGCTTATTGAGCATCGTCCCGTGCCTTGTTGGGGGGGGGAGGGGAGGATTGTCGGGATTGATTTGACCGTACAGACGGACGTACATTGAACTTCTTTCGCACCGTACGTAGCCAACCGTGCATATTGGAAGTGCTGTGACGATCCACCACGCCACCGTCTTCCTCCCTTCCTCCTCACGATTTGGTCATCCGTCTCTCCCCATTCAGGCTCGCGGCGCAAGGCTGAAACAAACTCATTTCTAAACTATAAAATGGAACTATTTTTTTTATTATTTTACCAGGTAAGGCCCTACTGAGCTAAAAATCTCTTTTTTTTAAATGCGACCTGGCCACAAATGAATTGGCTTATCACGTGGAAATGTAAAAATACTCAAACGTATGTTGTTACTAAACTCCAGATATACAGGTGACAGGGTCGGGATCCAACCCACGACCTCCTGCATACCGGGCGAGGGAGTTAACATCTCACCACATTTGTCAATACCAACAAACTAAACACGAAAATAAGTTCTGAAGAAAGCAGTGCGTCGCCACGTTGTGCAGTGTCGGTCGAAGAGGGCGGCCGTCGTAGACATTGCATCCGAGTCATCATCATCGTCATCATGATCGCGATCCATGGGCAGATAGGCCATAGGTGTCCACTGCACATTTCGTCACTTGTTTCCGCTTTCCTCTGCCTTGTTCCACTATGCTCAAGTAGTGTCCCTCTTATGTCGCGTATCGTAGTAGCCGCACAGGACAACGATGGATCTTGCCGCGCTGCCTTCCGCCGAGCTTTTGCGCATGGCGCCGTTGTGCCTCTCCCCCCCTGCCCCCCCTCGCACCCCCTCCCTCCCCCCCCCCCCCCACACCGCAGCTGCCCAGCGAGGACGCGGTGAGACGCGTGCTCGCCGGGGAGAAGCCCGACGCCAAGAGCGTCGCCGCGCCGGCAAAGACGCAGGGCAAGGAGAACCGCGACGAGCGGCCGTCGCGGCAGAGAGAGGTGCGGCCCCTTCGCCGCCGCGTCACGCCGCCGCTGTCCTCCGTGCGGCGGCCGCCTGACCGTCGGCAGTGGTGCCAGATGCCCGCGAGGTTCTGATGTCGTGCCGTGGTGGACGTTCCGGACAGTCCGAATCAGAATATTAATTTATTTATACGGTCTGTTCCCCTGCAACTCGGTCGTAGTTGCGTTCCTGAAAAATCGCGTGATAATAATGAATGTATAATGTAGGGAGTAAAGCACAGTCCGCGACAATGCAGAACAAAGACTGAGGTGCGTGGGTAGCATCTAGGTCCTAGGAGCATCTAGCAGCGTCCCAGTGGTATGTGTGATGCTACGCCGAGGTAGCCGTTACGACCGCTTATTCCTACTCGCGCGACGTGGTTCCGTCCACTCGATCGCGTTATATCCAATTTGCATCCGCGTTATAAAAAAACCTGTTCCCTAATTACATTAGTCGCGTTACATCCAACTCGCGTTTTGAAAACAACACGCGGCGTTATACGAGAACGGACTGTACTGGAGGAATCCGATGATCATCGCCCGCTCGCCCCACGACCCCTGTCCTCTGGGGATTTGTCAAAATCGGCACGGCTTGGATGGAGTGGTACTCGCCGTGGAAATGTGGAATTTCCGCGGCTAGCTCAAGGCTGTGAGTGGAGGTGAACGCCACACCGAGAGCGTTTTTTTCCGCCGCTGCACGGAAACTACAATGCAGTTATTTATTTTGTTTTTGATCGGATTTTTGTTCCAGTGTGCTGTTGTACAGCTCTTCGTCAATCTACTGCTAGATGATAGCCTCACCCCACACCTTTTGGGTGGTGCAGGTTATTTCACCACGGTTCACCACGCTGTTCAGTGAGGGCTGATGAAGGCGGGGAGCAAACAAGTACAGTACAACAATTGCATTGATCTGCATTGCCTTTGCTGCCCAACCACATAGGGAGTTGGGAGACGCTCTGACATTGTTCTTAGAGGATAGCTAGCAGCCCACACAAGTCCTTTGGACGTGACCGTCCATCCATCCGTCCCTCCCCCCAGCCAGCCCTCGCCAGACCGACGCCATCGCCAGCTTTGCTGGCTGGGTGGAATTGACTCCCAAGCTGTCGTCACCTAATCGTGCCGTGGGCGTTTCGGCGGCGCCGCGCGTGTCAAAATCGTTGCCGCTCGCACGCGACGCGTTCTGCACGTCGATGGTTAAACCGCCGTCCGTCGGCTCGCGTTTCCGTCTGCGTCTCTCCGGCAGACCAAGAAGGAGGTGGAGTTTAAGGAGCCATCGGGCAGCCGCGAACGCCAGGAGAAGGAGGCCTCCTCGCAAGACAGGCACCACCGCGACAGGGACAGGGACAAGAGTAAGGACGGAGACAAAGACAGGGGCAGGGATCGCGACAGGGAGAGGGAAAAAGAGCGGCACGCGGCCAGAGACGGCGAAAGGGACCGCGAGAGGACGAAGGACGGCCACCGTGACAGAGACTCGGAGCGGAGGCGGGAGAAGGAGACCAACGCGGAGGGGTCCAAGGAGCGGGTCGGGGACGGGGCGAGGGACCGGGAGAGGGGCGGGGAGCGGAGGGAGAGGGGCGGTGAGCGGAAGGACAGGGAAGAGCGAGGAGACCACCGGGTGGCCGCCGGAAGCAGCAAAGACAAGGACAGGCGGAGGGACAAGCAGCGTGACGAAGAGAAAAAAGATGTCAAGGTGAGCGGGGGAAGTAAGCCGCAGCCGATGGGTGGGGGGGGGGAGGTTGGGAGCGGGGTGTCGCTTCGTCTCTGCAGCTGGACCCCGCTGTCAATTCCTTCCCCGTGTTTCAAGTGCAGGCCCCAGGATCTTACTCTTCCACTCTGCCTGTGACTGTCGCTATCAAATGTTTGCGCATGTCCACTTTTATTTTGGTACAGCGACCTGACTGGTGGTGGGTTCATACAAAATAGTAACAGCAACAACAAAATGATATTTCGATTTAAAGCTTTTCGTGACTGCAAGGATTCATCTTCTTTGGTTCTTTCGGTAAAGTCACCATGTAGAATGAGAATAAAATAATAAAGTGATAAAATAAAATAACACAATAAAATTCTCACGACGTTTCGGCCACAACACAAGCGGCCGAAACGTCGTGAGAATTTTATTGTGTTATTTTATTTTATCAATTTATTATTTTATTCTCATTCTACGTGACTTTACCGAAAGAACCAAAGAAAACAAAATAATAGTTGAAAAATGTTCAGCCCTTTTTGAAGGCCTTCTTCCCATGCTGTATTTGTTGCCATTGGCGTTTCTTAATCCTTTCCCGTTTCCGAGACGTCTACCAGTTGCAGGGTGGGGGTCCCGTTCACCGCCGAATCTCGGAACGCGTGAGCGGCTCGGCTAAAAATTTTATTTCTAGAGGCATGGCAGTGATATTTTTAGAGAGAATTGTACTCATTGCGGAGAAACAGTAGTGACATGACCGCCACAGTATTATTGCTGGCACCAAACTCTGCCACACTCCCTCCCACATGGCCTTGTGGGTGCCTCGGTCCCGATAAAAGTTATTTTATTTTAGTTTTTCTTACGATTATGTACATGTACGTCATCGGAATGGGAAAGGGTTAACAATCGTTCACGTTGGTGAGTGCACGATATGAAGGGACAAACCAGGCCCGCTTCAGATATCACTCGCTATTGGTATTCTCCATGCCCAGGAATCAAACTCGGGTCACCGGGTTTACAGCGCAGCGTGGTAACCACCGCTCCGCCTTTCCCGCAAACAGATCATCGGGCCCATGTATATGAACGTTGATTTAAAAACCAGACTATAAATAACCTGAAGCAAAACTCAGGTCGGCTTCTGCACACTCGGTCGAGAAGCCACCCTGTCTGCCCTTGCCATAGCTGTGGTCACATCCCACGGGCCGCTAATGGGATCAGTGAAGCTAGATTCACGGTGGCGAGATGTTAACGACCTCGCTTCCTATACAGGAGGTCGTGGGTTCGATCCCAACCCCCGACGCCTGTATATTTAGAGTTTGCGTGTATCTCTCCCCTTGTTGTCCTCCGGTTTTTTCCCTCCACGTTTAGAATCAACATCACGCATTTAGAGTATTTGGCTGCGATAAATTTGCACGCGATGATAAGCCACTTCTTCTTTGGTTCTTTCGGTAAAGTCACGTAGAATGAGAATAAAATAATAAATTGATAAAATAAAATAACACAATAATATTCTCACGACGTTTCAGCCACAACACAAGCAGCCTTCATCAGGTGAAGGGAAGAGACTGTCTGGAGGACAGCGCTGGAGTGAAAAAGCCACGCTCAGATCGCGACCTTTAAGCTGTGTGAGAAGAAACAAAGCGCCTTGACAAAGGAATTAGCATAGAATTTAGCATTGAAATGGCTGAGTGATTAGCTTGTGACTGGTCACAGAAATAGCTATGTTAAAGTTAAAGCATACACATCCGCAGAGGCACCCCTTGACAAAGGAATTAGCATAGAATTTAGCATTGAAATAGCTAAGTTAAAGCATACACATCCGCAGAGGCACCCCTTGACAAAGGAATTAGCATAGAATTTAGCATTGAAATAGCTGAGTGATTAGCTTGTAACTCCAGCGCTGTCCTACCAGACAGTCTCGTCCCTTCACCTGATGAAGGCCGCTTGTGTTGTGGCCGAAACGTCGTGAGAATATTATTGTGTTATTTTATTTTATCAATTTATTATTTTATTCTCATTCTACGTGTGGTGACTTTACCGAAAGAACCAAAGAAGATGAATCCTTGCAGTCACGAAAGCTTTAAATCGAAAGATAAGCCGCTTCGTTGAGCTATGATTCGTGATGGCCAGATCCTCTCTGACATAGAGCCACATAACTCAAGTGGGCCTTACACCTGGTAAAATTAAAAATAGTTTAATAGTTCAGTTTTGCATTGCTGCGGTCACACCCCTGCGGGCCGCTAATGGGATCAACGGAGCGAGCCTCTTATTTATTTAACCTGGGTGAGGGCCTTTGAGTTACAAGGCCTCTCCCCCCCACCCCCAAGCCACCCCCCCCCCCCCCCCCTCCGGCACTTGAGCATTGCAAACCAAGCCAAGGCAACTTAACGGTGACTCCGGCCAGCAAAACGGACGAGCTGGCGCCAAACGGAGGGGTGGCTGCAGAGCTGCGGTGCCAAGCAAATGGGATTGAAATTAAAACTACCTTTTTTTATTTTACCGGGTAAGGCCCAACTTGAGCTACGTAGCTCTTTTTCAGGAAGCGACCTTACTTAGATGGGCTGTCAACGATATTTGTTTACTTTCCTGAAAGGCAATGGCATTCGGAGCCCGTCCAGCCTTGGGATGTTCCGGTTTAATGTCAAAAAACGAATTATCGTGAACCGAAAAAAACCTCGGCCGTATTCATTATCGATCGGTTCACCGGATTGTTGACGATCGAACCAGGGAGTGGTGCGATTCACTCCGCCCCCCTCCCCGCCCCCCCCAGCGCTGCACATCGCTCTCACGTCACGGTCCGTTGTCACAATTCGATTAATTAATTCTGTTGTGCGGTTTTTTTATTATCGTTTTTTTTTCATATTGAACAAGAGCGCCGGCAGTGGGTTACAGCCTGCCCTGCGGGCGACGAGGCCCGGTGCCCGAGGTCCCGGGGTGATTTGGGCAAGGGGTCCTGTCTTTTTTTTAACATTGCCGCAAAAATGCCAGCAACTCTGGGCGGCCCACAGCGTTGGTTTGTGACCCCGTCTCATGAAATGTATGCGAATTGCTTCAAGAGAAAAAAAAAACATGAATTCGTACAGGATTTGAAGCATGCGTCGCAACCTTCTCATTGATGCATTCATATGAATCGATCAATATATGCATCATTCCACTGCTTCTATCTTTCGTAAATAAACCGTGCGCCGAGTTTTACTTGCTCAGCCGCTGAACGTATTTCGATCGTACACAAAAATAGAATGTAATGTATGTTCAAATTCCTTCACACCGTACTTGGCCAACCCCACGACCTCCTTTATACCAGGCGAGGTAGCTAACATTTCGCCACTGTGGGATCTTCGTATGTGGTTGGCGGTTGGTTCCAACCACGTACCAAAGACATTGCGTTTGCTGGTGCTGCTATTGTTGAAGTTGTGCGTGGACTCACCCGACCACTGAGGAGACTCCACCATTTCTTGCTGCTGCTGCTTGCTGTGTTGTGTGACCCAGTCTAGAGACAGGGAGCCGCCAACTGCAGCTACTTTGGAAGACGCACGAGGGCTGGAGGTGAGTGACCGTGGCTTGCACGGTGGAAGGAGGCTTCCTGGGACACTTACCTCCTTACCCAACGCTCCGTGAATGCATTTGGCACATTTATGTTGGGGTCCGTCTCTCGCACGCTTCGTTCTTCGAGCCTTTTACCATTGATGATCATTTCACGGCTTTAAATAACCCAGTGTCAAGACGAGTGTGCGCGTGCGTGCGTGCGTGCCTGTCTTTCTCATTCTGTCTCAAGCCTGCGTCTGAGCCTGCCGAGGCTGTGGATTTTGAGGTATTGTCCTTTCACCATCTGCACCTTGAATTCAAAGGAAGACGCGACCCAAAGTGTATTTTAAGCGATTCCATTACACCGTTGTTGTCGTCGTCGATAAGTTCCAACCGCTTGTCACTCGGCACCTTGAAAAAGGCCTGCCCATGCTGTGTCTGTCATTGGGGGTTGTTTGACCGCGCTGTGCTAGGCTGCTCGGTGCAGTCCGGCGATGTGGAGCGCTTTCATGGCGGTTAGCGCGCTGCGTTACGAACATCGCCACCCAAGTTCGATTCGAGCTCATGGCCACCAACACCAGTGACGATTATCGGAACCGGTCGTGGACCTCCCCGAGGTCGACTCGGCTTCAAATTAGTACCTGGTGCGGTGTGTAAACGTCACCACTGGGGAGACAGAGGCGGCCGTACGTGTTGTTGGCCATGCCAGCCTTCATAGGTGCTACTCGCTAACAGCACTTGCCCCAAACATTCTGTTCAGGCTATAAGGGGGATCTTTGTCTTTGAAAGTGGTGGGGGGGGGGGGTGAGATGGGTTCTCCAATGGCGTTAGCGGTGACAAAGATCCCCCTCATCCCTCATCGCCTGAAGAGTCGAACTCGGATCACCGGGTTCATAGCGCAGCGCTGCTAACAACTGCACCACTTCTCCGTCCTCGCCACTGCTCCATTCGCTCCGTCATGCACTTTTAAATCTAGATTGAAAACTCATTTATTTAAACCTGCTTTTACGTGTTTGGTTTGTTGTCCTTCCCACTCCCCTCCGATTAGCGTGGTTAGCTACGTACTGTGCGAGAGAAAGTTAAAATTGCATATGTGCGTAATATGCATATACAATAAGAGTTTTTTTGGATAGATTACGTAAATATAAATCGGTCATTAAACCCGCCACTACCCGACACAGCCAATTAGTAAGATTTGTCACGTAAACAGAACGTGCAAATTCGTTACTAGTTCAGCACACCGGTGTGTTAGAGAGTAAACGCACGACATTTACAATTCGATTACGACATTTCGCCGGCAATTACAACCAGCCTCATCAGGCGCCAACCTGCATATATATACCCACACACACACACACAAACATTCCGATTCATATCTCAAATTGCAGCTTCTGGATGTGCCACTGTTGCGGGTTTCAAGTCCCACGTCCGTACGCTGGGCTCCATAGTTGCGCGGCTCCCGGCACGGCTCCCCTCTGCGTTGTCACGTAGCATGGCGGGGGGGAGGGGGGGGGGGAGTCACGGGTTCTCACCTCGTGCGTTGGAGGGGTGCCGCGGTGGCTGGGAGATGTCATCTCCCTCGCCAGGTATGCAGGAGAGCGTGGGTTCGATTCCGACCCTGACGATGCCTGTTATATATTTGGAATGCGCGTGTTCCTGCCCCCGTGGCCGCGTGTATTTTTCTCCAGTTGGTCCGTTTTTTTCCCTCCACTCTTAGAAACGTTCGTTTAGGGGCCATAACTTGACCCCCTCCCTGTACGTACGCGTACTTTTTACATCCCCACCTGCGTACGTACGCTTGACGCACTCCCCCCCCCCCCCGAATCCTATAGAACGGCCGATATTTAATCAACGCAGAAACGATCAAGGATTAATGTGTTAAAGCAAACAGATAGTCCACCGCCGGCTGCATTAAAGAATTAAGTTGCGTACCTTGGCCGCTTATTTTGCTGAGCTGCGTGATAGCTGCAGTCAGGGGTACTGTGGCACACGAGTGAAACCTCTCTCCCACAGTCCCACTCCTCCCGCTAGTACTTGTTGTCTGACAGCTGAATAAACTGAACTGTGGCTCATTCGAAGGCCAATGTAGACTAATTGTTATCGAGGCTTCACCCCCCCCCCCCCGTTTCCTATGCGTACTTAAATTGTCAGTAGACCCCCCCCATACGCAAGGTACGCATTTGGGTTAACCCCCCCCTCCCTCCTCCATGCGTATGTACTAAATGGATGGCCCCTTACGGTATTTGGTTGCGATAGTTTGAAAAATACGAATAGGTTTTACCCTTTCTCCCAATAAAACGGGTGGTGTTAAGATGTTCAAACACCAAATAGAAACATTTTGCAAGGCATCAAGTCTGCATTAGCCACACACGGTGCTTGTGGTTAACATGCAGACAATCACGGGGCTCTGAAGGGCAAAACCCATTCTTATTCATGTTCTTACTTTGATACTGGGAAAACACAAGTCCCATGATTTCGATTTGAAGCTTTCGTGACTGCAGGGATTCATCTTCTAGGTTCTTTCGGGAAAGTCACGTAGAAGGAAAATAATAAAATAAATAAAAGCATTACTTTTTATTTTTACTGTTTTATTATTTCCCTTCTACGTGACTTTACCGAAAGAACCTAGAACAAGTCCCACGGTATTGGCTGCTGTATATTGCCACGTGATACGCCACTTCGTTGAGCGGTCATTTGTATTACCCAGGTCGCTTCTGAAAAAAATAATACTAAAAAATACTTTTTAAAAAGCACGCTTTTAATGAAATGTACCGTACTCGTAAGGGCAAAACTACACGACTCCAGGAAGTGGCCTCGAAGCTTGCCACGACGTAAGGGGCCGTGGTGATTTACAGCCAACGTCAGTTGAGCGTGGACAATTAGACCCAAGCCGAAACACAACATATAAAAAATAATGTTAAAAAATGTTTATTTTTTAATGACAGAATATAGTATTGTCATCAGTATGACATAAGTATACCAAGTTTTCAGTCGATACCACATTGGGAGGTGGGTTAAAATTGAGTTACAAGATTTGAGGATACGACAACAACAACAACAACAACAGAACAGAGTGAGCTAATACAAAGCGTGTAAAAGAGCTCTTGGCGGAGGCAAGTGCAACTGTCCAAGCATGGCTGTAACACCACAAGAGGGTGCCGTGGTGGAGCGCCTGACAGTGACGTGGCTGCCGTGTCGTTTCGATGCGAAACTTTCGGGGGGCATTCGAACGCGCGTTGGAACGGCTTGCGTTGCGTGGACGCCACGTGTTTTCTCACGAGATAATAACTCGTCGTTCTTTGGGGCTCGGGTCTTCCGTGGAGCACGTTTTTACGCCGCTGTCTCTCCAAAGTGCACCCGTTGTCATCTTTTCGTGTTTAGTTTGTTTCCGTTTAGAACTGCTTCTTGTGCTTAGTTTGTTCTCCTTGCCCCCCCCCCCCCCCCCCGCCGCATCTCCGATTATCCACGGTTGTCTACGTACGGTGCGAAAGAAGTTCGACGCACTTGCGTATATCTTCACGATACATGCGGCGTGGCAAAGCCGAACATTATCTCCGCCGTTTTCAGTTGCTCGCCGGTAACGACGACGGCGCAGTGTGTATCGTCCCCAGTCGTGCCCGAGCCTCGGTGACGGTGATGCCGCGTGCGACCGCTTTGTTGCCATGTTTGCCGCAGACGGGGAGCCCGGCCCGGGTGGTGCGGCCGCCCACAGCCAAGGGCCACCGTAGACGGCACCGCGACGTCGTCACCAACGACGCCGCCGCCGCCGCTGACGAAGGTGGGGCCCCGGTAGGCCACCGGTGTGGCCGGAGGAAATGGCGGCGAGCCTCACGGTCGCGCGTGCGCGGCGCCCGGGCGCTTCTGTCGGACACGACCGAGCGTCGGCACCGTTGCCAAGCTCGGGCACCCGGGAGTCTCACGGCTTTCTTTCAGGAGGGTCCGGCGAAGCTTTTCGCAGTCGGCGTTGCGACGATTGCTGCGTGTGTTCTAACAACACAGTTACATCGCTTGCAGCATCGTCCGTCCTTTCTCATTATCCGTCGCCTCTCAACCTTCGCCTCCACCACCTACTACTACCCTTCAGGGGCGGAGCCACAGGGGGGGGGGCTGGGGGGGGGCTCAGCTCCCCCTGAAATTTTGGGGAAGTCGGTAATTGGGATAACCGGATATCCGGCTGCTGCAAAATGCTGCAGGCTGCCACCTTGTGCTGCCCTGCAGGCTGCCACCTTGTGTGCTGCCCTGCAGGCTGTCACCTTGTGTGCTGCCCTGCAGGCTGCCACCTTGTGTGCTGCCCTGCAGGCTGCCACCTTGTGTGCTGCCCTGCAGGCTGCCACCTTGTGCTGCCCTGCAGGCTGCCACCTTGTGTGCTGCCCTGCAGGCTGCCACCTTGTGTGCTGCCCTGCAGGCTGCCACCTTGTGCTGCCCTGCAGGCTGCCACCTCGTGCTGCCCTGCAGGCTGCCACCTCGTGCTGCCCTGCAGGCTGCCACCTTGTGTGCTGCCCTGCAGACTGCCACCTCGTGTGCTGCCCTGCAGGCTGCCACCTTGTGCTGCTGCCCTGCAGGCTGCTACCTCGTGCTGCCCTGCAGGCTGCCACCTCGTGCTGCCCTGCAGGCTGCCACTTTGTGTGCTGCCCTGCAGGCTGCCACCTTGTGTGCTGCCCTGCAGGCTGCCACCTCGTGCTGCCCTGCAGGCTGCCACCTTGTGCTGCCCTGCAGGCTGTCACCTTGTGCTGCCACCTTGTGTGCTGCCCTGCAGGCTGCCACCTTGTGCTGCCCTGCAGGCTGTCACCTTGTGCTGCCACCTTGTGTGCTGCCCTGCAGGCTGCCACCTCGTGCTGCCCTGCAGGCTGCCACCTTGTGCTGCCCTGCAGGCTGCCACTTTGTGTGCTGCCCTGCAGGCTGCCACCTTGTGTGCTGCCCTGCAGGCTGCCACCTCGTGCTGCCCTGCAGGCTGCTTGAGCGGCAGCCTTTCGAACTTATCGAACTTATTAGCCACATCAGCGGCTCCGACCTATTAATAAACTCCGCGTTCAAATCCAATAAAATTAGTTTTATACATTTGTGGCGGCCATTGGAAAACATTAAACACACTGAGCTAACTCAGAATATTGAAGTCAGCCCCCTCCCCCCAAAGCGCTTCGATATCCGTCAGTCGCACCATTCAGGAACGCATCCCCCACATAAACCGGCACTAGTGCTGTCGTTGCCCTGCAACGCATTAATCCCCAGCGTCGGGGCAGAGCCCACTGGGCCGTGCTCCCGCGTAGGGGTTAACGGGGATGAAGGCGAGTCGCTTCAGCAGGCTTGTCGCTCGTGAGCTGACGCGAGTGAATCGCTCCCGCATCGCAGAGGCCGAGGGCGCGCAGAAGGAGGAGGAGAAGGAGGAGGGAGCGCCGGTGAACGGCGAGGCCGCCGATGCCGCTGCGCTACCGCTACAGAGGTGCGGACGCATGAGCACACGCGAGCGCGCACACTGGTGTACACGAGAGCACATACACCAGCGCGTACGCACTTGCGTACGTGAGTGCGGACACATGAGGGTACGGGCTTGCGTACACACGCGCGATTCCCGCTCACGGCCACCAACACCAGTGACGGTTATCTGAACCGGTCCTGGGGCCTCCTTTAGGTCCACTCAGCCGCTAATAAGTACCTGGTGCGGGGTGTTAAAACATCCCCACTGGGGAGACAAAGGTGGTCGGGCTTGGTGCTGGCCAACCACCCCCTTGTGTGCCGTGTCGGCCTTCATAAGTGCTTGCTAACAGCACTTGCCCTAACAGTCTGTTAAGGCTATAAGGGTAATCTTTGTTTGTGCGCGCGTGTGCGTGTGTGTGCGTGCGTGTGTGCGCATGTGCGCGTGTGTGCGTGCGTACGTGTGTGCGTGTGTGTGTGCGTGTGTGTGTGTGTGCGTGTGTGTGTGTGCGCGTGTGCGTGCGTGCGTGTGTGCGCGTGTGTGTGCGTGTGTGTGTGTGTGCGCGTGTGTGTGTGCGTGTGTGTGTGCGTGCGTGTGTGTGTGTGCGTGTGTGTTTGTGCGTGTGTATACTAGGAGGCCCCCGCGCCCCAGCAGCGCCCGCCCAGCTGCACCGAGAATCCGACGCCAGGAGAGCGCCGAGACGCATCCGACCGAGAGGTAACGAGGCATCGCCGTGGTGACCGGAACCCTCGCGGTCCCCGCACAAACTCGGCCGAGTCTACACTCACAGTCCACACTCGGCCGAGTCCACACTCGACGTTTATCCTTGAACCTGCACGCAGGTGCGAGAGCCCCCGAAACAGACGTTTAGAAGATTTGGCTGCTGCTATAAATTTCCACATGATGATAAGCAACTTCGTTGCGTTTTCATTTGTGGGCAGGTCGTGCCTGAAAAAGAGCTATATAGCTCAGTGGGCTTTAATCTGGTAAAACAAAAGGGTTAGTTTAGTTGTTTTACAATTTGCAAGGGAGACCCCAGGGTATGAATATATACCAGGAGACATTTTACATTGTGGAGTTTGGTTCATAATTAGCGTGTAACTTTTCAGAGCAAAAACATCAGTACTCACAACTTGAACCTACAACCTCAACATTAACCGACCACCTCGAAACGAACCTACATCAACTTGAACCCACATCTTCAAAATGAACCCACAACCTCAACACAAACCCACAACCTCAACACAAACCCACAGCCTCAACACAAACCCACAGCCTTGCCAGGAAACACTCAATATTCGGCTACGAAACTCAGCGTGCAACTATAAATTTGAACGCAGTACAAACAGCTCACCACAGCCTGTAAGCCGGGGGCTACGGTTTGAGAGATTAATTGGACAACATCCACTTCCAGAAGCGGATTTCATCTGCTGCATTGCCCTGGATCGATATTGCTTTTGTAACCAAGTAGTTTTATTTTGATCTTCCAGTTAGGTCGTTTGCCTTTCAGAAAATGGTTTTGTGTACGGATTTTTGTTAATTGAATTGGACTCTGCTGTAGCCCCCTCTGTGCCGTATGTGCACGCGTGTCTGTGCGAGAATACCTGGTTGTGCGGTGAGTAACACACCAGCACTCAGGGATACAATGACGGCCGGGCGTGAAGGGGGCCACCCACCCCTTCGTGTGCCGTGCCTTGCCGTGCCGGCCTTCACAGTTGGCCTTCATAGTTGGCCTGCAGCATAGTTGGCCTTCATAGTTGGCCTTCATAGTTGGCCTGCACAGTTGGCCTTCACAGTTGGCCTTCATAGTTCGCCTGCATAGTTGGCCTTCACAGGTGGCCTTCACAGTTGGCCTTCATAGTTGGCCTTCATAGTTGGTCTTCATAGTTGGCCTTCACAGTTGGCCTTCATAGTTGGCCTTCATAGTTGGCCTTCATAGTTGGCCTTCATAGTTGGCCTGCATAGTTGGCCTGCACAGTTGGCCTTCATAGTTGGCCTTCATAGTTTGCCTGCATAGTTGGCCTTCATAGTTGGCCTTCACAGTTGGCCTTCATAGTTGGCCTTCATAGTTGGCCTTCGTAGTTGGCCTTCATAGTTGGCCTTCATAGTTGGCCTTCACAGTTGGCCTTCATAGTTGGCCTGTACAGTTGGCCTTCATAGTTGGCCTTCATAGTTGGCCTTCATAGTTGGCCTGTACAGTTGGCCTTCATAGTTGGCCTTCATAGTTGGCCTGCACAGTTGGCCTTCATAGTTGGCCTTCATAGTTGGCCTTCATAGTTGGCCTGCACAGTTGGCCTTCACAGTTGGCCTTCATAGTTCGCCTGCATAGTTGGCCTTCACAGGTGGCCTTCACAGTTGGCCTTCATAGTTGGCCTTCATAGTTGGTCTTCATAGTTGGCCTTCACAGTTGGCCTTCATAGTTGGCCTTCATAGTTGGCCTTCATAGTTGGCCTTCATAGTTGGCCTGCATAGTTGGCCTGCACAGTTGGCCTTCATAGTTGGCCTTCATAGTTCGCCTGCATAGTTGGCCTTCATAGTTGGCCTTCACAGTTGGCCTTCATAGTTGGCCTTCATAGTTGGCCTTCGTAGTTGGCCTTCATAGTTGGCCTTCATAGTTGGCCTTCACAGTTGGCCTTCATAGTTGGCCTGTACAGTTGGCCTTCATAGTTGGCCTTCATAGTTGGCCTTCATAGTTGGCCTGTACAGTTGGCCTTCATAGTTGGCCTTCATAGTTGGCCTGCACAGTTGGCCTTCATAGTTGGCCTTCATAGTTGGCCTTCATAGTTGGCCTGCATAGTTGGCCTTCATAGTTGACCTTCACAGTTGGCCTTCACAGTTGGCCTTCATAGTTGGCCTTCACAGTTGGCCTTCATAGTTGGTCTTCACAGTTGGCCTGCACAGTTGGCCTTCACAGTTGGCCTTCATAGTTGGCCTGTACAGTTGGCCTGTACAGTTGGCCTTCACAGTTGGCCTTCATAGTTGGCCTGTACAGTTGGCCTGTACAGTTGGCCTTCATAGTTGTTACTCGGGTGGCCTTCATAGAACTGCTGATTTTTGTGTTCAATTTGTTGTTCCCCCGCCCGCACCTCCGCTTAGCACGGTTGGCTACGTAGGGTGCGAAAGAAGTTCAACACACATACGAACATAGCTGCTACTCGTTAA
This sequence comes from Petromyzon marinus, assembly GCF_048934315.1. Lineage (NCBI taxonomy): Eukaryota > Metazoa > Chordata > Hyperoartia > Petromyzontiformes > Petromyzontidae > Petromyzon > Petromyzon marinus. The sequence continues at coordinate 9,634,611 of NC_133721.1, read as the reverse complement.
TACTTGCTGCAACAGTTTATTCAAGGCTATACAGTGTCTGTGTGTGTGTGTATGGTGGTCTCTGTGTGTACACGTGTATCGTTGTCTCTGTGTATCATTCTCTCACCTGTGTGTGTCTGTATGGTGGTATCTGTGTGTACACGTGTATCATCGTCGCTGTGTGCATCATTCTCTCACCTGTGTATGTGTGTATGGTGGTCTCTGTGTGCATCATTCTCTCAACTGTGTGTGTGTGCGGTGGTCTCTGTGTGTATCATTCTCTCACCTGTGTGTGTATGTGGTGGTCTCTGTGTGTACGCATGTATCGTTGTCTCTGTGTGTATCATTCTCACACCTGTGTGTGTGTATGGTGGTCTCTGTGTGCATCATTCTCACACCTGTGTGTGTGTATGGTGGTCTCTGTGTGTACACGTGTATCGTCGTCACTGTGTGTATCATTCTTTCAACTGTGTGTGTATGGTGGTCTCTGTGTGTACGCGTGTATTGTCTCTGTATCATTCTCTCACCTGTGTGTGTGTGTTTGGTGGTCTCTGTGTGTACGCGTGTATCGTTGTCGCTGTGTGCATCATTCTCTCACCTGTGTGTGTGTGTATGGTGGTCTCTGTGTGCATCATTCTCACACCTGTGTGTGTGTATGGTGGTCTCTGTGTGCATCATTCTCACACCTGTGTGTGTGTGTATGGTGGTCTCTGTGTGCATCATTCTCACACCTGTGTGTGCGTGCGTATGGCCGAGCTCAGGACGGGGAGCGCCAAGGCCGTGGCCAACGTCATCGTGGAAGGAGGCAGGAACTCCGACGGCGACGACGGCGGCGACGACGACGAGCAGTTCGTGGTTGCCGAGTCGACGCCGGCTCCCTCAGACTCGCTCGACGCAGGGCCCGTGAGTCCCACGTCACCAGAATGAGAATATTTATTTAGACTGGAGGAGGAGGAGGAGGAGAAATCCCGTGAGCTGTGAAGCTATTTTTCACAGATGTCCAGTGTGGGGCCCTCCGCTTGTTCAACACGAACGCCTCCTCCTGGCCTCCCGTCGTGAACTTTTCCCACACGTGGCTTCCTCCCGTGGTGGCCTGTGAGTGTCCTTTCCTCCCTGTGCTCAGCTGGGAGTGGTCGTATACCGGATGGATCGACTCGGTAGATTTTATTTACGATGGAAAATGCAACGGGCTTCACCCTTACCGGCCTCAATAGGTGCCGCTCGCCAGCACTTGCCCCAACACTCTGCCGAGGCTACGTGGGCGATCTTTGTCTTTTGTTTTGTATTTACGTGCTTCACCGGATGAGCCAGAGGTTAAAAAAGGTTACACGCTGGCACGAAAACCTTTGCCCGCAAAATGCAACGGGTTCCCGTCGCGCCCTCCCAGCTCCCAGCTCCCAGCCCCCCGCGCGGCCGCGGTCACTCGGCAAACCCACGAGGCTCCGTCGTGCGGCCTCCACGTGCGGGGGCCTCGCGTCGTTGAGGCGGTGCGCACGGACACCAGCGTCCCCGCAAGAGTGGCAGCTGTAGCTTTTTATTTATTCATGTCAACATCAGGCAAGAGCGTGCGGAGGGTTCGGAACATCCGTGCGCAGTCTCCACAGGCCCCGGTGTGTTTACACTCGTGCATGCATTATGCATCGCCAGACCCTTATTTAAAAGCAGGTGCGAACCTGCGAGGATAAGCTTTAGAATATTCATGTGGCGTCTCCATAGACTACCACCGCACTCCCTCCCCTCCGCCCTCCCATTCATTCACAATCAATTATGCATTCGCCCTCCCGCCTTATTCTCTATGGGCCACAGCGCAATATGTTCACGGTTACATATTCCTCCACGGGGCTCGCCTAGACCCAGGTGCTTCACCCGTCAGTACCGCTTGCGGTGGCATAACTATTATTAAGTCGTTCCAAATTTTGATTTAAAGCTTTCGTGACTGCAGGGATTCATATTCTTGGTTCTTTCGGTAAAGTCACGTAGAAGGGAAACAATAAAATAATAAAAAATATTTAAAAAACAAAATTCTCACTACGTTTCGACCGCAACACAAGCAATCATCATCAGGTGTGAAAACCACAGCAAGAAAATTTGAAAAAAGTGGCGGTTTTTTTTAACGTTAGCACCACGGAGAGCGATTTGACAACTGTCAAATTTTCTTGCTGTGGTTTTCACACCTGATGATGATTGCTTGTGTTGCAGTCGAAACGTCGTGAGAATTTTATCGTTTTATATTTTTATTATTTTATTGTTTCCCTTCTACTTGACTTTACCGAAAGAACCAAGAATATCGTTCCAAATTCTTCGTGGCCAGTAACTTGTGTGACAACCAATGTTGAATAACTAAGTGTGGTTATCCAGTAATCCATTTTCATTAGCCCTGTAAAAAACAAATCGACACGGCTGAAGTTTTTGCTGTCTTCGGTGGTGACAAGCCGTGCTCTGGCCCGCAGGCTGATGTTCATTCACACCCTCCCCACTGCCAATACGCCCTCATGTTTACAACTCCTGGGTACTGATTTAATTACACATTGGTAACGATTGCTATTATTAACGTTGTTTGGTGTTTTATACGCACTGTGGACGAATGTAGTGTCTCTACAAAAGAGTGTTTTGTGCAAACGGGGGAACGTGACATAGTGCTGCCCACTGGTGGTATGACGAGTCGGTTGCCGTGAAGGGCATGGGGGGGAAGCGGTCGGCAACCTGCGGCATGCTCAGCGAGGTCATTTGCTCAGGACCACAAGCACCGTGTCGCGTTCGCTGGCGCACTGCGGCCATTGGAATAATTGTTTTTGTTTGGTACCGAATTCGAACAAGAGGAACGTCTCTCGTTACTTTTGTCGCCCGACCTCCTTGACATAGGGCAACGGTGGTGTGACATCACGACTAAACTCGACTTTTAATTATTTGTTTTCGTTTTACCATGTGAAGGGTCCACTTTAGCCACGTAGTTTTTTTTTTTTTCAGAAGCGACCTGGCCATCACGAATGATAGCTCAAACGAAGTGGCTTATCATCACGTGGAAATGTATAGTAGCCCAATACGTTTTTGGCAGTGACCCTTCTTCATTGCACATTTAAGGTGCATAGCCCGGAACGTCTCTGGTGATATTGACAAGTGCCAAGGACATCTGTGGTTGAAACATTTACTGGACATCTGCAAAAAAGAGCCTCATGGCTCATCGAATTCCTCCAGCCTAAATACAGATTCTGACATTTCAATATTTTGCTCATTTTTGTTTGGGTATTTTACCAAGTAAGGTCCACTGAGCTATATAGCTCTTTTTCAGAAGCCTATCATGTGGACATTTATGGAAGCCAAATGCTCTAATCGCACGCTTCTAAGTGCGGAGGGAAAAACCGGACGACCCGGAGTAAAATGGACACAACCACGGGGAGAGAGACACACAAATTCCCAATATACAGCAGGCGTCAGGGTCGGGATCGAACCCACGACCTCCTGCATACCAGGCGAGGTAGTTAACAACTCGCCACCGTGGAGTCGGGCCCTCGTGAGCCCCAGGCTCTCTCTCACTTCCAGGAGCCATCCGAGCTTGATGCCAGCCAGATTACCGTCCCAGGAACAGCTTTTATAAAGTTTGTAGGACCTGTCGTGGGAACTCCCCGACTCGGGTGCAGAGCCAAGCTCGGTGTCGCGTGAGCGGAGTGGTGGGGCCTTCTGCGGGTGCCTCTTAAATAAAAAAAAACAACTCGGCGCACGCTGCTGCAAATATGGCGGGCGGCGATGGCGTTGCGGACGGCGGAGGCTGCCGCGGAGAAAATGACGGCAGGCAGTGACGACGGGCCCGGGTCCTGGATTACGGAGGACGTTTTGGCGTTGCCACCTGCCCTGATTTTTCCCCAGGATCGTCCACTTGTGGAGGCAGCCGTCCTAGGAATTCTGTACCCGTAGTAATGATAATAATAGTAGACCACTTTGTCGTTTTCCCCCTCTTCCTTCGGCATTGTGAGATATTCTTCCCATGATATACCCTGGCGTCTTTGGACCTCACAAGTGCTTGCTAACAGCAACCGTGGCAACGCCTCCCCATACATACCCTGTCTGTCTAAAGTGGGGATCTTTTCGTTTCAGTTGGAGGCTACGGAAGACAACGATGGAGAGGAACACGGTGGGTGCTTGTAATTTTTAGTCATATCTCTAAATGAAACTGTAAAACTTAACATTTTTTCTTTGACCAGGTAAGGCCCCCACTGAGCTATATCGATATTTTTCAGAAGCGACCTGGTCCACAAATGATAGCTCAACGAAGTGAATTATCGTGTGGACATTTATTGCAGCCAAACGGACGCATGTTTCTAAATGTGGAGGGAAAAACCGGAGGACCCGGAGAAAAATCCACACCACCACCAACACAGGGAAAAAGACAAACTCCAAATATACGGGCGTCAGGGTGGTGATTGAACCCACAACCTCCTGTATACCTGGCGAGGTAGTTAACATCTCGCCACTATGGGACCCCCATCGTTGTGTGCGTGACCGCCAGGGCTGTTGTTGGCGTGGGAGGGTGCGCACGTGGCACTGCAGAGTAATTAACTCGTGTTTAATTATTTAGCAAATGCCAACTACGCATCCGCAAGCCGTCTGCTGCATATTAACATGAGCGCTCCCCCCACCCCCCTCGCTCCCCTCCCTGTGTCCACGCAACCGCTCTCGTGCAGCCCCCTTCTCCAGCCGCCCCGGCGCGGGGCGGGGGGCATGGGTGATAATCCGGCGCTTTGAAAACAAGGGGGGGGCGTTGCGTGTCGCGCGAACGAGCGAGACGTCCAGACACGCTGTGCGTTGTGGGAGTTGTGTGGTGGCTGGGCAGAGTAACGGAGTGGATCGGTATACCTGTGACCGCTAGGACGTCGAGTCTCGTGCCCAGCTTGGGGTTTTTTTCCGCCGATGCCTCAGTTTGACGGAATCGGCCAAAAACAACGAAAATTGCCAGGAACCGTCGACTTGATAATTGTTTTTTTTCACCCTTTTATCTGGCAACAAAACTGACACCTTTTTTTACAAGGAGTCATGTTTACATTGACCACAATACCTGCGGTCGGAACGCAAACAAAAATCGACAGCTCTGATAATGTGTGTGGCACTGTCCTTGAAATTGCTTGGTCCACACCCGAGACAGCTTTCTTTAGAGCCTCGTCTCACGTTGGTGTTGGACCAGAAGACGCCAAAAGGCGCACAACTCAAAGGCAATGCACCATCAGAGTATGAGAGCTCGGGGTAAGCATTTACACAACATTGGAAACCTCATTTGCCAGTAACAAAATAAAGGTGTCAGTTTTGTTGCCAGATAAAAGGGTAAAAAAACAATTATCATATTTTGTTACTGGCAAATGAGGTTTCCAATGGTGTAAACCGTCGACTTGTTTAGCAGTGTTTCTTCACACATTTGCAGAGATAGGGGGGGGGGGGTGAGGGGCCCCCTTTGCCGATAAGACATTAGTAAATAATTATTTAAAGCTTTCGTGACTGCAGTGAATCATATTCTTGGTTCTTTCGGTAAAGTCACGCTGAAGGGAAACAACCAAGAATAAGACAGTAGTAGTGTCAAGGGCCACCACACATTTGAAACCATTGGGGAGGTTTGACAGCACGATGATGATGATGACGACGGGGAGGGTATTTCACATTCCGTGTTTTGTCGGAGAGGCCGCGCTAAAGACCACCGGGGGGGGGGGCCCGGCCAAGCCGGTGGGACCCGCGGGGGGCCTTTACGATGAAGGCCACCGACTTAGGAGACCCGAGGCCCCCGAGTGGGCTCGGCTTCCTGGCGACAGTGGGATGAGGGCACCGGCGTCCCCGGCCGCGCGAGCCCCCCCCCTTTCGCCTCGTCGTTTTCCCGTGCCGACGTGCAAACGTGCGCCGCTTTGTGCCGCAGGTGGCCTCGTGAAGAAGATCCTGGAGACGAAGAAAGGCTACGGAGCGACGCGGACACCGCCCAAGGTGCGTGACGCTGGCGGCTCCGCACGCCCAGGGGACAAATGAACACCCCCCCCCACCCCCCACCCCCCAGGCCACGCGTGACGGTCCCAAGTATTGTTGGATCCGGGTCGCAACTCGAGAGACCGGGGATGAAGTCTCGATTTGGGGGGGGGGGGGGGAGGTGTAAGGTGGTAGCCTGCCAGTAAGAGGGGGGCGACGATTGATATGTAGAGTGGTGCAAGAAGCCTCTGTGGGTTCAGAGGCCTGTGTATGCTTGTGTAAATAACTTATTTTGCACCGTATGTAGCCCAACCGTGGCTAAACGTCATCCCTGGTGTCATCGCACCTCCGCTTGGCACGGTTGGCTACCCTCGATGTCGTCGCAGCCATCATGAGATGGAGGTGCAAATTGGTCGCCTCCCCTCGAGGCCTCTCTGCTGCTCGTCCCTGCCGCCCAGATAGGACGATAACCGCGGGCGAGTGCCAGGCCAGAGAGGGGTTTTTACCCCACGTAGGCCTCTTACTCTTCACGCCGCCGGCATCACGATTTCACAATACATTGGGATTTGTCAAACTTTGGACCGCGACCGCCCCCACGCCACCCTCCTCGCGACTGACGTCGCGGGATCTTCGGCATCCGCTGTCCGTGGACGTTGGAGCCGGGTGGCAGCTAGCACACGTTGCAACGTGGATGCGGTTCTTCCGAATCGGAGACGCAGTCAGATGGGCAAAGAGAGGGTGCAGCCTTGCGGAACGCAACAGCAGAGGGGCTTCTGAGAGGACGATAGCCGTGCGTGTGTTCGTGTGCGCAACTGGCTGCGTTTGCGTACATATTGAGTACACACGTGTCGCTGTGTACGTATGTGCTTGTCTGTCAATGTGTCTGTGTGTGTCCCTGGGGTAGGGGGAGCGGGAGGGTAGTGGTTGGCGTGCTGCACCACGAACCCCCGCCGTCAAGAGTTCGATTCTCGCTCACGGCTACCAACAACAGTGACGGTTATCTGAACCGGTCCTAGGTCGACTCGGCCTCAAATGAGCACATGGCGCAGAGTGTAACCATCGCCAAATAGGGAAGTAAAGGCGGATTTGGGCATGGTGCCGGCCACCCACCCACCCACCCACCCCGCTCGTGTGCCGGCCATCATAACAGCCGCTGCTCCTCGCGAACAGCACTTGCCCCAACAGTCTGTTGAAGCCTACGCGGGGCGGAGATCTTTAACCGTGCGCGCGTGCCGCAAGGTGGTGCTGGACGGCGCGCGTCAGAAGGGGCGCGAGGCGGCGGTGCGCGAGACGGAGCGCCTGCGCGGCGCCGTGCAGGCGCTGTGCCGCAGCACGCTGCCGCTCAGCAAGGTGATGGACTACCTGCAGGAGGACCTGGACGCCATGCACGCCGAGCTCGCCACGTGGACGCGCCAGAGGCGGCAGCACGCCGAGGCTCTCGCCGACCAGCACAGGTTGCCCGGGGTGCCCGCGTGCGCGAGGAGCAGCGGTGCGGGCCTCCCCTAGGGCGACTCGGCCTCAAATTATTTGAGTAACCCGCTGATATCTGCTGTGTAAACGTCGCCACTGGGGAGGCAACCGCGGCTGGGTCTGGTTCTGACCACCCAAACCCCCCCCCCCCTCGTGGGCCGTGGCAGCCTTCATTGGTGCTACTCGCTGTAAACGGCACTTGTCCCAACAGTCGGTTCGAGGCTACACGGGGGGGAATGTTTGCGTGTTGTTGGACAGCTACTGCCTTGGTGCCATTGCACTGCGATGCAGGCCTAGTGGCCTGACCCTAACAGTCGCTGCTGTCTCCACAGCCGAAGCCACTGGTCCTCAAGCTTTTATGGCTGATGTACTCCACCCTACTTTTGTTGAATTTTGTTTCAACCGAGTTAACCCTCCCCACCCCCCACCTTTGCCTGACCCACCATGGTTCCGGGTTACCATACGGATTTCAATGTTATTGTAGTTATTTTATATTGGAAGATTAACACGTGACTATTCACCAGTGGCTTCGCGTATGATGTCATTTAACACATTTACAAGTCTTGATTCGAAGCTTTCGTGACTGCAGGAATTACTCTTTGTTTTTTCCGGTAAAGTCACGTATAAATAAGAAATAATAAAATAACGTAATAGCGTACGACGTTTTGATTGCAACACAAGCAGCCATCATCAGGTACAGAAGAGCTAAATTTGTGCCTTGGCTTGGATTTGTGTCTCTGTGCTGTCTCTGCCTGTGTGTGGGCCTTGTTGCTTCCGAGTGTGTGCTGCTGCTCCGCACTTTCCGCGCCCCCCTTTGCTCCATACATACCTCATGCTAATTTGTCCCATTGTCTCTCAGCCTTACCTTCTCTGCCTATTTAAGGCGACTTCACTCTGTGCTGGTTCGCTCTGCTTGGATGTCTATGTGTGTGTGTGCAGTCTGTATTTTAAAATTTCATACTTGCAATTTAGCAATCTTTGAAATAGCGGAATCAACCAGACTATGCGTTGTGTTTTGACCGACCGTCTGTGTTGCTTTATATGGTTTCCAAATTTTGCTAAACCCTGTTTGTTTCGTGTGATTCTGTCTCTGTGTCCCCTGTTGTATCTGTGTTAGTTCCCCCTACTTGGGTGCCTGTATATACATCTGGGGATGTTTCCTCTCTCTCGTAAATGTAGCTCTTCTGTACCTGATGATGGCTGCGTGTGTTGCAACCGAAACGTCGTACGCTATTATGTGATTTTATTATTTCTTATTTATACGTGACTTTACCGAAAAAAACCAAAGAGTACATTTACAAGTCACCTCGTCTACCCCCTGGGACACTGCCACGTACCCCCAGGGGTCCGCGTACCCCCGGTTGAGAATCACCGGCCGAAGCTGTGGGGGTTCACGAGATATTTTACGGTCTCGCCCGTCCTCTTATCAACTACATCTCATCTCGCTACAGGGTTCTGCGGTGTTAACTCCCTCGCCTGGTATACAAGAGGTCGTGGGTTCGATCCCGACACTGTACATATGGGAGTTTGCGTGTCTCTCACCCTGTGGCCGTGTGTATTTTTCTCCAGGTCCTCCGGTTTTTCCCTCCGCATTTCAGAATCAGAATCTTTATACGGGAGGAATCCGACGAGCTATGAAGATCTTTTCTACAGATGTATTTGGCTGCCATGAATGTCAGCGTGATAATATAAGCCCACTTCGTTGAGCCATCAATTTGCGATAGCCAGGTGGTCGCTTCTGAAAAAAAGAGCTATGTAGCTCGGCAGGGGAGTTCACCTGGCGAAATACAAGATGGTTTAGTTATTAGTTTAGTCTGTGGGTCTCTCTGCATCTCTATGGGTCTGTGGTTTCCACTCGACGATGATATCAGCCACTTCGTTGAGCTGCTATCGTTTGTGATAGCCGGTTGGTCGCTTCTGAAAAAAAAGAGTCGCGTACCTCGGCGGGGTCGTTCACCTGGCGAAACAAAAGATGGTTTAGCCGTTACAGCGTGCACATCCTTATCGTGCGCCCGTCTCTCGTGCGCGCGCCAAGGCTGACGGAGAAGGCGCTGGAGCCCCTGAGGGCCGAGTTGACGACCCTCGATCAGCAGATCCAGGAGCAGCTGGAGCAGATCGGCGCCGTCAAGGCGTCCGTCCACCGCAACGACGAGAAAATCGACAAGATGATCGGCAGCATCGGCGCCGGCGCCAGGGCTTAGGGGGGGACGGGGCGCCGGTCGGGCCGCAGGGCTCGCTCACGGTCCTCCTGCCACCGGCGCCGGCGGAAGCGTGCGACGCATGTGGGTACGTACGTACGTACGCTCAACTTTGTTTCGCACCGTACGTAGCCAACCGCGCTAATCAGAGGTGCGGGGGGGGGAACAAGCTAAACGCAAAAAGGAGCTCCAATAGAAGCGAGTTATCAATTAATTAAAAGCGCGTAGCTCCAGTGGCTTCCTAATATCGGAAGAGCGTGCCAGACGGCCGCAGAACCACATCTGAAAGCGGTCACCGTCTTTATCCGACGGCCAGCCAAATGCCGCCGCCGCCGCCGCTGCTGCTGCGAGGATGACCGGAGTTCGCATGATGTTTTATGCTCCTTGACGAGATCACCGAGCTGTCCCGGTTCATTTGTGACGAGCACTTCGTGTGCGTGTGACGAGCGCAGCCTTGCACACCGTATTCGTTCGGCAACGGGAAGCCAATGCAACAAGGGCGAGCACCGAACGGGTGTCCAGCGGGAGGGACGTTGGACTGCAGGGCAGGGGGGTGGGGGGTTGGACTCGTGCCGACTCGCGGGGGCCGAGAGACCCCCGTTGTTGCTCGAGACGCAGGGAGGGAGAGGTTGTACACTGAGGGGGGGGGGGAGCTTTTAGCGAACAAACGCCCGGTCTCATTGGATGAAACTCCGAATGCAACTCAATCGCGAACTCTCGCGAACTCGCACGCACACTCCGTTCTGAACAGTTACTCGCTCATCCCGGGCACTTACTAGGAACCCAAAGCCGGTAGAAGCTTTTCCTGAACGTAGAAATTATTTATAATTATTAATGGTCCTAGCTGTTGCAGAACTGTTTCCCGTGACGTCCATGTTGCTCTACTGTCCGAACAACCCACGTGGGGTTGGTGGTTGAACGGCTCTTCCCTCTAACGCGGGGCAGTGTTGCTGGGCTGCCTCGTGTTACACACCCTGCTGGTGAGACTCGATGTACTCGAAAACCGGGTTCGGAGTTTGCCCGTTTAAACAAGCGCTGATAAATAAGAATCCAGTGGTCACATTTTTGGCTGATGAACCTAAAATGTTACTTTGATCGATTTCCGGTGGTTAAGCAGAACCTGGTCGAATATTGTATTCCCGCTGTCAGCTCTAGCCACAGCCTCCACCGATTGACTTTTTTTCCCCCCCATACAGTTCTGTTATACAATGCCGTGGAGGTGTCTACAAACAAGCCAGGGGGTGAGACATGGGGCACTGGGATACGAGGAAGGGGGGACACACCGCTCTTTTGTAGTGAATGGGATTTACAGATGACATCAGTCTCCGATGGTGGCCCATGCCGCTAATTTAAACACACTTTGGGATTTCGATTTAAAGCTTTCGTGACTGCAAGGATTCATCTTCTTTGGTTCTTTCGGTAAAGTCACCACGTAGAATGAGAATAAAATAATAAATTGATAAAATAAAATAACACAATAAAATTCTCACGACGTTTCGGCCACAACACAAGTGGCCTTCATCAGGTGAAGGGACGCTGTCCTCCAGACAGTCTCGTCCCTTCATCAGGTGAAGGGACGCTGTCCTCCAGACAGTCTCGTCCCTTCACCTGGTGAAGGCCACTTGTGTTGTGGCCGAAACGTGATGAGAATTTTATTGTTATTTTATTAATTTATTCTCATTCTACGTGACTTTACCGAAAGAACCAAACAAGAACAAACACTTTAGGATCACAAGAAATGGTTTCTCCGTTCACTATTCCTGTTACGTTGAGTTTGTGTTCTCTGCGCTCCAGCGTCTGTGCGTTTTCTCCGGGCACTCCGCAGTTTCCTGCTCGCAAAAAATGTCGATAAACGAATCGTCCCAAGCACCCAGGGCCTTGCTGCGACGGCTTTCCCCTGCAACAGATTCGGAGGCCGAGTCTCGGTCAAGACACCGCGCCGCTAAGGGTAACGTCAGGCACCGCTCATTGCAACCGTGGGGCGCCCAAGTGACCAATTGAATTCTCATTGAACGTTGCTTTTAACTGGCACTTCAAACTGTACATATATAAAGCTATAACCTTTACACTAAGTTGTACATACCACAACAGCTACTTTTCGTAACGGTTTGCAAATCATCACTTTGAAAAGTAAACGTGCGTGTTTTCTCGGTACGGAATTGCACGGAGTTTTATTTCTAAACGTGCTTTTTTTTATCGTAAAATGTGTGGCCCTACAAAGTGTTTGTTAAATGCACCCCCAAGACTTTGTTTTTTTAATAAGGGGGAGTTGTTTGGTTTTCCCCAGCCACAGTGCTTTTGTCAGCATGATGCCCAAACACCACCCCAGATTTTAAGACTTAAGACATTTGTTCCCATGCGGTGGCGATACTGGACACTTAAAAACATTCCACGGTATGCGTTTCTGCCTGCAAATACTGTGCACGAGGAACGGGGGGGGGAAGGTGGGCACGGTTTTTTTGAAGTGATGCAAGGTTAATTGTTTGGACTTTAAAACGTACTCAGGTTTGTGAAATTTTAAAATAAACCCTTCAAATAAAAAAAAACCTGGAACACTCGAAGGAGAGAGTGGTGGTTATTTCGTCAACCGTACAACACGTGGAGGCAGAGGGAAGGTGTGCTGGATATTTCCTCCGCAAGAGGGACTCCACCAAACTGTGAATGCGGCGAGGCGCAAACCGTCCCGGCGTTTTGTCGCTTAGGACTGCCCCGGCACGCCGCTCTATTCTGGCTGACCAAGCGGACTACTCCACTCGGCTACCCCCAATGTACAGCCACGCGTTTTGTCAATCGCGCCCGGCAGTCATAAAGCGTATCCCAGCTGCTGCACAGATGCACCGAACCAATCGCGAGATTCGCTTTTGTCACCGATAAAACTTTTATTCATCGTACACGACACTAATGCTCGTGAGCGCTAATACTGTTCCTGTGCGTTACATATATAAGAGCATTTCTCACGTGAAATTACATTCTACAATAACGGTACTGTTTACTATACACACTGAAAACACGTGCTCGCCCGTGACGATTATTGTGAAGCCACGTCAATTGTTAATCGACGCGCACACGTAACGCGTCCTTGTGTACGAAATGAGCCCCGTCACTCGACGTGAGACGGGCCCTTTCGGGGGTAGGACTGCGTGCGTGTCTTTGGCCAATGAGAGCTCCCCCCCCCTTTCCCGTGGGTGTCACCTTCGGGGCCACGATCACGTCCCGATCATCGATTCCGAAAACGCCACGACAAAAACTCCGGTAACACGTTTCCGCGTTGATAACACTGTGAACTTAGAAGTAACACGTTTTAACTATTTAAACATTGTTTTTCTACATACCAGGAAAGGCCCGCCGAGCTGTGTATAGCTTTTTTTTCACAAGCGACCCATCGCAAATGACAGCAGCTGAACCAAGTGGCGGTTTGTCACGTGGAAATTTATAAGCAGCAGCCAAATACTCTAAACGTGGCGGGCGTCTTTTCGGGAAATGGCCCTTCTTCATCGCACAAATTATTGCGTTATTCAATAGCTGCGAGTAGATAATATGCCAATTTAAAAAATGTTCGTTAAGAAAGTTTAAAAAAAAAGTTTTATCAGGGTCCCAGAGTCAAGTGCAGTCCTCCAACTATTTCCAATTTGGCCTCTCTGACCTCTATTAATGTACTATGAAGAAAATGGTGTTGCACAAACGTTTGCTATTTATTTATTTTTACGTTAAGACTACAGTGTTGCAATTGATGAGCGTCAATGGCGCGCCACAGTGGCGAGATGTTCACTCCCTCGCCTGGTATGCAGGAGGTTCGATCCAGACCCTGACGCCTGCTGTATATTATTTGGAGTTTGCATGTTCTCTCTCTCTCCCCATGGGTGGGATGGATTTATCTCCGGTTTTTCCCTTCCACATTTAAAATCAACATCACACGTTTAGAGAGTTTGGCTGCAAGAAATTTCCACGCGATTATTCACTTTGTTGCGCTATCATTTGTGGCCATGTCGCTTCTGAAAAGCGAGCTACATAGCTCAGTGGGCCTTACCTTGTAAAAACAAAACATTTGTTTAGTACCGAGTTTGTTTCAGCCTTGCATTTTGAGCCCGAATGGGGAGCTACGGTTGACCAGATCGTGAGGAGGGGAGGAGGCATCCAGGTGGTGTGGTGGATCGTCGCAGCACCTGCGATGAGCATGGTCGTCTACGTACGGTGCAAAAGAAGTTCAACATGGACAGCACATCCACCCAGATGCATGTCCACCTCCCACACAAGGCTGGGTTTTTGCCGGACACTCCTAACTCCCTCTCTCTCAGAAGGACATTTTAAAGGTAGTCTTGACAAAAGAGTAATTTCTCAAAAAGGGGAAATACGATGTTTACATGAACCTAAGGGGGGTCTAAAACATTACATTCATGATTTCGCTATTTCATTCGTTTAAATAAGGTAAAAACACGAGACCGGGTTACGACTTATTAGGCCTCATCGGCAAAGTACAGCCCAGTCTGAGACGATGCCACTTCGGGATGGTGGTGGCCTGGGCAACAGCAGCCACCCAAGCACCGAGTTGATAACAAAAGTGAGCAGCGACGTTTAAGAGAGCGTAAGATTCGACCACTTCAGACCGGCTGTTTGCATGCAGCCCCAGTTGAGAGTAACCATTACAGTGAAACCTTGGATTGCGAGCACAATTCGTTCCGGAAACGTGCTTGTAATCCAAAGCACTCGTATATCAAAGCACTCGTGTATCAGTTGTGTGATCACGTGACGCTCGGCGTACAAAGCGTCTACACGTACACTACTGGTATTGCAAGACCTCGCTCGTTTATCAAATTAATATTTATTTACAATTTTTGCTCGTCTTGCAAAACACTCGCAGACGAAGTTACTCGCAATCCAAGCTTTTACTGTATTACTATTACCGGTTGAATTAAAAAAAAATATCTTCTCACGCCAAGGTAAAATATACATTAGAAGTTAATGACAAAAGCACTATTTATTTGCATAAAAAAACACGGGCGCTCTTCCATAGGGCCTGCTACTGGCACTCTCGTCTATTTGTCCACTCGGGTCCTACGGGACATTTGGGTTAGATTCCGACCCTGAAGCCTTACCGTGTGCTCTCACTGCTGCGCGACCGGTAAGCGTGCTTCCAGCCACAAACGCAGCCCGGTGTTGATCTGGAAGCCTCGTCCGCTCCACCGTGCGTGCACTGGTTGCTGCGTGTGCCTGTTAAGCGTGCTTCCAGCCACAAACGTAGCCCGGTGTTCATCTGGGGGCCTCTAATTGTGGCCTCGGCCGGCCGTCGCGAGCCACAAACGGAGCAAAATCGCAGGAAAAATCGTTAATTTAAAAAAAAATTCACAACTTCGATTCACCCGTTCTACAAAAAAATTATAATCAAACACCGTTTAAGAGAGCGGTGTTTGAGGTTAGTAAACGTGAATTGAGGTAGACGTTGTTTGCAGGTTGTATAGAAACTGTTAACGCCATCCTCTGTAAAACCGTTCCGATGTGTGCGGCCACAACTCCAATTTTGGCCGCGTCTTTGCAACGGAGTTCTTATTTAAGATGCACGAAGTGGAAAATACTGATGGGGTCGCTGGAACAGATGTCATTTTAATGCCTTTCGAACTCATTCCTCTAATTACCACCACTCGTGAGCCCATTGTGTCAATCTTTGCACTCCAAGTCCCAGTTCAGCTCAGCCCAGTCGTCGTCATAATAATCATCTGTCCAGGGTCAGAAAATGACTGCCACCTGTTGAGGTTGCCCCATGCGCAGGGGTCAATTGTGACTCATGGGATTGTGTAAAAAAAATACTTTTACGTGGAGGGACAGATACAGGCAAAAGATGCCCGTTATTTATTCCGTTACATTACTTATATTCTCCGCAACAAAGCTAACGATTATTTCGGCAGACGCTAGCATTGGTCATTTAAACATTTAAACATAAAAAAAGAACGCGTACATGTATGTTGTCAACTTCTCCCCAGGACTACCCCCCTAAAGTCACTTTCGCACTTTGCTTCGTGCGAGACTCCGCAGCGGTTAACGGGTTTAGTGTGCGGGTGGTCACCGACTCGGATCCCACTTTTAAAGCGGCATCAGCGATCATCGGCGACACGGGCGATTAGTGAAGACCGAGCAAGGGGATGGCGAGAGTGGGGGGGGGGGGGATGTGCTTCCTATAGCACTGGGCAACGCACCCGCAGGTGACGGGTCGGATTTGAGAAGAGACGGGGATGAATTTGTCGACACTTTGGGCAATCGTCGCACGCATTTGCCAGAGGGTTGGCAACGTGAGCGTTCAAGCAAAGAAAGGAGGTGGGGGTCCTCGGTGATAACGGACGAGGTCGGGGAACGATTTCGCCATTGGCATAAGGGAAACTGGTGGTCGTCTGTCCACATTTAAACAGTTGCTGTAGAGCCGTCTCTTCGATCTGACACAAATCCCGAGTGCGTTGAATGGTCTTGCCAGCTTAGCACCACTTTCAAATTCTGGGGCCTATTTTACTCCCTCGGGGAGTGGGCTGATAAACTGTTGAATTGTATGTACTGTGCGATTAAAATTTGTATCAATGTAATGCAATATGCAAAGCGCTCGTGACATTTATTTAATTGTGAAGAGCGCTATACTACATCACGTTTGATTTGATTGTTGTGGGTACAATGACACTATCAGAAAGAGGTGGTATGAATATTTTTAAGATACACGTGGGAAATTAAAGGGGTTTATAGAAGACCAACACTTGAGAGTAACAGCTATAGCTACACTTGTTGTTAACTTTCCGCATTAAGGAGGGATTGTTGTCGTGAAGCCACCCCACGCCTACCCCCTACGTCACTGCCCATCACGAACTACTTGATGCACATGCACACTGCACCCCCCCCCCCTGGACTACCTAAACATCCCAACCCTGTGCCCGGAGGAAAGACCGAGCCTAAATCGGGAAGGGGTGGGGGTTTAAAGGAGTAACGGAGTCGGGCCAAAAGAGGAATAGGTGGGGCTTAATCAGGAGGTGGGGCTTAAGGAGGAAGAGGTGGGGTCTAATCAGGAAGAGGTGGGGCTTAAGGAGTAACAGGGTGGGGCCTAAAGAGGAAGAGGCGGGGTCTAATCAGGAAGAGGTGGGGCTTGAGGAGTAACAGTGTCGGGTCTAAAGAGGAAGGAGACAGGGCCTGGAGAGGCTGAAAACTGGTCTGCTTGAATAAAATGAAATTATTTTCCAGAACGCATTGTTGGCCAGGTCTGAGTGCAGCTGTACCCTGGCCTCGTGGCCGATGTATTTTTTACTGGCACTGGTGGTGGTTTTGCGGTTAAAGGTTGGGGGTCATTCCGTCGAAACACAAAGACGTCTAGATTCCGAGGAATCAGGCCGGCCTGACGAATGTGGGCGAGCGAACCGATGAGACATCTCATAAAGTCATCCCCCTGACTGGTCGGTCAGTCCTCCAGGCCACGTCCTGGATGTCCCCGAGGGGTCAGCCGCACAACCTGTCGGGGAGGTTGCCGCGTCGCGGGTCTCGGGAGCGCAGCAGGGCCCATTGCAGTGGCCTCATCACACGCAGCCTTGCCCGGGGAACGACCTCTGCGGTTGATGCCATGAGCCCTATCATCATGACCACCATCATCAGCATCGTCATGAGGCGCAAACCCCTCCAGGGCATTAGCGGTCCCCATGAGACGCCACCAGGCGACCCTACCCTGGGCCTCGCCGCCACACTCGGTTGCGGGACCAAGGCCACGGTGGTGAAGATCGGCCTCGACCGTGCGTGGTTCATGTCAAGCGGGGACCCGCCCCCGGGGGTTCCTGGTGTTGATCCGCCGAGGTCGTCCGCTGGGGCAACGTGTCCGAAGAACCCGGAAAGTCTTCTGGCTCCGAGCGCGAAGGTGGACCTTGGCATTGCCAGCATCGCTCGCGGGAGTGACCGCGGAGAGAGTCTGTTACGGGCACCGCTGTCGGTCGCAGGACATCCGGCTTCCGGCTCTGCAACGCCATCGTTGACTCTGTTCTCTTGAGCCGCACCGGAGTAGCACGGCTCAGCAGGAGCCACGATTTCCCTTACTTGGGGCACTGCTGGTGGCGGGAGGACGGGCGGTGAGCCCGGCTACCAGGAGTGCCTTCCGATCTGGGAAGCCGCTATCACCTGCCGGTCCGTCCGATTGTCTACACAACGTTCCGTGGCCCTGCGGGATTTCATGAAAACATATCATGAGACGACCGGCGGATGACGACACTGTCATGGAAAAACGATCGGCGTACGCGTGGCAGCAGGCAGATTGTACGCCCCTATGAGCCTGTTGTGGCTTTGGCGATGAGAACCGCACCGACATTCAAGAGAGGGTGCCCCCGGATGGTTTTATGGCGTCTCAGCTCCGAACGTTTCCGATGCTTCCATCAGGCGCCGTTCAAGATCGCTCGAGCTCGTCGCGCAAACTAATAATCGAGTTGTTTTTTTTAACCACGCAAGGAATGCGTTTGGTGGCCAATGTCCCGACCGTGGAGTTCCAACCGCTGCCTGCCTACGTACACGGTTCTTTGATATGTTGCGTAGCTTCGCGGAAAAGAGCCGTACGACTCTCAATGGTGATTAAAGGGAAGCGTGCGGGATCATTTCTCTTCGCGTTACTAAAAATAAAAAAACGCAACCGAAGGGCAGCGCGCAAGTCCTCTCGTCGCGCGAGTCGCTTGAGACGCGACGCCTCTTTGGTACAGGAAGACCAGTACGATCGTACCAGACGGCGGCTGTTATTTTTACCAATTTATATTTAGCGACGGACGGGCATTAGAGGTCACCGAGTTTATCGAGCACCGGATTCGTGATCGTGCAGTTATCAGTTCGGGTCCCAATCAGGGACGACTCAACCCCAGCGTCGTCATAATTATCATCATCATCATACTCTTCACCGTCGTCATCCTCACCATCTCGCTGGGGTAGGTTAAATGAGCAGACTGCTGAGTTGCGGGGAAGTCAAAAACTATTGCATTCACAATGGGGCCTTGTTATAGGAATGTGAAATGTCACCACTTGGCTGAGGACCAGCAGCGCCGCCCAAAACTCATTTTGCTGTGGGATTTGGACACTGGCCACACGAGGGGCCACTCTTGTGGACGATGCCACAGGGTCTTTAACATCCCCTTCACTGCTCTGGCCTGTCGGAACACTTGAACAGCAGCAGCAGCAGCAGCAGAGAATTCAACCCACGTCAGGTGGTTTGGCGACAAGAAAACCGACTGCTGGGCCAAGCAGTCGTCTCCTGTTAACCATTTCAGCTCGTCCCATCATCACCACCACCATCATCATCACCACCGCCACCACCGCCGCCGCCGCCGCCGCCGCCGCCGCCAGGTTTCCGCCCGTTTGCATCGACGCGCGCAACAAAGCGGCGGAGGCAACGCGCGGCTCCGCGGGCTCCCCCTTACGTGACCGTCTCCATCTTCGCCTTGAGGCAGACGTGACGATCCATCTCGTACTTGAAGAGGAAGCTCTTGCGGCAGGTGGGGCACGAGTACAGGTACACGCCGATGTGCACAAGCGAGTGCTTCACCAGGTTGCTCTTGTAGAGCGACACGTAGCCGCACAGGCGGCACCGCTGGTTCTCCACGTCCAGGTGCACGAGGCCGTGGTCACGAAGGTCCGACATGCAGCCGGCCACCGCCGCCCCACACGCGCCGCAGGTCGCGCGCTCCGCGGGCACCGCCTGCCGCTGCCACTTGAGCTGGCGCACATTCGACAGGCGCGTGCCGATGCCCTTGTACTTGCGCTTCTTGCACTGGCCGCGCGCGTGGGCGCTCAGCTTCTCGGGCGACAGGAACTTGTGTCCGCAGTGCTTGCAGGCGAGCAGCGCCACGCCCGTGTGCAGCAGGGCGTGCTCCACCGCGTCGCTGATGTTGCCGAAGCGCAGGCCGCAGATGCGGCACGCGAGACGCTCCATGTCCAGGTGGCCGCACGAGTGCTCGCGCAGCGCCGACACGCTCTCCTCGACGGCCTCGCCGCACGCCCGGCACCGCACGATCGCGCACGCCGCCGCCGCCTCCGCCGCCGCCGCCGCCGCCGCCGCCGCCGCGTCATCGTCGTCGTACTCCTCGTCCTCCTCGTCCTCCTCGTCGTCCCGGACGCCGATACCGCCGACGCCGGCCGCGAAGCGACCCTGGGAGGGCGACGCCATCCGCAAGAAGGAGAGCGGCTGCTTTCCGTCCTCCAGGATGGTGGCCGCCAAGTCCAGCTCCTGCTTGGCGAAGCCGAGGCCGTCGCGTGCGTTGCCCGCACCCTCGTACAGCTCCTCGTCGGGAGACTCCACCTTGATCCGGTAATCGGCGGCGGGAACCAGCGCGCCAAAGGCCGCGCCGGTTCCGCCCCTGAACGCGCCGCGCGGGAAATCATGGAGCGGGCGCTCCTGGCTGGCGGCGAAGCGTGGCTGCGCGGGTTCCCCGACGCGGGCGGCGACACCGCCGCCAAACGGCTCACGGACGAGCGGCCACTCCACGAAGGCCCCGCTGCCGCCAACCCCCCTGGCGAGGCCCGCGCCGAACCTCGGCGCCGGTGAGCACTTGGCCTGGGGGGCGTGCATGCCGCCCCCTCCTCCTCCGTCGTCATCGCCGTCGTCGCCGTCGTCGCCGTCGTCGTCACCGTCGTCGCCGTCGTCGCCGTCGTCGCCGTACTGAAAGACCGATACCGTGCTCACACGCGCCACCTCCACAATGTTCAGCTCGTCCGCGTTCGCCGCCGGAGAAGCGTCCTCGGGGCACGCGGGCAGGACGGGCAAGAACGGCGAGCAGGCCTCCTCCAGGCCGACGATGCCCAGTTTCTGGGCGCTCCGGTGGAGCTCGCCAAGGTCGGCGAGGCTTCCCACGGTGACCGTGCCCTTGTAGACGAAGTCAAGCGCGAGCTCGAAAGCGTTGGCGCCCACGCAGTCCACCACGAAGGGCCCCATGTTGCTGCAGGGCGCGCCCAGGAAGAGGCTGCGGAAGTAGCCGCTGGTGCTGCTCAGCACCGCCTTGTGCGCCAGGTAGCGGCAGCTCTGCACCTCGACGACGACGTCGCAGAAGGAGCCGCGCTCGCGCAGCTCGCACAGCTCCTGCAGCAGGTCCGACAGCTGCTTGTTGGTGGAGAGGCAGATCTCCTCGGCGGCGCCCACCTCCATCTCGGCACGGGGGGTGGCGGGGGGGGGGCGGTGGGAGGAGGAGGGCCGCGGTGGCGTCTCTGCAGGCACAGCGGGAAATCGTCCAAGTTAAAAAGAATATTGATTGGGAAATGATCGTACGCGCTCCCCCTCTTTCGCCCCGTCCCACTTCCCCCACCGCCCTTTGCATCAGCCCAAGGGGAAAGGGTTTCTCGTCATTTTTTCCACGGATGCGATTTGTAAAATCGGTCATCCCCTTGTAACAATGTGACGGCGATGGTCGACGGATCATGACGAGCCGAGTGGAATCCCTCCAAGCGTGCGCTACAAACCCGGCGAACGGATTTCGATTCCCGCTGACCATTGACGATTATCTGAACCGGTTCTGGGCTTCCCCTAGGTAGACCCAGCCTCAACTGAGTGCCCAGTGGAAACATCGCCACGAGGTGAACAAAAGTCATGGCTTTTGTAGGTGCTACTCGTTAACAGTACTTGCCCCAACAATCTGCTCAGGCTATGTGGGGGATTTGTCTTTGAAACGGGAGTTTCTGCACGGGTTTTCTCCGGTTTCCTCCCATAGCTAATAAAACATACATAAATGTTATCGGCAGATCCTTGAGACTTGGTGAGTGATCACGTGTACTGCCAATGACAATTGAAATGCAAGTACAAATCCTTTAAAATATATTTTTCTGTAAACAAAACATCATCTTCCCTCCCCCCCGCACCACAATGTAACCTACCTCTTCCCCCGCCCCACAATGTAACCTACCTCTCCCCCCGAGCTGCTGACACCTCCAATGAACCCGCGATGGGGCCGGAAAACATCGTAAAATAACAATGTAGCAACACCCTCTTGATAAAAAAAAAACCTCCTATGACACAGTGTGGCCTCTCCTCTATGAATAATTAAGTAATGGGTCCCCCCTAGACATCATTCTAAATGAGGAGTGAAGGTCGAACGGTTGAAGCCGAGAGGTC
This sequence comes from Petromyzon marinus, assembly GCF_048934315.1. NCBI lineage: Eukaryota > Metazoa > Chordata > Hyperoartia > Petromyzontiformes > Petromyzontidae > Petromyzon > Petromyzon marinus. The sequence continues at coordinate 9,612,942 of NC_133721.1, read as the reverse complement.
GTCGGCCCAGAACTCCCCGAGGATGGGCAGCAGCGGCGACGGAGACAAAGACCCCGGGGTGGCGCGTGCTCCGTTCATCACGGAGCTTTGCGATTCGAATCCAGCGGCTGCCCCCGATTAACACTGCGGTGTGCAGACACAGGAGGGGGCCGTCTTTCTTCGCTCAAATTGAACACCGAAGATCCCTTGACGTCGTTCTCAAGAGCAGGCCGTTGTGTGCCGCGTCAAGTTGCGTATAGTACATGCGCTGTATCAACACAGACCGTGTCTCTTAAGTCTACATGCGGTGTCGTTACACACCGCGTCTCTAATCCACACGCTGTCACTACAGACCCATGTCCAGTCGACATGCCGCTTCACCACACTGCGTCTATTCAACACGTCACCACAGACCGTCTCGTCTGCACGTTGAACCTCTTTGCAGGCCACGCATTTTCAACTTCAAAAACACGCGGGAAAGGAGCACGTCTCTCCCATCTGGACAACGCGGGGCCACTGTTATTCTGTAGCCCAGGGTCCCACACCGCGTGGCACCATGCCGAGCGACCGTGCCCTGTGCTGTGGCGATGCCGTGGCTACGCCGTGAGCTTGCGCGGTTGGGGCGGGGTACCGAAGATTCCAACAGGGCGACGACAAAAAAAACGCCGCCCACCGCGTTAGGATTTCCTAAACAAGGTCGTTTATTTTTGCGCGGTAAATAGTTCACAAACATTAACTTCTGGGCAGATTCAAGTGCGCCCCCAACCCGCGACCGCATATCGTACACCGGCAAAGGTTGAACTGGCACACGCAGACTTCCCTGCATGAATGGATCACTGTTCAAGCCAGCCAGGCGCACTGAGGTGACGTTGCGTTGTTTGGAACAGGGCCCGGTCATGTGACATCGAGGACAGGAAACGTCACCCCCTTTGACGTCGGGGCGTATTTATGAACGGAAAGGTCGCGTTCCAAATGCAAAATTATCTTCAACTGGCCACAAAACGGTCATCGTAATCGGCGCATCAAAACGCTCATAGGTGTGGCGATTTAATTCAGTTGGCTGGGTTGCGGGGTGGAGGGCTTCACGACACAGATTTGACCAGATCATCGCGTGGCCCGAACCAACATTTTTTTTTATTGTGCATCGTAATATAATATACTTATTGGCCATAGAAATTTACGCGTTCAAATAATACATCTTAGTTCGGCCTATTAATCCATGGGCCAGATCAGGTTTCGGATCCACCTAAAGTATCAAAACTTTCATGCTTCCGATTTATTTATAAGGCGGATATTAGAGGGAATAACTTGATAACCACGTTAATTTCAAGTGGATATCACACAACTCACTGTCGTTGTTTTGGCTACATTGGGAAATTTGAACCAGTTAAAGTCGCGCCACCTCTGGTGGTACTGAAAGGTGCCGTTTCTGATCTGGATTATGGGTTGTCCACCATTCAGTCCCAACGACTGCACCTGCCGGAGACCCCACGGCCGAGCATCGGAGAAGCAAGTCACCACAGTCCCATCTCATTTCCGCTCGAGGGAAAATCTCCACACTCCGTCGCCGAGTGCCGTCGTCGCGGGATTTTATGTACGCATGTTGAACTTGTTTCGCACCATTCATAGCCAACCGTGCTGGGCTGGTCGACAGCATCAGAGGGTTAGTGATACGGGCATCCTTCTGGAATGAGACTGACGTAAAGAGCCCAAAGGATGCACCGGCGTAGACAGCAGGGCGCGCCGAATCAAAAACAATTCGTCACCACAATAACAGTAACTTCAAAGTTCTCTCCACTACTACGTGTTACAACTACTACTACTACGTGTTAAACTCAGAAGGGAATTCCCACGACGTGGGTCAGTCCCTCCAAAGGACTATCCCACACAAAGCGGTGTGTTGACTTAACCGACCCCAGAAGGATGATGGGTTCGGTCGACCCCCCCGACCAGGATGCGAACTCGAAAACCCACAGCGAGCGGCGTAAACGAGCCAATTGTGCGGAGCGTCACGGCCGAAAGCAAAGCGCAATGCGCAACTAGGCTCCGCCTCTCCACGTAGATTATTTTGGCTACTATGTCCACATGATGGGCCGCTTTGTTGAGCTGGCCAGGTCGCTTCTGAAAAATGAGTTAATAGCTCAGTGGGCTTTGCCTGGTAGGATGGGAATGGTTCAGTTTAACTTGTTTTGTGTTTGGAGGATTTGTTGACCTTTCTTGTACTTTGCCACTCCTATTGTATTTTTGTACTGTTTGTTGTTGTAACCTTCTTATCCCGCGCCCCCCCCCCTACTGGACATCTGTGAGAAAAAGAGACTTTATAGCTCATCGGATTCCTCCAGCATAAATAAATATTCCGATTCTGTAAACAGCACGTGTATTTGTCCAGCATCCTATTATTACCTTCAATGCCGGTGGACAATCGTGGACTGGAAAGCGCATAGACCGATCGACTAAATCACGTTTGCCCTTCTCCCCCCTGTGCCTACGGATTATGCACGGTTGGCTACCTACGGTGCCAAAGAAGTTCAACATACGTACGCACAGAGAGTTCAGCTTGCATTTGCTTACTGCTAGTGGATCAACTCAGCCCACAGTGCAGCCTAGTCCGAGTCATTTCATCAACTGCAAGGGCACGCGCAGTAAACTGCCCACCGATTGCTTCCACGGATATTTTGCACCCCCAATGCTGTTTCGCTGGACGCGAATCTTTGTTGAAAACGCCGTCGCCTCGGTCGTTCGCCCTGCGGGAGAAGTCGCTTCAGTGCGGAGGGTGCTTCGTGGAGCGAGCCACTCGTAATTCAAGTGAAGATGCCCCGCAGTAGTGCGTGTCAAGAGCTTGAGAGAACGAACGCCCTATAACCTTTCCTTACCCGGAACAACACACGAGGATTGCTTGCAATAGTCTGTTGGGCGAAACACACGATATTTGCATCACAAAGGCGTTGTGGACGCACGATGGCTGCAAAAACAAGCGATTCCGACATTACTCAACCACCGGCCAGTCACCCGATCCCCTCACCGCCACCCTGACCCCACCACCCCGACCCCACCCCTGCTACCCTGACCCCGTCACCCCATCCCCGTCAACCCGACCTCTCGACCCCGTCACCCTGACCCTGGGTTGGACCTCGCACACAAGAACGCACACTCACAATAATCTCTGCATGACCCACCAACCCTGCCTCCCAACAACCGGCTAGCCGGCGGCTTGTGCCGCAGATTGTATGGCTCCCTACGGACACTGGCACATGCGTGCCCTGCTCATCTCATTCCTGCGAGTGGTAGCAGTTTATGTGAGCAGCAGTCGCAACATGGGAACAGCTGCGGCTCCTGGCTCCGGGTTGAGGAGGCTACAAACTCCGTCCTGGGTTTTCCCAGTCTGAAAAGTGACGATGCATGCAGGCACCATGGAATAGTTGAAAAGCCGGAGTGCACCGATATGGTGGCTACACCGTCGGTGCTTTCTTAAACAGAGACCCAAAGAGACCGGTAAACTCAAGCGCAGGTCCACAGATGCACATATAGACCCGCAGATTCACACAGGAACCTATAGGTGCACACAGAAACCCAGATTCACGCAGATAACCAATGACTCAAAATAGAGGCCCAGTGAAAAACAGGCGAGCCACTGGCTTGAATCGTCAGCACCTTCTCACACAAAGAGCTATAGACTCACGCAGAAGCACACAGACCCAAGAGCCACAAAGAGACCCCACTCAGGTGTAATGCGCTGACGGAGCAGACGGTCGCTCGCAGCCCACGCAGATTCCCAGGGAAACCGGTCTGGTGGAGTGCAGCACCGGTGCAATATAAATCACAATTTGGATTCCCATAGCATCGAAAATGTGAACGCATCTCAAGTCGCTGTACAAAGATGGGGGGGGGGGGGAGTGGAGGTGGGGAACTATGCATACCATGCGAAGGGCCAAGGCGAGTGGGTAGGAGGCTGCAGTGCTGGGTGGTTGAGAAGACAGCTCAGTATGGTAAGGGAGAGTAGAAAAAAACAAAGATCATTTAATTGAGGGGTGGAGATGAGTAAAGCGCCCTTCACATTACAAAGTATCTAATATTCAGTGGAAAACCCGGGACAGAGTAACGCCGCGTCAAGACTGGAGTCACGGCCTGGCACTGCACGTGATATCCGTTCCTCAGCAACAACAGCCACCGTCATTTGCCACTAATTGGCGGTGACATCACGGCGCTCGTGCCAGTCTAGGTGCACTTTTAGGCCATCGCGTGAAGTGTCGAAGGCTCGCCGCTGGCAGGGTTGACCGACTGAGATGACTGGCAGATGCACCCGCTGTGCCAACTTGCAGAGTTTTAACCGCCAGGTGCTCCACTCGTTATCATGAGCGCCGCTCCTCTTTCCAGAGGAGCTCACTGATGGGGCTCTGTCCCAGTTCGGCGCACACACACGCGCACGAGAGCATGCACACGCATGCGCGCCTGTTAAACACCGGCTGTCTCTGACCGACAGTGCCTTGTTACGACAAGGTAACAAAATAAATAGTCACCAATTCTATTGTCGCAAATAGAAATCACGTAGGTGCGACGTACGTCTGTCTTTTTTGTTTGTTTGGGAAAGCCCACGAACTGGTGGATGCGTACGGGGACCTCTCCCTGCGGCCGTCCCGCTTGCAAGTCACGTCGCTCATTAGACACTCTCAATCACTTGTCACCGTTCATTCGTGACAATTTGCATCGATGAAGTCACACGCGATCTGTGTTTTACAAAAAGCCGAAACCCCCCCCCACAACACCGCCCGCCCCGAAATCTCTAAGCTCACAACTGAACGATCCGTTTGGTTTATTCTGCCAAGGTAACCCCCCCCGTAAATGAATTAAGAGGCTTTGATCCGATACTGCAGTCACATTCCCATACAACTGTAAAACACAAAAAGAACCAGGCATATAATGACTTCTTAACGTTCAACCCCTTATTACCGAGCAGGAACACAACCATTTGAAATAACTTTTAGGCAGGCAGGAACGTACAAAAAGCTAACTTTAACGATATTTAAAACGCACATTTTTGAGTTCACATGTTTATCGTTTTATTTTGCTTCATCACCATCATCATCACGGTCCATGGGCAGATAGCCCCGTTGGTGTCCACTGCACATTTTGTCATGTTTCCACTTTCCTCTGTCTTGTAGTGCCGATACTATTTGCTCAAGTAGTAGTCACATCTCTCTGGCACCAATCTCTGGATGTTGTCAAGCCATTCTGTGTTAGTTCTTCCTTTAATTTTTCCGAACACACTTTCAATGTTCCTGTTGTTTACTTTGCTTGCTCAGTGGAATATATTCGTGCATAAGTCCGTGGTGCTAAAATAAAAAAAAAAACACATTTTATGCAATTCCGTATTCCACTTAACATTGCTTTGTTTCAGACGTTACTTTTATTTTCCATGCCAATTTTTTTTGTTTGTTCTAACGAACAGTCACCGAAGTCTCCATCATTAGAACCGCGTCCCTCTTCGGTTAGCGACTCGCTACCTTCAACCTGCACCCACCTGGCCACCACTCTCCGTGCCAGGCCAACGACCGCGACCGTCCCCCCCGAGGCTCGTACGCACGCACTGCCTCGCGCTCTCTGACCGGCACGACATCCAAACAAGTGTGCCAACGTGGCGTCACACAGTTGATATATGTCTTTGATTCAGACGTCTTTGATTCAGACGCGGGTGGGCGGGGCGGGCGGGGGGGCGATGCACAAATCGACGTACGCCGGGGCGTCACTCGCCAACCGCGGCGCCGCCGCCATACCCCCCCCCCATGGCTCCGCCGCAGCACCGGATCTTGTGGTGCCTCTCCAGCTGGTTCTTGAAGAGGAATTTCTTGCTGCACGAGTCGCAGCAGAACAGCAGGATGCCGATGTGCAGCAGCGAGTGCTTGACGAGGTTGCCGCTCGACGTCATCTGCAGGCCGCACACCCTGCACGCGTGCCGCTCCGCGTCCACGTGCAGGCGTCCGTGCTCGCGCAGCGCCGACATGCTCTGGGCCAGCGGCTCGGCGCACACCTTGCACGGCAGCCGCTCGGCGCAGTCGGCGCGCGGCCCCGCCGACGCCGCCGCCGGGTGGCGCGGCGGGGCCGAGCGGGCGCCGCCGCCACCGCCCCGCGGGCCGCGGTTCTTGCGGCAGCGCCCGGAGGCGTGGACGCCCATGAGCCTCTCCGACACGAAGCGGCGGCCGCAGTGCGCGCACGCCATCACCGGCACGCCCGTGTGAGCCAGCGCGTGCTCCACCGCCTCGCTGACGTAGGCGAAGCGGGCCCCGCACAGGCGGCACTCGAGGCGCTCCAGGTCCAGGTGCGTGCACGAGTGCTCGCGCAGCAGCGACACGCTGGCGTCCATCGGCTCCCCGCACGCGCCGCACTGCACCCGCTCGGGCGCGCCCCCCGCCGCGTGCCGGTAGCGCTTCTCCAGCGAGACGCTCGCCGACGACAGCGCCATCGCCGCCGGCTCCGGCTCGAGGCCGAACGCCGGCCCCTGCGGCGGGACGCGGCGCCAGCGGCCGTCGCCGTCGTCGTCGCCGTCGTCGCCGCCGTCGAGGCCTTCGCCGCCGGCGTCCGCGTAGAGGCAGTCGGCTCGGCCGCCGAGCTCCTCGGCCTTCACGGGCCACGCGAGCCCCTCGGCCGGCGGTTCGCACTGGGGTTCGCTCTTGATGCAATGTGCGGGAGAGGCGCCGCGACCGGCGTAGTCGTCGCCCAGGCCGCCGGCGTCGCCCCCCAGGCCGCCGGCGTCGCCCGCGTCGCGCTCCTTGTCCGCGCGATCTTCTCTCTCTCCGTTCCAGCCGTCGCAGTCCGCGGCAGGGGCGACGGCGGCTGCGGCGGCGGCGACGGCCGAGAAGTCGTTCCCGATGTCGAACGGGTCGTCGTCGTCGCGCCCGTTGGACTCGCCGTTCTCTTCGGCCGCGTTCTCGCCGCCGAACGCGAGGTCGTCGTCGTCGTCTTCGTCGTCGTCCTCCTCCTCCTCCTCGTCGTCGCCGCAGCCGACGTACGGCTCGCACGCCTCCACCAGGCAGCGCAGCTCCAGCTTCCGGGCGGCGCGGCGCAGCGGGCGCACGTCGGCGCGGCTCACCGTCACGTCGCCGCGGTACACGTAGCCCAGCACCTGCTCGAACGTTCCCATGGAGACAAAGTCCACCACGAAGGGCCCCATGCTGCTGCAGGGCGCGCCCAGGAAGAGGCTGCGGAAGTAGCCGCTGGTGCTGCTCAGCACCGCCTTGTGCGCCAGGTAGCGGCGGCTCTGCACCTCGACGACGACGTCGCAGAAGGAGCCGCGCTCGCGCAGCTCCCACAGCTCTTGCAGCAGAGTGGAGAGCTGCTTGGTACTAAGCAAGTTAACGTCATCCTCGGCATTCTCAGCCATTTTCCGGCACTTGCTAACGGTAGAGTCCCTAGCAATAGAGAAGAGATCATTGTCAGGGGAAATCTGCGCGTGGTGCTCGGGATAAATAACATTTGAATCAAAACAGCTTTTCCGCTCGTTGCCTTCCGTCTCCTTCTCAGCGGCGAGGCTGACGCCGGAGGTGCGTCTTGCTGCGGCACGAAATGATCCAGGAGGGCGAGGGCATTTTTTGTTATTTGAAAACGTTAAGGCTTTGGGGAAACGTGCGCCGCCACTTGCGACCATCCTAATGTTTTGTTTCGCGGCATCGTAAATTTCTTAAGCGTTCCGGGGGAACCAACCAACCGAACGGCCGACTAACCAACCAAAGGGACCGACCGACCGACCGATCAAAAGGGGTCAGGGGATCCCGGAGCCGGCACGAAACGACGTAAGACGCGGCCAACGCAGGCGACCAGACGGGGCGGACGCGAAACCGAAAAGCCGGCATCGACAAAAAGACCGTGACGCCGACGATTCAAGACGGCGCGTTGCTCGCCCGTTTCTTACGGAGCCTTTTCCCAAACATAACCGGACTTAATTATCGCTCAGTTCCCAAGACCTAAAAAAAAAACGGCCGAGCAACAAGATGCCTCTCGGGCGTTAAAAATAAACGGCGGGACGAGGGGGATTAATGTCATTAATGTGAAGGAGCGTGTTGACACACGTTGGCTTGTTGGCCCTTCGAAATTAATGTTTCTCAGTAAGAAACGCGTTAAGGGCAAGCCTTACACCTTCCGTCTCATCAGCAACACCGTGGGCCAGCTGACCGGGCAGCCGCAGATTTTTGGGACAGGAGCCGTGTTGGCGGGCATTGTTTCAACGACGAGAATCAGCGAGGATATTAAAAACCAGTCCCGGGCCTGCCTTGCTTCTCAAGCCAACAGTGCAGGGAACATTCACCAGAAGGCTGTCGGATGTGAAACGTTTCCCTTTAACGACTTAACAAACCGCCCCAAACCCCACCCAACCAACCAATCATTGCTCACTTTTGCTTTTCGTCACGGCAATTTTGCCCAAGCAGCTCAAAAAAGTTGTTTCGAAGCACCGGGGGCACTCGCGTTCACGCTCGGCCCCCGTGGCACTGAAGCGACATGCCGTTGTGTGCGCGCGCCCTCGGCCCACGCGACCACGCTTCGGGGAAAAGTTTGTGGGAGAACGGCGACGCACCTCGGCACACCGGCCAAGGTGGCTCGCCGGTGGAGCAAGCGAGCGTCTCCCGCTACCGGGAGGTTGCGAGCTCAAATCCTCGGTTGGGTGTCGACAACCGATTGTCACTGCCGGGGGCCGATAAAATTGAGTACTACTCTGTGGAGAAAGTCAACAGTGGTTGGCTTTGCCCCCACCATAGGAACGTGGAATATCCGCCACTGCTGGCTCAGGGCTGTAAACCAAACAGACGAGCACCAGTGCCTCGATGCTTCCAACTTCTGTTTCACTCTGCGGATGGTGCAATATGACCAACCTCGCGTAACCCCCCCCCCCTCCACTGCACCGCCAGCCCGTGGCTCAAAACTTGTAACAAGAACGACGCTGTCCACGCTGGACACACGTGGGCATGGAAGCAACGCTGGGCGCACCAACGATGCGCAAATCATCGCATGAGACACCTCATGCACGGCAAGACAGCCGTTGAGAAACGTCGCCTCTGCCGAGACATCGATTAACGTTGGCATCGATTTTTCACTATGATGTACCAATTTTTTTTCTAAATTAGGTTTAAAAAAGGAATTCGTCTTTTTTTTTTCCATGAACGGCATATCGAAAATGTAATACGATGCGATTGTTTTACGGCAAGCCACCCGATGATCAGGTTAAGGCCACAAAGCTCACCAGAGCCGATAAAGCGTGTTTTTACCTTAAGTGACACTGAAGATTGGTGAAGCCAAAATCTCGTTACTGCTAAAACGCAACGGATAACATGCTGTTGGAATCGTACATTGAAGTAGAGTGCGTTCGAGAATCATGCGAATTGTAGGATGGTGCATTGTGCACCCTTCCCACTGTCCACTTTGTTGATCTATCATTTGTGGCCAGGTCGCTTCTGAAAATTAAGTTAATACCTCAGTGGGTTTTGCTTGGTAGGATGGGGATGGTTTTAGTTATATTTGTAGGTGTTTGGGTGATTGTTTACCGCTCTCGTACTTTGCACTACGATCATGTTTTTGTATTGTTTGTTGTAACGTTCTTACACGCCCCTACATGACAGCTGTGAAAAACTGCTTTACAGCTCAAATGGATTCCTCCAGTATAAATTTTCCCATTATGAATAAATAAAGTCAAGTATTGCTTCAGCACGCTCACTATGTTGACAAAGATCCCCCAAACAGCCTGAACAGACTATTGGGGCACATCCTGTTAGCGAGCACCTATGAAGGCCAGCACGGCACACGAAGGGGTGGGTGGCCAACACCACGCCTGGCCGCCTTTGTCTCCCCAGTGGCGATGTTTGTACACACCCCACCAGGTACTCATTTGAGGCTGAGTCGACCGAGGAGGGGAGGCCCAGGACCGGTTCAGATAATCGTCACTGGTGTTGGCCGTGAGCGGGAATCAAGTTCGCATCACCAGGTCCGTAGTGCAATGCGCTAACCGCTACACTACCGCTCTGTTGACACACACACACATTCATATTGGCATTGTACTACATTTAGACGGATCAGGCGCCCGTGGAGCAGACACTGAAGCCAAGGCCAGGCACTGACAGCACGCTACGGAGCGTGACAAGACGAAGGTTCCCCACCCGTTTAGACACACAGACCGCTGGGTGGAGCAAGGGCTCCTATTAATGCTTGACACGGCACACGAGGGGGTGGTGTGGTCAGTAGCCACGGTGGCTAGGAGATGTTAACTACCTCGCCTGGTATACAGGAGGTCATGGCTTCGATCCCGGACCCTGATGCCTGCTGCTGTATATTTGGGGTTTGCGTGTCTCTCTCTCTCTCTCCCCGTGGTCACGTGGATTTTTATCCGGGTCCTACGTTTTTTTTTTATCTCCCCATTAGGAATCAACGTGCGTTTCATCGCATTTGGCTGCCACTTGGTTGAAAAAAGGAGCCACATAGCTCAGTGGGCCTTACATGGCAAATGAAGAATAGTAAATAGTAATAGTCGCACCATGCCCAGACGCCTTTATCTCCCAAATGCTGATGTTTTACACACCGAACCAGGTACTCGTGTTGGACCGAGAGTAGCTCTACAGAACCGGTGTTAACGTGATCGCTGCTGATGTTACCCGTGACCGGCAATCAATTTTCTTGACGCTCACACGGCCAACATAACGCACACGCACAAAACAACGGGGGCCACATATGGCTGTCAAAAGCCAGGCAGGAGAGCAGCAGCTTGGGTAAGGTTGGTGGGCTGGCGAGCGCAGGGGACGATGTCGGCTCAACGGGAAGTGTGATTTGTGCGGAGTGTGTGTGTGAGAGTGTGTGTGAGTGTGTGAGAGTGTGTGTGAGTGTGTGAGTGTGTGTGAGTGTGTGAGAGTGTGTGAGTGTGTGAGAGTGAGTGTGTGAGTGTGTGAGAGTGTGTGAGAGTGTGTGTGAGAGTGTGTGTGAGAGTGTGTGAGTGTGAGTGTGCGCGTTAGCGCTACGCTGCGCTATGAACCTGGCGACCCGGGTTCGATTCCCGCTCACGGCCAACACCACCAGTGACGATTATCTGAACCGGTCCCGGGGCCTCCCCTAGGTCGACTCGGCCTCAAATTGAGTACCCGGTACGGCGTGTCAACACCGCCACTTGGGGAGACAAAGGCGGACCCCGGGCGTGGTGTTGACCACCCACCCCCCCATCGTGTGCCACAGTGCCGGTGGCCTTCACAGGTGCTGCTGCTGCTACTCGCTAACAGCACTTGCCCCTACAGTCTGTTACAGGCTACACGGGGGGGGGGGATCTTTATCTTTATATATAGAAGTTCGGTCGCTGCAGCGATTAAGTAATAATACACTGCATATTCTTAGCTCTTTCGGTAAAGTCACGTTGAAGGGAAACAATAAAATAATATATATTTTATTGTTTTATTGTTTCCCTTCAACGTGACTTTACCGAAGGAGCTAAGAATATGAATTACTGCAGTCACGAAAGCTTTAAATCCAAATTTAATACAGTGCAGTCAAGCGTGCAGTACAGTTAGTACGGGTGCCACGCCGAGGAATGAGTGCCGGTTGTGTACGACGCGGCGATCGGCGGGGCTGATCGAGGAGAGAGACGGGAGGGGGGGGGCGGGGGGGCCGGGGGGGGCGCGGGGGGGGGGGGCCGCGGGGGGGGGCGGGGGGTGTAACGAGCGCGCGGCGACTTTCAATGCCGCCGCCGCCGCCTTGCGTCGTCGTCCTCGCTGACGCAGCAAGGCGGCGGTGGTGGCGGCGATTCGTGTTCGGTGCGAGATTAGCGCAGCTGGGTGTACAGTGCGCGTAGACGCGAGTACAGTGCAGTCACGGTACAGTGTGTGTGCGTGTGTGGGGGGGAGGGGGGAAGAGTCGGTGTACAGTGCGATCGCGGTACAGTGCGCCCCTGCGTACAGTGCGGTCGCGGTACAGTGCGATTGGCGCGCGATGCAATCGCGGTACAGTGCGATCGGTGTACAGTGCGGCTCGGTGTACAATGCAATCACGGGTAGTGCGATTGGTGTACAGTGCGATCGCGATAGTTCGATTTGCGTACGGTGCGTTGGCGGTACAGTGCGATTGGTGTGCAATGCAATCGCGCTACAACGCGATTGGTGTACAGTGCGATCGCGGTACAGTGCAGGCCTCTACAGACGAGGCCGAGCGCGGCTGAGGCGCTGAATATTTTAGCATCGCGACCAAAAATCTTATATTTTTTTTTTTAAATCTGCAGCAACATCGACCCTCCCGCCTCCCCCCCGCCAAAAACGCGGCTGGAAGAGCAGCGCCCATAACAACACCCATCGCAACAACAACCAACAACAACCATCACCACCACGACGACCACGACCATCACCGCGAGAGCGGGTTGAACGCGCGGGTAAACTCACGTGCGAGCCGGGCTGTCCGACGAGTCGATCCCCCCCCCCTCCTCTCTCCCTCTACCTTACCCCCTCTAAGACTGCTTGCGCCGCGCTCCGATAACGAGAGTTTGATTTAAATGCCTTCGTTAATTGCGAACGCAGCGTCGCTTAGTAGGAAAACAAAAATCCGACGGGTGGGGGGGGTTGAGCAAGGGACTCGCTGCAAGGTGCGCGCATGCGCAGACGCGGTGGTGGGCGGAGGGAGCTGCTGGGGGGGGTGGGGCGGCGGCGCAGAGGAGCGCGCGGGTTATATCCCTCCGCGGCCAAGCATCACGTGACGCGGGGAGGAGTGGGGGGGGGCAGCCGGGATGAATCGATGTATCGACTCCTATTCGATTCCGTTAAGCCGAATCGATTGTTGACGCGGTGAAAAAATAAGGGAGGGGGTGAGGGAGAGATGAGTGGTGAGGGGGGGGGTGAGTGGTGAGGGGGGGGTGAGTGGTGAGTGGTGAGGGGGGGTGAGTGGTGAGGGGGGGGGGTGAGTGGTGAGGGGGGGGGTGAGTGGTGAGGGGGGGGTGAGTGGTGAGGGGGGGTGAGTGGTGAGGGGGGGGTGAGTGGTGAGGGGTGAGTGGTGAGGGGGGGTGAGTGGTGAGGGGGGGGTGAGTGGTGAGGGGGGGGTGAGTGGTGAGGGGGGGGTGAGTGGTGAGGGGGGGGTGAGTGGTGAGGGGGGGGGGGTGAGTGGTGAGGGGGGGGGGTGAGTGGTGGGGGGGGGGGTGAGTGGTGGGGGGGGGGGGGGTGAGTGGTGGGGGGGGGGGTGAGTGGTGGGGGGGGGGGTGAGTGGTGGGGGGGGGGGGGGGTGAGTGGTGGGGGGGGGGGGGGTGAGTGGTGGGGGGGGGGGGTGAGTGGTGAGGGGGGGGGTGAGTGGTGAGTGGTGAGGGGTGAGTGATGAGGGGGGGGGTGAGTGGTGAGGGGGGGGGGTGAGTGGTGAGGGGGGGGGGTGAGTGGTGAGGGGGGGGGTGAGTGGTGAGGGGGGGGTGAGTGGTGAGGGGGGGGGTGGTGAGGGGGGGGGGTGGGTGGTGAGGGGGGGGTGAGTGGTGAGGGGGGGGTGAGTGGTGAGTGGTGAGGGGGGGGGTGAGTGGTGAGGGGGGGGGTGAGTGGTGAGGGGGGGGTGAGTGGTGAGGGGGGGGTGAGTGGTGAGTGGTGAGGGGGGGGGGGTGAGTGGTGAGGGGGGGGGGTGAGTGGTGAGGGGGGGGTGAGTGGTGAGTGGTGAGTGGTGAGTGGTGAGGGGGGGGTGAGTGGTGAGGGGGGGGGTGAGTGGTGAGGGGTGAGTGGTGAGGGGGGGGGTGAGGGGTGAGTGGTGAGGGGGGGGGTGAGTGGTGAGGGGGGGGGTGAGGGGTGAGGGGGGGGTGGTGAGGGGTGAGTGGTGAGGGGTGAGTGGTGAGGAGGGGTGAGTGGTGAGGGGGGGGGTGAGTGGTGAGGGGTGAGTGGTGAGGGGGGGGTGAGTGGTGAGTGGTGAGGGGGGGGTGAGTGGTGAGGGGAGGGGGTATGAGTGGTGAGGGGAGGGGGTGAGGGGGGGATGAGTGGTGAGGGGCGGTGGTGATGGGTGAGGAGGGATGAGTGGTGAGGTGAGTTGAGGGGTGGGGGGGGATGAGTGGTGAGGGATCATAGAGGGGAACTTGAGTGAGGGAGTAGTGAGGAGTGGGTGAACGAACAGTTCCCTAAGCCGGAGCACAACAAGCCAACTGTTGTTAAACGCCCGTACGGCCAGTGTCATGAAGTGCGTCACGGTTCAACTAAACACAGTGGAAGCAACGCGTAGTTTGTGGTCACTAAGTCGACGGTGGAGGGGGGGGGGTGACGACCACGCCAGCCCCTCGCACCCATCCCAGAGCCCCCCATTCCAGCCCCTCGCACCCATCCCAGAGCCCCCCATTCCAGCCCCTCGCACCCATCCCAGAGCCCCCCCATTCCAGCCCCTCACACCCATCCCAGAGCCCCCCGCTGTCAGCTGTGGTGGCTAACGGGATCCGCCTTCACTCCCATGGCATTGCTCACATCCACCACAGCCTTATCATCCACCACAGCATTAGCATCCACCACAGCATTAGCATCCACCACAGCATTAGCATCCACCACAGCCTTAGCATCCGCCACAGCCTTAGCATCCGCCACAGCATTAGAATCCACCACAGCATTAGCATCCACCACAGCATTAGCATCCATCACAGCATTAGCATCCACCACAGCATTAGCATCCATCACAGCATTAGCATCCACCACAGCATTAGCATCCGCTACATTAGCATCCATCACAGCCTTAGCATCCGCCACAGCATTAGCATCCACCACAGCATTAGCATCCACCACAGCCTTAGCATCCACCACAGCCTTAGCATCCACCACAGCCTTAGCATCCACCACAGCAGTAGAATCCACCACAGCATTAGCATCCACCACAGCATTAGCATCCACCACAGCCTTAGCATCCGCCACAGCCTTAGCATCCGCCACAGCATTAGCATCCACCACAGCATTAGCATCCACCACAGCATTAGCATCCACCACAGCCTTAGCATCCGCCACAGCATTAGCATCCACCACAGCCTTAGCATCCGCCACAGCCTTAGCATCCGCCACAGCATTAGCATCCACCACAGCCTTAGCATCCGCCACAGCATTAGCATCCACCACAGCATTAGCATCCATCACAGCATTAGCATCCGCCACAGCCTTAGCATCCGCCACAGCATTAGCATCCACCACAGCCTTAGCATCCACCACAGCATTAGCATCCGCTACATTAGCATCCACCACAGCCTTAGCATCCGCCACAGCATTAGCATCCGCCACAACATTAGCATCCACCACAGCATTAGCATCCACCACAGCATTAGCATCCACCACAGCATTAGCATCCACCACAGCCGAGGAGATAGGTAGTGTGGTTGGGTTCTACCCGGACTAACCACTACACTACAAAGCATATAGTCTTAACAGACCATATACCCTTCGGTTATTTCGGTAAAGTCACGTAGGTATAAAATAAAATACATTTAATCACGACGTTTCGGGCGCAACACAAGCGTCCGTCATCAGGTGGGACAACCACAGCAGGAAACAATTGCTGAAGTGGGCAAAAGGGCTGCATAGGTAAGAGATCTTAACAGACTGTTGACGCATTTGTTTTGCGAGTAGCAGCACCTATGAGGGCCGGCACTCTGTGGCAGACGAGGGGATGGGTGGCCAGCACCACGCCCGGTCGCCTTTGTCTTCCTAGCGGCGATGTTGTACACACCGCACCAGGTACTCACTCGAGGCTGAGCCGACCTAGGGGAGGCCCAGCACCGGTTCAGAAAAGAAAATCGTCACCGGTGTTGGTGGCCGTGAGCGGGAATCGAACCCGGTTGCTCGGGTTCGCAGCGCAGCGTAGCGCTCACCGCTACTACACTACCGCTCCCCACTACACACAACACTCAGCGTGAGGCTAATGTTGTGAATTTACTCTCCAACACACAGGTGGGCTGAAGTAGAAACTAAATTGGCGCGTGTTGTTTACGCGACAAACCTTAATGGCCGAAGTCGGGTGGTGGAGGGTTACGACACATTTATGCTCACACGATCTCACCCAGAAAAAAAAACCTTTATTATGAATGACTCCATACATGTCGCTCCACCGAGCAAAAATAGTTTACACGGTTCAGTTAGCAAGAGCGAATTCGCGTTTTAAGTCGAAGAAACGATTCATAGCCGCCGGTTTCGTCAAGTCGAGGACCGCCTGCACTTCCATCGAAGCCAAGAGACGGGATGATGGATCGCAACGTGGTACAGAACCGAGACAGAGTGTGCTCAATCACACTAAACATTTAGCCTGTACAACCATCGGTGTGAAAAGTGTATATTATTAATATACATTACCTTTCATATTATACTACATATAATATTCGTTTTTCCATGTAAAATAGTCGTCACAAACAGGTATTTGGGCGAGGGGGGGGGAATGGATGGAGTACGTGTACACATGAAACAGACGACTGTATCGTCAGGGATGCCAACGCTTGGGGGTGCCGCCTCGGGACACCTGGCGCCTGCATGTCGCCATGGAACGTAAGAAATGTGGGCCTTGATGGGAAGGTTCGTACATCTCGAGTACGCTACGGCGAGCTACCTACCACAGCACGTAAAACGGGATTGGGTCGCAATACGTAGAGTGTGTTGTGGCGAAAGTAGGTAAAAACGGGAGGGCGTAAAATCGGCATTTTACTGCAGCTACTTCTTAGAATCCATTCGCAGCAGTTCATTGGATTTTCTCGAAGACACCTGGGTGTCTCTGGCCGTCACTGGGTTACACATCTCAGGAGCTTTTCTGAAGAATGTTGCCCATCACAAGACAGGGAGATGGGGACAGCGCAGCTTTTTGATTGTGGTGCAAATGAGACGAAACATTTGTTCCCGAATCAAATCTCGACTCTGTAGTTATGGAAATTTAAGCCGAGCGTCTTAACGGTGATTGTAAAGTTTAAGAGGTAAGGAGAGAAGACGATCTGTATATTTTTTTTAACCAGATGAGTCCATTCAAATTCACTAATTCACACTCATTATACAGCAAGTGCACTGAACAAATGAACCACAATACCTCGCTGATCTCGTCGGTCATCCTCGCAGCAGCTTTTGGCTAGCCATCAAACAGATGATTACCGCATCGCGTGCTTTCAGATAAACTTAGGCGCCCATCTGGAACGCTCTTTCTTCCGATATTAGGAAGCCATTGTGGAGCTATACACTTTGAAATCGAGAGTGGAAACTTAATTTCTTTACAAATACTTTTTGTGGACACACAAAGGGCCGAGCCGGTCTCCACCAACTCAAATTTCCGAATCCAACGTTGCCTCTGGTGCTTCCTTAGCTTTATTAATTTGAACTATGTAATCAGAAACGTGAGCTAAAACGCTTTAACATTTTAATATAATGAAGTAAAGCTACAACGGCCAACCCATTTACAACTATGCTCGAGTCGCTCAAGACACGAATCGTATTTAGAATTATCAAAATCACCAAGTCAGATGACGAGAATCACATCACCACCAGAATGTGCTGACCAATACGCCCTCCCGTGTTACGTACGGTCGCTAACCTCAATGCACCTCTTCTCATGGCACCTCGAGATCACCTTCTCACCGCTATTACAGTGAATGATGAAGTCTTGTAAAACTGCGTTGCTGACTGGACGACGACAACAACAAAGCCTTCCAATAGAGCCGGGGCCCTTCGATGCAACAAACCACGATGATATCAACGACAGCGACCCCAGAGGAATCGCCAACTCAGGCGCTGTGGCTATCGGAAGCCGCGTCGCCGTCCCAGTGAGAACTCTGCCTGTGGCTCCAGAGGCGGAAGTTTGTGCGGAACGACTTGTCGCAGTCGTGGCAATTGAACGCCTTCACCTCGCAGAACATCTCCTGGTGGCGCTCCAAATCCTGCAAGAGGCTGAACACGACGCCGCACTTGGTGCACGTGTGCGGTAAGTCCACGTCCTGCGCCGCCGCCACGGCGCTGGGCTCCGGGTGCGGAGGGCTCTCCGCGTCGGCGGCGGCGGTGGTGGCGGCCGTCACGAGCGGAGTTATTCTCCGATCCGCTCTCACCGCCCACACCTTCAGCTGTCTCGCCTTGGCCGCGCCGTCCCTTCTCAATCGCGGCGGCGGCGGCGACACAGGATTCAGCCGCACAAGCCGTGGCTTGCGGCAGCTGGCGTGCGCCAGCTCTTCCTCCTCGTTTGCCATCCCGTAAACCCTCTTGTGCTGCGGCTTCGTTTTATCCTCGCCGATTTCAGCGCCGCTCTTGACTGCGGGGCTGCCGGCGGAGCTCAGGATCGCGCTACCCACTTGAGATTCCTGGAAGTCATCGTTGTGGTCATCGCCGCTATCGTCACCTTCGTTAGAGTTTACCTCAACGGTCACAAAATTAGCGTCAGTGTCTTGATACTCAACTTTTACGTCCTTGCTCTGCAGCGACCTGGCCGCTTCAGCGTCAGGGAGGGACAGCAGCAGAGAGTACGCCGCCAGTTTGGCCGCAGAGGTCGATGCTAGGTAGACGGCACGCAGCGGTGACGAGTGAACGGCAATGTCCGAGTCCGATGCCGCGTAAGTAGCGGCAGCGTCACCAGATTCCTCTCGCTCGGCCTCGGCGGTGGCCTCTGGGAGGGACAAGGACTGGGCCGCACGGCCCTCGGAGAGGAAGGCGAACGTCTCCGAGTCGTGGTGCACCTTCTGGCGGTGGCGCCACAGGCTATAGGCCGTGCGGAAGGTGCGCTCGCACGGTCTGCACATGAAGTGCTCCTGCCCACACATCTCCTCGTGCTCCTTCCTCTCATCGGCTGAACACAGCACCAGATCGCACGGCCGGCACGGCACCGGCTCTTTGTCGCTCCGCTCGGCCGCGGACACCTCGTCCGTCGTTTTCGGCCGGGGAGCGAATCCGGCGGCGGCAGGACTCGCCGCTCTCTCGACGTGGAGGGCCCTCTCCTCTGCGGAACGAGCGCCTCTCCTCACCGCGTGCGCCCTCATCCTTGGCGTAGCGAGAGCGGAGCAAGCCGCCGCCACGCAGTTCTCGCAGTAGCGCCCGGAGGCGTGGACGCCCACGGGCCTCTCCGACGCGAAGCGGCGGCCGCAGTGCGCGCACGCCGTCACCGGCACGCCCATGTGCACCAGCGCGTGCTCCACCGCCTCGCTGACGTAGGCGAAGCGGGCCCCGCACAGGTGGCACTCGAGGCGCTCCAGGTCCAGGTGCGTGCGCGAGCGCTCGCGCGCCAGCGGCACGCCGGCGTCCATCGGCTCCCCGCACGCGCCGCGCCGCACCCGCTCGGGCGCGGCGCCGCACGGCGTGACTCCCGCGCCCCGAATGCGGCGGTGGCACTTCTCCAGCAAGGCTCGCTCCGACGACGGCGCCACCGCCGCCGGCTCGGGGCCGAGCGCCGCCTCCTGCGGGACACGGTGCCAGCGGCCGTCGGGGCCGCCGGAGACCGCGGGCGCGTCGCCGGTGCGGGCGTCCGCGTGGAGGCAGTCGGATTGGCCATCGGGCACCTCGACCTTCACGGGCCACGCGTGCCCCTCGACCGGCAGATCCCACAGGGGTTCCCTCTTGATGGCGTGCGCGGGAGATGCGCCGCCACCCGCGTCGCCCGCGTCGCCCGCGTCGCGCTCCTCCTCTGCACGACGTTCTTTCTCTCTATTCCACCGCGCGGCGGCTGCGGCGGCGGCTGCGGCGTCGGCTGCGGCGTCCGAGAAGTCGTTCTCGATGTCAAAGGAGTCGTTGTCGCGCCCATTGAAATCGCAGTTCCCTTTGTTTTTGCCGCCGTGGAAAGCGGGGACGTCTTCGTCGTTGTCGTCGTCTTCGCCGCCGCAGCCGACGTACGGCTCGCACGCCTCCACCAGGCAGCGCAGCTCCAGCTTCCGGGCGGCACGGCGCAGCGGGCGCACGTCGGCGCGGCTCACCGTCACGTCGCCGCGGTACACGTAGCCCAGCACCTGCTCGAACGTTCCCATGGAGACAAAGTCCACCACGAAGGGCCCCATGCTGCTGCAGGGCGCGCCCAGGAAGAGGCTGCGGAAGTAGCCGCTGGTGCTGCTCAGCACCGCCTTGTGCGCCAGGTAGCGGCGGCTCTGCACCTCGACGACGACGTCGCAGAAGGAGCCGCGCTCGCGCAGCTCCCACAGCTCTTGCAGCAGAGTGGAGAGCTGCTTGGTACTAAGCAAGTTCACGTCATCCTCGGCATTCTCAGCCATTTTCCGGCTCTTGTTAACGGAAGAGTCCCTAGCAATAGAGAAGAGATCGTCAGGGAAAATCTGCTCGTGGCGTTCGGATACAGAACATTTGAATCATAACAGCTTTCCGCTCAATTGCATTGTCTCCTCAGTGGCCGGGCGAGTGTCTGCAGAGCAAAATAATCTGGGAGGCGAGTGGATATTTTTTATTTTTTGGAAACGCAAGGCTTCAGAATGTGCGCACTTGTAACCATCCAAGCGCCACGTAACGCACTTTTAGAAGCTACCATCTTTACATGTGGTGTCCCGGGGAAATGCAACACCAGTGATGTATGTCGAACTTCTTTTGCGCCGTACGTACAAGGACAGGGCAAATAGGGGATGAGGGCCTCCCCACACGGTAGAGGTTGTAGGGGTGCATTTGACCATACTTCACCAACTCGGTCAATGCAGAATGAACAGCACGGAATACAAACATGGGAGCATAGAAGTACAGTAGAATATTGGGTACGTGCTGCACTGCCGCGTGCTGCCCACAACGTAGCCCAACAGATGGCGTGTTAGTCCACTTACTGTACCGCCTTCTCCTGGCAAGCCAGGCTTTGGCACCTCAACACCCACAGGAAAGGGGTTTCCCCAACATTTGCTAAATCCACCAGCCCTCACCTTCGCAGTTCTGGAATATAGACGCACGTCGCCACCGAAAATCTGGCGTGGCCTCCTACGCTTGTGACGCAGGAGTACGGGGGGGGGGGGGGGGGGGTCTCTGAATTGTGGCCCCAATGCCCCTGCACGGTGTATACATTTAGTGACCAGTTTGTGGAAGATCAACGGCGGCCGCATTTTGGAATGATTGGCCACTGCCATGGAAATGTGGAAATTCCAACACTGGCTCGGGGAGGGGGGCTGCCAATTTAAAGCGGAGCACCGCCCCCCCCCCCCCCCCCATTGCTCGCTGGAGGAGGAAGATGCTGTCTTGTTTGACGGTCGAGGCGGGGGGGATTACGGTCAATTAGAATCCTGGACGTCAGATCAGGCGACTTTGGTAAGGAGCGTTGAGCAAACAGCAAAGCTTCTAAGGATTTTGTGCTCACTTGAATTTCAGTTTCACATTAAGAATTAAAAGAGTGCATGGCTGGTATTGGTGGTTGTAATAATAGTTCAGTATTCTTGAAATGCTGTAGCTGAGCCTCGAGACTTTTGCAGGAGGGTGCTGGCCTGAAATGTGGGTAGTTTTCGGGTGGAGCATTGTTGTTATTTTTGCTTGGGAGGAAACGGTACCCAGAGAAAGTAACCCCCCCCCCCCCCCATCACATCTAAAGAAACAACACTCAAAATACAGACAGGTCAGCAACCTGCTTGCTACTACGCTGCCAAATATGCACTACCCTCAAGTCTCACAGGTGAGAATCGTCACACACACATAATCCGATCTACCAACCCGAAGCCTTCATACATCTGTACCTCCACGTAAAAAAAGATTACAGTATTTTTTTTTTACACAACCCATTAGTGACACGGCCTTCTGCAGGTACATAATTTCAGCTTCATTGATTCAGTACAAGCAAACTCTGGTGTCTCATCAGGAGCGTCAAGCTTCCTTGAACAAATTATGGTGAACTGCCAGGCTGTCACCCGATGATGCTAGTTGTAATTACTGGCGAAACATCGTACTCGAATTGTAAATGTCGTGGGTTTAATCTCCAACACACTGGTGTGCTGTACTAGTAACGAATTGGCATGTTTTGTTTAATTGACAAACCTAATGGGCTGTCGGGTGGTGGCGGGTTGAACAACACATTTATATTTACGCGATCTAACCCAAAAACCCCTCTTGTGGATACCGTAATATTGGTCATGAAGGTTACGTGTCAAACTGCCTCATGTTAAAAGCAAGGACCCACTCTTTAAGATACAGGTTCTAGCTTTCAATTACAAAATAAAAGTATACAAAACATCGGAGATCGATACTTGCTCTTGCATAACCCAAACAGCACTGCTTGAGGTTCGCCAAGGATTTAGGGGTTCACCAGAGATCATGGAATTTAAAATCAATCACGAGCAGCAGAGGGTAGGGGTTCCTCATAGACGAGACACGTTTCATCACAGGGCCATTAATTAATAATTGATGTGTTGGTTAGACCGCGTAGGAACGATGACAATGTGTACGCATGTACGGCACGAACTTCTTTCGTGCCGTACGTAGGCCAAACGTGCTAATCGGAGGTGCGAATCATACGAGGAAGGAGGGTGCGCGCGCTCGTTTATCGTGCATCGCACAATCCTCCTCCACTCGAATAAAGTCGTCACGTGGACAAACATGTACAATTGCATGAAGAATAAGAATGGGTTTTACCCTTTCTGGCAATAATGCAGGAGGAGTTAAGAGGTTCAAACACCAAATAGATATATTTTGCGAGGCATCAAGTCTGCGTTAACTGCACGCACTTGCGGTGAACATCGAAACAAACATGCTCTGATTATACAGGGTGCTTCAAAAGTGTTACACTTATATGGGACTATCGTTTTTTCATGGAAAAAGAAGGGCTAGTACACTGTGACATGATAACGAATTTAATGTTAATAGCTTGAAAAAGTCAAAGAGTCTCCACTTCTTTGCCCTCATTGTCAACACAAGCCTGGAATCTTCTCCAGGCGGTCTCCAGAACCCGGAGGCACAATTCTTGTGGTACTGTTGCAATGACATTTTCAATTTTCTGTCGGAGGTCTCGCACATCACGGGTCTTGGTAGCATAAACACGTTCCTTGACCATACCCCACAGCCAGAAATCACAAGGCGTGAGATCTGGCGAACGTGCTGGCCATTTCACAGGCCCTCCTCTGCCAATCCATCTCCGCTCAAATTTTTTGTTAAGATGAGCGCGAACATTCGAAGCCAAGTGGGACGGAGCACCATCCAACTGAAAGTATCCGGTAAGCCGGATTTGCAGTGGCAGGTTGTCCTCTGCGTAATTCTCCATCATGTGCAAGAAGTCACCACCGTTGATTGTGGCGTTTTCAAAAAAATACGGCCCTACCACTCCAGTTCCAGTGACTGCACACCAGACATTCACCTTGGGACTGTCTCGTTCATGATCACGCACAACACGAGGATTCTCAGTACCCCAGAAGACACAGTTGTGTTTGTCCACGTGTCCGCTTACGTGAAAGGTTGCCGCGTCGCTGAATGCCACTAGTCTGTGAATGTCAGGTTCCAAACTCTTCGGCTCTAAGAAAACTTTGCAAGCCTCAACACGAGCGACTTTATCTGCAGGACGTAAAGGCTTGCACAGTCTGCAAATGATATGGCTGCATTCCCAGATCCTTGTTCAATATTCTCCACACCGTTGCCTGGGGAAGACCACATTCTACGCTTAATCGTCTGGTTGATTTCCCTGCGCTACGCAAGAAAGCTTCTTGTGTAACAGCTATGTTGGCAGGGGATCGGCCCGATCGTGGTCGACCGCTGTTCCCTTTGTAATTATCAACGGCCGAGTCGGCTTCGACGAACTTGTTGTAAACGCGATAAATGGTCAATCTCGAGGGTGGATCGCAGTGGAAATGATCTCTGTATTTGTTGCGAACCACCGTGGGTGACTGAAAGACGTCCATCCACGCAGCAACCTTTCTTCTTTGCTCCAAAGTCAATCTCGTTGCCATTTCAGTGAACTGCAAGGGAAAGAAAAACAATTGAAGCACCCCGTATGATTGGCCTACACCAGACACGGCATTGTTCTTTAGGGCCTCGCCTCACCAGTGTCAGACCAGAGAATAAAGACAAAAGGCCAACAGCGCAAAGGCAATGCACGTATCAGAGGGTTTATAGCTCAGGGTGAGCAGCTATATATCCTGGGATACCTTTTGCATGTTCACTACAAGTACTTGCAGACTCTTTGGTTCTATTCGGTAAAGTCTTTACCGAATAGAACCAAAGAGTATGGATCCTTGCAGTCACGAAAAGCTTCAAATCTAGAAGCACTTGCAGACTTGATGCCTTGCAAAATGTATCCATTTGGTGTTTGAACATCTTAACACTTCCTGTTTGAAAACCTATTCTTATTTTTCATACTACTCGGGACCTTTTTGCCGGTATCAATGACACGTACAATTGTATTGCTTCAGCGTACCCGCTATGCTGACACAACAACAACAACCGCTATTCGCCACTCAGTCGCGTTGACTTTACCAGGCTACGTGCACGTCAAGGCCACGTGAAGTGTCGACGCATCCACGCATCGATTGGCATTTCACTCCACCCAGATCTTACGCCAAAAAAATATATTATGAAAAAACGTGCTTGCGTTTATTTACACGACTCAGGAGGAGAGTCCGTGCAGCAGACACTGAAGCCAAGGCCAGGCACTGAGAGCACGCTAAAGAACGTGACAAGACAAAGACCCTGATGACGCCTGCCGTATATTTGGAGTTTGCGTGTTTATCCCCGTGGTCGTGTGGATTTTCCTCCGGGTCCGCCCGCTTGGCTACGTACGGTGCGACAGAAGTTCAACGTACACTACATACGAATCATTTGGCGGGACCCTGGGGTCCCGCAAAAATCAGGTCAATAATTATTATTTTTCAGTCCGCCCACTCGTGCCTCGACTCCTATCCAGCCATCCCGCCCAACCTCGTCGCCGAGTTGGGCGACGACAGCAACGCGCCGCCCGCCCAGACTCGCCGCGCCAGCAACAAGCGCCAGCAGCAGCAGGCGGCGATCACCACGATGGGCGCCACCCCACCGGCCAAACGCGAGCCCCGGGGGGCGTCCGCCACGGTCGCGCGCGGCGACGACGCCCTCCGGTCAGCCGTCGACCCTCAGCTTCTTTGCCAAGGCGAGCCCGCCGCCCCCCAGGCAGTGGATTTAACGTGTTTATGTAAATTTTCAACTTTTTACGAAACTTAGTGTCCCCAAGTAGCTCTCGACGAGGCCAATCGATTGACCACTAGTTTTGTTGTCGGTAAGGCAACAAGACTCGTGTCGCCACGCGGTTTTTCCCACCCCGGGGCAGTGATGGGACCCCCCGGGGTCCCGCCAATTGCTTCATATGCAAAACTGCTGGGGGAAAGCGGTGTGAGCGAGTGCAGAGTGTGTCTGTGTGTGTGTGTTTACAGTGTGGAGAGCGGTAGTAGTGGAGAGCGGTGGTGTAGCGGTTAGCGCGCTGCACTACGAACCTGTGACGATTATCTGAACCGGTCTTGGGCCTCCCCTAGGTCGACTCAGCCTCAAATGAGCACCTGGTGCGCTGTGTAAACATCGCCACTGGGAAGACAAAGGCGGACGTGGTGCTGGCCACCCACGCCCTCGCGTGCCTTCTTCGTAAGTGCTCGCTAACAGCACTTGCCCCAAACAGTCTGTTAAGGCTACACAGGGGATCTTTGTCTTCGTGATTAATGCAGTGATCAGCGTCCACTGCAGTTAGTGTACCGTACTATCAGTAAGACGTTAGCGGCAGGTTAAGTCTACAAGTTGCGTACGACGCGATGATCAAGGTGCAATAATTGCGCGGTGATTGATTGGATCCGACTCTCCAATGCCGCTGGTGTACAGGGCAATGTTGATCTGTGCGATTGGTGTAAAGGTAGAATTAGTTCAACGAGTTGGCTTCCGCGACCAACATCATCCTATAGTACAGGTTTATTTTTGGGTTGGATCGCGTAAATACACGGTGCTTAAAAAAAGTGTTGAGCACTTACATGGGACCATCGGTTTTAATGGCAAAAAGAACGGATAATACAATATAACATAACAAATGTAATGTTCATAGCTGGGAAAAGTCAAAGGGTCTCCCCGCTTGTTCGCCATCGTTGTCAACGCGTGGCCTGGAATCTTCTCCACGTGGTCTCCAGAGCCCGGAGGCAGCAGCACGTGTCTCTTGTGGTGTTGTTGCAAATTCTCAGAAGTGTTAAAAATGTACTTGAAGCACACTGTATATTTAATTGTGTCGTTAAACCCGCCACCACCCCGACACAGCCAACAATGTCTGTATCCTCGGGTCTTTCGGTAAATTCACGTAGATAGGTTCAAAATAACACAATATTTTGTTATTTTCTTTGAACCTATCTACGTGACTTTACCGAAAGACCCAAAAACGTGAATTCCTGCAGTCACGAAAGATTTAAGTCAAGAAATGTGTCATTCTAGATTTGAAGTTTTCGTGACTGCAAGGATCCATACTCTTGGTTCTTTCGGTAAAGTCACGTAGGAAAAGAAAATTAAAAAATAAAAGCTCAAAAATACATAGATGAAATCACGTTTCGATTGCAACACAAGCAATCATCATCAGGTGTGACAACCACAGCAAGAAAATTTCACGTCAGTAAAATTACACTTCAGTAAAATTTCTTGCTGTGGTTGTCACACCTGTTGCAATCGAAACGTCGCGATTTAATTTATTAATTTTTATTTTTGATCTTTTATTTTATTTTCTTTACCTACGTGACTTTACCGAAAGAATGCGTCCCGCGCGTGACGTCACTCCACGTCGGCCAGCCCCCCTCATTAATAATCATGACCAGGTGACGTCTTCCACACCATAAAGGCCCGCTTGTGTTGCGATCGAAACGTCGTGGCGGGGTTAATTATTTTAATTTTAGTTTTATATCTACGTGACCTTTACCGAAAGAACACAAGAATATGGACCCACCACCGTCACCAATAATAATAATTAGCAGGTGACGTCACTCCACATGGCGCCTCCTCCCCCACCCCCTCTCCTCGGCGTCAACAACGCCTCAACTACAAAGGCAGAAAACTTAAAAAAAATCTAGATTAGCAGAACACTCGCCGGGTTTATTTCAATAAAGCTGAAACTTGCAAACGAAAAGCAGCAGACCGCGCGCGACGCGATTTGTAAGACCCCCGCGGTGACGCAGACTTACTTAATTTAAAGGTTAATAATCCATCGTTCATCATTGACGTCCTGTGTACAGTGATGTTTGTGTACAGTTGGGGTTTGTGTACAGTGATGTTTGTGTACAGTGATGTTTGTGTACAGTTGGGGTTTGTGTACAGTTGGGGTTTGTGTACAGTTGGGGTTTGTGTACAGTTGGGGTTTGCGTACAGTTGGGGCTCGCGTACAGTGGGGCTCGCGTACAGTGTGGTCGGTTTACAGTGCAGGCTTCCGTACAAATGGCCGCTGTGGACAGTGGTTCAGAACTCTTTGGTTATTTCGGTAAAGTCACGTAGGTTATGAAAAATAAATTAAATTGTGGTTCATCGTTTGGCGCCGCGGAAATTCGAGAACGCAGCGGCGAACGAACATCTCGGCAGCAACATCGAGCCCACGCGTGCCACGAACGCAGCTGCTGCAACAGCGGAGGGGCTGCTAGGGTGGGGGGGGGGGGCAGCTGCTATTGGGGGGCACCCAGTGGGGGGGGCCCTAAGTGGGAGGGGGTCCCCCCTGGGTGGGGTGAGGGGCGGTCCACCCACACCCACAGGAGACCCCCACACAGGTGCCCACCCACCCATTACAACGATCGTCGGCGTCGTCACCATCGTCACCACCACCACCACCACGACCGTCACGACGAGGAGCGGGTGTGTGAACGCGTGGTGAGGGTAAACTCACGTGTGCTCAGAGCCGAAACGGAGGGCCGGCGGGCTGCCCGACGAATCGCTCACGAGGAGTTAAACTTTTTTTTTAGCGGCTGGCTCGCTCGCTCAAAGCTGATGGGCGACGAAGGCGGGGTTTGGGGGGAGGGGGGGACTAGCTGCAGGGCGCGCGCGCGCGCGTAGACCCGGCGGAGGTGGGGGGGCGGCGGCGGCGGAGCACACGGAGCGCTAGTTATATCCCTCCGCGGTGACGCCCCCCCCCCGCGCATCACGTGACGCGGGAAGGGGCGGAATTAACCGGTGTATCGACTCCTAATCGATGTAATCGAAACTCGCGATTCCGTGAGCTGAATCGATTGTTGACGTGGTGAGGGGTAAGGGGAGGGGGAGGGGTAAGGGGGGGGCAGAGGAGGGGGTTGGATGAGTGAGTGAGGGGTGAGGTGTAGTGGTGGTGGGTGAGGTGTAGTGGTGGTGGGTGAGGTGTAGTGGTGGTGGGTGAGGTGTAGTGGTGGTGGGTGAGGTGTAGTGGTGGTGGGTGAGGTGTAGTGGTGGTGGGTGAGGTGTAGTGATGGTGGGTGAGGTGTAGTGATGGTGGGTGAGGTGTAGTGGTGGTGGGTGAGGTGTAGTGATGGTGGGTGAGGTGTAGTGGTGGTGGGTGAGGTGTGGTGGTGGTGGGTGAGGTGTGGTGGTGGTGGGTGAGGTGTAGTGGTGGTGGGTGAGGTGTAGTGGTGGTGGGTGAGGTGTAGTGGTGGTGGGTGAGGTGTAGTGGTGGTGGGTGAGGTGTAGTGGTGGTGGGTGAGGTGTGGTGATGGTGGTGGTGGGTGAGGTGTAGTGATGGTGGTGGTGGGTGAGGTGTAGTGGTGGTGGGTGAGGTGTAGTGATGGTGGTGGGTGAGGTGTAGTGGTGGTGGGTGAGGTGTAGTGGTGGTGGGTGAGGTGTGGTGGTGGTGGGGTGGTGGGTGAGGTGTAGTGATGTGGGTGAGGTGTAGTGGTGGTGGGTGAGGTGTAGTGGTGGTGGGTGAGGTGTAGTGGTGGTGGGTGAGGTGTAGTGGTGGTGGGTGAGGTGTAGTGGTGGTGGGTGAGGTGTAGTGGTGGTGGGTGAGGTGTGGTGATGGTGGTGGTGGGTGAGGTGTAGTGGTGGTGGGTGAGGTGTAGTGGTGGTGGGGGTTGGGTGGGTGGTGGGTGAGGTGTAGTGGTGGTGGGTGAGGTGTAGTGGTGGTGGGGTGGTGAGTAGCTTGATAATCATCACAATCCATGGGCATATATCCCGTAATAAGGGGCCGTCCATAAATGACGTCACGCGATTATGACGTCACAAAGTCTTGATTTAAAGCTTGCGTGACTGCAGGAAAACCACAGCAATTTTTTTTCTTGCTGTGGTTGTCACACCTGATGATGATTGCTTGTGTTGCAGTACAAACGTCGTGAGAATGTTATTGTTTTATATTTTTATTATTTTATTGTTTCCCGTCTTACGTGACTTTACCGAAAGAACCAAGAATATGATAACAAAGTATATTTATATTAAACAACAAAATAATAAAAAATATATTTTATTATTTTGTTGTTTCTCTTCAACGTGACTTTACCAAAAAAACTAAGAATATGAATTACTGCAGTCACGAAAGCTTTAAATCAAAATTTAAAGTATATTTAATTAAGTAGAACGTTTTGATTTAAAGCTTTCGTGACTTGCAGGGATTCATATTATTGGTTCGGTGGGTGAGGTGTAGTGGTGAAAGAAAGAACCAAGAATATAAGTAGAAATATAAGTAGAACCAAGAATATAAGTAGAACGTGTTGTCTATGTTTATTTAAAGTTTACGCATTTTGATGTGACGTCACATTTCTACCCCCCCCCCTCGTCACACATCGTCACAAATGTCTGACCCCCTCCCCCCTAGGTGCGTGACGTCATTTATGGACGGCCCCTTACCTATGTCAGAATTGTATAACGTCCAAGTCATACAACGCTGTACTGAACACGCATGTTCTTAAGATGTTCAGTTTAGTATTGTAGCTGATTTACTTACTCCTACAGATGTTATTGAATCCTGCCATACACGCATGTTCTTAAGATGTTCAGTTTAGTATTGTAGCTGATTTACTTGCTCCTACAGATGTTATTGAATCCTGCCATACACGCATGTTCTTAAGATGTTCAGTTTAGTATTGTAGCTGATTTACTTGCTCCTACAGATGTTATTGAATCCTGCCATGACTCATTTTTCCCCTTGCGATCCTCGCTCTTAGATGTTTCGTGACGTTATCCCAATCCAGTAGACTTACCAAGCATACAAATTCCTTAACATTCACAATCTTGCTGATTTCTAGGGTTACTTTCTCAATGTCCTCCCTTCCGAACACCGTCGTCTGTCTATTCCGCGCTAATCCTCAGTCCTGCATCCTTTCAACGACATTCTGCCTATGAACACTTTCCCTGAACAAAAAACCACGCACCTTGCTTCCATCAGATCTATGTTCGTCTGCGAATCTCAGGTTAGTTATTCTTTCTCCCTGCGCAGATATGCCTGTGCCCTTGTCCTGAATGGCATCCATCAATCATCCTTTCCAAGTGTGTGACGAAGTTGTTTTGGTGATAATTGATCTCGCCGTCTCGTACCAGGTGTTGTCGGGAACCATTCTCGTAATTTCCTGTCCAAACCTTAAATGATGACTTTGAACCTTTCACCGATATCCTGCAGAATCTGTGCCAGCAATTTCCCTACTCCGTGTGATCTGGATTGCAGGCCGTCGAGGGGTAGTAGGGGAAGCTTGATAAGCGGTCATATTTACATTGCTATATATTATTATCAGAGTTGTCTTTTTTGTTTGCATTTTGACTGCTTGTGTTGTGGTTATTGCAAACATGATGCCTTGAATAAAGGTGTCAGTTTTTGTGCCAGTTAAAAGGGTAAAACCTATTCCTATATCTTGTTTCTGGCAAAGGAGGTCTCATAATGTTAATGCTCACCCCGAGCCCTCAATACTCTGATAGTGCGCTGTTTTTGAGTTGTACGCCTTTTGGTGTCTTCTGGTCCAACACCAATGGAGACTAGGCTCTAAGAAAAGCTGTCTCGGGTGTGGACCAATCAAATTCAAGGACAGTGCATATTATTATCAGAGTTGTCTTTTTTGTTTGCATTTTGACTGCTTGTGTTGTGGTTATTGCAAACATGATGCCTTGAATAAACGTGTCAGTTTTTGTGCCAGTTAAAAGGGTAAAACCTATTCCTATATATACAGGGTGCTTAAAAAAAGGTGTTAACACTTATATGAGACTATCGTTTTTAATGGAAAAAGAACGGATAATATACTGTAACATGATAACAAATGTATGTTAATAGCTTGAAAAAGTCAAGAGTCTCCACTTGTTTCGCCATCATTGTCAACACGTGTCTGGAATCGTCTCCAGATGGTCTACAGCAAGGCCGTAATTATAATATATTGGGGGGACACACATCCCCTAGGACAGCCCCCCCCCCCATATTCAAATATGCTCAAAATGTCCCCCCCCCAATATATTGCTATACAAATTGCTATGCTATGTAAATAAAAACAACAATTTGATAAACCTTGGCCACAATATCTGGACTTGTCTTCATATAAATCAACGCATAGATTTCTGTTTATATGATTGTGGTTATGGTTGTACTATATTCATCCCTAATCTCTGCCATTACATACAATGAAACAAGAAATGGTAAATTAAAAAAAAGTATAACCAGAGCAATGCAATACAATAACACTATTAGACATTATTGTAAAATATAAATAAAAAGTCCATCCCATGTGTTAGTGATTTTTTTATATTTCAGGCAGAAAAAGAGTTTTCAAAGTTAGCTATTTTTCTGGGTTGGGACCCCCCAGACCCCCCCTTGGAAGATTTGGTCCCCCCCAATGTTGACTCCATGGCTATGGCCTTGGTCTACAGAGCCCGGAGGCACATTTTTTGTGGTATTGTTGCAAATTCTTTAAATTTCTAAGTATTAAACTATTTTTTTTTTACCAGGTAAGGCCCCACTGAACTATGAAGCTCTTTTTTCAGCAGCAACCTGGCCACGAATGAGAACTCAACGTAATTGCCTTACCATGTGGAAATGCACAGCGGCCAAATACAAATGTGGAGGGAAAAACCGGAGGACCTGGAGAAAAATCCACGCGACCACGGGGAGAACGTGGTAAACTCCAAATACACAGCAGCAGCAGGCGTCAAGGTTGGGATCGAACCCACGACCTCCTGTATACCAGGCGAGGTAGTTAATATCTTGCCACATTGTAATTTTATTATGATTATTATTATGATGCTAAAATATATAACGTAATTGTAAGTTTGGCTTTGGCGGCTCACATCACACATGCAGTCTAAAATAAACTTGTTTATGCAAGGCATTCCTTTAAAAATACTTTCATACAATTGCATTCCAGCGTCTGCAATGGTGAGGGGAGGGTGAGTGGTGAGGGGAGGGGGTGAGGGGGGGAATCAGCGGTGAGGGGAGGGAGTGAGGGGGGGTGAGTGGTGAGGGGGGATGAGTGGTGAGGGGAGGGGATGAGTGGTGAGGGGGGGATGAGTGGTGAGGGATCATAGAGGGGAACTTGAGTGAGGGAGTAGTGAGGAGTGGGTGAACGAAAGGTTCCCTAAGCCGGAGCACAACAAGCCAACTGTTGTTAAACGCCCGTACGGCCAGTGTCATGAAGTGCGTCACGGTTCAACTAAACACAGTGGAAGCAACGCGTAGTTTGTGGTCACTAAGTCGACGGTGGAGGGGGGGGGGTGACGACCACGCCAGCCCCTCGCACCCATCCCAGAGCCCCCCATTCCAGCCCCTCGCACCCATCCCAGAGCCCCCCGCTGTCAGCTGTGGTGGCTACGAGATCGCCGTGACGGGATCGGCCTTAATCTTGATTTGAAGTTTTCGTGACTGCAGGGATCCCACTCTCTTTGGTTCTTTAGGTAAAGTCATCACGTAGGCAGAAAAATTAAATTAAAATAAATTACTTATTTTATTTTAATTTATTTTCATGGGAGTGAAGGCCGGTAAAGTCACGTCGGTATAAAAATAAAATAAATTAAATCATTTAATTTATTTTAACTTTATTTAAAAAAATTAACTCTTTGGTTCTTTCGGTAAAGTCACGTAATAAACTAAAATAAATTAAATCATTTAATTTCTTTTAATTTTTATACCTACGTGACTTTACCGAAATAACCAAAGGAGATCGGCCTTCCCTCCCATGACATTGCTCACATCCACCACAGCGTTAGCGTCCCCACCACAGCCAAGGGGGTCGGGGGTTGTTGTTCAACTACATTATGCATGCGCATTATGCGAGCCCATTCGTCTTGTACTTCCTGACGATTGCATACTAAGATAGCCGTACTAACTGTAATCCTTATTGGAGTATGGTGACCTTTATAGCCATGCATTTAAACAATGTATTTTTGACGATTCGCTTCCAAGCAGCACTAAGGCTGTAGCTATCCGAACGGTTGCATTTTTTTTCCTATCTCAATTTCGATACTCTAATTAGTATTGGCCAGTAGTAACTCGTTTTGCACAGAACTTCAACATTAAATTTCGATTTAAAGCTTTCGTGACTGCAGGGATTCATATTCTTGGTTCGCGTCAGTGTCCTGATACTCAACTTTTTCGTCTTCTGCAGAAGGAATCTCATTTGTTTTGGGGTCATCCTTTGGCGCTGGCCCCAGCACTATCAGGATTTATGAAACCGCTTTGGCCTCATTGTCGCCGTCAGTCTCGGCTGGAACGTTTCTCTGCAGCGACCTGGCCGCTTCAGCATCAGGGAGGGACGGCAGAGAGTACGCCGACGGTTCGGACGCAGAGGTTGACGCTAGATAGACGGCACGCAGCGGCGACGAGTGAGCGGCGACGCTTCCTCTCGCTCGGGCTCCGTGGCGGCCTCTGGGAGGGACAGGGACTGGGCCCTCGGAGAGGAAGGCGGACGTCTCCCGAGTCGTGGTGTACCTCCTGGCTGTGGCACCGCAGGCTGACGGAGGGTTCGCTCGCACGCTCTGCACGTGAAGCCCTGCTGCCTGCACAGCACCCCATGGTCCTTACTCTCATCGGCTGACCACAGCGACAGATCGCACAGTCGGCAGGACACCGGCTCTTTGTCGCTGTGCTCAGCCACGGAACGCTCATCTGCAGAACGAGCACCCCTCCTCCTCACTTTGTGCGCCCTCGTCCTGGGCGGAATGAGAGCTGCGCGAGCTGCCCACGTCACCAGTGGATATTTCGTTTTTGGGAAACGCAAGGCTTCAGAATGTGCGCCACTTGTAACCATCCAAGCGTCACATAATGCACTTTTATAAGATGTGCCACCTTTACACGTGGTGTCCCGAGGAAATGTGACGCCACTGATGTATGCATGTATGTTCAACTTTTTCCGCACCATACGTAGGAGTACAGGCTAATAGGGGATGAGGGCCTGCCCTCACATGGTGTAGGTTGAAGGGGTGTATTTGACCATACTTCACCAACTTGGTCAATGCAGATTAAATAGCATGGAATACAAACATGGGAGCGTTATATTTACTGTTATAAAAAAATATAAGTATGCTAAAATATGATTGGCTCTCTCGTTAGCTAGGAATATGTCCGATTTTGTGTTTGTGATCTTGATGTGTAGGGGTATCACTTATCGTGATAATATCAACGATTCTTGCGTCAACATCAATGATTCTCGCTTTAACAATTGTGCGTGGAATTATGTCAAGTCTCGGCATTTATATCTCACCGCAGGATACAGGTCGTCATTACAATGATGCACGAATTTAGGAAAGCACTCGGAAACCTTTTTTTAATCTAAGCAACTTGAATCTCAACTTACCCGAACATCAAACTCTTATCATCAGAATACCGACAACAGTGCCCATGCAAAAATACGTACTTATCAGTCCATACTGGATTATCATAAAAACATCAATGGTCAAATCTCACGATCACGTGGTTAAACCAGAACAATAGGCAGCACCTCAAAGTGGAACTATTCGCACAGAATGCGTCATCAAATGCGTATCAGTTAGAAAACGTCAACGATTGGATCTCACAATCGGTGATTAAAATACAATAGGCCGTCTCATGGCAAAGCAACCACACACAGGTCCCTTGTTATGGTCTGCGAGGCATGCAAGCTGACATTATTCTTGGCCCACAACCTGTACAAGGTACAATTAAACAAATAGTGAGTGTAACGTTAATGTTTTCCCCTTCTTTCCTTTTTTCTGAACAATACCTCAAGTCCCAAAACGTAGTTGCAGCACGCCAGGCTTGGCCCACAGGTATAGTGCTCTCGCGGCCCTGCTGACTCGCTGCTCCTTCGCACCGTTGTCTGTGCATCGTGCTCGATCCACGCATGAACGTGCCCGGGGGGCTCCCGAGTCGGCATGCCCGTTGGTCAGCCGTCAGCCGGCTGCGCTGCACGTTCGCAGGTTATCTGCACACCAGGCTCGATCTGCAGTTGGAGTACTCTGTGGCAACGCTGCTCCTCATTCCTCGTCAGCAGCTGCCTGCTTTGTGCGAGCACCCTTGGTGCCCCCCCCCCCTCCCCCTCTCGAGAGATCTCCTGTTCCTCGCTCACTCTCCAGACTCGTGGAACATTAGTCACTTGGATAACAAAACTTTTTCAGCCTATAGTTTTGGACATTTTCATGTGCACTCAATATTGGTGTATAACTCAAATCTCCACTTAACTTCTCACACGTCTTAGCTGCTCACATAATTATAGGAAAATGCGTTCGCACAACTCTTAGCTTAGTACAGTACAAATTCTTGAAGTTGTTGACTCTGCAAGCGACTCAAAACATCAGGAAAAAACAGAATAAAAACTTTAAGCGACACTCTGTCAGCACAGAACTCAACACTTAGCGACACAGAGCCTTTGCCTATCAACACTTGGCTGGCGACGGGTGCCAGTCCCAGAGTTTGCCGCAGCAAAACTCGAACCTTAAGGTTGATTTCGAGGACCATACCCGGGAGTTTGCCATTGCAAGACTCGACTCTGGTTGTTTACGAGGCACATACCCCGGAGTTTGACTCCCATCTTTGCACACGTGGTGCATCCAGAGTTCATCCCTGGTTCTGGCATCTGATGTCATAACCCCTGTCAAACTCCCTCCCACCGGAAGCAACCCCACCATTTGTGGGGGTACAGACCCACGTAATTGCCCCTAAGTGTGGAGTGTGTGTCTGTAGCCATGCTCACTGTGAAACAGCCTTTTTCTCTCTGGGTGTTCACGTACAGGTTTATCCCTTCTCCTATTGGGCCTGGTATGCCGCGTTAGAGTCCCACTCACAACCAACTAGGAATTCCTTGTTTATTTAATTAATTCATGAAGGCATATTAAGCCCCGAAGCTTCTCCAACATTTGCACACGTGCATCCATCAGGTCAGCCCGAGTTCATCCGTGGTTCTGGCTCCGCAGACATTCTGGCACCTGATGCTACAACCCCTATACAACTCCCTGTGGAGGTCATCCCAAGATTGTGCGAGTGCAGATGTTCTTAATTGCCCATAGGTGTGGTGTCTCTGTAGCCTTGTTTATTGTGAAATGGCCTTCCTCCCTCTAGAGGTCGACTCATCCTTAAAATGAATTCCTGCTGCAGTATACAAGATAAAGTCGGTTGGGGGAGGCTCTGGTTATACCCCTGGAATACATACCATTCTGGTCGTGGAGAATTAACATAATAAGTATTATGTAGCTCTTCTGAATGATCCTTTGTTGCAATACTTCAATGCAAAACTTCTATAATTCGTTATCAAGTTTATATGCCTAACCCAGATCTCATGGCAATGACGTATAGATCGGTGGCTGTTAATAAAACATGCAGCTATTCGTATTCAAAATCTCCTGACTATTTGCTGTGTTGTTATGGAACAATATAGCCTATCAAAGTTAATGTTTAATGCCAGAATGCTTAAGAATGGCTCATATGCATGGTTGGGATTTGAATGTTTCAACTTTCCAAGCACCAGGGTTTGTTTAATTCGGAGAGCGAAACGGCAAGGAACATTCTTGTCTCTTTGCCCTGTATTTGCCCTCGGATGGGCAGTGAGTTTTTGGTGTTTCTCGCACAATCTTGGGATGACCTCCGCAGGGAGGGGAGTTGTATAGGGGTTGTAGCATCAGGTGCCAGAATGTCTGCGGAGCCAGAACCATGGTGCTCTCTCAGAAATTCCTCTCATAAAAGCATAATTCTTGCTCATGCAAGAGTTATTCCTTAATGGCCTATCATGAACATTTCCTCCTTTACAAAACATTCTACGGCTTTAAGGCCCTCCCCTCAGATCTGGTTATTCTCATCATGCCCAACTGATTGATGTCTCTTGTATTCTGTTTACCCACTTCTCATTCTAGTGCTGTTTTGGCTTGGTCATCTGGTTTTCCCGACTTTCAGCATGCAGGGAACGCATATTTGTCTCCAAGGAGCCATGACATAAAAAAAATAAACAATATCACACTTAAGATACATTGTTCGAAAAGGCATATATACAACAAGAGCATAGAAGTACAGTAGAATATTGGGTATGTGCTGCGCTGCCACCTGCTGCCCACAACGTAGCCCAACAGATGGCGTGTTAGTCCACTTACTGTACCGCCTTCTCCTGGCAAGCCAGGCTTTGGCACCTCAACACCCACGGGTTTCCCCAACATTTGCTTAATCCGCCAGCCCTCACCTCCACAGCTCTGGAATATAGACGCGCCGCCGCCAAGAACCTGGCTTGGCCTCATATGCTTGTGTATGGGGGTCTCCGAATTGTGGCCTCAATGCCCCTGCATGGTTAACAACTAAGAGTGCATGGCTGGTATTGGTGGTTGTAACAATCATTCTTAGTTCTTTCGGTAAAGTCACGTTGAAGGGAAACAATAAAATAAGCAAATATATATAAAGCAATAAAAATTCTCACGACGTTTCGACCATAACATGATGACGACCGTTTGTGTTATGGTCGAAACGTCGTGAGAATTTTTATTGTTTTATATATATTTTATTGTTTCCCTTCAACGTGACTTTACCGAAAGAACTAAGAATATGAATTACTGCAGTCACGAAAGCTTTAAATCAAAAGGTTGTAACAATCGTTCAGTATTCTTTAAATGCGGTAGCTGAGCCTCAAGACTTTTGCAGGAGGGTGCTAGCTAGAAATGTGTGAGAATTGTCGTTGTGTGGGAGGAAACGGTACCCAGAGAAAGTAACCCCCCCACCCTCCATCACATCTAAAGAAACAACACTCAAAATACAGACAGGTCAGCAGCCTGCTTGCTACTACGCTGCCAAATATGCACCACCCTCAAGTCTCACAGCCGAGAATTGTCACACACACAAACATTATCCGATCTACCAACCACGCACCCAAGCCTTCATACATCTGTACCTCCACGTAAAAAAGGAAATTACAGTATTTTTTTTTTACACAACCCATTAGTGACACGGCCTTCTGCGGGTACATAATTTCAGCTTCATTGATTCAGTACGAGCAAACTCTGGTGTCTCATCAGGAGCGTCAAGCTTCCTTAAACAAATTATGGTGAACTGCCAGGCTGTCGCCTGATGATGCTAGTTGTAATTACTGGCGAAACGTCGTACTCAAATTGTAAATGTTGTGGGTTTAATCTCCAACACACCAGTGTTGCTGTACTAGTAACAAATTGGCATGTTTTGTTTACGTGACAAACCTTACTAAAATACTTTGATGGGACTATCGTTTTTTTCATGGAAAAAGAACGGCTAGTACACTGTGACATGAAAACGAATGTAATGTTAATAGCTTGAAAAAGTCAAAGAGTCTCCACTTCTTTGCCCTCATTGTCAACGCATGCCTGGAATCTTCTCCAGGTGGTCTCCAGAACCCGGAGGCACAATTCTTGTGGTACTGTTGCAATGACATTTTCAATTTTCTGTCGGAGGTCTCGCACATCACGGGGCTTGGTAGCATAAACACGTTCCTTGACCATACCCCACAGCCAGAAATCACAAGGCGTGAGATCTGGCGAACGTGCTGGCCATTTCACAGGCCCTCCTCTGCCAATCCATCTCCGCTCAAATTTTTTGTTAAGATGAGCGCGAACATTCGAAGCCAAGTGGGACGGAGCACCATCCAACTGAAAGTATCCGGTAAGCCGGATTTGCAGTGGCAGGTTGTCCTCTGCGTAATTCTCCATCATGTGCAAGAAGTCACCACCGTTGATTGTGGCGTTTTCAAAAAAATACGGCCCTACCACTCCAGTTCCAGTGACTGCACACCAGACATTCACCTTGGGACTGTCTCGTTCATGATCACGCACAACACGAGGATTCTCAGTACCCCAGAAGACACAGTTGTGTTTGTCCACGTGTCCGCTTACGTGAAAGGTTGCCGCGTCGCTGAATGCCACTAGTCTGTGAATGTCAGGTTCCAAACTCTTCAGCTCTAATAAAACTTTGCAAGCCTCAACACGAGCGACTTTATCTGCAGGACGTAAGGCTTGCACAGTCTGCAAATGATATGGCTGCATTCCCAGATCCTTGTTCAAGATTCTCCACACCGTTGCCCGGGGAAGACCACATTCTACGCTTAATTGTCTGGTTGATTTCCCTGGGCTACGCAAGAAAGCTTCTTGTGTAACAGCTATGTTGGCAGGGGATCGGCCTGTTCGTGGTCGACCGCTGTTCCCTTTGTAATTATCAGCGACCGAGCTAGTTTCGACGAACTTGTTGTAAACGCGATAAATGGTCAATCTCGAGGGTGGATCGCAGTGGAAATGATCTCTGTATTTGTTGCGAACCACCGTGGGTGACTGAAAGACGTCCATCCACGCAGCAACCTTTCTTCTTTGCTCCAAAGTCAATCTCGTTGCCATTTCAGTCAACTGCAAGGGAAAGAAAAAAATCTCAGAAAACATTTTTTGAAGCACCTTGTACATGCATTGCCTTTGACTCCGATTGGCCTACACCACACAGCATTGTTCTTTAGGGCCTAGTCCCGCAAGTGTCAGACAGAACAACGGCAATGCACGTATCAGAACGTTTATAGCTCAGGCTGAGCAGCTATATCATGGGATACCCTATGCATATTTTTGGTTCTTTCGGTAAAGTCACGTAGAAGTGAAATAATACAAATTAAACAATTAAATTCTCACGTTTCGATTGCAACACAAGCAATCATCATCAGGTGTGAAAACCACAGCAATATTTTTTTTTTAAGTGGCGGTTTTTAATTTATCAAAAAAAATCTTGCTGTGGTTTTCACACCTGATGATTGCTTGTGTTGCAATCGAAACGTCGTGAGAATTTTATTGTTTTATTTTTATTATTTCCCTTCTACGTGACTTTACCGAAATAACCAAGAATATGAATCCCTGCAGTCACGAAAGCTTTAAATCGAAATTTACCCTATGCATGTTCACCACAAGTACTTGTGGTTAATGCACCATCTTAACACTTCCTATTTTAAAACCTAATTCTTATTTTTCATACTTTGGAAAAAAAATTTGCCAGTATCAATGACACGTAAAATTGTATTGCTTCAGCACACCCGTTATGTTGATACAACAACAACAACCGCTATTCGTCAATCAGTCGCAGTGACGTTACCACGGCACTTGTGCCAGGCTACGTGCACGTCAAGGCCACGTGAAGTGTCGACTCACGCACACACACATCGAGTGGGCATTGCACTCCACGAAGACCCCAAAAAAGAAATTGTGAAAAAACGTGCTTGCGTTTATTGACACGACTCAGGAGGGGAGTCCGTGCAGTAGACACTGAAGCCAAGGCCAGGCACTGACAGCACGCTATACAGAAACGTGACAAGACAAAGGACCCCCACCCGTTTAGACACCCAGACTACTAGGGGGGGCAAGGGCTGTTAGCGAGCTCCTATTAACGCCTGGAACGGCAACACGAGGAGCTGGTGTGGTCAGCAGCCACGGTGGCTACGAGATGTTAACTACCTCGCCTGGTATACAGGAAGGAGGACGTGGGTTCGACCCAGGGACCCTGATGATGCCTGCCATATATTTGGAGTTTGCGTGTCTCTCCGGGTCCTCCCAGTTGGCTACGTACGGTGCGAAAGAAGTTCAACATACACTAGGTACGCAAAACTGCTGGGGGAATGCGGTGTGAGCGATTGCAAAATGTGTCTGTGTGTGTGTATACACAGTGTGTGTG
The DNA here is from genome assembly GCF_048934315.1 of Petromyzon marinus. NCBI lineage: Eukaryota > Metazoa > Chordata > Hyperoartia > Petromyzontiformes > Petromyzontidae > Petromyzon > Petromyzon marinus. The sequence continues at coordinate 9,572,121 of NC_133721.1, read as the reverse complement.
TGTATACACACAGTGTGTGTGTGTATACACAGTGTGTGTGTGTATACACAGTGTGTGTGTATACACACAGTGTGTGTGTGTACACACACACAGTGTGTGTGTGTATACACACAGTGTGTGTGTGTATACACACAGTGTGTGTGTGTGTGTATACACACAGTGTGTGTGTGTGTATGTGTATACACAGTGTGTGTGTGTATACACAGTGTGTGTGTATACACAGTGTGGAGAGCGGTAGTGGTGGAGAGCGGTGGTGCAGCGGTTAGCGCTACGCTGCGCTACGAACCCGGCGACCCGAGTTCGATTCCCGCTCACGACCAACCCCAGTGACGATTATCTGAACCGTTCCTGAGCCTCACCTAGGTCGACTCAGCCTCAAATGAGCATCTGGTGCGCTGTCTGTCAACATCGCCACTGGGGAGACAAAGGCGGTCGGGCGTGGTGCTGGCCACCCACCCCCCTCGTGTGCCACAGTGCCGGTCTTCATAGGTGCTCGCTAACAGCACTTGCCCCTACAGTCTGTTGAGGCTACACGGGGGATCTTTGTCTTTGTGGTTAATACAGCGATCAGCGTCCACTGCAGTTAATGTACCGTACTATCAGTAAGAAGTTACGGCAGGTTAAGTGTACATTTAAAAAAAAATACTAGATCTTAAGTTTTTCGTTAAAGTCACGTAGGTGAAACAATAAAATAAATTAAATCACGAAGTTTCGGAAGCAACGCAAGCCTCGGATGGACGCTTGCGTTGCTTGCGAAACTTCGTGATTTAATTTATTTTATACCTAACGTGACTTTACCGAAAGAACCAAAAATATATATTTTTTTTAAAACTTACATAGGACTATCTTCATGGTTCTTTCGGTAAAGTCGCGTAGAAGGAAAATAATAATAACATAATACTAATAAAACAATACGTGACTTTACCGAAAGAACCAGGAAGATGAATCCCTGCAGTCACGAAAGCTTTAAATCCAAACTTACATGGGACAACATTTTTACTTGGGGTAAAAAAAACAACCGGATAATACAATGTAACATGACAACAAATTTTGATTTAAAGCTTTCGTGACTGCAGTGATTCATATTCTTGGTTCTTTCGGTAAAGTCACGTAGAAGGGAAACAATAAAATAATAAAAAATATATAAAACAATAAAATTATCACGACGTTTCGACTGCAACACAAGCAAATCATCATCAGGTGTGAACATTTTCTTGTTGCGATTTTCACACCTGATGATGATTGGCTTTGTGTTGCAGTCGAAACGTCGTGAGAATTTTATCGTTTTACATTTTTTTTATTATTTTATCGTTTCCCTTCTACGTGACTTTACCGAAATACGCAAGAATATGACAACAAATGTAATGTTAATAGCTTGAAAGAGTCAAAGGGTCCACTTGTTCGCCACCGCTGTCAACACATTCCCTTGGAATCTTCTGCAGGTGGTCTAGCCCGGAGCCAGCACATTTCTTGTCGTGTTGTTGCAAATTCTTAGAATTGTTCACGTTTTTTTTGAAGCACCCTGTATATATACAAGTGTGTCGTAAAAAACCCACCACCACCCGACACAGCCGATTTAGTAAGGTTTAGCACGTAAACGGAACGTGCCAATTCGTTACTAGTGCAGCACAGCGGTGATGCGGAGCAACTACACAACATTTACAATCCGAGAGCGATGTTTCAATTTGTGTGCACGGGGATTAATGGCAAGTGTCAGTGGTGCACGTTGCGGTGATTAGTGTACAGTGTGTGTACAGTGTGATTGTGTAGTGTGAGTGTGTACAGTGTAAGTGTACAGTGTGAGTGTGTACAGTATGATTGATGTACAGTGTGATTTATGCAGTGTGATGGATGCAGTGTGAATGATGTACAGTGTGATTGATGTAGTGTGTGTGCAGTGCGCTTGGTGTAAAGTGTGATTGATGCACAGTGTGATCGATGTACAGTGTGATCGATGCACAGTGTTATTGTGTACAGTGCGTTCGGTGTAGTGATTGGTGTACAGTGTGGTGGTGTACAGTGTTTAACGTCCGCGACAGTGGCTACCCAACATCTCGGTAGCAACATCCGAGCCCACGCGTGCAAAGAACGCAGCAGCAGCTGCTGCTGCAGCAGTAGGAGGGGGGGTGCCCACCCACCCATCACAACGATCGTCACCACCACCACCACCCACCCATCACAACGATCGTCACCACCACCACCACCCACCCATCACAACGATCGTCACCACCACCACCACGACCGTCACGGCGAGGAGCGGGTGTGTGAACGCGTGGTGAGGGTAAACTCACGTGTGCTCAGAGCCGAAACGGAGGGACGGCGGGCTGCCCGACGAATCGCTCACGAGGAGTTTAACTTTTTTTTAGCGGCTCGCTCAAAGCTGAGGTTGGGTGTGGGGGTGTGGTGTGGGGGGGTGTGACGAGCTGCAGGGCGCGCGCGTTCACACACGCGGACGGCGGTGGCGCGCACGCGAGCGACGCGCCGGTTATAGCCCCCCGCGTGTCACGTGACGCGTGGGTTATAGCCCCCCGCGTGTCACGTGATGCGTGGGTTATAGCCCCCCCCCCGCGCGTGTCACGTGACGCGTGGGTTAGTCGTCCTCCCCCCCCCGCGCGTGTCACGTGACGCGTGGGTTAGTCGTCCTCCCCCCCTCGCGCGTGTCACGTGACGCGCGGGTTATAGCCCCCCCCCCGCGCGTGTCACGTGACGCGCGGGGAGGTGTGATGAGGGGAGGGGGCAGGTGTTAAGGGGAGGTGTTAAGGGGAGGGGTGACGGGAGGCGGGTGTTAAGGGGAGGGGTGATGGGAGGAGGGGGCGGGTGATGGGGGGAGGTGTTAAGGGGAGGGGTGACGGGGGGAGGTGTTAAGGGGAGGGGTGATGGGGGAGGGGTGACGGGGGGAGGGGTGAAGGGGGAGGGGTGACGGGGGAGGGGTGATGGGGGAGGGGTGACGGGGGAGGGGTAAAGGGGGAGGGGTGACGGGGGGAGGTGTTAAGGGGGAGGGGTGACGGGGGAGGGGTGACGGGGGAGGGGTGAAGGGGGAGGGGTGAAGGGGGAGGGGTGACGGGGGGAGGGGTGAAGGGGGAGGGGTGACGTGGCCATCCATTGAGTGGGGTGCGCTAATAAAGTCAAAACGTGACCGCTCCCTGTAGGCACGCGGTACCTTTTACACCCCACCCACGAATCATACAGAACGGCCGATATTAATCCTCGCAGATACGATAAAGGATTAATAATATTAACGTGTTTAAGCAAACAGATAGTCCACCCCGCCGGACTATCTAACTCATTTGAAGGCCAATGTAGACAATTATCGAGGCTTCACCCCCCCCCCCCCCCACTGTTTCCTATCTGTATATTGTCAGTAGACCCCCCCCCCCATTCGCAAGCTACGCATTTGGGTTAACCCTCCCCCCTCCACGCACTAAATGGATGGCCCCTAATCGATGTATCGACTCCTAATGGGGAAGCTTTTGATTCGGTGAACGGAATCGATTGTTGACGCACTGAGAGGGAGGGGTGAGAGGTGAGGGAGGGGTGAGGGAGTAGTGAGGGGTGAGGGAGAGGTGAGGGGTGAGGGAGTAGTGAGGGGTGAGGGAGTAGTGAGGGGTGAGGGAGAGGTGAGGGAGTAGTGAGGGGTGAGGGAGAGGTGAGGGAGTAGAGGGGTGAGGGAGAGGTGAGGGAGTAGTGAGGGGTGAGGGAGTAGTGAGGGGTGAGGGAGTAATGAGGGGTGAGATGTAGTGAGGGGTGAGGGAGTAGTGAGGGATGAGATGTAGTGAGGGGTGAGATGTAGTGAGGGGTGAGATGTAGTGATGGGGAGGTGAGACTAAGAAGTGGGGGACAGGTGAGTAGCTTGATCATCATCACAATCCATGGGCAGATATCCCGTAATCAGTGTCCACCGCACATTTCCTCATTTGTTTCCACTCTCCCCTGTCTCGTTGTGCCAACATAGCTCAAGTCGTGGCCATATCTTCCAGGCAAATCAAATCTCTTCTGATGTTGTCGTCAAGCCCAGTCTCTGCGAGCTCTTCCCTCTCTTTCCGAACCACACACTTGGAATGTTCCTGCAGTTGTCCATCCTACAGATGTGTGTCCAACTAATGACAGTTCCCTTCTCATCCACTGCATGCATCATCATCATCAGGTCGTCTTCTATGTCCGCAAACCTTTTTGTTTTACACGCTCTCCTCTCACAGCGCGGCAGTCAACGCTGCAGCATCCTGTACCATTGACATGCTAATTTTATCACATTAGCATCACTAACCAAGCTTCTCTCCTCCACCTTCTATTACCTGTGCCCAAATCCCCTCTCACTCCCCCCCTTTCTTCCTTCTCTAGCTCTGCCCACTGACCCATGGGGGTTGAGCCGACCAAAACCCTTTATAAGCTCTTTCTCCTAAATCAGCAGATGCCCTGCTGTATCGGTTCTGCCTGATGACGGTCGCTTGTGTCGCGATCGAAACGTCGTAATTTCTTTTATTTCTACCCACGTGACTTTACCGAAAGAACGAAAGAGTAATTGATTCCTGCGGTCACGAAAGCTTCAAATCAAAATTATGTCAATAGCTTGAACAAGTCAAGAGTCTCCACTTGTTCGCCATCGTTGTCAACACGTGGCCTGTAATCTTCTACGGGCGCTCTCCAGAGCCCCGGAGGGCAGCAGCACATTTCTCGTGGTATTGTTGCAAATTCTCAGAAGTGTTCACATGTTTTAAAGCACCCTGTACAGTACACATCAACGTTTCCATACACCAAACTAAACTGTGTCTTATTTTATTTTACCACTGAGCAATGTAGCTCTTTTTCAAAAGTGACCTGGCCACAAATGATAGCTCAGCGAAGTTGGCTTACTACGTGGAAATTCATAGCGGCCAAATACGCACATGTTTAAATGTGGAGGGGAAAACCCAGAGGACCCAGAGAAAAATCGACACGACCACGGGGAGAATGTGGTAAACTCAAATACAGGCGTCAAGGTTGGGATCAAATCCACTACCTCCCGTATTCCAGGCGAGGTAGTTAATATCTTGCCACATTGTATATTTATTATGATGTACTAATAGGTTGGGCACGTTTGGACTATTTACACATTTTGCACTTCCGCCAAAATATATAACGTAATTGTAAGTTTGGCTTTGGCAGCTCGCATCACACATGGAGGCTAAAACAAACTAGTTGATGCAAGGCATCCCTTAAAGAAAACATTCATGTAATTGCATTCAAGCATCTGCAGTGCCGTGCAAGATATTAACCCCACCCGCGAGAATGTTTCATGAGTTTAAAATTTCAAGTCGCTATTTCTTAAAATCTATTGACAGCAGACAATTGGCTTTTATAGAAGACACCTGGGTGTTCCTGGCTGTCACTGGGTTAAACATCTCAGTGGTATCTTTGTGGCAAAGAAGTCTGTCCGAATAATGCCACGCACGACGAGGGGGGAGGGCTCTGTTATTACCTATCGGCTGGGATTGTAACAATTAGGCAATTAAAATATTGGGTTGCAATCGTGCGTTTGAGAATGATTTTCAAGTCCGCTAATGTTTGCACCGTGTGTTTCATGAGGGCAATTAATGGTGACAGGGGAAATGAAACAGAAAATACAGACGTGAAAGCAGCGATTGGGACAAACTATGGACAAGACAGGACAGTAGACCATACAAACAAGACAAATGGTACAAGAAAGTAAAAGGGAGTATAGATTGAGCAGATGAGACGGCACAATACAGATTGTGGTACAGATAAGTCGACAAGTAATTTGTCGTTGAACCAAATCTTGACTGTAAAAAATGGCTATTTAAGCCAAACATCTTCACGGTGATGCTGACGTCGGAGGTAAGCAGAGAAGACGGCAATGGGGAAAAACAATCTAACGTTTTTTTTATTTAACCAGAAGAGTCCGTTCAAATGCATTATGCATCGTTACAAACCACAAGCCATAAAATATATTCACATAAACATACAAGCGCGGCTAGTACAAAGCTACACGGTTTCCCATTAATGTGCTCACACTAAGGACACAGAAGCCGGTCTTGCACAAACTCAAATTTACGAATTGCCACGTTGCCTCTGGTGCTTAGCCAAGCTTCATGGACACGGACTACGCAATCAGAAACGTGAGCTAAAACATCTGAAATGTTTAAAGAATATAGTTACTCTATGACAGTTTAAACATTTAAAATTAGGCTTGTATGTAGCTCTATACACTCGTCGTGTCTTGATTAAAAAAAAACACCAGGTCAGAGAAAGAAGGATCACATCGCTACCAGCATGTGCTGCTGCTGCTACTGCTGCCAGAACATGTCTGCTTGCACGAGATACTGTTGGTGACCGACAAACGACGTGTTTCTCAGTTGTCCTCTGACATCTACGCATGACTTACATATAGTTGTAACAAAAAACTTAGTACGAAACGTGAGTAGATTACAATAGAAGGCATTTTAAACTACATTACTCACCTAATATTGATACGGTGGATACAAGGACAAAAAAACGAGTTACGCGTCCAAATGGCAAGAAACTACCAACTCCTTTCTCACGATAATTACAACGCGTTACCGCTCATGTCATCTGCACAGCAACAAACACAACCGCACAAACCCGGGGGGACTCGCGAGCTTACGTCCATGTCAACCAAGGGCGAGACGGTTCACCACCCCAACTCTTAATGTGATAAACAGCACAATTTAAAAAAAAAATATTGCCCTTGATGATAGGAATTTATAATTTACCTAGACTATGTTCTGAAGTATCTCGTTTAAAACGTTATGATGAAACCTCTTTTGTACATACGTGTGTGTGTCTGCAGTCCAGTGAAAAGTGCACGAGGTTTAAACTGAGCGTGCAGCAACTATCAACTATTCGCTGTGCTATTAGTCCGGCAGGCGGGCATCTCTCGTGTCTAGATTGCAGAAGCCGTTGCAGACAACTTTGCCAAATTCGCGTTTGGCCGAACGGCGAGAACACGTGGGCCTTGGCAATTTTTGTTCCAATTTGTTGGCAATGGAGACCATTGGCACATTTTCATCAAATAAATGAACAATCACTTGCAGCGCAACTTGTCAATCCGCTGCTGGTTGAGGGCCTCCCTACACCATGTCGGTTGCTGAGGGAGGGGGGTGGGTTAACCGTACTTAACCACACTGGTCATTGCGGGTTGGGGGGCAGTGGCCCAGTACCAGTTCAAATATCACTCGCTTCTGACATTAGCCGTGGCCAGAGACTGAGCTCAGGCAGCCGGATTCGTAATGAAAGTAAGCAAATTAATACGGAACACCACCCCATCAATTGATTTTATCACAACTTTCCTATATTTGTTTTACCACATCTCATCATTAAACAGGCGTAGGTGCGACACAATATTTGTTGCAGTGAAATGCCAGCTCAGATCTTCTTACAGCGTAAATTAAAAAAAACTTCATCCAAGTTGGTACTTTTACTGCAGTTGGGCAAAACAAAGAGACACTCGCCAAACACGTCAATGAGTCCCCACCCGCCACCTCACCTTTACACGCAGACATGTTGACGACCAGTGCGTGAGAATGCGCGCCCCAGCGACAATGCAAACCGGCTACAATTTGGCTGTAGTTGAGGTCACGTGGGTTGTAAAAGGCTGTTGTGGAGGGTTTGTTACTGCTGAGAAAATAGCGACCCGTTTTTTTTTTCTCGGGTAAAATTAAACAAAGATGTAACTGGATAACAGATATGAAAAAAAAATTCCTCTAAAAATGAAAGAAAAATACATCCCTTATAAAATTCTGGCTCTAGTGGGTTTCTTTATCAGCAGTATCTGGGGATTCGTTTTTATTATTTATACACACTTGAGTAGGACAAAGAAGGCCGCAGTTTGTCCCTATAAAGAAAAAAGGCCTCTGGGCCTATCTCAACACATATTTAATGAATCAACGGACTATCATAGGTTACAATAGCTTCATAAAACACTCTACAATACGTAAGAAACACATTGTATGCAGTCGTGATGTTCAACAGGGACTTTTACAACACGTTCAAGTTGCTGCAACAATGCAAAGTTGAAGTACAGCTTTGTAATGCAGAAACGCCACAACGGACTTAGTTCACGTGGCAGTAGTAATTGGGTGAGTGTGAAACCCATATAATTATATCGGGTGTAAACCAAAACAATCAAAAGGAAAATTATGGGTCACCTTTAATACTCTTTGGGTCTTTCGGCAAAGTCACGTGAATTTACCTAAAGACCCAAAGAGTATAAAGTCCTGCAGTCACGAAAGCTTTAAATCACCTTCAATATATTTCAAAAAAACTGAAAAACACGTCTTTGGAAACGTAACGCAATGTGCAGTAACAACAAAACGAGATACATCCAAATGAAGGGAAACACTGAACAATCCACACTCGAAGGCATATTTACAAATGGGTCAACATTGATTTAAATTTGAATTGATTTCAATGCACTTATTGCTATTTATATTTTTCATACATGCCGAACCATAGCTGGAGCGCCAATGAAGCACTCCAAGTGACATAAAACACCCAGCGGCAACTTAATATAATTTCTCCAAATGTTAAGATTACCTTCTCACCACTAAAAGTATTAATTACTGCTGCCCATGGCAGAGTGTGGCGCGTAGTCTTGTGAAACTGGGTTGCTAACTGGACGAAAACAAAGCCTTTCAATAGAACCAGGAACTTTCGATGCAACAAACTACGATCATATCAACGAACGACAGCGACCCGAGAGGCATCGCCAACTCAACCGCTGTGGCTTTCGGGAGCCGCGTCGCCGTCCCAGTGGAAACTCTGCCTGTGGCTCCAGAGGCGGAAGTTTGTGCGGAACGACTTGTTGCAGTCGTGGCACTGGAACGCCTTCACCTCGCAGAACAGCTCCTGGTGGCGCTCCAACTGCTGGAAGAGGCTGAACACGACGCCGCACTTGGTGCACGTGTGCGGGAATTCCACGTCCTGCGCCGCCGCGACGGCGTTGGGCTCCGGGCGCGGAGGGCTCTCCGCGTCGGCGGCGGTCACGAGCGGAGCTCCTCTCCGATCCGCTCTAGCCGCCCGCGCCTTCAGCTGTCTCGCCTTGGCCGCGCCGTCCCTCCTCAATCGCGGCGCCGGCGACACAGGATGCAGCCGCACAAGCCGGGGCTTGCGGCAGCTGGCGTGCGCCAGCTCTTCCTCCTCGCCGCCCAGCCCGTGAACCATCTTGGGCTGCGGCTTCGTTTTATCCTCGTCGATTTCAGCGCCGCTCTCAACTGCGGGGCTCTCCGACTCTGGGCTGGCGAAGCTCGGGATCGCGCTCTCCACCTGAGATTCCTGGAAGTCATCGTTGTGGTCATCGCCGTCGCCGTCGCCTTTGTGAGTATTTACCTCGACAGTCACGAAATTAGTGTCAGCGTCTTGACACTCCACTTTTTCTTCTTCTGCAGAAAGCATCTCATTTGTTTTGGGGTCATCCTTAAGCGCTGGGCCCAGCACTATCAGGATTTCTGAAACCGCCTTGGCCTCTTTGTCGCTGTCAGTCTCCGCTGGAATGTCGCTCTGGAGCGAGCCGGCCGCTGCAGCGTCAGAGAGGGACAGCAGAGAGTACGCCGACGGTTCGGCCGCAGAGGCCGATGCTAGATAGACGGCAGGCAGCGGGGTCGAGTGAGCGACGATTTCCTCGGACTTGTCCGCGTCCGACACCGCTTCCGACACCGCTTCAGCGGCGCCGGCGGATTCTTCTCGCTCGGCGGCGGCCTCGGGGGAGGATAAAGGCTCGGCAGCAGGGCTCTCGGGGAGGAAGGCGAACGTCTCCGAGTCGTGGTGCACCTCCAGGCGGTGGCGCCACAGGCTGAAGGCCGTGCGGAAGGTGCGCCCGCACGCTCTGCACATGAGGCGCTGCTGCCCACACGTCACCTCGTGCTCCTTCCTCTCATCGGCTGACCACAGCACCAGATCGCACAGCCGGCACGGCACCGGCTCTTTGTCGCTCTGCTCGGCCGCGGAATCCTCGTCTGTTATTTTGGTACGGGGTGTTAGTCTGGGCGCGCCAGGGCTTCCCGCTCGCCCGGAACGAGGACCCCTCCTCACCGCGTGCTTCCTAACCCTGGGCGTAGCGAGGGCGGTGTCCGGCGACGTGGGTGAGGCGCCCAGCTCGGCCAGCAGCTCGAGCCGGTGCCTGCGTTGGTGCATGCGGAGGTTGCCCTCCCTGCGGAACGACTTGGGGCACACGGAGCATATGTACGGCCTCTCCAGCATGTGCGTCTTGGTGTGCTCCCGGAAGCGGCAGTAGAAGGGGAAGCTCTTGCCGCATTCCCCGCATATGTAGCCGCAGCCCTTGCGAGCGGTCTTCACCCTTTGGCCATCTTGGGCGCTCAAGTCTGCCCCTTCCGACGCTGCCGGGGGCTCCTCTTTCTCATTATCGTCCTCGTCATCTTCTTCTGTGAAGTTCTGCTCCTCGCCAAATTGGCCAAGTTTTTTCACGAGAAGCCTCTGCTCCAATTTCCCACCTGCAGCTTCATCGCCCCACGAAATGTTTTTGCGTTTTCGTGGGACCTTTTTCTGACTTTCCTCTGGGACAGCATCTGTCTGCGTTTCACTGTCAATGCCAGTGACTGATTCTTGGTCTTGACATCCTTTGTGTCGATCACCAGATTTAGGGTCAGTCAACTTTTCCGGACTCAACTTAACATTGGATTTCTTGGCTTGAGAAATGTCCACTTCTGCAGAATCTCCTTCAACATTTGAGCTGCTCTTTTGGTTCCCGTGAATTTCTGCACTGTCGTCAATGTGGAACTCAATGTCATTGACTTTATTCAATGTCGCGTTTCTCTCTCCACTGACCAGAAGGGTCTGCCCATCACGGCTCGTTCTCAATGCATCATCATCATCTTTGTCCCCCTCCGGTGCTTGGCTCCCATCAAACAACAACGTCTCCTCCTGAGCAGCTTCCACGTCACTTACCACAGCACCCCCGTGGAGAGTTTCAATCTCAGAAGTTGTTTCCAGGACGTGGTCCTGTGTAACAGCTTTGATGTCATCTTCAATGCCTTCGACAGTTGTTTCAACGTTCTCCATCGCATTCTCCACATCGTCATCGTCAGCTTTAACATCAGCAGGCTCTGTCTGCAGTAACTGTTCACTGCTAGAGATTTCTTCATTCGTGACATCTGCTCTCTCCGCATCTGCCAGGAGACTGTCAGTCTCCAAAGCATCGTTCTGGCTCCTGGCCGCGCTTCTATTCCCCCGTTCGGCCCTGGCACGCCTCCCCAACCCCAGCGGCGCGCGACCCTCCTCCACCCCGTCGGCGCCTCGGTCCCCGAGGCGGTCGCCGGCATCAGGCTCCGCCTGTCCATCCAGCGCCCCGCTCACGAAGGGCGGAATCACGAGGAAGACGCGGGAGTTGGCCTCTTCCGAGGACTCCTCCAGACCGCCGCCCAGCGTCGCGGCGTGCTGCGTGCGCCGGTGCGTCCAGGCCTTGTAGCTCGTGAGGAAGCGCTTGCCGCACACGGCGCACGGGTATGGCCGGTTGGCGCTGTGGTAGACATCGCCGTGGCGCTTCAGAGCCCGCACCGTTCGGAACACCTGGCCGCACTCGTCGCACCAGATTTTCGAGGCGTTCTTGACGCGGAGCTTTTCCAGCGACCACTTTGGCGCGGCGTCGCAGTGGCGGTCGGCGGCGGCGGGCCCCTCCTCCGCGAGTCGGCCCAGCACCAAGTTCGTGCGAAAGCTTTTCAAGACGGGGCTCCCATCCTCGGCGACATTGCAGGGTCTCTTGTTGGAAACGCCGCGCTTAAGGCCCGGGCTAGACGCTGCTCTGCTACCCTTGTGGCTACTAGTACCCTCCACAGCCCCCGCCGGCGAGGAGCCCTGCGGCGATCTCTCTAAATTCGTGCCGACACCCTGCTGGAGCTTCCCTGCCTTTGCCTGCACAGAAAGGAGACGATCGGGGCTGCAGGCTTTGTCGTGTTTCTCCACGCCCTGCTGCAGTTTTTTAATCGTCGCCTCCAGCGGGGTGATCCGTTTTGCTACTGTCGGTCTCACAGGGGCCTCCAGCGGCAGCGAGTCCTGCTCGCACCGGGTTCCATTCTTGATGTTTTCGCCAGGATCTGCATTGGGACGGACGTCGCCACTTTTGCCCTCGTGGCAGACGGCCGTGATAGAAATGCTGACGAGGGTATCCAGAGCCTCGCTGCCACCTTGTTCCCGAGACTTCGCCGCAAGCTCCGGGGTCTCCAGCGCGGAGATCTCGGAGAAGTCGGCATTTAACTCTTGTTGATCTGGAGCACCTCCGGCTGTCCCCTGTTCTTCTTCGCTCGCCTCAATCCTTTCCGGCTCGTCAACTCTCACACCTCCACCGCCGGCCTCCTCCCCCTCAGAGCAGGCTTCTTCAACGTAGGCGCTCAGGTGACACACCGACTGCACTGCGCCCAGGCCATTGTCCACAGGGGAAACTACTCCGACGATCGCAGGAACGTCATCCTCGTCCGAGTGCGTCCCGTCACCTGCCTGCCCGTCGCCAGTCGGCGCGCCGTCCGCTCGCCCCTCGCTCACCTCTCCCCGTGGCACCGCCTCGCCCAGGGGATTGTCGCTCACCAGCACGCCGTCGGCGCTCACGTCGTCGCCGCCGTCGCCGCCGCCGCTCATGCGCGCCGCGTGCTGCGCCGGCCGCCCGCTTGGCAACGCGGCCAGGAAGGGCACGCCCAGCGCTCGGCCCAGCGCCCGCACAGCGCGCGCTCGCGCCGCGTCCACGTGCACGCTCGCCGTGTACAGGAAGGACAGCACCAGCTCGAAGGTGCCGGGCTCCACGCCGGCGATCTCCACGTTGTACACGGCCGAGGAGGTGCCGGCGCTACCGCCCGCGAGAGAGAGACGCTCCTCCCCGGGCGCCGACCCGCACGGCGACGCCGAGAAAAGGCGGCGGAAGTAGACGCTGCCCGCGGCCAGCACGGTGCGGTGAGCGCGGAACTTGCGCTCGCCCGCAATGAGCGTCACGTCGCACAGCGAGAGCGCGGGGCGCGCCTCCCGGTCTGCATCCAGGAAGCGCAGCAGGGCCTTGGCGTAGGTCTCGTCTGTCGCGCACAGCATCGACTCGGCCATGATTGTACTTGACGCCCAGTTCACGGTGCCGCAGCGTGAGAGTGCAGGATGCGGTGTCCTGTGCCGCCAGGGATTCAATTCACCTTGAATGTCCCCCTGCGCGCACACACACACACACAAAGGAGAGCACAGTTGGAAATTAAGACCTGCACACAGCAGTAGAGCTTAACAAAGCACATTCTACAGAGCAACACGCTTCACTCCATCAGGGAGTCGTTCCTGTCAAGAGCATTGCGAGTCGTCTTTGTGGTTGTTGAGCGCTATGTTGCCCATGGATGTGGTTGTTTAAATGCTCGCTTCAAACGATTTGATAAAGTTATAGCATTGATAACCTTTCTAACATGGTTAACATTTATAATGATAGAATAAAAACTATAAGGTGAACAAACCTTGCTGCTGCTGCTACCACTAAATTCTGAGTTAACGTCACAAAGGTGTACACCACCCACATCGGGCATGCAGTTTGCTCCTTCCCCCACCCCCGAGTCCCTGAGAACCAGAAGCGGAGCTTCTGCCACAAGAGCAGCCTTCATGGAAATTGGCGCCAAAATCCGACTGCAGCCTGACTGGCTGCCAATGCAGGAGCAACGCCGCAACAACGGCCAACGTGTTGTTACCACTTAGCTGCGAACTTCGCATTTCTCACTGCCATTTTTTTCGCAGAGTACACAAATAGTTTTCTGCTTAGATTTACACGATTTTTTTTTTCCGGCTTCCACACACAACGGGTTTTGGCACCTGTAATCACACGTACAGTTCACAAACATGTTGAGTTCTGCAGATCATTCGCCCTCTTATGCTGCCTTCAAACGGTACTCTATTTGCGCGGTAGTTGCACTCAACAAGTGGAAAGCAGACCTAAGAGGCGGTGTTCAGAACTCCACCAGCAGAAATTGCGGCATCCCTTCCTCCCATCGCTTTTGTGCAAAAACTCTCCCCTACGCACACATTGAGACCCAAAGTGAAGAGAGTGTGACATTATGAGGTGCCAGTGCAAGACAAATAACCAGGCATTCAAAACCCATCACATGGCTAATTCCATGACAGCCTGATGGACCAGCTGCTATACTATTAAACCAGGTGGCAGCCCATTTTAGTCTGTGGTCCAAACAAAGCATTAATTGCTATCAAGTGAGGTGAGAAAACGTTAGTGGTGGCCAATAAGGGGATTGGTATAGCCCACAGATTACTGGCTTCCATCTTCCGCGAAGCTTAGGGGGCAACCCTAAACCGCATACCCGCAAACCGTGGCAGATGCGAATACTTGACGTGCAAATGGAAAATTTAAAAACTCTCCGGTGTGCGACTGTGGTCACCCAGAACAGACCATTGGAACATATAACCCGAATCAGGAATAAGAAGGATGCATCACAGTGATTCACTGCTTCCGACGGAATTATCTGGCCCAACCACCTCAATGTAAAAATCGGTTTTATCGGCCACACGAAGAAGATGCAGAGAACACTGCAGCACTACAGCCTCAGGCCTTACCAACACAAAGAACATCGGCTGTTGAGCTCATGTGCCATGCAAGGCGGTAGTGATGTGCCAGCTCTTCTGCCTCAACAAATCAATGCCTCATCTCCTGGATGAGGGCCCTCCCCATAATCGTGTGGGTCGGGGAAGTTACGGGACTTGTTGGCCACAGCGAGTTTTTGAAGACGGGATGCATAGACAGAGGGCGCACCGAACCACAGTGGAGCAATGCACTGGGTCGCAATGCCCTAAGTTGCGCACGCAGACTAATTTAATCGTCGGAATTGCTGATCCGACACATCACGTCCCAAATCCAAAACGAGTGGTTGGCGTTCAAATATTCTGACATTAAAAACCCGCATATTTCAGTTGTCTACATTTGAATGTAACTATGTGTGGTCTACACGTTGTATTTTGTTCTATACTGTAGTGTATTGTTAGTACCACGTTGACTAATTGTATTATTGCTATAGAATAGAATAAAACTTTTAACATAACCACCAGGTCTTGCAAACCGAATCTAAACACATTCCACTATATTGCCTTCACAGAAAATACTTTATATATAATAGGCAAAGTTTTGGGCAATGGCCCTCCTTCGGGCACCACTGTGGCGAGATGTTAACTCCCTCACCTGGTATACAGGAGGTCTTGGGGGGGGGCGATTTCAAACTTGACGCATGCTGTATATTTGGAGTTTGCGTGTCTCTCTCGCCACGGTCGCGTTAATTTTTCACCGGGTCCTCCGGTTTTTTCCTCCACAATGAGAATGAAAATCACGCGTTTAGAGCATTTGTCTGCTATAAATTCCCACACGGATATGCCACTAAGTTGAGCTATCATTTGTGGCCAGGTCGCTTCTGAAAAATAGCTATATAGATCGGTCGGGTCTTACCTGGTATTAAACATGGCAATGTCAGGTACAGGACTACGTATGTATAACTTAATTCATATCGTACGTAGCCAACCGTGCAATGTATGTTGAACTTCGTTCGCGCCGTACGTAGCCAACCGTGTTATGTATGTTGAACTTGGTTCGCGCCGTACGTAGCCTACCGCGCCAACCGGAGGCGCGGGTGGCAAGGACAACGAAGTGGACGACAAAAAGGAGCTCTGGAGTGAACCGATATGGGCTGCGCCATACAAATGCCGGCCTGTGTGACGCAACTCTCTTTGAGTAAACTTCGCGGATGCCCGGGGCCACGACAAAAGTGACGTGTTGAGGCCCGGGGCCACGACAAAAGTGACGTGTTGAGCCAAGGGCCACGACAAAAGTGACGTGTTGAGGCCCGGGGCCATGACAAAAGTGACGTGTTGAGCCGGGGACCACGACAAAAGTGACGTGTTGAGGCCCGGGGCCACGACAAAAGTGACGTGTTGAGGCCCAGGGGCCACGACAAAAGTGACGTGTTGAGCCAAGGGCCACGACAAAATTGACGTGTTGAGGCCCGGGGCCACGACAAAAGTGACGTGTTGAGGCCCGGGGCCACAACAAAAGTGACGTGTTGAGGCCGGGGCCACGACAAAAGTGACGTGTTGAGGCCCGGGCCACGACAAAAGTGACGTGTTGAGGCCCGGGGCCACGACAAAAGTGACGTGTTGAGCCCGGGGCCACAACAAAAGCGACGTGTTGAGGCCCGGGCCACGACAAAAGTGACGTGTTGAGGCCCAGGGGCCACAACAAAAGTGACGTGTTGAGGCCCAGGGGCCACAACAAAAGTGACGTGTTGAGGCCCGGGGCCACAACAAAAGTGACGTGTTGAGGCCCAGGGGCCACAACAAAAGTGACGTGTTGAGCCCCGGGGCCACAACAAAAGTGACGTGTTGAGGCCCGGGCCACGACAAAAGTGACGTGTTGAGCCCCGGGCCACGACAAAAGTGACGTGTTGAGGCCCGGGCCACGACAAAAGTGACGTGTTGAGCCAAGGGCCACGACAAAAAAAGTGACGTGTTGAGGCCTGGGGCCACGACAAAAGTGACGTGTTGAGCCAAGGGCCACGACAAATGACGTGTTGAGCCCGGGGCCACGACAAAAGTGACGTGTTGAGGCCCGAGGCCACAACAAAAGTGACGTGTTGAGCCCCGGGGCCACAACAAAAGTGACGTGTTGAGGCCCGGGGCCACGACAAAAGTGACGTGTTGAGGCCCAGGGGCCACGACAAAAGTGACGTGTTGAGGCCCAGGGGCTACGACAAAAGTTACGTGTTGAGGCCCAGGGGCTACGACAAAAGTGACGTGTTGAGGCCCGGGGCCACGACAAAAGTGACGTGTTGAGGCCCGGGGCCACAACAAAAGTGACGTGTTGAGGCCCGGGGCCACGACAAAAGTGACGTGTTGAGGCCCGGGCGACGACAAAAGTGACGTGTTGAGGCCCGGGGCTACAACAAAAGTGACGTGTTGAGGCCCGGGGCCACGACAAAAGTGACGTGTTGAGGCCCGGGCCACGACAAAAGTGCCGTGTTGAGGCCCAGGGGCCACGACAAAAGTGACGTGTTGAGGCCCGGAGCCATGATAAAACTGCGGCGTCTCTAACGCTTCCCCGGGAGAGCCTTTTAACAATCCGAAGAGAGGGGGAGGGGGAAACCGTCACCATTGACGTCAATCGCCCGTGACGTCACCGCGCACGCGCGACGCTCCCCACAATTACAAAACGCAACGCGATGGCGTCATCGCGGCTTTGACCCCAACGGCTTCCCGCGCGACGGCACGACGCGATGACGTCAGCGCGCCCGACATAATTGAAAGCGCCGCTTTCAACGGCCCGCAAAATGGGGCGGGAGAGCGCGATGACGTCGCCTCGCAATGTGCACGACGTGCCCACCGAACGCGACGCGATCACGTCACCGTCGCCAGCCAATGGCGACGACCGCCGTGACGCCGTGCCATTACGTCACCCCGCGGAAAAAAAGGACAGCGTAAGTTCTCTACGGACAAAAACACGCAAGAAAAGCAGAAAAAAAAGCGCTTAAGTTTAAAATTTCCCGCCGTTTTTGCGCCGAGACATACCCCGAGCTGAGGGCTGCGACGTGCCCCCTTTCGCCGCGCGTTCGCCTGGCGAGGCGCGGACGGTTCCCCTCACGCCGCGCTGCCTTTCCGCCTGGGCGGGAAAGAGCGCGCTCCGCCGTCAGCAAGCCACACCGACCATGTTGAGATGACGTCATGCGCTGCGCCGGATGAGGTAATGCGCGCGCGGTGGGTGGGGCGTGGTCTGGCGTGGGTGGTTGGGGCGGGAGGCGTGGTCAAGGAGGCGGGGGCTCGCTCGAACGGGCGTGGTCAAGCGCGGGGAGAGGTTGGGGGGGTAACGGAGGGCGTGGTCATATTGTGTGGGGGAGGGGCTTGCGTGGGCGTGGTGTATGGGGCGTGGCCTCGCGCGCTGCGAACGAAGGGATTTAAAATAATTGTAATGTTTTTATTTTTTTTAAATAAAATCAAAATACATTTATAATTTAACATTTTATCTTAAAAAAATAACTCATTAATTTTTTTTAAAGCATCTAATAAATACGGCCACGAACAATAAAAACGTTCGTCAGTAACCGTCCGTAAAATAAAAAAGCACAGTCGACAACGTTTCGGGCGACGACCCTTCACAGCACATAACACATTTTTTTGTTACAAAAAATACACAAGAGACGACGTTTCGGGCATAATACAACAGATAAGGATGTGTGTGTGTGTTTTTTTTACGTCATTATGAAAGCGGCTCGTACAGCAACACAAAGTCGTGTGGTTCACAGTCCCACGGGCGGCGTGAAACGCGGACGCCGTGAAAGAGCCGAGAGAGATTTATTTTAAATTTAAACTTCTTTTGTTTTATAAAAGCTTGAACGCCGTCCTCCCCACTTCGCCTTGGCTGTTGTTGGGCTCGTGAGTGGCTGTGGGACATCTGCATACCCGTCACAAGCCCACACGTTTCAGACGTTTCAATAACGGGGCTAAACATAATAAAGTGTCTATGGGTTTGTGTTTCTTACCTTGTGGTGGGAGTTTATAGGATCAACGTTGGGATTTATAAAGGGGCACGGGGTGACCAATAAGGTCTGAGTTGGTCTGTAATAAGGTAGGGCACTGATAAGGGGTTGACAGGTATGCTATTCTACACTACTATACACTGCACTATACACTACTATACACTGCACTATACACTACTATACACTACACTATACACTACTAAACACTACACTATACACTACTATACACTACAATACACTACACTATACACTACTATACACTCCACTTTACACTACTATACACTACACTATACACTACTATACACTACAGTATACACTACACTATACACTACATTACACACTACACTATACACTACACTATACACTACTATACACTACACTATACACTACTATACACTACACTATACACTACACTATACACTACTATACACTACACTATACACTACTATACACTACACTATACACTACTATACACTACACTATACACTACTATACACTACACTATACACTGCTATACACTACTATACACTACACGACTACTTACCTGTCAACCCATACGGCTTACCCGTATTCTTGTACAGGGGAAATTTAATTTTCAGGTCCATACGGCGTACAGCCGTTTCAGTAGGGGGCAGGAAATAAAAATGTGTATATTAGTTTGTGTTTCTCCCTTGTCGTGGCACTTTGTAGGATGAACGTTGAGATTTATAAAGGGGCACGGGGTGACCAATAAGGTCTAAATTGGTCTGTAATAAAGTAGGGCACTGATAAGGGTTTGACACATATACATCTGTTAATGAGCTGTATAGCTCTTCGGATTCCTCCAGTAAAAAAAAACATGATTGGAACATAATATGATTTGCGGTGGGGCGTGGAGTACAAGAGAAGGGGGTTATTCTCCATCCCAAGGTGGACCAAACCCTTGATGCACTGCCCTCTGCTGACAGCATAGGCTCCGCCACAGCCTATAACACCTGGTGTACTCGGCACGGCCGTCACCCGTGCACAGGGCTCGCGCAACCTGTGGATCTCTCTAAGGAACTGCCTCGTTACGTTCTTTGTTAAGGACAACCGGCTCGTATTTCCGTGGCTCCGATCAGCACGGTTTTGGATACGTACGGTGTGCGAAAGTAAGTCAACATACACACATAAACTCACAGAGAGACCCGTAGACTCACACGCAGATCCATAGACTCACACAGAGACCCGTACTCACATACAGACCCATAGACTCACACAGACCCATAGACTCACACACAGACCCATAAACTCACACACGGACCCATAGACTCACACAGACCCATAGACTCACACACATACCCATAGACTCAGACCCGTATTCACACAGACCTGTACTCACACACAAACCCATAGACTCACACACAAACCCATAGACTCACACACATACCCATAGACTCACACACAGACCCATAGACTCACACAGACCCATAGACTCACACAGAGACCCATAAACTCACAAACAGATCCATCGACTCACACACAGACCCATAGACTCACACACAGACCCATAGACTCACACAGACCCATAGACTCACACACACATACCCGTAGACTCACACAGACCCGTAGACTCACACAGACCCATAGACTCACACACAGACCCATAGACTCACACACAGACCCATAAATTCGCACAGAAACCCATAGACTCACACACATACCCATAGACTCACACACAGACCCATAGATTCGCACAGAAACCCATAGACTCACACAGAAACCCATAGACTCACACACAGACCTATAGTTTGTTGTTCTGCCATAACTCCGATTAGCGCGGTTGGCTTACGTACGTTGCGAATGAAGTTCAAAGTAAATATATATTTTTTGTACTTAATTCGATTAAAAAAATTACTATTGTTATTTTGATTGCCGGACCCCCCCTGCCCTGGCAAGCACTGCGCATCTCGGTAAACATCGTTACTTGTGAAGGGATGGCTGGGCCCCTTCTCAATTCACGTTAAAAAAAATCACCACGTGGCTTGACCTCATTCCAATCACGGCTGTTTCAGAGCGGGTGGAAGAAACAAAAACACAATCTGCACGAGTTTTTTTTTGTTGACGTCTCAAGTGAAACTTTATTCAACTCCGCCAACAACAACAACCCACGCAGAGCCACAGTGCAAGCTGGCATTGCGTGAATTAACATTCACGTAACACACGTGTAGCACTGCACATTCAGTCAATTGTGATATCTTGTACTAGAAAAAAATGGGGGAGGTACTGGACAGGGTGGTCCCGATGTCTTGTGACACCCCCCCCCCCCCCATTAGTACAAGCTATCATTGTATGAATTGTGAACATTAGTGTACACACGTGTAACACTGTACATTCATTCAAATGTGATACTATATATTGTACTATGGGGAGGTACTGGACATGGTGGTCCAGATGTCTTGTGATCCCCCTCCCCCCCCCAAATTAGTGCAAGCTATCATTTCATGCTATTGCATGAATTGTGAACATTAGTGTACACACGTGTAACAGTGTACATTCATTAAAATGTGATACTATATCTTGTACTGAGGAGGTCCTGTACAGGGTGTTCCAGATGTCTTGTGACCCCCCCCCTCCCCCGCCCCAATTAGTGCAAGCTATCATTTGAACCTTATGGCGGGACCCCAGGGTCCCGAATAAACGGAAGTCAAAATCGCACATCAACGTCGCGATCCGCCTGGCGTGGATCATTCTGTTGTGTCACGTCGTGCCCAAGCGCATCAGCGAGGACGAATGCGCACAGAAGAGATGAACAAGCGAATGCACTCACTCCACGCTCGGGTATGGGCAGGATCATAACAAGCCTTATTCAAAGCTGCTCAAACTGCCTGCACGACGCAAGTCCTTTATTTGGCATCGCGGTATGCGTAATACGGTGAAACTGCTCTCTTCATTATTATTTGTGACCTACCAATGTCTGCTGCCAGGATCAATCGATGACAATCCTAGTACCTGCAGATATTTCGCAGATGAGATGCGTTGCACCGTTTAATTCCTTTCTGTTTGAACAGGTCCCTGCAGGGTGGGCTGGTATTAGTTCGCAAATGAGATCATGTGACTTCCAAATGTTGGGTGCAATAAGACATATCGAGTCTCTGCGCTGTCTATTGCTGATTTTACACCCAACAGCACGAGATTTCACTTCGTTAAAGTATTGAAAGGGGACGGACGGACGGACACATTAATCTATTGCAGGCTGGTACACTCAGTTTACAACTTCGTTCCTACCAGTATAATACTTCTCTTGTCCGTATGCATCTGTGCAGATCGGTTATTTTTTTGCGGTTAAGCCATAGTCCCCACATACTGCGCTCGTATCAATGCGGATAAGAGGAGCGGCGACCCACTACTCTGTAGAGTAACATTGGTATAAACGCTTGTTACCATATGAACAGCGCATTGAAAACGCGTAATATTTTATGTACTGTTTACAAAGTGTGTTCACAAATCCACACCGAGAAACACGATGGTTGACAGAGGGGTGTAAATTATTTTTTCGATAGTGTATTTAAATAGAGGTAACTGCAGGTAAGCAGTTTTCAGTTTTAAAGGCATAGTTTAACAAGACAACACTGGCCACCATCCTTCAAACCCATTGGTGAAAAAGAACAAAGTTTTTGTTTACATTATAATGTTTATGCGAGAGCCAGGGGCTTATGGGACCCCGGGGTCCCACCATACGGTTCATTTCATGAATTGTTAACTTTAATGTACACACGTGTAACAATGCACATTCATTTACATGTGATACATTTGAACTCAGGGGGAGGTGGTATTGGACAGAGTGGTCCAGTTGACCCCTAACATTTTTGTTTATTAAAAATATTCAGGTTAAGAGAATTGGGGGGGGGGGGGGGTCACAAGACATCTGGACCACCGTTTGCTGTATAGGCAACGTATCCAACATAAGTTTACAAGCACGATGGACAATATCAGTGTGGAAACACAACCATGGACTTTTCAACCCACTCCATCGTAACCACTCTTCTAACCACTATTTGTGTGCTATCAAGGGCCATTTCCCGAAGACACCTATTATATATTTTACCTTTTAAGGCCACACAAAGTGTTATGGATGAACGTGTTGTTTTTTTTTAATGTTATTATAATAACCGCTTGGCGTTTTAAATCTGTACCTTGGCAATCGCCGCTGCGGTCATTCTCGCGGCGGCGCGGTTGTTAGATGCGCTTCTGCGGCTGTCTGGAATGCTGTTCCTTCCAATATTAGGGGGCCACTGGGAGTTATGGACTTTTAAATAAAGATTGAAAAAACTAATTTCTTTAGAACTGCTTTTTGTGTTCAGTTTGTCGTCCCCCCCCCCCCACACCTCAGATTAGCAACAACAATAATTAGTTAACAAAAAAATCTCAACACATTCGCCACTCACTGGCCGATTCACGTGCTCTGAAATAGGAGAATTTCATCTAACATCACATATTTACAGTATTTATATTCCTTTTAAGGCTGTTTTAGATGCGCTTCTGCGGCTGTCTGGAATGCTGTTCCTTCCAATATTAGGGGGCCACTGGGAGTTATGGACTTTTAAATAAAGATTGAAAAAACTAATTTATTTAGAACTGCTTTTTGTGTTCAGTTTGTCGTCCCCCCCCCCCCGCACCTCAGATTAGCAACAACAATAATTAGTTAACAAAAAAATCTCAACACATTCGCCACTCACTGGCCGATTCACGTGCTCTGAAATTGGAGAATTTAATCTAACATCACATATTTACAGTATTTATATTCCTTTTAAGGCTGTTTTAGATGCGCTTCTGCGGCTGTCTGGAATGCTGTTCCTTCCAATATTAGGGGGCCACTGGGAGTTATGGACTTTTAAATAAAGATTGAAAAAACTAATTTATTTAGAACTGCTTTTTGTGTTCAGTTTGTTGTGGTCCCCCCCCCCCCGCACCTCAGATTAGCAACAACAATAATTAGTTAACAAAAAAATCTCAACACATTCGCCACTCACTGGCCGATTCACGTGCTCTGAAATAGGAGAATTTCATCTAACATCACATATTTACAGTATTTATATTCCTTTTAAGGCTGTTTTAGATGCGCTTCTGCGGCTGTCTGGAATGCTGTTCCTTCCAATATTAGGGGGCCACTGGGAGTTATGGACTTTTAAATAAAGATTGAAAAAACTAATTTATTTAGAACTGCTTTTTGTGTTCAGTTTGTCCCCCCCCGCACCTCAGATTAGCAACAACAATAATTAGTTAACAAAAAAATCTCAACACATTCGCCACTCACTGGCCGATTCACGTGCTCTGAAATAGGAGAATTTCATCTAACATCACATATTTACAGTATTTATATTCCTTTTAAGGCTGTTTTTTTTTTACTTGTGCTTGTGCACCACAGCCAATGCAGTAATCGCCAAATAATCGACCAAAATGCATTAATATAGGTCAGTTACAATACACGAATTTGCAAGCAACTAAATAAGTACGTGTCAAATACAGGCAATATAAATGAGTACGCTGTGGATGAACAGTAACACCCCGGTTTACGTCGGGGATGTGTTCCTGAAAGGTGCGACGACGGATAAGGAGAGAGGACGGACGATGCTGTCAGCGACGTGAGTGTGGGCTTGAGGCGGACGTAAATCAGGTAGCGGTGTTAATAAAGTGACGACGTATTTGCGACTTAAAATGGGGAAGACGTAAATCGGGGCATTGCTGTAAACGTTAGGCCAATCGTGCGCAAGCTACCGACTGAACTTCATTGGCACCATTCATCAGTAGGTGTCTCCCAGCCGCCAGACACAGCAGCCACGCCACATTCACACGGTGAGCGGAACCTTTAAAGGCCGGCACACGGCTCACGGGGGAGTGGTGTGGCCGGCACCACGCCCGGCCGCCCTCGTCTCCACGCTGGCGATGTTTACACACCGCGACCCAGGGGAAGCCCAGGACGAAAGCAGATAATCGTCGCCGGTGTTGGCCGTGAGCGCAAATCGAACCCGGGTCGCCGGGTTCGTAGCGCCCAGCTACGACGGCTGGACGCCGGCCGCCTCCCCCGCGTGCTTCTTCTGGTGGCGCACGAGGTGGTGCTTGACGCGGAACGGCGTCCCGCAGACGTGGCACGGGTAGGGCTTCTCGCCCGTGTGGATGCGGCGGTGCGTGCCGAGCTCCGAGGGCCGCGCGAACGCCTTGCCGCACTCGACGCAAGCGTAGGGCCGCTCGCCCGTGTGGCAGCGCCGGTGCATGACGAGCCACGAGCGGCGCGCGAACCCGCGGGCGCACACCTCGCACGCGAACGGCCGCTCGCCCGTGTGGCTGCGCGCATGCGTAGCCAGGAAGCCGGCGCGCGCGAAGCTCTTGCCGCAGCGCTCGCACACGTAGGGGCGCTCGCCCGTGTGGCGCCGCCGGTGCAGCGTCAGGTTGGAGGAGTGGGCGAAGCGCCGGCCGCACTCCTCGCACACGTACGGCCGCTCGCCCGTGTGGACGCGCCGGTGTGCCGCCAAGTGCGCCCGCTGACCGAACGCCTTGCCGCACTCGGCGCAGGCGTGCGGCCGCTCGCCCGCGTGCGCCAGCTTGTGCGCCTGCAGGTTGCAGCGCAGCGAGAACGTCTTGCCGCACTCGTCGCACATGAAGGGCCGCTCGCCCGTGTGCGAGCGGCGGTGGCGGTTGAGCACGGAGGCCTGCGCGAAGGCCTTGCCGCACTGCTCGCACGCGAACGGGCGCTCGCCGCTGTGCGTGCGCTCGTGCTTGCGCAGGTCGTGGCGCCGCGAGTAGCGCTTCCCGCAGACGCCGCACGCCAGTCCCGCCGAGACGGCCCTCTTGCGGCGGCCGGGCCTGTGAGGGGCCCTCTCCATCACGTCCGTGGCGCTGTCGACCTCGCAATCCTCGACGGCTGCCCCCCCTCTCGGACGCGTCTCGCGCTGCTCCCCCTCCTTATCACCCTCCTCCCCTTTCTTATCCTCCTGCCGCTGCTCCTCCGTGGCACCCATGATGACGATCACCACGGCCGCGTCGTCCTTGTCTTGGCCCCACACGCCGGCAGCCGCCGCGTTGTGGTACGCGGACACGTCCTCCTGCACGCCGCCCGTGCTCGAGGCTTCCGCGACGAACTCGTGTTGCCCATGCTCTGTGTGCTGCCCGTGATCCATGTGATCCATGTGCTCCATGTGCTCCATGTGCTCCATGTGCTGCCCGTGCTCCGTGTGCTCCATGTGCTCCATGTGCTCCATGTGCTCCATGTGCTGCTCGTGTTGCCCGTGCTCCATGTGCTGCTCATGCTGCCCGTGCTGCTGGTACTGCTCATGCTCCGTGTGCTGTCCGTGATGCTCCTGCTGCTCGTGATGCTCATGCTGCCCATGCTCCGTGTGGTGCCCGTGCTGCCCGTGCTCCTCATGCTCCGTGTGCTGCCCGTGCTGCCCGTGCTCCTCATGCTCCGTGTGCTGCTCATGCTCAGCTGCGACCTCGGGGCAGGACTCCGCACCTGGTTCTGTCAGAGACGCCCCCCCTTCATCTGCGAGCGAGGGTCCAAAACGTACATGAAAAATAAAGCCCTTCCCAAAATTAGACATAAGCACACACGCCTCTGTGGTAAACAAATTATAAACTAAACTAAAACCATTTTTTTTATTTTACCAGGCAAGGCCCACTGAGCTATATATATATATTTTTGTCAGAAGCGACCTGGTCACAGATGATTGCTCAACCAAGTGGCTTATCACGTGGACATTTATAGCAACCAAATACTCTAAACGCATGTTTCTAAATATGGAGGGAACAACCGGAAGACCCGGAGAAAAATCCACGCAACCAGAATGAGAGAGACATGAAATCTCCAAATATACAGCAGGTGTCAGGTTCGGGATCGAACCCACGATCTCCTGCATACCAGGCGAGGCAGTTAACGTCTCTCCATCGTGGTGATGCTACTGCATTGGCGGTGATGCCTAAGAGCAGTTAACAAACAAACAAAAACAACTGCCATTCGTCACACTGGCCTTAAAAGTCAAAATACTTAACAAGCGACGTTTCGGGTACTGATCCGTCTTCATAGCCCATGAGTCGACCTAGGGGGAGGCCCATGTGCTATGAATAAGGCCCGATGCCTGAAACGTCGCCTTTATTGTACACGTATAAGGATCCCCCCTATAGACTTTACAGACTTCTGGGGCAAGTGAGTACCTACGAAGTCCGGCACACGAGGAGGGTGTTGGCCACCGCCACACCCGGCCGCCTTTGTCTCCCCAACGTTGACGTTTTTACACAAACATGCAATGACCACCACACAGACGTCACCGCACAATCTCACCTGGCTGCACTGGGGTCACAGAAGCAATATGAATAATCACTTGTGTGCATTCATTCGCAGGGTCACAATCTTCGTCTGCAACAAAAAAAAAACGAATAATGCCATTATTAAAATAACATCTTGCGCTGAGCATTTTCCAAACAAGACGCTTTCTACCGCTCGTTTCACGATCATTTTAGTTATCGGGATCAATTTGCTCGCATCTTGAACCACCTAAGGGTCAGTGAAATGTCTCTCAACCATGCAGGGTGCTAACGCTGAATCCCATTCATCATCTGCCATGGTCGATCCTCTGCTGGATGAAGCCCTTCCCCAAGCCGTCGCCATCTCGCTCCGATTCAGATGTTCCACCGCTGATGTTGACTGTGAGCGGGAATAAAACTGGTGGCCAGGTTTCGGAAAGCACAGTGCGCTAACCACGATACCACCGCTCGCCACTCGCCATACACAAACAACGATCGCCCGAAGAGTATTTAACAGAATGTCGAGTTCAAGTCCTGCTCGAAAGCAACGATGAAGACCGGCACGGTACACGAGGCACCGCGACCGACGCCCTTCATCTCCCCAGTGCTGATGTTTACGCACCGCCTTCAGATGGTCGTTTCAGGTTGAGTGTTAAACAATGAAACTATTTTTATTTTACCAGCGATTAGCTAATTTTTCGGAAGCGACCTGACCACAAATGACAGCTCAACGAAGTGGTGGCTTACTGTGTGGACATTTATAGCGGCCAAATACTGTAAACGCACATTGATTCTAAATGTGGAGGGGAAATCCGGAGGACCCGGAGACAAATCCACGTGACCACGGGGAGAGAGACACGCAAACTAAAAATATACAACAGGTGTCAGGGTCGGGATCGAACCCACGACCTCCTGCATACCAGGCGAGGTAGTTAAACGTCGCCACCGTGGCGCCCAACATCTAGACGTGGCCTCGGACAGGTTCAGATAAGCATCAAACGGTGTTGGCGGCCGTGACCGGGAAGCGAAGTCGGGTCACCGTCCCCCTGCCCCCTCACCGTCGTAGGTGCCTCCACGGTCCAGCACCTCGCGAAGCACGCGGCTCAGGTCGGCCTCGTGCAGCTCGCTCGGCTCCACGGCGACGAACTTGATCGACGGCGGCGGCGGCGGTGGCGGCGGCGGCGGCGGCGCGTTAGCCGCTCCGGGCCCCAGGCCTGGGCAGCGAGCGTGGGGGATCGCGCAGATGCGTCAATTCAACCGACGGCATCGAGGGGACTGCACGAGCGGTCTTCGGTGGGTATTTTCGCGAGCAGTGAAATCGAACCGAATCGTCGTCGCATGACTCCGTTCGACGGAGCCCCCCGCCGGCTGCCAATCAAATCCCAGATCGACTCCAAACTTAGTACTGGCCTCGGTCGTCCTCGCAGCAGCCGCGGCGGCGGCTTTTAGCTGGCCGTCGAACAAAGACAGATCACCGCATCGAGCGCTATCAGGTGTGCTACTGCGGCCGTCTGGAATGCTCTTCTATTCGATATTAGGAAGGCACTGGAGTTATGTAATTTTAAATCTAGATTTATAACTCATTTATTTACAAGTGCTTTTTGTGTTTAGGTTGTTGTCCTTCCCCCGCATACTCCGATTAGCACTGTTGGCTACGAACAATCTTGCTCAACTTTGTAGATTGCTCTTCAACACACTGGTGGCGCTGCTAAAGCAGTAATAAAGTGACAGGTTTATTCAGGTGACTTTTATAATCGGCTGTGTTGGGTGGAGGAGGGTTTACAACACGCATTTTACTTTTGTGATCTGACCCAAATTTTTGCTTTTCCATACATCTGTCTTTCCATATATCGCCACAACCACCGCCACCACCACCACCACCACCGCCGCCAACACAGCCTCTCGTGGCGGAGGCCTACACGCCACGACTCACCCTGCATGACGCCCTGGCACGTGACAAGGTGGGAAGAGGTCGCCACCTCGACTGTCCACGGCGCCAGCACCTCCAGGCCGCACGAGAGGGGGGCGTCCTCCACTACGGAGATGAGACAACCCCGGCAGGGATGAGACCCGACCAGCCATCGCCCGTGGCACGGACGATAACTCTTCAGCCATCGCCGCATCAATCGACCCTCGTCACCTCCCATTAGTATGGTTGGCTACGTGCGGCGCGAAAGAAGTTCAACATAACGTACATACACGAGGACGACATGAGCAGGGAGCAACGTGAAAAGGACGTCATCCTTTTCACGTTGGTCTCTGCTCATTTCACACATCGCACTACGTTCCATTCACCAAAGGCCTGGGTCAACAGGTAGCCGCGGTCAATGCTATCGGTGCCACTGCACCTCGTCATCGTTTCCTTCAAGCCGTTATATCCGGCGGTTCTGTCCACGGTCGACACCTGACCTCCGTGGTTCATTCTTACAGATTCACCACCACAACCGCCACCACTTGAGGTCTTCCCTTCGGTCTCGGCAAACTGCCCTCCTTCCTACACCTATCGGCACCTTGCCTACCTATCCAATTACATCTACAACAATGAACAGAAACTTAAGATCTCTGCCCCCCATAGCAACACGGACACTATTCCTTTGTCAAACACCTGACACATAAGCACTTAGGTTGACCTCTCTACTTGTCCTAAGTAAAAACTATTAAACTATTTGTATTTTACTAGGCGAGGCCCACTGAGCTACGTAGCTCTTTTTCAGAAGCGACCTGGCCACAAATGATAGCCTGACGAAGTGGCTTATCGTGTGGAAATTTAAAGGAGCCAAATAGTCTAAACGCATGTTTCTAAATATGGAGGGAAAAACCGGAGGATCCGGAGAAAAATCCACGCGACCGCTGGGAGAGAGACACGCAGACTCCAAATATACAGTAGGCGTCAGGGTCGGGATCGAACCCACGACCTCCTATAGACCAGGCGAGGGAGTTAACATCTCGCCGCGGTGACGATATGTTAAGCGGCTCGTGTAGCGTTTGCCACAGACAGATTAAACTCAACACTGTGGGGGGGGGGGGGGGGACAGGCCCGATAGTGGCGGTGATCAAAATAAAAGCGCGGCGGCCAGAGACCGACAGTCGCACAGGGTCTGGAGCGAGCGCGCGGCCTCCGCGGCCCACCCACCCTCGTCGGCGCAGGCCCCGTGCTGCCGCTGGTGGCGCGCCATCATCTGCTTGGTGCGGAAGGCCTTGCCGCAGAGCTCGCACACGAAGGGCCGCTCGCCCGTGTGCACGCTGCGGTGCTGCGCAATGGCCCAGGCGCGCGAGAACCCGCGGCCGCACACCTCGCAGCGGAACGGCCGCTCCCCGGTGTGGCAGGCGCGGTGCTGCGCCAGCCACGCGGCGCACGCGAAGGCGCGGCCGCAGCGCTCGCACGCGTACGGCCGCTCGCCCGTGTGCCCGCGCCGGTGCACCGCCAGGTTGGCGGAGTGGGCGAACGCGCGGCCGCAGCGCTCGCACACGAAGTCGCGGGCGCCCGCGTGCTTCCTGGCGTGCACGGCGAGGTAGCGCGCCTGCGCGAACGCCTTGCCGCACTCGGCGCAGGCGTGCGGCCGCTCGCCCGCGTGCGCCAGCTTGTGCGCCTGCAGGTTGCAGCGCAGCGAGAACGTCTTGCCGCACTCGTCGCACATGAAGGGCCGCTCGCCCGTGTGCGAGCGGCGGTGGCGGTTGAGCACGGAGGCCTGCGCGAAGGCCTTGCCGCACTGCTCGCACGCGAACGGGCGCTCGCCGCTGTGCGTGCGCTCGTGCTTGCGCAGGTCGTGGCGGCCGCTGAACATCTTGGCGCAGGTGCCGCACGCCGCCGGCTTGGGGTCGAGGCGCGGGCGCCCGCGGGGGCGGGGGAGGCGCGGGGGCGGCGTCGGGTTGCCCGCCCCCTCCCCCGTCCCGTTGCTCGCGACGTCCGTCGGCGGGGTCGGCGTCTCCACTGTGACCGCTTCTCCCGCTTCGCCGCGAGTCCGCGCGCTCCTCCTCCTCCCCCTCCTCCTCGGGGGCTCCCTCACCTCAGCTGTGCATCCCTCCACCGCGTCTCTGCCTTCTGCACTCACAAGCGGACATGCGCGGAGGTCGAGTGACCGACTGCATAGAGCGCCTTAAAAAAAAACGAACAGACCTCTTAGCTTGGAGATGTCAAACAGCCTGAATAGTCCCAAGCTCTCTGACGTCTTCAAGATCACTAGAATGTCTAGGCTGTCTGACACACGTTTCAAGCATTGTTAATAACAATGATGAAATAAATACTTTATAGTTACAATCAAGCCCACCATTCCAGGCGGCTGGGAATTAATCTCCTAAAGAAGCCGGCAGCACGTGGAACGAAACTACGGACGTCGCGGTTGCAGCAACCCCCCCCCCCCCGAAACCCATCGGAGCAAAACTTTTAATCTTCTCACCACCTGTGCCATCGGGAGGCTGCGGTCCATCCCCAGCGACGCTCGGCCCAGCGACGCTCGGCCCAGCGACGCTCGCTCCCCGTCTGCGTCTCTGCGCCCCCCGCGGATCGTCCCAACCGGGGTCCCGTCCCCCGCGCCCCCCGCGCCTCCGGCACGCTGGGCCCCTCGCATCCCCGGCTCCCCCAGGCCGCTCAACGGCGACGTCGTCGTCCGTGGCGCCCAGCAGAGGTGACGCGGGAGACTCGAAGTCAGCGGCCGCCCCGAGGGCTCCCGTGTCTCCCCCTGCGCGCAAGCCGATTAAGACACAGACCCCCCCCCCCGTGTAGGTTGCAGGGCGTGGGGGTCCCCGTTCACCGCCGAATCTCAGGACACGCGAGCGGCTCAGCGTTCATTTTATTTAGAGAGGCGTAACGCCGCTGCTTTTAAAGACATTGTACTCGCCGCAGGGGACTGTAACGACACGACCGCACTCTATGATAGCTGGCGCCAAACTATACCAGACGCCCTCCCACATGGCCTCTTCTGATTCCGTTCCCGAATGCTAATGTTTACACACCGCACCAGGTAATTATTTAAGGCTGAGTCGATCTAGAGGAGGCCCAGGACCGGTTCAAATATTCGTCATAGCGCAGTGCACAAACCACTACAATACCACCCCCCCCCCCCCCCAATTAAATACACACTAGCGCAACAACAGGCATAAACTTTACTTAATAAATTCATTATCATTTCCCAGGGTGCATCACTGAGCCTAGAGACTATTTTCAAATGTCGTAAAAAGTGGACATAGGCACACCCCATCGGAGCAAGAGCAACTGAGCTAAGATCAAATGTAGTGTTGTTATAAACGAAGGAGTGTGCTTTTATCAGAAGTTGCCATTTGCCTTCACCCTCCCCTACCAGTGAAATGTAAGCATGCATTGGCTGCTATCGGGTTGTGGTTATGTACCGCTTTTACTGAATAAACACTTCTATATCACCGGTTGAAAGTAAAATGACATTTACAACCATCAGTCTCTGGGCCTCCCAGGCCAATATTTCCCACGGGCACTTGTTCTCCATCTCAGAGACTAATCGTCATAGTGTAGCCCGCTACATGTATGCCGCTGTGCTATCTAAACGTCTGACTCAGTCAGGCCCTGTTTCTGCGCTGTACGAACGCTGGAACCACCAGCAGCTGTAATCGAGTTCTCTGTGGGTCACCTTCACTGTGGTCGGAGATCCGGTGTGCAGATTTGGCACCGCGCTGCTCCTCGTCCCTGGATGGGCTCGCATTTACATCCATGCCTGGCGGTGTGAGGGACAGAGCGTTCAATGCTATACGAATTACATGGTGGTGCACAAGCACAAATATCATGAGAGAAAAAAAAAACAACACGTGTCAATAAGACTTTTGCCTCAAAATAAAACATATGTAACAGGTGACACTTCAGGCGATGGTAGGTAAAGTATATAATGTGTTGTGAAAAAATAGCCATGGCCTGAAACGTCACCAATTATATTTTTTTCGTTTTATGTTATTGACGCACGTTTTGAGTTTCAGTACAGCTCGCTTTACTGTTTGTTCAATTCATCAATTGTAACCCAAATGTTCAATAAGGTACGAAGCATACGCGTTCCGTGCAGAGGTCATTTCTGGGTGATCTCATCAGCTGATGATCTTGTGACCTGATGAAGCCAAGAGATGCATTCAGTTAACACGATTAACTTTAATCTGTAGAATTCGATAGTTGGAGATGGATTCATCATTAAAAGTGTCTGGGTTAAGGCTAAGATAGAGGCAAAGTTAATGGTATTGTCATTTGCTCGGCTATAGTTAAGGCAGGAGTCAGGATGGGATAGATGAACGGTCAAAGTTAATCAGGTCACGATTAAAGATATATTCAGCACTTGAGATAATGCCATTATCAGGGTTAGGACCAGGGCTAATCCAGGGGTCATAATCTTAGGGTTTGAGCCAGGGTCAGAGAGATTTAGAATGCTTGGGTGAGAGCTAAGATCATGGTTATCGTCAGGGATAGGGTTACAGCCACGGTGTGGGTAAAATACTCCAGTCAGAGTCAATGCAAGAGTTGGTGTTTGGGGTCAATGTGAGAGGTCAGGTCAGAGATAATGCAAGGGTCAGAGCTGGGGTTATGGTCATTGGAACAGGGATGGTTTGAAGGTGAGGGTTTTGTCTAGGATCAAGGTTAGGATCATGGCTAGGGAAAGGGTCAGAGCTAGGATCAAGACTAGTGTTAGAGTCGGGGCTAGGGTTAGAATCACTACTAATTATAACCATTGACTGATTACCAATCGATTATATAATTATAATACCCCCCTCTGCCTCAAATCACTGCACCTGAAATGAGTTAAATGATGACGTCACTCTGCTGCTGCTCTATTTAAGACCGGGAGCAAGCGAGGGCTTTACCATTCTGGCGAATTGCCCGATGATGCTGGATGTAATTACCAGCGAAACGTCGTACTCAAACTGTAAATGTTGTGGATTCACTCTTCAACACACCGGTGGGCTAAAGTAGTGAACTATTGGTCTTTGGTCAACGTGACACTTATTTGTTGATTGGCCGTGTCGGGTGGTGGAGGGTTACGACACATTTATAAATAACGCGATCCAACCCAAACACCTTTATTATGAATTAGAATCAAGGTTAGGATCATGGCTAGAGAAAGGGTCATAGCTAGGATCAAGACTAGTGTTAAAAGTCGGAGCTAGGGTTAGGATCAAGGTTAGGATCAGGGCTAGGGTCAGCGTCACGGGTTAAGCATCAGGGCTAGGGTTAGGATAAGGGCTTGAGGTTAGAATCATGAATGGAGCTAAGATCAAGTGCTAGGGTTAAGATCAGGGTTTGTGGATAGGATCTGCTTTAGGGCCAGGCTCAGGGTTAGGGCCGGGGTCCTGGCGACCCCAGGATGACCTGAGGGCCGCTGTGGCGCTTTTGGAATCTCGAGGCCCTACCTCCCTCCACTCGCGCGACGCCGCGAGGATTTCTCCACGATGCCCGCCCGCCTGCCTCCTCTCTCTCTCTCTCCCCGTGCTCTCGGCGCGAGCGGGGGAGGAACACGGGAGGAACACGGGAGGAACACGGCGTCGTGGCAGAGGAGGCGACTTGCCGCCACTCGACTTGCGGGGCCGAGAAGACCCCCAAGGCAATAACTTGCCCGTGCCCGAAAACCGGCGTGAGGCGGATCGATTACGTCGGTTGTCGACTCCACAAGGTGCCGATTCCGTTGGCGTCGATTCCGCACGTGTACGCAATGCTTCAGGGGTAGTTCATTAACGCGATCAACGTCATCCATCATAGAGGTTGTTTTAGGGGGCGGGGTGGGGGGTAGATGGCGTAAATATATGAATGTGTCGTTAAAGCCACCACCCGACACAGCCAATTAGGAGTAATGTTTGTCACGGAAACAGAACGTGCCAATTCCTTACTAAATTTTGATTTAAAGCTTTCGTGACTGCAGTAATTCATATTCTTAGTTTTTTCGGTAAAGTCACGTTGAAGAGAAACAACAAAATAATAAAATATATATAAAACAATAACAAATTCTCACGACGTTTCGACCATAACTCAAACGGTCATCTTCTGAAGATCTTCTGAAGATGCAGTTTTTTCCTGGCTGTTTCTGTTTGCGCGTAGTCACTTTAAGACGTTTTTCTTGTTCATGTTTTTTTTGTTTGTTGCGGTTGCACCCGATTCAAGAGCCGAATGGCTCACAGGGCTATACCAAAATAAATGAAACTATGAAACTAGTCCAGCACACCGGTGTGTTGGAGAGCAAATCTACAACATTTGCAATCTTGAGTACGATCTGCAGATTTGCTCTCCAACACACGGGTGTGCTGTAACGAATTGGCGTGTTCTGTTTACGTGACAAACCTTACTAATGGGCTGTGCCGTGCTTAACGACACATTTAAATTTTGATTTAAAGCTTTCGTGACTGCGGCAATTCATATTCTTAGCTCTTTCGGTAAAGTCACGTTGAAGGGTATACAATAAAATAATAAAATATATATTGTATTATAAAATAAGAATAAATAAAATAATAAAATATACATATTTTTATAAACTTATAAAATAATAAAACATATATTTCATTATTTTATTGTTTCCCTTCAACGTGACTTTACCGAAAGAGCTAAGAATATGACACATTTATATTTACGCGATCTAACCCAAAAAAACTCCGATATTATGGATTATATTGGTCGCGAAATCCTAAGTGTTTACCATGCTCTGATAATTACTCTATATATGCATCGTCTTTGAAACTGATTGGCCTCCACCTGAGGACAGCCTTGTTCTTCATGGCATTGTGGCCTAGTCTCACCAGTGTCAGACCAGAGAATGCCTTGGCGAAGACCAATCAGTTTGAAAAGACAATGCAATTCTATTACCAGAGTGTGCTTTAGTTTGCATTTCCATCAGAAATACGTGGGGTTAATGCGGACATGATTCCTTGCGAAAGTTTATATTTGGTGTTTGAACATCTTAACACCTGTTTTATTGCCAGAAAGGGGAAACACTATTCTTATTTTTTCATACTTTGATACTGACAAAAAAGGTCCCATTTACCAAATATACTACAGCAGGCGTCAAGGTCGGGATCGAACCCACGACATCCTGTATACCAGGAGAGGTAGTTAACATCTCGCCACAATTGTATTGATAGGAAAGGCCGCAGGATGTCGTGGTAGGAGATTTGAGATCACAGTAATCCCTCGATATACGAAGCAGATGAGTCCCTGCAGCTTTGTTCGTATATCGAAACGTCGTATATTGAATAACTTATAACATTGGTACAATTAGGATGCGTTCCCTGCCTTCGTAACTTACCATTTCACACAATAAACACGTCATAACTTACCATTCATATTGTAAACACCTATTAACACTGTCTGGATACGTACGGTGCGCAATAAGTTTAACATAAGTAAATACATAGACTCACAGATACGCACCGACTCACACAGAGGCCCATAGACCTACATAGAGACCCATAGACTGACACAGAGACCCATAGACTGACACAGAGACCTACAGACTCACACAGAGACCCATAGATTCACATAGAGACCCATAGACTCACACAGAGATCAATAGACTCACACAGAGACCCATAGATTCACACAGAGACCCATAGACTCACACAGAGACCCATAGGCTCACACAGAGACCCATAGACTCACACAGAGACCCATAGACTCACACAGAGACCCATAGACTCACACAGAGACCCATAGACTTACACAGAGACCCATAGACTCACACAGAGACCCATAGACTTACACAGAGACCCATAGACTTACACAGAGACCCATAGACTCACACAGAGACTCACAGACTCACACAGAGACCCATAGACTCCCACAGAGACCCATAGACTCACACAGAGACTCATAGACTCACACAGAGACTCATAGACTCACACAGAGACCCATAGATTCACACAGAGACCCATAGACTCACACAGAGACCCATAGACTCACACAGAGACCCAGTTTGTTGTCCCCCCTGCACATCCGATTATCACGGTTGGGTACATACGGTGCGAAAGAAGTTCAACATGCATAAACAAATACTTTGTTTTATTTAAAATAATATGTCATGCTGTATAGTATTAAAATAAAAAAACTGACAAAAATAAAGAAACAGTGTCCTGTAAAATATATTCACACTGGCCAGTGTAGTCGTTGGTGCAAGTCATAAGGTTTAATTACCCACCAAACACCATAGCTCTGTACGCAGTGCGTTGCTGCGCGCTGATTGGCTGAGACGAATGTAAACAAACATTTTATTTGGGTCTTTCGGTAAAGTCACGTAGATAAGTTCAAAGAAAATAACAAAAAACGACGACGTTTCGATCACAACACAAGCGATCGTCATCCTTTTTTTTTCCTCCTGATGACGATTGCTTGTGTTGTGATCGAAACGTCGTAGTTTTTTTTGTTATTTTCTTTGAAGCTATCTACGTGACTTTACCGAAAGACCCAAAGAATGTGAATTCCTGCAGTCACGAAAGCTTTAAGTCAAGATTTAAACGAACATTATTTTACTCATCGCGATGTGCAACGCTCATGAAACATCTAATTATGTTTTCCTAATTGATATTGTACTGTAGATGGAATTTTATTGCTATTAATTAATTTCCGTGAAATTTATAATACTTTATTTAAATTACAATTAAAATAATGGTTCTAAATCCAGAGGTTGTTTTACTGAAAATTCGTAAAGCGAATATTTGCATATCGAAGTATTACTGGACATCTGCGAGCTACTGGATATCTGTGAAAAGGAGCTTCATAGATCATCGGATTTCTCCAGAATAAATTATGATTCTGTAATGACCCCCCTATCCCTGTCTCAACCAAGCGTCAAAATCGCTCATTGTTCTCCACTGCAAGAGCCCCGTGAGCCACACGCAGGCCCCTGGTGACCTTCAGTGCGGGGCCCCCAACACGCAAGGTTGGCGAGATGTTAACTACCTCGCCTGGTATGCAGGAGGTCGGGGGCTCTATACCAACGCTGACGCCCGCTGCTGTTTATTTCTTTGCGTGTCTCTCTCCACGTGAACGCGTGGGATTGTTTTCCGGGTCCTCCGGTTTTCCCCCTCCACATTTAGAATGAACGTGCGCTCGGAGTATTTGGCTCGCTATGAATGAACCTTTTGTTTATTCATAATCGCAATGAATTCGTTTATAAAAAAATGTTTGGCGACTCCGTCCCCAACGCGCACATTAAACCTCGCGACTCGCCTGGCGCGGATCGTCGTGTTGTCGCGCCGTCCGAGCGCAGCGGCGAGGACGAAAACTTTGATTAGCGCTTCGTGTAGAGAGAGCTTCGTCGGGAGGAACAGACTGCCGTATAGTTCGCCTTCAACAGACATGAAATGACGTCGCAACGCAGTTTGTGCGAGAAACCGGGGGGGCCTTATGGGACCCCGGGGTCCCGCCATAAGTTTCAAATGTCCACGTGATGATGAGCCACTTCACTGAGCTATCATTTGTGGCCAGGTCGCTTCAGAAAAAAGAACCTGGAAGTCTTGGTGGGTCTTACTTGGTAAAATACAATTTTAAAAATGAGTTTATACACAAGTGTGAAAACACCCCAACGTGCTGTCAAACCCCAATTGTTTCAAATGTGTGGCGGCACCAACACTGATGATGTCTTATCGGCGAACGTGCCCCCAACCCACGCGCTCTGAAAATGAGTGCAGACCACTTCTGTAGATTATGGAGTACGTAACTGATTACATCCACGCGTGTCGATGCAATGTGAAGATTGGTCAAATATTATAATCATGATGGTAACGTGTTGGCAGTAGTGGCCTCTAATCCAGCACCGTGGCAATGTAATCCAGCACCGTGGCAATGTAATCCTGCACCGTGGCAATGTAATCCTGCATTGTGGCAATGTAATCCATCACTGTGGCAATGTAATCCAGCACCGTGGCAATGTAATCCAGCACTGTGGCAATGTAATCCATCACTGTGGCAATGTAATCCAGCACCGTGGCAATGTAATCCAGCACTGTGGCAATGTAATTTAGCACCGTGGCAATATAATCCTGCATTGTTGTAATGTAATCCAGCACTATGGCAATGTAATCCTGCATTGTGGCAATGTAATCCAGCACTGTGGCAATGTAATCCTGCATTGTGGTAATGTAATCCTGCACTATGGCAATGTAATCCTGCATTGTGGCAATGCAATCCAGCACTGTGGCAATGCAATCCATCACTGTGGAAATGTAATCCAGCACTGTGGCAATGTAATCCTGCATTGTGGCAATGTAATCCTGCATTGTGCCAATGTAATCCAGAACTGTGGCAATCTAATCCAGCACTGTGGCAATGTAATTCTGCATTGTGACAATGTAATCCAGCACTATGGCAATGTAATCGAACACCGTGGCAATGTAATCCAGCACTGTGGCAATATAATCCTGCATTGTTGTAATGTAATCCAGCACTATGGCAATGTAATCCTGCATTGTGGCAATGTAATCCAGCACTGTGGCAATGTAATCCGGCACTGTGTCAATGTAATCCTGCATTGTGGCAATGTAATCCAGCATTGTTGTAATGTAATCCTGCATTGTGGCAATGTAATCCAGCACTGTGGCAATGTAATCCAGCACTGTGTCAATGTAATCCTGCATTGTGGCAATGTAATCCAGCATTGTTGTAATGTAATCCTGCACTGTGGCAATGTAATCCAGCACTGTGGCAATGTAATCCAGCACTGTGGCAATGTAATCCTGCATTGTGGCAATGTAATCCAGCATTGTTGTAATGCAATCCAGCACTGTGGCAATGCAATCCAGCACTGTGGCAATGTAATCCTGCATTGTGGCAATGTAAGCCTGCATTGTGCCAATGCAATCCAGCACTGTGGCAATGTAATCGAACACCGTTGCAATGTAATCCAGCACCGTGGCAATGTAATCGAACACCGTGGCTATCACTCCAGTGGTGCTCAAGGCTAACATCGGAGTAGCAAGCCCAAGTGTGATACACGTCACATTAACACGACCACCGCGAAGATGGAGTGATCACATAAGTTATTGTACGGGGTGAGATAGAATGTAGCAACATTGGACCGTGGCAGGGTGAGTGAGGGGGGGGAGGGGAATGCGTTCATCCAGCGGTGGATTGAGCTTCCGGCTACCAGGGCGACGCTGAGAGAAATCGATTCAAAACAAATGGGAATCATTGAGAATCGACGTGCGTCACGTGACGCCGGTCGTCCGCCCCCACCCTTCTCCGCCCCCGCCCCTCACCGGTAGGGAGCCCTCCTACCCCCCAACACCGCACGCGCCGCGATTGGTCCGCACAGCCACCCCCACCGCCAAAGATTTGTCCGCACACCCCCCCACTACCGCCACACGCTCTGTGATTGGTCCGCATTCACACTTACCCAGCCCTCCCATCGGTAAGCCCCTCAACTCCACCCCCCCCCGCCACCACACGCTCCGCGATTGGTCCGCATATCTCCCCACCCCTCACCCTTCCCCGCCCCCATCGGTACCCCCCTCACCGCTCCCACCCCCTACCGCAACACGCCCCACGATTGGTGCTCCTCCACCCATCATCCCCCACCCCCCCGCAAACCGCACGCGCTGCGATTGGTCAGGCAACATCCCTCTCCCACCGCCTCCCCCCCCACCGCGTGACGTCACCGCGGGCGCGTGGCAGAACAACCCCCCGCCACCGCGAGCAACTCACCCCCCCTCCCCTCCCATTGGCTCTGGGGCGCCGGTCACGGGGCGCCGCGCCGACCAATGGGAGACGTAAAAGAGAGACGAGAGATGGCGGCCGCTGGTGGTGGTTCTTCGTCTTCTTCCCGCGGCGCGGCGCGGAATGGGGGCCTCGAGGTGACCGCCGCCTTCCCCTCTACCTCCCTCTCTCATCCTCATCATCCTCACTCCCCCCCCGACTCCTCGGCGTGCGAGACGTTCGGGTTCACGTGCGAATGCGATCGGTCCCGCAGCCTCCGTTGTGCCGCGCGAGGAGGGTGCACCTAGCCTGGCACGCGCGGTGCTTGCATCCAGTCTGGTACGTGAGGTGTGCCTAGCCTGGCACGCGAGGTTCAAGATTCTGATCAATCGATTATCTTGTCCAATTTGCGCCGCCTATGCGGGCTCGTGGTCCGTGCGCTGCCTCGTAATTTATCCCCGTTATTAACTCATGAAAATCACAGGGCATCGTTTTATATATACACTATATATACTTGGCATTATTCGTAGTTAAAGCGCATGCGGGCACGATTAGATACCGTACGACTTCAACTGATGACTTTATGAAGCATGACGCGTCTGCTAATATAATCAGGTGCAGGCATGATCAATCCACTGCTGGATTAAGGCCTCAAATCTCCCTCTATCTCAAGCCTTTAATATAATAACCTCCCCAGAAACCGCTTCCAACCACTGTAGATCCAACTTTATCACCGCAGAGGTAGATACAATGTATTATTTAGTGCACCGTCCACTGTAACAACGCAAGTCGGTCCGCCTCCCACACTGATTGCACTTATTTTAGGTTCAGACTCCTGTCATCCTGTCGGATCTTAAGCGTTGGTCATCTCTTCACTGTGTGGACCGGCTTCCTGCCAAGTCTTCAAGCAGCATTGTTCAAAAATAAAATAAAAACAGGAATCCATCCTGCGTGGCATTGAGCACAATGAGACATATGGTAGCGGTTTGATGGGGGTGGGGGGTGAGGGGTCGTCGGTATCTAATAACACTAACTTTTTATTTATTTAACCAGGTAAAGCCCACTGAGCTATATACAGTATAGATATCGCTTTTTCAGAAGCGACCTGGCCACAAATTATATCTCAAAGAAGTGGCTTATCACGTGGACATTTATAGCAGGCAAATACACTTTAAAATAACTTGAGTGGGCATCGAATATGGTTGCTGTTGCTAAAAAAAATGTTGTTATCCTGACCCGAATGTTGCGGCCCTTTGTTATTGCGTGAACATTGGCGTGTCACGTTCTCGAAATTCGTTCAGATGGAGATATCTTACCGAGACAGGGATCCGACTCGGAACACGACAGAGCGTGTGTGTCAACGAACTTACCCCGGTAACCCCGACTAAGACATCTGTGAAAAAGAGCTTTATAGCTCATCGGATTCCTCCTCCAGTATAAACACAATATTCTCATTCTGAACTTGGGGCGGTTATTGATGTCGGATCGTCAAACGAAACGTTGAAATTACATTTAAGAGCTGGACGATAGCAGGTTGGCTGGGAGTTCCTTTGGAAAGCTGTGCTCGATTTATTAAGGGTAACATACAAAATGTGTCCAACGTAGAATGCGTTTAATCTGTACTGCACTGCCTGGTAACGTGGTTCAGAAACGCGGTCGTATACCCAAAAATATTGCAACGTTAAAAGCAGACGCAAAATCATGGAGCGATGCACCCGTGGAATTGCATTTAAAGGAGGAACGCGTGGGTTAGAGACCGTACCGCAGGGCAAATGAGACACGTCACGGCGAGAAGGGATGGTGGCAGACGGTCAAGAATAATAACAGCGTGGCGGACGAGAGATGTCGTAATACGGTAGAGCGCGGACGCCGCCAACCACAGCTGTGAAATGAACTCAAAAGGCACCTCCGATTAAGCACCGTTGGCTACGTACGGCGTGAAAGAAGTTCAGCGTACGAGGTCTCGGGTCAGGGGGTCGGCAACCTTCAACTACGAAGCCGCATGCGGTTCTTTTTTTAGGACCGCTTCGTGACGTCGTTTATTAAGCACCGCCGTCTCTAGATGTATTCACAAGCATTGTGGTTCTTGAAACGTTGATTTGTTTTTTTACCGAGTTCTAAAATAATGGTGGTTCTTGTTATTTTGGTGGCCGGCCCCTGGTCTAGGTGGATAGTTACATGCCAGTATCGTGAGCGATCGGTTAGGGGAGGGGAGGCCTGAATGTAGAACTGCAATGTCCATGGCTGATGATAACAAACAATCGCCTTCCGTTAATTGTCTCCGGTAAATATTGTGAATATTACCTTGTTAACCAGCGGAATTTGTTTGAACGCATGCAGACTCTCGACCGGATTTTACCTTCTGGGTCTCATCAGCAGGCAGGCGTGCCAAGCAAAGAACACTGCCGCTGCTTAACAAAGTGTTGTTGGAAAGTGTTGTCTTTCTACGCCCATTTAGGGGGCCGTTTGCCTAAAAAACAACGTAATAATTTGACATCGCTTTGTAAATTCAAGGCCGGATGAAGGCCTGCCCACGCCGTGTTGGTCTGTGGAGTTGTTTGGACATTCTGTATCATACTGGTAAGTGTGGGTTGGTAAAGATGAGAAGGGTGTGGGGTGGAGGCCCAGGACCGGTTCAGATATCACTCGCTTGCCACGAATGCTACCTGCGGCCGGGTCATCTTTGTCTTTGTTATCGGAATTCGGGGGGGATGGGGCAAGCTGAGAGTGAGCCACCGTTTTGTTTTCCCGCAGCGGAGGAATGACGACGAGCCGGTGAAGGTGGACAAGTGGGACGGCACGGCAGTGAAAAACGCCTTGGACGACGCCGCTAAGAAGGTGCATACGTGTGCGTGTGTGTGTTGAACTTAAGTTGGCACAGCAGCGGGTACAGCTGGTGCATCTACCGGTAATCTCAGTCAGCCAAACCCATGGCACCTGCCTCTGCCGTGGCCTCCTGTCAGCGAGCCTTCGACACTTCACGTGACCTCGGTGCACCCAGCCTGGCACAGGCGCAGTGGTGACGTCACGCCGTCACTTAGTGGCGAATGGCGGGTAATGGCATTGATATGTTTAACTTCTTGGAGAATGTTGACGTGAGGGGGTTATCCATGGGCCGTGTTTCGAGCGCAGGTGCTGTTGGATAATTACGTCTACGAGGAGAACTTCCGCCTCATCGATTGCCGACTGCTCATCTGCACCGTGTCCTGTGGCTTTGCGCTCTTTGCGCTTGCCTGGGACTACCTGCACCCCTTCCCCGAGTCCCGCACCATCCTCGTCTGCTGCGTTGCGTCATATCCCCCTCGCGCTCGCTCGGGGGAGGGGGGGGGGTTCACCTGTTTTCCCCTTCGGGAAAGCCGGTCCAGCGTCCGGTGCACGTGATTGTAACGTACGAGGACCTACGCGTCGACAAGCCTTTTGGGGGGATTGTTTGGCTGTACTTGGCCGCGTTGGTCATTGCGCGTTGGTTAAGGTTGGGTGGCGGCAGCGCGGTATTGGTTTGGACATCAGC
Source organism: Petromyzon marinus (assembly GCF_048934315.1). Classification (NCBI taxonomy): domain Eukaryota; kingdom Metazoa; phylum Chordata; class Hyperoartia; order Petromyzontiformes; family Petromyzontidae; genus Petromyzon; species Petromyzon marinus. Next base: position 9,528,236 of record NC_133721.1, on the reverse strand, counting down.
CACGGCCAGGGAATCCAACTCAGGTTTGCTGGGTTCAGAGCGCCGTGCTCAGGCTGCTATGGGCACTACTCCAGCGCTTGTGATCCCGGCAGACCGGATTGCGGTTCCCTGTCACGGATAGCATCAGTGGCGAGCGATTTATTTGAAACGGTCCTGAAAATCCCATTTACTGACCTACACTGACAAGGTGAAATATGGTTGAATGATCCACACGGACCTGAATGGCTAGGTAAGGGGTGGGGTAGTTGGGGGGGGGGGGGGGGGGGTATTGGGCTGGGCTGGGTGGTGGAGGGGGCGGTGGTGTTGGGCTAGGTTCTGTAGGGGGGAGGCGGTGGTGGGTGGTGTTGGGCTGGGTTGCGCAGGGGCGAGGCGGTGGTTGGGTGGTGTTGGGCTGGGCTGGGTGGTGGAGGGGGCGGTGGTGTTGGGCTAGGTTCTGTAGGGGGGAGGCGGTGGTGGGTGGTGTTGGGCTGGGTGGTGTGGGGGGGGTGGTTGATGGTTGATGGCACCCGCTCCGTGGGTTGACGTAAGGGCTGCACTGGTGTACAAATGTACGCTGGTTGTGATTGGTTGTCCTTAGAAGTGTGCCGTTTGAACGGCGGCGCGCGCCTCGCCAGCGTTGCCTTTCCCTGACGGACGCCACACGTACTTCCTGCTCATGGTGTTCCTGACGGTCTACACCTCCTACGTGGAGCAGAACACTTTCCTGGTCGCCAAGGAGAAGGACCGCTCAGGCCTGGACCCCGACAACACGTGGACACTCGCCTCTGGCATCAAACGGTGAGGGGCTACCACCCCCACCAACACCACCACCACCACCCCCCTGTCCCCTGTCTCGTGATGTCGTGTTTTAAACGTTAACACCCACGTGTGCGTTTGTGCGTAAGCTCGCTTGCGCCTAACGCACGCACCTGTGGTTTTGCGTCAAAGGTGGTGAGATGTTAACTACCTCGCCTGGTATATAGCAGGTCGTGGTTTCGATCGTGACCCTGACACCTGTATATTAGGAGTTTGCATGTTTTTCTTGTGGTCACATGGATTTCTCTCCGCGTCTTCCGGTTTTTCTCCTCCGCATTCACAATCAAAGTGCGTTTTAGAGCATTTTGTCTGCTATACATTTCCACACGATGATAATCGGCTTCATTGAGCCGTCATTTGTGATGGCCAGGTCACTTCTGAAAAAGAGCTGCATAACACAGTGGGCCTTACCTGGTAAAATAAAAAAAAATCTAGTTTAAAAGGTAATCACTGGGCCTGTTGGTCCAAACTCCAATGCATTGCCCTTCGTGATCACGTGCTCTGAACCGCCAGCTTATACACTCGAGAAACTTCTCACGCCTCCATGAGAAGTGTCTTGAGGGCTTATATATACCCTTCGGGGAGGGTATTTTGGTTTCGTGCCTAGCCAAACGTCTTGGAAGTGGTGGAAGTCACCCACACTTTGCTTCACCACTTGCGCTACCTGCTGTCAATCTTGTCAAGATCTGCTTAGTTTATACAGAGGCAGGGTGAGGGGCCGGAGGGACTTAATGTATCTTCTTCGGCACTGCCATGCGTAGCCAACCATGCTAATCGGTTGGCTATGACCTCGCAGCATTGTTTCAACTGCCGCTTACTTGAGTATTCTTCCCTCCACACGTAGAAACATGCGTCGAGATTTGTTTAGATGACTTGGGTGCTATTAATTTGCACGTGATAAGCCACTTCGTTGCGGACCATTTGTGGCCAGGTCGCTTCTGAAAAAAAGCTAAAAGCTCAGTGGGCCTTAACTGGTAAAATAAAAATAGTTTATTTTTATTTGTATATATGTGTTAAGTGATTTGTTTGCCTTTCCCTGTACTTTGCACTCCTCTCTATCGTGTTTTTTATAATGTTGTAACGTTCTGACCCGCCCCCTTTACTGGGCAATCTGTGAAAAAGAGCTTCACAGCTCATCGGATTCCTCCAGTGTAAATACATATTTTGATAACCTAGGAATCCTCTTAACAGGCCGGAGACTCCCTTACGGGGTTACCGGCTCACTGGCTCTGTTGTGTTGGTGCCGCGCCGCTCACCTAACGCCGATCTCGCGCGCCCGCAGGTTTGACGACAACTACACCCTCAAGATGACCTTCAGGGACGGCAAGAGCGGTCGGCACCGCGAGAGCGAGTTCACCAAGTCCGTGGCGAACTTCTTCGACGAGAACGGCCTCCTCCTCGTCGACCTCTTTGAGCCGGAGGTGTCCAAGCTGCACGACGGCCTGTCCAGGGGCAAGAAGACGCAGTAACGCGGGCGTCACGTGGGGGGGGGGGGGGGGTCGCGCGGGGTCACGTGGGGGGGTCACGCGGGGTCACGCGGGGCAGAGAAAACAGGAGCGTCGTCAAAAAATGTGCTCGTTTTGCGATCCAAGTGAGAGGGAGGCTTGGCCGACGGCGGAAATAAAATCCACAAAACCCAGGACGACGTGAAGCGAAGCAAAACAAAAAAAAATAAAGTTGCTTTTCTTAAAAGGTGGGCGTTATAATTTTTACGAAGTTTTTTTGTCGTGGTCGTTGTTCTTTTCCGCCTTTTGTTCCGCTGCTTAAGTTCAGTTGTTGCCATTTAATCGTGAAGCAGTTTTTCCCCCATTTGAAAACCCAGAAAGCACCCCCCCCCCCACCCCACCCACAGGCAGATCCACGCATCGTGTTGAATAAAACAAGTGACATCGAGACATCGATCACCCATTACCTGACCGTCCTTCGAGGGGCCTGCCCTGCGCAATCGATGCGCGGCTACAATACACGTGACTCATTCACGCTTTGTTTACACGCGCGGTCGTCGGGAGACCTCGCGAACGCCGCCAATCAAACTTAATTTCCACAAGAACGTTTTCATGCAATTTTTGGCGGGTGGGTAGGTGGGATAGACAGTAGCTCTGGATTTGAAGCCAGGATCTCGGGTGTCGCTGCGGTGTCCGCGATCGAATGGGGATCCACTTCGACAGCGTGGGTCGTACGCCCACCGCTTTCCCTTGAAAGTCGCGCAGCCGTCGTTTGCAGCGGCTGAGAAGCACGGGGTTTGTTTGAAGTGGGGTTGGTGGATCGCACGCAGAAAATAACCTTCGTTTATTTACACTTGTTTTAAGTACCTTTTTTGGCCAGAGGTCGCCGAATGCTGTAGAGCGCTAAAAGGTTTATGGAGAGAAAAGAAAAGGTGACAAAGCAACCGGGGGCCAGTGATTGGAACAACCCCACCAAATAAAGACCCCAAGGCAAAAAAAAAACTAAAAATAATGTGTAAAATGATGTTAAAAGGCCTTTGAGAATCCACGTGTGCTTGGGTGGGATTTGAAGCCAAATGCGTGAGGCAAGGGGTGGCGATGTTCCAGTATGAGGCTGCACAGAAAGTAAGTTGCCGACTTACCAGTCCAGCGTTATCCATTCATCCCCTCGTACTGATGAAGTGACCAGTCACATTTTCACGTTTACTTAGAAGTTCATCATATGCCCCATATGTACCGTTCGTTCAAAAAGGGCACTGCATATAACGCACCGTTTCAAGTATTTCTATGACTGGGTAATTTTCATGTAAAAGTTTCTACGAACTGTGCCGAGTGTTTGTTTAAGGAGCTCGTCGAGAAAAGAAACAATAACCAACAAAACGCATGCTTGTGTATTTTTACGAACATTTAGCCTCGCAGTAACTTGCTTGTACCGGTTATCGCTTGTCATTATTTGCAGTTGTTATGAAGCACAGGCGGTCGTTGGGAGCGGGGGGGAGGTGTTGAAGGGACACGATGAGACAAGTCTGTGAAGCTAAGGGTTTCTTAAATACAATGCATTGTAACGATTCAGTCTGTGTGGCATTGGTTTAAAACGTACAACGGATGGGGGCTGCGTTTGAAATTGGTCTGCGCTGGGTGGTGAGCCGAACCGCGATTGTCCGCAGAGTTTGCGACGGCAACGTACGGTGCCTTCCGGCTGCGCGCGTGCACTCGGGTGTGGTTTGCATGAATGGAACAATTTGGCAAAAGGTGTGTGCCAGTATCGAAGGTCGATGCAACTTGGAGGGTCCTATTGTCCGCCAGTGGTGCTTGTGCACTGGAGGCAGCGAGGGTTGGCAGATCTTCGCACAAATGCTGTGAAACTTCCCCCGTGGCCGTTGAGGAGGAGCCTTAATCCGTCTCGAGCCAGGAGTCTGCGGTGCACCGAACGCGGACAACACCTGTCTCGTCTGTATGGGATAGAGTGTTGCGCCCTCGCACTCGTGGGTTTTCTGTGGGTGCTCCGGTTTCCTCCCACACGTAAACACTCATTAATTGGCAGTTAAGACCTTCCTAGACAGAGGACCGCAGAGCTTGGGGGACTTTAGTGCCGGCTTACCACGTGGCTGCCTTTCCCGATTGTGTGATCACCTCGCGCCTCTTGAGCCCTCGCTCTTTTAGATTGTGAGCGAAGATTTTTCGCGTTCCAAGTTGAAATTTTCACGAGTAAAATACGGGCACCGTGTGTCGCTGGGCTGTCCATCACGAGCTTTTGAAGTCGCAGCCGCTTGAGGCACTCCCCATCATCGTGCGCCCCCTCCCCAGTGGCATCACAGCCACCGCTGCAGGCCCCTCGCCTCCAGGTGATGAGCCCAGGCGACGTCGCGGCGCGCCGTGCACACTGGGAGCCGACGCTCGATTGCCCAGCGCACGGGGTGGGGGAATTTGCAAAAGGCTGTCGGTATGTTTGCTGAACTTATTTTTGCACCGTACGTAGTCAACCGCGCTAATCGGAGGTGCGGGGGGGGGGGAAAGGACAAAAAACTAAACACAAAAAGCAGTTCGAAAGGAATGAGTTTTCGATCGAGATTTAAAAGTGCATAGCTCCAGTGGCTTTCTAATATAAGAAGGAAGAGCGTTCCAGACGGTCGCAGAAATGCATCTGACAGCGCCCGCGCGGTGATCGGCAAGGTGGCTTCATTGTGGGCACTCGGAGTGAAATAAACGCAGAAAGGATATCATTTGTGTACTGAAATATAACAATAGGTTTTACCCTTTCTGGCAATGAAACAGAAGTTGTGTAAATATGTTAAAACACCAAACTGAAACCATTTGCAAGGAATCATGTCTGCATTAAACAGACATACTTGTGAACATGCAAACAAAAACATGCTTTGGTTAAATCTTGACTTAAAGCTTTCGTGACTGCAGGAATTCATATTCTTTGGGTCTTTCGGTAAAGTCACGTAGATAGGCTCAAATAAAATTTGTGCCATATGTAGTTTTTTTTGTTATTTTCTTTTAACCTATCGACGTGACTTTACTGAAGGACCCAAAGAATATGCTCTGGTAATATGATGCATTCTCTCTGGTTCTTTCGGTAAAGTCACGTAGATAGAACAAATAATAGAAGAAAACACGACGTTTTCGGGCGCAACACAAGCGGCCGTCTTCAGGTGAGAAAAATTATCTGCTGTTGTGGCTCTTCGAGCCAAACTTCTCCTTCCTCCCGTGCCGAACCCCGACAAACTCCTCCTTCCCCCTCCGTTCCTAACTCATACAGCCACACTCCTCCTTCCCCTCCCCGTGCCTATATAAAGCCACAACAGCAGATAATTTTTCTCACCTGAAGACGGCCGCTTGTATTGCGACCAAAACGTGTTTTTTATAATTTTTTCTATCTACGTGACTTTACCGAAAGAACCAGAGCGTATGGATTCCTGCAGTCACGAAAGCTTCAAATCAATATGATGCATTGTCTTGTGAAACTGATTGGTCCACACCAGAGACAGCTTTCTTTAGAGCCTAGTCTCAAACAGTGTTGGACAAGAGAAAGCCAAAAGGCGAACAGCACAAAGACTGCCGCTATCGGGGCATTCATAGCTCAGGGTGAGCAGCGACATCAAGTCTACGCTCTCAGGCTGCAACAGCACACACTAACTAGCGCGATAATAGGGTTTTTCCCCCTTTTTTCTGGCAACAAAACTGAAACCTTTTTACAAGGATTCATGTCTGCATTAACCACAATACCTGCAGTCAAAATGCAAACAAAAAACATGCTATGATAATATATGCATTATTGGAAACCTCATTTGCCAGTAACAAAATATGATAATTGTTGTTTTACCCTTTTATCTGGCAACAAAACTGACACCTTTTTTTACAAGGAGTCATGTTTACAATGACCACAATACCTGCGGTCGGAACGCAAACAAAAAACAACTCTGATAATGTATGCACTGTCCTTGAAATTGAGCCTGAGACGAGGCTCTAAAGAAAGCTGTCTCGGGTGTGGACCAATCAATTTCAAGGACAGTGCATACATTATCAGAGTTGTTGTTTGCGTTCCGACCGCAGGTATTGTGGTCAATGTAAACATGACTCCTTGTAAAAAAGGTGTCAGTTTTGTTGCCAGATAAAAGGGTAAAAAAACAATTACAATATATGCATTGTCCTTGAAACTGATTGGTCCACACCAAGGGACGGCTTTCTTTTGGTGTGGACCAATCAGTTTCAAGGACAATGCATATATTATAGTATGTTTTTTGTTTGAATTTTGACTGCAGGTATTGTGGTTAATGCAGACATGAATCCTTGTAAAAAGGTTTCACTTTTGTTGCCATACAAAAGGGGAAAAACCATATTATTACATTTTGGTACTGGCAAAGGAGGTCTAATGGTGTAGCCCGGTAAAGTATGGTCAAATATTCCGCACGATTTGCAAGGTAAGCCCTAACCATCCGCAGTGGATTGTAACACGACGCGTTGTACACGCATGATGCTGTGCACGCATGATGCTGTGCACGCATGATGCTGTGCACGCATGATGCTGTGCACGCATGATGCTGTGCACGCATGATGGCGTGCACGCATGATGGCGTACTCGCCATTTGAGATGCGAATCTGCAGTTGGCCGTTTGTCACGAGCAGACGTTCCAAATCGTTAATCGGAATTGGCCAAACGTCCCGATCAATGCAAGTCCCCCTTCTGAAAAATTGTCTTGAGGCTCGGCCAGGTTTCGTCGTTAAATTTCAGCTGCCGCGTGGCCAAAAGCAACGGCTCTGTTTAGATAAAAATACCACCCGCGATTTGGTGATTGTTGCGGATTAAATTTTTGGTGAGACCACGTCGAGGTCTTGCTGTTTATTTCGCAAGGGACACGTGCTCGCACACCGTTGCGTTTCTCACGCGCCCCTCGCGCGGCGCTGCTGTTATGATCGCAAAGCTTTGGGGTCGTGGGTTGTGTGGCACGGACTCTCACGTTGGCCTACTCCTGTCAAGTCACGTCACGGCGGGGTGGGGGGGGCGGGGTCTCTTGGTCCCGGCCACTGTGCCCCAGCGGTGGCTGTGTGGACGATCGGGCTTGGGCCACTTCACGCGGGGAAGGGATTCTGAATTTCGCCTCCCGTGTCTGCCACGTGATGCAGTCGTCACTCTTCTTGTCACTCCCCGCGTCTCCCGATTGGCACGGTCGGCTACGTACGGTGCGAAGGAAGTTCACCGTACACACACACACTCAATATTCCGTAACGGTGCCGTTCGCGGGTCGCCACTTTCTGGCTCGCTACGACTGTAAACGTTCACTCTCCTCACCACCACGCGGAGGCAGGAAAGCGTTTTAGTTGACCTTTTCCATCACACGCAGCTCCCCCCATCTACAGCTCTCTCTCCTCCCCGTGACTCGCTAATGACGATCCCTCGCTCCCACACGGCCCCCTCTCCCATTCCCTCATACGTGTCTCCTGATGTCCAGCCAACTAGGTTCAGGGCTTTGACATTAAGGGGGTAGGGAATGGCGATGTGTGGGACCGTTATTGGGGGCTGTTACACCACATTAACTATACTACTAATTTCATAGCCTGCAGCGTCGTTCACACAACTGCATCTGACCACAGTGTGAGATCAAGGCCTCAAAATAGCCCTGATATTGCTTCCCCCGCAAGGCATCCATTATTCATCTGTACATTATTAATGAAGCAATTGGCGGGACCCCGGGGTCCCATCACTGCCCCGGGGTGGGAAAAACCTCATAGCGACACGAGTCTTGTTGCCTTACCGACAACAACAAAACTAGTGGTCAATCGATTGGTCCTCGTCGAGAGCTACTCGGGGCACTAAGTTTCGTAAAAAGTTGAAAAATTACATAAACACGTTCAATTCACTGCCTGGGGGTGCGGCGGGCTCGCCTTGGCAAAGAAGCTGAGGATCGACGGCTGACCGGAGGGCGACTGCGGCGGACGCCCCCCGGGGCTCGCTTTTGGCCGGTGGGGTGGCGCCTATCGTGTTGATCGCCGCCTGCTGCTGCTGGCGCTTGTTGTCGGCGCGGTAGTCTGGGCGGGCGGCGAGTTGCTGTCGGGATCACGTAGTGGGCGGACTGAAGAAAATAATAATAATTATTGACCTGAGTTTTGCGGGGGGGGGGGGGACCCCGGGGGTCCCGCCAAATGATTCAATTACCCAAGCTTGGTGCCGCTTGCAAAGTGCCGCAGCAGCGCGTTGCCGGCTGACGGCTGCCACGGTGGCATTTGGGGCGCCTCTGCACCGCCGGAGAATTCGGAAGAGGCCCACCGTGATGCTCCGGCCACCCAATCGGTGGCTGGGAGATGTTCACCACCTCGCCTGGGTATGCAGGAGGTTGTGGGTTCGATCCCGACCCTGACGCCTGCTGCTGTTATATTTGGAGTTCGTGCGTGTGTGTCTCTCTCTCTCTCCCTTCGTGGTCACGTGGATTTTTCCCCGGGTTCTCCGGTTTTTTTTCCTTACACATTTAGAGTCAACATCACGCGTTGAAGAGTGTTTGGCCTCTCTACATTCCCACGTGACAAGCCACCTCGTTGAGCTGTCATTTGTGGTCAGGTCGCTTAGGGGCCGTCCATAAATGACGTCACGCACCTGGGGGGGGGGGGGGTCAGACATTTGTGACGATGTGTGACGATGGAGGAGGGGGGGGTTGAGAAATGTGACGTCACATCAAAATGCGCAACTTTAAATAAATATAGACAACACGTTCTACTTAATTAAATAGACTTTTTAATAAATGTTTTATTCTACAACATCAGAGTGCAGCGCCACATTACATACGCACTACAATGACAATAGTTTAAAGCGATTTGAAGCATATTCTTAGCTCTTTCGGTAAAGTCACGTTGAAGGGAAACAATAAAATAATAAAATATATTGTTTTATTTATATTTTATATTATTTTATTGTTTCCCTTATATTGTTTTATATATATTTTATATTATTTTATTGTTTCCCTTCAACGTGACTTTACCGAATGAGCTAAGAATATGAATTACTGCAGTCACGAAAGCTTTAAATCGATTTGAAGCATGTTTTTTTTTTGGGGGGGGGGCAGAGCTATGTGACGTCATATTTAAGGGGGGGGGGTCTGACTTTTTGTGACGCCGTGTGACTAAGGAGAGGGGGGGTCAAAAATCGTCCAAAATCGCGTGACGTCATTTATGGACGGCCCCTTATTACGTGATACAACATTTTTTGTTTAATATACATGTTTCAACGTCACACCGAGGACTGCGTTGCAACGACTCTGCCCGCTACGATCATTCATCTCTGGATAGCTGCGAGCCTCTCGGGGCCCCCGTGCGTAAGTCAACGAATCTCCATGCGGGTACGAATCTCCAATGCGAGCGTAGGGAATGCAGCAGGCATCGTCTGGGTCCGGGATCGAAAGGGAGACCGGCCTTCTCGTCGCCAACCGCTGTGCTACAAGCACAGTGCCGGATTAAGCTCGTGCGGGGCCTGCAGCATACGATGTTGTAAAGGGGCACTAAAAAAAAAACATAAATATTAAAACACATATTTTTTTTTACTCCCGTTATTTCTCAGCACTGTTTCACTGTGTCCCATGTGTGTGTCTCTCTGTGTGTGTGCCTCTGTGCTAACTCTCTCTGCTTAGATGTCTATATGTGTCTGCGATCTGTACTCTATCACTCTCTTAAATTTAGCAATCCTTAGAGGAACGTAATCAGCCAGGTAGAGTGTTGACTGTTATGTTGGCCTGTCATCTACGCTGTATTATTTTATATTCCTCGCTGTGTCTCTGCTTCTTCTCTCTCTACTTATATGTCTGTTTTTGTGTCTCACTTAACCTAGAATTTAGCAATCTTTGAAATAACGTAATCAGCCAGACCATGCGTTAATTGTGTTTTGACCGACCCTCTGTGTTGCATTATATTGTTTCCAAATTGTGCTAAATCTTGTTCGATTTGATGTGCTTCTCCATCTCTCTTTGTCTCCCCTACATGCTAAGGCCTCAGGACAGAGACCCAATCTCTCTGTGCTCCATACGTTGTGTCTCTCTTTGTGTCTCTGTGTTAACTCCTTCTACTTAGGTGTCTGTATATATATCTGCGGTGTTTCCTCTCTTAAATTTAGCTCTTCTATGCCTGATGATGATTGCTTGCGTTGCAATAGAAACGTCGTATGCTATTATGTAATTTTATTAATTTTATTATTATTTCTTATTTCTACGTGACTTTACCGAAGAAAACAAAGAGTAATTCCTGCATTCACGAAAGCGCCAAACAATTTGTTTTACTTGCATAGTAAAGTCATTGTATTTTTTTAATTTTCCATATAGCCAGATAATACGACAAATCGCAAACCTTAAACACCCAGTCGTTCGTTAAAACTCGAAGGCAGTATAGTACTATAGTAATAGAGCGAGTGCAGAATCACTGATACCGGAATTGATAGCTTGAAAGCATTTAGCGCGGGGCCCCTTGAAAGTGCGGGGCGCGTAGCTACCACACGTGTAGCAGACGCCTGCCTTCTTCCGACGCAACGGGACGATGTGCCCCAAGCCATAGGGCTAGGGCAGCGGCGGTGGTTGACGTCGCTGAGACGCACGGGCGAGTGGTGGGAGCTGTCAATTTACGAGGCGGCGGGAATTTTTGCGCGCGTCGTGGAAGACGTGGAAATAAAAAAAAAAGGGGGCGGCCGTTCCAGAGGTCGTGCGTCGTTTCAATGCGTGCTCTCGAAATTGGTAATTGCTTGGAATTAAGTCATCCTTCACTCAGCCCCACCATAACTAAGGGGGGTGGGGGGGGGATGGTTGCTGCGATGAGCCCGGCACGAGACGGCGACTACATTTATCTTGGGGATTTCCTGCCCTCCCCGCCAGGGGAAAATTCCGCGTTTAGTTTCATTTGGCAGTTGGGTAGAACGACGGTCAAATATTATGGGCGGATGGAACTATGTGTAATAATCACTTTAAAGTATTTTTGTAATCATTAACGAAGCTCCTAACTGATTCATGCTCGATTGCCAACACAAGAGACATTTTAGTTGCGGGGTTTTTGTTGTTGTCAGCTAAGCTGTGTCAAATAATTAGGTCTCTTTTGTTTATCCGCATAACAGAATATTGTTTGGGTTTTTAATTGGCCCATCAAGACTTCTATAGATGCGTGTTTAACATTTCATTCAGTTAGCGTTACATTTAGCTCGTCAGTGGCCATGTGTCTGAAATAAAATACAAACTAATTAGCAGACATTTCGCCTCCTTCCTAATCATATAATGTCCCTCTACAAGTCCGTGTGGTTAATAGCGGTAGGATAGTGATGAGCGCATCGCACTACCATCCAAGTTCGATTCCCATCCCTGTCAACCCCTTATCAGTGCCCTACCTTATTACAGACCAAGTCAGACCTTATTGTTAACCCCGTGCCCCTTATATATCTCAACGTTCATCCTACAAAGTCCCATCACAAGGGAGAAATACAAACAAATAGACAAAAAATTATTTTTGCTAAATTTCCTTGTACAAGAATACGTGTAAACCATGTGGGTTGACAGGGAATGGATTCCCTCTCACGGCCACCACGAATAAAGATTATCTGAACTGCTCCTGGACCTCCCCTATGTCGACTTAGCCTCAAATGAGAGCCTGGTGCGGTGTGTAAACATTGCCGTGCCGGTTTTCATAGGTGCAACTCGTTAACAGCACTTGCCCCAACAGTCTGTTAAGGGCATACGGGGGATCTTTGTCTTTGTTAGGTTAATTTTTTTTTAAAATCTTAATACTGCGAATTTTTTTGTATCCTGTAGATGTCCCTCCAGATTAAACAAAAAAATATATAGTTTAACACGTAGGCTTTCGCGACCAATATAATTTATAATAGAGGGTTTGGGTTAAATCGCGTAAGTATAAATGTGTCGTAACCCTTCACCACCCGACACAGCCTTTAAGGTTTGTCACGTAAACAACGCGCCAATTAGTTTACTACTTCAGCCCACCGGTGTGTTGGAGAGTAAATCCACAACATTTACAATCTGAGCAGTCCGCCGTTTCGCCGGTAATTGCATCCAGCATCATCGGCCGATCTGCCAGAATACGTGAAGCGATCCTCTAGCCTCCGGTCTTAAATCGAGAAAGATGACGCCATCACTGAACCCGTCAGGTTACAGAGATCAGAGGTAGCTGGAAGGTCGTCCTTGTAATTCGCCCGATGATGCTGGATGCAATTACCATTATGAAAAACGTATATAAAAGTATCTATATAATTTTTTTGCACGTCCAAATCAGCCACGCGTCGTTCTGGGGATGCCCGTACCGTCGTTTCAGCAGCGACGCAAAGCAAATCTCCGCACGGATCGTATTGCGCCATGCACGTGTTCTCAGTCAGCTCGGCTCGTCTGAACCACGACACGCCGATGTTGATGACCAGCCCGATGTGTTATAATTAATGCAACACAAGAGGACACCCCCTCCACCCACTCCAGCCGCCACAACCCCCCTTGTTAAGTGCAGCGGTTCGGGCGCAAGATGCAGACTGCGAATGTAAAAAAAAAGATCGTGTCGCGTGAGCTGCAGACACGGGGTCAGCAAAAGTGTCCTTGAGAGAGAGACGCAGAGAGAGAGAGGAGGGGAGGGTGGGAGGGAGGGAGGGATGAAGGGAGGGGAGGGAGGGGATGAGGCGCGGGCCGCTTGGGATGCGGGGATGGAGAAGCGACGGAGTCGGGGAATGAAATCGTCGCTGCGTGCACCACTGGAGGGACGTCAGCGGAGTGCGCGTGCACGTTGGACTTCTTTCGCGCCGTACGTAGCCAACCGTGCTGATCGCGGAGGTGCAACACGCGCGGCGACTCGCGGCAGTGGCCACGGAGGGCTGCGTACACGAGCCTGGGGTAGCGTGGGGGGTGGTGGGGGGGGGGGGGGGGAGCGGTGGGGGAGCGGTTAGCGCACTGCGCTGAGAACGACGAACCCCGTCGATCCGAGTTTGATTCCCGCCCACGGCCAACGGATGAGTGGAAAATCCGAACCGCCCCGGGCCTCCCCCTTAGGTCGACTCAGCCTCGAATGAGTACTGAATACCCGGTGCGGTGTGTATACACATCAGCACTAGGGAGACAAAGGCGGCCGGGCGTGGCCACCTACGTTGCCCATGTGCCGTTTCCGGCCTTAGTAGGTTACTCACTCAAAGCACTTGCCCCAAAACAGTATGTTAAAGGCTATACGGGCAATCCTTACCTTTGGTATATATGTAGACGATACTGTGTACATCACCTCTCCTTGTGTGGTGCATCTCGAACTCGCTGTGTGCCCCGTGGCACGGCGCACTCGCTCACCCCACGGCTCACCCCACCGCTCACCCCACCGCTCACCCCACGCCACGCAACTCACCACCCAACCAACATCTTCATCTCAGCACCTCCCCCACCACTCCATGCGCGCAACGCGTCCGTGAAGTCACCGCCAATCCACGACTCCTCTCTCTTTCTCTCTGTCTCTCCTCCCTCTGCGCAGGCAGACAGCAGACCCCAGAAGCTGCTGCTGCTGCTACACAACGAGCGGTGTGGACTGCACAACAGTGAATACAATGACGGCTGCATTATGTGTCTGTGTGTGTCTGTTGTGTGTGTGTGCGTGTCAAGGGGGGAGCCGGCAGAGTAGCGGTGAGCGCTACGCCGCGCTACGAACCCCGGCGACCCGGGTTCGATTCACGCTCACGGCCGCCAACACCGGTGACGATTATCTGAACCGGTCCCGGTCCTCCCCTAGGTCGACTCAGCCTCAAATTGAGTACCCGGTACGGCGTGTCAACATCGCCACTGGGGGAGACAAAGGCGGCCGGGCGTGGCTGCTGGCCACCCCACCCCCTCGTGTGCCGCGCACGCCTTCATCGGTGCTACTCGCTAACAGCACTTGCTCCTACAGCCCGTCGAGGCTATGCGGGGGACCTTTGTCTCTGTCTGTGTACAGAGACTGCTGCAGTCCGCCGCCTGTCTGCGGACGCGTCTCGCTGCTCCCTGCCGTGGGGGGCGATGGGGGGTTCGACTTTGGGTGAGGTTGGGTTCGGCTGGCTTTTGTTCGTCAAGGCTCGCCTGCTGTGCAGCTGAAGCGCACTGCTCACACGGGGTGTGTGTGTGTATTTACACGTAACAGCACTCGCTGCTGTGCCGTAAGCTGTTAAGAGAGATTACAATTGTTTTCGGCGTGTGTTTGTGTGTGTTTGTGTGAATGGGGGAGCGGTGGTGTAGCGGTTAGCGCGCTGCGCAACGAACCCGAGTTCGATTCTCGCTCACGGCCACCAACACCCAGTGACGATTATCCGAGCCGGTCCTGGGCCTCCCCTAGGTCTGCTCAGCCTCAAATGAGTAACTGGAGCGGTGTGTTAACATCGCCACTTGGGAGACAAAGGCGGTCGGGCGTGGTGCTGGCCACCCCATCCCCTCGCGTGCCGTTCCGGCCTTCATAGGTGCTCGCTAACAACACTTGCCCCAACAGTCTATTAAAGGCTATCCGGGGGATATTTGTCTTTGGGAATGGGGGCTTCGATTTTTTTTTTACAACAAACCCCCATCCCCCCACGCACTTATTTCCAACCGCAGCCGATGCCGCGTGTTAATTCGCGTCTCTTTCCCCAAAGGTGTACCGACTTTAAGCAGGTGCCATTGCCCGAAACGTCGCCTACACGATATCCCCCCCCGCCTCTCCCCAACCCTCTCCCTTTTTAAGGACACACGCGCGGCGCTACACAGATGACGAACGCGTCGAGTCGCTGTGTTTGTTTGGTTGTTGTTGTTGTTTACAAGCAGTGACTCGCTGTGATGCCAACTCGGACGAGTCACCCCCGGGGTGGAGGTGACGCTGCCTGTCGCTGAGCTTCTCCCTCGCCCCTGCAGTGACGCATTCACATCGGCCCGAGTCAGAAGGCGGACAACACCAACACTCACGGACACACGCAGAGCCGCCGCTGCTGCTGCTGCTGCCAGCCTTCCTCGAGCCTCGCGAGAGAGCCGTCGTGTGCATCACCGCCTCGCGTCCCGTCCAGCAGCGGGCAACGACATAATCTTGTTTCGTTGGTGCTTCATCAATCGAGACCAGCATCACGACCAGCACAAGCACCAGCAGCAGCAACACTACCACCACCAGCACCACTAGCACCAGCAGCAGCACCACCAGCACCACCAGCACCACCACCACTAGCACCAGCATCATCAGCATCACCACCAACACCAGCATCAACCACAACCAACAGCACCACCACCAGCACCACCAGCACCACCACTAGCACCAGCACCACCAGCAGCACCACCACCAGCACCACCACCACCAGCACCACCTCAACCACAACCAACAGCACCACCAGCAGCATCAACCACAACCAACAGCACCGCCACCAGCACCGCCACCACCAGCACCACCTCAACCACAACCAACAGCACCACCAGCAGCATCAACCACAACAAACAGCACCACCAGCGGCGCCTCCTTGGCGGGCCCACCTCGTCGACACCGATGAAGAAACACGACTCGGGAAAGGAAAGAGGAGAGGAAGAAGAAAGAAACAACAACAACAACAACACACAAACAACCCGCCACTGCACAGCAGCGATGTGGCGTGGGCTGACTGCGTGAAGAGCCCCTCCCCTCCCTCGGTGCCGAGGGGCCGTGCCAAGGTTGCGGCTGCGTTTGACATCAGTGCGGTGAGAGAAAAGCCAAGGCGGTGGTGGGTGGGTGGTGGTGGTCATGGTGGGTGGGTGGTGATTGTGGTGGGTGGGTGGTGGTGGTCATGGTGGGTGGGTGGTGGTGGTCATGGTGGGTGGGTGGTGATTGTGGTGGTCGTGGTGGGTGGTGGTCGTGGTGGGTGGGTAGTGGTGGTCGTAGTGGTCGTGGTGGGTGGGCGGTGGTGCTCGTGGTGGGTGGTGGTGGTCGTGGTGGTGGGTGAGTGGTAGTCGTGGTGGGTGGGTGGTGGTGGTCGTGGTGGGTGGGTGGTGGTGGTCGTAGTGGGTGGGTGGTGGTGGTCGTAGTGGGTGGGTGGTGGTCGTGGTGGGTGGGTGGTGGTGGTCGGTGGTGATCGTGGTGGGTGGGTGGTGGTGGTCGTGGTGGGTGGGTGGTGGTGGTCGTGGTAGGTGGGTGGTGGTATTCGTGGTTGGTGGGCGGTGGTAGGTCGTGGTGGGTGGGTGGTGGGTAGGTAGTTGTCGTGGTGGGTGGTGGTAGTCGTGGTGGCTGCTGCTGCTGCTGCTGAAAGCTGTGAGCAAGAGAGGGTCACAGACTGACCTTGCCAGACTAAGCCGCTGTTGTTCGGCACAGCTGAGCTCTCTGTGCAGTCCGCGGTGTCCCCGTGGCCACCAACAACAGATCGATGATTGTTTAGCGCTGCTTCTCGCTATTCTCGTCTACCCAGGAAAGTCTCGCGACTATTTTACCACGAGGTTCTCGCAGTCGGAGGTGGAAGAGGGAGGTGAGGTGGGTGGTGGGAGCTTACCGCTGCGTCTGTCATCCCGATCGAGTCGTTTTTCCGCGTTAACCAACTCTTCCAATTGTTGTTGCCCGACTGTGGTGAGCCAAGAGTCCCCCGGTCCACACACAAAGCGACTTTTTTTACTCCCTAGGATCTTTAACGCCCCAAAAACTGAGCGCGGCAGTCCCGGTTAATACGCACAAATATATACATATTCCACCCCCTCCCTCTTCCCCCTTCACGTATCGCCTTAACAGACTGTTGGGGCCAAGTGTTGTTATCGAGTAGCGCCGATTAAACGGGGCGGCTGGCATTTCGAACCGCGATCCTCTGCGTCGACGATCCGTGGGGCGGAAAGGCGACAAACTAAACAGACAATAACGAGATTTATTTTTTTAAGAAATACATTTTCAATCAATGCGGCATGCGTGCAGCTGTTTGTATCCTAGAGGTTGATTTCGCCACATCATCATCATCACAATGAAGAGCTGAGTCCCCGCGCTCCGCCGTCCCCCCCCCCACCTGCCCCGTGCAAGGCGTGTGTGCGGAACGTCGCTCACCCAAGGCTGACGTCGAGAGCCCGCCCTGCACGGCTTCTTTCCACTGCGGGGCGACGTGGGTGACCGAAGCGATACGTGTGAGATGCACCACGCGTGCACAGGCGATGCACACAGAGAGGCTTCTTCCCATGCGTACACTACCACCGGTAAGGACGACCCCGTTAGAGCCGTTGCACAGAAATAAAGTTAATACATTTTTTTGTTTAAATAAATACATATTTTTTATTCACTTTTTAAAAGTTTTTTTTTCTCTCTCTATCTACGCGACTTTACCGAAAGAACCAAAGAATATGAATTCCTGCAGTCACGAAAGTTTTAAGTCGAAATTTAATTGAACCCAACTTTAACAGTGCACGTGGTCACACACACACACACACGCGCGTGCGCGTGCACACTCTCATGGGCTACAGTGCACGACTATTCTATGCCGATATGGTCACGGGATCTTTCGCGCGCACACTCCGAAGCAGACGCCGCGTCGCCCTATGCGGCCTATGCACACCGCAGTACTGCACCAGGGCGGACGCCTGAGTCGAAACCGTCGCACCTCTGCAACAGCGAGCGGCGAACCGCTGTGCCATGTCGCCAACTCTCTTCTCGTGATGTGCGTACATTGCGTAGGTTGAACTTCTTTCGCACCGTACGCAGTAGCCGTGCTAATCAGAGGTGCGCCACTCATCCCGGCTCAACGTTCAAGACTGCCCCTCTTCTCAACTCGGCGCCACCAACTGCGGTGCCTGAACGTGGCACTTTGATCCGCGGGGTCCTCCTACTCCCGTGCACAAGCAGTCTGGATAAAACAACGCAAACTTGAAACTAATGTTCAGTCCGGCGAACTCCGGATCCTCCTTGGAGGACCCGCTTCTGAGCTGAGTGGCCGTCTGACAATTCAGGAAACTCGGCGTCAGCTTGAAGACCCTTAGCTCAGCGTCACGAACTAACGCGCTCACTCTTGGCCCAGGGAACGTTTTCATCTGAGCGCAAGGGATGACATCTTAGGCCGGGCTCCAGATAGCTGGCGACGTCGTAGACGACGGAAATCGGCACTTGGCCCACGAGCCAAGCCCCGAGCTTCGGCCTCGCAATTGGCCCCGAACCTTCCTTGCGTTTTCCTCCCGTGGGACTCAGACTTTAGCCCGGGGGGGGGGGGGGGGGCAGGGAACCCAACGCGAGACATCCGCGGACTCACCGTGCCCCCCACGTGTGTCTCATCGCGAGGGTCTGGACTCGGTTCCCATGAGCTGGTCACACCGCCTGGCACGGCACAGCTGATCATCCCGCTTCATCTTCGTCGTCGTCGTCGCCTTTGGCTCTGCGTGGAGGAGGTGGGGTTGTTGGGGCCTCGGGGCCAATGGGCTGTGGGACCAGCGTGGAGGTGTCCTCCCTGCTGTGCCGACTGCTGCCCAGGAGCTGCGTGGAGACGCCGGGACCCGAGCTGCCCATCACGGCCCTCGTGGAGGCGATGGAGATCTCCGTGCCTCCGTGGATGCCCGTTCCGCAGATCCTTCTCTCGCCGGTAACACCCGCGGGCTCACGCGCGCCACTCTAACACCTCCTGGAAGTGCTTTTTGTGTTTAGTATTTGTTGTTCCCGCCCGCCGCCCTCACCTCCGATTAGCACGGTTTGGCTGCGTACGGTGCGAGAGAAGTTCAACGTACATAACATTACGACTACGCAACTGGTAACAACACGGGACCCCTGAACGCCCCGGGGGAAAACTCACCCTCGGGAAAAGCCAGGACAGCGAGCAACACCACCGCCAGCTCATTTCCGAGATGCACGATTCATGCCCGTGGCAGTAAACGCTCGAACACTCCAGCTTTTCCTGCCACGGTCATGAATCATGGCCAGATATCAAACAGGGCATACCCTACACACGTATAAGCTTTAACAGACTGTCGGGGCAAGTGCTGGCAAGTGTTGTTAGCGAGTAGCAGCACCTATGAAGGTCGGCACGGCACACGAAGGGGTGGGTGGGTGGTCAGAACCACGGCCAGCCGCCTTTGTCTCTCTGGTGGTGATGTTTGCATATCGCGCCGTGTGCTCATTTAAGGCTGAAGCGACCTCGGGAAAGCCCGGTAATGGATCAGAGATTTTCGTCACTGGCGTTGGCCGTGAACGAGAATCGAACCTCAGGTTACTGGATTCAGGGCGCAGTGCGCTAACCACTGCGCCACCGCTCCCTCCCGAAGACAAACGCGCGCACACTGCGGATGTGAATTGATTGGCAATCACGCGAGGATGATGTTAGAAGGGGAAAGCTCTGATGGAAAATTGAGTGAATATCGACCGTGTATTCATGTTACACGACTGAATGTGCATTCCCCCCCCCCTCTCCTCTCTTAGCGTCTTATGATGATATACACTGTAAATGTAATATTGTTCGGCCAGTGTAAACCGCACACAGTCTGAGTTCTGTACTGCAGGGGACTGGGTGTGAACTGGTGATCGCGCAAGTGGTGACACTAACGCCTCACCAGCGAGAAGGGACTCGGGTTCGATCCCCGACTCGGGCGCGATTTTCCACGTGGAGTTTGCATGTCACCCCCCCCCCAACCACCCACCCACGCTTGTTACGAAAACATCTCGATATGTAGAGAACCGCAGAACTTGGGCAATTGTTTGGTAGCACCGCTCCTCGCTGCTGCTGCTGCCTTCCCGGCGCGTGTGCAGCCCCACAGCGATGGCGAGAGATGCAATTGTCGTCACATGACGAGACTCTATGTATGTAAGTGTTGAACAAGGGGAGCGCACGAGCGTGGTCACCACATCTGCGCCTCTATATGCAGTGAGGGAAAAAAGTATTTGATCCCCTGCTGATTTTGTACGTTTGCCCACTGACAAAGAAATGATCAGTCTTTGATTTTAATGGTAGGTTTATTTGAACAGTAAGAGACAGAATAACAACAACAAAATCCAGAAAAACGCATGTCAAAAATGTTATAAATTGATTTGCATTTTAATGATGGAAATAAGTGTTTGACCCCCTCTCAATCAGAAAGATTTCTGGCTCCCAGGTGTCTTTTATACAGGTAACGAGCTGAGATTAAGAGCACACTCTTAAAGGGAGTGCTCCTAATCTCAGCTTGTTACCTGTATAAAAGACACCTGTCCACAGAAGCAATCAATCAATCATATTCCCAACTCTCCACCATGGCCAAGACCAAAGAGCTCTCCAAGAATGTCAGGGACAAGATTGTAGACCTACACAAGGCTGGAATGGGCTACAAGACCATTGCCAAGCAGCTTGGTGAGAAGGTGACAACAGTTGATGCGATTATTCGCAAATGGAAGAAACACAAAAGAACTGTCAATCTCCCTCGGCCTGGGGCTCCATGCAAGATCTCACCTCGTGGAGTTGCAATGATCATGAGAACGGTGAGGAATCAGCCCAGAACTACACGGGAGGATCTTGTCAATGATCTCAAGGCAGCTGGGACCATAGTCACCAAAAAAACAATTGGTAACACACTACGCCGAGGACTGAAATCCTGTAGTGCCCGCAAGGTCCCCCTGCTCAAGAAAGCACATATACATGCCCGTCTGAAATTTGCCAATGAACATCTGAATGATTCTGAGGACAACTGGGTCAAAGTGTTGTGGTCAGATGAGGCCAAAATGGAGCTCTTTGGCATCAACTCAACTCGCCGTGTTTGGAGGAGGAGGAATGCTGCCTATGACCCCAAGAACACCATCCCCACCGTCAAACATGGAGGTGGAAACATTATGCTTTGGGGGTGTTTTTCTGCTAAGGGGACAGGACAACTTCACCGCATCAAAGGGACGATGGACGGGGCCATGTACCGTCAAATCGTGGGTGAGAACCTCCTTCCCTCAGCCAGGGCATTGAAAATGGGTCGTGGATGGGTATTCAGCATAACAATGACCCAAAACACACGGCCAATGCAACAAAGGAGTGGCTCAAGAAGAAGCACATTAAGGTCCTGGAGTGGCCTAGCCAGTCTCCAGACCTTAATCTCATAGAAAATCTGTGGAGGGAGCTGAAGGTTCGAGTTGACAAACGTCAGCCTCGAAACCTTAATGACTTCGAGAATATATGCAAAGAGGAGTGGGACAAAATCCCTCCTGAGATGTATGCAAACCTGGTGACCAACTACAGGAAACGTCTGACCTCTGTGATTGCCAACAAGGGTTTTGCCACCAACTACTATGTCATGTTTTGCAGAGGGGTCAAATACTTATTTCCCTCATAAATATGCAAATAAATTTATAACATTTTTGACATGCGTTTTTCTGGATTTTTGTTGTTGTTTTTCTGTCTCTTACTGTTCAAATAACCTACCATTAAAATTATAGACTGATCATTTCTTTGTCAGTGGGCAAACGTACAAAATCAGCAGGGGATCAAATACTTTTTTCCCTCACTGTAAGGAACGAAACCGGTGGACTTCTCCACAAATCTGGCTGTCCGCCTGACGAAGCTCGTTGTAATTACTCGCGAAACGTCGTACTCAGATGTGTAAATGTTGTGGCTTGGCTCTCCAACACACCGGTGTGCTGTAATAGTGACGAATTGGCCACGTTCTGTTTACGTGACAAACCCCTTACTAATTGGCTGTGGCGGGTGGATGGCGGGTTTTAATGACGCGTTCATATATATCTCTATTATGTTGAACTTGTTTCGCACCGTACATAGCCAACCGCGCTAATCGGAGTTGCGTAAGACGTGATTACGTCGTGAGATTGCCGAAACCGTCCTCGGGAAAATCCGATTACATTTACACGTTACTAGTGGCGCGTAGCTTGCCAGCCTGGTCTCTATCCTATTGATCTTCTCCTTTCGTATGCCTTTGGGCTGACGTGTAGATGCAGCGACAAGAACTGCAATTTCACATTCATGTGGTCGAGCCACGATCACAGCATCACGAGCAGCGAGGCGTAGTGCATCATCATCATCAGCATCGCTGTGATTTTTCTGCTTAAGTATTTGTGGATGGGGCGGGCATTTGCTTCGTTCTGCATTGTCCGGTCTCCGTGCTATTGATGAGCTGTGTGGCTCTTTTTCAGAAGCGACCTGGCCACAAATGATAGCTCAACGCGGTGGCTGACCGTGTGGAAATTTAAAGCAGCTCATCTGATACTCACCATCAGATATCGATTCCTAAGGAAGCACCGTCCCGCACCTGTACGGTCATTTTGTGTTTCCCGACTGATGCAAGCTGTACGCGACACAGAATACGTTAACTTTAGGGTAACGGGGGTGAAAATAAACAAACGAGACATAGCAAGGAACGACAAAACAGCGACAGGGGAAACCCAGACGGAATATTGTCCATTTGCATTTTTAAAATGTGATACAAAAAATATATAATAAAACATTGTATATAGTTCATGGGGCCTCCTTTGCCAGTACCAAAATATGAAAATAGGTTTTCCCCTTTTTTCTGGCAACAAAACAGCTGTGTTAAGATGTTAAAACACAAAACTGAAACCTTTTCTTACAAGGAATCATGTCTGCATTAACCACAATGTTTGTGGTCAGAATGCAAACAAAAAACATTACTCTGATAATATAATTTGCATTGTCCTTGAAACCGATTGGTCCACACCAGAGACGGCTTTCTTTTGAGCCTCGTCTCAAACGGTGTTAGACCAGAGGACACCAAAAGGCGAACACAGCACAAAGACAATGCCACTATCAGAGTAATGAGAGCTCGGGGTGAGCATCTACATCATGGGGCCTCCTTTGCCAGTACCAAAATATGAGAATAGGTTTTCCCCTTTATTCTGGCAACAAAACAGCTGTGTTAAGATGTTAAAACACCAAACTGAAACCTTTTACAAGGAATCATGTCTGCAATAACCACAATACTTGTGGTCACAATGCAAACAAAAACATACTCTTAAAATATATATCAGTTTCAAGGACAATGCATCATATTATCAGAGTATGTTTTGTTGTTTGCATTATTATCATTGTAGTTATTTCAAAAAGCAATCATGGCGATCCATAATAGAGGTTGTTTTGGGTTAGATCGCTTACGAAAAATGTGTCGTTAAACCCGCCACCACCCAACACAGCCAGTTCGTCAGGTTTGTTGTGTAAACATAACGTGCCAATTCGTTTCTGGTTCAGCACATCGCTATGTTGGAGAGTACTGTAATTTTAATTTTAAGCTTTCGTGACTGCAGGGATTCATATTCTTGGTTCTTTCGGTAAAGTCACGTAGAAGGGAAACAATAAAATAATAAAATATAAAACAATAAAATTCTCACGACGTTTCGACTGCAACACAAGCAATCATCATCAGGTGTGAAAACCACAGCAAGAAAATTTGAAAAAAGTGGCGGTTATTTTTAACGTTAGCACCACGGAGAGAGATTTGACAGTTTGTTCAGATGGACGAGTCCATCTATGTTCGGAAAACAGAAGGGGGGAGAAGAAAATTATGGATGTGGTCTGAAAGCCACCGTAAGCGTGAACAATCAATTAAGACCCTAAATGGTTTATCAAATCCTTCCAATGATTGCTAAGCCAGAATCCATCTTCTCGGTTGGAATTGTCTCTGTGTTTGTATATGTGGATAGCCTCATGAACGAATCTCTCATGGTAGCCAGATGGTTACCGAAAGAACCAAGAATATGAGTACTGTAATGTTGTGTGTTTACTCTCCAACACACCGGTGGTTCTGAACTAGTAACGAACGCATTGGCACGTTCTGTTTACGTGACAAACATTGCTAATAGGCTGTGTCGGGTGGTGGTGGGTTTAACGACACATTTATATTTACGTGATCTAACCCCCCACCAAAACTCCCCTCTATCATGTATAACATTGGTCGCGAAAGCCTATGTTTTCAAATTAATTAAATAAGTTAAATAATATATATTTTTTTATCACTCGGGGAGAACCACGTAAATAAGAGCTCGCGTGTCCGCGACACGCTTCTTACTGTCACAACACAATGCCAAGACAACATGTAGCGTCAGGTTCTGTTACATTCTCAAAGACTTGCACGTATGAACGTCTTTCGCGCCGTGCGTAGCCAACCGTGCTAATCGGAGGTGCGAAATAGAGTGATTGTTAAATAGTGATGGCAATGATGACGATTTAGAATCTGTAACTCGTAGAGCTTGTCTCTCATTCTCCGAGAGAGAGAACGATTTGGAGGCGTGGGAAACCACGAGACAAGCGGGATAGCAAGCCAGGACTGGCGCGATAACAACAAATTATTGTCCAAGCTCTGTCGTCCTACATGAGGATGTTTGGTCACCTCCACTAATGAGTGGTTGTGCGTGCGAGAGGAAACCGGGAGTGCCCTGAGAAAAACCCCCACGTGTGCATGGGGAATAGCTATTTAACTAATTTATGACGATTTTAATTTCCCCAGGTAAGGTCCGCTGAGCTAGACAGCTTCTGTTTCAGGAGCGACCTGGCTATCACAAACGATCGCTCAACGAAGTGGCTCACCATCACGTGGACATTTATATCGCCCAGACGCTCTGAACGCGTGATGCTGTTTCTGAATGTGGAGGGGAAAAACCGGACGACCCGGAGGAAAAATCCACGCGACCACGGGGAGAGAGACAGACAGACGGAGAGAGAGAGAGAGACACGCAAACTCCAAATATACAGCAGGCATCAGGGTCGGGATCGAACTCACGACCTCCTTGCACACCAGGCGAGGTTGTTAACATCTCCTAGCCACCGTTGCGAAATCAATTCACTTCGCTGTGTCGCCTTAAACCTGGGACGCCGGGAGGTGGCGACGTCGCATCACGGCGGGGTCAGGGGGAGCCGTCTCTCGGAGGCGACCACCGACTCCCGGGGCCATCGCGAAACAAAATCGCTCGGCCAAGTCGGTTTATTGTCGCGTGGAAATTGAACTCTTGTTGTTGTCCCCGTTTCGCTCCGGTTGGGGATCATCAGCGTGAGCCGGTTTCCCCAACCCCAATGCAACGATCGCGGCTTAGCCGGGCGCTAGTGGAAGCGCGCGCGCCTGAAATCCTCGAGTACTGCAAAGTCAGAAGCGAGGGGTGGTTGGTTCATTCAGTTCATTTTAGTTCCATTTAGTTGGTATAGCCCTGTGAGCCATTCGGCTCTTGAATCGGGTGCAACCGCAACAAACAAAAACACGAACAAGAAAACATCTTAAAGTGACTATGTGTGACTGTGCAAACAGAAAGTCCAGGAAAAAAAACAGCAAAATATTCCTGAAATAGCACCGTACACCAACGCTGTGTGCAAAAATCCCAGTGGGATGCAAGTCAAACAACAACAAAAACAACCACAGGACAACTAAGATTAAGGCCATCAGTCTAACTCCGTACTACAATAAACAGAAACATGGCCAAACAAAAAAAAGTTTTCGAAATCACCAAAATAAAAGCCATAAATGCAATGTAACAGTGATCATAGGGACTGTGACCGAATTTTTAACAATAAACTACATAAATAAATTATAACACCAAACCCTAGAGCCATATTTTAGGCCACTGAATATCAGTGGCAGCTAGGGGTGTACAACTCCTCTAGAGCAGTTTTGAGTGAAGATCTCATTGGTAGTGATTCAAGTTGCAGTTGGTGCATCGCACACGGGAACGTTGCGAAGACGTGGACTTCCACCGGTTCCGCCTGTCCGGGATAGAGTGTTGCCCCCTCGCACGCGTGGGGTTTTCTATGCTTGCTCCGGTTTTTGTTTTTGTCCCACGTGTGTAAACACTCGCCATTAATCGACCGAGAGCGCCTTCATAAATTGAGGGCCGCAGAGCTTTGGGAAATATTTGGTAGTGATGGCTCCTCGCAGCGTGGCTGCTGCTGCCTTCCCTTTCGTCTGCGGTTCCTCCTCCTGGTCCCTCTTGAGTCGTCCTCTCTCTCTCTCTCTCTCTGAGTCGTTCTCTTTCTCCGAGTCGTCCATTCTCTGAGTCGTCCTCCCTCTCTTTATGGGTCGTCCTCTCTCTGAGTCGTCCTCCCCCTCTCTCTCTGAGTCGTCCCCCCTCTCTCGCTTTAAGTCTTCCTCTCTTTCCCCCTCTTTGAGTTGTCCTCTCTCTCTGAGTCGTCCTCTCTGAGTCGTCCTCTCTGAGTCGTCCTCTCTCTCTGAGTCGTACTCTCTCTCTCTAAGTCGTCCTCTCTGAGTCGTCCTCTCTCTCTAAGTCGTCCTCTCTGAGTCGTCCTCTCTCTTTCTCTCTGAGTCGTCCTCTCTCTCTCTCTGAGTCGTCCTCTCTCTCTCGCTTTACGTCTTCCTCTCTTTCCCCCTCTTTGAGTTGTCCTCTCTCTCTGAGTCGTCCTCTCTGAGTCGTCCTCTCTTTCTCTCTAAGTTGTCCTCTCTCTAAGTCGTCCTATTCCCGAGTCGTCCTCTCTCTCTCTGAGTCGTCCTCTCTGAGTCGTCCTCTCTCTCTGTGAGTCGTCCTCTCTGAGTCGTCCTCTCTCTCTGAGTCGTCCTCTTCCTGAGTCGTCCCCTCTCTCTGAGTCGTCCTCTCTGAGTCGTCCTCTCTCTTTCTCTCTGAGTCGTCCTCTCTCTCTCTCTCTGAGTCGTCCTCTCTGAGTCGTCCTCTCTGAGTCGTCCTCTCTCTCTAAGTTGTCCTCTCTCTAAGTCGTCCTCTTCCTGAGTCGTCCTGTCTCTCTCTCTGAGTCGTCCTCTCTGAGTCGTCCTCTCTCTCTAAGTCGTCCTCTCTCTGAGTCGTCCTCTTCCTGAGTCGTCCTCTATCTCTAAGTTGTCCTCTAAGTCGTCCTCTTCCTGAGTCGTCCTGTCTCCCTCTGAGTCGTCCTCTCTGAGTCGTCCTCTCTGAGTCGTCCTCTCTCTCTAAGTCGTCCTCTCTCTGAGTCGTCCTCTCTCTCTCTCTGAGCCATCCCCTCTCTCTGAGTTGTCGTCTCTCTCTCTCTCCGAGTCGTCCTATCGAGACGAACTCTCTGCCAGCTGAGGCGCGCGTGGTGTTTGCGGAATGGAGGAAGCTACCTGGCGGACTTTTCACGCTGAATGCAGGCCCCTTTAAAATACCAAACGGTGAGCTCACGGAATATTTGTGGCGCTCCGCACGGCTGAGATAATGCCTGCCGAGGGTCAATATCGCCGGCGAAGGCTTTCACGTCACTCGCAGCCACACGCCGCCGACGGAACGTCCAAATTCTCTCGACGGAACCCGCGGTCCAAAAGGGGTCATCGCAGCGCCACGCAGTCGCTTCCTTCCTGATTTCTTCATTCCTTGTATCGCGAAAGGAACGAACCCGTCGCGCAGTTCGGGGATAAGGCGCGACTCCGATCCGCATGCCACTTGCTTGTTTTAGCCACGGTCGCAGGGAGATGTTAACTACCTCGCGCGGTGTACAGGAGGTCATCATGGGTGCGATCCCGACCCTGACGCCTACGTGTTTGGAGTTTGCGTGTCTCTCTCCCCGTGGTCGCGTGGATTTTTCTCCTGGTCGCCCGGTTATTTGGCTGTTATACATTAACACATGATGATGAGCCCGCTTCGTTGAGCTATAATATGTGATAGCCGTGCGGCTTATGAAAAAAGAGCTACGCAGCTAAAGTGGGCTTCGCCCGGTTAAAATAAAAAAAAACAAATATATCGTTGAGTTTATTTGGAGTTTGCGTGGTCTCTCTCCACATTTCGTTGAGCTATCATTTGTGATTGCCAGGTGGTTCCTTGAAAAGTATCTACAGTGAGGCAAAAAAGTATTTGATCCCCTGCTGATTTTGTACGTTTGCCCACTGACAAAGAAATGATTAGTCTATAATTTTAATGGTAGGTTTATTTGAACAGTGAGAGACAGAATAACAACAACAAAAATCCAGAAAAACGCATTTCAAAAATTTTATCAATTGATTTGCATTTTAATGAGGGAAATGAGTATTTGAACCCTCTGCAAAACATGACTTAGTACTTGGTGGCAAAACCCTTGTTGACAATCACAGAGATCAGACGTTTCTTCTAGTTGGCCACCAGGTTTGCACACATCTGAGGAGGGATTTTGTCCCACTCCTCTTTGCAGATCTTCTCCACGTCATTAAGGTTTCGAGGCTGACGTTTGGCAACTCGAACCTTCAGCTCCCTCCACAGATTTTCTATGGGATTAAGGTCTGGAGACTGGCTAGGCCACTCCAGGACATTAATGTGCTTCTTGAGCCACTCCTTTGTTGCCTTGGCCGTGTGTTTTGGGTCATTGTCATGTTGGAATACCAATCCACGACCCATTTTCAATGCCCTGGATGAGGGAAGGAGGTTCTCACCCAAGATTTGACGGTACATGGCCCCGTCCATCGTCCCTTTGATGCGGTGAAGTTATCCTGTCCCCTTAGCAGAAAAACACCCCCAAAGCATAATGTTTCCACCTCCATGTTTGACGGTGGGGATGGTGTTCTTGGGGTCATAGGCAGCATTCCTCCTCCTCCAAACACGGCGAGTTGAGTTGATGCCAAAGAGCTCCATTTAGGTCTCATCTGATCACAACACTTTCACCCAGTTGTCCTCTGAATCATTCAGATGTTCGTTGGCAAACTTCAGACGGGCATGTATATGTGCTTTCTTGAGCAGGGGGACCTTGCGGGCACTACAGGATTTCAGTCCTTCTCGGCGTAGTGTGTTACCAATTGTTTTCTTGGTGACTATGGTCCCAGCTGCCTTGAGATCATTGACAAGATCCTCCCGTGTAGTTCTGGGCTGATTCCTCACCGTTCTCATGATCATTGCAACTCCACGAGGTGAGATCTTGCATGGAGCCCCAGGCCGAGGGAGATTGACAGTTCTTTTGTGTTTCTTCCATTTGCGAATAATCACACCAACTGTTGTCACCATCTCACCAAGCTGCTTGGCAATGGTCTTGTAGCCCATTCCAGCCTTGTGTAGGTCTACAATCTTGTCCCTGACATCCTTGGAGACCTCTTTGGTCTTGGCCATGGTGGAGAGTTTGGAATCTGATTTATTGATTGCTTCTGCGGACAGGTGTCTTTTATACAGGTAACAAGCTGAGATTAGGAGCACTCCCTTTAAGAGTGTGCTCCTAATCTCAGCTCGTTACCTGTATAACAGACACCTGGGAGCCAGAAATCTTTCTGATTGAGAGGGGGTCAAATACTTATTTCCCTCATTAAAATGCAAATCAATTGATAACACTTTTGACATGCGTTTTTCTGGATTTTTGTTGTTGTTGTTATTCTGTCTCTCACTGTTCAAATAAACCTACCATTAAAATTATAGACTGATCATCTCTTTGTCAGTGGGCGAACGTACAAAATCAGCAGGGGATCAAATACTTTTTTTCCCTCACTGTATATAGCTCGAGTGTGCCTTACCTGGTTCATAAAAAAAGAAGCGTAATCGTTTTCTTTATTAATTGAAGTAACACTCGAGACTTTGGCAGAAAAAAAAAAACGTTGTTTAGTTCACATTTTAAAGTCTAGACCACCGGCTCGACAGAGCTGAACGCGTGACCGTTGCTTATAGGTCACCGACTCATTCCACACGACATGCACGCGGGGCACAGGGGCACGAGGCGAGCTGCAAGTTCATGATGTGGAGCGGCGTTCCTCACTCATTTTCAGAGGTGGTGGGGGGGGGTGGGGGGGCACCGTCGCCGATAAGACATCTTGAGTGTGAGGTCGTGACTGTGGGTCAGAACAGAGAGCACACAGCACGCAACGACGCAGTGCCTGATCCACGAGCACGAGGGAGACATCGTCACAGCGATACGAAACCGCTGGCTCACGACGCGGTTGTCCGCGCTTGACGACCACCTGGACGTGAACATTGTGCTCGATGTGTCTCCGCATCTACAACAGCCGTAAGAAAAAAACTAAAGTAAGACGTGTGGGGGAGAGGTTTGACAGCACGACGATGACGAGGGTGGTTTTTACACTTGTGCATTGCCCGGGGGTTGCTAAAAGGTCACCCAGTGAGGGCAGCGGTCCTGGCAATGAAGACAAATCTGGCGTCGTACCCAGCCGAGAACTCAAGAGGCCAGGCTGAGCCTCGTTTGGGGGCATCAGCCTCGCGGTCATTAGGGAGGCGGTGACTGCTGCCTGCGTCGTCTAAATCGAGTAATTCGCGGTGTGTAATGTTCGACACGTGGTAAATGTTGGACCCTGACGCAGGCGGCGCACAGTGGCCTGCTCTCGCGAACGACGCCACGGGGTGCTTTTACGTCCGCTGCGAGTGAAGCGGACGGGGCGCGGGAACACAAGTCGCGCTCGTTAGACGCGCAGTATTAACCAGGGTGGCACGGCGGATTCGAACCGCAACAAACCTTCCGCTGGGCCACGTCTCCGCCACAAAACGAGGGCCCTTTTTTCAATCCATCGCTGGAGGACGGCCTCCTCCCCGACTCCACGTAGTCAGTGGGGGTGGGGTGGGTATTTAACCATACTTCACCACGCTGTGCATTTCGTGTGGGTGATGGCAAGGGAGAGTGCGTGATATACGATTCAGTGGGAGCATAGTACAGTACAGCAATGGGTTTTGCTCGCACTGCCCTCTGCTGTCCACGACGTAGCCTTTTAGCGAATCCTGAACGCCGAAGCCATTGCCCGGTGCAAATGCCGAAGCTGCCATTTAGTTCGAGGTCAGGCTAAACCGTACACCACCCTAATAAGGGCTAATGCTTACAAAAGGATTGCGGTTACTATTCTAACAGTCATGGATTTTTTTTCTCAACCGCCCCCCTCTCCCGCCGCTCACAGTACCCGCTACCACCTGTGTTTTGTATGTGGCAGGTGAACAGATAAAATCACCGTCATCATCATCACCACCACCACCACCACGGTCCATGGGGCAGATAGCCTAGAGGTGTCCACTGCACATTTCGTCATTTTGGTTTCCACTTTCCATCTGTCTTTGTGCCAATATGCACAAGTTTACCCGGCACCAGTCCATCATCGTATCGTCGCCAAGCCCGTTCTTCTGTGCGGTCTTCCTCTTATTTTCTGGTTCCTTCCAGGCTCAAAACCCTTTCTTAGCCTTTCTCTCAGTGTGATGGGTCCCGCGCTCATTGCGTGCAGAGAGAGAGAGAGAGTTGGTCGTGGTGGAAGAGGAAACTGCATTTTTTGCAGGGCGATAAGAAACACAAAAACACACACGCACACAGCGGACTCTCGCCTGGCTCAATAAAGGGCATCGGTGCAGGATTAGTGACGAGAGGGACGACCCCACGTGGCTCACCCCAATAACCCGACGGCGATGGGCGGCCACTTGCGGAAGGACAATGCCCCTGGTTGGGAGTGGAAGTGCGTGGTGCCGTATTAATAATGGCTTACGCATCGGCCCAGGCAGATGCGTGGAGCGGTAGCTGTAGAGGTCAGCGAGCTGCGCTACGAACCCGGCTATGACCCGAGTTCGATTCCCCGCTCGCGGTCGACACCGGTGACGATTATTATCTGAACCGGTCCCTGGGCTCCCCTAGGTCGACTCGGCCTCAAATGTGGTACCCGGCGCGGTGTGTAAAATGATTGCCACTTGGGGAGACAAAGGCGGCCGGGCGTGGTTGCTGGCCAGCCTCCCCATCGTGTGCCACAGTGCCGGGCCTTCATAGGTGCTGCTCGCTGACAGCACTTGCCCCAGCAGTGTGTCACAGGCGACAAGGAGCGGGGATCTTAGCCTTGTGTGCACTGTCACGAGCCATCATGCCATGAGTGACAAACGAACTCGGCTTACACAACTCGCCGGCACAGTGGTTGCCGGGACGCGAGGAAAGAAGAAGACGAAGAAGCACTGCGGAAAGCCCTCTAGTTAAAACATTTATTTTTGAAAATGTATATATTTTTTTATTGTAATCGCTGCCCTCCCACGTTAGTTGAAACCGAGCGATTAAATCAGCGAACGCTGCTGCTTTTTCATGCTCTCGTCCCCACAGGCCCGCGACAAGGAAGTGAGTTTTCGCCGTCGGTGCTAACATTTTCTTCTAAAGGTACCCGAGTTCTGGATTCGCGAGTTACATGCTGCATATTCTCGGTTCTTTCGGTTAAAGTCACGTAGAAGGGAAACAATGAAATAATAAAAATATGAAACGATAAAATTCTCACGACGTTTCGACTGCAACACAAGCAATCATCATCAGGTGTGAAAACCACAGCAAGAAAATTTGACACCTGATGATGATCGCTTATGTTGCAGTCGAAACGTCGTGATAATTTTATTGTTTTATATTTTTATTATTTTATTGTTTCCCTTCTACGTGACTTTACCGAAAGAAACGTCGTGAGAATATTATTGTGTTATTTTATTTTATCAATTATTTTATTCTCATTCTACGTGACTTTACCGAAAGAACCAAAGAAGATTTACCGAAAGAACCAATAATATGAATCCCTGCGGTCACGAAAGCTTTAAATCAAAATGTACATGCTGCATGTTTACCGATTCGCTATTCGCGGGCAGCCGGACTCCAATATTCGCGGGAGTGCGCGTCGCACCTACAGGAGGTGCGAGCAGAATGTTAACACTGTACATGTTACCACTGTACATGTTACCACTGTACATGTCACTCCTGCACATGTGAAACTGTCTGCGAAGAGGAGGCACCGCGTCCTCGGCCGTCCGCTTTGTCCTCAGTGTCGCAGTCATCCCGCTCTAAACTCGCCACTGTGCATTGTTTTTAAAAAAAAAAACTTTATAACGTACTGCACTCACTTGATACATTTAGTTTAAACGGATCGACTGTGAGGTCAGTTTAACAACAAAGTGTTTGCGGAAAGCGCTTCCCAGCGCGCTGAAAGGATAATGATTCTCGCGACGTCATCAAAACACCCGCATGCACGAGGGCTGAACGATTGATCGATTTCAAATCGAAATTTGAAACATTGCGATTAGCAAATCGCAAAGGCTGCGAATTTTTTATGATTTGAAAAGTCGTATTACTTTCTTATTTGAATTGTTAAATTTTGTATTACTATAACTTTATTTATTTAATTTAACAATTGTTCTATGATTGTTCTATTTCAATTAAGACATTTGAATAAATCCATGTTGAAAGCAGTTCATATATTTTAAGTTCTCATTCTGCATTAGAATATATACAGTGAGGGAAAAAGTATTTGATCCCTTGCTGATTTTGTACGTTTGCCCACTGACAAAGAAATGATCAGTCTATAATTTTAATGGTAGGTTTATTTGAACAGTGAGAGACAGAATAACAACAACAAAAATCCAGAAAAACGCATGTCAAAAATGTTATCAATTGATTTGCATTTTAATGAGGGAAATAAGTATTTGACCCCCTCTCAATCAGAAAGATTTCTGGCTCCCAGGTGTCTTTTATACAGCTAACGAGCGGAGATTAAGCACACTCTTAAAGGGAGTGCTCCTAATCTCAGCTTGTTACCTGTATAAAAGACACCTGTCCACAGAAGCAATCAATCAATCAGATTCCAAACTCTCCACCATGGCCAAGACCAAAGAGCTTTCCAAGGATGTCAGGGACAAGATTGTAGACCTACACAAGGCTGGAATGGGCTACAAGACCATTGCCAAGCAGCTTGGTGAGAAGGTGACAACAGTTGGTGCGATTATTCGCAAATGTAAGAAACACAAAAGAACTGTCAATCTCCCTCAGCCTGGGGCTCCATGCAAGATCTCACCTTGTGGAGTTGCAATGATCATGAGAACGGTGAGGAATCAGCCCAAAACTACACGGGAGGATCTTGTCAATGATCTCAAGGCAGCTGGGACCATAGTCACCAAGAAAACAATTGGTAACACACTACGCCGTGAAGGACTGAAATCCTGCAGCGCCCGCAAGGTCCCCCTGCTCAAGAAAGCACATATACATGCCCGTCTGAAGGTTTCCAATGAACATCTCAATGATTCAGAGGACAACTGGGTGAAAGTGTTGTGGTCAGATGAGACCAAAATGGAGCTCTTTGGCATCAACTCAACTCGCCGTGTTTGGAGGAGGAGGAATGCTGCCTATGACCCCAAGAACACCATCCTCACCGTCAAACATGGAGGTGGAAACATTATGCTTTGGGGGTGTTTTTCTGCTAAGGGGACAGGACAACTTCACCGCATCAAAGGGACGATGGACGGGCCTATGTACCGTCAAATCTTGGGTGAGAACCTCCTTTCTTCAGCCAGGGCATTGGAAATGGGTCGTGGATGGGTATTCCAGCATGTCAATGACCCAAACACACGGCCAAGGCAACAAAGGAGTGGCTCAGGAAGAAGCACATTAAGGTCCTGGAGTGGCCTAGCCAGTCTCCAGACCTTAATCCCATAGATGATCTGTGGAGGGAGCTGAAGGTTCGAGTTGCCAAACGTCAGCCTCGAAACCTTAATGATTAAGAGGAGATCTGCAAAGAGGAGTGGGACAAACTCCCTCCTGAGATGTGTGCAAACCTGGTGGCCAACTACAAGAAACGTCTGACCTCTGTGATTGCCAACAAGGGTTTTGCCACCTAGTACTAAGTCATGTTTTGCAGACGGGTCAAATACTTATTTCCCTCATTAAAATGCAAACCAATTTATAACATTTTTGACATGCGTTTTTCTGGATTTTATTGTTGTTATTCTGTCTCTCTGTTCAAATAAACCTACCATTAAAATTATAGACTGATCATTTCTTTGTCAGTGGCGAAACGTACAAAATCAACAGGGGATCAAATACTTTTTTCCCTCACTGTAGAGCAGTTCATATTTTGATGGTATCATGTGGCAATGCTCTATCACGTGTTTTAAATCTATTACACAGTGAATATTGAACTGAAGCTTGACTTTAATTTTTTTTTATCTCAAATCAAATCGCAATATCTGTCAGAAAAATCGCAATTAGATATTTTCCCCAAATCGTTCAGCCCCAGCATGCAACTCCAGGGGAGTCGTCCTCCTCCATTACTCACCATCGTCGTCGTCAAATCATCATCATCGTTGTCGTCGTGAAAAGTAATACAAAAAACCCCACAAACGTAGTTCTTTATACACTCATGTATTTACAGTCGATCATCAATTATCCGGCTTCAAACATTATCCAGCGGTCCCGGGTCCGTGATCGGCACCGTTGTAAATACTGCACGTGTGTACATTTTTTCACGACTAATAAGTGGCGTTAAATTTTGATTTAAAGCTTTCGTGACAGCAGGGATTCATATTCTTGGTTCTTTCGGTAAAGTCACGTAGAAAGGAAACAGTAAAATAATAAAAATATAAAACAATTAAATTCTCACGACGTTTCGACTGCAACACAAGCAATCATCATCAAGTGTAGTTCACACCTGATGATGATTGCTTGTGTTGCAGTCGAAACGTCGTGAGAATTTTATTGTTTTATATTTTTATTAATTTATTGTTTCCCTTCTACGTGACTTTACCGAAAGAACCAAGAATAAGTGGCATTAAGTAAAAAAAAGGAAATATACACGGTGCGATCCGGTAAAAAGTTGCATTGTAATACGACGTTCACTGGACCGTCCGGATTAGGACGCTGCATCGGTCCGGCGATCGTCAAAAACAATCATGTTGTAGTTGAAACGAGAGCGTAAATAGTTCGTAGTAATACCACATCACCCCATGATGCCGAGTCGTCGATATAGGAGGGGTAAGTAGGGTAGGGTAAACGCAGTATTTTTTTTTACAATTAGATAATTATTTTCTGCGCTGTTCATACGTTTATTTATGTCAATTTCACACCGTAAACAAATGTTAAAAACAAAACCCAACAACAAAAAAACACGTACACAACACCTAAAAACGTGTTATCCAAGAATGTGCAAAAATAAGCTATTTAAAAAAAATTATGATTCGTGATGATATCCGGCATTTTTTTTTTAAATCCGGCGTCTCCTTTCCCCCCTCGAAAATCGCCGATTAATCGATCATCTACAGTGCTCTCGTCAATGTTGTTGTTATGTTTCGTTGTTTGGGTGTAATTGTCCGCGGTCCCTATCGCAACCCCCACCCACATGTTCACTCGTACCAGGAACGTAACCCCATTTCCCCCATTGGAACAGCAGCCGTTTCTGCATTCGCGAATTCTGCCTTCGCGAGCGTTTTTAAGAACGTAACCGTCGCGGACAGAGAGAGAGAGAAGGTTGAACATGGATAGAGAGAGAGAGACAGACAAAGTATAACACGTGGTCGTAGTGGTTGGCTTTCGTGACCAATATCCATAATAGAGGTTATTTTGGGTTTAATCGCTGAAATGTAAATGTGTCATTAAACTCGCCACCACCCGACACAGCCGATTGGTAAGGGTTGTGTCACGTAAACAAAACATGCTAATTCGTTACTAGCACAGCACACCGGTGTGTTGAAAATTACTGGCGAAACGTCACGATATTCCGAATTGTAAATGTCGGTTTATTCTCCGACACACACCGGTTGGTGCTGTTCTGTTTACACGGCAAACATAACCAATCGGCTGTGTCGGGTGGTGGCGGGTTTAACGACACATTTATATTTACCTCTATTATATAGAGAGAAGGGTTTACCGTATTACCATGTTGTTGTTGTTACATGTAAGCCAGCCGGGACTGCACCTATGCGGTAATAGCTCACTTATTTTACTGGTAGGAACGAAGTTGTAAACTGAGTGTACCAGCCTGCAATAGATTAATGTGTCCGTCCGTCCGTCCCCTTTCAATACTTTAACGAAGTGAAATCTCGTGCTGTTGGGGTGTAAAAATAAAATTGCCCAAAATTCCAATGTTCCTACCAGCCCACCCTGCAGGGACCTGTTTTGCACGGAATAACGACCTCGCGCAAGAAGAAACTCCTCCAGCATTTACCGGGGGGGGGGGAGGGGGGGGTGCAGGTTCCGATTCATTACTTCGCGGGGGGGTTTTACATTTTTGTTTGAGACGCAAAATAAGTTCCGTGTATGCGCGGAAAAAAACGTTCTCTGGAAAAAAATCGATCGTTGCAAACAACGTGCCCGGTAAATATATGCAAATATGGCAACGTTGAGCCAACGTTACGTTGGCACGTGGTTGGAATCGTTGGGCCAACGTTGAGCCAATGTTACGTTGGCACGTGGTTGGAATCGTTGGACCAACGTTGGACCAAAGTTACGTTGGCACGTGGTTGGAATCGTTGGGCCAACATTGAGCCCACGTTACGTTGGCACGTGGTTGGAATCGTTGGACCAACGTTGAGCCAACGTTACGTTGGCACGTGGTTGGAATCGTTGGACCAACGTTGGACCAAAGTTACGTTGGCACGTGGTTGGAATCGTTGGGCCAACGTTGAGCCCACGTTACGTTGGCACGTGGTTGGAATCGTTGGACCAACGTTGGACCAAAGTTACGTTGGCACGTGGTTGGAATCGTTGGACCAACGTTGAGCCAACGTGACGTTGCCACGTGGTTGGAATCGTTGGACCAACATTGAGCCAACGTGACGTTGGCACGTGGTTGGGACCGTTGGACCAACGTTGGACCAAAGTTCCATGTTCACTAGGGGGTGTTCTACTCGCAATGCGGATTAAAATAGCATACAGTACGTCCTTTAATTCCCACCTATGTGAGCCCACGATCTATCCACTGCTAGATGAAGCTATACCCCCCCCCTCCCCATCTCGTCGCCATGCCTCACGGTCCTTCGACGCATCCTCTTTACACGGTGCAGTAATTCTATCGCAAACGATGTTGTCATTTGGGATTCCGTTAATGGAGTTGAAAGTTGGCAATGTACGCCGCGCATGTCGGATGCTGTCCAAATGTAAAAAAACACACCTTCCCCAAACAAAAAAACATTCGCTGGATGAATCACACCGCACGAATCCAGAAGCAGTTCGAGATAACATTCCAGATAGAAACACGGAAACGTTACCCAACCTACACGAATTAATGCCCCGTGGGACTGCCACCAGTGTTAGGGGCCGTACGTAAATGACGTCACGCACCTAGGGTGGTGGTGGGGGGGGGGTCAGACATTTGTGACGATGTGTGTGACGAGGGAGGGGTGGGGTTTGAGAAATGTGACGTCACATCAAAATGCGCAACTTTAAATAAATATAGACAACACGTTCTACTTAATTAAATAGACTTTTTAATACATGTTTTCTCCTGCAACATCAGAGTGCAGCGCCACATTAAATACTCACTACAATGACAATAGTTTAAAGCGATTTGAAGCATGTTTTATTTTGGGGGGGGGAGGCAGAGCTTTGTGACGTCATATTTGAGGGGCGGGGTCTGACTTTTTGTGACGCCGTGTGACGACGGGGGGGGGGGGTCAAGAATCGTCCAAAATCGCGTGACGTCATTTATGGACGGCCTCTTACTGAATTCGCCATTTAATATTCGAGTGATAGTCTGAAGCTTGGTCAGCGGTAAAGCTGTGGAATCGGAGTCCAGTCCGCGTCTGTGGGATTCATCTGAAGTCGTTCTCTTGGTCGAGTCGACTCAATCAGCCACCGAGACCACTCTGAGTTGTTAGACGTTTGTGTGAGGACGACTCGGGGTGACTTGGGGAGACGCGGGGTGACTTGGGGAGACACAGGGAGACACACGGATACACAGGGAGACTCAGTGAGCCACGGGGAGACTCAGTGAGCCACGGGGAGACACAGGAAGACACACGGATACATAGGGAGACACAGGAAGACACACGGATACACAGAGAGACACAGGGAGACACAGGGAGCCACGGGGAGACACAGGAAGACACACGGATACACAGAGAGATACGGGGAGACCCAGGGAGACACACGGATACACAGAGAGACACAGGGAGACACAGTGAGCCACGGGGAGACACAGGAAGACACACGGATACATAGGGAGACACAGGAAGACACACGGATACACAGAGAGATACGGGGAGACAGGGAGACCCAGGGAGACACACGGATACATAAACTGAGAAAGCCATAGAGAGGTAAGAGTCTTGCGTGATACAGGGACTCCTTAACTTACGAACATGTGACTTACGAACTTTCAGTGATACGAAAAAACAAGTTCATATGTCCAGTTGCCTGTTCGAACCGAGAGGTTTAAGTTCAACCGCCGTTGCAATAGATGGCGGTGGTGGCGTCTACATCTGCAGAACGTGAAGAACCAGTGGCATCTACATCCACAGGAGATGATACAACTTTTAAAGCCATTCCCTCTGTTCCGTGTACACGCCGTACAACATGTTTGGAATCGACAGGAGTAAAGTTGTACTTGCGAACAAAATCGACTTACGAACAGACCTCCGGAACCGAACTCGTTCGTAAGCAGAGGAGTCCCCGTACAGTGGCGTACAGCGAATATCAAAAGTACCACGTTTGACCTTCCTCAATGCCCTGCAGTCTCTGGTCACATGAGTCAACTTCGTTCACCGCCTCCCCCCCCGCTCACTCAAAACTCCTTGTCATCATGTGTCTCGCCACAGTCGGTGGTGGCCTTTTTGCCGGGTCGTCACGCTCGGTTGTAGCCGAGTAAGCCAAGAGAAGGACAGTGTGCCCGTTGCGGGCGCGCGTGCCCCGACCTTGTCGAGTCAACACGATTAGGTCGACTCTCGTTTGCCCGTTTAATGACCTATCGTTTTCGGAGACCATCCCATCCCCCTCCCCCCACCCCGAGGGTGATAATCGAGTCAGACGGTGTGCGGCGTTGATGACGAACGCGTCTTTCGTTCCGTCACGTCATCGTGCGCCAAATAAAAATAATAATCATGATCATTAAAATCGACGGCAAGACGTTTGCAGCGTGCGCGGTGACGTCACAAGCGCGGCCTTCACTCGTCACGTGCAAGGGAGGAGGGGGAGGGGTCAGCGTTCGTGACGTATGTCAGGCGAATGTCAACTTAATTCGGACGCATCAGTCAAAAGCAATTTTCTATTCTAGATTTGAAGCTTTCGTGACTGCAAGGAATCCATACTCTTTGGTTCTATTCGGTAAAGTCACGTAGGTGACTTTAGCAGTTTTCTTCTTCTTGTTCTTTCGTATGGCATCTTATCTTAACGGGATTTACCAAGCGCCCTAAGCAAGGCGCTCTACGTGAGAACCAACGACGGCGCAACATGGCGCGTGCGTGCGTGAATGTAATGGTGACGGGATGAGGTGAGTGAAATAAACGAGAGGAAGCGATGGGGCCAAAATCTGTGACATTGATGACGGTTAATGATAATGAATGGATATATATGTGGGTGACGTTGAAGATTGATGGCCATACAATGAGAATATGAAGAGGGGACAGTGACGGTGGTGGTTGTGAGGGCGAGATGGAGGTGAGCGAGGGAAAAATGAGTGAGTTTTGAATGTCAGCAAACGTTTGTGTAGTTGAATGTTAAGGCCCTTCAACCAATCCAAGGCAGCAGTAGACGCTGCATGGATTGTATCGATGATGTCATAGTTGAATGTTAAGGTCCTTCAACCAATCCAAGGCAGCAGTAGATGCTGCATGGATTGTATAGATGATGTCATAGTTGAATGTTAAGGCCCTTCAACCAATCCAAGGCAGCAGTAGATGCTGTATGGATTGTATTGATGATGTCATAGTTGAATGTTAAGGTCCTTCAACCAATCAAAGCGGCAGTAGACGCTGTGTGGATTGTATCGATGATGTCATAGTTGAATGTCAAGGTCCTTCAACCAATCCAAGGCAGCAGTAGATGCTGTATGGATTGTATTGATGATGTCATAGTTGAATGTTAAGGTCCTTCAACCAATCAAAGCGGCAGTAGACGCTGTGTATGGATTTCACCGATACCGCCAGGGTGTGCAGGCGGTCTCCCGTTTGCGACGGTTCAGATAACGCCGCTCGGTTTCGATCTGCGACGGATCTTCCGATGCAACTCTGAACGCATTCGAACAGTCTGATTTCCCACGTGACTTAGCGTGGATATTCTGTTAATTCTCAAAGTGGTTGTGTGTGTTTGTTTTACGCTCGATTAAACCTCGTTAAATAAGGCCGCTAAAAGGCGGGGGGAAAAAAACACAACAACAACCGCCATTCACCACGAAGTGGCGGTGACGTCACCACGACTCTTGTGCCAGGCCATGTGCACCTTGAGGCCACGTGAAGTGTCGAACGCCCGCTGGCAGGAGGTCACGGGGCAGACCCAGCTGCCACGGGTCGACTGACTGAGATGACCGAGATGACTGGCTGATGCACCACCTGTGCCCCCTACTGTGCCAACACACACACATACACACACCGGCAAGTGACGTTTCTGCTGTTTCTAGTCTGTGGGAAGCAGGATCTGATATACGACGATCCAATTTACGATGGCCTCCCCCCCCCAAAGTAACGCGTAGGGTAGTAAAAGCGGTGACCCGTCTGTTCAATTTGAGTTTATTTTGAATTACCCCGTGGGCCAAAAAGCTCTTAAAACGGGTTCCCCTCAACAAAAAAACATCACCGCTTATCCGACAAACGCAACAAGTCACGGTAAAATACATCAACAGCAAACATGAACAGATGAGCGGAAAAAAATAGCAACTCATCATCGCACGGTACAGTTTTTTTTTAATCAAATAAAACGTAAGTTAAATATAGGTTATCATCAAACAGCACGCTTTATCTCCATATAAAAACATGCGTCGCTAATTTAAATCTGCCATATTAATTGTAACGCAGATACGGCCCAAAACACGATGGGCATTAACCCAAGGGACTCGCCCTCGCCTCTCGCGCACCTTCGAGGACCGCTGCTTTCCCTCTCGGTTCGCGGGTCACCGCCCGCGTGAACTTTTTCCACCGAGGGCTCGTGGTGTGTGTGCGCGTGTTTGGGGGGAGGGCGGGGGGCCCCCACGCGGTCACACTTCCATTCATGCAACGCTGTAGGGCCGATGCGGTGTGTGGGGTTGGGGCGGAGGACGAGGAGGAGGAGGGAGGAGGAGGCGAGGAGGAGGAGGAGGGCGGGAGAGGCAGCGTGCTGAGCTGGGCGGTGGTGCTGGTTGGTTAGTGGGCGGTTTCGGAGGTGATGGGACGGTCCCGACTCTTTTGCCCTAAACTCGTTTGCCTACCTCCGGCTTGTCAACACACGCCGGCTGGCCGCCCTCCCTCCGAGGATTAAAAGCGGCAGCAGTTTGGTGACATGAAGGAGCCTCCGTGAAACTTTACACTGCGGCCGTGCTGATAGAATTCTACTCTCTCCGTCGTCATCGTCGTTGTGGTGGTGGTGGTGCGACGCTCTGTGTGTAAACACACGCACACGCGCGATTGTGTGCGCGTGTGTTACTCGTCACAAGTCACACGTGGCGGGAGGAGAGGGGAGGGGGGTAAGTTGTCTTTATTTATTCGTTCCAGTTTTCGTGCCCGACAGCTCGTTTTACGCTCTCGCGTCGAGCGCGTTCGCGTCTCGAGTGCAACGCTTCCGTGACGCTTTGTGCGCGGAGGAAGAAGCAGACGGAGGGACAAACCCAAAGAAAAAAAGATTGCTGCTTTTGGCCGATGCGTGCCGAATTGAAGTTGGCATTCGCCTGGCGCCTGTCGCGAACCGTTCACGCGGGCCGTGGCGAGTTCAGGCCCCACCGGTGTCGGCGTCGCGGCGTGCAGGTTGCGTTCAATGTCGTGCTGGCG
The DNA here is from genome assembly GCF_048934315.1 of Petromyzon marinus. Taxonomy (NCBI): domain Eukaryota; kingdom Metazoa; phylum Chordata; class Hyperoartia; order Petromyzontiformes; family Petromyzontidae; genus Petromyzon; species Petromyzon marinus. The sequence continues at coordinate 9,485,628 of NC_133721.1, read as the reverse complement.
AGTTTAATGATATCTATATTTGACGCAACGTGACACTTGGGGGGGTTTTTGTTGTTCACCCTTTTAAACTAACATATCTATCCCGTCGACAATCGTGCAGTGACGCCGTCGTCACAACGCTGTTAAAATGCAACGACCAAAAAAAAATGAAATATATTTCCGGCGAAGTTTTTTTGGTCAATGTTAAAGTGCGGGTGGAGTGGCTTTGGGTTGACCCTTTCCAGGTCGAGGCATTGATTGACTCGAGCCAAGCGATGGTGACGGCAAAAGGTTTCTTGACGCCGAGCGTAGAGAGAACGAGAGAGACGCTCAACTGTTTGGCATGCGTACGTCTGTCCGCACGCCACACAGCTCACGCGAAAAATGGCAACAGACGGAGTGGACCCCAGTTTCCAGTATGTTCGACGTGTAGCTTTGAACTTTATTTCGTAACTTAAGCCAAAGCCGCGCTTGCGAGAAAAAAAAAATCTCTCGCTTCTAGAACCACGGTCAAGGGCAAAAATGATTTTGAAAAAAAAAAAGGATTAAAGCCAAGCGAAGTTGGGCGAGCTGATCCTGTCAAACCAGTTGTGTCGTTGCCGCATCGCCGTCTCTCTGTGTGGCCTCCTGAGCCGTGACGAGCAGCAGGTGACAGCGGCAGAGCCGGGAAGTCCATTGGAGACACGTGCTGTCGTGGGGGGGCATTCCCATATCCCACCTCGGGATATAGGAAGTTCTGTAGAACCCCCTTAGAAGGGGGTATTTGGTTTACGCTTCCACGCAGGCCTGTATGCATTTACTGTAATGTTGAACTTCTTTTGCACCGTACGTAGCCAAGCGTGCTCGTCGGAGGTGCGGGGGGAAGGGCAACAAACTAAACACAACAAAAATAAATTCTGAAGAAATTAGTTTGTCAATCTAGATGATGATTTTAAAAGCGCTTAGCTCCGGTTGTCTTCCAATATCGGAAGGAAGAGCGTTCCAGACGGCCGCGGAAGCGCGTCTGAATGCGCGCCATGTGGTAACCTGCCGATCGACACGAAGCGAACGCAATAATAATAATAATGATGATTAATTATAATAATAGTTTACAATGCTTTGTCACTCCACCGTTGGCTGAAGTGTTTTTGATGCCGTGTCGAGTCATGACCATATTTCACCGTGCTGGTTATTGCAGGTTGGTAACGCAAGGACCGATTCAGTTATCACGTACCACTGATGTTCGCCGCCAATCGAGCTAAGTAAGGTGACTCAAGTTTAGAGTGCAGTGCGCTAACCGCTGTGCCACAACTCCACCCAGCAGTGTACAAAGGGGGGGGTGGATTTCGGTGTTGGATTAACAGTACAGTAGGAGTGTGACATTTTCACCATTGCTAATTTTACACATTTGATTGAAGTTCAGTCACCCTGAGTGGTGTCAATTATAGGGCAGTGTCCGTAGTAGGCCCTCAAAATATCTGGCTAGTCCATGGGTGGGGTGCACCAGTATATGTGGGTTTTTTTTAAATTTTACAACCTCAGTTACTTTCATGGATGCCAAATTTAGCCCATGTTTAGCTTGCCGTCGGCCACGGCTAACATCATATTATCAGAGTATAGACGTTGTTGCAGAGCGTCACGCTTTCACAATCGCTGAATCTCTGCACTGGTAAACTTTTTCAGCTTTGGGGAGTTAGACAAAAACATAACAATCGATTTTTTAAAATTCTTTTTAGTAGCCTCCCCCTTCCCCCCCCCCCAAAAAAAGCCCCTTTCTGTAACACGCGGAAAAACGGGGTTCATCCGCTGGCGTTAATTTCAGGGAACACGCGTCAGAGGCGGCGGCGGGAGGTCAAGTTTGAAATGAGTGGCGTGGACGACGTGGGTCGCGTAGGGCGGCATTGATGACACGGGCGGCATTGGGTGGCATGGGCGGTTGGCCCACGGGGCATTGTGCTCGGGGCACTGCCGAGATCCTGGCCCAGAATCCCAGAATGTCCGAGGCGGCAGCGGAGTCTCAAGCTTGACGGCCACCGCTTTGCGCACCAACAAAGTGGGGGGGGGGGGGGGGGACGTCAGCCCGCGTCAACCCGCGGATCTTTAAGGGCCGCTCCGTGACGTTGTGCTACATTGATGACCCCCGGCGCCGGCTCGTGTTCACGTTGCGGCGTGGCTCTTGAAATGTTGAGGGTTTTTATTTTAATTTTTTCTTTTATTTTTGTTTAACCGAATTCGAAAGGAAAAACCACCCTGTCTCGTTATTTTATGTTTCCGGCCCCTGGCCAACAAAGACGTTGTTACTGCAGTGACTGGACAGGGTGATCCAGAAGTCATGTGACCACCCCCTCCCCCGCCACCCCCTCACAATTAATAGACCCCTAACATTAATTTTTCCTTCGTATATTCATTTCCGTTTTAAATAATTAAATGGGGTGGTGGTGGGGGGGTCACAATACATCTGGACCATCCTGTACAGTATTGAAAATATCCAGCAGTGCAGTATTAGGAAGTGGGGTTAGCGGTGGAGGGAGCGGTGGTGCCGCGCCGGGAGCACTGCGGCGATGAGCCCCGTGACAAAAGGTTCGACGGCACATTCGTCAATGCAATTTGAGTGACAATTAAAACAAATACGCGATAGGAGACGTTTCGGGCAATGGACCTTATTTATAGTTGTTGCCCCGCATCCACGTCAGCCACGCGAACGTTTAAGGTGGCAAAGGAAGAGCCCCCCCGTGGAATGCGAGGTTCGATTCCTCGAGGTTCGATTCCTCGACCACGGCGAGCGGCAAAAGTGGCGAGGCGGTAGCCGGACCGGCCCCTGCCTGGGCAACATCCCTCGCGGGGCCCCCACCGGTGGTGGTGGTGGTGGGGTGGGGGTGGTGGTGGGGTGGTGGTGGTGGTGGTGGGGGGGGGTGGTGGGGGGGTGGTGGTGGTGGGGTGGTGGTGGGGGGGTGGTGGTGGGGTGGTGGTGGTGGGGTGGTGGTGGGGTGGTGGTGGGGTGGTGGTGGTGGTGGGGTGGTGGTGGTGGTGGTGGGGGGGGGGTGGTGGTGGTGGTGGGGTGGTGGTGGGGTGGTGGTGGGGTGGTGGTGGTGGTGGTGGGGTGGTGGTGGTGGTGGTGGGGTGGTGGTGGTGGTGGTGGGGGGGGGGTGGTGGGGGGGTGGTGGTGGTGGGGTGGTGGTGGTGGTGGGGTGGTGGTGGGGTGGTGGTGGGGTGGTGGTGGTGGTGGGGTGGTGGTGGTGGTGGTGGGGGGGGGTGGTGGTGGTGGTGGGGTGGTGGTGGGGTGGTGGTGGGGTGGTGGTGGGGTGGTGGTGGTGGTGGTGGGGTGGTGGTGGTGGTGGTGGGGTGGTGGTGGTGGTGGTGGGGGGGGGTGGTGGTGGGGTGGTGGTGGTGGGGGGGTGGTGGGGTGGTGGTGGGGGGTGGTGGTGGTGGTGGTGGGGTGGTGGTGGTGGTGGGGGGGTGGTGGTGAGGTGGTGGTGGTGGTGGTGGTGGTGGGGGGGTGGTGGTGAGGTGGTGGTGGTGGTGGTGGGGTGGTGGTGGTGGTGGTGGGGTGGTGGTGGTGGGGTGGTGGTGGTGGTGGGGTGGTGGTGGTGGTGGTGAGGGTGGTGGTGGTGGTGGTGAGGGTGGTGGTGGGGTGGTGGTGGTGGTGGTGGTGGGGTGGTGGTGGGGGGGTGGTGGTGGGGTGGTGGTGGTGGTGGTGGGGTGGTGGTGGTGGTGGTGGGGTGGTGGTGGTGGGGTGGTGGTGGTGGGGTGGTGGTGGGTTAGTGGTGGTGGGTTAGTGGTGGTGATGCTGGGTTGGTGGTGGTGGGGTGGTGGTGGAGGTTAGCCTCGGGCAAGCGTTGAGGGCGAGGGCATCGTGACACGCAGCCGCCCCGCGAACTTCGTTCAACTTCAGCAGGGCAGGGCAACGACGGAGTCTCAGACACACGAACTTAAAAGTGACTCGCTCCCCTCCCTCGATGTGTCACAGCTCCCCCCCACCGCCCCCCACCGCCCCCCACCGGCCCCCCACCGCCCCCACCTTAGAGTTGTCAAAAGAAGTAGCAACAAGAAGGGAAAAACGGGTCCCACTGATCTTCGTTGGGCCCTTCAAATATTTCCACAGTGTCCACTCACGGTTGCACGGCGCACGGGGCTACTTTAATGTTGTGGGGGATTTAACAACAACATCAACAAAAATAACAACAACACGTTTTACCTCTTCCATCCTGGTTCCCGATTGGTGCGCGTGAGTAATTTCTCAAGCCCATTCACTTGCGTGGAGGGTATCCATCCGTCCATTTTTTTGTTGTCGCAGTTTAGACCAAAAACCCAGAAATATTTATGAGTCTTTTATCACAAAAAGCCATAACTGCGGTGTCCCAGCAAATATGCTTCGGCCCAAATTACCGGTGCAGGATCTCGGCACGAATCCATTCCTACCGTCACCCTAGCACAGATGCCACTTCTCCGAACTGTACCTGGTTTACTGTACCTTGCCAAACCCGGACAAGTGCCAACGTGTCTACACTGAGCGATTCTCACAATGGTGGTCGTGGTGGTGGTGATGATGATGATGAAGAGGTTATTCAGAGCAGATCCGTGCAAGAATTGCACCAGCCGGCTATGTTGAACTTCTTTCGCGCGCGGTACGGAGCCAACCGTGCCAATCGGAGGTGATGGAGAGGTGGGGTGGCATCGGTGACCCTGGCTCTGTAAAGGGCCTCTTGAAAAAATGTAAAGAGGCATTTTGTGATTTGCAACCGTGACGTAGCGCTTAGCGATCTGCGTTGTGAACCCAGCGACCCCGAGTTCGATTTCCGCTCACGGCCAACATCGGCGGCGATTATCTGACCCGGTCCTGGGCCTCCCCTAGGTCGACTCGGCCTCAAATGTGTACCTGGTTGCGGTGTGTAATCATCGCCACTGGGGAGACAAAGGCGGCCGGGCGTAGCGTTGGCCAACCCCACCCTCTCTGGTGCCACTAGACGACAGCCCTTGCCCCAACAGTCCGTTAAGGCTACACGGGGGATCTAGTAGCATGGGATCGAGTGTAAGCCATGAATTTGGACTCCCCCGCCCCGCTCCGCTCCCCCCATGTCCAATTCATCCCCGGCTCCTGGAGCCCTCTCCACCGCCTGCACACTCGACAGCTACACCAGGCGCGGGTGACTGACAGGGGAAGCTTTTGCTCTGTTGCTGTAAAAGCGCAATCGGGGGAGGCAGAGAGTCAACACGTGTGGTCGCGTGTTTGAGACAGGGGAGGGCTCCTCCCTGGGGCTAACACGCGCGCGCCACGCACGTACAGCGAATATAAAACAAATCAACGGTGACGCCTAAACGTACCGGCAACGTTGTCGCCAAGGAGCGTAAACTATCATCAAGGGAACTTCGCTCATCCTCGCAGCAGCAGCAGAAGCAGCAGCGGCGGGGGCTTTTGGCTGCTGGCTTTGGAACAAAGACGGTGGTCACCGCATCGCGTGGCGCTTTCAGATGCGCTTCTGCGGCCGTCTGGAACGCTCTTCCTTCTGACAGTGGAAAGCCAGTGGAGCTTTGCACATTTAAATCACCTAAGATTGAAAACTCGTTTATTTAGAACTGCTTTTTGTGTTTAGTTTGTTCTCTTACCCCCGCGCCTCCTATTAGCACGTTTAGGATACGTGCGGTGCGAAATAAGTTCAACATACAAAGATCCCCCGTATAGCCTTAACAGACTGTTGGGGCAAGTGCTGTTAGTGAGCACCTAATGAAGTCCGGCACAGCACACGAGGAGGTGGGTGGACAGCACCACGTCCGACCGCATTTGTCTCCCCAGTGGCGATGTTTACACACCGCACCAGGTTACTCATTTGAGGCTGAGTCGACCTAGGGGAGGCCTAGGACCGGTTCGGATAATCGTCACCGGTGTTGGCCGTGAACGGGAATCGAACTCGGGTAGCCGGGTTCGTAGCGCAGTGCGCTAACAGCCACACTACCGCCCCTCCCACCACCACACACGCACACGTGGATTGTACTGATTATCATAACGCACGCGGCTTGACAGTTGACATTCATTTGAAATTCACAGCCACGTTTGGCTACTGATGCCATGATGAATAATTCACGAATACAGTATTTTTTGTAACTGTGCAGAATTAAACAATCATAACATATGGCCGCTGTGCATCGGTGCCCTAGACAAAGCAGGGTTTATTTTTGGAACGTTGTAATTAATGATCACAAATCGATATTTGCTTAATTATTGGCCTGCTTAACTTTTCTTGCCTAATTCTTATATTTGTTGTTGTTGTTGATGGGAACTTGCGTGTGTTGGGGTAAAACTTGGGTGTCCCTCCCCTCCCATTTGCTCTCTATTTTGAGTTTGCGTGTCTCTCTCTCCGTGCTCGCGTGGATTTTTCTCTGGGCACTCCGGTTTTCCCCTCCACATTTAGACACGTGCGTTTAGAGGATTTGGACTTCTAAAATGTGCTACATAGCTCAAGCGGGCCTGACCTGGTAAGATAACAAAAATTGTTTAGTTTTAGTTTAGGATACGCCCGTGAGGAGGTCCTTCTGCCAGCGTCGTCGTGAGCAAGCCACTGCAAGAAGGGCTGCCCCTCGGCCTTTACAGCCCCCTTGTGTGACTGCCCGTTTGAGATGGTCATCTTAACAACGCGCCTTTGTTTTTGTTTTTCTTTCCCGTTGCAAACTTTCAGTTTCGGACGGTGGCGACGGCGGCGATTCTTGCGCCAACCCCTCAGTAACCGGGGGGGTGGGGGGAGGAGGGGGCGGAGGGGGGGGGCAAGAACAAACCAAAAGCGAACGAACCGAACCCCACTCTCCCTCCCCCCCCTCCCCACCAAAAAAAAAAGAACGAACGAAAACCCGGTTTTTGAAAGACAATAAAAACACGCGAGCAAGCCGTGGAAACGCAGCCAAGCAGCAGCAGCTACAGCTTTGTTTGTGAGTTGGCGAGAGGCGCGAGCGAGTGGGAGGCGCGCTTGGGAGACACGAGCGATGTCCAGCCGGCGGGTGAAGAGGGACGCCTCCTTCACGGGGCACAGGGACCGCATGTCGCTCCGCCGTGACGCCGTCGTGCCCTCCGTGGTGCTCTGCTCCGACGTGAGTACGCTGAGTTGTTCCGCGAGTACGCTGAGTTGTTCCGCGAGTACGCTGAGTTGTTCCGTGAGTACGCTGAGTTGTTCCGCGAGTACGCTGAGTTGTTCCGTGAGTACGCTGAGTTGTTCCGTCAGTACGCTGAGTTGTTCCGCGAGTACGCTGAGTTGTTCCGTGAGTACGCTGAGTTGTTCCGCGAGTACGCTGAGTTGTTCCGCGAGTACGCTGAGTTGTTCCGTGAGTACGCTGAGTTGTTCCGTCAGTACGCTGAGTTGTTCCGCGAGTACGCTGAGTTGTTCCGTCAGTACGCTGAGTTGTTCCGTGAGTACGCTGAGTTGTTCCGTGAGTACACTGAGTTGTTCCGTGAGTACGCTGAGTTGTTCCGTGAGTACGCTGAGTTGTTCCGTGAGTACACTGAGTTCCGCGAGTACGCTGAGTTGTTCCGTGAGTACACTGAGTTATTCCGCGAGTACGCTGAGTTGTTCCGTGAGTACGCTGAGTTGTTCCGCGAGTACACTGAGTTGTTCCGTGAGTACACGGAGTTGTTCTGTCAGTACACTGAGTTGTTCCGTGAGTACGCTGAGTTGTTCCGTGAGTATGCTGAGTTGTTCCGTGAGTACACTGAGTTGTTCCGTGAGTACACTGAGTTGTTCCGTGAGTACACTGAGTTGTTCCGTGAGTACACTGAGTTGTTCCGTCAGTACGCCGAGTTGTTCCGCAAGTACACTGAGTTGTTCCGTCAGTACACTGAGTTGTTCCGTGAGTACGCTGAGTTGTTCCGTGAGTACGCTGAGTTGTTCCGTCAGTACACTGAGTTCCGTGAGTACGCTGAATTGTTCCGCGAGTACGCTGAGTTGTTCCGACAGTACACTGAGTTCCGTGAGTACACTGAGTTGTTCCGTCAGTACGCTGAGTTGTTCCGTGAGTACGCTGAGTTGTTCCGTCAGTACACTGAGTTGTTCCGTCAGTACACTGAGTTGTTCCGTGAGTACACTGAGTTGTTCCGTCAGTACACTGAGTTGTTCCGTCAGTACACTGAGTTGTTCCGTGAGTACGCTGAGTTGTTCCGTCAGTACGCTAAGTTGTTCCGTCAGTACGCTGAGTTGTTCCGCGAGTACGCTGAGTTGTTCCGTGAGTACACTGAGTTGTTCCGCGAGTACACCGAGTTGTTCTGTCAGTACACTGAGTTGTTCCGTGAGTACACGGAGTTCCGTGAGTACGCTGAGTTGTTCCGTGAGTACGCTGAGTTGTTCCGCGAGTACGCTGAGTTGTTCCGTCAGTACGCTGAGTTGTTCCGTGAGTACGCTGAGTTGTTCCGTGAGTACACTGAGTTGTTCCGCGAGTACGCTGAGTTGTTCCGTGAGTACGCTGAGTTGTTCCGCGAGTACACTGAGTTGTTCCGTGAGTACACTGAGTTGTTCCGTGAGTACACGGAGTTGTTCCGTCAGTACACTGAGTTCCGTCAGTACACTGAGTTGTTCCGTGAGTACGCTGAGTTCCGTGAGTACGCTGAGTTGTTCCGTCAGTACGCTGAGTTGTTCCGCGAGTACGCTGAGTTGTTCCGTGAGTACACTGAGTTGTTCCGCGAGTACGCTGAGTTGTTCCGTGAGTACGCTGAGTTGTTCCGCGAGTACACTGAGTTGTTCCGTGAGTACACGGAGTTGTTCCGTCAGTACACGGAGTTGTTCCGTGAGTACGCTGAGTTGTTCCGTGAGTACGCTGAGTTGTTCCGTGAGTACACTGAGTTGTTCCGTGAGTACACTGAGTTGTTCCATGAGTACGCTGAGTTGTTCCGTGAGTACGCTGAGTTGTTCCGTGAGTACGCTGAGTTGTTCCGCGAGTACACTGAGTTGTTCCGTCAGTACACTGAGTTCCGTGAGTACACCGAGTTGTTCCGTCAGTACACTGAGTTGTTCCGTGAGTACGCTGAGTTGTTCCGTCAGTACACTGAGTTGTTCCGTGAGTACACGGAGTTGTTCCGTGAGTACACTGAGTTGTTCCGTAAGTACACTGAGTTGTTCCGTGAGTACGCTGAGTTGTTCTGTCAGTACACTGAGTTGTTCCGTGAGTACACTGAGTTGTTCCGTGAGTACACTGAGTTGTTCCGTGAGTACACTGAGTTGTTCCGCGAGTACACTGAGTTGTTCCGTGAGTACACTGAGTTGTTCCGTGAGTACACTGAGTTGTTCCGTGAGTACACAGAGTTGTTCCGTGAGTACACTGAGTTGTTCCGTGAGTACACTGAGTTGTTCCGTGAGTACACTGAGTTGTTCCGTGATTACGCTGAGTTCCGTCAGTACACTGAGTTGTTCCGTCAGTACACTGAGTTGTTCCGTGAGTACACTGAGTTGTTCCGTGAGTACACTGAGTTGTTCCGTGAGTACGCTGAGTTCCGTCAGTACACTGAGTTGTTCCGTCAGTACACTGAGTTGTTCCGCGAGTACACTGAGTTGTTCCGTCAGTACACTGAGTTGTTCCGTCAGTACACTGAGTTGTTCCGTCAGTACACTGAGTTGTTCCGTGAGTACACTGAGTTGTTCCGTGAGTACACTGAGTTGTTCCGTGAGTACACTGAGTTGTTCCGTCAGTACACTGAGTTGTTCCGTCAGTACACTGAGTTGTTCCGTGAGAACACTGAGTTGTTCCGTCAGTACACTGAGTTGTTCTGTCAGTACACTGAGTTGTTCCGCGAGTACACTGAGTTGTTCCGTTAGTACACTGAGTTGTTCCGTGAGTACACTGAGTTGTTCCGTGAGTACACTGAGTTGTTCCGTGAGTACGCTGTGTTCCGTCAGTATACTGAGTTGTTCCGTCAGTACACTGAGTTGTTCCGCGAGTACACTGAGTTGTTCCGTCAGTACACTGAGTTGTTCCGCGAGTACACTGAGTTGTTCTGTCAGTACACTGAGTTGTTCCGTGAGTACACTGAGTTGTTCCGTCAGTACACTGAGTTGTTCCGTGAGTACACTGAGTTGTTCCGTGAGTACACTGAGTTGTTCCGTCAGTACGCTGAGTTGTTCCGTCAGTACACTGAGTTGTTCCGCGAGTACACTGAGTTGTTCCGTCAGTACACTGAGTTGTTCCACGAGTACACTGAGTTGTTCTGTCAGTACACTGAGTTGTTCCGTCAGTACACTGAGTTCTGTCAGTACACTGAGTTGTTCCGTCAGTACACTGAGTTGTTCCGTGAGTACACTGAGTTGTTCCGTCAGTACACTGAGTTGTTCTGCGAGTACACTGAGTTGTTCCGCGAGTACACTGAGTTGTTCTGTCAGTACACTGAGTTGTTCTGTGAGTACACTGAGTTGTTCCGTGAGTACACTGAGTTGTTCTGTCAGTACACTGAGTTGTTCCGTCAGTACACTGAGTTGTTCCGTGAGTACACTGAGTTGTTCTGTCAGTATACTGAGTTGTTCCGTGAGTACACTGAGTTGTTCCGCGAGTACACTGAGTTGTTCCGTCAGTACACTGAGTTGTTCCGTCAGTACACTGAGTTGTTCCGTCAGTACACTGAGTTGTTCCGCGAGTACACGGAGTTGTTCCGTCAGTACACTGAGTTGTTCTGTCAGTACAATGAGTTGTTCCGCGAGTACACTGAGTTGTTCCGTCAGTACACTGAGTTGTTCCGTGAGTACACTGAGTTGTTCCGTGAGTACACTGAGTTGTTCCATGAGTACACGGAGTTCCGCTCCAACGTGAGTACACTGAGTTGTTCCGTGAGTACACTGAGTTGTTCCGTGAGTACACTGAGTTGTTCCGTCAGTACACTGAGTTGTTCCGTGAGTACACTGAGTTGTTCCGTGAGTACACTGAGTTGTTCCGTGAGTACACGGAGTTCCGCTCCAACGTGAGTACACTGAGTTGTTCCGTGAGTACACTGAGTTGTTCCGTGAGTACACTGAGTTGTTCCGTCAGTACACTGAGTTGTTCCGTGAGTACACTGAGTTGTTCCGTGAGTACACTGAGTTGTTCCGTGAGTACACGGAGTTCCGCTCCAACGTGAGTACACTGAGTTGTTCCGTGAGTACACTGAGCTCCGCTCTAGAGTTACACTCTGACGTGAGTACCGGAGTTCTGTGAGTACACCGTGTGGCACTCCCAAGTGAGTACACCGAGTCGAGCCCCCACGTGGCCGCTGTCCACGACGGTGGTGGGGGACTGCGAGCGGCCGCGCCGGGAGTCCTCGTGCTATGACCCCCCCCCTCAAATACGGAGGAGGTTCGGGCGCATACGTAGAGGACGGCAGAGCGTGGGCGATCGCCGGTGGCGCCAGATTACCGCCTGGCTGCGGGCCCCCCAGCAATTGTGAGGTGCAATTTGCACGGACTATGCCGCATACCTGGACACATTTTCACTCTTTGAGTTCGTCGAGGGAGCTATTAATTTCATGGCAGCGTTGGGTTAAGCAACCGGGAGCTTCCAAACTCATTGCGGCAGGAAAGTGACGTAGACGTTTCAACGGGAGAGAGGGGGAGAGGGAGGCAGCTGAGTCTGGCAGTCTCACGTCGTGAACAAAAATACAAACGGCAGAAAGTTTTTTTTTTACATCTGGGCGGGCAGGCTGACGCAGTGGTAACGCTCGTGCCTCGCAGCCAAAAGGGCCTGGGTTCGATTCCTGATACTGACACCTTTCTGTATGATTTTGTATCCTCTCCCCCAGTTCTGCATTGGTTTTCTCCAGGTTCTCCCTGAAGTTCTTTCCAAAGCTAAATAGATCGCCTGCTGCTGGGGCGCACTGCTGCACGGTATATATATAGATGTAACAGTACTCGCTGCTGTGCCGTATCTGTTAGAGGAGATTACAATTTAGCGGTGTGTGTGTGTTTGTGTGTGTGAATGGGGGAGCGGTGGTGTAGCGGTTAGTGCGCTGCACTATGAAATTGGCGACCTGGGTTCGATTCGCGCTCACGGGCAACACCAGTGACGATTATCTGAACTGGTCCTGGGCCTGCCTCCCCTAGGTCGACTCAGCCTCAGTGTGTAAACATCGCCACTGGGGAGATACCCATCCGCTTATGTGCTGTGCTGGCCTTCATAGGTGCTCGCTAACAGCACTTGCCCCAACAGTCTGTCAAGGCTATACGGGGGAGCTTTGTTTGCATGTATATGTTTGAGAGTGTGGTTGCGTGTTTGGTTGTGGTGGAGTGAGGGGGCTGGTGACGATTAACAGGTGAAAAGGAGTTCAGGCCGCACGCTTATCTGGAGTTGGCAGTCTCTCGTGGGTTGCTACCCGAGGTACAGTTAACCGGTGCGGCCCAAGCGGAAGCACGCTCACCGCTCGTCACAGAGGTCCATGGCTCGAACCCGTAGGGCCACCTTGGTTATTACCCTGCGTGTATTGAATGCTAAAATATCGCACATCATCTGTCTAGAAACTAACAAGCCGTTGTGCTTTGGCATAATGGTCCAAATATTTCCGAATTCCTGGATGACTCAATTAGGATTACACATAGCAAGGTCGCCCCGCTCCTGGGAAAATACTGCAGACTTTGTATGTATGTTGAATTTATTTTGCACCGTACGTAACCAACCGTGCTAATCGGAGGTGCGGGGGAAGGACAACAAACTAAACACAAAAAAAGAGTTTTCAATATCTACTTCAAAAGTACATAGCTCCCAGTGGCCTCATAGTTAGTCTCGACCGCGGGCCACCTTCCATGTTAGCGGCGTGTCATGCCACACGCATGAAGTGTGCGTGCTTCTCACGCGCACCACAAGTCAATATTTTCGTGGTAGGGGCCGATGGGTGGGAGATGGTAGGCTTCTAGCGGTCGGCTTCTAGTGGGAGGCTTCTAGCGGTAGGTTTCTAGTGCTAGGCTTCTAGCGGTAGGCTTCTAGCGGTAGGCTTCTAGTGCTAGGCTTCTAGCTGTAGATTTCTAGCGCAAGGCTTCGAGCGGTAGGCTTCGAGCGGTAGGCCTCGAGCGATAGGCTTCTAGCGGTAGGCTTCTAGCGTTAGGCCTCGAGTGGTAGGCTTCTAGCGTTAGGCCTCGAGTGGTAGGCTTCAAGCGGTAGGCTTCTAGCTGTAGGCTTCTAGCGGTAGGCTTCTAGCGTTAGGCTTCTAGCGGTAGGCTTCTAGCGGTAGGCCTCAAGCGATAGGCTTCTAGCAGTAGGCTTCTAGCGGTAGGCCTCGAGTGGTAGGCTTCTAGCGGTAGGCTTCGAGCGGTAGGCTTCTAGCGTTAGGCCTCAAGTGATAGGCTTCTAGCGGTAAGTTTCTAGTGGTAGGCTTCTAGCGGTAGGCTTCTAGCGGTAGGTTTCTAGCGGTAGGCTTCTAGCGGTAGGTTTCTAGCTGTAGGCTTCTAGCGGTAGGCTTCGAGCGGTAGGCCTCGAGCGGTAGGCTTCTAGCAGTAGGCTTCTAGCGGTAGGCTTCTAGCGGTAGGCTTCGAGCGGTAGGCCTCGAGCGGTAGGCTTCTAGCGGTAGGTTTCTAGCTGTAGGCCTCGAGTGGTAGGCTTCAAGCAGTAGGCTTCGAGTGGTAGGCCTCAAGCGATAGGCTTCTAGCGGTAGGCTTCTAGCGGTAGGCCTCAAGCGGTAGGCTTCTAGCGGTAGGCTTCTAGCGGTAGGCTTCTAGCGGTAGGCTTTTAGCGGTAGGTTTCTAGCGGTAGGCTTCTAGCGGTAGGCTTCTAGCGGTAGGTTTCTAGCGGTAGGCTTCTAGCGGTAGGTTTCTAGCTGTAGGCTTCTAGCGGTAGGCTTCGAGCGGTAGGCCTCGAGCGGTAGGCTTCTAGCGGTAGGCTTCTAGCGGTAGGCCTCGAGTGGTAGGCTTCTAGCTGTAGGTTTCTAGCGGTAGGCTTCTAGCGGTAGGCCTCGAGTGGTAGGCTTCGAGCAGTAGGCTTCTAGCGGTAGGCTTCGAGTGGTAGGCTTCTAGCGGTAGGCCTCGAGTGGTAGGCTTCGAGCAGTAGGCTTCGAGTGGTAGGCCTCAAGCGATAGGCTTCTAGCGGTAGGCTTCGAGTGGTAGGCTTCTAGCGGTAGGCTTCTAGCGGTAGGCTTCTAGCTGTAGGCTTCTAGCGGTAGGCTTCTAGCGGTAGGCTTCTAGCGTTAGGCTTCTAGCGGTAGGCTTCGAGTGGTAGGCCTCAAGCGATAGGCTTCTAGCGGTAGGCTTCTAGCTGTAGGCTTCTAGCGGTAGGCTTCTAGCGGTAGGCCTCGAGTGGTAGGCTTCTAGCGGTAGGCTTCTAGCGGTAGGCTTCTAGCGGTAGGCTTCTAGCGTTAGGCCTCAAGTGATAGGCTTCTAGCGGTAAGTTTCTAGTGGTAGGCTTCTAGCGGTAGGCTTCTAGCGGTAGGTTTCTAGCGGTAGGCTTCTAGCGGTAGGTTTCTAGCTGTAGGCTTCTAGCGGTAGGCTTCGAGCGGTAGGCCTCGAGCGGTAGGCTTCTAGCGGTAGGCTTCTAGCGGTAGGCCTCGAGTGGTAGGCTTCGAGCAGTAGGCTTCGAGTGGTAGGCCTCAAGCGATAGGCTTCTAGCGGTAGGCTTCTAGCGGTAGGCCTCAAGCGGTAGGCTTCTAGCGGTAGGCTTCTAGCGGTAGGCTTCTAGCAGTAGGCTTCTAGCGGTAGGTTTCTAACGCTAGGCTTCTACCGCAAGGCATCTAGCGGTAGGTTTCTAGCGGTAGGCTTCTAGCGCTAGGCTTCTAGCTGTAGGTTTCTAGCGGTAGGCTTCTAGCTGTAGGTTTCTAGCGGTAGGCTTCTAGTGGTAGGTTTCTAGCGGTAGGCTTCTAGCGGTAGGCTTCGAGCGGTATGCCTCGAGCGGTAGGCCTCTAGCGGTAGGCTTCCAGCGGTAGGCTTCTAGCGGTAGGCTTCTAGCGGTAGGCTTCTAGCGGTAGGCCTCAAGCGGTAGGCTTCTCGTGGCGGCCCGCCTGTGACGCGCTTTTGTGTCACACTTAAACGCAGCTAACGCCGTCATCTACGCGTCCGCGGTGCCACCGTGACCATGCAACCCCAACTGTGGAGCGTGTCGTGAACCGCCGGACAGGGTGATCCAAATGTTCTCTGACCCCCTGATGAATTGACCCCTTTCATGTTTTTCCTTTGCATATTCATTCATGTTTTAAATAAGCCTTGATATAAAAAAGACAAAGATTACGTTTTAGAGAATTAAATGGGGGGTCACAAAACATCTGGACCACGCTGCAGTATATGCTCCTTCAATGCAGGAATAACAAATCTTCACAAACTCTCTCCTGAAGTGCTCTCGTCATGGCTAGCAGACCTCGACATTGGTACTTAGCTCCCGAACATACTGCTGCCATATGCAAGGAATGTAATATATTTTTTTAAGCAATGGAAGGAAACCGGAGAACCCGGAGGAAACCCGCAGAGAACAGGGAGAGAACATTCAGACACCACACAGAAGGGCACCCGCATTGGCAATCGAACCCAGGCCCTTTTTGCTGTGAGGCACGACTGTTACTCGTGCGCCACCAGCCAATCCTCCTCTGATTGGCTGGATGTCAGCTCTCCGTGTCATTGTATGTACGCCTGTTGAACTTTTTTCCTACCGTACGTAGCCAACCGTTCAAACGCACTGGACGCACCGGAGGTCGTGTCCTCCCCCGCTGGGTTTTCCTGCGCTCGCGTTAAAGGTTACCCGCCCGCGGAGAATCGGCGCTCGTGGATAGAAAGTGGCGGTTTTATTTTAATTTTCCGCGCAGCTACACGGAGTCTGGAGTATAAAAATAGAGGCGTGATTAATTATTGAGACGGCTAATGCAGTGGGCAGAGTGGTCTTTCCAGCAGAGATGGGTTGTGCGGGGTCGGGCCGAATCCATTCGTTTTCATTTTTGTTGTTGCAGCATTGCGGACGGAGGGAGATTGGAGAACTGTGAGCCGTTGTGGTCTGTCAGTCCAGCGGTGACACGTTGCGACGGAGCACCGGGGTTTATGTTCTCGTTATTATTATCATTAACGCTCCTTTGCACAGGGAAGCCTCAGCGAGTCCCGTGACTTTGTTCAGGAGTGGCCTCTCCAGACCTTCGCGGCAACTAGGCAACAATTGCTCCCCGTGCAATTTGGCTAACGTGAACGCCGACGCCAGCACGCAGTGGCCGGGCCGCTCTTGCAACATCATGCCGGGCGATCCCGGACGTCCATTGTGCAGCGTACGGCGCGTACATTTGCGGGCGGCGCGTAGCGCGGTATTAATCAGGGGCCACCGCCGGATTCGAACCGAGAAACCCCTGCGACGGCGAGCGGACGAACGCGCCACCGCTGGGCACGGGCGACGCAAACGAAATATATTATCGCGCGTTTCTCAGCGTGTATTTGTCTATCGCGATTACCATTGCTCAGCTCGGTTTTTTTTCTCGACCCCCCCCAATTTTTTTTTTACCATCCTGAAGATAATTACGACACGACGGACCGATTCCTGAGAGTTACGCGCAAAGAGCTGTCGTCCGTTTCGTTGGCGGAGTGATAAATGCGTTTCAGAGGAATTGACGGCTTGGTGGTTTATGCAGCATAGTAATTTTCGTAGTTCAGTGAAACATTTGGTTGCTTATTGTGTACCTGACACAGCACGCGAGTTGCATTTTTACAAAGATTGTAAAGTTGTAATGATTAGAGGACTGCGATGGGCAGGTTTATCGTGTTGAGTGAAATGCGGAAGAATACATTGTAAAAAAAAAAAAGCATCTTTATTGGCGCTAGTTAAAAAATAAACGGCACAGCACACAATCAAGTCAACACAAATGGCAGGTTAATTTCCAAATGAAAAGCTACAGGAAATTGATACCGTAACAATCGTCAGATGGTGAAATCTGATAGCGAACAGTGGCAAAGTGATATCACGGCAACTTCACTTGGCGCATTGCAGGTAACCACCGCTGCGGTGTTTGGCGAATTCGCCCTTCGTGTGAGCGGACGGTAGCCCGTGCCCCTTTGTGACTCTTGAACAATGCTTTGTCACAGACATGCTTGTCGCACGATTTGAACGGCACCCCGGAGATCAAGTTACACTAAAATTCTGGGATTTTAAAAATGTTCACGCATTTCCCACCGAGGTTTAAAGCATTTATGATGCACTAGCTCCGTCCCTCCCTTTGTCTTATGGTAACCCATAAAGAATATCCAGTAAGATCCGAGCTTTAATGTACTTTATAAAGTGCAGGGACGAGAATATAATTGGCAGCGTTTGTCACTGGAATGAGAAAAGAGAGAGATGAGCTTCTTTTTTTTTTAGAAATCACAGCCATAAAATAAAATAATAAGTACATTGTTTTTTGTTTCAAGAAGGGATCTGGGGAATGGACGTGGAGGAGCCCCCAAATGGTGATCTTAAAATCGACTTTATTCTCACGGGAAACAAACCGGTGTAACAGACGTTGCGTTTTCTTTTTTAGTAATGGATTAGTGCGTTCAAGGTTATAGAGGAAACGGCAAATTGTCTGAGACTACTGGCTGAGGATGACGATATACAGTGCAGTCAGTTCTGCTACAACTCGTGCGGTTTTCATAACGCGAATTGGATATAATGCGGCGAATGTGTCCGGGAACACGTTTCTTTTTACATCACGCGGATTTGCGAATCGGATGTAACGCGATCGAGCGAACGGAACGATGTCGCGCGAGTCGGAACAAGCGGTCGTAACGGCTGCCTTGGCGTAGCATCATCACACGGGGCACTGGGATGCTGCTGGATGCTTCTCGATGCTACCCACGGCGCCTCAGTCTTTGTTTGGCCTTCGTACGCATTAACCGCATTGTCGCGGACTCTGCTTTACCCCCGATATTGTACATGGTTTATTATAAGGAGAGTCTCCCATAACGCGGTGTTTTTCATGAACGCATATTTGCCGCGTTATAGGACAGACTGCACTTATAAAGACGCGAGACTAAAGATTTCACCGTACAAAACCGTGAAAAACGTGAAAAGAACGGAAATAAAATTACAATTTGGGGGGAACAGAACACAAACGGACTTGATTGAAGACGCTGTAGCCATGCAGTGGGTACATGGAGAGGCACTGAGGAAGTTGACGATTGGCTATTCACAAATGTTCGCCCTTTGAGGGAGAGAACGAGGAAACATAACTTATGGTAGAAACGGAATCTAGTTATGCAGACATTTGTAGATCGGGTATTGAAACGTAGGATCTCGCGACCAATATCCATGAGAGGTTTTTTTTTGGGTTATATCGGAGTAATTTGAATGTGTCGTTAAGCCCGCCACCGCCCGAAACAGCCAATCAGTAAGGTTTGTCAAGTCAACAGAAAGTGCCAATTCGGGACTAGTTCAGCAATGTTGTGGGTTGACTGTCGAACACACCGATGTGATGCACTAGTAACGAATTGGCAGCACGTTCTGTTTACGTGACAACCCTTACTAGTTGGCTGTGTCGGGTGGTGGCGGGTTTGACGACACAACTATACTTACGCGATCTAATCCAAAAAAGAAATCTTCTATTAATGAGGATATTGAAAGTTGAGGTTAGGGGGAGGTCGAGATGCAGCGATGTTTACATTCCACACTTCAGGGAAAACTCGTTCTTCCGTGCATGTGGGGGGGGGGGGTCCATGCTCTGAGCTCGGAGCCTCGCGTTTTCCTCTGCTCCAGGATTTCGCGCGCTTTCAGACGCGCTTCTGCGGCCGTCTGGAAAGCTCTGCCGATGTTGGGATGCCACAGGGAAGCCTTACGCGATTTTAAATGATATAGATTGAAAAGGTATTTCTTTAGAACTTCCTTTCGGTGTTCAGTTTGTTGTCCTTCCCCCGCACCTCCGATTAGCACGGTTGGCTGTGTACGCTGCGAAACACGTTTAACATACATACCAACATTACATGGCATTAGTCTGTATGCTGTACGCACACAAACAGACTGCTGCGGCAAGTGCTCTCACAGGCAGCGCCTGTTAAAGTCAGCGTGGCCTCCACAGCGCGTCGGTGTCGATCGACAACTACGCCTGCCCGGCCGCCTTTGTCTCTCCAGCGCTGACGTTTAACCCTCGCACCAGGGGCTATTTTTTTTTTAGGCTGCTTCGTTCTAGGGCGAGACCCAGGGTCAGTTCAGGTAATTCTCGCTGCTGATCTTGACCATGGCCAGGAATCGAACCCAAGTTGCCGGGTACGTATTTCAGTCCGCGAACCAGTTGGCTGTTATTTAGCACATAGGCTTTCGCGACCAATATTATCCATAATAATATAACTCTGGAAAGGCAACGAACTAACCTCCAAAAAACCTTGTGCATCAGGAGGCTGTACTGTACACTCAAAGGTCCCCCGTGTAGCCTTAACAGACCGTTGGGGCAAGTGCTGTTAGCGAGTAGCACCTATGAAGGCCAGCACGGCACACGAGGGGGTGGGTGGCCAGCACCTAGCCCGGCCGACTTTGTCTCCCCAGTGATAATGTATACATTGCACCAGGTACTCGTTTAAGTCTGAGTTGTCCTAGGGGAGGCCCAGAACCGGTTCAAATATTCGCCACTGTTATTGGTCGTGAGTCGGAATCTAACTCGGGTCACCCGGTTTCGGTAGGGCAGTGTGCTAACGATTGTGCCACCACTCCACGCAACGATCACCCATATAGCCTTCACAGGATGTTGGGGCAAGTGCTGCTCGCGAGCACCTATGAAGGCTGGCACGGCACACGAGGGGGTGGGTGGCCAGCACCACGCCCGACCGACTTTTTCTCCCGAGTGGCGATGTTTACACACCGCACCAGGTACAATATTCATTTGAGGCTGAGTCGACCTAGGGGAGGCCCAAGACCGGTTATAGAGACACTGGCTGGAGCTACAATTTGACAATTGAGGCGGGGGGTGGGGTGGAGTCCTTGATGTGGCTGTAGGAATCAATGAAGTTCACCCAAAGAGTAACAGTACTGTCCGGCGACGCCAATTCGACTCCCGCTCACGGTCAACACGAATGACGATTATCTGGAACTGGTCCTGGGCCCTCCCCTGGGTCGACTCGGCCTCAAATGAATATCGTTACCCGGTGCGTTGTGTAAACATGTCATCAATAGGTGGAGACTGACCCAGCGAGCGACTGGAGCGAATCAGTGATGGCTGGATCGTGATCTGCCCTGGCCGGTTACGGCGAGGTATTTCGCACCTCCGATTAGCACGGTTGGCTACGCACGTTGCGATAGCAGTTTGTCCTACATGCAGGCAGGGACTGCGTGCCTCTGCCCTCGATATGACAACAGCTGTAGGAAGCACGAACAGGCTTTTTGTGTTTGTTTATAGTTTGTAAGTTCGGTTGAATAGCCATTCAGCTCTTCATTGGCAGAGTACAAAAATCGTCAATCGCCACTACAAGGGGATGAAGCTCTTTTGTCAGAAGCGACCTGGCTATCACAAATCATCGCTCAACGAAGTGGCTTATATTTTGATTTAAAGCTTTCGTGACTGCAGGGATTCATTTTCTTGGTTCTGTCGGTAAAGTCACGTAGAAGGGAAACAATAAAATAATAAAAATATAAAACAATAAAATTCTCACGACGTTTCGACTGCAACACAAGCAATCATCAGGTGTGAAAACCACAACACCTGATGATGATGATTGCTTGTGTTGCAGTCGAAACGTCGTGAGAATTTTATTGTATTATATTTTTATTATTTTATAGTTTCCCTTCTACGTGACTTTACTGAAAGAATCAAGAATATGAAGTGGCTTATCTTATCATGCCAAATACTCCAAGCGCAGTCATAGAAACAAAGCGATGCGGAAAGCATTGACCAATACACGCGTGGTTCAAACATCACGAGCCTATGGCGCTGCAATTGATGAATAAATGCCCTAAACTATGTTATTTTTTAAACTAGGTAAGGCCCACTGAGCTATAGTGCTCTTTTACAGAAGCAACATGACCACAAAGGATAGCTTAACGAAGTGGCTTATCATCGTGTGGAAATTTATAGCAGCCAAAATACTCTAAACGCGTGATGTTCATTCTAAATGTGGAAATAAAAGCCAGAGGACCCGGAGGAAACAAATCCACGCGGTCACGGAGGAGGGAAACACGCAAACTCCAAATTGTCAGGGTCGGGATAGAACCCACGACCTCTTGCACACCAGGCGAGGTAGTTCACATCTCCTATCCACCATAGCCTAGGCCCGTTGGCTTTCTCCAATCCAATCGGCGCCAGACACTTTCCCTCCCTCCCCCCACCCGGCGGTCACTCTCTCGATTGAAATCCCCCCAAAAATCCCTTTCCCAGACACTCCGCTTCGGCTCTTGGCTCTTACTTCGTGTGCCAACAAATCGGCCTCTTGCTTCCCGGTAATGGTGCGGTTACTCGCGTCGTCACAGAGTTACAGTGAGAGTGCGGGGCGGTCTGCGCTGGAGGAAACACCTGGGCTCCCCTCAAAATCCGATAACGCCACTGCCAAAAAAAAAAAGCCATCACACACACACACAGCCAGCCCCCGTGGTTTCCAACAAGACGTTCCGCGAATTTGTGGGGGGTTGGGGGGCGGGGGAGACCGACTGCCTGATGTGTCGGGATAGCGTGACACGGTGCCTGTGGGTCGGTGAGGCGGGGGGGGGCTGGGATGGGTTCGTGGATGGTGGTTAGGAGATGTTATCTCCCTCGCCTTGTATGCAGGAGGTCGTGGGTTATTGATCCCGACCCAAACGCCTGCTCTATATTTGGAGTTTGCGTGTCTCTCTACTCGTGGTCGTGTGGATTTTTCTCCGGGTCCTCCGGTTTTTCCCTCCACATTTCTAATCGTGCGTTTAGGGTATTTGGCTTCTAATAAATTTCCACACCATGATATGTCACTTCGATGAGCGATCGCTTGTGGCCAGGTCGCTTTTATTATTTTATTGTTTCCCTTCAACGTGACTTTACCGAAAGAGCTAAGAATATGAATAAGAGCTATACAGCTCAGTTGGGTCCTTTCCCGGTAAAATAAAAAAGTTTAGTTTTATAATGTGACATCACTTACAAAAAGGCTGTGAACCTCAAAAAATTCCTGAGCGAGGCCCGTCGGCCGAAACATTGAGATCTTTACTCTCGGGGACAGCAAAAGTAACGGAAATAATGAAGCCCTCGTAAAAAAAAATGTACATTAACCTGCTTGGGAATATTGTTGAGTGCTTTGGATTCGCTTAAAAAAAGTACACAAATGAGGAAATATGCATAACAATGGGTCGTACAGTGTAACGCTTTCCAGTCATTATGAGCACAGGAGCGATGCGTGGGGCATTAACGTCATGAGGCGCGCCGGTAGAGTCGTCGTGTTTTCTTCCGGTTAATGCTTCGGGAGTTTTTGCGAAACCTCTTAACCAATGTGGCCAATTTTCCGTCGGGCGAGTCCGTAACAGCGACGCAGCTTTCTACTACATTGTGTATCATCTTTGCAAGAGCTATATTCTGCTTGTGTTGTTATTGCAAACATGATGCCTTGAATAAAGGTGTCAGTTTTTGTGCCAGTTAAAAGGGTAAAACTTATTCCTATATCTTGTTACTGGCAAAGGAGGTCTCATAATGTAAATGCTCACCCCGAGCCCTCAATACTCTGATAGTGCGCTGTTTTTTTGAGTTGTACGCCTTTTGGCGTCTTCTGGTCCAACACCAGAGGAGACTAGGCTCTAAGAAAAGCCGTCTCGGGTGTGGACCAATCAAATTCAAGGACAGTACATATCAGAGTTGTCTTTTTTGTTTGCATTTTGACTGCTTGTGTTGTGGTTAATGCAAACATGATGCCTTGAATAAAGGTGTCAGTTTTTGTGCCAGTTAAAAGGGTAAAACCTGTTCCTATATATTCTTGGCTCTTTCGGTAAAGTCACGTTGAAGGGAAACAATAAAATAATAAAATATATATAAAACAACAAAAATTCTCACGACGTTTCTACCATAACGCAAACGGTCGTCATCAGGTGTGAAAAGCAACGGCAAGAATCATTTGAAAGAAGTGGCGGTTAGCATATGTTTATTTATTTATTTATTTTTAGGCGGTGTTTTTACTTATTTAAAAAAAGTGACTTTACCGAAAAAAACGTGACTTTACCGAAAGAGCTAAGGATATGAATTACTGCAGTCACGAAAGCTTTAAATCAAAATTTTCAAGAGCTCTCATGCCTCCGCCTCCACCGCTCGAGACGGAGGGGACGCACAGAGCGAGTGCGTGAACTCCGCACTCAAATCCCTAACACCAGCTCCCCCCCTCTCCCCCCCCATCGGCTCTTTGGGGACTGCTACGTGAAGTTATTTATTAAGGACCACCGTTTTAATATTCATCATGTTTCTCCCTAGAAACATGACGTGAGCAAGTCTTTATTTTTTTTTACCGAATCCTAAAAAAAAAAGCTCTTGTTTTTTATGTGCGTTGAACTTCTTTCGCACCGTACGTAGCCAACCGTGCCCAATCGGAGGTGCGGGGGAAGGATAACAAGCTAAACACAACAAGCGGTTCTAAAGAAATGAGTTTTCAATCGAGATTATTTAAAAGTGCATAACCCCAGTGGCTTCTGAATAATACGTTACCATACTTGTCAACCCATGCGGTTTACCCCGTATTCGTGTACAGGGGAAATTTGAGTTTTCAGGTCCGTACGGACGGAGCACAGCCGTTTCAATACGGGATAAAAAAAAAGAATGGTGTCTACTTGTTTGTGTTTCTCCCTTGTGATGGGACTTTGCAGGATGAACGTTGAGATTTATAAGAGCACGGGGTGACCGCTAAGGTCTGAATTGGTCTGTGATAAGGTAGGGCACCGATAAGGGGTTTGACAGGTACGCGTCACCGAGCGTTCAATACGGCCGTCCCATCACCTCTGCGCTCGAATCCACGGCCTTCCACGTTAATCTGTCGGCCCTCATCCAACCACGGGCCTCGGTCAACCCCCATGAGACACCAACTCAGGAGCTCGTCCCTCAACTCCTGAACTCACAGAGAGCGTCGCTACCTCCGTGGCTGCTCCACAAATCGTTGTGGAATTGCATCCTCGCGAAAGCAGTAGCAGCATCAAATCCACCACCAATTTTAAACTCTTTAATGAAAAAAAAAACTTTATTTGACCAGGTGAGGCCCACTTGAGCTGAATAGCTAGCTGTCTTCCACAATCCACCTGGCTATCACAAATGATAGCTCAGCGCAGTGGCTTATCAACGCGTGGAAATGTGTAAGCAGCCAAAATAGTCTGAACGCGCGAAGTTGTTTCTAAATCTGGAGGGAAAAACCGGAGGACCCGGAGCAAAATCCACGCGACCACGTGGGGGGGGGGGGGGGGGGTGGGGGGAGAAACAAGCAGACTCCAAATACACAGCAGGCGTCAGGGTTCGAACCGAACACACGACCTCCTGCATACCAGGCGAGGGAGTTAACATCTCCTAGCCACCGCAGGCTGCTCTCATCTGCGTATCCGGCCCTGAGGAGGGAGTCCGAATGTTGATTTCGACTGGTCGAGGAAAAACCGATGAGCCTAACATCGGCAGAGCTTTCCAGACGGCCGCAGAGGCGCGTCTGAAAGCGCGCGACGCGGCGACCGTCATTTTGTTCGATCGATCGCCAAAACCCGCCGCGAGGATGAGCGGCGGTCGCGTGATTGATGGTTTCGGCTCGCCGACAACGCAGCTGGGAGAAGGGCCGACCGACTTGAGATCCTGGGGGTGGCTGGGCACGTCAGGATGGCAAGTCACTGGCCCTGACTCAGCCTGGGGACCCCCAGAGTAGCAAAGGGGGGAATGTTTGGGACCTTTGCTTTTGCCGGTGTCAAAGTATGAAAATAATAATAATAATATGCTTTACCCTTTATTGCCAGAAAGGGTAAAAAGCTATTCTTTGTGTTTTTTTTTTAACTCGTCACGAAACTGTACGCGTTGCAAATTAATAAGAAATATCAACTCGTCATTTGGAAGCGTCCATCACCCGGAAAAGGTGACGAGGTGCCGCAGCAGAGCTAAAAGTAGAAATAAAATGAATTAACCATCATAGGAGGGGTTTTTTTTTTGGGCGGGTCAGATCGCGTGAATGTAAATGTGTCGTTAAGCCCGCCACCACCCGACACAGCCGACTGGTAACGTTGTGTCACGTCAACATAGCGTGCCAATTCGTTACAAGTACAGCACTACCGGTGTGTTAGAGAGTAAATCCACAACATTTGCAAATTCGAGTAACAAGATTAGCCCTCCAACACACAGGTGGTGCTGTACGAGTAACGAATTGACAAACCTGACTGATTGGCTGTGTCGGGTGGTGGCGGGTTTAGCGACACATTGATATTTATATATTTACGCGATCTAACCCGCCAAAACCCCCTCCTCTATGATGGATAATATTGGTCGCGAAAGCCAACGTGTTAAAAACGAATTAAATAAGTAAAATCACCGCTTTGTAATCACTCGGAGAGAACCACGTTCTGCTTCCAACACTCAACAATAATCAGATTTTTTTGTTACTCGTACTGTGACAATACAATGCCAAGACCACGTGCATTCGTAAGGGTTTGTTGCATTCTCTAAAGACTTGTACGCATGCACGTATGTACGCTTGAACTTCTTTCGCGCCGTACGTGGCCAACCGTGCTAATCGGAGGCGCGGGGGGGAAATCCCGGCGAAGTAATTAGAATGGCAGGAGCATCGATGGAAAAGCTTGAGCAATTTGAGATCTGTCTGGTCTGCTACTTTCACCTCTTCGATGTCGCTATATATTATTATTACTAGCTTTACTACACGGCTTCGCCCGGGACTTGGATTCAGCACGCCCGGCCGCCTTTCTCTCCCCAGTGGCGATGTTTCACACACCACACGAGTTACTCGTTTGAGGCTGAGTCGACCTAGGGGAGGCCCAGGAGCGGTTCAAATAATCGTCTCCGGTGGTGGCCGTGAGCGGGAATCGAACTCGGGTCGCCGGGTTCGTAGCGCGGCGTAGCGCTAACCGCTACACTACAATGCGTTACGCTTCCACACACACTCAGACACACACACAGACACACACACAGACAAAGATAAAGACAAAGATCCCCCATATAGCCTTAACAGACTGTAGGGGCAAGTGCTGTTAGCGAGCACCTATGAAGGCCGGAACGGTACACGAGGGGGTGGGTGGCCAGCACCACGCCCGACCGCTACAATGCGTTACGCTTCCACACACACTCAGACACACACACAGACACACACACAGACAGACACATACACACACACAGACACACACACAGACACATACACAGCGCGCTAACCACTACAATGCGTTACGCTTCCACACACACTCAGACACACAGACACACACACAGACACATACACAGCGCGCTAACCGCTACACTACAATGCGTTACGCTTCCACACACACACACAGACAGACACACACACACAGACACACACAAACACACACACAGACACACACACAGACAGACACACACACAGACACACACACAGCGCGCTAACCACTACACTACAATGCGTTACGCTTCCACGTGCACGGGTCACGTGACAGATTTGACGTCACAGCTCACTTCTGTGAAAAAAAAAATGCATTATTGAGCTCCCCCCCTCCCCCCCCAAAAAAGTCATTTTTTATAATTTTTGCTTGGTGTACAGTCTGGAAAGTACCCACATGGCAAATTTCAAGTTTGTTGCATGTCGGGAAGTACACTAAACATTTTGAACAGACACACATATTCACAACTTTGCCTTTTATATATATGGAAATTTTAAACAAAAATAAGTTAATACTTGAGTGGGGCCTTTGCCTGGTAGGATATGGATGGTTTAGTGTTGCATTTGTATGCGTTTGGGAGATTTGTTTAACTCTCTTGCACTTGGCACAGCTATCGTGTTTGTTGATGGCAACGTTGTGATCCCATGGCCCCTACTGGACATCTGTGACACAAAAGAGCTTTATAGCTCTTCGGATTCCTCCTGCCGGTATAAAATATTTTGATTCTGAATCATGAACCCCACCACCTACTAACACCCCCCCCCCCCCGCCCTCAAATCAACAATGTAATACTATCCAAGTATGGATTATGAGCCGTTAAATTGAATGTAAACGTATTGAAAGGGCTTACTGTACCAAGGGTTTCCTGTTCGGGGCCCACGTGATTGTGGAAACGGAGTGACCGAAAGCTTCCACTGGCAACGAGAGCAGGGAACACTTCCACGGGAACAAACCCACCACCACCACCCATCTGCGTGGAAACTCACTCACCTACCGACTCACCCACTCATTCACTCACCTACCGACTCACCCACTCATTCACTCACCTACCGACTCATTCACTCACTCACTCACCTACCGACTCACCCACTCATTCACTCACCTACCAACTCATTCACTCACTCACCTACCGACTCGCCCACTCATTCACTCACCTACCGACTCATTCACTCACTCACCTACCGACTCACTCACTCACCTACCGACTCATTCACTCACTCACCTATCGATTCACCCACTCACCCACCAACTCACCCACTCACTCACCTACCGACTCATTCACTCACTCACCTACCGACTCATTCACTCACTCACCTACCGACTCATTCACTCACTCACCTACCGACTTACCCACTCACTCACTCACCTACCGACTCACCCACTCACTCACCTACCGACTCACTCACCTACCGACTCACCCACTCATTCACTCACTCACCTACCGACTCACCCACTTACTCACCTTCCGACTCATCCACTTACTCACTTACCTACCGACTCATTCACTCACTCGCCTACCGACTCACTCACCTACCGACTCATTCACTCACTCACCTACCGACCCACTCACTCACTTAACGACTCATTCACCCACTCACTCACTCACCCACTCACTCACTGACCTACCGACTCACCCACTCATTCACTTAACGACTCACTCACCTACCGACTCACCCACTCACTCACTTACCGACTCACTCACTCACCTACCGACTCACTCACTCACCTACCGACTCACTCACTCACCTACCGACTCACCCACTCACTCACCGACTCACTCACTCTCTCACCTACCGACTCACTCACTCACTCACCTACCGACTCACCCACTCACTCACCGACTCACTCACCTACCGACCCACTCACCCACCTACCGACTCACTCACCTTGCAAACTCACTCACCCACCCAC
The DNA here is from genome assembly GCF_048934315.1 of Petromyzon marinus. Lineage (NCBI taxonomy): Eukaryota > Metazoa > Chordata > Hyperoartia > Petromyzontiformes > Petromyzontidae > Petromyzon > Petromyzon marinus. Next base: position 9,457,608 of record NC_133721.1, on the reverse strand, counting down.
CCACTCATCACACACACACACGCAAAGCGTTCGCCACAAACGAGCCACAAACGAACCACAAACACGTTGCTGATTTCATCAAGAAACATAAACCATCATCACGCAAACTCTGGTCACCCTCACAGCAGCAGCGGCCTTTTGTCCGGCCGTCAAACAAAAACGGTCACTGCGTCGCGTGGCGCTTTCCGATGCGCTTCTGCGGGCCGTCTGGAACGCTCTTCCGATGTTCGGAAGGCACTGGCAGCTATGCACGCTTAAGTCGTCTCGACTGAAAACTAAGTTCTTTGGAATTGCTTTTTTGTTTTGATTTAAAGCTTTCGTGACTGCAGGGATTCATATTCTTGGTTCTTTCGGTAAAGTCACCACGTTAAAGGGAAACAATAAAATAAAAAAAATATATAAAACAATAAAATTCTCACGAGGTTTCGACTGCAGCGCGAGCAATCATCATCAGGCGTGAAAACCACAGCAAATTTTCTTGGTTTATGTTTTTATTATTTTATTGTTTCCCTTCTACGTGACTTTACCGAAAGAACCAAAAATATGATTGCTTTTTGTGTTTAGTTTTGCTGTCCTTCCCCCGCATCTCCGATACGTTTTACCTAACACTCTCCCACCTACCCCGTGGCAAAAAGTGTCGCCTCCGACCCTATATCCACGCTACCTCTCTCACCTCTCTATGTGCTATGAAGACAGGGGGGTCATTGCTCGAAACGTCGCCTGTTTTATAAATAAGTATGTTTTAAGGACACACGGCGTTGTTAACAAATGCACGTGGCTACTCATTTCTTCCTCCCACCCCCCTCCTCGGCTTTCGCCCCAAGCGGTCGGCACTTCGTCTCCTCGCTGCTCTGCAACACTCTGCAACGTCCGTAGATCTTCATCCGTCAGTGTCCACAGTGTTGGCGAGGTCCATGCGGCTCCTCTGCATCTCGTTATCAAGCTCGCTTCGTTAGCGCCGGGGAGGTGTGAATGCCGTCAGTGGTGAGGACAGGCGCCAACGGCCTCCCACGACGTCCTCGCCAGTATGGAAGAGTAGGCCAATTACCCTCTTGGGGGCAGCGAGGTGAGCAGGCTATTGCAGGGCCTCCTCTTTGGTTCTTTCGGTAAAGTCACGTAGGTCTCTTTTATGTTTCTACCTACGCGACTTCAGCGAAAGAACCAAAGTGTGTGGATTTCATGCAGTCACGAAAGCTTCGAATCCAGAGGAAGGTTTTTGTTTGTGCCAGGTTAGGTCGTGGCGTTCATGTGAAATCGTATTGGTCGGACAAAGCCTGAACGTTCAATGGAAGGTCAGGCTGGGCGTGTGATTGGGTCCTCAAGGCGTTCGTTGTTTTTGCCATTTTCTGATTCCTTGCAAAAGGTATCCGTTTGCTGTTTGAACACCTTAACGCCTATATTGTTGGTTCTTTCGGTAAAGTCACGTAGAAGGGAAACAAAAAAATATAAAACAATAAAATTCTCACGACGTTTCGACTGAAAACACAAGCAATCATCATCAGGTGATTGCTTGTGTTGCCGTCGAAACGTCGTGAGAATTGTGTTGTTTTATATATTTTTTCATTAGTTTATTGTTTCCCTTTTACGTGACTTTACCCGAAAGAACCAGGAATATGAACCCCCTGCAGTCACGAAAGCTTTAAATCAAAACCTTAACACCTGTTTCATTCGCCAGAAAGGGTTAAAACCTACACCCTATTTTTCATCCTTTGCCACGTATATTCCACGAGCGATGATGATGCTGCCTGTAAAACGTTGATTCTGCGATGTCTCTCTCCGACGTCCACGACACACACACACACGCACGCACGCGCGCGCACTCGAATCGTGCATTTGAGAATCAAATATTGAATACTTATGCAAGGTTTACACAAATTATTTCCCGGAAGCTTAAGAGCGGCGCAGTGGTTAGCGCCACGCTGCGCTACGAACCACGGCCACCCGAGTTCGATTCCCGTTCACGGCCCCCACAGCGAGTGCACGCTGCGGTGTGTGAAACGTCGCCGCTGGGAGAGACAAAGGCGGACGGGGCGGCCGTGGTTGCTGGCCACAAGGCCGGCCTTCATCAGCGCCTACTCGCTTAACTGCACTCGCCCCAAAAGTCTGTTCAGGCTACACGGGGAAACGACCGGGCGCGTGCGCTCGTCCATGCGAACACGCGCGCCGGCGCGTGTTCCGAGTGTAGGAAGGAAAACCGCAGCTGGAAATTTCGTGGCGTCATCGGTGACCGCCGTGCCAGCGGCGGGGGTGGCTGTCCGGTGAATGTGCATGCTCGCCGCGCGTGCGTGCGTGCGTGCGTGTGTGTGTCGCGCCGGGCCACGAAGCCCTGGCGGTTTCGAGTTCGATTCCCGTTCGCGGCCACCAACGCCGGCGACGGTTATTTTCAACCGGTCCTGGGCCTCCCCCCTAGCTCGACTCGGCCTCAAACGAGTACCCGGTGCGGTGCGAAAACATCGCCAGTGGGGAGACAAAGGCGGCCGGGCGTGGTGCTCCCTAGTAGCAGCGGCAGTGTGGCGGTCAGCGCTACGAACCCCGGCGGCCCCGGGTTCGATTCCCGTTCGCGGCCGCCAACGCCGGCGACGATCATTTGAACCGGTCCTGGGCCTCTCCTAGGTCGACTCAGCCTCACGTTAGTACCCGGTGCGATGTGAAAACATCGCCACTGGGGAGACAAATGCGGCCGGGCGTGTTGCTGGCCCAGCGCTTGCCCCAACAGCCTGCTAAGGTGACACGGGGGGATGGTTGTGCATGCGTGGGGACCGTGATGCCCTTATATGGGTTCGGCTGCGACCAGCGCTGATCCTCTCTGTTGGACTCACACGACCGTTGGGGTCTCCCATCGATGATGATGGTGTTGATGTTGTTCGTGTTGACCGTGACGCTGGCGGTGTCCGTGTTGTTGTTGGTGGTGACGCTGATGGTGTCGGTGTTGTTGGTGGTGTTGGTGGTGACGCTGATGGTGTCGGTGTTGTTGGTGGTGTTGATGGTGATGTTGACGGTGTTGATGATGGTGTTGATGGTGATGCTGATGGTGTCGATGTTGTTGGTGGTGTTGATGTTGACACTGATGGTGTTGGTGTTGATGATGACGTAGATGGTGGCGGTGTTGTTGGTGGTGTTGGTGGTGACACTGATGGTGTCAGTGTTGATGGTGATGTAGATGGTGGCGATGTTGTTGGTGGTGTTGATGGTGACGCTGATGGTGTCAGTGTTGATGGTGACGATGATGGTAGCGGTGTTGTTGGTGGTGTTGATGGTGACACTGATGGTGTCGGTGTTGATGGTGATGCTGATGGTAGCGGTGTTGTTGGTAGTGTTGATGGTGACACTGATGGTGTCAGTGTTGATCGTGACGATGATGGTGGCGGTGCTGTTGGTGGTGTTGATGGTGACGTTGATGGTGGCGGTGTTGGTGGTGACGCTGATGGTGGCGGTATTGTTGGCGGTGTTGATGGTGACGCTGATGGTGTCCACGGTGTTCCCCAGGCCCAGCAGGTGGAGCTGGTGGACTATGAGGGCGTGGTGGAGAGGGCGGTGGGCGCTCTGGACGACTCCGCCGAGGGAGAGGAGCTGCGGCATCTCATGCTCTTCCCGGAGGACGACGTCACGGTAAGCCTGCCCCAAAGGCAAAGATCCCCCGTGTAGCCTTCACGGACTGTAGGGGGCAAGTGCTGTTCCCGAGCGGCACCTATGAAGGCTGGCACGGCACACGAGGGAGTGGGTGACCAGCTCCACGCCCGGGCGACTTTTGTCTCCCGGAGTGGCGTTGTTTACACAGCGCACCGGGTACTCATTTGACGCTGGGTCAGACATTGAGGAGGCCCAAGACCGGTTCACACGATCGTCACTGGTCTTGGCCATGAGCGAGAATCGAACTCAGGTAGCAGGGTTCATTGCGCAGCGCTCTAAACACTTTGCCACCGTTCCCCATAGCTTGCCCCGCACACACATACAGCTGCATCATCAGCATCATCATCAGCAATGTTATCAGCATCATCAGCACCATCAGCAGCAGCATCAGAATTATCATCAGCAGCATCATCAGAATCACCATTATCAGCAACAGCAGTATTATCATCAGCATTATCAGCATCGGCAGCATCAGCATCTTATCATCAGCATCGGCAGCACCAGCAGCATCAGCGTCACCGCGTCAGATTCATTGACAATACAATTGACATTTAAACGAGCATCATCAACGCAATGATACCAGATTCGCTAACACGTCGAGGCCAGCAAAGCCGGTGAGAGGGAATCGCTTCTCAACTCGGCCGGCGATGGTGAGGACTCACGACCGGCGATGGTGAGGACTCGCGACCGACCGGGAGGGTCAAACCTTACAGGCGGAGCTTCGTGCGTGGCTCAGGTCGTATCGGCTCATCCAACCTTTCATCCAGAGAGGCGTAGTAGCGCCGTCGTTCTTGAAGGCGTCGTTACTCGTCGCAGAGAACCGCATCGACACGATCGCCGCACTCTACGATAGCTGGCGCCAAAACCGTGCCGCACGCCCTCCCGCGTGGCCTCGGGGGAGGGCTCGGTACGTCCCACCGACCTGAAGACGAACCGATGAAGTTACTTCACATTTTGATTTAAATTTTTATTTAAAGCTTTCGTGACTGCGGGCATTCATATTCTTGGTTCTTTCGGTGAAGTCACCACCACGTAGAAGGGAAACAATAAAATAATGAAAATATGTAAAACAATAAAATTCTCACGACGTCTCGACTGCAACGCAAGAAGCAATCATCATCAGGCGTGAAAACCACACTTCACATTCTTTGGGTCTTTCGGTCAAGTCACGTAGATAGGTTGGAAGAAAGTAACCGGAAACTATGACGTTTCGATCGCAACGCAAGCGATCATCATCAGGAGGACAAAACGAAGGGGAAAGCTGCTGAGGCAGGCTGTTTTAAAGGTTTACAAATGTGTGTAGCCCAAGGGGCATAAAGGAAGTTGGCGGGGCTAGCGACGTTAAAGCGAGAAATTACTTTACTTTAGGATGTGTACGTTATCGGAACGGCGCCGGGGAAAAACAAACAAACAACTTGATGACGTTTCACGTGTGTCATCGGAACGGGGGAGAGGGTTAAGAGGAGCTCGCTGACTGTGAGCCCCCCACCACCCACCCCCCCACCACCCCCCCACCACCCCCCCACCACCACCCCTTGTCGCCACGCAGCTCGCGACGGAGCCCCGGGAGCGGAGGACGCTGCGCTCCGCCGTCCCGGAGTTGGACGGCGCCGACGCCACCAGCCTCCTCGTGCGCGAGGTGAGGACACGCGCGGTGGCGGAGACGCCAACGTCGGCGGAGACGCCAACGTCGGCGTCGTCAGCAGTGCCACCGGCTGATACTACCAGCTGATACTACCAGCTGATACTACCAGCTGGTGGCAGTGCTACTAGCTGATACTATCAACTGATACTACCAGCTGATGGCAGTGCTACTAGCTGATGCTACCAGCTGATGCTACCAGCTGATACTACCAGCTGATACTACCAGCTGGTGGCAGTGCTACCGGCTGATACTACCAGCTGATACTACCAACTGATACTACCAGCTGGTGGCAGTGCTACCGGCTTATACTACAAGCTGATGCTACCAGCTGATGCTACCGGCTGATACCACCAGCTGATACTGCCAGCTGATACTACCAGTTGATGGCAGTGCCACCAGCTGATACTACCAGCTGATACTACCAGCTGATGCTACCGGCTGATACTACCAGCTGATACTACCAGCTGATACTATCAACTGATACTACCTGCTGATGGCAGTGCTACTAGCTGATACTACCAGCTGATGCTACCAGCTGATACTACCAGCTGATGCTATCAGCTGATACTACCAGCTGATGGCAGTGCTACCAGCTGATACTACTTGCTGATACTACCAACTGATACTACCAGCTGATGGCAGTGCTACCAGCTGATACTACCACCTGATGGCAGTGCTACTAGCTGATACTATTAGCTGATGCTACCAGCTGATACTACCAGCTGATGGCAGTGCTACTAGCTGATACTACCAGCTGATACTACCAGCTGATATTACCAGCTGATGGCAGTGCTACTAGCTGATACTACCAGCTGATACTACCAGCTGATACTACCAGCTGATACTACCACCTGATGGCAGTGCTACTAGCTGATACTACCAGCTGATACTACCAGCTGGTGGCAGTGCTACTAGCTGATACTACCAGCTGATATTACCAGCTGGTGGCAGTGCTACTAGCTGATACTACCAGCTGATATTACCAGCTGGTGGCAGTGCTATAAGCTGATGCTACCAGCTGCGGCTACCATCTGATATTTCCAGCTGATGGCAGTGCTACCAGCTGATACTACCAACTGATACTACCATCTGCTGCTACCAGGTGATATTACCAGCTGGTGGCAGTGCTATTAGCTGATGCTACCAGCTGATACTTCCAGCTGATGCTACCAGCTGATACTACCAGCTGATACTACCAGCTGATGCTACCGGCTGATACTACCAGCTGATACTACCAGCTGATACTACCAGCTGATACTACCAGCTGATGGCAGTGCTACTAGCTGATGGTACCAGCTGATACTACCAGCTGATAGAAGTACTACAAGCTGATGGCAGTGCTACCAGCTGATACTATCAGCTGATGGCAGTACTATGAGGTCAAAATCTCAGGGCTTCGCGGTCGGCGGTCCACCGGCCGCTGCATGGTGTACGAGACTCTTTGTAGACATTTAACCAGTTCAGTAGAAAATGTAAAACGGAACTATTTAATAGGGCTTATAAGCGACTTGGCTATCACAAATTATATTCTCAATGAAGTGGCTCATTGTCGCGTGGAATTTTATAGCAGCCAAATACTCTGAGCTCACGTTGATTATAAATGCGCAGGGAAACACCGGAGGACCCGGGGAAAAATCCACGCCACCACGGGGAGAGAGAGAGACACGCAAAGTCCAAATATACAGCAGGCGTCAGGGTCGGGATCGAATCCATGTCCTCTTGCATACCAGGCGAGGTAATTAACATCTCCTAGCCACCGTCATGACGATGAAAGACGCAGACTCCAACTATACAGCAGGCATCAGGGTTGGGATCGAACCCACGACCTTCATTCCAGGCGAGGGATTAACATCTCGCCACCGCGGCGCCCGGTGGCTGCCCGTGCTCCCGACCCATCGCTCTCTCTCACTTTCTCCCTCTTTCCGCCTGTCACAATCTCGCCTCCATCCGCTTTCGCAGTGCATCAAGACCTACAACTCGGACTGGCACGTCATCAAGTACAAGTACGAGCCCTACTCGGGGGACGTGCATCGTCTGCCCAGGTAGGCCGCAGGCTCCTCCCTCCACTCCTCGTGGCGTTGCGTAGTGGAGATACCCTTGTCACTCGGGGCTTTGATTTCAATGGCGGATCTCGCGTTTGAGATTTCGTGATGGGGTTTCGCGTTTTCGTTTTAAGGCCGGGTCTCGGTTTCAAATTTCTCGTCGGGTCTCCTGTTTTGGTTTTAATGCCGGGTCTCGCGTTCAGATTTCTCGATGGGTCTCGCGTTTTTGTTTTAAAGCCGGGTCTCGCGTTCAGATTTATCGATGGGTCTCACGTTTTTGTTTTAAAGCCGGGTCTCACGTTCAAATTTCTCGACGGGTCTCGTATTTTGGTTTTTAATGCCGCGTCTCGCGTTCAGATTTCTCGATGGGTCTCGCGTTTTTGTTTTAACGCCAAGCCTCGCGGCGTTTAGATTTCATGATAGTATTTCACGTTTCAGTTTCAACACCGGGTCTCGTGGTGTTTAGATTTCCCGATAGGGTGTCGCAGTTTTGGTTTCAACGCCGCGGCGGTCGTGCGGTTGTTCTGTAAACAGAAAGGACCTGCAGACGGACCGGCTCGTGAGTCACCAGTTCGAGATCGATGAGCTCACAGAGAACGACGAGGTGAGATGCCCTTGGCGGAGCGATGGTCACGTCGTCCAATTGAATCCTCCGCATTTTTTTTCTCGCACCGATTTACTTTTTTTCTCCCGTTTAAAAAAAAAACAAACCCCACCAGTTGTCTCTCTTTGTTTAACCAAATTCATTCATGCTCACACATTACATGATTGGGATGGGCAAGCATAAAAAAACAAATAGCAGTATCGCCACACCCCTTCCCGACTGGCAGGCTTATGCATGCCCACTTGCAGGCCTACTGCTGCGCACTACTTATCCATCATGGGGGACAGCTGCCACTGGGGGTCACCTAGGTCACAGCGGCCGTGTACACACAGCAGCACCGTGGCACGAGACGTGGAGTCGGCGGCAGAGAGTGGCTGGGAAAACAACAAAACTACAGTAAAACCTTGGATTGCGAGCATAATTCGTTCCGGAAACGTGTTTGTAATCCAAAGCACTCGTATATCAAAGCAGTCGTGTATCAGTTGTGATCACGTGACGCTCGGCAGACAAAACGTGTACGCATTACTTGTATTGCAAGACCTCGCTCGGAGAAAAATCCACGCGGCCACGGGGAGAGGGACATGCACACTCCAATTATACAGGCATCATGGTCGGGATTGATCCCGTGACCCCCTAAAAACCAGGCGTTTAGAGCATTTGGCTGCTATAAACTTCCACGTGATGATAAGCCACTTCGTTGAGCTATCATGTGATGGCTAGTTCGCTTCTGATAAAGAGCTATATAGCTCAGTGGGCCTTAGCTGGCAATAAAAAATTGTTTTTAGTTTTAGGCTTGCATACACATCACTCGTCCATACACAGGCACCCACGGACTCACGTTGATAGAGTTGTGGTGAAACCGGCTTCACAGGTAAAGTGAGTTGGTGGTCTCTGCCCAATCGCCAATAACTGCACGGAAAGAAAAACATCAATAAAAATTTGGTTTTGCACTTCATTTTGGATGAATTTCAGCTCTTGAGATTGATTTTTTTTATCATCAATGTTTTGACCGGACGTCCTGAAGATTTCAGAGGAATGTTGGTGGGAATGTACGCCCACTGCTGTGTAAAGGAAAAAAATGCCACTTTTTGAACGATTTTTGTCGCAGCTGTTTTTTGACAGAATGGCTCCCACACAGCCTTGCGAGATTTCCACATTGATTCCTCATCGCATGACATGATGCGAACGACATCATTGGTAGAAATTCCCTGTGCGTGCGTGACCTCTGTGCCTGTCATCCACCGTTCCCTGTGCGTGCGTGACCTCTGTGCCTGTCATCCACCGTTCCGTGTGCGTGCGTGACCTCTGCGCGTGTCATCCACCATTCCGTGTGCGTGCGTGACTTCTGTGCCTGTCATCCACCGTTCCGTGTGCGGGCGTGACCTCTGTGCCTGTCGTCCACCGTTCCGTGTCCCTGCGTGACCTCTGCGCGTGTCTCCCAGGATTCCGTGTCCTTGGCCTCGCTGAGAAGTGGCGTCACCAAGCAGGGCTGGCTCTACAAAGGCAACTTCACGAGTACGAGCAGTGTCACCATGAAGGTGAGAGATGCACTCGAGGGCCTGTGCCCAGATTGGAATCCTCACCCGCACAGCAGGTAGCACTGCTATCAACTCGTAGTATCGGCTGGTAATATTGCTATCAGCTGATCGCATTGAATATCGGCTAATAGTATCAGCTGGTACTATTGCTATCAGCTGATCGCATTGCTATCAGCTAATAGTATCAGCTGGTACTATTGCTATCAGCTGATCGCATTGCTATCAGCTAATAGTATCAGCTGCTACTATTGCTATCAGCTGATCGCATTGCTATCAGCTAATAGTATCAGCTGCTACTATTGCTATCAGCTGATCGCATTGAATATCGGCTAATAGTATCAGCTGGTACTATTGCCATCAGCTGGTAGCACTGCTCTCCACTGGTAGCACCGCTATCAGCAAGTGGCACGGGCAGGCAATTGCAGGGCTGCTCCTTTGTCCTCCACCGTCCGTTTTTTTTTTCCCCTTGCAGACGTTCAAGCGGAGGTTCTTCCACCTGAGCCAGCAGCCGGACGGGTCGTACGCTCTCAACTTCTACAAGGACGACAAGAGCCTGGCCGAGGCCAAAGGCTCCATCTTCCTGGACGCGTGCCTGGGCGTCGTGCCGGTAGGACCCCGGTGGGCGGGGGCCGGTGGGGTTGGGGTTAGGGGGGCAGGGGTGGGGCCCGGCTGCGGGCAGGACGACGGGCGTGAAGGTTGGCGAGTGTGTACACACGGCGCTGTGTGTACACACGGTGCTGCGTGGACCCAGGTGAACCCCGGTGTCAGCTGTCTCCGTGAGGGACAAGTAGTACACAGCGGCGGCCTGCAAGAGGGCATAGGCCTGCCACTAGTGGGGGGCGATGCTCCCGTTTGTTTTTGCCTTTCCTAATTGCATAGTTTGCGAGGATTTCTTTTTTTTACTGAATTCGGCAAAAAACTGAAACTAAACAATTTGTTTTATTTTACAAGGTAAGGTCCACTGAGCTGTGCAGCTCTATTTCAGAAGTGACCTGGCCACAAATGGTCGCTCAGCGAAGTGGCTTCTCGCTTGGAAATTTCTCGCAGCCAAATACTCTGACACGCGTGACGTCGATTCTAAATCTGGAGGGGAAAAACCGGAGGTCCCGGAGGAGAGAACAACGGGCGTCACGGTCGGGTTCGAATCCACGACCTCCTGCATAGCAGGCGAGGTCACTAACATCTCCTAGCCACCGTGATGATGGTGAGAAACGCAAACCCCAAATATACAGCAGGCGTCGGGGTCGGCTTCGAACCCACGACCTCCTGCATACCAGGCCAGGTCGCTAACATCTCCTAGCCACTGCGGCAAATGTGAACCATGCCTCCGCCAGCGTGCGTCCTGAACGCCCCGCTGCGTTCAAGTCCGCTGCTAGAACCGCAACCTTCCGCTCCCGCACCACCCCACCACCCCCGGCGCGTCCCCGCCTGACGCTGCCGCCGTCGCTTTGCCTCCGCGGGCGTCATCAGAACGCGAGGCTGCGGCGCCACGCGTTCGAGCTCAAGATGATGGACCGCAGCAGCGTGGTGCTGGCGGCGGACAGCGACGCCGAGGTGGACGAGTGGAGGGCTCTGCTCCACAAGGTCCTGCAGGGCCAGTTCGAGGCGGCCATGCAGGACAACAAGGCCCAGGAGGCGGACAGGAGGAGCCGAGGTGCGTGGACGTCCGGGGTCTCTTGTCCTTTGCCGGCAGGGAGCCGCTCTGTTTGTCTGTTGTCCAGAGACCCCATCGGTGTCTGGGACTGCCTGTCTGTTGTCTAGAGATCCTAACGGAGACTAGGACTGTCTGTCTGTTGTCTAGAGACCCCATCGGTGTCTGGGACTGTCTGTCTAATGTCTAGAGATCCCAGCGGAGACTAGGACTCTCTGTCTGTTGTCTAGAGACCCCATCAGTGTCTGGGACCGTCTCTCTAATGTCTAGAGATCCCAACGGAGACTAGGACTGTCTGTCTGTTGTCTAGGCACCTCATCAGTGTCTGGGACCGTCTGTCTGTTGTCTAGAGATCCCAACAGAGACTAGCACTGTCTGTCTGTTGTCTAGAGACCCCATCAGTGTCTGGGACCGTCTCTCTAATGTCTAGAGATCCCAACGGAGACTAGGACTGTCTGTCTGTTGTTTAGAGACCCCATCAGAGACCGGTTGTGATTCGTACATCTGTTGGCATGAAGACTCCATGCCGTACGGATGGGATGTCAAAGCAAAGTGGGTTTAACGAGTTCAGGGATATTGCTGAAAGGATGTTGCAAGATGCTCAGAAACACGACCATAAAACGCTACATCAGTGTGCACAAGCAGAGTGGGAGTGCATGAATAATTGTGTTTGTGGTCATTGTATTGTCGGCAGTGGTGGTATTGATTAATAGCACTTTCCCCAACAGCTTTGGTGTTGATGATAGTGGTGGTTGTCCTAATTAAACATGATCTGGCGTGGTACTGACCATACCGCCCCCTCGTGTGCCATGTAGGCCTTAATAGGCGCCCGCTAACAGCACTCGCTCCAACAGTCTGTATGACTACACGGGGGATCTTTGCCTTTTGTGTGGTGGTCTCAATGATGACAGTGGTGGTGACTGTCCTAATAATGGTGGTTATGATGGCGCTGGTGATGCTGGTTGTAGTGATAATACTGGTTGTTTTGTTGATGGCTGTATTTATGGTGGTGTTGATGAACGTGGTAGAGGGGATGGTGGTGGTGGTGGTGATGGCTTCGCGATTTGTCCACCGTGTGCTCTTGTGCAGATGACAGCGATTGCCCTGATGCAGCGGAGTCGTGTGAGAGCTCCGATATTCAGCTGCAGCTCGTCACGGTGAGTCTCGCGTACTGACGAGTCTCAGGGTGAGTCTCAAGGTGAGTCTCAGGGTGAGTCTCGCGTACTGACGAGACTCATGCTGAGTCTCAGGGTGAGTCTCAGGGTGAGTCACGCTTACAGACGAAACTCACGCTGAGTCTCAGGGTGAGTCTCACGCTGAGTCTCAAGGTGAGTCTCGCGTAATGAAGAGACTCACGCTGAGTCTCAGGGTGAGTCTCAGGGTGAGTCACGCTTACAGACGAAACTCACGCTGAGTCTCAGGGTGAGTCTCACGCTGAGTCTCAAGGTGAGTCTCGCGTAATGAAGAGACTCACGCTGAGTCTCAGGGTGAGTCTCAGGGTGAATCATGCTTACAGACGAGACTCACGCTGAGACTCACGCTGTGCCTCAAGGTGAGTCTCGCGTACTGACGAGACTCACGCTGAGTCTCAGGGTGAGTCTCAGGATGAAGCACGCTTACAGACGAGACTCACGCTGAGTCTCAGGGTGTATGTCAGGGTGAGTCACGTGTATGGACGAAACTCACGCTGAATCTCCGGGGGAGTCTCAGGGTGAGTCTCAGGGTGAGTCACGCTTACAGACAAAACTCACGCTGAGTGTCAGGGTGAGTCTCACTGCCGGTCACGGTACAGAGCTGCTACGATGACCATTCTTATTCTATCACCGGCCACTTGTCGATGGTTAACACGCACCAGACTCGGCTCTCCACCGGTCATTCCTGGTTGTCACGAACCGCTAAATTAGGCCCCATGCTGCCAGGTCGTCTGCCAGGGCCATTCTCCTCCGGCCGCAAGGTGGTGCTCCTCCCGCCAACGAGAGCTCCTCATAAACCGGGGCGGTTTCTGCGCGGCAAGATGCCCAGTAGCCCGGCGGAATGGGGGGGTGGGGGGGTGACACGCGAAATCACGTCGGGGGGTGCGGTGTCTTCTGCGCGCAGGATGCCAAGACGCACGAGGAGACGACGAGGGTGAGCAGGAAGGAGGGCCGACTGAACGTCTTCGTGCTCACCCCCGAGATGCAGGTGGTCCTAACGATCGTTTCACTCGGCGCGCACGCACGCGCGATCGCCGGCCCGTGTCGGGAACGATCTTGTTCGGCTGTTTTACGGGTATTGCCGTGCTCGGAGGAATTTGGCGGGATGTTATCTCCCTCGCCTGCTATGCAGGAGGAGTTTTCTCTCTCCCCGTGGTCGTGCGGATTTTTCTCCGGGTCCCCCTGGTTTTGTCACACCACGTTTAGAAATCTGGGCTTAGATTATCCTGACCGCTGTACACTTCCACATGATGTAAGGCACTTTGTTGAGCCATCATTTGTGGCCAAGTCGCGTCTGAAAACGAGCTATACAGCTCAGTGGTCTTTACCTTTTGTTTGATAAGGTCGCATTCATTACACACAGCGCTTGCCACAAATTAACCGCAGTACCCTCGCTGATCTCGTCAAGGAGCACTCACCATCACGCTAAATCTGGTCATCTTCGCAGCAGCGGCTTTTTGCGCTAGCCATCGCACAAAAGACGGCAACTGCATCGCGCGCTTTCAGGTGTGCTTCCAGAGGGCCACTTCCGCGGCCCTCTGGAATGCTCTTTTTTCCGATGTTAAAAGAAAAGCCACTGGAGCTATGCAAATTATCTAGATTGAAAACTAATTTCCTCAGAACCGCTATTTGGGTGTTAGTTTGTTGTCCTTTCCTCTACACCTCCGCTGCGAAACACGTTGAACATTACCGGTAAAAAAAAAAAACAATGGTTTAGTCGTTTAGCCTCTGTGCCGAGCGGGATTGCTTGTTGGCCTTCGCTGCTCTTTAACGCCTCCCCTGTGACCTCGCTGCACCGGTGCTGCCTCCCCCCCACCCCCCCACCCCATCTCCCCCATCCTGCCCGCAGAGGATGAGCCCCATGGTGGGCGAGGCGGAGCGGGAGGCGAGGCCGCCGCGGGAGAAGAGAGCGTCGCAGCTCCTCGTCTCCTGCCTGGGCTTCAACCTCGCCGTGCAGGCCTGCTTCTCCGACAGCGGAGGCGTCAAGAGCAACGTACGGATCACCCAAAATAACAAAAAAAAACAAAGAAACTTGTATATGTAAAAAAAAGATTTAAAATAACAAAATTGCGCCATTGGCAAGACCAGCACGAGAGGGACGCAGCAACGCGGAGAGTTGTGGTTCTAACCCCGCGGACCGCCCCCCCTGTCGCCCCCCACGGCTTACACGCTGCGGAGCGCGAGAACAAGCACAGCGGGACGCTCAAGAAGTGGGACTGCGTGCGCCGGCGTCATCGTCCACGTTTGCCGAATTTAGTAACGGAAAAAATAACTCCTGAATTATGTAATTGGGAAGGGAAAAAAAATGACAGCATTGACCCCCGCCCGCCCGCCTACTGGCAGGCTTATGTCCACCTGCAGGCCACCGCTGTTGACGACCTGTCGCTCACGATCCATGGGCAGATAGCGCCACGTGGGTGTCCACTGCACATTTCGTCATTTGCTTCCACTTTCCTCTGCCTTTGCGCCGAATATGGCTCAAGTAGTGGGCACATCTTTCTGGCACCAATCTCCGTTAAGTCTTCGTCAAGTCGTTCCCCGTTAAGTCTTCGTCAAGTCGTTCTCTGTTAGGTCTTCGTCAAGTCGTTCTCTGTTAGGTCTTCGTGAAGTCGTTCTCTGTTAAGTCTTCGTCAAGTCGTTCTCTGTTAGGTCTTCGTCAAGTCGTTCTCTGTTAAGTCTTCGTCAAGTCGTTCCCCGTTAAGTCTTCGTCAAGTCGTTCTCTGTTAGGTCTTCGTCAAGTCGTTCTCTGTTAGGTCTTTGTCAAGCTGTTCTCTGTTAAGTCTTTGTCAAGTCGTTCTCTGTTATGTCTTCGTCAAGTCGTTCTCTGTTAGGTCTTCGTCAAGTCGTTCCCCGTTAGGTCTTCGTCAAGTCGTTCTCTGTTAGGTCTTCGTCAAGTCGTTCTCTGTTAGGTCTTCGTCAAGTCGTTCCCCGTTAGGTCTTCGTCAAGTCGTTCTCTGTTAAGTCTTCGTCAAGTCGTTCTCTGTTAGGTCTTCGTCAAGTCGTTCCCCGTTAGGTCTTCGTCAAGTCGTTCTCTGTTAAGTCTTCGTCAAGTCGTTCTCTGTTAGGTCTTCGTCAAGCTGTTCTCTGTTAAGTCTTCGTCAAGTCGTTCTCTGTTAGGTCTTCGTCAAGCTGTTCTCTGTTAGGTCTTCGTCAAGTCGTTCTACGTTAGGTCTTCGTCAAGCCGTTCTCTGTTAGGTCTTCGTCAAGTCGTTCTCTGTTAGGTCTTCGTCAAGTCGTTCTCTGTTAGGTCTTCGTCAAGTCGTTCTCTGTTAGGTCTTCGTCAAATCGTTCTCTGTTAAGTCTTCGTCAAGTCGTTCCCCGTTAGGTCTTCGTCAAGTCGTTCCCCGTTAAGTCTTCATCAAGTCGTTCTCTGTTAAGTCTTCGTCAAGTCGTTCTCTGTTAAGTCTTCGTCAAGTCGTTCCCCGTTAAGTCTTCGTCAAGTCGTTCTCTGTTAGGTCTTCATCAAGTCGTTCTCTGTTAGGTCTTCATCAAGTCGTTCTCTGTTAGTTCTTTGTCAAGCCGTTCCCCGTTAAGTCTTCATCAAGTCGTTCTCTGTTAGTTCTTCGTCAAGTCGTTCTCTGTTAGGTCTTCGTCAAGTCGTTCTCTGTTAAGTCTTCGTCAAGTCGTTCTCTGTTAAGTCTTCGTCAAGTCGTTCCCCGTTAAGTCTTCGTCAAGTCGTTCTCTGTTAGGTCTTCATCAAGTCGTTCTCTGTTAGGTCTTCGTCAAGTCGTTCTCTGTTAAGTCTTCGTCAAGTCGTTCTCCGTTAGGTCTTCGTCAAGTTGTTCCCCGTTAAGTCTTCGTCAAGTCGTTCTCTGTTAGGTCTTCGTCAAGTCGTTCCCCGTTAAGTCTTCGTCAAGTCGTTCTCTGTTAGGTCTTCATCAAGTCGTTCTCTGTTAGGTCTTCGTCAAGTCGTTCTCTGTTAAGTCTTCGTCAAGTCGTTCTCCGTTAGGTCTTCGTCAAGTCGTTCCCCGTTAAGTCTTCGTCAAGTCGTTCTCTGTTAGGTCTTCGTCAAGCCATTCTCTGTTAAGTCTTCGTCAAGTCGTTCTCTGTTAGGTCTTCGTCAAGCCGTTCTCTGTTAAGTCTTCGTCAAGTCGTTCCCCGTTAGGTCTTCGTCAAGTCGTTCCCCGTTAAGTCTTCATCAAGTCGTTCCCCGTTCGTTCTTCGTCAAGCCGTTCCCCGTTAAGTCTTCATCAAGTCGTTCTCTGTTAGTTCTTCGTCAAGTCGTTCTCTGTTAGTTCTTCGTCAAGTCGTTCTCCGTTAGGTCTTCGTCTCTTTCCGGTTCCTTACATTTTTGTCCGAACAACAACAACAACACACTTTTATTTTTTCTGTTGTTGTCCACCCTACATGTGTCCAAATAGTGTCAGCTTCCTTCTCATCACCGCCTGCAGCATCAGGTTGTCTTCTTCTATGTGCGACCGGAACGCCGTGGTTATTCTAATTTTGTTATTATTATTCTCATTTTTATTATTTTTATTCTACGTGACTTTACCGAAAGAACCAAAGAATATGAATTCCTGCAGTCACGAAAGTTTTAAGTCAAAACTTTTTCTAACTTCGTCGTTGGTCACTCATTGGCTAGTTTAGTACAGGATTAAGTAAAACTAAAACGAATATATATTTTTATTTTACCAGGTGAGGCCCACTGAGCTATGTAGCTCTATTCATGAAGCGACCTGGCCACAAATGATAGCTCAGATAAGTGGCTAATCGTGTGGAAATGAATAGCAGCCAAATACTCTAAATGCACGTTCATTCTAAATGTGGAGGGAAAAACCGGAGCATCCGGAGAAAAAATCCACATGCCCACGGGCAGAGATAGAGAGAGAACACGCAAACTCCAAACATACAGCAGGCGTCAGGGTCGGGATCGAAGCCACGACCTCCTGCATACGGGGCGAGGTAGTTAACATCTCGCCCCCGCCGGTGCCCCTCAGGTGGAGCCGTTCTTCATCACGCTGGCCCTGTACGACCTTCGCACGGCGAGGAAGATCTCGGCCGACTTCCACGCCGACCTCAACCCCCCGTCCATGCGGGAGCTGCTGGGCGGCGGCGCTTCGCCCGAGGTGCAGGCCAACGGCGACGTGCCGACGGGCGCCGGCGGCCAGGCCCAGCGGCCCGGGGAGCCTGCCCCGCCTAGCCTGCCCACCGAGGCGCTGCTGTACCCCACTCAGGCGAGTTTGGGCTCGCGGGGAGAGCGCCGGTGATTTGTGTATGTGTAATGCGTGTGTGTGTGTGTAACGTGTCTTTGTGTATGAGTGCGCGTGTGTGTCTGTTGTGGGGAGCGGTAGTGTAGCGGCTAGCACGCTCCGCTACGAACCCGGCGACCCGAGTTCAATTCCCGCTCACGGCCGACACCGGTGACGATTATCTGAAAAGCTCTTGGGCCTCCGATACGATGGCTCTGCCTCAAACGAGTACCTGGTGCGGTGTGTAAACATGTTGTCGATAGGTGGAGACTAATCCAGCGAGCGACTGGAGGGAATCGGTGAGGTCTGGTTCGTGATCGACCCTGACCGGTTCACTCTTGAGCCCTGTCGGGTATGGCCATCGCCACTGGGAAGACAAAGGCGGTTTGGGCGTGGTGCTGGCCACCCACCCCTTCGTGTCCCGTGCAAGCCTTCGTAGGTTCTCACTAACAATACTTGCCCCAACAGTCTGCTCAGCCTATACGGGGGATATTTGTCTGTGTGTGTGTGTAATATGTGTGCGTGTAACGTGTATGTGTAATGTGTATGTGTAATTCACGCGTGTGTGCAATGTGTGTGTGTAATGTGTGTGTGTAATGTGTGTGTGTAACGTGTGTGTGTGTGTAACGTGCGTGTGTGTGTAACGCGTGCGTGTGTGTAACGTGTGTGTGTGTAACGTGTGTGTGTGTAACGTGTGTGTGTGTAACGTGTGTGTGTGTAACGTGTGTGTGTGTAACGTGTGTGTGTGTAACGTGTGTGTGTGTAACGTGTGTGTGTGTAACGCACGCGTGTGTGTGTAACGCGCGCGTGTGTGTGTAACGCGCGCGTGTGTGTGTAACGCGCGCGTGTGTGTGTAACGCGCGCGTGTGTGTGTGTGTAACGCGCGCGTGTGTGTGTGTGTGTAACGCGCGCGTGTGTGTGTAACGTGTGTGTGTGTAACGTGTGTGTGTGTGTGTGTAACGCGCGCGCGTGTGTGTGCGTGCTCTGCAGGCCGTGTTCACGGTGTGCGACCCGCACCCGGACGTGCTGCTGCTCGTGCGCGTGGAGAAGGTGCTGCAGGGCAGCGTGGCGCAGTGCACCGAGCCGTACCTCCGCGCCGACGACACGGGCAAGGTGGTGACCCGGCCCCTCCCCCGCTCCACACCCCGACCCCGCCGGGCACGCTGCCCCATCTCTCAAACACTTTTTGTTTACTTTGCCGACGACGACGACACTGGCGCGTCGTCGTCGTCGGAGGAGGAGGAGGAGGAGGAGGGGCAACCCCACGCGGTTCGCTCGCACTGCGCCGGGAGGTCAAACCACACCGGGTGAATTCTGGACGGCAAGTCCGGTGCGCTGTGTTTGTGTGTGCTGTGTGTGAGCTGTGTGTGTTTGCTATATGGGGCCAGGTTGCTTCTGAAAAAGAGCTGCAGTATAGCTCAGTGGGGCCTTACCTGGTAAAATAAACAAGTTTCATAGTTTTTTTTGTTAAAGTGGATGCACCATCCTCTCCCTCTTACCCCCACCCCCTGCCCGTCCAGGTTGCACAGAAGTTGGTGAAGCAAATGCGGCAGTACTGTGGCCGTATGGGCCAGTATCACATGCCATTCTGCTGGGCGTTCAGGTGCGCTCACAAGCACACACACTCGTACCATCCTCATAACCGCCATCATCATCATCATCGTCGTCAACGTCATAATTGTCATCATCAAGACGGTCATTGCATTGCACGCTTTCAGGTGCGCCTCTGCGGCCGTCTGGAATGCTCCTCCCTCTGATATTAGGAAACCATTGGGAGCAATTTACTTTTAAATTATCTGGATTGAAAACGAATTCATTTAGAGCTGCTTTTTTTTCATTTTGGTTAGTTGTCCTTCCCCCGCACCTCCGATTAGCACGGTCGGCTACGCCCGGCGCGACAAAAGTTCGACACGCGCACGTCACCACCGCCGTCGCCGCGGCCTCGCGTCACCGTGCCCGCCCCCTCCGTCTCCCCCACCTCCTCTCCCCGCGTGCGCGCGCCGCAGGCCTCTCTTCCGCGACGTCAACGGGGCGCTGGACAAGGGCGCCTCCTTCTCCCCGCTCTTCCGCCAGGATGGGGGCAGGACGTCGAGCGAGGACTGGCTCCGCGCGCTCGTCGACGTGCACAAGTACGCGCCGCGGAGGGGGGCGCCGCCGCCGCCGCCGCCGCCGCCGCCGCGTGCCGCGGCTTGTGGAGGGGCGCCCCCAGCGCGGTGCCGCGGCGCTCACCGGCCCAGAGCCGCCGACCGCTTAGTTGGCCGTTGGGTATCTGTGCGGGTCGATGGGTCTCTACGCTAGTCCCCATGAGTCTTTCAGTTTTCAGTTTCATTTATTAGGTATAACTGCCGTGAGCCATGCGGCTCTTGACTTCGGGTGCAACCGCGACAAGACTGAAACGTGAACAAGAAAACACCTTAAAGTGACTTACACGCAGCAGATAAAAATCCTGGGAAAAAAAACCCAGCAAAGTCTTCCAGAAGAAACAACGCATTTCAACGCTGTGTGCAAAAAATTCCAGTGGGATGCAAGTCAAACAATAACAACCATAAGGCAATGTAGATTAAAGTTATCAGGCCAACTCTGTACTACAACAAACAAACATGGCCAGACCAAACCGTCCTCAAAATCACCAAAATAAGTCTTCACGTGAGTCTATGAGTCTCCACATGAATCTGAGTTTCCACATGAATCTGAGTCTCCACGTGGGTTCGATCCCGACCCTGATGCCTGTTGGATATTTGGAGTTTGCATGTCTCTTTTCCCCGTGGATCCTGTGGATTTTTCTCTGGGTCCCTACGATTTTCCCTCCGCATTTAGAATGGACGTGCGTTCAGAGTATTTGGCTGCTATACATTTCCCCATCACAAGCAACTTCGTTGACCTATCATTTGTGGCCACGTCACTTCTAAAAAAAAGAGCAGTGGGGCCTGCCGTACCTGGTAAAATAAAAAAAAAACAGTTTAGTTATTTTTTAAATAAATAGGTATCGAATGTCTTCCCCCGAAATCGCGAAAAGGAAATTCCCAGTTGTTTTCCAACGAAGGTGAAAAGCGCCGATGCCTTGGCTCCGTCCGTCTCTCAAAAATGGATGAAGGAGCGACGCTCGCAATATTGAGCGGAGCGTGAGTGGATGATCAATACGTGCGGCGGGGTGGCACAGCGGGCAGCACGGGTGATGCATCCGCCCGTCATCTCAGACAGTCATCTCAGACAGAACCCCCCTCCTACCAGCAGCGAGCTTTTCAAACTCCACGTGGCCTCAAAGTGCACCTAGCTTGGCACAGGTGCTGCGGTGACTTGAACATCGCTTAGGGGACGAGTGGCGGCTGTTTGTGTTGTTGTGCATGCTTTTGCGTCCTCGGCTTATGTCATTTTTGTGATGCGATTGCATGCCGGTGTTGCGTCTATGTACGTATGTGCGCACACGTGAATGTGCCTAGAGAGAGTGCGTGTGTGTTCTGCGTGTGTTGTTGGTGGGGAGCGGCAGTGTCGCGGTTAGCGCTACGCTGCGCTACAAAGCCGGCGACCCGAGTTCAATTCCCGCTCACTGCCAACACCAGTGACGATCATCTGAACCGGTTCTGGGCCTCCCCTCAGTCGACTCAGCCTCAAACGAGTACCTTGTGCGATGTGTAAACATCGCCACTCGGGAGACAAAGGCGGCCGGGCGTGGTGCTGGCCACCCACCCCCCTCGTGTGCCGTGCCGGCCTTCATCGTTACTCGCTAACAGCACTTGCCCCAACAGTCTGTTAAAGCTATGCGGGGGATCTTTGCCTTTGTTCTGCGTGTGTTGTCTGCAGGTCAGAAAAAATGTCAAAACTTCAAACGATTCCAGGCAGCATCAAAATTACTGTGGAGAGTCTGCCGGCAGAACAGCCCAGTAAGACCTGCGTTCAAATGCATCCATATCACACTTGTTTAAGCTTAATTTGGTTTCGTTACACGGGGGGGGGTCCCGATTTCCCAGTTTCCCGGACATTTTAAACGGGAGACGAACGTACGTATGTTGAACTTCTTTCGCACCGTACGTAGCCAACCGTGCTATGTGCAGTGAGGGAAACAAGTATTTTATCCCCTGCTGATTTTGTACGTTTGCCCACTGACAAAGAATTGATCAGTCTATAATTTTAATGGTAGGTTTATTTGAACAGTGAGAGACAGAATAACAACAACAAAATCCAGAAAAACGCATGTCAAAAATTTTATAAATTGATTTTCATTTTAATGAGGGAAATAAGTATTTGACCCCTCTGCAAAACATGACTTAGTACTTGGTGACAAAACCCTTTTTGGCAATCACAGAGGTCAGACGTTTCTTGTAGTTGGCCACCAGGTTTGCACACATCTCAGGAGGGATTTTGTCCCACTCCTCTTTGCAGATCTTCTCCAAGTCATTAAGGTTTCGAGGCTGACGTTTGGCAACTCGAGCCTTCAGCTCCCTCCACATATTTTCTATGGGATTAAGGTCTGGAGACTGGCTAGGCCACTCCAGGACCTTAATGTGCTTCTTCTTGAGCCACTCCTTTGTTGCCTTGGCCGTGTGTTTTGGGTCATTGTCATGCTCGAATACCCATCCACGACCCATTTTCAATGCCCTGGCTGAGGGAAGGAGGTTCTCACCCAAGATTTGACGGTACATGGCCCCGTCCATCGTCCCTTTGATGCGGTGAAGTTGTCCTGTCCCCTTAGCAGAAAAACACCCCCAAAGCATAATGTTTCCACCTCCATGTTTTACGGTGGGGATGGTGTTCTTGGGGTCATAGGCAGCATTCTTCCTCCTCCAAACACGGCGAGTTGAGTTGATGCCAAAGAGCTCCATTTTGCTCTCATCTGACCACAACACTTTCACCCAGTTGTTCTCTGAATCATTCAGATGTTCATTGGCAAACTTCAGACGGGCATGTATGTGCTTTCTTGAGCAGGGGGACCTTGCGGGCGCTGCAGGATTTCAGTCCTTCACGGCGTAGTGTGTTACCAATTGTTTTCTTGGTGACTATGGTCCCAGCTGTCTTGAGATCATTGACAAGATACTCCCTTGTAGTTCTGGGCTGATTCCTCACCGTTCTCATGATCATTGCAACTCCACAAGGTGAGATCTTGCATGGAGCCCCAGGCCGAGGGAGATTGACAGTTCTTTTGTGTTTCTTCCATTTGCGAGTAATCGCACCAACTGTTGTCACCTTCTCACCAAGCTGCTTGGCAATGGTCTTGTAGCCCATTCCAGCCTTGTGTAGGTCTACAATCTTGTCCCTGACATTCTTGGAGAGCTATTTGGTCTTGGCCATGGTGGAGAGTTGGGAATCTGATTGATTGATTGGTTCTGTGGACAGGTGTCTTTTATACAGGTAACAAGCTGAGATTAGGAGCACTCCCTTTAAGAGTGTGCTCTTAATCTCAGCTCGTTACCTGTATAAAAGACACCTGGGAGCCAGAAATCTTTCTGATTGAGAGGGGGTCAAATACTTATTTCCCTCATTAAAATGCAAATCAATTTATAAAATTTTTGACATGCGTTTTTCTGGATATGGTTGTTGTTATTCTGTCTCTCACTGTTCAAATAAACCTACCATTAAAATTATAGACTAATCATTTCTTTGTCAGTGGGCAAACGTACAAAATCAGCAGGGGATCAAATACTTTTTTGCCTCACTGTATATTGAAATTATTTCACACCGTACGTAGCCACCCGTGCTATGTGTGTTGAACTTCTTTCGCACCGTACGTCTCCCCTAGTGGCGATGTGTCCACACCGCACCACGTACTTATTTGAGGCTGAGTCGACCTCGGGTCGGCCATAGAACCGGTTCAGATATTTGTCGCCAATGTTGGTCGTGAGCGGGAATCGAACGCGGATCGCCGGGTTTGTAGCGCAGCGGCGCGCTAACCGCTACTGCACTACCGCTCCCCCACCCCCCCTAGTCTAGCAGTGACATGACCTCACGCGAATCCAAATAGACAGCGCAGACATGTGGGAGCAAGGGGCGCTGGAAGACGTTTAGGTGCAGGTGCAAGTAGGCGCTGTGTTTTGGATAAAGAAGAGGGGGAGCGAAGGTAACGAAGAGGGAGAGTGAAGGTGAGCGGGTGACGGTGTTCCAGAAACGTGAAGCAGCAGTAACGCGGACAGTCCGAACATAAACACATTTACAACCGTGTTTTCCAAACCAGCCGCATATGCCGAGTTTGTACGAATAGTAGGCGGCAAGATGTTAACTCTCTCGCCCGGTGTACAGGAGGTCGTGGGTTCGATCTCGACCCAAATGCCTGCTGTATATTTGGAGTTTGCGTTTCTGTCCCAGTGGCCGCGAGTATTTTTCTCCGGGTCCTCCGGTTTTACCCTCCACATTTAGAATGAATGTGCATTTAGAGTATTTGTCTGCCGTAAATGTCCACGTGATAAGCCACTTCATTGAGCTATAATTTGTGGTCAGGTCGCTTTTGGAAAAGAGCTCAGTGGGCCCTAGCTAGTAAAATAAAATAGCTGAGTTTTAGTTTAGTTTAGATCGCGATGATGTAGCTGACAATGACAACGACAACGATGCCACGGCCCGATGTCTGGTCCCTCAGACATGCTGACACCGGGGCTGTCGCCCGTCACGGCCGGGTGGCGTCTGTCGGAGACCGCCAACAACGGCGGCAGCAGAGACGGCGTCGGGAAGCGGCCGTGCGTGCGGGAGGTGGACGACTTCCCGGCGGAGACAGCGCGGCACGCTCACCCGTACTCGGAGTACGCCAACCGCCTCTACGTCTACCCGCAGCGACTCAAGTACGACGCGCAGAAGATATTCCCCAAGGTGAGCCCCGCCCCGGCGGCGCGCGACTGCCACCGCCGACGACTCGTTCGGAGCGGGCCTGCGGAGACCGCGTCGCCGCACGGGACCCCAGGCACCTCCTCCTCCTCCTCCTCCGCGCGCTAGACAGCCCGTGCCACCTTCAATGTCAAGATCTCGCTCGCCGTCTTTCAAGATCCTCCATGAGCTCCACTCTGCTACCTCTCCCCTCCTCTCTCATCTCGCTCTAACTCCACTGCACGCACTCTCCTACCTCGCCACTCTTGATGGGGCTCACGGGAAGCTGGGGGGGGGGGGGGGGGGGGGGCTCACGGGAAGGGGGGAGGGGGGTGCTCGCGGGATTGGAGCTGCCGCTGTCTAACCCTGTGACCGTGCCGACGCGCAGGCGAGGAACATCGCCATTCACGTGGAGTTCCGGGACTCGGACGAAGAAGGAACACTGCCGCTCAAGGTGCGATCGTCCCCCCCCCGCCCCCCGACACCCTCCCACCGCCCACCCCCGTCACCCGCGACCGTGGTGGCGTCACCGCATTCACGCGCGGCGGCGGTGACCGCGGGCAGCGCGACGCAACCCCAAACCCGAGAGAACAGCACCAATTCTCTCGTAGGTACCGGCCTTGCCAGGGTTCTTCCTCATAGGCCCGACGAAGCAGATGAGGGCAATCTTGATTTGCCGATCTCTCCGGTGCTGCCGCGGGGTCCACTTTCTGCCCCGCCCCCTCTCTCCCCCCACCTCCTCTCTCTCCCCCCCCCTACTGCCGAGGCCTACACTCTATAAACTCGTGCCACGGCAGATCTCTCGCCTACTTCAGCAGTTTGTCCTTGCTGTGGTTGTCCCACCTGATGGCGATTTGCTTGTGTTGCGATCGAAACGTCGTGATGTGTTGTTTTTCTACCAACGTGATTTTACCGAAAGAACCATAGAGTCTCGTAAAAGTAGCGGTGGATTTGATGCTGCTGCTGCTGCTGCTGTGTATGCGTGAAGTGAGGATGCAATGGCAAATGATCGGAGGGGCCACGGAGAAGCCCTGTCTCGAACATGCTAAACAACAACAACAATAATAATAGCAACAACAGCAAATACAAATAATCACAGAATGTTGAACTTCTTTCGCGCCATGCATAGCCAAACCGTGCTGATCGGAGGTTGCCTCAGAGCCGCGGTCGTGGCCACTCCGTCGCTACGCAAGACTCTCGGGCCGTGAGGAATGTGGTGATCCATCCGTGGCCGGCCGCGGTGCGTGAATATTAAACCAAACGATAAACTATTTTTTTTATTTTTGCAGGTAACGGCTTCGCTGAGCTGTAGAGCTCTTTTGTTCAGAAGCAACCCGGCAATCACAACGATAGCTCAAGCGAAGTGGCTTGTCGCTTGTTAATGTATAGCAGCCAAACACTCTTTAAACGAGTGACCTTGATTCTAAATGTGGAGAGA
Organism: Petromyzon marinus; assembly: GCF_048934315.1. Lineage (NCBI taxonomy): Eukaryota > Metazoa > Chordata > Hyperoartia > Petromyzontiformes > Petromyzontidae > Petromyzon > Petromyzon marinus. The sequence continues at coordinate 9,431,892 of NC_133721.1, read as the reverse complement.
AAAACCGGAGGGACCCGGAGATAAATCCACAAGACCACGGGGAGAGAGAGAGAGACACCGCAAATTCCAAATATACAGCAGCAGCAGGCGCCAGGGTCGGGATCGAACCCACGACCTCCTGTGTACCAGGCGAGGTAGTTAACATCTCACCACGGAATGAGAGAGACACCGCAACCTCCAAATATACAGCAGCAGCAGCAGGCGCCAGGGTCGGGATCGAACCCACAACCTCCTGCGTACCAGGCGAGGTAGTTAACATCTCACCACGGAGTGAGAGAGAGACACCGCAAGCTCCAAATATACAGCAGCAGGCGCCAGGATCGGGATCGAACCCACGACCTCCTGCGTGCCAGGCGAGGGAGTTAACATCTCGCCACCCCGGCGTCTGTGTTTGCGGCGCAGTGCATCTACGGCAAGGCAGGGCAGCCGGCGTTCATCAGCAGCGCCAACACGGCCGTCTTGCACCACCAGCAGTGCCCGGACTTCTGTGACGAGGTCAGTGCTGTCACGCTTGTTCCACCACTGTCGCCCGGAGGGGGAGAGCGGGGTGGGGGGGGGGGCAGGGGGGTAGGGGCGGTGCTGCCTATTTCGCCTTCTCTCGGCCTCCACTATGCTGCTCATCGTCCCCTCTGTCAGCTGTTCTCACGACGCGTCCTGACGTAAAACAGGCGCTCGCTGACTTCACCCGCGGTGCGCCGGGCGGTGCTAACGTTGCGACGGCGTCGTCTCCCTGTGCCCAGGTGAAGGTTGAGCTCCCGGTTCACCTGCACGGCAAGCATCACCTGCTGTTCACCTTCTCGCACATCAGCTGCGACCTGGGCAAGCGTAGGGACACGGCCGAGGCCGAGGGTGAGAGCGCTCGCCCCCTCTACCTCCTCCCCAGTGCTGTGTTAGCACACCGTGTGTCAGTGCCGTGTGCTGTGAGCGCCGTGTGCTGTGAGCGCCATGTGCTGTGTTGTGAGCACCGTGTGTTGTGAGTACCGTGTGTTGTGAGCGCCGTGTGTTGTGAGCACCGTGTGTTGTGAGTACCGTGTGTTGTGAGCGCCGTGTGTTGTGAGCGCCGTGTGTTGTGAGCGCCGTGTGTTGTGAGCGCCGTGTGTTGTGAGCACCGTGTGTTGTGAGCACCGTGTGTTGTGAGCGCCGTGTGTTGTGAGCTCCGTGTGTTGTGAGTACCGTGTGTTGTGAGCGCCGTGTGTTGTGAGCACCGTGTGTTGTGAGCGCCGTGTGTTGTGAGCACCGTGTGTTGTGAGTACCGTGTGTTGTGAGCGCCGTGTGTTGTGAGCGCCGTGTGTTGTGAGCGCCGTGTGTTGTGAGCGCCGTGTGTTGTGAGCACCGTGTGTTGTGAGCGCCGTGTGTTGTGAGCGCCGTGTGTTGTGAGCGCCGTGTGTTGTGAGTACCGTGTGTTGTGAGCGCCGTGTGTTGTGAGCACCGTGTGTTGTGAGCACCGTGTGTTGTGAGCGCCGTGTGTTGTGAGCACCGTGTGTTGTGAGCACCGTGTGTTGTGAGCGCCGTGTGTTGTGAGCACCGTGTGTTGTGAGCGCCGTGTGTTGTGAGTGCCGTGTGTTGTGAGCGCCGTGTGTTGTGAGCACCGTGTGTTGTGAGCACCGTGTGTTGTGAGCGCCGTGTGTTGTGAGCGCCGTGTGTTGTGAGCACCGTGTGTTGTGAGCACCGTGTGTTGTGAGCACCGTGTGTTGTGAGTACCGTGTGTTGTGAGTACCGTGTGTTGTGAGCACCGTGTGCTGTGAGCGCCGTGTGCTGTGTTGTGAGCGCCGTGTGTTGTGTTGTGAGTACCGTGTGTTGTGAGCACCGTGTGTTGTGAGCACCGTGTGTTGTGAGCACCGTGTGTTGTGAGCACCGTGTGTTGTGAGCACCGTGTGTTGTGAGCACCGTGTGTTGTGAGCACCGTGTGTTGTGAGCGTCGTGTGTTGTGAGCACCGTGTGTTGTGAGCGCCGTGTGTTGTGTTGTGAGTACCGTGTGTTGTGAGTACCGTGTGTTGTGAGTACCGTGTGCTGTGAGCACCGTGTGTTGTGAGCACCGTGTGTTGTGAGCGCCGTGTGCTGTGAGCGCCGTGTGTTGTGTTGTGAGCGCCGTGTGCTGTGAGCGCCGTGTGTTGTGAGCACCGTGTGTTGTGAGTACCGTGTGTTGTGAGCGCCGTGTGTTGTGTTGTGAGCACCGTGTGTTGTGAGCGCCGTGTGTTGTGAGCGCCGTGTGCTGTGAGCGCCGTGTGTTGTGAGCGCCGTGTGCTGTGAGCGCCGTGTGTTGTGAGCACCGTGTGTTGTGAGCACCGTGTGTTGTGAGCACCGTGTGTTGTGAGCGCCGTGTGTTGTGAGCGCCGTGTGCTGTGCTGTGAGCGCCGTGTGTTGTGAGCGTCGTGTGCTGTGAGCGCCGTGTGTTGTGAGCGCCGTGTGTTGTGAGCGCCGTGTGTTGTGAGCGTCGTGTGCTGTGAGCGCCGTGTGTTGTGAGCACCGTGTGTTGTGAGCGCCGTGTGTTGTGAGCGTCGTGTGCTGTGAGCACCGTGTGTTGTGAGCGCCGTGTGTTGTGAGTACCGTGTGTTGTGAGTACCGTGTGTTGTGAGTACCGTGTGTTGTGAGTACCGTGTGTTGTGAGTACCGTGTGTTGTGAGCACCGTGTGCTGTGAGCACCGTGTGTTGTGAGCGTCGTGTGTTGTGTTGTGAGTACCGTGTGTTGTGAGCACCGTGTGTTGTGAGCGCCGTGTGTTGTGTTGTGAGCGCCGTGTGTTGTGAGCGCCGTGTGCTGTGAGCGCCGTGTGTTGTGAGCACCGTGTGTTGTGAGCACCGTGTGCTGTGAGCGCCGTGTGCTGTGTTGTGAGCGCCGTGTGTTGTGAGTACCGTGTGTTGTGAGCACCGTGTGTTGTGAGCACCGTGTGTTGTGAGCACCGTGTGTTGTGAGCACCGTGTGTTGTGAGCGTCGTGTGTTGTGAGCACCGTGTGTTGTGAGCGCCGTGTGTTGTGAGCACCGTGTGTTGTGAGCGCCGTATGTTGTGAGCACCGTGTGTTGTGAGCACCGTGTGTTGTGAGCACCGTGTGTTGTGAGCACCGTGTGTTGTGTTGTGAGCGCCGTGTGTTGTGAGCACCGTGTGTTGTGAGCACCGTGTGTTGTGAGCACCGTGTGTTGTGTTGTGAGCGCCGTGTGTTGTGAGCACCGTGTGTTGTGAGCACCGTGTGTTGTGAGCGCCGTGTGCTGTGCTGTGAGCGCCGTGTGTTGTGAGCGTCGTGTGCTGTGAGCGCCGTGTGTTGTGAGCGTCGTGTGCTGTGAGCGCCGTGTGTTGTGAGCGCCGTGTGTTGTGAGCGCCGTGTGTTGTGAGCGTCGTGTGCTGTGAGCGCCGTGTGTTGTGAGCGCCGTGTGTTGTGAGCGCCGTGTGCTGTAAGCACCGTGTGTTGTGAGCGCCGTGTGCTGTAAGCACCGTGTGTTGTGAGCACCGTGTGTGCGCCCGCCCCCCCCGTGTGCTGTGCCACAGTGGGCTATGCGTGGCTGCCGTTGCTGCGCGAGGGCCGCGTGCGGACCGGCGTCTCCCAGCTCGCCGTGAGCGCCACGCTGCCCGCCGAGTACCTCTCCTGCCAGAACATCGGCCTCGGCAAGGTAGCGCTTCCCCCACGACATTACCCCCCTCCTCTCACCCTCCCCTCCCTCCACCGTCCTCCAACAGCTGTGGGCAGTGTTGAGTCTATGGGCAGTGCTGAGTTTATGGGCAGTGTTGAGTCTATGGGTAGTGTTGAGTCTATGGACAGTGTTGAGTCTATGGGCAGTGCTGAGTTTATGGGTAGTGTTGAGTCTATGGACAGTGTTGAGTCTATGGGCAGTGCTGAGTTTATGGGCAGTGTTGAGTCTATGGGTAGTGTTGAGTCTATGGGCAGTGTTGAGTCTGTGGGCAGTGTTAAGTCTATGGGCAGTGCTGAGTTAATGGGCAGTGTTGAGTCAATGAGCAGTGTTGAGTCTACGGGCAGTGCTGAGTCTATGGCCAGTGTTGAGTCTATGGGCAGTGTTGAGTCTATGGGCAGTGCTGAGTCTATGGGCAGTGTTGAGTCTATGGGCAGTGTTGAGTCTATGGGCAGTGCTGAGTTTATGGGCAGTGTTGAGTCTATGGGCAGTGTTGAGTCTATGGGCAGTGCTGAGTTTATGGGCAGTGTTGAGTCTATGGGCAGTATACTCTTTGGTTCTATTCGGTAAAGTCACGTAGGTAAAAAATAAAACAACAAAAATCACGACGTTTCGGCCACAACACAAGTGGCCTTCATCAGGTGAAGGGACCGTGCTGTCACGAAGATAGCGTTGGAATTAAGAAAGTCAAGCCAGGTCGCATCCTTTAAGCTGTGTGGGAGGAAACCAAACGCTTTGACAAAGCTTCAAATCTAGAATCTATGGGCAGTACTGAGTCTATGTGCAGTGTTGAGTCTATGGGCAGTGTTGAGTCTGTGGGCAGTGTTAAGTCTATGGGCAGTGCTGAGTTAATGGGCAGTGTTGAGTCAATGAGCAGTGTTGAGTCTACGGGCAGTGCTGAGTCTATGGCCAGTGTTGAGTCTATGGGCAGTGTTGAGTCTATGGGCAGTGCTGAGTCTATGGGCAGTGTTGAGTCTATGGGCAGTGTTGAGTCTATGAGCAGGGTTGAGTCTATGGACAGTGTTGAGTCTATGGGCAGTGTTGAGTCTAGGGGCAGTGTTGAGTTTATGGGCATTATTGAGTTTATGGGCAGTGTTGAGTCTGTGGTGCATTTTTGAGTCTCTGGGCAGTGCTGCTCAATGTACAGGGGAAGTTGATTCCAGTGGAGGGGTGCAAGGAGGGACATATATTGTATGTGTTGGATATTAAACTCTTGGCTGCCATAACCAGACAGCTGGAGAGATGACTTATGCACTACAATGCCAGGCATCATATCCAAAGGAACAAGCACACATAACGATGAGCTCAACATGAGCGGAGCGCCGGGCGGATAAAATGCATAGAGTTGGCACAGTGGGGAGCGCAGGCGATTCATCTGCCGGTCATCTCAGTCAGTCAACCCATGGCGCCCGGTTCTGGCCCGTGACCTCCTGCCAGCAGAGAGCTGTTCCACACTTCCCGTGGCCTCAGAGCGCACCCAGCCTGGCACGAGCGTCGTGGTGACGGCTGTTGTTGTTGTCGTCGTTGTGTCGCTGTCTCTGTGCAGTTTGTGGGCCCGGAGGTGAAGTGGGTGGAGGGAGGGAAGAGGCTCCTCACTGTGAGCACGCACCTCGTTTCCAGCATCTACACCAAGGTATGGCCACGCTCGGGGCTCACGCACTTCCCTGCCGCGCATGCGGCAGTCCACACTTTAATTCGGACGTATAGGCGGCCTCGCGAATGCCTTAGCGCTGTTTAAGTTACAGTAAACACCTTCCTAGCCCTTTTTTTAATCCCCGGCACCTCCGATTAGCGAGGTTGGCTATGTACAATGCGAAAGAAGTTCGACATACATACAACATGCGTACATAGGCATCCAACAAAGACGGTAACCGTATCGCGCGCTTTCAGATGCACTTCTGCGGCCGTCTGGCATGCCCTTCCTTCCGATATTAGGAAGCAACTGGAGCTATGCAGTTTTAAATCATCTAGATTGAAAACTCATTTAATTAGAATTGTTCTGCTTCGTTTGCTATCCTTCCCCTGCAGAACCAATTCAGATGATCGTCACTGGTGTTGGCTGTGAGCGGGAATCGAATTCGGGTCGCCGTGTTCGTAGCGCACATGCACACACACACACATTGTGCACGTACGGTAACCGACGATGGTGTCTGCGTGCACAGGATCAATATCTTCACAACTTCATGCAGCAGTGCGAGTTCACCAAGTACGGCACGCTCACCGCGCCCAGAGACCTGCTCAACTCCATAAAGGTGCGTGTTACGCACGCACAGACGCACGCACGCATGCACGCGCGTCCCCCGTGCAGCGTTATGGACTGCCGAGGGGAAAGGCATACTGGCCAGAGCCTATCGAGGCCTTGCATGGGCACACCGGCGTGTAGCTAGCGGGCCTATCGAGGCCTTGCATGGGCACACCGGGGTGTAGCTAGCGGGCCAATCGAGGCCTTGCATGGGCACACCGGGGTGTGGCTAGCGGGCCTATCGAGGCCTTGCATGGGCACACCGGGGTGTAGCTAGCGGGCCTATCGAGGCCTTGCATGGGCACACCGGGGTGTGGCTAGCGGGCCTATCGAGGCCTTGCATGGGCACACCGGGGTGTAGCTAGCGGGCCTATCGAGGCCTTGCATGGGCACACCGGGGTGTGGCTAGCGGGCCTATCGAGGCCTTGCATGGGCACACCGGGGTGTAGCTAGCGGGCCTATCGAGGCCTTGCATGGGCACACCGGGGTGTGGCTAGCGGGCCTATCGAGGCCTTGCATGGGCACACCGGGGTGTGGCTAGCGGGCCTATCGAGGCCTTGCATGGGCACACCGGGGTGTGGCTAGCGGGCCTATCGAGGCCTTGCATGGGCACACCGGGGTGTGGCTAGCGGGCCTATCGAGGCCTTGCATGGGCACACCGGGGTGTGGCTAGCGGGCCTATCGTGGCCTTGCATGGGCACACCAGGGTGTGGCTAGTGGGCCTATCGAGGCCTTGCATGGGCACACCGAGGTGTAACTAGGGGGCCTATCGAGGCCTTGCATGGGCACACCGGGGTGTGGCTAGCGGGCCTATCGAGGCCTTGTATGGGCACACCGGGGTGTGGCTAGGGGCCTATTGAGGCCTTGTATGGGCACACCGGGGTGTAGCTAGGGGCCTATTGAGGCCTTGTATGGGCACACTGAGGTGTAACTAGGGGGCCTATCGAGGCCTTGCATGGGCACACCGGGGTGTGGCTAGCGGGCCTATCGAGGCCTTGCATGGGCACACCGGGGTGTGGCTAGGGGCCTATTGAGGCCTTGTATGGGCACACCGGGGTGTAGCTAGGGGCCTATCGAGGCCTTGTATGGGCACACTGAGGTGTAACTAGGGGGCCTATCGAGGCCTTGCATGGGCACACCGGGGTGTGGCTAGCGGGCCTATCGAGGCCTTGCATGGGCACACCGGGGTGTGGCTAGGGGCCTATCGAGGCCTTGCATGGGCACACCGGGGTGTAGCTAGGGGCCTATTGAAGCCTTGTATGGGCACACCGGGGTGTGGCTAGGGGCCTATCGAGGCCTTGCATGGGCACACTGAGGTGTAACTAGGGGGCCTATCGAGGCCTTGTATGGGCACACCGGGGTGTGGCTAGGGGCCTATCGAGGCCTTCGTGGTGCAGGCAGCACCGCACCTGCTCATTGTCGTCTCCCGTGGTGCCGATTATTGAAATTCACGCCGGGTCCTCATTGAAGGCCGAGCTGACGGAGCAGGGGGTCCAAAGGCTGGTTGAGATATCATTCACCTGCCACTGACGTTGGCCGCGGCCAGGGATGGAACTCGTTTGGCCCGGGTTCGCAGCGTGGCTGGTGGTAATTTGTGGAGATGTTGGAGATGTCGGATGGTGCGGTGATGTTGCGATCTCTCCCCTCACCTCCCCACTGCTCTGCCCTCACCTCACTTGCTCCTCTCAGAGCCTCAACGCCATCGAAGGCCATGCCATGATCAGCTTCATGCCCACGTTGCTCACACAGCTCTTCCGCTTGCTCACGCTCACCGCCCAGGAGGAGATTCTGCTCACCACCACCAGGTTCCTCAGCAATGGGCCACTCACCTACACTGAGTCACTCGGTAATGGGCTTCTCGTCGATGGGCCATTGATTTTCACTGGACCACTCAGTAATGAGTCACTCGGTAATGGGTCACTCAGTCATGGGTTACTCAGTAATGGGTCACTCAGTAATGGGTCACTCAGTCATGGGTTACTCAGTAATGGGCCACTCGGTAATGGGCCACTCGGTAATGGGCCACTCAGTAATGGGCCACTCAGTAATAGGTCACTCAATAATGGGTCACTCGGTAATGGGCCGCTCAGTAATGGGCCACTCGGTAATGGGTCACTCGGTAATAGGTCACTCAATAATGGGTCACTCAGTAATGAGTCACTCAGTAATGGGTCACTCAGTAATGGGCCACTCGGTAATGGGCCACTCAGTAATGGGCCACTCAGTAATAGGTCACTCAGTAATGGGCCACTCAGTAATGGGTGTGTGTGCCGCGTTTGTGTGTACCGCATGTGTGTGTGACACGTGTGTGTGCCGTGTGTGTGTGACACGTGTGCTGTGTGTGTGTGTGCCGTGTGTGTGTGACATGTGTGTGTGTGCTGTGTGTGTGTGTGACACGTGTGCTGTGTGTGACACGTGTGTGTGTGCTGTGTGTGCCACGTGTGTGTGTGACACGTGTGTGACACGTGTGTTTGTGCCGTGTGTGTGGTCGCGCAGCTTCCTGGTGCACTTTGTGGACCGGTGCCACGAGGAGGAGCAGGACCACCACCTGCACTCGTACACTCGGGTGAGGATGCGCCTGCCACTCACCGCATGCACAGAAGCCGCGATGGTCGTGATGATGATGATGACTATGGTGATGATAACAATGGTGATGTTTGGTGATGATGATGGTGGCGATGATGGCAATGATGAACACGATAATGGTGGTGATGATGATGATGATGGAGATGATGACGGTGACGATGGCGACGGTGACGGTGACGAGGGTGCCGATGGCCGCGTGCTCGCAGTACGTGTTCAAGGCGGAGCCGTGGCGCGAAGAGAGCGGCCGCACGGTGCACGAGGAGCTCGTGAGGACCATGGAGCTGCTCCTCGGGTCCTCCGTGGACCAGCAGCTCAACAGCAAGCTGCTGAAGGCACGGTCGCCCACCCACACAAAGTTCCCCCGTGTAGCCTGTAACAGACTGTAGGGGCAAGTGCTGTGAGCGAGTAGCACCTATGAAGGCCGGCACGGCACACGAGGGAGTGGGTGGCCAACACCACGCCCGGCCGCCTTTGTCTCCCCAGTGGCGATGTTTTACACATCGCACCAGGTAGTTATTTGAGGCTGAGTCGACCTAGGGGAGGGCCGGGACCGGTTCAGATAATCGTCACTGTGTGTGTTGGCCGTGAGCGGGAATCGAACCCGGGTGGCCAGGTTCGTAGCGCAGCGTAGCGCTAACAGCTACACTAACGCTCCCCACACACACACCGACACTCGCCAACGCTCACCCACACTCACCCACACTCGCCCACATTCACTCACACTCGCCCACACTCACCCACACTCACCCATACTCGCCCATACTCGCCCACACTCACCCACACTCATCCAAACTCTCCCACACTCGCCCACACTCACCCACACTCGCTCATACTCACCCACACTCACCCACACTCGCTCATACTCACCCACACTCACCCACACTCGCTCATACTCACCCACACTCACCCACACTCGCTCATACTCACCCACACTCACCCACACTCGCTAATACTCACCCACACTCTCCCACACTCACCCACACTCACCCACACTCGCCCACACTCGCCCACACTCGCCCACACTCGCTCATACTCACCCACACTCGCTCATACTCACCCACACTCACCCACACTCGACCACACTCACCCACACTCACCCACACTCGCCCACACTCGCCCACACTCGCCCACACTCACCCACACTCACCCACACTCGCCCACACTCGCCCACACTCACCCACACTCACCCACACTCACCCACACTCGCTCACTGTATCTTACGGTGTTCCTTTTGACTTCTTTCCTCCGTGTCCAACAGCACCTGTGGTTTTTCTTCGGGATCATCAGCAAGTCCATGGCTCAGCACGTCATTGAGAACCAGCGGCTGCCGGGTAAGCAGCTGATGGAGCTGCTCACTCACACTCCTCATCACCCCTCACCACCCTCCTCATCCTCACTCACCACTCCTCATCACCCCCACCCACCACTCCTCATCACCCTCACTCACCACTCCTCATCACCCCTCACTCACCACTCCTCCTCATCACCCCCTCACCACCACCACTCATCAACCCTCACTCACCACTCCTCATCCACCCCTCACCACCACCTCCTCTACACCCCTCACTAACCACCTCACACCCCCTCACTCACCACTCCTCATCACCCCTCACTCACCACTCATCATCACCCCTCACTCACCACTCCTCATCACCCCTCACTCCACCACTCCTCATCACCCTCACTCACCACTCCTCATCACCCCTCACTCACCACTCCTCATCACCCCCCACTCACCACTCCTCATCACCCCTCACTCACCACTCCTCATCACCCCTCACTCACCACTCCTCATCACCCCTCACTCACCACTCCTCATCACCCCTCACTCACCACTCCTCATCACCCCTCACTCACGCACTCCTCATCACCCCCACTCACTCCCTCATCACCCCTCACTCACCACTCCTCATCACCCCTCACTCACCACTCCTCATCACCCCTCACTCACCACTCCTCATCACCCCTCACTCACCACTCCTCATCACCTCCTCACCCCACTCCCTCACTCCTCCCACCACTCTCATCACCCCTCACCTCCACCTCCTCATCACCCCTCACTCACCACTCCTCATCACCCCTCACTCACCACTCCTCATCACCCCTCACTCACCACTCCTCATCACCCCTCACTCACCACTCCTCATCACCCCTCACTCACCACTCTCATCACCCCTCACACACCCACTCCTCATCACCCCTCACTCACCACTCCTCATCACCCCGTCACTCACCACATCCTCATCACCCCGTCACTCACCACTCCTCATCACCCCTCAATCACCACTCCTCATCACCCCTCACTCACCACTCCTCATCACCCTCACTCACCACTCCTCATCACCCCTCACTCACCACTCCTCATCACCCCTCACTCACCACTCCTCATCACCCCTCACTCACCACTCCTCATCACCCTCACTCACCACTCCTCATCACCCCTCACTCACCACTCCTCATCACCCCTCACTCACCACTCCTCATCACCCTCACTCACCACCTCCTCATACCCCTCACTCACCACTCCTCATCACCCCTCACTCACCACTCCTCATCACCCCGTCACTCACCACTCCTCATCACCCCCTCTCACACCACTCCTCATCACCCCCTCACTCACCACTCCTCATCACCCCTCACTCACACTCCTCATCACCCCTCACTCACCACTCCTCATCCACCCCGTCACTCACCACTCCTCATCACCCCGTCACTCACCACTCCTCATCACCCCTCAATCACCACTCCTCATCACCCCTCACTCACCACTCCTCATCACCCCTCACTCACACTCCCATCACCCCTCACTCACGATCCTCATCACCCCTCACTCCCACTCCTCAGCCCCCTCACTCACACCTCTCTCACCCCTCACTCCCACCCTCATCACCCTCACTCACCACTCCATCCCCGTCACCACCACTCCTCATCACCTCAGGCTCTCACCACGCGCATCACCCCATCACCACTCCTCATCACCCCTCACTCACCACTCCTCATCACCCCTCACTCACCACTCCTCAGTCACCCGTCACTCACCACTCTCATCACCCCTCTCATCACCACTCCTCATCACCCCTCACTCACCACTCCTCATCACCCCTCCACTCACCCTCCTCATCACCCTCACTCACCACTCCTCATCACCCCTCACTCACCACTCCTCATCACCCCTCACTCACCACTCTCTCACCCCTCACTCACCACTCCTCATCACCCCTCACTCACCACTCCTCATCACCCCGTCACTCCACCACCTCATCACCCCTCACTCACCACTCCTCATCACCCCTCACTCACCACTCCTCATCACCCTCACTCACCACTCTCATCACCCCTCACTCACCACTCCTCATCACCCGTCACTCACCACTCCTCATCACCCCGTCACTCACCACTCCTCATCACCCCTCAATCACCACTCCTCATCACCCCTCACTCACCACTCCTCATCACCCCTCACTCACCCTCCTCATCACACCCCTCACTCACCACCCTCATCACCCCTCACTCACCACTCCTCATCACCCCTCACTCACCACTCCTCATCACCCCTCACTCACCACTCCTCATCACCCCTCACTCACCACTCCTCATCACCCCTCACTCACCACTCCTCATCACCCCTCACTCACCACTTCTCATCACCCTCACCTCACTCACCACTCCTCATAACCCCCTCACTCACCACTCCTCATCACCCCTCACTCACCACTCCTCATAACCCCTCACCACTCCTCATAACCCCTCACTCACCACTCCTCATCACCCCCTCACTCACCACTCCTCATCACCCCTCACTCACCACTCCTCATCACCCCTCACTCACCACTCCACGTAACCCCCTCACTCACCCACTCCTCATCACCCCTCACTCACCACTCCACGTAACCCCCTCACTCACCACTCCTCATCACCCCTCACTCACCACTCCACGTAACCCCCTCACTCACCCCCTCAATCACCACTCCTCATCACCCCTCACTCATCACTCATCATCAACCCCTCACTCACCACTCCACGTAACCCCTCACTCACCACTCCACGTAACCCCTCACTCACCACTCATCACCCCTCACTCACCACTCCTCATCACCCCTCACTCACCACTCCACATAACCCCGTCACTCACCACTCCACGTAACCCCCTCACTCACCACTCCTCATAACCCCTCACTCACCATTCATCATCACCCCCTCACTCCGCTACTCTTCGTCCGGCTCAGCCACCCCGATGTGAAAGTCGCGGCTGTTGGTCGACATGAACGTCGCCCACACAAAGACGATCAAGGAGATCCCCACCCCCCCTCATCTCTGCTTTAGGGTTCATAGATTATTTAGAGCTTTTGGTTGCTGCTATACATTTCCACGTGGTAAGCCACTTCGTTGAGCTATCAGTGGGCTTTACCTGGTTAAAATATTTATTTTTAAATGTGTTTTGTGATTTGTTTTCGTATGGTTTGTCGTTGTAACGTTCTGACCCCGTGCCCCTACTGGACATCTGTGCGAAAAGAGCCTTCACAGCTCAACGGATTCTTCCCGCGGTATAAATAAACATTCCGATTCTGATTGGATAAACTCGCGGATGTTTGAACCCAGCCTTGAACCTCGAGGTCCTTAACCGCCGGCGGCGGTTCAGCATTTTGCCTCCACCTCGGTGTGCCCCCCCCCCCCCCCGTTATCCTGAGCGAGGCTGCTTCACCGAAACGCCGGAGCCGGTGGCTTGTCTGCCGATCTCGGGATGGCGGTGTTCGGCACCGAACTGTTTTTCCGCGCGTGCGTCGCAGCTGAAGCGGAGCGAACGCTTCCCGGCCTCGTTCCACCGCAACCTCGACTCGATGGTGACGCAACTGAGCAAGCACGTGCCGAGGATTCACCGGGACACGGGCGAGGATGCTCGCAGCGCCAACACCAGCCTTGCCACCTTCCTGATGGTCGGTGGCGCTTCCGTGCGTGCGCCCGTTGCCGCGATCTTCGCCGCGTCCCCGTCGTCATCGCTCTGTGCCTTACCGTCATCGTGATCAGTGCCTTCACTGCATCTTCACTGTTTATCCTTCATCATCATCGTCATCATCGCTGCGTCTGCGTCATCTTCGCCGCATCTCCATACCCTCGAAAGGGGCGCTCCCTAGAGCCCCCGTCTGACGTAGGGCACATCCCCGAGCACGTGGCGCGAGCAAGGAATTGCAGGGCTGCACCTTGACCCCGTGGCTGCACCTTAACCCCGTGGCTGCACCTTGACCCCGTGGCTGCACCTTGACCCCGTGGCTGCACCTTGACCCCGTGGCTGCACCTTGACCCCGTGGCTGCACCTTGACCCCGTGGCTGCACCTTAACCCCGTGGCTGCACCTTGACCCCGTGGCTGCACCTTGACCCCGTGGCTGCACCTTGACCCCGTGGCTGCACCTTAACCCCGTGGCTGCACCTTGATCCCGTGGCTGCACCTTGACCCCGTGGCTGCACCTTGACCCCGTGGCTGCACCTTAACCCCGTGGCTGCACCTTGACCCCGTGGCTGCACCTTGACCCCGTGGCTGCACCTTGACCCCGTGGCTGCACCTTGACCCCGTGGCTGCACCTTGACCCCGTGGCTGCACCTTGACCCCGTGGCTGCACCTTGACCCCGTGGCTGCACCTTGACCCCGTGGCTGCACCTTAACCCCGTGGCTGCACCTTAACCCCGTGGCTGCACCTTAACCCCGTGGCTGCACCTTAACCCCGTGGCTGCACCTTAACCCCGTGGCTGCACCTTAACCCCGTGGCTGCACCTTAACCCCGTGGCTGCACCTTAACCCCGTGGCTCCGGTGCCGCGGTGAAGATCCGAGACCGCTTGTGCCCCCACAGCGCTGCTTCACTCTCATGGACCGGGGATTCGTCTTCCGTCTCATCAACTCCTACATCACGAGCTTCCCCATCATGGACTCCAAGGTGAGACCGTCGCTCCACAACCCCCCCCTCCCTCTCCCTCCCCCGCCCCCCCCCCCTCTTCCGCCCCCCCCCCCCCAGCTGACACCGTCCCCGTTGTGTCGTCATCGCAGAGAACGTTCGACTTCCGCATCGAGTTCCTGCAAATCGTGTGCAATTACGAGCACTACGTTGCGCTCAACCTGCCCGTGCACGCGGAGCCTGGCCCAGCGCAGCGCCCACAAGGTGAGGAGGAGCCGGAGCCTCGCGCCTCTCGCTTAAGTGGGGGGCAGGCGTGGGGGGGGGGGGGGGGAGCGGGGGCATCACGGGTAACGTCCCGCGTCGAAAAACGACCGCGATAACAATCGACTGGATCGTACCCAGCAAGTATCGCAGAACGCGGAGCTTGGGAAATGTTTTAACGACGATACCCATCATCGTTATCCCCGTCACTCCTGTACCCCCCCCCATCTCAACCATAATCCCCCACGCCTCCCCCCCCCATCCCCCTCCCCCCCCCCAGCGCCGGCTCCGTGGGAGTTCCGCGCGGACGACGACTTCTGCCGGCGCCGCGTGCTGGCCGGGATGCTGCTGCGTGAGGCGGCGGTGGCGGCGGGGGAGACGCTGGGGGGAGAGTCGCGACGAGCGGCGCTCGGAGTGGTGCGCTCGCTGCTCGCCAAGCACTCGCTAGACGACCGCTACGTGCAGCCCGTGAGTCGGCGCCGTGCCGGTGCCCCCCCCCCCCCACCGCCCCCCCTCCCACCGCCCCCCCCCCCCCCCCCCCAGGCCCACGCGGCGAGGTTCCGTGTCTCCCGCATTGAAGGTCACCGGGAGGTCGCTGAGCGGCCACGAGTCGCGCTCCAGCTCGTGGGGCTCCTCCCCGCTCGCTCGCACTCGCTATCACACTCGCTCTCACACTCGCTCTCACACTCGCTCTCACACTCGCTCTCACACTCGCTCGCTTTCACACTCGCTCGTTCTCACAATCACTCTCACACTCGCTCTCACACTCGCTCGCACACTCGCTATCGCACTCGCTCTCACACTCGCTCTCACACTCGCTCTCACACTCGCTCTCACACTCGCTCTCACACTCGCTCTCACACTCGCTCTCACACTCGCTCGCACACTCGCTATCGCACTCGCTCTCACACTCGCTCTCACACTCGCTCTCACACTCGCTCTCACACTCGCTCTCACACTCGCTCTCACACTCGCTCTCACACTCGCTCGCACACTCGCTATCGCACTCGCTCTCACACTCGCTCTCACACTCGCTCTCACACTCGCTCTCACACTCGCTCGCACACTCGCTATCGCACTCGCTCTCACACTCGCTCTCACACTCGCTCTCACACTCGCTCGCACACTCGCTATCGCACTCGCTCGCACACTCGCTATCGCACTCGCTCGCACACTCGCTCTCACACTCGCTCGCTCTCACACTCGCTCGCTCTCGCACTCGCTCGCTCTCACACTCGCTCGCTCTCACACTCGCTCGCTCTCACACTCGCTCGCTCTCACACTCGCTCTCACACTCGCTCTCACACTCGCTCGCTCTCACACTCGCTCGCTCTCACACTCGCTCGCTCTCGCTCGTTCTCACAATCGCTCTCACACTCGCTCGCTCTCACACTCGCTCGCTCTCGCTCGTTCTCACACTCGCTCTCACACTCGCTCGTTCTCACACTCGCTCACTCTCACACTCGCTCGCTCACCCAGCACAGCACAGGAGTCAACCCATAACACCTGGGTCTGTGTCCGTGACCTCCCGCCAGCAGCGAGAGATGTTTACATGTCACGTGACGGCCTCAAAGTGCACCTAGCCTGGCGCAAGCACTGTGGTGACGTTCCCAATACATAGTTGCGTGCGTGTGCGCATGCAAACTCAGCGGTGGCGCAGCGGTCAATCCACTGCGCTATCTGAACTTGTTCTGGGCCTCCCCTAAGTCGACTCAGCCTTAAATCAGTACCTGGTTCAGTGTGTAAATTTAAGGCGGTCAGGCGTGGTGCTGGCCACCCACCCCCCGGTGTGCCGTGCCGGCCTTCATAGGCGCTGCTCGCTGAGCAGCACTTGCACCAACCAGTCCATTAAGGCTACGCGGGTCATCTTTGTCTTTTGCAGGCCCAGCAAGCCCGTGTGGCGATGCTGTACCTGCCGATCCTCTCCATCCTGCACGACAACTACACCCGCATGTGCTTCCAGGCGGTGGTCACCTCCGACAGCAACCCCATCCCACAGCCGGTACCAGCAGCAGCAGCAGCATCGCCACGATTCCTAGAGGTTGGAATCACAGCAGCTTTTGGCTAGCCATTGAGAGTGGGGTTGTGGTAGGAGAGTGCGTGGAGGGGAGTAGAGTGAGATGAGAGGGGAGAGGTAGGAGAGTGAGTGGAGGGGAGTGGAGTGAGATGAGAGGGGAGAGGTAGGAGAGTGAGTGGAGGGGAGTGGAATGAGATGAGAGGGGAGAGGTAGGAGAGTGCATGGAGGGGAGTGGAGTGAGATGAGAGGTAGGGGAGTGCGTGGAGGGGAGTAGAGTGAGATGAGAGGGGAGAGGTAGGAGAGTGCGTGGAGGGGAGTGGAGTGAGATGAGAGGGGACAGAGGTAGACATTGACAAACACACGGAAGACCTCAACAACAAAGCCCCACTCAGTGACGCTTGCCTTAATAAACCATTGTTTTTGACTATGACTATTATTGTTGTTGTTATTAATGTTTGTTGAACTCCTTTCGCACCGTACGTAGCCAACCGTGCTAATCGGAGGTGCGGGGGAAGGACAACAAACTAAACACAAAAATCAGTTCTAAAGAAATGAGTTTTCAATCTAGATTATTAAAAAGTGGCATAGCTCCGGTGGCTTCCTAATATGGGAAGGAAGAGCGTTCCAGACGGCCGCAGAAGCGCATCTGAAAGCGCGCGATGTGGTGACCACCATCTTTGTTCGATGTCCAGCCAAAAGCCACTGCTGGTTTCCTTGACGAGATCAGCAAGGTATTGTGGTTCATTTGTGGCAAGCACTTCGTGTGTAATGAGTGCCAACTAATAACGTATTCGTTCGGAAACCAGAAGCCAGTACAACCCGGCGAGCCCCGGACGTATACCGTCGGATCTTGCAGGGCCCTCCTGTGCACGGAGCCCTTGACACAGCAGCGAGGCCTTCACACGTTAATCGGTGACGTTGACGTTACGGTGATGCTGATGCCAATTGCAGAGCCCCAGGGAAGACGTTCTGAATCACGCGCTGCCCAAGAGCGCTTCCAACACCCTGGAGGTGGCAGCCTTCACCTTCCCCTCCACACTGAGCGGTGAGCATAGCTCAGTGAGCAGTGCACCTCCCAGTGTGTTTGTTTGTGTGCGTGTTTGTGGAGTGGTGGCGTAGCGGTCAGTGCACTGCGCTACGCAGCCGGTGACCCGGGTTCGAGTCCCGCTCGCGGCCAACACCAGTGACGGTTACTTGAACCGGTCATGGGCATCCCCTAGATCGACTCAGCCTCAAATGAGTACCTGCTGCGGGGTGTAAACATCGCCACTGGGGAGACAAAGGCGGTCGGGCGTGGTGCTGGCCACCCCCACCCCTCGTGTGCCGTTCCGGCCTAAATAGGTGCTCGCTAACAGCACTTGCCCCAACAGTCTGTTAAAGCTACACGGTGGATCATTGTATTGTCTTGTGTCAATGTGTGGGGGAGTGGTGGTGCTATACATTCTTCTGGGATCCCTCGGAGTCGAGTAATGATTTCCCTCCAGGTGTCTCCACTTGTGTCCGTGTTGTGAGGTGGACCTGGCTGTCCATGGGTCACGAGATGGCTGAACAGGCCAATCCGTGACCTGCAGATCTTGGCACAGTGGGGGCACCAGGATGGTCCATCCTGGTGCTCCCACTCGTCGTTGTCTCTGGTGTGTGTGTTGCTTTGCGGGCGTGCTCTTTTCCTGGCTATAAACTCTCTTCGCTCGGCCTCAAAATGCTGAGTTCCATTGTTTATTTTGTCCCTCCATGATGGTCTATCAAGAGCAGAGATTTTCCAATGGTTTGGATCTGTGTGGCTTCGCATGAGGTGCATTTTAAGGTTGTCACTGAAACGCTTCCTTTGACCTCCGGGGGCAACGTGATCCATCGCTGAGAAGGGAATAGAAGATTTGCTTTGGAAGCCTTGCAAGGTGACCTGCCCCATCTGAGTTGATACTTCATCATGATGGCCTCTATGCTGGATGAGTTGGATCGCTCCAGGACACCGATATTAGTTCGTCTTTCTTCCCAGGCGACGTTTAGTATGTTCCTGAGACAGCGTTGACATTTAGAGAGATTTTACGTGTTTACGATAGGCGGTCCGGATTTCTGCACCACGTAAGAGGGTTGGAATGATCACAGCATTATACACAGCCACTTTGGTCTTGGTGGTAATGTCGTGGTCTTCAAAGACCCTGGGGCAATCCGATGTTGGATTTCATAATCAAGACATTGCTAGAGAGATGGCTGCCTAAGTATGTGAAACTGGGAACGTTTTCGAGTATTGCTTCATTTGACCTCTGAACCCGGCGACCCGATTTCGATTCTCGCTCATGGCGAGCACCACAGTGAAGATTACTTGAACTGGTCCTGGGTCTCCCCCAGGTCGACTCAGCCTCAAATGAGTGGCTGGTGCCATGGTAATCCATCACCACTCGGGGGATAAATGGCGGCCGGGCGTGGTGCTGGCCGCCCACCCTCTCGTGTGCCGTGCCGGCCTTCATAGGCGCTCGCTAACAGCACTTGCCTCGGCAGTCTGTCAAGTCTACACGGGGGATCTTTGTCTTTCAGTGGGAGCCAAGAGGGGAGATTCTCGCCTCTCGGTCGCGAGCTCCGACTCCAACTCGAGCCTCCACGAACGCAGGAACACCATGGACCAGGTGGCTCCTCCAGCTGCACACTAACACTCACTCTACTCATCATCATCTCTCATCATCTCTCATCATCATCTCTCATCAACACCATGGACCAGGTGGCTCCTCCAGCTGCACACTAACACTCACTCTACTCATCATCATCATCATCATCTCTCATCATCTCACATCATCATCTCTCATCATCATCTCTCATCATCATCATCTCTCATCATCATCATCATCTCTCATCAACACCGTGGACCAGGTGGCTCCTCCAGCTGCACTCTAACACTCACTCTACTCATCACTCTCATGGCATGTGTGTGTCGTGTGGTGTGGCGTGCGTGTCTGTCGTGTGTTGTGTGTGTGTCGTGTGGTGTGGCGTGTGTGTTGTGTGTGTGTGGTGTGGCGTGGTGTGTGGTGTGGCGTGGTGTGTGTGGTGTGGTGTGTGTGTTGTGGTGTGTCGTGTGGTGTGTGTGTCGTGTGGTGTGTCGTGTGGTGTGGTGTGTGTGGTGTGGTGTGCGTGTTGTGGTGTGTTGTGGTGTGTTGTGTGTGTCGTGTGGTGTGTGGTGTGGTGTGTCGTGTGGTGTGGCGTGGTGTGTGTTGTGGTGTGTGTCGTGTGGTGTGTGTGGTGTGTCGTGTGGTGTGGCGTGGTGTGTGGTGTGTGGTGTGTCGTGTGGTGTGTGTGGTGTGTGGTGTGTCGTGTGGTGTGGCGTGGTGTGTGGTGTGGCGTGCGTGTGGTGTGGCGTGGTGTGTGGTGTGGTGTGGCGTGGTGCGTGACCTTCCACAGGCGGCGACGCTCGTGCTGCGGCCGGACGTGCTGCATGTGGTGGACGTGCAGACGCTGCTGCAGTGCTTCCTGCACGTGGTGAAGCACGCCCCCCAAGGTGACCCGGCTACCCAGCCCCTCCCCTTACCCCCCTAACCAGCCCCTCCCCTCACCCCCCCTACCCAGCCCCTCCACTCGCCACCCCCTACCCAGCCCCTCCCCTCACCCCCCCTACCCAGCCCCTCCCCTCACCCCCCCTACCCAGCCCCTCCCCTCACCCCCCCCTACCCAGCCCCTCCCCTCGCCACACCCTACCCAACCCCTCCCCTCACCCCCCCCTACCCAGCCCCTCCCCTCACCCCCCCTACCCAGCCCCGCCCCTCACCCCCCCCTACCCAGCCCCTCCCCTCACCCCCCCTACCCAGCCCCTCCCCTCACCCCCCCCCCTACCCAGTCCCTCCCCTTGCCACCCCCTACCCAGCCCCTCCCCTCGCCACCCCCACCACCACCCACCGCCCGAATGGCACGTGACGAGCTTTTGAAAACGGTTCAGGCAAATGCCTCAACATATTCGTCAATAACAGGGCGCGTGGCCTGAAGAGGAACGATATCCGGTAAACCCTTGTTAAATCTTCACTTAAAGCTTTCGCGACTGCAGGAATTCGTATGCTTTGGGTCTCTCGGTAAAGTCACGTAGACAGGTTCAAAGAAAATAACAAAAAAAACTACGACGTTTCGATCACAACACAAGCGGTCGACATCAGGAGGAAAAAAAAAAAGGATGACGATCTCTCGTGTTGCGATCGAAACGTCTTGGTCTCTTGTTATTTTCTTTGAACTTATCTACGTGACTTTACCGAAAGACCCAAAGAATATGAAACCCTTGTTAATTCGACACAGCCGGGGCTCTGGCCTTGCCAGATTATCCAATATTCCAAATAATGGCCAATGATAACTTTTGCGGTGCCTCCTGCCCAAATTTGTTTTCCAAACTCTTCACGCACCATACGCATCGCCACACACCCTGCATCAGTCACATCCAAAACTTTGGAAGCGTCTCGCGGACTCAGGGATTTACACTTGAGGCCCTCTCTATTACTTCTTGATGTAGGTGTAGGCGACATTTCTGAGAGGGTTGGCCTGCGCAGAGTGCACAAACGAGATGAAGTCCAAAGCGACGACGGGTCCGCACTGACGCTCGCCACGCTCGCCACGCTCACCACGCTCACCACGCTCGCCACGCTCGCCACGCTCGCCACGCTCACCACGCTCACCACGCTCGCCACGCTCGCCACGCTCACCACGCGTGCCGTCACCAGGCCGAGTCGTTGTTTTGGTCGTGGCTTGCTGCGTCTCTCCACGGGCATGCCGAAATTGGACCGTTCGGTAATGAAATCCGGCTCGTGGCGAATCACTAACACACCCCAATTACGAATGCTCAAATACCGAAATAACGAGGTTTTACTGGATATGTAATCGGCGAGGTTTTGGGCAGTGGCCCTTCATGGTGTGCGCTTTCAGATGCGCTACTGCGGCCGTCTGGAACGCTCTTCCTTCCGATATTAGAAAGCCATTTCTTTAGAACTGCTTTTAGTGTTTAGTTTGTGTGTCCTTCCCCCCCCGCTTCTCCGATTAGCACGATTGGCTACGCACGGTGCGAAAGAAGTTCAACATACATACATACTGAGGCGGTCGAGCGTGGTGCTGGTCACTGACTCCCTTGTGTGCCGTGTCGGCCTTTAACGGTGCTACTCGCAAACAACACTTGCCCCAACAGTCTGTTAAATGCTACACGGGGAATCTTTGTCTTTGTCCCATAGATGCCCTGCTCAACTACTGGAGGAAGACCTCCAGCAATGAAATTTTGGACTTCTTCGGGATTCTAGAGTGAGTGACAAGCAGAGCAGCCGCCCACAGACTCCCCTGAGACAGAATACGTATGCCGTACACAAACACGTGTCCACACTAACAACAATAACAACAGCACCTATTCGCCACTAAGTGGCGTTGACATCACGGCGCTTGTCCCAGGCCGGGTGCACGTTGAGGCCACGGGAAGTGTGGAAGACTCGCTGCTGGCAGGAGGTCGTGGAACAGACCCAGGTGTTTTGGGTTAATTACCTGAGATGACTGGCAGAAGCACCACCTTCGATGCCTACTGTGCCAACTTGCTGCATTTTAGCCGCCTGGCGCTCCGCTCGTTGTTCTGACCATCGTTCCTCCGCCCTCCGATGGTCTTGGAGGGCGACTAACTCCAGTTGTCCAGTAGTGCCCTTCACGAGATGTGTGCTGTGTGTGTGCTGTGTGTCTGCTGTATGTGATGTGAGAGCTGTGTGTGAGCTGTGTGTAGGGTGCGACGGTTGGTGAGATATTCTTAGTTTTTTCGGTAAAGTCACGTTGAAGAGAAACAACAAAATAACAAAATATATATAAAACAATAAAAAATTCTCACGACGTTTCGACCATAACTCAAACGGTCATCATCAGGTGTGTCGGTTTGCATAAATTTATTTTGAAAACGGCATATTTATTTATATATATAAAAATAACGTTTGCGTCACGCGCAACGATGGCAGTTTGCCAGGACTAGTCCATCTATTTTTTGAAAAGAGGAGGGGGGAGACGAAATTTGTTTTTATGTATGCTGTCTGAAAGGCACTGTAAGCGTGAACAATCAATCAAGAACTGAAATGATTTATCAAATCTTTCCAATGATTGCTAAGATAGAATCCATCTTCTCGGTTGAAATTGTCTCTGTGTTTGTATATGTGGATAGCCTCATGAACGAATCTCTCATGGAAGCCAGATGGCTTACAAAGAACCTCCGTCTTGGAAAAGTCAATGGCATGTGAGCCTACTGAATTAGAACAATGATCTGCTACGGCCGAGGTGTTGGTCCTACCGTGTTTAAGGTCTGCTTTATGTTCACGAATGCGGTCCGAGATATGGCGTTTGGTTTCTCCAATGTAACTACTACCACAGAGGCAACTTAGTTTGTAGACACCAGGGTATTGTATGTCCGGAATCACATCTTTTACAGACGGAACCAGATCACGGATTTTATGTAATGTGTTGAAACGGACCTGGATCTTGTGTTTATTCAAGATTTTGGAGATCTTTTTTGTGATCCCAGCAATGTAGGGTAAAGTGATGGTTTTGAAAGGCTCCTCAAGAGGGTTCTTCTTCATGGTTTGAGTGATAGCTTTGCGGATTGTATAGTCGGAGTAACCATTAGCCCTAAGAGCTTGGTGTACGTGCTTGAGTTCAATGCTTATGTGTTCCTGGTCGGATATGCATTGGGCTCTATGATACAGAGTCTTGATGAGAGAATTCTTCTGTGATGGATGGTGGTGGGAATCCGGTTTCAGATAAGCATCCGTATGGGTAGCTTTCCTGTAGACAGAGTGGCTCATTGAACCATCAGGTCTCTTTTTAATTAGGACATCCAAAAAAGGTATCTTGCCATCTATTTCGACTTCCATGGTAAATCTGATGGCTGGGTGTATGGAATTGATGTGGTCGAAGAATTTGTCTAGAGCAGGCCGGCCATGTGGCCAGATGACAAAAGTGTCATCCACGTACCTCTTCCATAAGGTTGGGCGCAGAGTGGCAGTCTGGATGGCGTCAGTCTCAAATTTCTCCATGAAAATGTTAGCTATAACTGGAGAAAGGGGGGAGCCCATTGGGGTGCCCTCAGTTTGTTTGTAGAAAGTTCCATTCCAAGTGAAGTATGTATTGGTTAAACAGTGTCTCACCAGGGGGGGTACCTCAGTGTTTAGTCCTTGATGAACCAAGTCTTCAATGATTGCAATGGTGTCAGGTACAGGAACCTTGGTGAATAAGGAAACTACATCAAAACTGACAAGCAGGTCGTCTGGGGACAGGGAAATACCCTTGATTGTTGATACCAGGTGAGTAGAATTTTGTACCGCAGAGGTGGTCTTTCCAGTGAAAGGACGCAGGATTTCAGACAAAAAACGAGCTAGTTTGTAGGTGGGGGAGCTGATAGTAGAGACTATGGGACGAAGAGGTGTATCAACTTTATGTATTTTTGGTAAGCCGTATAATCTTGGTGGCCTGGCAGCAGAAGGTTTCAACGAAAACTGTTTAGATTGATCAATTAATGCGGTTGAATCAGAAATTATTTTGTTGGTTTGTGTGACGAGGCTGTTGGTGGGATCTCTTTTTATTTTTGTATAACTACCATCGTCGAGTAATTCTTTAATTTTGTTGTTGTATTCTATTTTATCCATGATAACAGTAGCATTGCCTTTGTCAGCTGAGAGAACTACAATATCATTCCTCTTTTTTAATTTATATAATTCAAAACGCTCATCTTTGCTGAGGTTGCTAGCTGGCATCTTAGCGTTTTTGAGGGTTGCAGCGATTTCAGATCTTGCTACGTCTGCAGCGATGTGACCCAGGCCCCTGAGAGCAACGTCTACTTGGGCAATTATATCATTAACTGGTATGTGTTTAGGTGTGACTGCAAAGTTTAGACCTTTAGCTAAAACGGATTTCAGACCATCGGAAATAGAACTGTTACTGCGATTAATTACGACTTTATTAACGTCTAACTTTTTGGTGTGTGGGTCCGGTCTTTTGTTTAAGAGGAGGTTAAATTTGGAAATCAGGTTTTCCTTACATTTGGTCGACATAGTAGCAGCTGAAGAGGCAGTCATATTGTCTACATGTTCCCAATCCGATGTGGACATTATTGCCGTCAATGATAAGTGTGATTTGTAGAGTGTCTTGTCTAACTGATCTAGTTCTGTGCGTATAAGTCTGATTTTTTCTGAGATAAGAGCTAAGCTAGTTTTGAAAAGAATTCGTTTCGCATTAGAAGAAGTTACAGTAGCAGAGGTGAGTGTAAATGCGATTGGTATTACCCCAGAGTCGCGGCATCTCTTCAGGAAGGTGAGAGACTCGATCAGCTGAGCTTTCTTATCCCGGAGTTTGTTGAAAGATCTTAAAGTTATGTGAAAACCCTCCCCGTAGAGGCGATTAAATTTTGATTTAAAGCTTTCGTGACTGCAGTAATTCATATTCTTAGTTTTTTCGGTAAAGTCACGTTGAAGAGAAACAACAAAATAACAAAATATATATAAAACAATAAAAAATTCTCACGACGTTTCGACCATAACTCAAACGGTCATCATCAGGTGTGTCGGTTTGCATAAATTTATTTTGAAAACGGCATATTTATTTATATATATAAAAATAACGTTTGCGTCACGCGCAACGATGGCAGTTTGCCAGGACTAGTCCATCTATTTTTTGAAAAGAGGAGGGGGGAGACGAAATTTGTTTTTATGTATGCTGTCTGAAAGGCACTGTAAGCGTGAACAATCAATCAAGAACTGAAATGATTTATCAAATCTTTCCAATGATTGCTAAGATAGAATCCATCTTCTCGGTTGAAATTGTCTCTGTGTTTGTATATGTGGATAGCCTCATGAACGAATCTCTCATGGAAGCCAGATGGCTTACAAAGAACCTCCGTCTTGGAAAAGTCAATGGCATGTGAGCCTACTGAATTAGAACAATGATCTGCTACGGCCGAGGTGTTGGTCCTACCGTGTTTAAGGTCTGCTTTATGTTCACGAATGCGGTCCGAGATATGGCGTTTGGTTTCTCCAATGTAACTACTACCACAGAGGCAACTTAGTTTGTAGACACCAGGGTATTGTATGTCCGGAATCACATCTTTTACAGACGGAACCAGATCACGGATTTTATGTAATGTGTTGAAACGGACCTGGATCTTGTGTTTATTCAAGATTTTGGAGATCTTTTTTGTGATCCCAGCAATGTAGGGTAAAGTGATGGTTTTGAAAGGCTCCTCAAGAGGGTTCTTCTTCATGGTTTGAGTGATAGCTTTGCGGATTGTATAGTCGGAGTAACCATTAGCCCTAAGAGCTTGGTGTACGTGCTTGAGTTCACTGCTTATGTGTTCCTGGTCGGATATGCATTGGGCTCTATGATACAGAGTCTTGATGAGAGAATTCTTCTGTGATGGATGGTGGTGGGAATCCGGTTTCAGATAAGCATCCGTATGGGTAGCTTTCCTGTAGACAGAGTGGCTCATTGAACCATCAGGTCTCTTTTTAATTAGGACATCCAAAAAAGGTATCTTGCCATCTATTTCGACTTCCATGGTAAATCTGATGGCTGGGTGTATGGAATTGATGTGGTCGAAGAATTTGTCTAGAGCAGGCCGGCCATGTGGCCAGATGACAAAAGTGTCATCCACGTACCTCTTCCATAAGGTTGGGCGCAGAGTGGCAGTCTGGATGGCGTCAGTCTCAAATTTCTCCATGAAAATGTTAGCTATAACTGGAGAAAGGGGGGAGCCCATTGGGGTGCCCTCAGTTTGTTTGTAGAAAGTTCCATTCCAAGTGAAGTATGTATTGGTTAAACAGTGTCTCACCAGGGGGGGTACCTCAGTGTTTAGTCCTTGATGAACCAAGTCTTCAATGATTGCAATGGTGTCAGGTACAGGAACCTTGGTGAATAAGGAAACTACATCAAAACTGACAAGCAGGTCGTCTGGGGACAGGGAAATACCCTTGATTGTTGATACCAGGTGAGTAGAATTTTGTACCGCAGAGGTGGTCTTTCCAGTGAAAGGACGCAGGATTTCAGGTCGTGGTTTTCGATCCCAACCCTAACGCCTGCTATATATTTGGAATTTGCGTGTCTCTCTCCCCGTGGTCACGTGGATTTTGTTTTTAGGGCCCTCTTGTTTTTCTCCTCCGCATTTAGAAACACGCGTTGAGACTGTTTGGTTGTTATAAATGTCCACGTGATGATAAGCCACTTCGCTGAGGTCTCACTTGTGGCCAGGACACTTCTGAAAAAGAGCTGCGTCGCTCAGTGAGCCTTACCTGGTAAAATACAAAATAGGTTTCGTTAAAAAAATGGGTTTAGGTACATGTGTGTGTCCTGTGTGTGTGTGCTGTGTGTGTTGTGTGCATGTGTGTGCTGTGTATGTGTGCGTGTGCTATATGTGAGAGCTGTTTGCGAACTGTGTGTGTGTGCTGTGTGTGTTGTATACGTATGCTGTGTGTGGTGTGTGTGTGCTGTGTGTGTGCTGTGTGTGTGATGCCTCTCCCTGTGCTCTCTTGCAGGTTGTGTCTGCACCAGTTTAAATACCTGGGCAAGCGCCACTACTGCAGCAGGTGACTCCCTACGTTACTCACGTCATGCAACCGAGTCAGGGTCACGGCATGCACAGTGTGATGTGATGTACCTGGAGTGCAGGCTCCCAGAATGCACTGCGTGCCATAACAAGATCCTTCAAAGTCACAGGAGTTACACCGCAGTGTGTGTGTGTGTGTAACCGTGTAGGGGAGCGGCAGTGTAGCGGTTTGCGCGTCGCACTACGGACCTGGCCACCCGAGTTTGATTCCCGCTCATGGCCACAAACGCCAGTGATGGTTATCCGAACGGGTCGACTCAGCCTTAAAATGAGTACCAGGCGTGGTGTGTAAACATCACCACTGGGGAGACAAAGGCGGGCGGGCGTGGCGCTGGCCACCCACCCCGTCGTGTGCCGTGCCAACCTTAACAGGTGCTTCGCTCACGGCACTTGCCCCGACAGTCTGTTAAGGCTACACGGGGGATCTTTGTCTCCGTGCGTGCGTGCGTGTGCAGTGCAGGGGATGCCGCGCCGGCATCTGTGTGCGCCCCCGTGCCGGGCGCGCAGGTGAAGCGCTCTCAGACACTGCCCGCGCGTCGCCCCCCACACACGCTGCTGCAGCTGAGACAGCACGGGGGGCTGCTGGGCAGCAGCGTGGGTAATGCTCGCCAGCTCAGACGCTCGCACACACACACACACACTTGCATACGCTGCCCCGGTCTGAAAACACGCTGGGGCTCCGCAAGCCAGACACACATCCAACACGTTTACACACATGAATACAGATATATATATTCGTGCATATGCATTCACAAAGATGAATACAAAAGATGCCTCCGTATAGCCTTTAACAGACTGTTGGGGCAAGTGCTGTTAGCGAGCAGCTATTGAGGCTGGGAGCGAGGGATGCGATGTGGGGACTTGGGGGCGTGCAGCCACGAGTCGAGTTTGTTGTTGGGATGCGTTTTTGCCTTCACGTGGAGAATGTCTCTCTCCTCCGTGACCCGACGTGACCCCGCCCTCTCTCTTTCTCCTCTGTGACCTGACCTCTCTCTCTCCCCTCCGTGACTCTCCGTGACCCCTCTATCTCTCTCTCTCCCCTCCGTGACCCTCTGTGACCCCTCTCTCTCCTCCGTGACCCTTCGTGACCCCTCTCTCCTCCGTGACTCTCCGTGACCCTCCGTGACCCCTCCCTATCTCTCTGTCTCTCTCCTCCGTGAACCTCCGTGACCCTCCGTGACCTCTCTCTCTCCTCCGTGACCCTCTGTGACCCTTCTCTCTCTCCTCCGTGACCCTCCGTGACCTCTCTCACTCCTCCGTGACCCTCCGTGACCCCTCTCTCTCTCCCCTCCGTGACCCTCCGTGACCCCTCTCTCTCTCTCCTCCGTGACCCTCCGTGACCTCTCTCTCCTCCGTGACCCTCCGTGACCCTTCTCTCTCCTCCGTGACTCTCCGTGACCCTCCGTGACCCCTCTCTCTCCTCCGTGACCCTCCGTGACCCCTCTCTCTCTCTCCTCCGTGACCCTCCGTGACCCCCCTCTCTCTTTCTCCTACGTGACCCTCGGCGACCCCTCCCGCTGCCTCTCTCGCAGGCTCGGAGGTCGAGGCCCAGCAGCAGTGCTTGCTGGCCGCCAACCTCTCGACGGAGGTTTGCCTCACCGTGCTCGACACCATGGAGCTCTACACCCACAACTACAAGGTACCGCACGTCGCCAACGCGGGGACAAACATTGATGCCCGCATGGCCTCAATCAAATTGTTGGGGCGAGTGCCCTTAGCGAACAGCACTTATGAAGGCCGGCACGGCTCACGGAGGGGTGGGTGTGGCCAGCAACACTCCGCCGACCGCCTTTGCCTCCCCGGTGGTGATGTTTACACACTGTACCACGTACTCGTTTGAGGCCGAGTCGACCTAGGCGAGGGCCCGGGTACCCTCGCAGATAATTGTCACCGGTGTTGATGGGCGTGAGCGGGAATCTAACTCAGTTTGCCGGGTTTGCAGTGCAGCGCGCTAGCCACAACAAGCACGCTCCCCTACGAGACATTGCCACACACACAGATCCACGGTTGTAGCCTGCGCACACTGTTGAGGCACGTGCTGTTAGCGCACACCTGTGTGTGTCTGTGCGTGTCTGTGTGTCTGTGTGCGTCTGTGTGTGTCTGTGTGTGTCTGTGTGTCTGTGTGCGTCTGTGTGTGTCTGTGTGTGTCTGTGCGTGTCTGTGTGTGTCTGTGTGTCTGTGTGCGTCTGTGTGTGTCTGTGTGTGTCTGTGTGCGTCTGTGTGTGTCTGTGTGTATATGCGTGTCTGTGCGCTTCTGTGCACGTGTCTGCGCTCCTGTGCGCGTCTGTGCACGTCTGTACGTGTCTGTGCGTGTCTGTGCACGTCTGTACGTGTCTGTGCGTGTCTGTGCACGTCTGTACGTGTCTGTGCGTGTCTGTGCACGTCTGTACGTGTCTGTACGTGTCTGTGCGTGTCTGTGCACGTCTGTACGTGTCTGTACGTGTCTGTGCGTGTCTGTGCACGTCTGTGCACGTCTGTACGTGTCTGTGCGTGTCTGTGCGTGTCTGTGCACGTCTGTACGTGTCTGTGTGTGTCTGTGCGTGTCTGTGCACGTCTGTACGTGTCTGTGTGTGTCTGTGCGCGTCTGTGCACGTCTGTACGTGTCTGTGCGTGTCTGTGCACGTCTGTACGTGTCTGTGCGTGTCTGTGCACGTCTGTACGTGTCTGTGCGTGTCTGTGCACGTCTGTACGTGTCTGTGCGTGTCTGTGCACGTCTGTACGTGTCTGTGCGTGTCTGTGCACGTCTGCACGTGTCTGTGCGTGTCCGTGCGCGCGTCTGCAGGAGCGGCTGCTGGCGGGCGGTGGTGACGGCGTGCTGATGCAGCGCTCGTTCGGGGTCTACGTGACGGCGCTGCGCTCTGGGCAGTCGGCCGTCGCTCTCGGGCACGTCTTCGCTTCTCTGCACACTTTCCTCAACAAGGTACGTGACGATGTGTGTGTGCGCTACGTGTGTGTGTGTGCTACGTGTGTGTGTGCGCTACGTGTGTGTGTGTGTGTGTGGTACGTGTGTGTGCTACGTGTGTGTGTGTGTGTGTGGTACGTGTGTGTGCTACGTGTGTGTGTGTGGTACGTGTGTGTGTGGTATGTGTGTGTGCGGTATGTGTGTGTGTGTGCGCTACGTGTGTGTGTGCGCTACGTGTGTGTGTGCGCTACGTGTGTGTGCGCTACGTGTGTGTGTGGTATGTGTGTGTGTGCGCTACGTGTGTGCGCGCTACGTGTGTGCGCGGTACGTGTGTGTGTGCGGTATGTGTGTGTGTGGTACGTGTGTGTGTGGTATGTGTGTGTGTGCGCTACGTGTGTGTGTGGTATGTGTGTGTGTGTGTGGTATGTGTGTGTGTGTGCACTACGTGTGTGTGCACTACGTGTGTGTGTGGTACGTGTGTGTGCGCTACGTGTGTGTGCACTACGTGTGTGTGCGGTACGTGTGTGTGTGGTACGTGTGTGTGTGCGCTACGTGTGTGTGTGGTATGTGTGTGTGTGTGGTACGTGTGTGTGTGGTACGTGTGTGTGCGCTACGTGTGTGTGCTACGTGTGTGTGTGCTACGTGTGTGTGTGGTATGTGTGTGTGTGTGGTACGTGTGTGTGTGGTACGTGTGTGTGTGCTACGTGTGTGTGTGCGCTACGTGTGTGTGTGCGCTACGTGTGTGTGTGCGCTACGTGTGTGTGCTACGTGTGTGCGCTACGTGTGTGTGCACTACGTGTGTGTGTGGTACGTGTGTGTGCGCTACGTGTGTGTGTGTGTGCTATGTGTGTGTGTGCTACGTGTGTGTGCGCTACGTGTGTGTGCGCTACGTGTGTGTGCTACGTGTGTGTGTGCTACGTGTGTGTGCGCTACGTGTGTGCGCTACGTGTGTGTGCGCTACGTGTGTGTGCACTACGTGTGTGTGTGGTACGTGTGTGTGCGCTATGTGTGTGTGCGCGCTACGTGTGTGTGTGCGCTACGTGTGTGTGTGTGGTACGTGTGGGTGTGCGCTACGTGTGTGTGCGCTACGTGTGTGTGTGTGTGGTACGTGTGTGTGTGTGTGTGTGGTACGTGTGTGTGTGCGCTACGTGTGTGTGTGCTACGTGTGTGTGTGCGCTACGTGTGTGTGCGGTACGTGTGTGTGCGCTACGTGTGTGTGCGCTACGTGTGTGTGTGGTACGTGTGTGTGCGCTACGTGTGTGTGTGCTACGTGTGTGTGTGTGCTACGTGTGTGTGCGCTACGTGTGTGTGCGCTACGTGTGTGTGTGTGTGTGGTACGTGTGTGTACACTACGTGTGTGTGCGCTACGTGTGTGTGTGCTACGTGTGTGTGTGTGTGTGGTACGTGTGTGTGGTACGTGTGTGTGCGCTATGTGTGTGTGCGCTACGTGTGTGTGTGCGCTACGTGTGTGTGCGCTACGTGTGTGTGCGCTACGTGTGTGTGTGCGCTACGTGTGTGTGTGTGCGCTACGTGTGTGTGTGTGCTACGTGTGTGTGCGCTACGTGTGTGTGTGCTACGTGTGTGTGTGCGCTACGTGTGTGCGCGGTACGTGTGTGTGCGCTACGTGTGTGTGCGCTACGTGTGTGTGTGTGTGGTACGTGTGTGTGCGCTACGTGTGTGTGTGCTACGTGTGTGTGTGTGCTACGTGTGTGTGCGCTACGTGTGTGTGCGCTACGTGTGTGTGTGTGGTACGTGTGTGTGCACTACGTGTGTGTGCGCTACGTGTGTGTGTGCTACGTGCGTGTGTGGTACGTGTGTGTGGTACGTGTGTGTGCGCTATGTGTGTGTGCGCTACGTGTGTGTGTGCGCTACGTGTGTGTGCGCTACGTGTGTGTGCGCTACGTGTGTGTGTGTGCGCTACGTGTGTGTGTGTGCTACGTGTGTGTGTGCGCTACGTGTGTCCTATCTGTTGTGTATGTTTGTTATCTTCTGGGTGTGCTACGTGTGTGTGCGCTACGTGTGTGTGCTATGTGTGTGTGTGCTATATGTGTGTGCTACGTGTGTGCTATCTGCTGTGTATGTTATGTGTGTTTGCTATATTCTGTGTGTGCTATGTGTGTGTGTGTGCTACGTGTGTGCTATCTCCTATGTATGTTTGCTATCTGCTATGTATGTTTGCTATCTTCTGTGTGCACTATGTGTGTGTGCTACGTGTGTGCTATCTGCTGTATATTATACGTGCGTTTGCTATCTATTGTGTGTGCTATGTGTGCGTTATATGTGTTTGCTATGTGTTGTATGTGATATGTGTATTTGCTATGTGCTGTGTGTGCTATGTATGCACTCACTATGTTCTGTGTGTGCTATGTGTGCACTATGTGCTGTGCTGTGCTATGTATCCACCGTGTGCTGTGCGTGCTGTGTGCTGTGCGAAGTTCAAGGTGGCATTCCTGCGAGGACGCAGCGAGCTGTGCGGCACGCTGTGCCTGGAGGCGCTGCGTTGCTGCGGATCGCGCCTGGGCTGGGCGCAGGCGTGCCTGCTGCTGCACCTCCTCATGCGCCTCAACTTCGAGATGTCGGGGCGCGTCGCGTTCTCACGCACACACACGCAGGTGCAAACCCCACACACCCCGCACACCACGCACACACACAACCCGCACGCCCCGCACACAACACACACACCCCGCACACCACGCACACACACACCCCGCACACCACGCACACACACACCCCGCACACAACACGCACACACGTGCAGGTGCAAACCCCACACACCACGCACACACACGCACACCCCGCACACACACCACGCACACACACGCACACCCCGCACACACACCACGCACACACACGCACACCCCGCACACACACCACGCACACACACGCACACCCCGCACACAACATGCACACACACACAGGTTCACACCCCACACACAACACGCACACACACACAGGTTCACACCCCGCACACAACACGCACACACACACAGGTTCACACCCCACACACCCCGCACACACACACAGGTTCACACCCCACACACCCCGCACACACACACACAGGTTCACACCCCACACACACCCCGCACACACACACAGGTTCACACCCCGCACACAACACGCACACACACATAGGTTCACACCCCGCACACAACACGCACACACACACAGGTTCACACCCCACACACCCCGCACACACACACAGGTTCACACCCCGCACACACCCCGCACACACACGCAGGTTCACACCCCGCACCCACACACAGGTTCACACCCCGCACACAACACGCACACACACACAGGTTCACACCCCACACACCCCGCACACACACACAGGTTCACACCCCGCACACACCCCGCACACACACGCAGGTTCACACCCCGCACCCACACACAGGTTCACACCCTGCACACACACACAGGTTCGCACCCCGCACACACCCCGCACACACACACAGGTTCACACCCCACACACCCCGCACACACACACAGGTTCACACCCCACACACAACACGCACACACACACAGGTTCACACCCCGCACACAACATGCACACACACACAGGTTCACACCCCGCACACACCCCGCACACACACACAGGTTCACACCCCGCACACACCCCGCACACACACACAGGTTCACACCCCACACACCCCGCACACACACACAGGTTCACACCCCACACACACCCCGCACACACACACAGGTTCACACCCCACACACACACACAGGTTCACACCCCACACAGGTTCACACCCCACACACCCCGCACACACACACAGGTTCACACACCCACACACGCGACGATGTTGCCGGCGCCGTGTGTGCAGGTGATCGTGGCCGTGAGCCGCCTGATGAGCGAGGCCGGGGACCTGGGCGGCCCCCGCTTCCAGCGAGCCCTCTCCACGCTCAACGCCTACGCGGCGAGCGACGCCACCGTTAGGGTACGCGCCACCGTCGTCATCGCCACCGCCGCCACCTTGCCACCATCATCGCCACTGTCGCCACCATCACAAAGGTGGCCGGCACCACGGCCACCTGCCTGTGTGCCATGCTGACATTCATCGGTGCTCGCTAACGGCACTTGCCCCAACAGCCCGTTAAAGGCTAAACGGGGGGGGCGGTGATCTCTGTGCGTACGTGTATGTACGCCCGTGCGTGTATGTACGCCCGTGCGTGTATGTACGCCCGTGCGTGTGTGTACGCCCGTGCGTGTGTGTACGCCCGTGCGTGTGTGTACGCCCGTGCGTGCGTGTACGCCCGTGCGTGCATGTACGCCCGTGCGTGCATGTACGCCCGTGCGTGCATGTACGCCCGTGCGTGCATGTACGCCCGTGCGTGCATGTACGCCCGTGCGTGCATGTACGCCCGTGCGTGCATGTACGCCCGTGCGTGCATGTACGCCCGTGCGTGTATGTACGCCCGTGCGTGTATGTACGCCCGTGCGTGTATGTACGCCCGTGCGTGTATGTACGCCCGTGCGTGTATGTACGCCCGTGCGTGTATGTACGCCCGTGCGTGTATGTACGCCCGTGCGTGTATGTACGCCCGTGCGTGTATGTACGCCCGTGCGTGTATGTACGCCCGTGCGTGTATGTACGCCCGTGCGTGTATGTACGCCCGTGCGTGTATGTACGCCCGTGCGTGTATGTACGCCCGTGCGTGTATGTACGCCCGTGCGTGTATGTACGCCCGTGCGTGTATGTACGCCCGTGCGTGTATGTACGCCCGTGCGTGTATGTACGCCCGTGCGTGTATGTACGCCCGTGCGTGTATGTACGCCCGTGCGTGTATGTACGCCCGTGCGTGTATGTACGCCCGTGCGTGTATGTACGCCCGTGCGTGTATGTACGCCCGTGCGTGTATGTACGCCCGTGCGTGTATGTACGCCCGTGCGTGTATGTACGCCCGTGCGTGTATGTACGCCCGTGCGTGCGTGTGCAGGGCAGCGCGTTTGCGGGGCAGGTGAAGGAGCTGACGAAGCGCGTGCGGGCCGTCCTCACGGCCACGCTGCAGATGAAGGAGCACGAGCGTGACTCCGAGATGATGGTCGACCTGCAGCACAGCCTCGCCACCTCCTACGCGGGCATGGCCGAGCTGCGCAAGGCCTGGCTCGAGAGCATGGCGCGCATGCACGAGCGCAACGGAGACCTCTCCGAGGTGCTCGGAGAGGCGGCGCCGGCACCACTCGCACACACAGCGGCAGCAGCAGCAGCACCAGCAGCTCCACTCGCACATACTGCAGCACCAGCAGAACCAGCCGCACTCAAACATACAGCGGCAGCAGCAGCAGCGTCGCTCACACGTCGAGTGGCAGCAGCAGCAGCACCCGCAGTTCCAGCAGCAGCACCAGCTCCACTCGCACATACTGCAGCACCAGCAGAACCAGCACCACTTACACACACAGCGGCAGCAGCAGCAGCAGCGTCGTTCACACGTAGAGTGGCAGCAGCAGCAGCACCAGCACCCGCAGCTCCAGCAGCAGCACCTGCTCCACTCACACATACTGCAGCACCAGCAGAACCAGCAGCACTTACACACACAGCAGCAGCAGCGTCGCTCACACGTCGAGTGGCAGCAGCAGCAGCACCCGCAGTTCCAGCAGCAGCACCAGCTCCACTCGCACATACTGCAGCACCAGCAGAACCAGCACCACTTACACACACAGCGGCAGCAGCAGCAGCAGCGTCGTTCACACGTAGAGTGGCAGCAGCAGCAGCACCAGCACCCGCAGCTCCAGCAGCAGCACCTGCTCCACTCACACATACTGCAGCACCAGCAGAACCAGCAGCACTTACACACACAGCAGCAGCAGCGTCGCTCACACGTCGAGTGGCAGCAGCAGCAGCACCCGCAGTTCCAGCAGCAGCACCAGCTCCACTCGCACATACTGCAGCACCAGCAGAACCAGCAGAACCAGCAGCACTCACACATACAGCGGCAGCAGCAGCAGCACCGGTAGCTCCAGCAGCAGCAGCAGCAGCAGCGCCGCTCACACATACAGCAGCAGCAGCACCAGTGACACTCACACATGCAGCTTCACCAGCAGCACCAGCGTCGTTTGTGTGTGTGTATGTAGGAGTTTGTGTGTGTGTATGTAGGAGTTTGTGTGTGTGTATGTAGGAGTTTGTGTGTGTGTCTATGTATGTAGGAGTTTGTGTGTGTATGTAGGAGTTTGTGTGTGTGTATGTAGGAGTTTGTGTGTGTGTATGTAGGAGTTTGTGTGCGTGTATGTAGGAGTTTGTGTGTGTGCGTGTATGTAGGAGTTTGTGTGTGTGGGGGTTTGTGTGTGTGTATGTAGGAGTTTGTGTGTGTGTATGTAGGAGTTTGTGTGTGTGTATGTATGTAGGAGTTTGTGTGTGTAGGAGTTTGTGTGTGTGTATGTAGGAGTTTGTGTGTGTGTATGTATGTAGGAGTTTGTGTGTATGTGTGTATGTAGGAGTTTGTGTGTGTATGTAGGAGTTTGTGTGTGTATGTATGTAGGAGTTTGTGTGTATGTAGGAGTTTGTGTGTGTGTATGTAGGAGTTTGTGTGTGTGTATGTATGTAGGAGTTTGTGTGTGTGTATGTAGGAGTTTGTGTGTGTGCACCTGTGAGTGAGAATATCTGCGAGTGAACATTGGGGAGCATTTGGGGTGCCAACCCCGGCGACCTCATCCCTGGTTATGACAGACATCAGTCGAGAGAGTGACAATAGGAACAGTCCTGGGCCTCCCCTAGGTCAACTCAACCTTAAATGAGTAGCTGTTGTGGTGTGCGAACATCAGCAGTGGGGAGACAAAGGTGGCCCGGCATGGGTGCTCGGTGTCTCGGACTTAATGGGGTCTCGCTGTCATCACTCGGGGGTGGGCTTTGTGCGTTGATTGTGCTGTGACGTGGCGATGACGGTGGCACCGCGTGTGTCCGGCAGGCTGCCATGTGCCACATCCACATCGCGGCACTCATGGCGAAATATCTGAAGAGGAGAGGTGAGCGGTCACACGGATACAGACGCACAGATACACACAGACACACAGATACACACACACAGATACAGATACAAAGACAAAGATACACACACAGGTACACACACGCAGATATATATACACACACACAGATGTATACAACAACAACAACCGCCATTCGCCACTAAGTGGCGGTGACGTCACCACGACGCTTGTGCCAGGCCATGTGCACCTTGAGGCCACGTGAAGTGTCGAACGCCCGCGGGCAGGAGGTCACGGGGCAGACCCAGGTGCCACGGGTCGACTGACTGAGATGACTGGCTGGTGCACCACCTGTGCCCCCTACTGTGCCAACCTGCTGTGCTTTAGCCACCCGGTGCTCCGCTCGTTGTTGTGAGCGTCGCTCCTCCGCCCTCCGTTGTTGTTGGAGGGCGACTACCTCCAACTGCCCAGTAGCGTCCTTCACGAGCCTCCTCCACAGAGGCCGATCTTGACACCGCTGGTACCAGTCATTGGCAAGTCCACTCAGCTCCACGTCTTCCTGTACCACATAACTCCATCTCTTCTCTAGCCCGTGCCGCGCCCGTTTAGCCCCCTCGATCCGGCCGAACAAAAGCTGTTTCGGCATGCGGTGGCTGGGCATGCGGGTTACATGACCCAGCCAACGCAGCCTTGCCTGCCGGAGGAGCTCACCGATGGGACCTTGCCCAGATCTTTCAAAGATTTGTGAGCTCCTCACACAATCCAGCCTGGTTAAACCCAGGATGGATCGTAGGCAGACTAGCCTAAATGTTTCTAACCGGCGAAGATGTTCCATTAGGGGGGTCCACGTTTCGCAAGCGTAGAGAAGGGAGGGAATGACCGTGGCCGAGAAGACCTGAAGCTTAGTGCGGAGCGACAGACCAGGTAGCTTCCAGACAGCGTTACGCAACCGATGAAAAGATATTGCCGCTCGACTGATTCGGAGTGAGACCTCTGCTGTTAAACTAGAGCCGGTCATAAGCACACTGCCCAGGTATGGGAAACTCTCCACTCTCTCCACAACTGCCCCATCACCGATTGGCAGTTGTGGGGGTGGAGTGTCCGATGGTACAAAATACCCAGGCAGGTGCTTAGTTTTGGTGGGGCTGATGGTAAGGCCCCATCTCTTAGTGGCACGCTCCAGTCTCAGCAGCAGCGTCTCCAACTCCTCCTCTGAATGAGCAGCTATTACCAAATCATCAGCATACATAACGTGGTTGAGCAATAGGGAGCCATCCCTTGACCGCACCCGGGCATCGATCAGCCTCCCATTATATCTGTACGATATGGAGATTCCTCTGGTACAGCTATTGAAGGCTTCACGAACTACGTGGTCAAAATAGATGTTAAATAATGTATTATAGATGTATACACACACAGATACACACAAAGAAAAAGACAAAGATCCCCCATGTAGCCTTAACAGACTGTTGGGACAAGTGCTGCTAGCGAGTAGCACCTACAGTGAGGGAAAAAAGTATTTGATCCCCTGCTGATTTTGTACGTTTGCCCACTGACAAAGAAATGATCAGTTTATAATTTTAATGGTAGGTCTATTTGAACAGTGAGAGACAGAATAACAACAAGAAAATCCGGAAAAACGCATGTCAAAAATGTTATAAATTGATTTGCATTTCAATGAGGGAAGTAAGTATTTGACCCCCTCTCAATCAGAAAGATTTCTGGCTCCCAGGTGTCTTTTATACAGGTAACGAGCTGAGATTAGTAGCACACTCTTAAAGGGAGTGCTCGAGCTGAGATTAGTAGCACACTCTTAAACTCTTAAAGGGAGTGCTCATAATCTCAGCTTGTTACCTGTATAAAATATTTCTGGCTCCCAGGTGTCTTTTATACAGGTAACGAGCTGAGATTAGTAGCACACTCTTAAAGGGAGTGCTCATAATCTCAGCTTGTTACCTGTATAAAAGATTTCTGGCTCCCAGGTGTCTTTTATACAGATAACAAGCTGAGATTAGGAGCACTCCCTTTAAGAGTGTGCTACTAATCTCAGCTCGTTACCTGTATTAAAGACACCTAGGAGTCAGAAATCTTTCTGATTGAGAGGGGGTCAAATACTTATTTCCCTCATTAAAATGCAAATCAATTTATAACATTTTTGACATGCGTTTTTCTGGATTTTCTTGTTGTTATTCTGTCTCTCACTGTTCAAATAAACCTACCATTAAAATTGTAGACTGATCCTTTCTTTGTCAGTGGGCAAACGTACAAAATCAGCAGGGGATCAAAAACTTTTTTCCCTCACTGTATGAAGCTTGGCACGGAGGCGAGATGTTAACTACCTCGCCTGGTATACAGGAGGTTGTGGGTTCAATCCCGACCCTGACGTCTGCTGCTGCTGTATATTTGGAGTTTGCGTCTCTCTCTCTCTCTCTCTCTCCCCGTTGTCGCGTGGATTTTCTCCG
Organism: Petromyzon marinus; assembly: GCF_048934315.1. Taxonomy (NCBI): domain Eukaryota; kingdom Metazoa; phylum Chordata; class Hyperoartia; order Petromyzontiformes; family Petromyzontidae; genus Petromyzon; species Petromyzon marinus. The sequence continues at coordinate 9,392,424 of NC_133721.1, read as the reverse complement.
GGCCGTCCGGGTTTTTCACCGACACATTCACAAATAACATCACACGTTCAAGAGTAACCCACTTCGTAGACCTATCGTTTTTGTGACGGCCAGGGTCGCTTCTGACAAAAAAAAAAAATGCCTCTGCAGCTAAGTGGGGCCTTGCTCGTGTAGTACTTTTTTTTAAAAAATAAATAAATAATTTAATTTCACCTCAGGTGTGTGCGACGCCGAGGGGCGAGTGGAGAGACCGCCGGAGCCCGACGCAAACCCCGGCGAAAGCAGCAGCAACAGCACGCTGCACGACACCCAGAGTGAGCGCACGATCGCCATCAGCGTGGCGCGCGAGTTGATGGCGTGGCGCGCGAGTTGATGGCGTGGCGCGGTCCCCCCCGTATCAAGCGAGTGCCTCCGGCAGGCGAGGCTGCGTGTGCAGTCCCAGCAGCACAGCGCGGGCTAGCGAAGAGGCGGACTGATGTGCGAGCCAAGGGGGGCGGAGTGAGTTTGCGAGCCTGTGGGGCGAGTGAGCGGCACCGGCTACAGAAGAGATGGGCTGCTGCGGCACTGGAGGATGTCGAGCTGAGTGGACTTGCCGAGGGCCGGTGTCAGCGGTGCCAAGATCGGGCCCCCTGCAGAGGGAGGCTCTTGGAGGATTTTTCTGCAGGGTTTGAGGCAGCCGCAAACAGCGGAGGGCGGAGGAGCGACGCTCACAACAGTGAGCGGAGCGCCGGGCATATAAAACAAACTATTAACACGTTAGCTGTTATTTTTATTTTACCAGCCGTGGCCCACTGAGCTATGTAGCTCCTTTTCAGAAGCGACCTGGCCACAAATGATAGCTCAACCAAGTGGCTTATGGTGTGCAAATTTATAGCAGCCAAATACTCTAAACACATGTTTGATTCTAAATGTGGGGATGAGAGATATACAACAGGCGTCAGCGTCGGAATCGAACCCACGACCTCCTGCATACCAGGCGAGGGAGTTAACACCTTGCCACCGTGGCACCCGAAAGCCAGGAGGCACAGTGAGGACTGCAGGCGGGTGCATCGGCTAGTTAAACCCCCACAACGCATGGATTTCTCCCGTAACTTGCCAGCGAGCATAATGCCATTCCGTGTAGCCCCAAAGATCAGCTATCGCGGTAATATCCCCGGCACTCGGTGGTGATTGGCCGGCGGGCGGTCGTTGTTGGTGCGCGCGTGTGGTGCGTGCGTGTGGTGCGTGTGGTGCGTGCGTGTGGTGCGTGTGTGTGGTGCGTGTGTGTGGTGCGCGCTTGTGGTGCGTGCGTGTGGTGCGTGTGGTGCGTGCGTGTGGTGCGCGGGTGTGGTGCGCGCGTGTGGTGCGTGCGTGTGGTGCGCGCGTGTGGTGCGTGCGTGTGGTGCGTGCGTGTGGTGCGTGCGTGTGGTGCGTGCGTGTGGTGCGTGCGTGTGGTGCGTGCGTGTGGTGCGTGCGTGTGGTGCGTGCGTGGGGTGCGTGCGTGTGGTGCGTGCGTGTGGTGCGTGCGTGTGGTGCGTGCGTGTGGTGCGTGCGTGTGGTGCGCGCGTGCGCTGATGCAGGGCGCCTGCCACTCCGCGTAGGCCCCAAAGTGCAGCGATCGCGGTTACGTTCCCCCGGCACTCGGTGGTGAATGGCGGTGGTCGTCGTCGGCGTCGTCGGCGTGCGTGTGTGCGTGTGTCCAGGCGTGCTGATGCAGGGCGTCGCGGCGTTCGAGAGCATCACGCCCAACGTGACGGACGAGGAGACGGCCGAGGACGATGAGTGCGGCACCCAGGACGTGCACTTCAGCGAGGTGCGCCGTGATGGGGACGGCTCCGCACAACGCACAGCGTCTCGGGGGGGCCCCCCCCCCCACTCCACTCCCCCTGTCATTACGCGCAGCGTTGTAGAAGTCGTAGCAAGAAGAGTTGTGAACGTGATTCTTTTAATTTGGCAGCAGCTGAGATCTACCGCTTCAAACGCAGGTAGTTGAGCACAATTGAAATCGGTCATCGTGGTCGGTGGTGAGGTCATCGTGGTCGGTGGTGAGGTCATCGTGGTCGGAGGTGAGATCGTGGTCGGTGGTGAGGTCATCGTGGTCGGTGGTGAGGTCATCGTGGTCGGTGGTGAGGTCATCGTGGTCGGTGGTGAGGTCTTCGGGGTCGGTGGTGAGATCATCGTGGTCGGTGGTGAGGTCATCGTGGTCGGTGGTGAGGTAATCGTGGTCGGTGGTGAGGTCATCGTGGTCGGTGGTGAGGTCATCGTGGTCGGTGGTGAGGTCATCGTGGTTGGAGGTGAGGTCATCGTGGTCGGTGGTGAGGTCATCGTGGTCGGTGGTGAGGTCATCGTGGTCGGTGGTGAGGTCATCGTGGTTGGAGGTGAGGTCATCGTGGTCGGTGGTGAGGTCATCGTGGTCAGTGGTGAGGTCATCGTGGTCGGTGGTGAGGTCATCGTGGTCGGTGGTGAGGTCATCGTGGTCGGTGGTGAGGTCATCGTGGTCGGTGGTGAGGTCATCGTGGTCGGTGGTGAGGTCATCGTGGTCGGTGGGGAGGTCATCGTGGTCGGTGGTGAGGTCATCGTGGTCGGTGGTGAGGTCATCGTGGTCGGTGGTGAGGTCATCGTGGTCGGTGGTGAGGTCATCGTGGTCGGTGGTGAGGTCTTCGGGGTCGGTGGTGAGGTCATCGTGGTCGGTGGTGAGGTCATCGTGGTCGGTGGTGAGGTCATCGTGGTCGGTGGTGAGGGCATCGTGGTCGGTGGTGAGGTCATCGTGGTCGGAGGTGAGGTCATCGTGGTCGGTGGTGAGGTCATCGTGGTCGGTGGTGAGGTCATCGTGATCGGTGGTGAGGTCATCGTGGTCGGTGGTGAGGTCATCGTGGTCGGTGGTGAGGTCATCGTGGTCGGTGGTGAGGTCATCGTGGTCGGTGGTGTGGTCATCGTGGTCGGTGGTGAGGTCATCGTGGTCGGTGGTGAGGTCATCGTGGTCGGTGGTGAGGTCATCGTGGTCGGTGGTGAGGTCATCGTGGTTGGAGGTGAGGTCATCGTGGTCGGTGGTGAGGTCATCGTGGTCGGTGGTGAGGTCATCGTGGTCGGTGGTGAGGTCATCGTGGTCGGTGGTGAGGTCATCGTGGTCGGTGGTGAGGTCATCGTGGTCGGTGGTGAGGTCATCGTGGTCGGTGGTGAGGTCATCGTGGTCGGTGGTGAGGTCATCGTGGTCGGTGGTGAGGTCATCGTGGTCGGTGGTGAGGGCATCGTGGTCGGTGGTGAGGTCATCGTGGTCGGAGGTGAGGTCATCGTGGTCGGTGGTGAGGTCATCGTGGTCGGTGGTGAGGTCATCGTGATCGGTGGTGAGGTCATCGTGGTCGGTGGTGAGGTCATCGTGGTCGGTGGTGAGGTCATCGTGGTCGGTGGTGTGGTCATCGTGGTCGGTGGTGAGGTCATCGTGGTTGGAGGTGAGGTCATCGTGGTCAGTGGTGAGGTCATCGTGGTCGGTGGTGAGGTCATCGTGGTCGGTGGTGAGGTCATCGTGGTCGGAGGCGAGGTCCCCGTGGTTGGTGCCGGGTCCCCGTTGCGGCTGGCATTGACGACTTCTTTCTGTGCCCGCAGGACATGCTGGTGGAGCAGCTGGAGACGTGCGCCCACATGCTGGAGCGCGCCGAGCGCTTCGAGCTCATGGCCGACATCTACAAGATGATCATCCCCATCTACGAGCACCGCCGCGACTTCCAGGTGCCTGGCGGTGCTCCGCGTCGCGCAACAGGACACAGACACGGCCGGCACCGAGACAAAGCTTTTAGAATGGGGGGGGGTGGGGGGGGGCCCCACCACGCTCACTCACCCCCACCACGCTCACCCCCACCACTCCCCGTGCAACGTACGCCTGTGGCTGTGCGCGCGTATCAACAGGGTGGGGAGCGGCGGTGCAGATTCGTAGCCGCGCTACGAATCGCGGCGAGCCGCGATTCGATTCCCCCCCCCATCGCGGCCAACGCCGGCGACGATTATCTGAACCGGTCCCGGGCCTCCGCCTTGGTCGCCTCAGCCTCAAACGAGTGCCTGGGTGCGGCGCGTAGTAAACGTCACCACTGGGGAGACGACGGCGGCCGGGCGTGGTGCTGGCCGCCACCCAGCCCCTCGCGTGCCACAGCGCCGGCCTTCCTAGGTGCCCGCTGCTTGCTGCTCGCTGCTCGCTGCTCGCTGCCCGCTGCTCGCTGCCCGCTGCCCGCTGCCCGCTGCTCGCTGCTCGCTGCTCGCTGCCCGCTGCTCGCTGCTCGCTGCGAACGGTCGGGATCTTTGTCTTCGTCTGCACAGAAACTGAGCGATCTCTACATGGCCCTGCACAAGGCCTACGACCAGATCCTGGACGCCACGCGGACGTGCCGCCGATTGCTGGGCACCTTTTTCCGCGTGGCCTTCTTCGGGCAGGTGAGAGGCCGCGCCGACAACATCCACAACCGGTCGCTCGCCCTCGACGCACCGAGCAGCCGGCAGCCAGCGCCGTAGCATTGGGGGCTGGAGGGGGCTAGCCCCCTCCCCGCCTCGGTCACCCCCCTCCCCAACCCCCCCCCACCCCCTCTCCCCCACCTTCAGTCAAGTAATGCGATGAGTATTGTTAAGCGATGGGCATGCCCAGCTTTGGCTCATGCGCACCGGGCGTGAGAGCAGAGGGCACGGTAGGGCCAAGGCAGGCCGTGCGCCTGACTCGCTCGACGTTCGTGTGGCGTTTGTTGAACGTTGACCGTGTCGTGCCGTGGCCCCCCACCCATAACCCCCCCCCCCCCCACCATTCACACATGGTCAAGCTACAGCACCAGGCTTGCCCATGAGCCCCTGCTACCCAACTGCATTTATATATCGATTTGTATATATATCAAATTATTTGTCGAATTCTACATACTGTATACGTATATACGTTTTCACACGTAGGCTCTCGCGCCAAATATTATCCACCTGATTGGCTCACAAGTGACGACATCACATTTAGCCTCCTCTATTTAAGATCGCCTGATGATCCTGGTTGTAATTACTGGCGAGATGTCACGTTACTCAGATTGCAAATGTTGTCGGTTTACTCTCCAACTCGCAACCGCTGTGGTGAGTTAGTAACGAACTGGCACATTCTGTTCACGTGACAAACCTTACTAGTTGGCTGTGTCGGGTGGTGGCGGGTTTAACGGCACATTTATATTCATGCGATTGTGGATGTATATACATGTACAGTAAAACCTTGGATTGCGAGTAACTTGGTCTGCGAGTGTTTTGCAAGACGAGCAAATTTTTTAAATAAATTTTAATTTGATAAACGAGCGAGGTCTTGCAATACGAGTAGTGTACGTATACTCTTTGTCTGCCGAGCGTCACGTGATCACAACTGATATACGAGTGCTTTGGATTACAAGCACGTTTCCGGAACGAATTATGCTCGCAATCCAAGGTTTTACTGTATGCGTCGCACAGCAGCAGAGGGACCCGTAACAAAATCCATTGTTGTACTGTACCCGTATGTTTCCACGTCGATTTACACAACTGTCACTGACCAGCGTGGTGAAGTATAGTCAAATACCGCCCTCCCCACGTCCCACACGTTGTGGGAGAAGGCCTTCATCCAGCAGTGGATCGATAAAGGAATGTAAATAAATATTGTTTAGTATGATGCATTACTGTGATTCCAATACTGTGATGGCAGTGTCCCCATCGGCCATCTGTGTTTACAAACTCAGTTCCCATTTCACAGTGAACACGATCGATGTTAGTTGTGTGCATATTTTCACGTTGCATTTTCTCTCCTCCTCTGTGAACGTTCGTGTGTGTAGGCCGTGGTACGTAAGTCTCACCGAGGAGTGAGGTCGTCTATGTTTCGCAAACGTGGCGACGAAACACACTAAAGCTTTTTTTTTTCTCTTTTTCTCACGTGCTTCATAGAACTACCACCGAGTGCTTGTACCGCTAACAGCTTCCCGCTTCTTGTGCGCAGCAGTGCGGGACGTGGGGAGCGCATGTACGTACGTACGTACGTTGAACCTCTTTCGCGCCCTACGTAGCCCACCGTGCTAATCGGCGGTGCGGGGGAAGAACAACGAACTAAACGCAAAAAGGCAGTTCTAAAGAAATCAGTTTTCAATCGAGATGATTTAAAGGTGCACAGCTCCAGTGGGTTCGGAAGGAAGAGCGTTCCAGACGGCCTCAGAAGCGCATCCGAAATTCGTGCGTTGCGGTGACTTTGTTCGACGGCTCGCCAAAAGCTGCTGCTGCGATGATGGCCGGAGTTTGCGTGATGATAGTTTATACTCCGCAAGGCATTGTAGTTCATTTAATTCTGACCGGCCAATCGGGAGTAAGAATGGCGGTAAATTAGGCCATGAGAGAGTCCTAGGTACCGCATCGGGGCACCGGGCCAGCAACCGTTGGTCCAGATCCCGGGTTCGAATCCGGGTTATACCTGGCCACCAGCGTGGCGAGTTGATGGTCTCAGCTGCACAAGACCCAGAAAACCCATCGTACTGCTTTGCCACTTATCTTCCAGCCGTAGCGACGGCGTGCTCGCCCACGCGATGGACGTGAGCAGTTGCGGTCCACGTAGAAGAAGGCACGCCCGACTGGTGTGTGGGTCTGTTCAGGTGACGTCACCTTCCGGGCAGCTGTTCTCTGCCACAAAGTGGCGCACCGCTCGCTGCGAGAGAGACGTTTTCGACGGGAACGTGTGAACGATCTCTCCAGCGTCGCGACGCTGGATGCGATTGAGCAAAGCAATCGTCTGAATGAAGCTCGATCCCGGCGTCTTCATTTGCAGCCCCGGTTACAGCTCGGGCAACAAAGATGCATAGCCGTACCGCACCGATGACCCCAGACAATGCTACCGTCGCCGCGCTTGCTTGTGTCAGCTGAGGTGTCAGCTTGTGTCACCAATACAGTCGCTGTGTCAGCTTGTGTCACCAGTCCAGTCGCTGTGTCAGCTTGTGTCACCTGTCCAGTCGCTGTGTCAGCTTGTGTCACCAGCCCAGTCACTGTGTCAGCTTGTGTCACCAGCCCAGTCGCTGTGTCAGCTTGTGTCACCAGTCCAGTCGCTGTGTCAGCTTGTGTCACCAATACAGTCGCTGTGTCAGCTTGTGTCACCAGTCCAGTCGCTGTGTCAGCTTGTGTCACCAGTCCAGTCGCTGTCAGCTTGTGTCACCAGTCCAGTCGCTGTGTCAGCTTGTGTCACCAGTTCAGTCGCTGTGTCAGCTTGTGTCAGCTTGTGTCACCAATACAGTCACTGTGTCAGCTTGTGTCACCAGTCCAGTCGCTGTGTCAGCTTGTGTCACCAGTCCAGTCGCCGTGTCAGCTTGTGTCACCAATACAGTCGCTGTGTCAGCTTGTGTCACCAGTCCAGTAGCTGTGTCAGCTTGTGTCACCAGTCCAGTTGCTGTGTCAGCTTGTGTCAGCTTGTGTCACCAGTCCAGTCGCTGTGTCAGCTTGTGTCACCAGTCCAGTCGCTGTCAGCTTCTGTCACCAGCCCAGTCGCTGTGTCAGCTTGTGTCACCAGTCCAGTCGCTGTCAGCTTGTGTCACCAATACAGTCGCCGTGTCAGCTTGTGTCACCAGTCCAGTCGCTGTCAGCTTGTGTCACCAATACAGTCGCTGTGTCAGCTTGTGTCACCAGTCCAGTCGCTGTCAGCTTGTGTCACCAATACAGTCGCTGTGTCAGCTTGTGTCACCAGCCCAGTCGCCGTCAGCTTGTGTCACCAGCCCAGTCGCCGTGTCAGCTTGTGTCAGCTTGTGTCACCAGCCCAGTCGCCGTGTCAGCTTGTGCCACAAGTTCAGTCGCTGTGTCAGCTTGTGTCGATTACCCGGGGGGATGGGGAGGGGCGGTGAAATGTTCCACCCCTATTGCAGTGAAAGAGTAAAACGGCAACTCTAGCGCTGGCAGATGCAAGCGTGTGGCCGGAGTAACGCCAGTGCTCCTCGACAGGTCAGAGAGCTGGACATGAGAAATAGAACCTGGGAAAGAGGCCCTTCAGTAGAGGTGATGGCGCAGATGGCGTGGAGTTGTAGTAGTAGCAGCATTAATTTTTGTGGTCGATTCTCACCGCTGGTCTTGAACCGCAGAACGTTTGCAACAAGGTGGCACACACGCTGTCACCAGCGGGGTGTCCACGCGTTGGTTCGAACGACGCTTTGTAGCTTCTACCCCCCCCCGGGAGACTTGGTGACCGTGACGTTGACCTTGGCTGGCGAGCGACTGTTGTTGTTGCTGTTTGCTCCGTGGTCTATTGCCGTGTCCACCCCCTCTGGCCACCTCCACCGCATGCAGAGCTACTTCGAGGAGGACGAGTGGAAGGAGTACATCTACAAGGAGCCCAAGCTCACAGGCCTCTCCGAGATCTCCCAGCGCCTGCAGCTGCTCTACGCCGACAAGTTCGGCTCGCAGAACGTGCGCATCATCCAGGACTCGAACCCGGTGAGAGGTCGTCGTCGTCGTCATCATGATGATCGCCATCATTGTCATCATCGTCATGATCGTCGTCGTCATTGTCATTGTCGTTATGATCATCGCCATCATTGTCATCATCGTCATGATCGTCGTCGACATCATCGTTGTCGTCATGATCATCGCCATAAATGTCATCATCGTCGTGATTATCATCGTCATCGTCGTCGTCGTCATCATCTTCAACAGCAATCGACACCATCATCATTGTCATCATCATGATCATCGTTATTATCATGATCATTATCATCATCATCACTATCATCATCATCATCGTCATCATCATCGTCAACATCATCATCATCATCATCGCCATCATCATCGTCATCATCATCGTTATTCTCATCATCATCGTCATCGCGGCACGTTCACTGCTCCTGCTGTGTGCCAGGGCTCCCACGAGTCTTCTTGTCAGGTTGTGTCATAATAATGTTGACAATAATGACAATGGTGACGATGATGACGTGGCACCGCTCGAGACAATCACATCAAGTTCTCCCTCGCCGTCTGGGGAAAGGTAAAAGTGCCGCCTCGCTCTAACTCGGTCACGCCAATGCCGGGCAGAGGAGGGCATTTGGGTCCCACTCTCCAATGCCGGCCAAGAGGGTCTCTGGGGAGGTGGGAGCAGCCACACTTTACCCCAACACACGCACGACTCGCCGATGGAACTCGCTGTGGTGTTAACCCATTTGAATGGGAATTCCCCGCTCGGGTGGACAGGGGTGTGGAGGAGGGGCTTAAGAAACTAGCTCCCCCGTTGTTTAAATCAATTTCAGACATCGTCATCCACGGGACAGGGGCTCTCTGGAGGTAAACTATATATATAAAAAAAAATTAGTTTACATTTGTATTTGTCTACCAGGCAAGGCCCACTGAGCTGTATAGCTTCTTTTTCAGAAGCGACCTGGCCACAAATGATAGCTCAGCGAAGTGGCTTTTTAGGTGGAAATTTATAGCAGCCAAATACTCTTAAACGTGTGACATTGGTTCTAAATGTTGGAGGGAAAGAAACAGGAGGGTCCGGAGAAAAATCCATGCGACCACAATAAGAGAGAGAAAGATAACACGCAAACTCCATATATACAACAGGCTTCAGAGTCGGGATCGAACCCACGGATCCTTCGTACCAGGCGAGGTAGTTAACATCTCCTAGTCACTGTGATGAGAGAGAACACGCAAGGATCGGCATCGAACCCACGACCTACTGCATACCAGGCGAGATAGTTAACATCTCCTTGCCACGCTAATGATGATGAGAGACATAGTGAACCCGCAAACTCCAAATATACAACAGGCGTCAGGGTCGGGGATCGAACCCATGACCTCCTGCGTACCAGGCGAGGTAGTTAACATCTCATCGTGGTTGGGATCGAACCCACGACCTCCTGCGTACCAGGCGAGGTAGTTAACATCTCATCGTGGTTGGGATCGAATCCACGACCTCCTGCGTACCAGGCGAGGTGGTTAACATCTAGCCACCGTGATGATGATGTTGAGCGAGAGAGAACACACAAACTCCACATACAACAGGCGTCAGGATCGGGGATCGAACCCACGACCTCCTGCGTACCAAGCGAGGTAGTTAACATCTCCTGGCCACCGTGATGATGATGAGCGAGAGAGAACACGCAAACTCCACACACAACAGGCGTCAGGGTCGGGGATCAAACCCACGACCTCCTGCGTACCAGGCGAGGCAGTTAACATCTCATCGTGGTTGGGATCGAACCCACGACCTCCTGCGTACCAGGCGAGGCAGTTAACATCTCATCGTGGTTGGGATCGAACCCACGACTTCCTGCGTACCAGGCGAGGCAGTTAACATCTCATCGTGGTTGGGATCGAACCCACGACCTCCTGCGTACCAGGCGAGGCAGTTAACATCTCGTCGCCGCAGGTGGACGTGTCGGAGCTGGACCCGCGCCTCGCCTACATCCAGATCACGTACGTGCAGCCCTTCTTCAGCGGCGCCGAGCAAGCCGCGCGGCGCACCGACTTTGAGCGCGGTCACAACGTGCGGCGCTTCGTGTTCGAGACGCCCTACACCGCGTCGGGGAGGAAACACGGCGACGTCACGGAACAGTGCAAGCGCCGGACTGTGCTCACCAGTGAGCCGCCGCCCACCACCCCCCCACCACCCACCCACCACCCACCCACCACCCACCCACCACCCCCCCACCACCCCCCCACCACCCACACCCCCCCACCACCACCCACACCCCCCAACCACCACCCACACCCCCCAACCACCACCCACACCCCGCAAGATGTAGCTGAGGGGCTACACTTCCTCGTCAGTCACCCCGCCTGGTGTAGCTGTCGAGTGTGCAGGCGGTGCAACTGCACCGAGGCCCCCGCGGGCCGGTGGAGAGGACCCCAGGTGCCGGGCTACGAGCAGGGGGGGAGGAATCAGACGGGGGGGGGGTAGGGGGGGAGGGGGGGAGGGGGGAGGGGGATCCTCAATTCATGGCTTTGCACCAGGGCCCCATGCCACCCTGCGCACTGCAAGAGATCCCCCGTGTAGCCTTCACGGACTGTTGGGGCAAGCGCTGTTGTCGAGTAGCACCTGTGAAGGCCGGCACGGCACACAAGGAGGTGGTTGGCCAGCACCACGCCCGGCCGCCTTTGTCTCCCCACTGGCGTTGTTCACACGGCGCACCAGGTACTAATTTCAGGCTGAGTCGACCTAAGGGATGCCCAGGACCGGTTCAGATAATCGCCACTGGTGTTTGTTGCCGCGAACCGGGGAATCGAACTCGCGTCGTTGGGTTCGAAGCGCAGCGTGCTAACCGCTGCACCACCGATCCCCACAGGACACGCACGCATGCACGCGTGCACACAAGAACAACATCTGCCAGCGGTCGTCAAAAATTTCCGTGATGCCAACACGCGAACAGTGTTGTGTGCGCGACGTGGTGCCGTGGAAGTGCATTGCCACGACGTTTGAAAGACCGTCATCGCGACAGCACCGTGCGATCTAGTCCTCGGTTATGCAAGTGGATGTTGGCCTTGATATTTCTGTAATCAAGAGGACTCGCAGGGTATCGGCGGCATGCAGTTTGAAGGACATCAATCTTATTTCCCTTCTTTGTCTTTTCCCGTGCACCATCAACACCATGCACACTCACACCACCACCACCACCACCACGTGTCAAATGTCACCACCACAATATCATCATCACCATCACCACCATCATCACCATCATCACCATTACCATCACCACCATCACCACCACCATCATCACCACCACCATCACTACCATGTCCACTACCACCCTCACCACCATCACCATCACCACTACCATCATCACCACCACCACCATCATCATCCACCATGTCCACTACCACCATCACCACCACCACCATGTCCACCACCACCATGTCCACCACCACCATCATCACCAACATCATCACCACCACCATGTCCACTACCACCATCACCACCATCATGTCCACCACCACCATCATCATCCACCATCACCACCACCATGTCCACCACCACCATGTCCACCACCACCATCATCATCACCAACATCACCATCATCACCACCACCATGTCCACTACCACCATCACCACCACCACCATCCACCATGTCCACTACCATCACCACCATCATCCACCATGTCCACTACCACCATCACCACCACCATCATCCACCATGTCCACTACCACCATCACCACCACCATGTCCACCACCACCATGTCCACCATCATCATCACCAACATCATCATCATTACCACCACCATGTCCACTACCACCATCACCACCACCATGTCCACCACCACCATCATCATCCACCATCACCACCACCATGTCCACCACCACCATGTCCACCACCACCATCATTACCAACATCATCATCATCACCACCACCACCACCACCATGTCCACTACCACCATCACCACCACCATGTCCACCACCACCATCATCATCCACCATCACCACCACCATGTCCACCACCACCATCATCACCAACATCATCATCATCACCACCACCATGTCCACTACCACCATCACCACCACCACCATCCACCATGTCCACTACCACCATCTCCACCACCATGTCCACCACCACCATGTCCACCACCACCACCACCATCATCACCAACATCATCATCACCACCACCATGTCCACCACCACCATGTCCACTACCACCATCACCACCACCATGTCCACTAACACCATCACCACCACCATGTCCACCACCACCATGTCCACCACCACCATGTCCACCACCACCATCATTACCACCACCATGTCCACCACCACCATCACCACCACCATGTCCACTACCACCATCACCATGTTCACCACCACCATGTCCACCATCATCATCACCACCACCACCACCACCATGTCCACCACCATCATCATCACCACCACCACCATGTCCATCACTACCATCACCACCACCATGTCCACCACCATCATCACCACCACCACCACCACCACCATCACCAATACCATCATCATCACCACCATCACCACCATCACCACCACCACTACCACCATCACCACCACCACCATGTCCACCATCACCACCACCACCATGTCCACCATCATCACCACCACCACCACCATGTCCATCACTACCACCCTTCCCACTTCCACACTCTCCCCGCCGCCTCTCCGGCGCGTGCCGCCGCAACTCCCCAGCGTCGCACACGTTCCCGCACGTGCGCAAGCGCGTGCCCGTGGTGGCACGCCTGCACGAGGAGCTGGGGCCCGTGCAGGTGGCGGTGGACAGCATGCGCAGCAAGGTGGAGGAGCTGAGCACCCTCTGCTCCGAGTCGCCTGCCAACATGATCCAGCTGCAGCTCAAGCTGCAGGGCAGCGTCAGCACGCAGGTGAGACGCGCGGGTGCCTGGTGTGTGTCACGCGGGTGAGACGCCAGCTGTGGATCGTGCAGGTGAGATGCCAGGTGTTAGGTGTGGATCGTGCAGGTGAGATGCCAGCTGTGGATCGTGCAGGTGAGATGCCAGCTGTGGATCGTGTAGGTGAGATGCCAGGTGTTAGGAGTGGATCGTGCAGTTGAGATGCCAGGTGTGTATCGTGTCGGTGAGATTCCAGGTGTGGATTGTGCAGCTGAGATGCCAGATGTGGATCGTGTAGGTGAGATGCCAGGTGTGTATCACGCAGGTGAGACGCCAGGTGCCAGGTGTGTATCATGCAGGTGCATGAGAGATGGAAACGGCTTGGGGAGTCCTTATCCCAGCATCGTGTGTGACAACGAAGATGACGGCGATGCGAACTGCTGACACGGCAATGTCTCGTCCAGGTGAACGCGGGACCCCTCGCTTACGCCAGAGCCTTCCTGGATGAGAACAACTGCGCAAAGTACCCGGAGGAGAGCGTCGAGGAGCTCAGAGACCTCTTCAGGTACGACAGCAGCAGCAGCAGCGCGCACGGACGGACGCGTTAAGAGAGCCGCGTAGAGAGTACCGAGCTAGCGGCCGGCGCGTAGCCCGGCCGTGCGTCCCATGGCGTCTAACTGCAGTTTGAAGCTTCGCGGGTGAGAAAGACTCTTAAAGCGGTGGTTATCAAGCGTTGTGCTGTCGTCCTCGTCATCAAGAACACGGAGGAGGAAGCCTCCTGCTTGGTTAAGCCGGCGTCACGACGGATCCAACGAACCCACGAGTTCCTCGGGATGGCCGACTTGCTACTGCCCCCCCCCCCCTTCCCTCGCCCCCTAACGCCAACAAAGATGATACGGAGAGGTCACGGGTCTGGCAAGATGCCAGGTGTTAGTAGCCAGGTGTTAGTAGCCAGGTGTTAGTAGCCAGGTGTTAGTAGCCAGGTGTTAGTAGCCAGGTGTTAGTAGCCAGGTGTTAGTAGCCAGGTGTTAGTAGCCAGGTGTTAGTAGCCAGGTGTTAGTAGCCAGGTGTTAGTAGCCAGGTGTTAGCAGCCAGGTGTTAGTAGCCAGGTGTTAGTAGCCAGGTATTAGTAGCCAGGTGATAGTAGCCAGGTGTTAGCAGCCAGGTGTTAGTAGCCAGGTGTTAGTAGCCAGGTGTTAGTAGCCAGGTTTTAGTAGCCAGGTGTTAGCAGCCAGGTGTTAGCAGCCAGGTGTTAGCAGCCAGGTGTTAGTAGCCAGGTGTTAGCAGCCAGGTGTTAGCAGCCAGGTGTTAGTGGCCAGGTGTTAGCAGCCAGGTGTTAGTAGCCAGGTGTTAGTAGCCAGGTGTTAGCAGCCGGGTGTTAGTAGCCGGGTGTTAGTAGCCGGGTGTTAGTAGCCGGGGGTTAGTAGCCAGGTGTTAGCAGCCAGGTTTAGCAGCCAGGTGTTAGTAGCCAGGTGTTAGCAGCCAGGTGTTAGCAGCCAGGTTGTTAGTAGCCAGGTGTTAGTAGCCAGGTGTTAGTAGCCAGGTGTTAGTAGCCAGGTGGTAGTAGCCGGGTGTTAGTAGCCGGGTGTTAGTAGCCGGGTGTTAGTAGCCGGGTGTTAGTAGCCGGGTGTTAGTAGCCAGGTGTTAGCAGCCAGGTTGTTAGTAGCCAGGTGTTAGTAGCCAGGTGTTAGTAGCCAGGTGTTAGCAGCCAGGTGTTAGCAGCCAGGTGTTAGTAGCCAGGTGTTAGTAGCCAGGTGTTAGCAGCCAGGTGTTAGCAGCCAGGTGTTAGTAGCCAGGTGTTAGTAGCCAGGTGTTAGCAGCCAGGTGTTAGTAGCCAGGTGTTAGTAGCCAGGTGTTAGCAGCCGGGTGTTAGTAGCCGGGTGTTAGTAGCCGGGTGTTAGTAGCCGGGGGTTAGTAGCCAGGTGTTAGCAGCCAGGTTTAGCAGCCAGGTGTTAGTAGCCAGGTGTTAGCAGCCAGGTGTTAGCAGCCAGGTTGTTAGTAGCCAGGTGTTAGTAGCCAGGTGTTAGTAGCCAGGTGTTAGTAGCCAGGTGGTAGTAGCCGGGTGTTAGTAGCCGGGTGTTAGTAGCCGGGTGTTAGTAGCCGGGTGTTAGTAGCCGGGTGTTAGTAGCCAGGTGTTAGCAGCCAGGTTGTTAGTAGCCAGGTGTTAGTAGCCAGGTGTTAGTAGCCAGGTGTTAGCAGCCAGGTGTTAGCAGCCAGGTGTTAGTAGCCAGGTGTTAGTAGCCAGGTGTTAGCAGCCAGGTGTTAGTAGCCAGGTGTTAGCAGCCAGGTGTTAGTAGCCAGGTGTTCACGTGCGCTTGGATCGCCGCGGCGTGGCGCTGATGTTTGCCAAGCATTGTTATGATGTCGATTGTGACGACGATGACGATGATGGTGACGATGTTGACGATGGTGACGATGACGGTGACGATGACGGTGACGATGTTGATGACGACAATGATGACGACAGTGATGGTGACAGTGATGGTGACGACGATAATTATGATGATTCTGACGATGATGGCGATAATGGTGATGATGGTGACGACGGTGACGACGATGGCGACGACGATAATTACAGTGATTGTGACGATGATGATGGTGATGGTGATGATGACAACGGCGATGACGGTGATCATCGTGCGACCTGCAGGCAGTTCGTGGTGGTATGCGGCTCCGCGCTGGAGCTCAACGAGACGCTCATCAAGGAGGACCAGCAGGAGTACCACGAGGAGCTGAAGCTCAAGTACGGCGAGATGGTGCAGGAGCTATCGAGCATCCTGCGCGAGATGGTGAGACGTCGCGTGTGCGTGTGTGCGTGTGCGCGTTGAACTTCTTTCGCACCGTACGTGGCCAGCCGGGCTAATCGGAGGGGGTGGTGGTGAAGGACAACAAATTAACACGTAAAAAGCTGTTCTAAACAAATCCGTTTTCAGTCTAGAAACGCATTGTTGGGGCCAGTGCTGTTCGTGTGTAGCGGCAGTGTAGCCTGACAGACCTTCGGGGCAAGTGCTATTTGCGAGCAGCACCTATGGCATGGCATGTATGTACGTCGAACTTCTTTCGCACCGTACGTTGCCAGCCGGGCTAATCGGAGGTGCTGGAATTACACGCGGGAATGTTGAGGAGCAGCCAAACAATCCAAAACAATCTACGGCCTATATTCTTGGTTCTTTCGGTAAAGTCACGTAGAAGGGAAACAATAAAAGAATACAAATATAAAACAATAAAATTCTCACGACGTTTCGACTGCAACACAAGCAATCATCATCAGGTGGGAAAACTACAACAAGAAAATTTGATAAAAGTTGCGGTTATTTTTAACGTTAGCACCACGGAGAGCGATTTGGCAGTTATTCAGATGGACAATTCCATCTATGTCCGGAAAAGAGGAGGGGGGGGAGACGAAAAATTATGGATGCGGTCTGAAAGCCACCTTAAGCGTGAACAATCAATTAAGACCCGAAATGGTTTATCAAATCCTTCCAATGATTGCTAAGCCAGGATCCATCTTCTCGGTTCAAATTGTCTCTGTGCTTGTATATGTGGATAGCCTCATGAACGAATCTCTCATGGTAGCCAGATGGCTTGCGGAGAACCTCCGTCTTGGAGAAAGAAAACAACAACAACAACAACAACAATCTACGGCCTCTGCGTCGCGACGCGTTTCGAAGCCGCGACGGTGGCTGCCTGCAACCCCGCGACCCGAGGAGACCGAGCCCCGCCCATGCCACCCTCACCCTCACCCCCCCCCCCCGCCCCTTCATACCCCCCCCCCCCCCCCCCGCACCCTCGCTAGGTTATGCCACAGTGGAGGTCCCTGCGTAACAGCGCCGTCAGGGGCTCCGTGCACATGTACTTCAACGCGGTGAGCCAGCCAGCCAGCCTGCGCGGGGTCACGGGGTCATCGTCCAGCGCGTGAGGCCGGGGGCACCGTCCCCGCCGGCTTTTCCTGCAGCGCCGGCAGCAGCAGCAGCAGCGGCGACACCGACACCGGGAGCGCCACCACTCCCGCCGCCGCGACCGCGCCAGGAGCACCTGCACCAAGACCATCATCACCACCACCACCACCACCTGCTAACAGCATCAGCAACAGCGCTAGCAGCAATGGCACCAACACAAATGCCACTGACCGTCACCACTACCACCTCCGCCCCACAACCGCGCTGCACGTGTCACTACCCGGTCGCTGTCGCCACTTACGACCATCGCTAACCACAGCCATCACACTACCGCTGTTAACACTGCCAACAACGACCGCCCCTACAACCACCAACTATCACCACTACCACCAACTACTCCACTGTCACCACCACCACCACCACCGCCGCCAATCACAATACAACCAACAAGCTCATTGCCCACAACCAGCGGCAATGAACCCCGGCGATAATGAATGAAGATGCCTCCGAACACATCTGTATCCGAGGCCAGAGGCGGTGTTCGCCTGCTGCATTTGCGGCCTGCTGCACCGAGGGCAGCGTTCCTCCGCGTTCCGCTGGGCCCTCGGTCGGTAACCTCCTGCCGCGTTTGTGAACCTGCAGCGTGGGTGAGGGTTAAGGAGTCTGTGGCAGTGTGAGTGAAGGTTAAGGAGTCTGTGGCAGTGTGAGTGAGGGTTAAGGAGTCTGTGGCAGTGTGGGTGAGGGTTAAGGAGTCTGTGGCAGTGTGAGTGAGGGTTAAGGAGTCTGTGGCAGTGTGAGTGAAGGTTAAGGAGTCTGTGGCAGTGTGAGTGAGGGTTAAGGAGTCTGTGGCAGTGTGGGTGAGGGTTAAGGAGTCTGTGGCAGTGTGAGTGAGGGTTAAGGAGTCTGTGGCAGTGTGGGTGAAGGTTAAAAAGTCTGCGGCAGTGTGAGTGAGGGTTAAGGAGTCTGTGGCAGTGTGAGGGTTAAGGAGTCTGTGGCAGTGTGAGTGAGGGTTAAGGAGTCTGTGGCAGTGTGAGTGAGGGTTAAGGAGTCTGTGGCAGTGTGGGTGAGGGATTAAGGAGTCTGGCAGTGTGAGTGGGGGTTAAGGAGTCTGTGGCAGTGTGAGTGAGGGTTAAGGAGTCTGTGGCAGTGTGAGTGAGGGTTAAGGAGTCTGTGGCAGTGTGAGTGAGGGTTAAGGAGTCTGTGGCAGTGTGGGTGAAGGTTAAGGAGTCTGTGGCAGTGTGAGTGAGGGTTAAGGAGTCTGTGGCAGTGTGAGTGAGGGTTAAGGAGTCTGTGGCAGCGTGAGCGAAGGTTAAGGAGTCTGTGGCAGTGTGAGTGAGGGTTAAGGAGTCTGTGGCAGTGTGAGTGAGGGTTAAGGAGTCTGTGGCAGTGTGGGTGAAGGTTAAGGAGTCTGTGGCAGTGTGAGTGAGGGTTAAGGAGTCTGTCCCAGTGTGGGTGAGGGTTAAGGAGTCTGTGGCAGTGTGAGTGAAGGTTAAGGAGTCTGTGGCAGTGTGAGTGAGGGTTAAGGAGTCTGTGGCAGTGTGAGTGAGGGTTAAGGAGTCTGTGGCAGTGTGGGTGAAGGTTAAGGAGTCTGTGGCAGTGTGAGTGAGGGTTAAGGAGTCTGTCCCAGTGTGGGTGAGGGTTAAGGAGTCTGTGGCAGTGTGAGTGAGGGTTAAGGAGTCTGTGGCAGTGTGGGTGAAGGTTAAGGAGTCTGTGGCAGTGTGAGTGAGGGTTAAGGAGTCTGTCCCAGTGTGGGTGAGGGTTAAGGAGTCTGTGGTAGTGTGAGTGAGGGTTAAGGAGTCTGTGGCAGTGTGGGTGAGGGTTAAGGAGTCTGTGGCAGTGTGAGTGAGGGTTAAGGCGTCTGTGGCAGTGTGGGTGAAGGTTAAGGAGTCTGTGGCAGTGTGAGTGAGGGTTAAGGAGTCTGTCCCAGTGTGGGTGAGGGTTAACGAGTCTGTGGCACCGTTTACGGAGGAGGAAGTATGGCCGTCGACTGTCCGGTGTTTTGGCTCCCATTGCGAAGCAGCAAAAATGGACGTCTGGAAATCGGCGAATTACGTAAATGAAGCAATTGGCGGGACCCCGGGGTCCCATCACTGCCCCGTGGTGGGAAAAACCCGCGTAGCGACGCTAGTTTTGTTTCCTTACCGACAACAAAACTAGTGGTCAATCGATTGGCCTCGTCGAGAGCTACTCGGGGCACTAAGTTTCGTAAAAAGTTGAAAAATTACATAAACACGTTACATTCACTGCCTAGGGGGGGCGGTGGGCTCGCCTTGGCAAAGAAGCTGAGGGTCGACGGCTGACCGGAGGGCGACTGCGGCGGACGCCCCCCGGGGCTCGCTTTTGGCCGGTGGGGTGGCGCCCATCGTGTTGATCACCGCCTGCTGCTGCTGCTGCTGGCGCTTGTTGTCGGCGCGGTAGTCTGGGCGGGCGGCGCGTTGCTGTCGGGATCACGAGTGGGCGGACTGAAGAAAAATAATAATAATAATTATTGACCTGATTTTTGTGGGACCCCGGGGTCCCGCCAAATGATTAAAATGTGATTTTTTAATGGTACGGTTGCATATTGGCTCCCCTTACAAAGAGGGAGGAGATATTATTCCAGATAATCTGCCCAAAGATAGTCGAGCGGCATCTGTGGCAATCGCAGGCGCGATGTCATCGCAGAATCATAGGCGTGATGACATCACAGGCGCGATGTCATCACATGACATCACAGGCGCGATGTCATCACAGAATCACAGGCGTGTGACGCGAGTGGCCGACGATGAGGATGCCACTCCTCGATGCACGATGTAAATAACGAAACGTGACCGCTGCCAGCAAGGAAATGGCGCTTCCAGCCACGCGCGCGTACGCGTGTGTGTGTGTTGAACTTCTTTCGCGCCGTACGTTGCCAACCGTGCTAATCGGAGGTGTTTGGGGAAAGGACAACATACTGAACGCGACAACGGGCAGCTGTAAGGAAATGGGTCTTCGCTCTAGATGATTTAAAAGTGGCATAGCTCCAGCGACTCCCTCATATCGGAAAGGAAGAGCGTTCCAGACGGCCGCGGGGGCGCATCTGAAAGCGCGCGACGCGGTGACCGTCCCTTGTTCGATGGCCAGTCAAAAGCCGCCGCTTCGCGGATGACCGGGAGCTCGAGCGATGGTGGTCGATGCCCCTTGACAAGGTCAGCAAGGTGTTACGGTGTAAACATCGGCAAGATTTGTTGTCACCGATTTTAAATGTCCTGGCCTCAATGCGGCCCGGATGTGAGCGTGACCGGGGCTGACGAGGGGGACGCGGGTGGAGGGGTGACGACTGCCAACTCGACATTTGTCGCCGTTGAGGCTCTCAGAAATTGGGCAGCTTGAAATGTAACCCCCCCCCCCCCCCACGTCTTGACCCATTGGCATCAAAGCTCTGACAAATAGGTCACGTCGACCAAGGCTATCGACCACTCGATACGATTCATATCGATTAACCATCCACAATTACCTTACAAGGTTGGTGGGGGGGGCACATATCTGATCGGGGAGCCGACAGGCGGCTTATGCCGACCAAGAATGGGCCTGGCCCTGCCGCGGGAATGTGGAAATGATCATTTTGCGTCCAGAAACCAAGTGACTTGTACGAGGAACATTGCCTTGTACACAACACTGTGTTACACTTATCGTCGCGATTGCGAATGTGTCGAAGTATTGCGGGCTTAAAGAGTTCCAAGTGTCCGATTGTAAACTCAGAAAAAGAGGTTGCAGCAGCAGCAGTATAAGAAAACTATTTTAAACTGTGTTTTTATGTTACCAGGCAAGGCTCACTGAGCTGTACAGCTCTTTTTCAGAAGCCACCTGGACACAAATGATAGCTCAACAAAGCGGCTCATGTCATGTGCAACGTTACAGCAGCCAATTAATCTGAACGCGTGAGGTTTGATTAAAAAATGCGGAGGGTGGGGGGGGAACAAAAATAAAACGGAGGACCCGGATTAAAATCCACGCGATCACGGAGAGAGAGAGAGAGACACGCAAACTCCAAATATACAGCAGCAGGTGCCAGGGTTCGGGATCGAATCCACGACCTCCTGCACGCCGGGGGAGGGAGTTAACATCGCCTAGCCCCCGTGGCTCCACCAATGATGCGTGCGACTTGTGGATACTGCGGCAGTTTCGTTTCCTCTGGTTGCGAACTTCACGCGTGAGTGGTTCCTCCTCGCGAGCCGTTTTCAGTTGTTTCCTACACAACTCGGGACTGTGACGACGGGAAGTCACTGTCACCTGCATCGATTGCCATCGTCATCGTCTTAGTCGTCATCACCACCTAATTTTTTGACATATATCCCATCCACTCATCTCGTTTCACCTCGCCCACCGCCTTGTCCCATAGTTCACTGCACAGCGCCTTGGTTTATATGTCCTGTAAATATCATCATCATCAACAACAACAATCTTGACTACGAAGACAAACATCGCTCAACAATCGGCAACTTATATTACACAATCAACGTTGATAAGAGCAGCCCCTCCAGATGTGGTCACATTTATATGCCCTGTAAATATCAACAACAATCTTCACTACGAAGACAACCATCGCTCAACAATCAGCAACTTATATTACACAATCAACGTTGATAAGTAATCACGCACGATCGTCAACAGCCATCGCTGGGTCCTCTGTGCTGAGTCACGGCTCAGACCTCTCTGGCTCGATTGAGCCGGCCATGAATGAGCATGGCTCCAAGTGCTGAGCCTGATCCGAGCCGTGTTATTCGAGGTGGAAAACCAGAGCCGATCCATGATTAGGAATACGGCCCTCGGAAGTCATCGTCGTTGTGATAATCACCATCATCACCACCACCGTCTTCCAACCATCACAGCTGTCATCAATCATCTTCAACAAGAGCGAGCATCTTCTTTGGTTCTTTCGGTAAAGTCACGTAGAATGAGAATAAAATTATAAATTGATAAAATAACACAATAATATTCTCACGACGTTTCGGCCACAACACAAGCGGCCTTGTGTTGTGGCCAAATGTTCTTGCCGTTGGTTTTCACACCTGATGATGACTGCTTGTGTTGCAGTCGAAACGTCGTGAGAATTTTATTGTTTTATATATATTTCATTATTCTATTGTTTCCCTTCAACGTGACTTTACCGAAAGAACCAAGAATATGAATCACTGCAGTCACGAAAGCCTTAAATCAAAATTTAAGAGCGAGCATCTTCATTCAAACATTTCCATCGCCATCAGTGCGACTCGCGTCGTTTGTGGGCTCCAGTCGCTGAAAAGCGGTCAGTCGGAGACGGTGATCCATTGCGCAGTTATGTGTGTTAGTATGTTGAACTTCTTTCGCACCGTACGTCGCCGACCGTGCTAATCGGAGGTGCGGAAAGGAGGGGGTGAGCGACAGGGAGGGGTGAGCAGTGCAGTCGTGGAGCACACTCGCCAACCCTGACCCCTGACCCCGAGTCTAAACTAAAAACTGTTAACTATTCTTTTTGTCTCATCATCATTAGACCTCCTTTGCCAGTACCAAAATGTAATAATGGGGTTTTTCCCTTATTATTCTTTTTTTTGTATTCTTGGTTCTTTCGGCAAAGTCACCACACGTAGAAGGGAAACAATAAAAGAATAAAAATCTAAAACAATAGAATTCTCACGACGTTTCGACTGCAACACCGGATGATGATTGCTTGTGTTGCAGTCGAAACGTCGGGAGAATTTTATTGTTTTATATTTTTATTATTTTATTGTTTCCCTTCTACGTGACTTTACCGAAATAACCAAGAATATGAATCCCTGCAGTCACGAAAGCTTTAAATCAAAATAGATTATTTTAGTATTTTACCAGGGTAAGGCTCATTGAGCTGTATAGCTCTTTTTTCGGAAGCAACCTGGCCACAAATGATAGCTCAACGAAGTGGCTTTTCAGGTGGAAATTTATAGCAGCCAAATACTCTTAAACGTGTGACATTGGTTCTAAATGTTGGAGGGAAAGAAACCGGAGGGTCCGGAGAAAAATCCATGCGACCGCAATAAGAGAGAGAAAGATAACACGCAAACTCCATATATACAACAGGCTTCAGAGTCGGGATCGAACCCACGGATCCTTCGTAACAGGCGAGGTAGTTAACATCTCCTAGTCACTGTGATAAGAGAGAATACGCAAAGATCGGGATCGAGTCCAGGACCTACTGCATACCAGGCGAGGTAGTAACATCTCCTTGCCACGCTGATGATGATGAGAGAGATAGCCAAATACTATAAACGCACGTTAAATTTTGATTTAAAGCTTTCGTGACTGCAGGGATTCATATTCTTGGTTCTTTCGGTAAAGTCACGTAGAAGGGAAACAATAAAATAAAAATATGTTTTATATTTGTTTTATATTTTTATTGTTTCCCTTCTACGTGACTTTACCGAAAGAACCAAGAATATAAGCGCACGTTGTTGAGTCTAAATGTGGAGGTAAAAACCGGAGGGCCTAGAGTAAAAAAAAACAACGCACGGTTGAGAGAGAGAGAGACACGCAGACTCCAAACATACCACAAGCGTTGTCATGGTCGGGATCGAACCCACGACCTCCTGCATGCGAGGAAAGGTAGTTAACATCTCCTGGCCACGTATCAAGGGCCCTCCCTCCTACTGGCCTACCACCAACCCCACGCCAGAGGACCCTTGACAATCTTTCCTCATTCGTCCGTTTTGCCGTGCACCGTGGGGTTTTGTTATTATCACAAACTGGCTCCCACTCCTCGTTTCCTTTCATCCCTCATCGATGCCACCACGTTCTTGCATAAGGGGGCACCATGGTTTTTTGTTTACTTAATTGTGACCCCGATACCTTGGGCTCTCGATTCATTTGTTTAACTCCCGCCGAGGTAAAGCCATCAGTCTACGTTTTTTTTGTTAATGCGTTCTGTGCTTCTCAGGGTCGGTTTTCATTTGTGTGTGTTTGTGTTTGTTTGTGTGTTTGATGTGTTTGTGTGTGTGTGTTTGTTTGTGTGTGTTTGTTTGTGTGTTTGTGTGTTTGTTTGTGTGTGTGTTTGTGTGTGTTTGTGTGTGTGTGTTTTTGTGTTTGTGTGTGTGCTTGTGTTTGTTTGTGTGTGTTTGTGTGTGTGTTTGTGTGTGTATTTGTGTGTGTGGCCTGGCACAAGCGGCGTGGTGACGTCACCGCCACTTAGTGGCGAATGGCGGTTGTTGTTGTTTGTGTTTGTTTGTGTGTGTGTGTTTGTTTGTGTGTTTGTGTTTGTATGTGTGTTTGTGTTTGAGACGAATGCCGCTCGGATCGGACACCGTCGGTCAGTGACGATAAATGTCCTCGGGCACAAAGGGCAATGTCACTTTTCAAGGGCGGAATTCTACAGAGAACAAATTATAATCGCCTTTTAAATCGACTTCCTCAGACGCCGACGCGTTATGCATCAACCCACATGAATTTAACAACGTAACCATCATGCCACAAACCAGGAGAATGAATTGCGTTGACCTTCCCTGCTACACAGAGACCACAGACTTGACTCGTATGAGACGGGTCTACATGCAATAATGTGCAAGGACAATCTCTCATGGGGATATCTCAATGATGTACTTGCAGGCTGCATCACTCGCCCTGAGCTGGCAATGATCATTTTGCAAGAGTTCTGATGATGACAATGGACTCGTCTCCGATGATGTCTCTGTACAGACTGACAGACCGGTCTCCGATGGATTATTTTTTTTGTTTTTTTTTTAGTTAATCGGATTACAGACCAGTTTCTCGATGTGAATGATACTTTTTAATATTTCTCGAGTTGTGGTGTCCTTTAAGGAGGTGAAGACCCGTGATTGCGATTGCAATCGTAGGTGATGAATCTTGTTATTTAATTTCCTGCGGAGTCTGTTGAGATGTATTTATTTGACAAATGAGACAAAACACCCGTCTCGTTGCGTAGGAGCAGCTATTTGTTTTCATTCGATGTAAATGGCAGTTCTTTTTAACATTCGCTTCATATTCTTGGTTCTTTCGGTAAAGTCACGTAGAAGGGAAACAAAATAATAAAAATATAAAACAATAAAATTCTCACGACGTTTTGGACTGCAACACAAGCAATCACCATCAGGTGTGAAAACCACAGCAAGAAAATAAAAAAGAACCAAGAATATGAATCCCTGCAGTCACGAAAGCTTTCAATTAAAATTCGTTTCATGGTTTATGACAAAATGCCAGCGTAACGTTTGCGATATTGATGTTATTGCGAAATCTCTCCGACACTGACGTAGCACATTTAATAAGCCTAACAGTTCGCATTGATTAATGCTCTCCAGGCAGAATTAAACTTGGGCGCCTGCAAGTGGGGAAATGAACCGTCCATTGCATCGTGCAAACTGCCTTCAGGAGGACTCGGCAACAGGCTCCTGATATTTTCAGCGAGAAAGGGCCACCGTTGTCTCGCGAAATCTTTATTTCACGACTGATATCAGCCAATCAAGTAAAGGGGAGGGGGGGGCGTGTCCACATTACAGGGACACTTTCAAGAGTTTATTCTCTGCCTCGAGCAACAATTATTCAAGATTCGCAGTACAGCGACTCCTCTACTTACGAACGAGTTAGATTTCCAGAGGTCTGTTCGTAAGTCGATTTGTTCGTAAGTACAACTTTACTCCTGTCGATTGCAAACACGGGGAATGGCTTTAAAAGTTGTCCAATCTCTGTAGATGTAGATGCCGCCGGTTATTCACGTTCTGCAGATCCAGATGCCACCACCGTCATCTATAGCGCGGTGCTCGAACCTACGACTATCGGTCCGAACAGGCAACGGAACATACGGACCGGGTTTGTTCGTATCTCTGAAAGTTCGCGAGTCAATTGTTCGTAAGGAGAGGAGTCCCTGTACTCAATCCATCGATCGATTGGCAATGAATCGGCGCAGCGGATTATCCCCCACAAATCATGATGAACCCCGGTATATTTGATGTTTGTTTATTATGGTTCGCCCGAGCGGGAATCGATACAATTCATATCGAGTAACCATCCACAGTGACCATACACGGGGGGGGGGGGGGGGTGGGAGGGCACATCTCTGATCGGTGATTTTGTCGGGTGAACGACGTCATTGCTCTATCGCAGCGACCCAACGGTCACCGCAACCGATAACGGCGAGTTGCCAGGCAAAGATCGTGAAACGCCGCAACGGCCCGCAGACCCGCAAATGCGGCGAGAGAGACATCGCGGCGATGCCGATGATGACGACGACGACGCTGATGCTCCTCCGCTCGCCACGACCCGACGCAGCTGCCGGCTGGTTTGACGACAGCCCGAATATAGTAATAGGTTTTAACCCTTTTAGCTGGCACACAAACTGACACCTTTATACAAGGGATCATGTTTGCAATAACCACAACACAAGCAGTCAAAAATGCAAACAAAAAGAGACAACTCTGATAATGATATGCACTGTCCTTGAATTTGATTGGTCCACACCCGAGACAGCTTTTCTTAGAGCCTAGTCTCCACTGATGTTGGCGTCTTCTGGTCCAACACCAGTGGAGACTAGATCGTCACAGATTGATGTACGAATCCGAACCCTTGCCACGTGGTTACCACCTTGCTTCGTCATCGGCTCTCATTCGTAGAGTTTCATTAACTCACGTTATCCTCATTGGAACAGCATGAATCTCGAGGGACTTGGAGAGTTCGGTTAATAGGGTGTGGTTGTATATTTTGTTTTTTAAATAAGATTTTTACCAGCTCGTTTGTATTGCCTCGTTGAATTTGTATTTTTGTTGTCAACCCCCCCTGCATTAGTGTATAATTTGTATACAATTAGCATATCATTTGCGTACAATTTGCACGACGGGGGGGGGGGGGGTGAAAACACGTGGACCCGAACACGTGTGATCCAATGCATGTGTGGCAGACGTGTTGGCTAAGAGATTTTAATCGGTGGATCGTTATTGCATCGCATCGTTACAGCGCCATAAGCAATCAGAATCTATATTTAGACCGGAGGAAAGAGAAGGGCTTATGGAAGCTCTTTTTTTCACAGATGTCCATTCAGGGCGGGTGAGAAATCTCTCTACTCCCATGGTACAGCAAAAGTGTGCTCAGTGATCACAACTGAGAACTGCGTTTTGAGTCTGGGAAGCTTTCTATCATGCAACCAGACACCCACCGGAGTTTAATGCGGCCTGTTCGTTATGGAAAGATCGCGTTGTGATAAATAATACACAATTTGGCGGCGGCGGCGGGGGGTGTTAAAGCACAGTCTGCGATAAGGCGTGAGATGCGTACGCGTCCCAATGCCTCGGTTGTTGTGATGCTAACGCAGAGGCAGCCGTACGGCCGCTTTACTGCTAACTCGCGATACGTGGTTCCGTTCACTCGATCGCGTTATGTATATATATGAAAAAAAACTCGTGTTCCCAAATAGATTCGTCGAGTTATGAAAATCACACCGGGGTGTTATAGGAGAACGGACTGTAATTGATTTGAAATCACCGATGACTGCACAAACGAAAATGCTTAGTTTACAATGGGTTTCCCAGCAAACGCGGAATGTTGGTTTCAACATTCTAGATTTGAAGCTTTCGTGACTGCAAGGATTCATACTCTTTGGTTTTTTTCGGTAAAGTCACGTAGGTAAAATAAAATAAAACAATTAAATCAAGACGTTTCGGAGGCAACACAAGCTTCCGTCTTCAGGTGGAACAGTCAGAGCAAGATCGCTGCATCACGATCACCGAGGCTTTCCTGTGTAATAACTGTTGCTGCGATCTTGCTGTGACTGTTCCACCTGAAGACGGAAGCTTGTGTTGCCTCCGAAACGTCGTGATTTAATTGTTTTATTTTACCTACGTGACTTTACCGAAAAAACCAAAGAGTAGGGTTCAACATTCTTTGTTGACCGGAGATTTTGGATTATGGCAGTGCGCTCTTTTGGCAACAAAAAAATAATAATTCCCTTCGTTATTGAATTGGTCAAAAATATTTCAGCGCTGCAACCTCCTGATAAGTAGCCTTGAGACCCACCGAGGCTTTCCTGGGTAATAACTGTTGCAGCACAATGCCGTATTTCTTTTTAGACCCGACTCGCTTAGAACCATCGAGGTATATATATAGGGCAGGTATTTATAAAGTATCGCAACACGTGAACACCTGCAGAGAGATGACAGTTTTACAAACCTTTACGGAAATGCTTGCAGCGGGCGCGTGCGGTTAATTGTTTAGGGAGGCAATGTGCGACGGTCGGATATGCGACTTGGACAAATGTCATCGCAATACTGTATTACGTGCATCGATCAGCCAGTGCGAGGGAGAAAAAAAAGACGGCGATCGAGATATATATTTTTTTGCGGATCGCGCCACAAAGCAGGACATTGATTATCAACGGGTGAACTTAAAGGAGCGGTTCTAAAATGAAACCCCATCGAATTGAGAAAAAGTTACATTCTAAGTTATTTGTGGAACAGTTTTATTTCGGGGTTACCAAGACGCTACGAAATGTAAGACGCACCCAAACTTGCGCCCAGTGTTATACAGATATGATTGTAAGATGCACTCCCTTAACTTACGCTTTGAAATGCAGGGGTGGAAAAAAAACGCCTGCCTTATAATCCAGAGCCAGTGGGTTTTAACCTGGGGTGCACGCACCCCCTGGGGGTGCAAGATGCCCTTTCTGGGGGTGCGAGACGTGGCCAGATTCTCTGTTTAGAAGGTAAATAATCGAAAACACAAATTAAGCACGTGCACGTCAGTGCAACTGCTTTGCTTCATCAAACCTAAGAATATGAATTCCTGCAGTCACGACAAGCTTTCAGTCACCAATGTATTTGTTAACATGAAACATTTCTCGTTAACGATTGAGGCTGCAGTAAAGGTTAAGAACCGCCGATTCGGAGAATAATCCGGGTACTGCAATTACCCAAACCTTCCACTGTGTTGCGACTTCCCAACACTGCGGCTTCACAAGGGTTGAATGCAAGGCTGGAATATAAAAATAAACACTGGACACGTTTAACAGAACGTGATTGACCGATCGCCGAGAATTGCATTCCATGGAGAGACTGGTGCAGCATCAGGGCCGACAATTGTGCGAGATGATTGTGAAGCGTTGTGTACGTTTATCGATTTGATGAGAGCGTTTTGAATTCCTGGTCACAAATGTGTGGATGCGAGCGGTCATTGCAGTAGCAATGCTTTCCGAGTTAAGACGTTGGGATTGTTCTACGGTTGTGGCGCTGGTAGAAATCGGACGTACATTAACACCAAAAAAACAATGAGCAATTTTATTTGTTATTGTAAGAATGTAACGTTTTATGCTAATGCATCAATAGACATGCTATGCAAAATGCAATTCCCCTTCTGCACGATGAGAAGTGAAGGGCGGGAAAAAGGTACATTTTGCACTCTCTTAAAAGCCTTGGGTACGGTGATATGCAATTTGTTGACGCGTGGGATTTAAAACTTGTCTGAAATCTGCATCGGCGCTCCATAGCTCCGTGTATATACGCGCAATATACAATGCTCCCTCCGAAGGATCCGTGTGTATTATAATCCAGCTTCCTTTTTTGCTAATTTATTAAATGGATTTTTGAGAAGTCGGTCTCCAGCATCGGATGTTTTTTTTTCCCCTCCTCAGCATTCGTCACCAAGGCGATGCATTTTTCTAAGCCTCAAATGGTGAAAATCTACCACGTGGGTCTTATAGGTTTATTGTTTGTACTTGATTTCCAGATGTACAATAAAAAGTTACCACAAAATATTGAGAACTCTTAAGTTAATGTTTATGTAGTCAGTTTGGTATCCTTTAATTCTTGAACTGTCCACGGTATATTATTTAGAACTGATGTTCGTGTTTAGTTTGTTGTCCTTCCCCCACAACTCCGATGAGCACAGTTGCCTACGTGCGGTGCAAAAGAAGTTAAACATAATTCAATCCAGCAATAATATTCGAAATCAATGTAAGAAACAGTGTAGTTTGGGTTTAAACAAATATATGTGAAACGAAATTAGAAACGATTCCATAAGGTTTTTTTTTTTCTTGGCTTAGATGGCGTAAATATAAAATTGGCGTTAAACCCACCACCACCACCCGACACAGCTAATTGGTAAGATTTGTCACGTACACAAAACGTGCCAATTCGTTACCTGTTCAGCACACCGGTGTGTTGGAGAGTAAACCGTGAAAGCCCCCGTGTTAAACTAGAATCGATTCCAATCAATTTGGCAAGAATCAATTACAAACATCTTGGCATGAGCCATCTCCGACTGGTTTGTAACCAGATCAGAAAGAGAGAACTGCAACACTTTCAGGGTGGCCTCAAAGTGTCACTGACCGGGCCTGTGCCTCACCAAAACAATGAATCCATGAGAGGTTTTTAGGTGGGATCGCGTCAATATAAATGTGTCGTTAAACCCGCCACCACCCGACACAGCCAATTAGCACGAATTGTAAATGTTGTGGGTTTACTCTCCAACACACCGGTTAGTGCTGTACTAGTAACGAATTGGCACGTTTTGTTTACGTGACAAACCTTACTAATTCGCTGTCGGGTGGTGGCAGGCTTAACGACGATACATTTACTTACGCGATCTAACCCCCCCAAAAAAAAACCTCTTATGGATATTGGTCGCGAAGGCCCTACCAATTACTACGCGTTAAAGTGACAAAACTAATGTCGTCAAACCCCCATTGTGGGTCGTAACAACAACAACAAAAACAAGAACAGGCTGGTCGAGCGAGAACCGTTTCATGCGTTAACAAAAGCTCTACACAGACAGAGCGACAAGTGTGACGGTGGGAGGTTTGTTACACGCAACGCGTTTATTACAATAGGCAAAGAGCTTCGGTTCTATGAATACATCGGCTAGGAGGATAGGATTCTTCCTATAACAGAATAACATCATTATACAGATTTGTGTGTGTTTTTTTAAGTTTTTAAATCTTCCTCCGAAGAGTGATAATGGGTGGCATTACAGCCCCTTTTGGCCCGCGTTGATGCCACTTTGGTCAAAAGTAAAGGAGACCTCTGCCCGAATCGCTCACCCAGACCGGCGACGCACACGACACAGAGGGGAGGGGGGCAAGTGGGCACCTAGAATCAATCCATCACAAGTAGGCAATACGCACATACACTTCTATACAAAGCACTTTCAAGAGTTTCTTCTCTGCTCAGGGTGGGAGGGAGGGGGGTGAAAGGGCTAAATGGGGGGTGGGTGTAAGGTTGGGACGAGTGACGCGAGCAACAATTATTCAAGTTTGCAGTACAGCGACTCCTCTACTTACGAACGAGTTAGGTTCCAGAGGTCTGTTCGCAAGTCGATTTGTTTCGCAAGTCCAACTTTACTCCCGTCGATTCCACACGTGTTGTACGGCGTGTACACTAAACACGGGGAATGCCTTTCAAGGTTGTATCATCTCCTGTAGATGCCACTGGTTTTCATGTTCTGCAGATGTTGATGCCACTGGTTCTTCATGTGGCATCTACATGAAATATGGATGGGTTTGTTAGTATCTCTGAAAGTTCCTAAGTCGAGTGTTCGTAAGTAGGGGAGTCCCTGTAGTAGTACAATGCGCTATGATTCACATCCCTCTTCTGTGGAAAGTCTTTAAAAACGTTCTGGGTTATTCACATTAAAACGTTAACTCACAATGGGAACCTTAAATATCGTTTTACAACTTGTAACAATGCACCATTGTTATATATATATATTTTCTTACTCTACTTAAAGATTCGTGTAAGTGTGTGTGTGTGTGCACGCGTTTTCTCATACGATAACTGTTACAGACTTTGTACGGCTTCAAGGCAAATACTTACCTTACGTGGTGCCCTCCCCCCACCGCCCCCAAGATTGGGGGGGGGGGGGGGGGGTGGGGCAGGAGGCATCGCATCTTTCTGCATTGATAAAGCTTTACAAAAAGGATGCAAGTTTGACCCTTCAATCATTATTTTTAGTTTTTTTTTACTCACAGTTGCATAAAGCACACGCGTCGTCAAGTATGAGTGCAACGGAGAGCAGGGGGGGGGGGCGAGGAGGCGGCGGGGCGGAGGGGGGGGAGGCCTCAAGTCTTTTCTTTTTAAGACTACGTCTCATCAAGCAAAGCCACGCTTCCCCCACCATCGTCGTGCTGTTTTTAATCAAGTTAAACTAAATTAAATCTTCCACCACCTCCCCGGCCGCCGCCGCCGCCATCACCCACCAACGACCCCCCCGGCTCCCCAACCCCGTCGCTGTGAAATAAAATCGCCACTGAAACCCACGAACAGTTTTCGAATCAAAACAGCAGCCAGAGGCCGGGGGAGGCCCCCCCCCTGGAAAGGCAAGCAGAGGGGGGGGGAGGAGATTCTGTTTGCCAGCCCTGATTTCTCCATCGCTTTTTCCCCTCCGTCCTTTTTCACTCTTCAGCTTCGAGCAGAGGAGCCGCTAATATTAAGCGGCCTTCTTTTCGTCCCCCCCAACCACCCCCCCCCCCCCCCGCCCCGTTTAGCGGGCCGGCTCTTTTTTTTTTTCGCTGCGCGCTTTCGTTTTTTTTTTCCGAGTCGCACGATTGTCCGCTAAAAAGGTGCAGGTCCAGGTCCATGCCCGTACTGGTGCTGCTGTGTATCTGCAAACGTGTCACCAGCACGAAGGGGTCACGGCAGGGCCAGTGGCGGTGGCGGGGGTGTAAACACACAGACAGAGGCAAGAGCAATCAGTGAACAATCTAGAGGTGCACCCCAGCATGGCGGCGTGTCATCACCGTTCAGGTTTTTTTTTGCACGAATGTAGAAATTTCAAATAATATATAATTCTGTTATGTTATTACATTGAAAACAATATTAACAAGCCCTAAGATACTTCCTCCTGCTTACAGCCCCTGAGCCAGTGGTGGAAATTCCACATTCCTATGGTGGGGGCAAGTCTACCCATAGGACAACCACTAGAGACTTCCTCACAAAGTGGTATTCATTTTTAGCAACTCCAGAGGGATGATAGGCCGAATCAACTCCCCTCCAACCAGGATTTTAACTCGTAACTTTCTAACTACGAGCCACTCATAATTCCAGAGGCCTTTCTGGCCAATTCGATACATTTAACATCAAGCAGAGCTAGACTATAAGGAAGCCTATATAAGCACAGTTCTGACATAAGTAAAACATGCTGACATTATTATACTGTTGGGGGGGGGGGTGGGGGGGGGCAAAAGGGACACTTCTGATACAAGCACACTTCGGACATACACACACAGCCTTGCTCCCGAGTCGTATGCTTGCGTGTTATATTTAATTTACATGCAACCGATTCTGTTTCCAGGAAAAAAGTTGACATCACAATGCAATGGAAACAAAACGCTCCCTTCGAAGCGTTTGGCTGCTCAGCTGGGTGCACAGCGCGCCCCACTAGATGAAGCATACTTTTTTATGTATAGATATATATATAAAATACAAATTTCATTTAGCACAAATATCTGGCCGGTACCAACCAAAGGGGACATCAAAAGGGCAGTGATCTGCCAACCATTAACAATGGAAATGGGAGTGGAAATGGATGGGAAAAAAAAGTAGTTAAAACAAACTCTCTTAAATTATTTTGGAATTCCGCTACACCCGCCCCCTTCCCCCCCCCCCCCCCCCCCGAGTTTTCACGTGACTGTGCTATCGGTGTCGTGGCACGAGACGGAAGAATCCACTCGCAACTCTCTCAGAGGCAGTGCAACTCTTCCTGTTAAGAGAACCGCCCACGGAAGTGGATATCACGGAGCTAAATCCAAGATCCTTTCAAGTGACCTCTGGTCCAGGCGGAAGAGGGGCAGCGCTTCCCCACCTGCTCTGCATATGGGAGTAACGTTTGGGCACATGACAGTCAAACCCGATGTTGAATTCGCAGAGGTGGAATTTCGCTAAATTATGTGCAAAACCAAATGTAATGGGTTTTTGTGTGTGTGTATGCAGTCACTGGTGACCGGGCTGAGACCATCAACTCACTACACTTGAGAGAACCCGGTTTAATTACAGGCAGTGGTCGAAACCTGGATTCGAACCCAGGTTCTCTGCGGTGCTCAGCGGCCCTTACCTCTGAACCAGCCGGCCACATCCTGCAAATTTAACATTCTATACAGTGGCCAATATAGCTCATTTATTTTAAACAATGTAGCATTCGAAATCTGTGGTGTACAATTTCATACACCACAATAGCTTTTACATATATACATGAAAAAACACATTCTTTGATATATTTACATGTTTGTCTATTTTAAGGTGTATTGTTCAATGTGGGATCGCGAAGAGAGCGGCGAGCAGATGAGTGAGTGACAATTCAGATCAAAAGGGCGTCATAAAAATATGTTAATGGCAAATCAAAATCACATGACAGGAAAAACAGAAAAAATGCAAACATTTCATGCAAGTGTGACATGACCAAAAAAGAGACGGTAAAAAATTAATAAATATCGATTGAAACTCTCTATGGCCAAATACATAAATTTGTACATGTATCTCTCTCTCTCTGCTCATACGCTAACATTCCCCACTGTGTTTTATTCTGCCTCCTCTCTCTGTAATCCAGACAAACCCTGGAGCCATCCTTGCAGTGGCTTTTGGCTAACCGCTGAACAAAGACGGTCAACACCGCATCGCGCGTTTTCAGAAGCACTTCCGCGGCCGTCTGGAACGCTCTTCCTTCTGATATGAGGAAGCCACTAGACCCTATGCACTTTTAAATCTAAATTAAAAACTAACTTCTTTCGAAATTACTCAGCGTCTCTAGTTTGTTGTCCTTCGCCGGCACCTCCGATTAGCGCGGCTGGATGTATGTTGAACTTCGTTTGCAGCGTACGTACCCAACCGTGCTAATTGGCTACACGTACGGTCGGTGCGAAAATAAATTAATCATACATACATCTCGTTCCACTGCATCCTCCCATCTCCCACCCTCGGTCTCCCTCTACTCCTCCTACCCGACGCCGGTGGCATCTCCATGGCCCTTCTCGTTTCACCGTCTCTCCGCCTCGTCTCAATCCCACCTCCTCCCTTAGCCTTCTCAACAATAAAAGTAACTTGCTGTTAAAGCTCAGGACACCTTCAACCCACCTCCATTCCCTCATCTGTGTCCCTAACAAGCAACTCTCTTTTACACGCATATATATATATATGTTCTGGTTCATAGCAAACATATCAGACAGGCATAAAGGCATATTTGCTGTTATTTGCGTGCAGCATATGTATGCGTGTGTGTGTGTGCGTGCGCACGTATGAGTTTCTGACCGCTGGTTTGTCGGGCGAGTGACTCACTTGAGAGTTGCTTCTGCAGCTGGCGAACCAGAGCAGCCGTCTGCTGCTGCTGTTGTGTTTGCTGTAAATCCAGACGTTGGGTGCGAGAGTGCGGGACAGTGCAACAGGTTGGTCAATCAGTCGGACGAACACGGTCCTTTATTTTAGATGATCGTTGCTTCTTTTGTTGTTGTTGTTGTTGTCCCCACTGCACAACCCAAGAACGCGAGAGCGTGGATGCTGCCGTCGCTCGTTCGAGTGTACCCGACTTGCGTAACGGACGATGAAAACGATTTAAACTCGACTATTTTGTTTTATTTGACCAGATAAGGCCCAAGAGAGTTTTCAGAAGCAAACTGGCACCAAATGACAGCGGAACGAAATGGCGGCTTGTCATCAAGTGGAAATACAGTGGTACCTCGGTCAACGTCGTTAAGTCGTTCCAGAAGGATATGACTTATACCGAAAATGACGAATATACCAAACTAATTTTTCCCATAAGAAATAAAGGGAAAGGAAATCATCCGTTCCAGAGTATAAAAAAATGATATTTTATATGGCATATTATACATTAATGGGGTTGTCTAAAATAATATAGACACTGCTTATTACTAAAATGCATACATGAACAAAAATAAATGCATAAATAAATTAAAAATGATATAAAAATATAGCAAGGGTTGTGCACTGAATGAGATCTACTGTACTGTCGGAATCGAACCCACGACATCCTGTATACCAGGCGAGGCAGTTAACATCTCGTCACTGCGGCGCCCGATTGACCGAGCCCCTGGCCTTGCTTGGCACGGAGCAAGATTCAGATTGTCTTGTAAGGCCAACGTGTACCGGTTTGGCTACGGCTCGGTTTGGCAAATAGCCGATGGGAAAACCACTGGTTACTGTGAGGGCACTGCGCTGGCATGGCTCGGACGAGCCAGTGGAAAAGGGGGGTAAAAGCCCTAGGTTGAAATACACTACTTATTAAAAACACATTTTATCAAGCGAACAAAATTTTTTATATTAAGTTAACACAATAAAAACAAAATGTACAGCCGTTTGTCAATCCTAATAATAATAAGTCCCTGCTGACCGAACACCTCCCCACGCCATGTTGGTCATGGGGGTTGTTTGACCATACTTCACCACGCTGGTCAATAGAGATTTGTGAAGGCCGGTAGTGGGGGGTTAAGGCCGGTTCATACGTCACGCATCGCTCATGTTTTCAGAGCATTGCTGGTAACGAATCAGAATATGCAGTCATATTCTATGAATCTGAAGAGCTGTAAAGCTCTTTTTCCACGGATGTCCAGCAATGAAAAGCAGGGTCAGCAGATAACGAGCGCAGAGCGCGGAACCCACTGCAACACGCCACTTCATTATTGTGCCGCAATGAATCCCAATCACCCGTCACACGTTCAGGTGCGGGCAAGCTGGCACTGTACCAGCGGTGGCGGAAAGCAAAAGCTGAACCCTCATGTCGACCGTCCACCACTCTCACCATTGTTTGCTGTTGCTGAATGGGCTGCATGCCCATGGGGGGCTGCTGTGCCGGCTGGGGAGCCTGCTGTTGCGGAAGCTGTCCTCACACAAGCGACGCCAAACACACACACAGAGAGGCATTTAAAAAAGGTAAGAACTATTCAACTATATTCTTAGTTTTTTCGGTAAAGTCACGTTGAAGGGAAACAACAAAATAATAAAATATATAAAACAATAAAAAATCCTCACGACGTTTCGACCATAACTCAAACGGTCGTCTTCAGGTGTGTTGGTTTGCATAAATTTATTTTTATTTTTAAAAACGTCGTGAGAATTTTTTTATTGTTTTATATATATTTTATTATTTTGTTGTTTCCCTTCAACGTGACTTTACCGAAAAAACTAAGAATATGAATTACTGCGGTCACGAAAGCTTTAAATCAAAACTATTCAACTATTTCAAGGGAAAAAAAACAAAACACGTTTTAAATTAATTTTTTTAACCAGGTAAGTGCCCACTGAACTGTGCATAGCTTTTTGTCAGAAGCGACCGCGCCACAAACAATAGCTCAACGAAGTGGCTCACCATCAGGTGGAAATTTATAGCGGCCAAATAATCTAAACGCACGCTTCTAAATGTACAAAAACTCGAAAGACAAAGATCCCCCATGCAGCCTACATAGACTGTTGGGGTAAGTGCTGTTAGCAAGCACCAATGAAGGCCGGCACGGCGCACAAACTGGTGGTATTGCAAACGCCAAGCCCGGTCGCATATGTCTCCACGCTGCTGATGTTTACACTCAGCAACAGTTACTCATTGAAGGTATAGTCAACCTAGGGGAGGCCCAGGGCTGGTTCAGATAATCGTCACCGATGTCGGCCATGGGCCAGGAAATCAAACTGGCGTTGCTTGGTTCATAGTGCGGCGCATGCTCTCACTTAAGAACAATAATTGAAAATACACACAACCCATAAACATTAAGCCGTCAGTTGCTCAGGAGTCAAGAGCACTGGGGCCAAGCCCACCGAGATCACATGGGCTTGGACCCAGGCAGCTGCCTGTGATTAAACTGCGTTCTCTAAGCGCAGCAAGGTGATGGTTTTAAAAGTCTGAGAATTCCAAAGCGGCGACGACTGCACAACAACCCCACCGCGTTAAGTTTCGATTTTAACTTTCGTAAAATTTACCAGCTGTGGAGAATTAAAATTGTTCATTTTGACGAGTGACAGAACACACTAGGTGTGCCTTGAGTGTGAAGAGGTCGATTGAAGTGGCTTTCAGAAAGAAGTCCGTGATATGCACGTGTGGACGTTGAACTTCTTTCGCGCCGTACGTAGCCAACCGTGCTAATCGGAGGTGCCGGGGGAAGGACAACAAACTAAACACGAAAAGCAATTTTAAATTGGTTTACAATCAAGATTTTAAAGTGCATAGCTCCAGTGGCTTCCTAATATCAGAAGAGCGTTCCAGATTGCTGCAGTAGCACAAAGATATAATCTTTCAGGGCCACTCTCTAATACAGGACAGCAAGCACACTGCTAGATATCCCGCGCCTCCGATTAGCACGGTTGGCTACGTACGGTGTGAAAGACGTTCAACATACATACACAACTGTGAGCGTTCCAAACATTCATTTGTGTATATATAACCTGTATGATCCTCTGTTGTTGCTGTTGCTGCTGTTGTTGTTGCTGCTGCTGCTGCTGTTGCTGCTGCTGTTGCTGCTGCTGCTGCTGCTGTTGCATCCTGTGTCGCATCTCCGGTGTCATCTGCGCCATGCCAGAATGCATTGGGCCGGTCGGCACCTGCTCTATGCTCGACAGCATTCCACCCTGCTGCATGGGCTGATGTGAAAGTCTGCAAGGACAATGAAACAATGAGTGTGGAAGCAATGTGCAATGAGAGACGCAGGTAAATACACAAGTGTGGTCACAGCCAAAAGGAACTTGAGGACTCCATGCAACTTAAATGTGGATGTTTTACATTGTTGCATCCTGCCACTATTTACATCACGTTTAACATTCGGCTGGCAGAGATGACAAGACGTCTTCCAAGGCAGACACGAATGAGTTATTTCATGAAAAACGCAAGGCACCAAAAATAGCAGTCGTGTCAACAAGCGGTGGCTTTCACCCAATTCCACTACCACAGCCTCACGGGACAGGGCCTCACCGGGGTGTGTTCTGTAGGTTGCGTGGGTAAGCAGCCGGGGCCTGCTGGTGTACGTAGCCACTAGGCTGCTGCTGCTGTTGCTGCTGCTGCTGCTGTTGCTGCTGCTGTTGTTGCTGCTGCTGTTGCTGCTGTTGCTGCTGCTGCTGCTGCTGGATCTGCCGCAGCGAGTCCACCATTCCGGCTCCTGGCGCGGGCCCCGCTTGGTAGGGCTGTCCCGTGTAGCCCGGTGACAGGAGCGCCGTCTGCGAACCGTGCTGCCCACTCACGACCATGGGGGCGCCGCTGGCGCCGGCGGCCCCCGCGCCTCCGTTGCCGCCGCCGCCGCCGCCGCCCGCAGAGAAAGCGCCGTAGCCCTGAGACATTGCCTGTGCAGCCGGAGGTCACGCAGGTGTAAAGACATTGGCAAGCGCTATGCGGCAAGGCAAAATAAGTCAGACAAGCTAATTTCCCTGCTCCTATTCACGTTCAGGCAGAGCTTGCTGAACTTTTGTTCACAACCCCGAGCCAGTGATGGAAATTCCGCATTCCTATGGTGGGGGCGAGTCTGCCTATAGGACAAGCACTTTTGCCTTCCACACAAAGTGGAGGTTATTTTATCGACCTCGGAGTGAAGATAGTTGGCGTTTTACGAGTCACACCCAAAACCAGTAGTTGAAAATTATTTCAAAAATCCAAAAAGCACTGAAAATCACAAGCCAATTCTGGAATGCACAATTCAATTCCACATTAAGTTACTGTATGATAGAGCATGAAGACAAAGTCAACAACAAGCCAGCTTTGCTTTGTATGCTGTAAAAATTTTGATCTTCGGGAGCAACGTTTTTATTTGATTTATTTCCCAAATTTTAAAATGTTTAACGGATCTCCTAATCCAGCCCCTCCACGCCCCAACGACATTTCCCACTTTTGGCTTAATACGAAAGATCCAACAATCGGACCTCGACACAAAATGTAATCTGAAAATTTTACATCTGAGGAAGTGACGTCACTCACGACATCACTTCCTGCGGTGTCACACGACATCAAGTAGATCCGTTAATTATTGCACCAAACTCATAAGTCGAAAACACCCAACAGTGCAAAACGTTGAATTTGAATCTCTTCTGTCGTACACGCCTTTATCATTTACGCATGCACGCACGGGCCGGATTAAGGTTCTTGTAGGCCCCGAGGCACTTCTGTTTCGCGATAAGGTTAGTGATAACGCTCCGTCTAACCCTCTACTGAGAATGAGACTGTGCCAAAAACACAATTTGAAGATGTTCTTGCTAATTTTGCCATGAACATTTTTCGAAAATGTAATCTCCAGTGTTAATTTCTCTCACCTTATGAAAAAAAAAAACAATTAACAATGACATGACTCTACCTGATGATGATCGCTTGTGTTGCAGTCGAAACGTCGTGAAAATTGTATTGTTTTATATTTGTTTTATTATTTTATTGGTTCCCTTCTACGTGACTTTACCCAAAGAACCAAGAATATGACTCTATCTCTTTGTATATACACTGTTGCCTATCCTTGCGATATAAACATATTTTTTCAAGAAGATATCTTGGTGACATTTTTTATCTTACAAACAACAAAAATGCGTCAAATTATTATTTTCGTAGGCCCTTCTTGTTTCCATAGGCCATAGGCACAGTGCCAACTGTGGCCTATTGTACAATACGGCCCCGACGCACACACACAGCCTGCAAATAATTTATTTCCACTCGGTGCACTCCGAGGAGGTCAAGCAAGGGCGGCTAACCTGAGCTGGCTGCTGCATTGCGCTGTACTGAGCGAGGGGGTTAGGCTGCCGTACGGGCTGCGAGTAGATGGCTCCCTGGCCCATCGCCTGGCCCTGCTAGCGGGAGACAAAGACGCGCCAAAGCCACACAAACGTCACAAGCGTTATTTTGGACAAAAGCACGATGCAATTAAAGCGACGGACTCACCATTAGTCGAACGTCGCATATCTGAATCGCTGAGGTCTGAGGTATAGGCAGAGTTATATTTTAAAAAGGTTGGATAAAGTGAACATCTGTAGAAAATGACAGCTAAATCGTGCACAAATCATGCACTGGATTTAGACACTTAATTTGTCAGCGTGGATATGCGACGGTCAGATATACGATGTTGTACACTCCATGGTGAGTCTAACGCAGCGCAA
The DNA here is from genome assembly GCF_048934315.1 of Petromyzon marinus. Lineage (NCBI taxonomy): Eukaryota > Metazoa > Chordata > Hyperoartia > Petromyzontiformes > Petromyzontidae > Petromyzon > Petromyzon marinus. The sequence continues at coordinate 9,351,272 of NC_133721.1, read as the reverse complement.
TTCATTTCGTTTTACCAGATCAAGCGCAAACGTTTATGCAACATGTAAAAAAGAAACACTTCACATGTAATGAGTGTCGGAAGATTGATAACTGTAAGCCAGTAAAGTGCAATTTAAAGCCGCAAAATTCCGGTTTTGCCGATAAACCAAATTAATTGGCATATTTGCCCACGGGACAACTCGATTCGATTGACTCGGTCGGGTGGGTTGTGGAGGAATATATTTAATTGATATTCCTACGGTATAATCTTACCTAAAAAAAATATTTATGAATCATCTTGGTCGTGAGATCCTACACGTAAAAAAAAATATTCTTAATTTTCAAATTAACTTTGTATTCCATAATGCTGCCCAACAGATTTGGCCCCACTTAATCAGCTCCGGTCGGCAACAGCTAAAGCTGCAAGCGCCTAACAAACCCAGTGGGTTGTCTCCAACCCACTGTGTCAAACCCACTGGGTGTGGTTAGGCACCACGGACTGGAGTCAGCGCTAGGACCGGCAGCGTTCCCATTCCGAGGCCAGGTGGCGACTCCGAGCGACCGGCATCCAATCCATTTGATTTGCGCGACAACGCGCAAGGCAAAAACACAAGGCTGCTGGTGATTGAAAAATAACAGCAGGTGGCCGTTTGGATTGGTGCGAACAGGATCGAATCACGCGTCCGCGTAATGCGCCCTATTAGTTTCAGCTTTACGTGATTTAGTGCTTCGGTTATAAAATATCTGGCATCAATGAAGTGTTACACGAGTTGCTTTGTGTATATACGCACACACACAGAAAAAAATACCCCCTGTATAGACTTAAAAAAGGCTGTAGATGCTAGTGCTGTTAGCACTTATGAAGGCCAGCACGGCACAAGAGGGAGTGGGTGGCCAACACCATGCCCGGCCGCCTTTGTCTCCCTTGTGCTGAAGTTTACACACTGCACAAAGTACTCATTTAAGGCACAAAAACACACACACGCACACACAAGCACGCACGGAAGCGTGCGCGCACAGACACAGACTTGCAAACACGTGCACGTGCGTCCACACACGCATACACACGCACGCGTCCGCACGCACGCACGCGCGCACGTGCACACACCCAAACAACCTAAAAAACGCAAACGCACGCACCACCTGTGCAAAAGGCCTCATTTGTGCCGGGTGGCGCATTAAGGTGTGCCGCTGGATCATCTTCATGTGCATCATCTGCTGCTGGTGCTGCTGCTGCTGTTGCTGGTTCTGTGCCTGTGCCTGCTGTTGGTGGGGAGGCATGCCGGGGCCCGGTCCTGGCGGCTGGGGAAGGGATCCTCGCCGCATCAGCATGTCGGTGAGCAGCTGCTTCGTGTTGGCGCCCGGGAACGGCCGGCTCGTGTCTATCCGCGGTCCGCCTGCGGTGCAGACGAGGGTTGATGGACGTAGCCACAAAAGACAAAGGTGCCCCACGAACCGCATAGCTTGCAGCAAGCTGTTAGGGCAAATGCCGTGAAGTGAGGAGCGCCTACGAGGGGCGAAAGGAACACTCGAACAGGTGGATGGAAAAACACCACGCCCGGCCGCCTTTAGCCTCCCCCACCCCCGTAAGTGGCGCTGTTTACACACCGCATCAGGTGCGGTTCAGGTAATCGTAACTGGTGTAGGCCGTGACAGGGAATCAAACCCGGGTCATTGGGTTCGTAGCACAGTGCGCTAACCGCTACACTACGGCTCCCCAGGGATATACAGACACACAGCGCTAAACTCGTGATTTGCGGCATCCGTGCGTGTTAGATTTTTAGCGTTGTCCAATTGGTTGGGTGAGCAAACCGTAGCAAGACCAGTTAAAAAAAAATAGATTGCCCTATGATTTCCAATGTGCGTTAAATCTTTGGACGTGTAATTCACAAAGTGGAAGCAAACGGGTAGCGTTAGGGGCAAAATGCAATTGCAAAAAGAAAATTCTCGAATTGTTGGTAAACGCTTTGATCAATTTGCCCGGTTTTCAATCGAGTGAATACCTAAAAGCAACGCAACTTTAAACTAAAGTTCAAAATCACATTGGATCGTCTTTGAGAGTTATAGTGTGCCGACCCACCAAATTCCCCCAACCCCCCATTCCAGACGGACATGAGCTCATGCATAAACGCTTTAGACCTCGAGTTATAAAAAGCACTAAAAAATAAACCACCGCCGAATGCAAAAAAAAAATAACAATACGGGATTCCTGAGCTGTCGCTTTCTTTTAAAGCATTTCAAATGCGTCAGCACAGAACCTGTGTGCAGCAGGAACCAGTGTCTTGGCCTACCTGGTGCAAGCGGCTGGCTGGGAGTGTAGTAATTGGTCTGCAGTGGCTGGTTCATGGTGGTGTAGCCGAGGCCCTGGTAGGGCGGGTGTGTGGTGTGCATCATCTGCGGTGGTGGTATCGTTCCGAATGGCGGCATTCGGTTGTAGCTGTTCTGCGGGTACTCCTGAAGAAAGATAAAAAAAACAAAAAAGTATATTAGAGACATGCGTGTGTATACACTGTACAGTGAGGGGAAAAAAGTATTTGATCCCCTGCTGATTTTGTACGTTTGCCCACTGACAAAGAAATGATCAGTCTGTAATATTAATGGTAGGTTTATTTGAACAGTGAGAGACAGAATAACAAAAAATCCAGAAAAACGCATGTCAAAAATGCTATAAATTGATTTGCATTTTAATGAGGAAAATAAGTATTTGACCGCCTCTCAATCAGAAAGATTTCTGGCTCCCAGGTGTCTTTTATACAGGTAACGAGCTGAGATTAGGAGCACACTCTTAAAGGGAGTGCTCCGAATCTCAGCTTGTTACCTGTATAAAAGACACCTGTCCACAGAAGCAATCAATCAATCAGATTCCAAACTCTCCACCATGGCCAAGACTAAAGAGCTCTCCAAGGATGTCAGGGATAAGATTGTAGACCTACACAAGGCTGGAATGGGCTATAAGACCATTGCCAAGCAGCTTGGTGAGAAGGTGACAACAGTTGGTGCGATTATTCGCAAATGGAAGAAACACAAAAGAACTGTCAATCTCCATCGGCCTGGGGCTTCATGCAAGATCTCACCTCGTGGAGTTGCAATGATCATGAGAACGGTGAGGAATCAGCCCAGAACTACACGGGAGGATCTTGTCAATGATCTCAAGGCAGCTGGGACCATAGTCACCAAGAAAAGAATTGGCAACACACTACACCATGAAGGACTGAAATCCTGCAGTGCCCGCAAGGTCCCCCTGCTCAAGAAAGCACATATAAATGCCCATCTGAAGTTTGCCAATGAACATCTGAATGATTCAGAGGACAACTGGGTGAAAGTGTTGTGGTCAGATGAGACCAAAATGGAGCTCTTTGGCATCAACTCAACTCGCCGTGTTTGAAGAAGGAGGAATGCTGCCTATGACCCCAAGAACACCATCCCCACCGTCAAACATGGAGGTGGAAACATTATGCTTTGGGGGTGTTTTTTCTGCTAAGGGGACAGGACAACTTCACCGCATCAAAGGGACGATGGACGGGGCCATGCACCGTCAAATCTTGGGTGAGAACCTCCTTCCCTCAGCCAGGGCATTGAAAATGTGTCGTGAATGGGTATTCCAGCATGACAACGACCCAAAACACACGGCCAAGGCAACAAAGGAGTGGCTCAAGAAGAAGCACATTAAGGTCCTGGAGTGGCCTAGCCAGTCTCCAGACCTTAATCCCATAGAAAATCTGTGGAGGGAGCTGAAGGTTCGAGTTGCCAAACGTCAGCCTCGAAACCTTAATGGCTTGGAGATCTGCAAAGAGGAGTGGGACAAAATCCCTCCTGCGATGTGTGCAAACCTGGTGGTCAACTACAAGAAACGTCTGACCTCTGTGATTGCCAACAAGGGTTTTGCCACCAAGTATTAAGTCATGTTTTGCAGGGGTCAAACACTTATTTCCCTCATTAAAATGCAAATCAATTTATAACATTTTTGACATGCGTTTTTTTGATTTTGTTGTTGTTGTTATTCTGTCTCTCACTGTTCAAATAAACTTACCATTAAAATTATAGACTGATCATTTCTTTGTCAGTGGGCAAACGTACAAAATCAGCAGGGGATCAAATACTTTTTTCCCTCACTGTATATGGGCGGTTACATGGCCAAATGGTAGCATGCGTGTCGCATGTTGCTGGGGGATGGCGGTTCCAATCCAGCGGGCCGCCCTGGTGAATGCTGCGAGGCGTATTTAACCGTAAATACACGTGCCGTCTGCTGCGCGGTCCACTTCGCGAACACAGTGACGTTATTCGGGGAAAAAAAAATAATATTCCCAACAAAACGTGATACCGTGACGTTCTTCAAAACAAAGTGAATATATTTCATAGACACCGTGAGGTTATTTGCAAGAGAGGAGGCCAGGTGTGTTGGTGTCACGTTCCAAATTTGAAAAATCCCTCACTTCAATGGGCAAAACCACAGAACGCCATCAATCTCTTCTGGGAAACTACACTCATCTGTGAAAAGACGGTGCGCCTCTCACGATAGCCTGGGGCTACGAGAATGGTACAAACACCAAATGTGTTGAGATGCGCGCGCGCGCATGCGCGCAGAAATCCAAGAGAGAGAGAGAGAACGCGCCAGACAGAAGAACCACCGTGTGAACGTTCTCGCACGCCGATCGTTTTGATCGTCGCTAACGCCGAACCGAAATCGATGACCCGACTCTATGACTTTCGGAATCAATAGTCGCCTCAGCAAGACGATCATCGGAAAGGTCGATGCACCAACCCCCCCCTAGCACAACTACGAACCGAACAAGAAACGAATGAACAAGCGAACGATCCAACTCGGCCAACAGAGACAGCCCCCTGGCAAGGGACGCGAACTGCACTGCGTCTCGCCTCCTTCTGGCTCGGCTTTTTGCGCTTGCGCGTGTTCTTGGGTTTCTTGTCCTCCTCCGGAGGCTTGGCGGCCTCCACGGACGCTTCGGCCTGCTTGCGGTCGCCGTCCGCGCCGCCCCCCACTGGCCCCGCCGACGGAGGCGCCGGCGGTTCCACCTCCTGCGGCGGACGGCAGAAAACCGGGAGGCCGGTGCATTTCGCGTGCAGAGTCAAACGGGGTCACGCCCAGCAGCTAGCACGCTGCTGGGCGTGTCCCTGTCGTCGGAGCAGTGATGCCGCAGTGTGTAAAACGCACGTCACCCAGGGTTTGTTTACGAATATATGGGGCCCGTTGTTTTTCACTAAAACTCTTTATTTTTTTTTATTTTAGTAGGTAAGGCCCACTAAGCAACCGAGATACCGAGTGGTGGAGCCTTGGCCGATAGCACCCGTTTCTCGGAGCGATGACGACGAGATAGTAGTGACACAGCTCAGTAGGGCTAATGTGGTAAAAAAAAAAACTAAATAGGTTTTTTTTTTGGCTTCCTACCTCCGGTGGGAGCGGGATGGGTTGCAGGTAAGCGGGCCAGCGAGGCGAGGCTGTGGGTGAGTGTGGTACAGCTTTTGGCGCGTACCTCCGGTGGGAGCGGGATGGGGTGCAGGTAGTAGGCCAGCGGGCGAGGGTGCGCGTGGGTGTGGTAGAGCAGCAGCCGGTGCTGCTCTTCGTAACGTGGGGCTCGACGCTCGACTCGCGCCGCGCCGAACCACGCCCACGACAGCGGCGCCGGGTTCTTCTGGCCCTCGAACATGTCCCAGGGAGACACCTTCTGCTTGGTGGACACTTGCAGGCCCTGGGGAAGGCGCGGACGCACACAACGGGAGGGTGTGATCGCGCCGTACGGGGCCGGCCGTGCCGTTCGGAGGTGCGGGGGAAGGACGACGAGCTCAACGCAAGAATCAGTTTCCAAAGAAGTGAGTTTTCATATTCTTAGTTCTTTCGGTAAAGTCACGTTGAAGGGAAACAACAAAATAATAAAATATATTAAAAAACACCTGAAGACGACCGTTTGTGTTATGGTCGAAACGTCGTGAGAATTTTTATTGTTTTATATGTATTTTATTATTTTATTGTTTCCCTTCAACGTGACTTTACCGAAAGAACTAAGAATATGAATTACTGCAGTCACGAAAGCTTTAAATCAAAATTTAAGTGAGTTTTCAATCGAGATTTAAAAGTGCGCAGCTGCCAGCACCTTCCTAACATCGGAACCTCTGCCTCTCGCCCGGGTCGTGCTGCGGCCGCCAAACCTGCTTCTTGTCGATGGAGTCGAAGCCGGCGATCTTGTTCCCCTTGGTGTCGATGAGGGAGCCCATGGGCTCGCACGTGATGATGTCCACCGTCTGCTTGGGCAGCGGCAACAGCTGGCGCAGTTTGTCGATGCTCTCCGAACGCTTGTCGCCCAGCTCCTTCTGTTAGCACAGGGGGTTCGGCAAACCCAAAATAACGAGAGGATCCATTTCTATTTCGAGTTCGGGAATAAATAAATATAAATCGATATTTCAAGAGCGGCGATGCATGTGAATACCGTCACGGAACAGCAGTCCTTAAAGAGCCGCATGTGGGTCTGGAGCCGCAGGCTGCCGACCCCCATGTTAGCGGATGCTTAACAATAGCTCGATGAACTGTGAGCATAAAGAACCAATTTGAAGCGGTGTGTCTTATTACCACAACGTTAAGTCTACGGATCCTGCAACAAACCTATGGATCCCGCTGTCAATCTACCTTGAGTAGCAAAGCATTGATAAATAGAGGCCTTCTGGCCACGCCTGGTAATGTGGCACAAGCCGCGGCATATCGGCAGCGCAACTCGACATGCGTATGGAAAAATGAAGTTTCAGTTATCTGCGACAACATCCTCTCAAATTGTCCCCTTTGGTATACAAGGCAACGGAATGTCATTCCAACCTGTTAATATATTGCAGGTTGTGCTGAGGATCCCATCTTCTTCTCTGCATCTATGCCTGTACTACGACTGTACATGTGTCGACTATAATGCACTCCCCCCCGTTGAACAAATGGTAAATATTTAGGGATTGTCTTTAAATTCGCAGTGCTTCGGCTCAACTGGCAAATTGATAAAGCCAGGGAGGCACGACCTTGCCAATGACAAACTAGAATTTTAAGTCGCAGCCTTGCGTGCGAAGAAACATGACTCTGTTTGCGCTTACTAAACTAAAGTTCTTATTTTACCAGGTACGGCCAACTGAGCTGGATAGCTCTTTTCCAGAAGTGACCTGGCTATCACAAATAATAGCTCAACGAAGTGGCTTATCACTAGGAAATTTACAACAAATACTCGAAACGCAAGTTTCTAAATGCGCAGGGAAAAAGCGGAGGACCCGGAGAAAAATCCACGCGACCACGGGGAGAGAGACACCACAAACTCCAAAAATATGCAGGCGTCGTTATGGTCGGGGTCGAACCCACGACGTCCTGCATGCCGGGCGACGTTGTTAATCAGAATCAGAATCAGAAAGGGTTTTATTCGCCATGTAAGTTCACACCGACACGGAATTTACTTTGGCAGGATGGTGCATACATTCAACATATAGGAATCTAAAATCTTAAATAAGTTTTAAACAAGTCTTACTATAATAAGGGTTAAAAGTCTAACACTAAGGGGCTGAAGTATATAAAATTAAATAAATATCGAATATAAAATAGCTTTAAGATATAATTTAAAAATACAAATAGGGAAACATAGTTAATATCAGCAACGTGTCGTTATGTAGATCAAATGTTAAAAACAGTGTTAGCCCTTGGCCTTGTTTAACAGGCCAGCAGCAGATGGGAAGAAACTGTTTTTATGGCGTGAGGTTTTGGTCCTGATGGACCGAAGCCTTCTGCCGGAGGGGAGTAGCTGAAACAGAGAGTGTCCAGGGTGGGAGAAATCGGCCATAATCTTCCTCGCTCGCCTCATAGACCTTGTCGTGTGCAGGTCCTCGAGGGTCGGTAGATTGCAGGCAATTACCTTCTCAGCAGTGTGGATGATACGCTGCAGTCTGCTCTTGTCCTTGGCAGTGGCAGCAGCGTACCAGACGGTTATGGAGGAGGTGAGGATGGATTCAATGATCGCTGTATAGAATTGCACCATCATTGTCTTTGGCAGGTTGAATTTCTTCAGCTGCCGTAGAAAGTACATCCTCTGTTGAGCTTTCATGGTGAGGGAGCTGATGTTCAATTCCCACTTGAGGTCCCGGGAGAGAATAGTGCCCAGGAAGCGGAAGGACTCTACAATTTTTACTGGGGAGTCTAACAGGGTGATGGGGGTGAGTGGTGCTGTATTCTTCCTGAAGTCCACAACCATCTCAACTGTCTTTAGAGCATTTAGCTCTAAGTTGTTCTGGCTACACCAGGTCACCAGATTGTCAGCTTCCCACCTATAGTCAGACTCATCCCCACCAGAGATCAGCCCAATGAGGGTGGTGTCATCCGCAAACTTCAATAGTTTGACGGACAGATGATTGGAGGTGCAGCTGTTGGTATACAGGGAGAAGAGCAGAGGGGAAAGGACGCAGCCCTGAGGAGTTCCGGTGCTGATGGACCTGGAGCCAGAGACTTGTGTTCCCAGCTTAACGCACTGCTTCCTGTCAGACAGGAAGTCTGTGATCCATTTACAGGTGGTGTATGGCACGTTCAGCTGGAAGAGCTTGTCCTGAAGCAGGGCAGGGATGATGGTGTTGAAGGCAGAGCTGAAGTCCACAAACAGGATCCTGGCGTAGGATGCTGGGGCGTCCAGATGCTGTAGGGTGAAGTGGAGGGCCATGTTAACTGCATCGTCCACAGACCTGTTGGCTCTGTAGGCAAACTGAAGGGGGTCCAGGAGAGGGTCTGTGATGGCTTTGAGGTGTGCCAGGACCAGGCGCTCAAAAGACTTCATTACCACAGATGTAAGGGCGACCGGTCTGTAATCATTTAGTCCTGTTGGCCTTAGCTTTTTGGGCACAGGGATGATGGTGGAGGACTTGAGACAGGCTGGTACATGGCATGTCTCCAGGGAGGTGTTAAAGATGTTGGTGAACACCGGAGACAGCTGGTCAGCGCAGTGCCTGAGGGTGGCTGGAGAGACAGAGTCCGGCCCGGCTGCTTTGCGTGGATTCTGCCTCTTGAAAAGTCTATTAACTTCTCCCTCCTGAAAGGAGATAGTCGTCTCTGTAGTATTGGTGGGGGATGGGGCCTCTTGGGTTGGAAGGGGTGGTTCAGGACAGTCCAATTGTCTTTCAAATCTACAGTAGAACTCGTTCAGGTCGTTGGCTAGGCGGGAGTCGTTAGTGGTGTGGGGGGCTCTGGGTTTGTAGTTGGTGATCTGCCTGAGCCCTCTCCAGACAGAAGCAGCGTCGTTTGTAGAGAACTGGTGTTTTAGTCTCTCTGAGTACAGTCGTTTAGCCTCTCTCACCGCTTTGCTAAACCTGTTCTTCGACTCCTTGAATCTGTCTCTATCTCCACTCCTAAACGCTTCCTCCTTCTCCAACCTCAACCTTCTGAGCTTTGCTGAGAACCAGGGCTTATTGTTGTTAAAGTTCACCCTGGTACGTGTTGGGATACAGCAGTCCTCACAGAAGCTGATGTAGGACGTCACAGCCTCTGTGAGTTCATCTAGACTATTGGTAGCAGTCGTGAACATATCCCAGTCAGTACAGTCTAAGCAGCTGCATCGGCGGCGTCGGCGCTCACCTTCAGCTTCTTGACAAGGTTCATGTAGGCGCGCTTGTTCTCCTCCATGATGCCCTGCGAGATGCTCGAGAGGTCCGAGGCCAGCGTGCCGTTGATGAGCACACCGATCATGTCGAGCACCGTCGTGAAGAGCTCACTGTCGCGCGCACACCGCCCAAACGTGCGGACACGCCGCGCTCGCGGGTCGTTAAAACGTGAGTGGAAAACCTTTGCCTTACCGCGGGGGCTGAAGGAGGATCTAAAATAATGTTGGTGGGCATCCGCACGTCACAACAGCTGGCAAAATACAGCAGCAGACAACCCCCCCCCTCCCCCCCCTTCTGTCTAGTGGAGGAAGTTTTTATGGAATGCGTGGCCACGACTCACTTGTTGGTCTGTACATCTACGGTGCCCGTGCTGACGATCTGCAGCAGCAGCACCGCCCACTCGGTCGTGCACTGCGAGCTGCGCTGGACCGTGTCGAACATCCCTCCGACCTGTGCGGTGCCAGCGACAAGTGGGATTTCGGTGGGGTGAGTGGGGGTAAGACAGACCGGTAAATTTCACTATCATTATGAATGAATAATAATACTTTCATTTAATACGGTATCATTCATGCTAGTAGCATCCCATAACGCTGTAGATTAATTGTAAAGTGAGGGAAAAAATTATTTGATCCCCTGCTGATTTTGTATGTTTGCCCACTGACAAAGAAATGATCAGTCTATAATTTAATGGTAGGTTTATTTGAACAGTGAGAGACAGAATAACAAAAAATCCAGAAAATCGCATGTCAAAAATGCTATAAATTGATTTGCATTTTAAGAAATGGCACCGAAACAATAAAGCGCAAACAACAACAAAGTTATCACAACAAAGTAATTAATCCACAAGGTCTACCACACATCCCGGAACACAAACCCCAACTTCCCGACCAAGCCAGTAAACCTTCCATTAGGGGTGGTGGTGGTGGAGTGCCAAAAACAGTTACAATAAATTTACATCAATCGGTCCAATGTCCAAAAAGCGATTGCCCATTTTTCAGCGTGTGCCTGGATGAACAAAAAGGCCATCAGTTGAGGACTTGAACAACACTGCGATGGAGCTGATTTGTCGGAAGTGGAGTGGGAGGGTATTCCAGGCTGCAGGGGCTGTGCATGAGAAAGCGCATCACCCAGTGGCTTTAAGTTTAATTTTTTGAGTCTCAAGACATTTTGCAGTGGAGGTCAATGTTGATGTGTGTGGTGCCGATTGAGTAATTTGCAGGTCAATTTTTTTGCTCTGCTATGTTTGGACCAATGTTCTTGTGCTATGGGAGGAAACTGGCAAACAGAGGAAACGCATGCAGAATAGTGGCAGAACGTACGAACCCCACGCAGAAAGGAACCCGTGTCAAGAATTGAACCCAGGCCCTCTTCTTAACCTTGGAGGCACGAGAGTTACCACTGCGCCAGCCCTGCCGCCCCGCAAACACGCATTGGAAGCAGCTACACCATACGGAGATGAAAATGGCATAGAGCTGCTCGCCTATGGAGGGGGGGGGGGTGTGGGCCTGACCACAGAAAGGTCACGCTGGTGTTAACGGTGAAGGGTGTCCCCCGTCGTACCAGGTTGAGACGAAGCTGCAACGCCTCGTGCATCATCTGCCGAGCCTTCATGTCGTCCTGGTACCGCTCCTCCTGCCAGTTGCTCACGATCTGTGGTAGGGATCGGCCACGCGCAAGCGTCGGCAAAACATGCGCGCATGTGTAAGCGGGCAGACACGAAAGAGCATCCGCGCGATGTGTTTAGCTCGGATTAAAATGGCTGGGTTTAAATCGGAAAGGCCTCCTTTAATTTTTGGTCAACAATTCAACATCTGGCACATTTTAAAAATTCAGAAGCAGGGGATATTAAAGGCAGCCTGACAATATATGGCTTAGTGGATTGCGGTGAGAATAATTATTTCATGAAATGTTTCAGAATTGTTCTATTATCGTGCCTGCTGATGACGCCTCTCACAATTATCATTCAAATGGTTAATTCACCTGGTTGACTTGGTTCTGCAGAGACGTTAGGAGGCTCTCCCTCTGCTCATCCTGGCCCTTGAGACAGGTGAGCACCAGGGACAGGAAGGGCTGCTGGCTCAGCAGCGACATGCTGCGGCGGACACATCGCGCGCGCGCAGACACGCACACGTCCCACTCTTTATTGCTCCCTGCCCCCCACCCCCACCCCTCCATGCTCGTGTGTGTGTGTACGAAGAACTTCTTTCGCACCGTACGTAGCCAACCGCGCTAATCGGAAGTGCGGGTGAAGGGGAAGGACAAAGTAAAAAGGCAAAAAGCAGTTCCCGTATCGGTGATAGGGCAGCGGGCGTCAGCCAAAACCGCCCACTGCCCACATGCACCAAATGGGAGAGAAACCCACAAATACGTCAATGTCATTTTTAACCCTTTTCAACAAACGTTGAAAGCTTAAAACGTAACATATCTCGTAGACATCACTGGTCCTGAGCCTGAAATGCAGATCTGAGCCTGAAATGCAGATCCCGCATTCCCATGGCAGGGTCAGGTCCATTCTTGTTTGGCATAAACGACCTGTTGGCTTCCCACCGAGTGGTGGAGCCTTGGTCGACAGCAACCTACTTCTCCCCCAAATAGCGTATACAGACTGTCGGCGTAATTGCTGTTTGCGAGCACCTATGAAGGCCAGCACTGCACATTAGGGGGGCGATGTGGTTAGCACCACGCCCAGTCGCATTTATCTCCCCAGTGGTGATGATGAAACACCACGCCAGATACACATTGGAGGCTGAGTTGATCTAGGGGGAGGGCCCAGGACCGGTTCAAATAATCGTCACTGGTGTTGGCCGTGAGTGGGAATCGAACCCGGGTCGCCAGGTTCATAGCGCAGCGCGCTAACCGCTACGCTATCGCTCCCCACACACACACGCACACCGTGTACACGCACACACACACGTGCGCGCTCGCGTACCTCTTCTGTTTCTGTCGGTCGCGCTCCTTCTTGGAGGAGGACCCGAGGTGCTGGCCCTTCTCCAGCTCCTCTCCGGCCGCCTTGAGCACGCGGCCTTGCACCGAGCTGGGCAGCTTGGCGATGAGCGGCGCCACCAGCCACACGCCCTTGCGCTCCGACGAGCTGCTCGTAAAACAACAAAAAAGCGGGTCCCTTCCGCGATCAAGGTCGCCCACCGTTCTCTCGCTTCTTCCCTCGCGCCCGCTCGACTTTGGGATTCCTTCCGATCGTCTTTTCCCCCCCCCCCCCCATGCTCCGATTAACCTTGCTCAGTTAAAGAACCGTGTTAACGCCTGCTGAATGACAAGTTTCACCGCTCTGTTTTTGTTTGCGACTGACATTTTTTGGGCCTTGTGCTCGGCAACTTTGTAAAAGTATCTTTTTTTGAAACGTTACTTTGGGCCCTCCCCCATATAAACCTCATGTCTCTGCACCGTGGTTCCCACATCGGTGGGGCAGCGAGCCCAGATTTCGGCACGACAGATTTCTGGTCGTGCCGAAATCTGGCCGCTGTTCGCCGAGTTTCTGTTCCCCCCCCTGTGATCGGCGCTTTGTACTGGGCTCGCGTTGAGTTGTCATGAACAACAACAAAAATTATGTTACCGTGGCTAAAGCTGTTTGTGCCACCGCACATTGACAACGCTCTCTGCGCTCTGCAGGATCTGGCAGGATCTGTGCCGTCGGCACGCGACCTCCAAGAACTGCCCTAACCCTTTTTTTCCAGGCACCCATTAAAGCATTGTGCATACATCCATTACCCTACCGACAGAAATTTCAAGTCGGCTAGTTGGATAACGATTTGTATCTATGTGGCAACTCAAAGCGCCTTACATGTCATCTCAGCCGTTAGACAATGCCTTGCTGTAATCTGGCCAAGGAGGCCACCAGTTGCTAGCCGCCTGTAAGAGGCACGGAGTAAACGCAGCACCAGCCAGCAAGTGGGCATTAGACTACCGGTCCGGGGGAGGCCAGTTGCGATGCGGTTTTTTTCCCCAAGTCAAGTAATTTTCCCGTCGTGATTCACCAAATTGGGATTTTTTTTTTTTTTACAATATCCACCGCGAAGCAGACGGCGGTTATTTTACGGTCACCGAACCGGCAGCATTAACTAGGGCAGCCGCCGGGGGAACCGAACCGTGGACCTCCGCAACTATAGCGGCGAACGCGCCGCAGCTGCTCGGCCACGCCGCCGCCAAGCAACGCCGACAGATGTGGCCGGGCCCGACCTGAGGAAGGGCTTCTTCTTGGCGGCCGCGGCTGCGTTCTGCGCAGCATCGCTGCTGCCGACACCTGTGCCAGGGCCGCCCCCTCCGTGTCCCAAAAGGCCGAGCGACATGAGGTTGGAGGAGCTGTTCATCTCGGCCGACTGCTGGAAGACTTCGATGGTCACCTTGGCTATGTTCTCCAGGAGGTTGTTCATTTCCTGGACGCGCACATTTATGACGGTGTGTTAGGGTCTTACGCAAACCAACAACAGTGATAAAACTTAGGAGTTACTTAAAGGCGCACATAATAGTGGTACTACAATGTAGGAATGGTTATAACCTAACATGTACTTCAAAAGTGGTTTAATTTAATGAGAAAGACGGTTATAGCTCTCTGATAGAGCAGGGGGGACTTTTACAGGAGGAGGAGCGAAAACATTGGACATCATGTCAAACAGCACACGGCACAACCCAAAATACACATTGGAGAGCCACACAGAAACAAAACCAAAAACCTCATGTGTGGTAAACACTGTTTTCGGTCCAAAAAAGAGAGGAGGTTAAATGTTTTACTTTGTACATTTTTAGGTAACTAAAATGACAGGCACCTGAAGGAGTTGTTCAAAAATATGTTTTTAACCATTTCATATTCCAGCTCAATGTGAACTTACGGAGTTGTGACACTGCTTAATCATCAGCTGCAGCTCCAACCACGACTGCCTGAGCGTCCACTGGTCTAGGTGCTGTCGACAAAAAAACCACATCGCAGTGTTAGATACAAACGGATAGACACCATCAACTGGCTGCATGATCGGAGGGCAGAAAGTGGTGTCTGTCCAGCGTGGAAGAGTAGGCCAACTACTCTCTAGAAGAGGCCCTTCCGCTAGAAGCGGTGTAAGGAAGCATTAGCAGGGCTGAACATTTACCTATTTTCATGTTATCCGATTAGTTGGGGAATTCGACTGATAATCGGGAGAGTAATTGATCACTTCTATAATCGAATAGCCCTGTTCAAGAACCCAGATGGCCACAGCTGACGTATGCGTCCAGGGAGTGAAAGTGTCGTGGTTAGCCGACTGTGCTACAAACCCAGATACCCGAGTTCGATTCCAACTCACGTCCAATATCTGTGACTAATATCCAAACTGGTCCGAGGCTTCCCCTAGATTGACTCAGCCTTAAATTAGTACCTGTTGCAGAGTGTGTACGTCAGCACTGAGAAGATGAAGTCGGCAGGGTGCGGTATTGACCACCCACCCCCTCTCGTCTGCCATGCTGGCGATTATAGGTGCTCGCTAATAGCAATTGCCCAAACCGCCTGTATAGGCTAAACTTTGTGTGCCTATGCAAGTGTGTGTGTGTAGTAGTGGTTAGCGCACAGCGCAATGAACCCAGCGATCCGAGTTTGATTTCCGCTCACGACCAACACCAGTGACTATTATCTGAATCGGTCCTGGGCCTCCCCGTGGTCGACTCAGCCTCAATGAGTACCTGGTGCGGTGTTTAAAAACATTGCCACTGGGGAGACAAAGGCGTGGTTGCTGGCCACCCACCCCCTCGTGTATCGTACTGGCCTTCAAAGGAGCTCGCGAACAGCACCTGCTCCAACAGTCTGTTACAGGGTATACGGGGGGGGGGGACCTTCGTTTTTGTGTGCGTGTGTGTACACGTGGCACCTGGGTCTGTCCCGTGATCTCCCGCCAGTGGGCGTTCAAGACTTCACGTAGCCTTAAAGCGCACCTGGCCTGGCAAGAGCTCCGTGGTGACGTCAACCGCCACTTACGTGTCGAATGGTGGTGGTTGTTGTTGTTGTTGTGATGCGCGAGATCGTGCCGACCTGCAGGATGCGCTTGATGCGCTGCCTCTGCGGGTTGTCCGAGTCCTGCGCATCGGGCAGCCCGTGGGGGTAGCAGATGAGCTGCAGCAGGTGCTGCGCCTGCTTGTTGGAGAGCACGGGGTCCAGCAGCAGGTCCTTGTCGTCACGCAGCGACTCGGGCTCCTTCAGGCAGCGCTCGCCCACCCACTCCTGAGGACGGACGGACAAGGGAGGTGGGGGGGGGGGGTTATGGGAAGGGGAACCGTGCGGGGCCAGCCCAGGCCAGAGCAGGCTCACAGCAACGAGACGGCAAGCCGGGACGCCGAAGGAGTCCACGCTGTCGTTAGGTGATGTCTACAGACTCGGCAGCCGAGGACACTCGGAGCGAACGGTGCGTTCGATAGCGATTGGTCCTCGTGTGCGTCGTTGTCTTTGTGCCGTGCGTGCGCAGTCGCTGGGGGCAGCACCTGCTGGCAGATGGTCTTGAGCGCGAACTTGGCGTACTCGCTGAGGCTCGCCGTCTCGATGGCGGTGACGCGCCCGCCCGGCCGGGCCCCTTTGCCGCCACCGGGGCCGCCGGCACCGGCACCCCCGGCGCCGCCGCCGCCGCCGCCGCCGCTCAGGACCTCGTCGTCGGCGGCGTCGTCGAGACCCCGGATAGGCGCCAGCAGGCTCGCCACGCTCACGTCGTCGCCGTGCGAGCTGTGCAGGCCTTGCCCACCCAGATCAATGTCGCCTACGGAAGGAATCGCAAGGGCGCAGAGGGGCCATGAAGTGTTGATGATGAAGACGAGCAGAGGTCTGCAGTGTAGTAATTAGTGGCATCGAATGTCGTAGGAGCTGTGAGAATAAATCACATGAGAGGTCTCCACAGCGAGTACTCGAAAAATCATGCACGCGCATGGATTCCATAAAGCGTTGGAAGAATTTGATTAACAACATGGAAGCTAACGGGTATATCTATCAGGGCATAATATGTTTGCATATTTGCAAAAAGTTAATTTATTCCTGGTTTATATCTCGACATTTTGGGCAACTCTTTGAGAAATCTGGCCCGTTTTTCATAGTGCGATACCCTCACTGCGATGAGCACGGTTGGCCACGTACGGTGCGATTCCCTCACTGTGATGAGCACGGTTGGCCACGTACGGTGCAAAAGAAGTTCAACGTACATACGTATGTACACAGCAACGCAACTCTGTTCTAAATTTTCACTCGTATTGGAGACCTATTGTTGAGCCCCCCAGCCCCGCCTGCCCACCCCGCCCCCCTCCGACTTTACGGAACAGCAGGAAGATCCGTTCATTAGTGAGGGGACCGTGTCTCACCGAGCATGAGGATGGCCTTGAGCACAGCGAAGACAGCCCCCACCTCGATGCTGTTGTGAGCCGCGGCCAGCAGATGCCGGTCACACGATGAGCGGATGCCAGGGCTGGACTTACCTGGGTAGGGGGGCGAAGGTGGTGGGGGGGGGGGGGTGGGAGGAAGAGTTGCGTTAAAGGGGCAACGCTTGCTCGCAATGACCACTTTACAAAAGAGGTTCCAGACAAAGCGTCTCTTCTGTGCTCAAACGAACACCAGGGGCTGTGCTCACGCCTCTATCGGTGAACCCGAGCTATTGGTGGACATTCCACACTGCTACGAAGAAAGCCAGTCCTCTCTGTCTCTCTCTCTCTCTCTAGGACGAGCAGTTCTCGACTTCCTCATCTTTATCAATGTACATTTTAGTGCGCTACAGATGACGGGAAATTCTACATTGCCATGGTTGTGCGAAAACACAGGCGGCTACACGAACATCGGGTGTGCGACATCACCTCCTGGCGGCGTGGACGGCGTGACCTGCGGAGTTTTGAAGAGGTGCAGCAGCAGACGGCAGGTGAGCCGAGCTCCGGGTTCTGCGTCAGAGTCTCCGCACACAGCTGCACGAGGAAACACGACGCGTACGTAACACGTTTAACTAATTTTGCACCGTACGTAGCCAACCGTGCTAATCAGAGGTGCGGGGGAAGGACTATAAACTATAGGTCTCTGTGCGAGTCCATGGATCTCTGTGTGAGCATTATGTAGGTATGTTGAACTTCTTTCGCACCGTGCGTAGCCGACCGTGCTAATCGGGAGGTGCGGGGGGAAGAACAATCACAAAGCTCGCCGGAAATGTTCGAGGTTCAAGCCCGGCGGCCGCACCGGTTAATACTGTGTGCGTCGTAACCTCGAAATAAGCGGTGTCTGTATCATGGTGGGCGTTAAATATTCCGTGAAGTTGTGATAAAAAAGAGTAGTTCGCGATTGCCTCGCGTCACGCTTCAAATTTTCCAAATCCTGAATTAATTTTACGATTTCTTAAATGAGACAATCCACAATGCAACATCGCCCCCCCCCCCACCCCCCCTACTGGCAGAACATGCTTGTGATGGGCAAAGCAGAACTCTACAGAAATAGAACATGGCAGGGTAAGTGTTGTACAAATAATTCGGCAAAAAATAAAGTTGCACTGGGTGGAACGTGTGTGCCCAACGGAGGAGGGCCGAGTGCCAAGGCAGCCAATGGGACGGTCTCCACGTGTCAGGTGACCAAGGGGAAGACCTAAGACCAGACGGTTGGATGCTGTTAGGGGCAGTTCTTGCAGGTTGTGTGTCTCCTGTGCAAACATCTGTGAGATCTGGCAGAGGGCATAAAGAGCTGACGACGTGTGGTGGCATCAACGGCAATGGAGTGCCACGGTGGCAGAATGCAAAATGTTAACTACCACACCCAGTATACAGGAGGTTGTGGGTTCGATCCGGATCAAGACGCCTATATATTTGGAGTTTGCATGTTCTCCCCGTGTTCGTGTGGATTTTTCTCTGGGTCCTCTGCTTTTTCTCTCCACATTTAGAATCGACGTGCGTTTAAGAGTATTTGGCTGCTATACATTTTCACGTGATGAGCCATGAGCTATCGTTTGTGGCCAGGTCTCTTATGAAAAAGAGAGATATATATCTCAGTTGGCCTTATCTGGTAAAATAAAAATAGTTTAGTTTAGCCATGATGATATCTTCATCGAGTGGCAACGATTTGAGCCACAAGGCACTGGATATGGAGTGGGGGGGGGGGAATCCAGTGGGCACCACTCACCGGCGAGGAGGGAGGGCAACGCCACGTGCTGAATGACGTCCTCAAGCGAGAAGCTCTGGCGAGCGATGAGGATGGCGATGAAGGTGGCTAGCGAGTCGTGGAATGACAGGTCGCTCACCTGCACGGCCAGACAGGAGCAGTGCAGTCGACACCAAGCGCCAGGAAACATTTCGTAAGAATATTATTTCACAATCGCTGGCGATGCATTCAATATGAGAAACGTGGTAAGGCAGCAGTAAAGCGTGACGGATGAGAGTTCTGCCTGGTCCAAAAAAACAGGATTTGATAGAGTGTCTGATTAACAATGACTGGCGGACAGAGCACACAATCCAAGGCAGTCACGTGACCTCTGCCTGTGATCCGATTGGAAGATTCCAATCGAATTGCCACGATGGAAAGCAGAGATCGCATTTGCGAAGATTTGGGCAGCGATATTTTTTGAACTGCTCAGAAAATATTTCCCTGAAATGTCCCTCGGGTAGAATAAAAACGTACCTAACTTGAAAACTAGACAATCACAACAGCCAACGAGAATACAAACAACTGCTGGATGGGAGGCGATCCTATGTTGGTCGTGATAGTTGTTTGAATCTACTTCACAACACTGGTTGATACGGGAAGGTGAACGAGGAGTGAGACACCACTTTTAGATATCACTTGCCACTCATGTTAGCCGTGGCCAAGATTCGAACTCAGGACGTGAGGTTGAAAATCACATGAAGCCTGAATAGTGCTGCATCGACATAATTAACCCCATGTCCCTTCACTCACCTGGACAATACGGTTCAAAAACGTGACAAATTTAAAAAAGATAAATTAACCCTTTCCCATTCCGATGACGTACGTGTACACGTCATCAGTTTCATCAACGAAAATAAAAAAAAAAACATCATCGGTACGTCTTCAGGTCGGAAGACATACCGAGGCTTCCACAAGGACATGCGGGAGGGCATGTGGCACAGTTTGGCGCAAGCTATCGTAGAGTGTGGTCTTGTCGCTCCAGTTCTCTGCGGCGAGTACAACGTGTTTAAAAACAACTGCGCTGCTACGCCTCTCGAAATAAAAACAACGCCGAGCCGCCCGCGCGTTCCCAGATTCGGCGGTGAACGGGGGACCCCCCACACCCAGCAACTTGCAGACGTCTCGGGAACGGCAAAGGGGTTAACAACTCACGTCAACGCTGCACAGGAGGTCATTGAAGCCGCAGCCGTGGTTGGAGGAGTAGCAGAGGGCCTTGAGCACCCCCAGCCACTCGGAGCTCAGAGTGGTGCAGCACGCGGTCAGCTCGGCGCACAGGTTCCCCACGTCGTTTATCCTTCGCGAATGAACGCCAACGAAGACCGAACCAAAACGGGACGCGCGTTTCAGAGGCCTGTCAGTAACGGCCACTCCCTTGCGAACAGCACCCGACGGATCATCACGACGACGTACAATCAACCCCCCCCCCCCCAAGGGTCGTCCAATTGGCCTTCCAACCGTAAGTTGCAATCACAATTATCAAGTCCTGAATCGAAAGGGCTCCGTTTAAACTCATTATAAACACTCGCCCCCAAGCCTGATCCACAATACCTCGTTGATCTTGTCAAAGAGCATCAACCATCATGCGGACTCCAGTCACCCTCGCAGCAACAGCGCCATTTGGCTTAGCCGTCGAACAAAGACGGTGACAGCATCGCGTGCGCAGACGCGCTTCTGCGGCCGTCTGGAGTGCTCTTCCTTACGATATTAAGAAGCCAATGGAGCTATGCACTTTTAAATAATCTAGATTGAAAACTAATTTTTTCAGAACCGCCTTTTTGCGTTAAGTGGTCCTTCCCCCGCACCTCCGATTAGTACGGTTGGCTATGTACGGTGCGAAAGAAGTTCAACATGCAAACATACATCCAACGTCTTAATCCTGATATGAAACATCAAACAACTCAATAGGGAATCACTCCAACCCCTCCGCTGCTCCTATTACCCCAATAACTGTACCCTTGACCGGCCTTATTTATATCGCCCCAAAGCTTCCTGCTATCGTAAGCTTGTGGTTTTTACACCCACCCAGAACTTGATGCGGTTTTCATCGTAATCAGTTTAACGCTCAAATGAATGAGCTTTACTGAAACTATGCGGGCTACGTAGGGTGGGGCGGCGGGTGGGGGGGGGGGTATACGCCCGGCGCGAACTCACCGATCCGTATCCTGGTGGCCCGTGCAGATGTGCATGAGCGCGTTGCACACGAAGCTGTAGCGGTGGACCGCGCTGTCATGCAGCACCTTGCCGAGCAGCGAGTAGTTGATCTGCGTGTCCGGGTGCTCGATGTAGTCCTGCATGAACTCGGGGTCCCACAGCAGGTTGGACGTGGAGGGCGTCACGCTGCAGTAGATGGTTTGCTTCACTTTGGAGCAGGCGCCACTGCGGACACGGGGAGCGACACCGCCACCAGGGCCGTCACACTGCTACCGCCACCCGCAGCCGCCACAAGCCACTACTGCAACGGACACCACCACCACCACAGCCGCAGCTACCACAGTCACTACAACCACCGTAACCGATGTTATATCAGTTGCCACTGACTGCTGCATCGACCGCAACCTCCAAAGCCACCACAATCACCGCAACCGATGCTCTCATCAGTAGCTACTGCTGCATCAGCAACAACAGCTGCAACCACCACCGCCATCACGGCCACATCAGATACCACAATTGGCAGGTGGTCGTGTGGCTCTGGGTCAAACACTGGTGTTGGGCAAGGGCATGTTCAGACGTGCATTTTGTCAATCTCCGATTAGCACGGTTGGCTACGTACGGTGCAAAAGACGTTCAACATCCATACATACAAACTCCAGTCCCTTGGTTGGAAAGCCTTACAAACCAGCGGCATCGGCAGTAAGCCAGGACGACAGCTGCCTTGCACCCTTCTCACCTTAAGAGGTCCCCAAATTTGCTCTTGAGGTGGCTGCAGGACACGCACAGGTCGTACAGGTACGCGAGAATGCAGCGCTCGGGGGAAGAGCAGTCCGAAGGGTTGGCCACGTGCTTCACCACGCCGCACAGCCTGCCGGAATGTAAATGTGAGTGTGGCGATGACAACAGCAAGGGTGCCACAGTGGCGAGATGTTAACTACCTCGCCTGGTATACAGGAGGTCGTGGATTCATCACTCCGCACGGCCTGCCGGTGCGCACACCGAGTGGGGAGATCATGACGGCAAAGGCGCGGCACATGGGGGTGTTTAGTTGTCTCTTTTACACTTGTATACATGGATGTTGAACTTCTTTCGCACCGTACGTAGCCAACCGTGCTAATCGGAGGTGCGCGGGAAGGACAACATAATTCACCGTAGTTGATTAAAAGCCCACAACGGAAGCTCACTGAGAAGTGGGATCTATCCTGTACAAGGACAATGGAGTTAAAAGATGCGAGATGATGATGTTGATGATGATGGAATACACAGTAAACTCTCGATTTATCTGAAATATTGGGGGAGGCCTGGATTAAAAAAAACAGTTAATCGAAAACCTCAGTAAAATTAAGCTGTGAAATGTATATGTTTCATAGGGAGTGAAGATGTGTCATCTGTGTTTATTGCTTCTTGAAGAGAAATTGGTCGTCCAGCTGACGTGTTTGTGGTCACATGGTTAATGAGCCACTGACCCCCAACGAGTGAGGAGCAGCTGATAATTATTAAACCAGCGTGCAAGTAAACATTAATATTATTTGGTTGTGTGTGCGGCTGTGATGGTGGCTGTACGGACAGCTATGATAGAGACTATGACAGCACCAATATGGGAGATGGTGGCTGTATGGGCAGCTGTGACGGAGGTTGAAATTGTTGTTCTGACGGTGGCTGTATGAGTAGATGGTAGCTGTACGGACAGCTATGACGGGGAGTGTGATGGTTGTCAAGCTGTATGGGTGCCTAGGGACTGTGAACTGTGGTGACCGAGCCTCTCACCCCTCGAACACCTGCGCTGTCTGGTCTGGCCCGAGCAGCAGACAGGCGTGGTAGTGACGCAGCACAGCCACGATGCACAGGCACAGCCCCGTGGTGTAGCTCCCAGCCAGGCTCGACGACTTCAGCAGCAGCTCTGCCTCCACTACGCTCAGCTCATTCAGCAGCTGCAGGAGACACAGCAGAACGCATGCAAGCAGTAGAACCGTGCCCAGGGACTGCCCACCTCCCACCCACCTTCTACCACGCTCAGCTCATTCAAAGCAGCTGCAGGAGACACAGCAGAACGCATGCAAGCAGTAGAACCGTGCCCAGGGACTGCCCACCTCCCACCCACCCACCTTCTACCACGCTCAGCTCATTCAAAGCAGCTGCAGGAGACACAGCAGAACGCATGCAAGCAGTAGAACCGTGCCCAGGGACTGCCCACCTCCCACCCACCTTCTACCACGCTCAACTCATTCAAAGCAGCTGCAGGAGACACAGCAGAACGCATGCAAGCAGTAGAACCGTGCCCAGGGACTGCCCACCTCCCCTTCTACCACGCTCAGCTCATTCAAAGCAGCTGCAGCAGATACAGCGGAAACGCATGAGAGCAGTTGAACTGTGCCCAGCGATTGCCTCCTGTTACACGTTCGACTCATTCAGCAGCTGCAGCAGACACAGCAAAACGCATGCGAGCGTTAAAACCGTGCCCAGGGACTGTCTCCCCCCCCACTACCACGCTCAGCTCATTCGGGATCACCGTAAATTCTGTGTCCCCTTCCCTTGTTAGGGTTCATGCTTTGTACCTCGGGAATCTTGTAAAAAAAAGTATGCAATTCAGCAGGCAGCCAAGAAGGGAGGGGGGGGGGGGGCAGCACCTGGATGACAAAGTCGATGAGGCCGTGGATGTTGAGAGAGTGCTCCATGATGTCGAAGATGAACTGGATGTGCTGCACCAGCGGCAGGTGGTATGACGTCCCCGATGCGAAGCTCGTGATCTGCTCGAGCACATTGCTGGCGACCTGATGAACACAACAATAATAATACTTACATTTTATACATAGCGTCATGCATGCCGACAGCATCCCACAACGCTGTTCATTAATTACATATGAGGACCAAATGCCATCTCTCAGTGGTTGGCTACGGACGGTGCGAAAGAAGCCCAACAAATACAAAGATCTCCGTATAGCCTGAACGACTGTTGGGGCAAGTGCTGTTAGCAAGTAGCACCTACGAAGGCCGGCAAGGCAACGCGAGATGGACAACACCACGCCCGTCCGCCTTTGTCTGCCCAGTGGCGATGTTTTTACACACCACACTAGGTACACATTTGAGGCTGAGTCGACCTAGGGGAGGCCCAGGACCTGCTCAGATAATCGTCACCGGTGTTGGCCGCGAGCGGGAATCGAACTCGGGTCACCGGGTTCATCGCGCAGCACGCTAACCGCTACACCACCTCTCCACCACCGCTCCCCCTCCCCCCATACACACACACGTACACACCAAGCAAATGAAAACCCCACTACCGGGCAAAGTAAAAAATGAATAAACAAATTAAGAAGTGGCACCAAAACAAAAAGCACACAAAAAACAAAAGTTACCAATACAGTGACACGAGATGGCGCACCAGGCTTCTACAGAAGCTGCAACTATCCACTGTTAGAATAATCTAATCATCCCACCTGTGTGTCATTGCTTGGCTTTGATTAATTGAATACGAGCGCCGGGATAATTCACGACGTTTTTGAGCAGACCAAAACTTTCAACAAGTGTGTTGTCAAACACCGAATAATCCACGCACGTTAGAGAGTGCATGCCTGTGGGTGCAAGCTTCCGCTCCTCCTGAAATAAGAGACTTGTTTAACAGACTGGCTCACCAGCTTGTTTCCAGGAATTAATTTACAATTCGTATTCTTTGGTTGTTTCGGTAAAGTCACGTAGGTATAAAATAAAATAAATCAAGACGTTTCGATTGCAACATCATGATCACGACGTTTTGATTGCAATCGATATGTCGTGATTTATTTTATTTTATCCTCATCATTATGATGATTGCTTGTGTTGCAATCGAAACGTGATTTATTTTATTTTATACCTACGTGACTTTACCGAAAGAACCAAAGAGCATGGATTCCTGCAGTCACGAAAGCTTCAAATCTAGATGCAATTTGTAATTTATACGTATTAATATTTAGTGACTTGCTTAGCTTTCCTATACTTTGCACAACTATCTTGTTTTCGTACTGTCTGCTGTCATAACTTCCTGACCCGCCCCCTACTGGACATCTGTGAAAACGAGCTTCATAGTCTAAATCAAGATTCTGATTCAATACGGGGGATCTTTGTCTTTGAAACTGTCACCCTATTGATGACTGGCAAGCGAAAATGGTTAACCCCATTTGTGGAGAGAATCAGATTCAGAATATTTACTTATCCTGGAGGAATCTGATGAGCTCGGAAGATCTGTCCCACAGATGTCGAGTTGTTTTCACAGATGCCCAATCGTACACACCGCTGGCCACAAAGTGTAATGTGCTTGTGCCAGCGCGTACCTGCGAGGTGACCTGGTGCTGATCGAAGTAGGAGAGCTGTTGGAAGCGAGAGAAGATGCCTTCCAGCGTCGGGAAGGATTCCGGCTTACTCCTCTTGCTCTTCTGATTCTCCTCCCCTGTAATGGCACAACTTCGGCTCGCATCCGCCACGCTGCACAGTCCGGCCGACAAGACCACAGCTTGGGCGACAAGACACAGCCTCGGGCGGCAGGGCACAGCCAATTCGGTAAGACAAACCAGCTGTTACTAAAGCTGAAAATATACAACCCAGCTGACATGACACAGCCCAGCTGACAAAGCATGACAAGGTGGTTATGCACAGCCCACGTAATAAGACATGTCCATCTGACAGCACACAGTCATGCGAAAAAGCATAGCCAAACAAATGACAAAGCATTAAAAAAAGCTGGTTGAGTCGGCATGCTCAGCCATCGCACAAAACTCTGGTCATCCCCGCAGCGGCTTTTGGCGAACCACTGAACAAAGACGGTCACGCATGGCGAGCTTTCAGATGCACGTTTGCGGCCGTCTGGAATGCCCTTCCTTCCAATATTAGGGAGCCATTGGGAGCTATGCACTTTTAAATCATCTACATTGAAAACTCATTTCTTTGGAACGGCTTTATGCGTTTAATTTATTGTCCTTCCCCTGAACACCTGCGATTGGCTACGTGCGGCGCAAAAAGGCCAAAAAAAAAACGTACGTACACAGCCAGTTGATGAGACGGGTTGTTCAGAAAGACAAACGGGCCACAGTCCAAAAGAGCCACAGTCCAGGTGTGACGCAGGTAAGCGATCCCCGGCGGTGCCGGTCACCCTGCAACCCCCCACCCCTCACCGGTCTCGGCCGTGCTCTTCTTGTTAAGGATCTTGAGGATGTCGCGGGTGATGCGCTTGATGTGGTGCCGCGCCTCGTCGCGCTGGCGCCCAACGCCGTACAGCACAATCAGCCGCTGGTTGCACTCGTGCACCGACGACTCGTCCTGCGTGCGCGGGAGACGCACGCACGCGGTGTAGGGACAGTTAGCGCGGCGGAGGGATGGTCAGCGCGGCTCACCGCTAATATCGTTGGTGCAAGTGGGGATCCAGCTCACCTGCACAATGGGGAAGTGCAGCGCATACTGCAGGTGGCGGGGCAGCTCGTGCGTCGGAGGGAAGATGGGGTCCAGGGGCTTCTCCTTGCGAAGGGGCTTGTCCTCTTTGGTCTGCGTGGGTTTATCCGACGCCGGGCTGGGCTTGGGCTCCGAAGCCAGCGGGTCCGTGTCCAGAGGAGAAAACATCTCCTTCCCATGCACCACCCGCACAGAATTTCAATAACAAGCCCTCGAAGCCGGGCTTTCAGTAGGCCAGAATTGTGGGTATGCCCGAGAATTGCGAAAAAGAGCTTTGCTGTAGAACCCCTCCCGTAACGACCACCCCCGTTGACGACGGCCCTCCATAGAGCCCAATGTGTAGTGTCTAATGTAGTGTACATTCGTGTATAATGTAGTGTAGTGTTTAGCAGTGTAGTGTATGCTAGTGTAGAGTAGAACCCCTCTCGTAACGACCACCCCCATTAACGACGGCCCTCCATAGAGCCAATGTGTAGTGTCTAATGTAGTGTACATTCGTGTATAATGTAGTGAAGTGTAGAGTAGTACAGTGTGTAATAGTGTAGTGTGGTGTATAGTAGTGTAGTGTAGAGTGTTGTATACAACAAGAGTATGAATCCTTGCAGTCACGAAAGCTTCAAATCTAGAATTAGTGTAGAGTAGTGAAGTGTATAGTAGTGTAGTGTATAGTAGTGTAGTGTATAATAGTGTAGTGTATAGTAGTGTAGTTTATAGTAGTGTAGTGTATAATAGTGTAGTGTAGAGTAGTGAAGTGTATAGTAGTGTAGTTTATAGTAGTGTAGTGTAT
Organism: Petromyzon marinus; assembly: GCF_048934315.1. Classification (NCBI taxonomy): domain Eukaryota; kingdom Metazoa; phylum Chordata; class Hyperoartia; order Petromyzontiformes; family Petromyzontidae; genus Petromyzon; species Petromyzon marinus. The sequence goes on along the minus strand of NC_133721.1, from coordinate 9,324,200 downwards.
AGTAGTGTAGAGTAGTGTATAATAGTGCAGTTTATAGTAGTGTAGTGTATAATAATGTAGTGTAGAGTAGTGTAGCTTATAATAGTGTAGTTTATAGTAGTGTAGTGTATAGTAGTGTAGTATATAGTAGTGTAGTGTATAGTAGTGTAGTGTAGAGTAGTGAAGTGTACAGTATTGTAGTTTATTGCAGTGTAGTGTATAAGTGTAGTGAAGTGTATAGTAGTGTAGTTTCGAGTAGTGTAGTGTATAATAGTGTAGTGTAGAGTAGTGAAGTGTATAGTAGTGTAGTGTATAGTAGTGTAGTGTATAATAGTGTAGTGTATAATAGTGTAGTGTATAATAGTGAAGTGTATAGTAGTGTAGTTTATAGTAGTGTAGTGTATAATAGTGTAGTGTATAGTAGTGTACTTTATAGTAGTGTAGTGTATAATAGTGTAGTGTAGAGTAGTGAAGTGTATAGTAGTGTATAGTGTAGTGTATACTAGAGTAGTGTGTAGTAGTGTAGTGTATCGTGTATAGTAGTGGTGTATAGTAGTGTAGTGTATAGTGTAGTGTATAGTGTAGTAGTGTAGTGTATAGTGTATAGTAGTGGTGTTTAGTAGTGTAGTGTATAGTGAATAGTGTAGTGTATACTAGAGTAGTGTGTAGTAGTGTAGTGTATAGTGTATAGTAGTGGTGTATAGTGTAGTGTATAGTGTAGTGTATAGTGTAGTGCATACTAGAGTAGTGTGTAGTAGTGTAGTGTATAATGTATAGTAGTGGTGTATAGTAGTGTAGTGTATAGTGTAGTGTATACTAGGGTAGTGTGTAGTGTATAGTGTATAGTAGTGGTGTATAGTGTAGTGTATAGTGTAGTGTATAGTGAAGTGTATAGTGTAGTGTATAGTGTAGTGTATACTAGAGTAGTGTGTAGTAGTGTAGTGTATAGTGTAGTGTGTAGTAGTGTAGTGTGTAGTAGTGTAGTGTATAGTAGTGTAGTGTATAGTAGTGTAGTGTATAGTGTAGTATATAGTGAGGTGTATAGTGTAGTGTATAGCGTAGTGAGTGGTGTATAGTAGTGTAGTGTATAATGTATTGGATAGTGTAGTGTATAGTGTAGTGTATAGTGTAGTGTATAGTGTAGTGTGTAGTGTATAGTGTAGTGTATAATGTAGTGTATAGTGTAGTGTATAATGTAGTGGATAGTGGTGTCCTGCCTCCATAGAGCCCAATGCCTTCGCTTCCCGACCATTCCCCTGTTAACGAAGGGCTGTTTTAGGTACAGTAAATATCAATTAATACATTGATTAACCGCGTTCATTTTAATATTATTTGTTTACAATGCTGTAAGTATCTTTACGTATTAATAGCAATTGCTTAAATATTATAACATACGCTTTTTGGGTGAAAAAGGGTCACGTTCGATGCTATCGGAACAAATTAAGCCTTCAACGTGTATTTCCAATACTCGCTTAACGACCGGTTACGTGGAACCAATTAATGGCGTTAAGAGGGGTTCTTCTGTGTCGCTCACATTCCCCCAGTATAATTAAAGATTCTGATAAAGTGTCAATAAATAAATACATAGAGAAAAACATCAACTTATAGGAACACTGTTCCCACACCAATCAAGCTGCTGGGAGGAGACTGATTTGTGTATTTAAATGGAATTTGGCAAAAATGTACACTTTGATGCCATAGTCATCCCCTTGGTGTTAGTGCTTCGATATATATTGTTTAACTTTACCTTTAAGTTAATCTTATCAACAAAATAAATGCATGAAGTCGGTCAGGATACCTCTGTGGCTCTACGCGTTCAGTGAGCCTCAGACTTGTACGGTGACGAGATGTTAACTACCTCGCCTGGCATACAGGAGGTCGTGGGTTCTATCCCGACCCTGGAGCCTGTATATTTGGAGTTTGCATGTTCTCCCTGTGGTCACGTGGATTTGTCTCCGGGTCATCAACTTTTTCCCTCCAAAATTAGAAAAATGTATTTAGATTATTTGGGTGATATAAATATCCGCAGAAGCCACTTTGGCGGGCTGTCATTTGTCACTTTAGAGAAAAGGGGCTATATAGCTCAGTGGGCATTAAATGGCGATGGTACGTGACGAAGTTTAAACTGTACGGCAGTGTGTTATTTATAATTAAATTGTAAATATTTAGTGAATTCTTATTAAGTCTGAATGCAGTACCTAATGTTGTTATTACTTATCCAAATATAATGGGGGTTTTTCTTTGCAATTATTTTACGACATGCAATACCAACCCGGAGGCCATCTGTGGAAAAAAAGGGCACTAAAGGAATAAAGACACGTGGTAAATAAAAACTGTGATAGACCTAATCAAATAAAACACATTTTGTGCAGTCACTTATTACCTCAGCCGAAAATAGTGAGTTTAATTGTGCAAGTACAGTAGACTCTCGATTATCTGCGTGCGGTTTGTACAATTTGTAGATTTTCCCTTAAGACCAAATTAACAATCTAAAAACAGTTACACATTGTTATTCTTGTAAATGTGTATTACAAGTCACGTGCTTAAACGGAAGAAATATGTCCTCCGGTTAATTCGCAATCCATGTGATTGCCTCTACAGTACAGTAGTTGCATATCTTGACAAAAGTGGGCGGAGTTTGATTGATGTTGATTGGCATGGCTCTGCTATCAAACTTAGCGGGCCAAGTCTTCTGCGTGGGAGCAGGAAAGTGTTGTAACTGAGCACGCGCATCGATCGGTCGATCGTTAGTATTAATTATAAATCAAAAGAGTAACAATCTATATTGTCAGTTATGCTTCAATTTATATCTACATTTAGTGTTTTTTTGGCATAGACATGCACGGGAAAAATGGATATTTGTGGATTATCCACAATTTTCAGTTATCCGCGGCCGTCCTCCCAGCCATAACACGGATAATCCAGAGCTGTACTGTAAAATTAAAACATACCATGAAGTCAGTCGGGAACTCAGCCTTGTAGTCGCTCTTGTCCAAATCATCAAAGAGAGTTGTTGCCCCAGAGTCCATTTCCATGGACTCAACCATGCCAGACTCCTGGCCAAAAACACACCAGATATCCGCATTCATTTCGGTACCCGTGGACAACAATGGGCAGACGCCGCACGTATATCTTGCGCCATACCAAGGCACTGTAGGTCTTCTTACGGTCACCACCCCTCACAGGCCAATAGGGGGGGCGGCCGAGAGAGTGAGCGAGAGGGGTGGTGGTTAACCTGGGGTAAACCCCCCCGCCCCGGGTACCCCGTGACAGGAGGGAGAGACCCCAGACCCCCAAGGGGTGGGGGATGAAGGCTAGGGGACAACGGTTCATTCCCGACCCTTCCAGACACTTCTGGAAGGTTCGGGGGAAGGTGTGGTTAGGGGCGAGGTAAGCCCCAACTGGTGTAAAAAAGCAAGTCCTCTTAACGGGACCGGCAGTGTTCGTCCACTCAAGACCCAAAGACATCTGAAGACGAAACTAGCACCCTGGGACCCTCAACCGAGGCTCTTGTCAGAGCCAGGTTGCAGCGGACCAGCGGTGAGACCCGTACCCTGGCTAGGTCGGGTCAGTCTAGCCTCCCCTAGCTCCCGTAGCGGAGGACCCGTCAGAGCGTAGCCCAGAGTCTGTAGGGCATGCTAGAAGGGAGGCTGTACCTCCCTTAGGTTATCGGGTGACGGGGCCGTACCCCGTAGTGTTACAGGGGCCATAGCCGCAAGTGTTACGGCTATTGGTATTATCGTTTATTGTAATAAACGCGTTGCCTCCAAAAGAGAAGTCTCGCTCAACATTTATACCCCCAATATTTGGTGCCAGAAGTGGCCAAGATTACTACCTAAGATCGAAATGGAATCGAGAAGCAAGGCAGTACGAACCAGGTCTCCAGAAGATGCCGCCGACGACGCATAAACTCAGGGTCTGCGGGGCCCGAAAGGGGGAGAGGGACAGACGCCGCTGGCTGCGCAGCACACTGCTCGGCTGCTCAGCGGGCCGCCGCCGCTGGGAAGAACGCGCCAGGCGGCGCATTTTCGGCTCGCTGAGCTGCTCCACGCCGCGGCGTCCCTGCTGGACGAGATAAACCAGGGGGAGTCGGCGGCGGTGGAGGACGAGCAGGCGGAGCCGCTCGGAGCTGCGGCGTTCACCATCGCTGCCGGGGTTCCCGCCAAAAATTCAAAGACCCCCGCCATTGGCTCCGACCAATCGGGGGGTGGCGCGTCATCAGCGCCGCGACTGGACAGTGGAGCCGCCATTGGCACTGTACGCGACGCCACGGCCACCTCAACACCACTCCTGCCGGAGAAGAAGTCGAGAGCACAGCAGCGCCTGCCCGTCCTGAGATAACTCTGCGGCTGGAGACGATTGGGCCGCTTTTGAGCGCCGCGTCATGTCCAACGCAGCCATGACAGGCTGGTCGGACGAGGAGGCGCTCCGGACCCTCCCCGCGGCGCTCGACGACAACGTGCTGGCGGCGCTCATCTCCATCCCACCGGCGGACCGCGCTACGCTTCAGCAAGCGCTACGGCAGATGGCCGCGGTATTCGGACCGCCCTCACACATTCGCCAGCTCTTCGACGACAGGAAGCGCGAGGAGTCGGAGACTCCCCTCGCCTATCGCTGCTCGTTGCTGGCAAGGGCGGCGTATCCGAAAATGGACGAGCAAGGCATCGACGCACTGGTGATCCACAAGCTGCTCGGCTCGCACGGGAACTCCGAGTCGTCGTGAATGCTGTCGACGACTCAGACTTCAGCTCCCTTCAGTTGCCAGGTGCATACAGTGTGCTCCTCCGGCGCGACTCACCCGCACCGGTGTGCTGCTACCACCGGATTACTTCAGGTCATCGCCTCTGTTCCTGGCAAGCGTTGGAGGTCGGGAGATCGGCCGCGATGGGACGCGGATCGCAGCCAGAACAGGACATCACCATTGCGGGAGCAGGGCATGACGACCTGCTTCAACTGCGGATTGCAGGGCCACGTCGCTTCAGGCTGCCGGGCTCCACGACAGTGCTACTCCGGGCCTACATCGTCATCCGCCAGGTCACCCTCCTCGCCGCGGCACCTCACACACATGGCTCGTAGGTTCACCTCATTCATCCCGCCGCGACCGTTCGGATTGTGCGTCGGGTTGCGCGGGTTCAGATCGCATTCGTAAACCTCTCGACCCAGCAGCAACTTCGGCTGGGATATTGTTGGCCCCGTCAAATACGGCAGTACGAGGCTTGGAACTCGTGGGGGCGCAGACCCTGGTGTCCGCAGACAGAGAACCGTTTTTACAGGTTCTTAACGCCGGGTAAATGGCATCCGTTGTACCCCAGGGCACGGTTCTTGCCCATGCGTCGCCAGCACTTCGCGACGCGTGTGTCGTCGGTAGCATTGCAGCGAGACCTAGTCCGATGCCACGTTCCGAACCGGATGTTCAACGGGTTGACTCCCTGTGCTCGGACTCGACTGAGCTCTCCAAGTCACAGCGCAGAAAATTGCGGTCTCTCCTCCTGAAATTTTCGGACTTTTAGCAACGGAAAATTCGACCTTGGCCGCACAAAACTGCTAAGTCACCACATTGACACGGGGAATGCTACCCCTACAGGCTCAGTCCTGCAGAGAAGGACCACGTTCGGCTGGCCGTTGATGACATTCTGGCAGCCGACATTATTTCCCCATCCACTCGACCATGGGGTGCGCGCCCATAGTTCTCGTTAAAAAACACGACGGAAGCTTGCGCTTCTGCATCGATTTTCATAAGCTGAATAAAAGTCACTGTCGCCGATGCATACCCATTGCTAAGGATGGACGACTCACTTGACGCCTTAGCCGGCGCTCGGTATTTGTTCACACTTGACCTCCTGTCGGGATTCTGGCAATTGCCATTGGACGAGGCGTCTCAACTCAAAACGGCTTTCCGCACGCCGCAGGGTCTGTTTGAGTTCAATCAGCTCCCGATGAGCCTCCATTCTGCGCCAGCAACATTCCAGAGGTTAATGGAACTCGTTCTGGCCGGTTTGCTGTGGGACTCCTGTTTGAACTACCTGGATGACGTCATCGTCTTCAGCCGCACCTTCGACGAACACCTCAAATGGTTGCATGCTGTTTTTGAGAAAATGCGGACTGCAAAACTGAAATTTAAGCCACAAAAATGCCATCTTCTGCAAAAATCTGTGCGTTATCTTGGGCATATTGTTAGCGAATCTGGCATTGCAACGGATCCCGAAAACACTAAGTGCGTCAGGACATGGCCTACCCCCACGTCGGTGGGAGAGGTGCGAAGCTTCATTGGGTTCGCTTCATACTACCGCTGCTTTGTCGCGAAATTTGCCACCATCGCTAAACCGCTCCACGCCTTGACAGTGAAAGGTCAGAAGTTTAATTGGGGTGACGCTGAGGAGGCCTCGTTCCGGGCACTTCGAAAGGCTTTGGTTGACACGCCTCCTCTCCGCTATCCCGATTTTTCTGTGCCTTTTAACCTTGATACAGATGCGAGCAACACCGGTATCGGCGCCGTCCTGTCACAAGTCATTGATGGGGTTGAGCGCGTTATCACATACGGTAGTAGTCCTCTCACACGACTGAACAACGCTACTGTGTGACACGCCGCGAACTGCTGGCGATTGTCTTCTTTGTCCGCATGCACCGGCCGTATCTGTACGGGAGAACGTTCACGGTGCGTTCGGACCATGCGGCTTTGCAGTATGTCCTACGCGTTGATCAGCCATCCGGCCAGTTATCAAGGTGGCTAGAAATCCATCAGGATTTCTCGTTTCAGGTCATGTACAGGAAAGGCACCCAGAATTCCAACGCGGATGCCCTGTCTCGGTTGCCAACGGAGCTCGGGTCGGTGCAAGCGGCCCGTAATTGATTCGGCCCCGCCGCTGGCAGCCTCGGCTGATGTGAGGCCTCAAGAAGAGGCCGCCAGCCCAGTTCCAAGCGACGCAGTGTTGCACCTCGAGCTGGCCATTTGGGGTCGTCTTCAGATTGAAGACAATTCATTGATCAGGATGTGCCGCCGGGCCACTCAGTCAGACAAGGGGGTCGATCCGGAGTGTTTGGCGCCCGTCGTTCTGAGGGATGGCCTACTGATGTGCCAGGATGACGCCGCCGGCAGACACGTTCTCGTTGTTCCCACGACTCTCCGCGGGAGGATTGTGTGGGCCGTCCACGACCGGCTGATGCACCTGGGTGTGCATAAAACCTTAGATACCATTCGGAAGGACTTTTTTTGGCTGGGCATGGCGGCGGATGTCGCCGACCTGTTAAAGGGGTGCGTGCAAGGGGTGCGTGCAATGCGCACAATGAAATCGCCCGGCAAAGCCCTGTCGGCCACCGTTACAGTCAATAAAAGTTTTGCGGATCAATGAGCTTGTCGCTCTTGACATCCTGGGGCCCTTTCCCACCACCCCTCGTGGATATCAGTTTTTGTTGGTTGGGGCAGAATACTTCACACGTTGGCCCATGGCCTGGCCTCTCCCCAACCAATCTGCGACGGCCATCACGGAAGCATTCTTCAATGGATACGTAATGGATAAGGGGGCGCCTGAAAGGCTGCTTACAGATCAGGGGAGAAATTTTTCTTCTAAATTGCTCAAGGACGTGTGCTTCCTGCTTGGCACTCGAAAGGTATGCACGTCTCCATACCATCCACAGACAGATGGCATGGTGGAGCGGTTAAACCGGACACTTGCGACGATGCTTAGCCACCAGGTGAGCGAGTGCCAGCAGGATTGGGACTTGGACATTCCTGGCGTGCTGGCCGCTTGCCACATGGCCCCCCACGCTTCGACCGGCTACTCGCCATTTTACCTTATGTACGGCACGGAGCACGACCCCCCAGTTGACGTCCAACTCGGTGTGACTCCACCTAAACAACCTGCTAAATTGTCCGACTTGCTTCGCTTTAGCGTCGAGAGGCCGACCGAAGCACGAGAGGCTGCTAGAATTAATTCAGAGGCAACGAAAAATGCTAGCGAACGCCTGCAGGCCTCCCGCGTATCGGATCACAAGTGGCAACGTGGCTCCACTGCCCTCAGGTCCCTGTGGCGACGTCCCCCAAGTTGGCTAAGCTATGGCGAGGGCCCGTTGTCATTGTACGTGTGGTTCGGCCCCAATGCGTGCAGATTCGGTGGGGTCGCCGCTGCTGGCACGTGCATCCGTCGCAACTTAAGCCCTTCTTTGTTTCACACGCTGCCGATTCATCTTCACTTAGTCCGGGCCGCTTGTGTGAGGTGTCCGACGCGCCGGGTTGTGTGGCTACTGATGCGGAGCAACAGCAGGAGTTCTTGCCCCCCTCTCCAGGCGCCGCATAACTGACGCCTGCACCAGCGCCGCTGACGTCTGCTCCACCAAGCCCTGCCAAGAGGAGCTCCCCTGTCCCCCCGGACACTCTACCCAAACCGCCCTGTGCCACACCGCCGTCGCCGGCACCCCTGAGTCCCGCCGGCTTGGGTGAGGCCGCGTCCGTCGGCGGCCCGGCCATGAAGACTCGGTCCAGGACTCAGAGATTTTCTTGACCCCGCCCCCCCCCCCCCCCCCCCGACGCACACATACGCCCCACGCACTCCACAATGAGTACAACCCACTTGTTCGTTCGTTTTTTTCTGCGCTCTTTGGGGGGTACTTGAACAGTGACCTCGGGGGGGGGGGGGGGTGGGGATCACTTCTTCACACACCGTAAACTTACCTTGTCGTTTTTTTATCTATTGCATATAGTGTAAATTTGTACAGGTGGGCTGGGGTATTTATATTGGGTCGCTTACCTTCCCCGCCGTTGTTGTTATTTATGTTGTTATAGTTGAGGCTCGCGTACCTGGTTCATTGTTGTACCCTTCACGATTATTGCCAGCTGGGACGGCTGGGTGCTACGGAGGGGGGAGTGATGTTGCGCCATACCAAGGCGATGTAGGTCTTCTTACGGTCACCACCCTCACAGGCCGATAGGGGGCGGCCGAGAGAGTGAGCGAGAGGGGTGGTGGTTAACCTGGGGTAAAACCCCCCCCCGGGTACCCCGTGACAGGAGGGAGAGACCCCAGACCCCCAAGGGGTGGGGGCTGAAGGCTAGGGGCCAACGGTTCATTCCTGACCCTTCCAGACACTTCTGGAAGGTTCGGGGGAAGGTGTGGTTAGGGGCGGGGTAAGCCCCAACTGGTGTATAAAAGCCGGTCCTCTCAACGGGACCGGCAGTGTTCGTCCACTCAAGACCCGAAGACATCTGAAGACTAGACCAGCACCCTGGGGCCTCAACCGAAGCTCTTGTCAGAGCCGGGTTATAGCGGACCAGCGGTGGGACCCATACCCTGGCTAGATCGGGTCAGTCTAGCCTCCCCTAGCTCCCGTAGGGGAGGACCCGTCAGAGCGTAGCCCAGAGTCTATAGGGCACGCTAGAAGGGAGGCTGTACCTCCCTTAGGTTATCGGTGACGGGGACATATCCCGTAGTGTTACAGGGGCCATAGCCGTAAGTGTTACGGCTATTGGTATTGTTATCGTTTATTGTAATAAACGCGTTGCCTCCTAAAGAGAAGTCTCGCTCCACGTTTATACCCACAACATATACATCATAACTATTGTTGACATTTTCTCATCACAAACCGCCGGTAGCAAAATGAAGACTATTCTATGGAATTCAAAATGGTCCCGCCCGCCCCGCCTCTCTCGTCTCTACTTTCCTGAGCCAGTGGTAGACATTCCATAATTCTGACAGAAGAGATGTCCGTCAATAGACCAAGCACCACTGACTTCCCAGAAAAGTGTTAATTATTTAATCAAACCCGATCCCCGAATTGTCATCTCCATGCTTGAGCACTTGGCCCAACAAATTGTCGGGGCAAGTGCTGTCAGTGAGCACCTATGAAGGCCGGCACGGCACACAAGGGGGTGGGGGTAGCCAACAACATGCCCGGCCACCTTTGTTTCCAGAGTGGGGATGTTTTTACACATCGCACCAGGTACTCATGTGAGGCTGACTCGACCTAGGGGAGGCCCAGGACCAGCTCAGATAATCGTCACCGGTGTTGGCCGTGAGCAGGAATCGAACTCGTGTCGCCAGGTTCGTAGCGCAGTGTGCTAACCGCTACCCGACTGCTCCCCACCGCATGGAGATGACACACACACCCATACGCATTTATTTTCATAAAATGTTAAACTGTCTTTACCCCTTCACTTAGGTTCTTCCTCCATTATCTTCCCCTCCCCATATAAAAGTACAAAAATACCCCGCTTGCGGTCCCCACTTGGGTGGGGCAGTGAGACCAAAATCTCCCCCTTCTCTAAACCGAGGGGCACAGAGTTCGTGACCTCTGTCCGCGGAGTTTCTGTACCCCTCCTTCCGTCGCGGCTCATGCACTGTACCTGGCTCTTGAGCTTTGGGTAATGACCGAAAGGATGAGATCACGGGTACGAGGGGCCGAAATGAGGTTTCTCCGCAGAGTTTGCCAGGCTCGCTCTCCGTGATCGGGCGAGGAGCTCGGTAATCGGGGAGAGCCTCAGAGTCGAGCCGCTGCTGCTCCTCCGGATCGAGAGGAGCCAAGTTGAGGTGGTTCGGGCACCTGGTAAGGACTGTCCCCCCCTGGAACTCTACCGGGCACGTCCCACTGGGGTGAAGACCCCGGGGGCCGGCTCAGGACATGCTGGCGGGACTATGTCGCTCAGCCAGCCTGGAAACACCTGGAAATTTCCACGGGAAGAGCTAGAGTCCGTCGCCAACAAAAGGGAGGTCTGAACCACCTTACTCAACATTCTGCTGCCGCGACCCTCACCAGGACAAGCGGACTGAGAAACGAACGATTAAAAAAAAAAATCACAGTGAAACAACTACCAAAGAAACACCGGTCACCTGCCCGACCACTCAGACCTCACCTCTTTCATGTCGGACGAATGGTGCTGGGAATGCTGCATCTTTCCCGAACCGTCGGGCACCGTGTGGGGGTGCGGCGACGGCGTTTGATGCCCGGCTCCCCCCACGGAGCCGGAGCAGACCCCTAAGGCGCCCCCTCCTCCTCCGCCGCTGCCCGGGCCCCCCCCCGACGACGACGAGGTGGAGGCGGCCGCTGCGGCCGCTGCGGCCGCGGCGGCGGTGGCAACGGCGGCTGCGGCGGCCGCGCCACCCCAGGCGAGCTCGCCGCGCGAGATCAGCGTGCACATGTAGCCGTCGTGCCAAAAGACCTCGGCGCGCATCAGCTCACAGAACAGCAGCACCAGGTTGGAGAATTCCATCTTCTCGCTCTCGTTGCTTGGGTCGGCTGCGGAGGGAAGGCGACCATTTAAAAAAAAACGTACGGCTCTGGGAGGTGTTTTGGTGTTGTTTTTTTTTTACAGTGCTCTAAAGGGGTAGAGTGACAGTTACTCTAAAGATGAACACGGAACTGCGGTCATCAATATTTTTTTTGCTTTTGCAGACCGTTTAAATTTTTTTTAACACTGACCCAAGTCGGTTTAATACTGAACATTTTGGTTGTCACCAACCAATAGAATGAAACCCAGCCCCCTAAGGGCTTGACAACAGGAAAGGGCGAAAGTGGCGATTTTTTTTTAAATCTCAGTTGCCGAGCAAGTTGCAGGGTGGGGGGGGGTCCCGTTCACCTCTGTATCTCGGAATGCACTAGCGGCTCAGTGTTCATTTTATTTTGAAAGGCATAGCGACACTGTTGTTCAAGACATTGTACTCATCGAGTGTAGCAGCACGACTGCTACACTCGATGACAGCTGGCGCCAAACTGTGCCACACGCCCCCTCCTGCATGGCCTTGTGGGAGTCTCGGTACCGATAAAGTTATTTATTTTAGTTTTTCCTTCCCGGTTTCATTTTGATGATGTACAACGTACAACGTACATCATCGGAACGGGAAAAGGGTTAAGCCGTCACGGAGACACACACCACAACGTCAGCGAGCGTCACAACTCCGTCACGGGCGGAGGTGTGCCGCGAGCGGCAGACCAAGCGTGCGACTCACTTATGATGGGCGCCTGCGTGTCCAGGAAGCGCAGCAGCACGTTCTGGAAGACGGGGAGGCTGGCGCCGGCCAGTGAGCCCGACGAGATCGATTCCTTCTCGTCCAGCACCTCCGACTCACCGCAGCGCTGCTTTTGGCAGTAGAAGTGGGGTGGGGGTTGGGTGGGATGCGGGGGGGGATTTGAAAACCAGCCTCACAGAACATATACTGTGCTTACGAACGTCGGCAGCATGCTTAGGCTGCGCCGTGTCACTTACACACCCGGCCAAATAAATGACTCCACTGCTACGCACATCCGATTAGCACGGTTGTCTATGTACGGTGTGAAAGAAGTTCAACATACATACATACTACTTGCTCACGGTCTAGGAGCCATCGGTCGGAGCACTTCCCAAGTAACGCCAAAATGTCATCACCAAATTTTGCCAACTTCCAGTCACCGTGGAGCTCTGATGCTATTTTGTAATGTCCTCGGAGTTCTGGGCTAATTGAGGGGTGGGGTCCCCGGTTTATCCGTTAGCTCCACAAAGACAAAGACACAAACCTTTGAGCCCGCTTTACATTTTGAGTGCAGAACAATTCATATTATTTTACAACACACGCGGTGTGTAATATTAAGGTATAAGGTAACTTAAAACATTTCCAAATAAAAAATGACTTCCTTGGTCTGGACGTAATTTGGCGCGAAAATGTTTATACAGTACTAAACTGGCACGTGGCATTTCTGGGAAGCATGCAGACACAGCAAAGAAACAATTCGACTTTGCTGGGCATGCTATTCTAAATTTGACTTTCAGGAGTGTGATGTCCCCATTATAAAAAATAAACTGTTGGGGTCTCCCCAAAATACTGTTATATGTGGGATACTGTATGTTCAATCAACATTATTTCGAGAATACGGTGTAGATGGAGGCACGCTATGGGTGTACGTCTCGTGTTAGTCACAGCACCGTGTACGTACGTATGTGGAACTTTTTTTTGCACTGTACGGAGATAACCGTGCTAATCAGAGACGCGGGGGGAAGGACAACAAACTAAACACAAAAAGCAGTTCTAAAGAAATTAGTTTTAAATCTATATTTAAAAGTGCGTAGCTCCAGTGGCATCCAAATATCAGAAGGAAGAGCATTCCAGATGGCCACAGAAGCGCAATCTGAAAGTTCGCGATGCGGTGACCGTCTTTGTTCGACGGCTAGCCAAGAGGCGCTGCGCCTGCTGCGAGGATGACCGGAGTTTGCATCACGGTTTATGCTCCTTGACGAGATCAGCGAGGCGTTGTGGTTCATTTGAGGCAAGCACTTTGTGTGTGTGTGTGTAATGAGTGCATGTCTGGTGGGCCGCCACCCCTCAACTCACATCGGCCTCCAGCTCCGCCTGACGCTTTTCGAGAAGCCGCGCGACCACCAGGGCGCGGTGCTTCCCCGATCGCTTGCAGCTGACGGCCCACTCGCAGAGCAGCGTCACGATAGCGTCGTCAGGCATAGCCACCTGCCAGACACGGGCGTCGCACAATCTATAAACACGAGCGTAGAGGCAAACTCTTGCAGAGCAGCGACACGATCGCGGAACCTGGGGACAGCTGCCTTATGTGGAAGCATATAGCAGCCAAATAATCTAAACCCATGTTTCTGTATGTGGAGGGAAAAACCTGAGGACCCGAAGGGAAATCCACGTGACCACAGGGAGAATATGCAAACTCCAACTATACAGGCTTCAGGGTCGGGATCGAACCCACATCCCTCCTGCAGGCAGGTAACATCCCACCACCACGGCGTCCAGACACAGAAGGCATCGTGTCTGCATCAACCAGACATGATACCTTGTAATAGGTGTCTATTAGGTGTTGGAACATCTTCACACCGGTATTTTCTATCATTAAATAAATTGTTAAGTTATTAATATGCACCAGCACTGCGCATTAGTCATGGAAGAATCCATTTACCATAAAATAGTCGATCTCAATGTCTCACACATTCTTATCTTCAATAGACTTTATAGGATCTTATTGCAAGGTGTTGCACAACAATTATAAAATTGTAGATTAGAGGACAGTGGTTGAAATAAAAAGTGGGGTTGTTATTAAAAGTGGTGGTGTAGTTATGGTAACAGTTAGGAGAAGGGGTGGGAGTGGTTAAGGAGGGGTTGGGAAAGTGATAGGGGTTGGGGTAGTGATAGGGGTTGGGGTAGTGATAGGGGTTGGGGTACTGATAGGGGTTGGGGTAGTGATAGGGGTTGGGGTACTGATAGGGGTTGGGGTAGTGATAGGGGTTGGGAAAGTGATAGGGGTTGGGGTAGTGATAGGGATAATGATAGGGGTTGGGGTAGTGATAGGGGTTGGGGTAGTGATAGGGGTTGGGGTAGTGATAGGGGTTGGGGTAGTGATAGGGGTTGGGGTAGTGATAGGGGTTGGGGTAGTGATAGGGGTTGGGGTAGTGATAGGGGTTGGGGTAGTGATAGGGGTTGGGGTAGTGATAGGGGTTGGGGTAGTGATAGGGGTTGGGGTACTGATAGGGGTTGGGGTAGTGATAGGGGTTGGGAAAGTGATAGGGGTTGGGGTAGTGATAGGGATAATGATAGGGGTTGGGGTAGTGATAGGGGTTGGGGTAGTGATAGGGGTTGGGGTAGTGATAGGGGTTGGGGTAGTGATAGGGGTTGGGGTTGTGATGGGGACTGGGGTAGTGATAGGGGTTGGGGGTTGTGATAGGGGTTGGGGTAGTGATAGGGGTAAGGGTAGTGATAGGGGTTGGGGTAGTGATAGGGGTTGGGGTAGTGATAGGGGTTGGGGTAGTGATAGGGGTTGGGGTAGTGATAGGGGTTGGGGTAGTGATAGGGGTAGTGATAGGGGTAGGGGTAGTGATAGGGGTTGGGGTAGTGATAGGGGTTGGGGTAGTGATAGGGGTTGGGGTAGTGATAGGGGTTGGGGTAGTGATAGGGGTTGGGGTAGTGATAGGGGTTGGGGTAGTGATAGGGGTTGGGGTAGTGATAGGGGTTGGGGTAGTGATAGGGGTTGGGAAAGTGATAGGGGTTGGGGTAGTGATAGGGATAATGATAGGGGTTGGGGTAGTGATAGGGGTTGGGGTAGTGATAGGGGTTGGGGTAGTGATAGGGGTTGGGGTAGTGATAGGGGTTGGGGTAGTGATAGGGGTTGGGGTTGTGATGGGGACTGGGGTAGTGATAGGGGTTGGGGGTTGTGATAGGGGTTGGGGTAGTGATAGGGGTAAGGGTAGTGATAGGGGTTGGGGTAGTGATAGGGGTTGGGGTAGTGATAGGGGTTGGGGTAGTGATAGGGGTTGGGGTAGTGATAGGGGTTGGGGTAGTGATAGGGGTAGTGATAGGGGTAGGGGTAGTGATAGGGGTTGGGGTAGTGATAGGGGTTGGGGTAGTGATAGGGGCTGGGGTAGTGATAGGGGTTGGGGTAGTGATAGGGGTTGGGGTAGTGATAGGGGTTGGGGTAGTGATAGGGTTTGGGGTAGTGATAGGGGTTGGGGTAGTGATAGGGGTTAGGGTAGTGATTGGGGTTGGGGGTTGTGATAGGAGTTGGGGGTTGTGATAGGGGTTGGGGTAGTGATAGGGGTTGGGGTAGTGATAGGGGTTGGGGTAGTGATAGGGGTTGGGGTAGTGATAGGGGTAGTGATAGGGGTTGGGGTAGTGATAGGGGTAGTGATAGGGGTTGGGGTAGTGATAGGGGTTGGGGTTGTGATGGGGACTGGGGTAGTGATAGGGGTAGTGATAGGGGTTGGGGTAATGATAGGGGTTGGGGTAATGATAGGGGTTGGGGTAGTGATAGGGGTTGGGGTAGTGATAGAAGTTGGGGTAGTGATAGGGGTTGGGGTAGTGATAGGGGTTGGGGTTGTGATGGGGACTGGGGTAGTGATAGGGGTTGGGGTAGTGATAGGGGTTGGGGTAGTGATAGGGGTTGGGGTAGTGATAGGGGTTGGGGTAGTGATAGGGGTTGGGGTTGTGATAGGGGTTGGGGTAGTGATAGGGGTTGGGGTAGTGATAGGGGTAGGGGTAGTGATAGGGGTTGGGGTAGTGATAGGGGTTGGGGTAGTGATAGGGGTTGGGGTAGTGATAGGGGTTGGGGTAGTGATAGGGGTAGTGATAGGGGTAGTGATAGGGGTTGGGGTAGTGATAGGGGTTGGGGTAGTGATAGGGGTTGGGGTAGTGATAGGGGTTGGGGTAGTGATAGGGTTTGGGGTAGTGATAGGGGTTGGGGGTTGTGATAGGAGTTGGGGGTAGTGATAGGGGTTGGGGTAGGGCTGGCCGTAGCTGGGGGGTGGGGGTAGCAGTAGCAGGATGGGCTAGGGTTCATTTCCCAGACCTTGGACCTTACCTCCTGACCGTCCTTGCTCTGCGGGGAGCAGAATATCTTGTTGTAGAGCGAGTCAAGGCAGCTGCTGGAGTCGGAGCGGTCAAAGCAGTGCTTGTCAAGCTGCTCCAGGGTGTAGAGGACTTTGCTGATGGTGAATCCTGGCAAACGGCAGTGATGTGAAGACAGAGATGAGCACAGGGTCACACGCAGACCCCGTACAGTCATACGCATACACGCACTGGGGTTGCTGCGTTATAATTTTTCACGATACAATATCAATGATGAAACAATATATCATAGGTTTTACCTGTTTCTGCAAGGCATCAAGTCTGCATTAACCACACAGTGTGTGCACGTTTTGCCACGAGTATGCCTTGAACCCTTGCAAAAGGTATCAATTTGGTATTTAAACATCTTAACACCTGTTTTATTGCCAGAAAGGGTAAAACCTATTCTTATCTTTTCATCAATCCTGATAATGGCAAAGAGGACCCATAGATCTAAAATCAATTTCCATGATATCGTGATATCTGTTACTCTTAATTTTGTTGCTGGAATTCGACTTTGAATTGTATTATAGTGTTTTTGTGCTGCATTTCCAGTACGAATTAAGAACGGTTCTTCAACCGCAGTTCATTCAACTTGAAACGATTTCATTTTTTGCGTGCAAAACACCGTTACAAGAGGTTCGCGGTATATTCGCCCACATTGTTTCGAGCATACATTGTACATGGATACAGCCGACGGCGTAGTGTGGCGAGACAGCTGCCCGATGACCGACGAGGCCTTGGCGTGTGAGATGCTTGCCGAAGAGTGACGTGGCAGCAGTCGGCGAGAGGGCGGTGTGTAACAATTCACTCATCTGACCGTGCCCGTCCAGTGCTCGCCCGAGCTGCATTGGCTTCCGGTGGCGAAACTAATACAGCGAAACCTTGGACCGCGAGCAACTTGGTCTGCGAGTGTTTTGCAAGACGAGCAAATTTTGTAAATGAATATTAATTTGATAAACGAGCGAGGGTCTTGCAATACGAGTGGTGTACGTGTACGCTTTGTCTGCCGAGCGTCACGTGATCACAACCGAGCCGATGGTTCTTCTCTCTCTCTCTCGCTGCGGGATTGTGGGTAATCGTCTCCCATGCTCGGTCTCAGTCGGCGTGCCTCACTCGTATAGTCAACATCCGTGGGAACGTATACTTTGTGTCCAAGTGCAGTGACTGTTCTTTAGTAACTGTTCTGCAACAATGACCCCCATGAAATCCTCAAAAGGAGGCAAAAGCAAGTGTCATTGGATAGGTTCATTGTTAAAGTCGCACAAAAAGAAGATTCCAGTGAGCCAACAGATAGCAGCGATTCCGTTAGTGACAGTGAAAGTCGTCCTACACAATAATAACCGTCCTCCTCTCCTCTCTCTCTCTCTCGTCTCCCTCACACCAGCCACGATTAAATGTAATTAATAAATTTGATTCCTTTATATTAAATTTAAATAATAAAAATATAAAAAGGTATTTAGTATTAATCATTTTTACATGAATATTTTTGAGTTGTGGAACGAATCATCTGAGTTTCCATTATTTCTTATGGGGAAATCGCTTTGATATGCAAGTGCTTTGGATTAAAAACACGTTTCCGGAACGAATTATGCTCGCAATCCAAGGTTTTACTGTACGTTGTAAGGTCTCTCTCATTACGCACAAAGTGCTTGCCACAAATGAACGGCAATACCTCGCTCATCTGGTCGAGGAGCGTAAACACCATCGTCACGCAAACCTTGGTCCATCCTGGCAGCCGTGGCTTTTGGCTCGCCGTCGTACAAAGATGGTCACAGTGCCATCGCGCCCTTACAGATGCGCTTCTATTTAAAGCTTTCGTGACTGCAAGGATTCACCTTCTTTGGTTCTTTCGGTAAAGTCACCACGTAGAATGAGAATAAAACAATAAAATAACACGATAAAATTCTCACGACGTTTCGGCCACAACGCAGACGGCCGCTTGCGTTGTGGCCGAAACATCGTGAGGATTTTATAGTGTTATTTTATTGTTTTATTCTCATTCTACGTGACTTTACCGAAAGAACCAACGAAGATGCGCTTCTGCGTCCATCTGGAATGCTCTTCCTTCCGATATTAGGAAGCCACTGCAGCTATGCCACTTTTAAATAATCTAGATCGAAAACTCATTTCTTTAGAACTGCTTTCTGTGTTTAGTTTGTTGTCCTTCTCCCGCACCTCCAATTCGCACGGTTGGCTCTGTACTGTGGGGAAGAAGTTCAACATACATATGTACATTTGCCAACACATGCAATCAACCATGCGTGTGAGATATTTCACTATTTCAGGTGTAGTGCCACTTTCATGCAAATGTTACTTTTCTGCTCATGGCAAAAAAACTTTACAAAGAAAACTAAGAAGGACGGTACAAAGACGACACACCGCCAACGAGATTAAAAAAAAAAAAAGGTTCTTGGACAGAATTAGGACGTCATGTCGTGATAATTCATCAAACCGTGAGCGGGCGGGCGGGCGGGCAGGGGGGCGTAGAGGTGAAACGCAACACGGCCGCTCACCCGCGGTCGACTCCTGGCACTTGTCGAAGGACCAGCGTACCTCCACGGCACGACCTCGCTGACGGATCTGCTGCTCGACCTGCCTCAACCTCCCACGCACCTACATTCAGCAGCCGCCATCGGCGAGAACGCACGAGCACAATTGCACTCATATTCTTAGTTTTTTCGGTGAAGTCACGTTGAAGAGAAACAACAAAATATATATAAAACAATAAAAAAAATTCTCACGACGTTTCGACCATAACTCAAACGGTCATCATCAGGTGTGTAGGTTTGCATAAATTTAGTTTTAAAACGGCACATTTATTTATTTATAAAAAACGTTGGCGTCACGCGCAGCCATTGGCAGTTTGCCCAGGACTAGTCCATCTATTTTTTTTATTGTTTTATATATATTTTGTTATTTTGTTGTTTCTCTTCAACGTGACTTTACCGAAAAAACTAAGAATATGAATTACTGCAGTCACGAAAGCTTTAAATCAAAATACAATTGCACTCATTGTACAATACGTGTCCTTGATGTCATTTATATTGCAATGTTATTCTGCATTGTTTTAGTTGCACCGCTGACATCACTTCTGGAATGCACAAAACAACACCACACCCGTTACAGCACAGTTCTTGGCTGGGACTTGCGCTGGCACGTGACGTTTCTGCGGAGCGTGGAGATGCGGCTAAACAAACAGCGAGTCAGAATCAGAACCTTTATTTACACTGGTAGAATCCGATGAGCTATTAAGCTTTTTTCCCACAAATGTCTCGTCAGCATTACTGCGCTCACGAACGTCAGCTCTTCAAAATTTTTGAGCATGCGGAAGAGTGATTTTACGTTTCTGTCCCATTTGCGTAGAATTTTACACACTTTTGAGGACAAATTGTAGATGTCAAGGCACCATCGCACGGTGCATGGTGGTGGGGGGGGGGGGAGGGTGGGCAGCAGCACCTGCTGGTTGAAGGCGTTGTTTCCCCCGGGCATTGGCAGGCTGGAGGGCGCAAGTGGCAGCAGGTCGAGTGGTGAGCCAGGCGTATTGGTCTTGCTCTCGTTCTGCGAGTAATTCCACACGAGGGCGCTGGGGCAGCACAGAGTCACCGTCTGCAAGAGAGGAAAAGGGGGCGGCCGGCGGGGGGGGTTGTTATGGAGTGTCGATAAAGGGACGGGCGGATGTGTGCAATAGCTGACGAAGGCGGCCGGGTTTGCTAGTAAAGTCAGAATCGGAATATTTATGCTGGAGGAATCCGATGAGCTATGAGGCTCTTTTTCACGGATGTCCAGTAGGCGCGGGTGAGAACGTCACAACAAACAGTACAACAAAATTATAAGAGTGCAAAGTACAACAACGCCAAGCCAGCAAAGCTGACACCGCGATTGAACTGAGATATCGAGAGTAGTGGGCTGATAGGACTCGGCCAGGTCACCAATGAATGCACACAAAATCACAATTACATGTACAGTGAGGGAAAAAATTATTTGATCCCCTGCTGATTTTGTACGTTTGCCCACTGAGAAAGAAATGATCAGCCTATAATTTTAATGGTAGGTTGATTTGAACAGTGAGAGACAGAATAACAACAAAAAATCCAGAAAAATGCATGTCAAAAATGTTATAAATTGATTTGCATTTAATGAGGGAAATAAGTATTTGACTCCCTCTCAATCAGAAAGATTTCTGGCTCCCAGGTGTCTTTTATACAGGTAACGAGCTGAGATTAGGAGCACACTCTTAAAGCGAGTGCTCCTAATCTCAGCTTGTTACCAGTATAAAAGACACCTGTCCACAGAAGCAATCAATCAATCAGATTCCAAACTCTCCACCATGGCTAAGATCAAAGAGCTCTCCAAGGATGTCAGGGACAAGATTGTAGACCTACACAAGGCTGGAATGGGCTACAAGACCATTGCCAAGCAGCTTGGTGAGAAGGTGACAACAGTTGGTGTGATTATTCGCAAATGGAAGAAACACAAAAGAACTGTCAATCTCCCTCGGCCTGGGGCTCCATGCAAGATCTCACCTCGTGGAGTTGCAATGATCATGAGAATGGTGAGAAATTAGCCCAGAACTACACGGGAGGATCTTGTCAATGATCTCAAGGCAGCTGGGACCAGTCACCAAGAAAACAGTTGGTAACACACTATGCCGTGAAGGACTGAAATTCTGCAGCGCCCACAAGGTCCCCCTGCTCAAGAAAGCACATATACATGCCCGTCTGAAGTTTTCCAATGAACATCTGAATGATTCAGAGGACAACTGGGTGAAAGTGTTGTGGTCAGATGAAACCAAAATGGAGCTCTTTGGCATCAACTCAACTCGCCGTGTTTGGAGGAGGAGGAATGCTGCCTACGACCCCAAGAACACCATCCCCACCGTCAACCATGGAGGTGGAAACATTATGCTTTGGGGGTGTTTTTCTGCTAAGGGGGCAGGACAACTTCACCGTATCAAAGGGACGATGGATGGGGCCATGTACCGTCAAATCTTGGGTGAGAACCTCCTTCCCTCAGCCAGGGCATTGAAAATGGGTCGTGGATGCGTATTCCAGCATGATAATGACCCAAAACACGGCAAAGGCAACAAAGGAGTGGCTCAAGAAGAAGCACATTAAGGTCCTGGAGTGGCCTAGCCAGTCTCCAGACCTTAATCCCATAGAAAATCTGTGGAGGGAGCTGAAGGTTCGAGTTGCCAAACGTCAGCCTCGAAACCTTAATGACTTGGAGAAGATCTGCAAAGAGGAGTGGGACAAAATCCCTCCTGAGATGTGTGCAAACCTGGTGGCCAACTACAAGAAACGTCTGACCTCTGTGATTGCCAACAAGGGTTTTGCCACCAAGTACTAAGTCATGTTTTGCAGAGGGGTCAAATACTTATTTCCCTCATTAAAATGCAAATCAATTTATACATATTCTTAGCTCTTTCGGTAAAGTCACGTTGAAGGGAAACAATAAAATAATCAAATATATAAAATAATAAAAATTGTTACGACGTTTCGACCATAACACAAACGGTCGTCATCAGGTGATGAATTACTGCAGTCACGAAAGCTTTAAATCAAAACAATTTATACATTTTTGACATGCGTTTTTCTGGATTTTTTTGTTGTTATTCTGTCTCTCACTGTTCAAATAAATCTACCATTAAAATTCTAGACTGATCATTTCTTTGTCAGTGGGCAAACGTACAAAATCAGCAGGGGATCAAATACTTTTTTACCCTCACTGTATTTGCGTATTTGAGCTCTGTGAAATAAAATTTTGGTTTGATTGGGATAAAATTTTGGTTTGATTGGCAACGACTTTTTGCAGACAGTATAAAGACAGTCCCCTACCAAGAATAAAGTGGCTCACTGGAAGGAGTAATTATTTGGCATTAATTATTCTTTAACACAATTATACTGTTGTGCATATTGTCTGTAATGTATGTTTTTAAACAATGTATTTTGTCTGCAAGCATGTCCCTCCTGAAAGTCTCTAAAATACTCTAATGACACTGACACATGTGACTGCATGAAACACAGACCACAGAGCATCTATTGGCCTGCAGGGACCTCGTCGGGGCTAAAGGCCGGGCCACCACCGCCGCATCATTATCATCAATCGTGTGCCCGACTGCTGGATAAACAAATGACTGTGGTGGCAGCACACGAGAAAAAGGAGACGTCAAATACATCTTTGCTCTGGCATCTCGAGATGCACCTGCAGGGGAGGCACGGCATAAACAATCAATGATGTTGATGTTGACGATGATGACATGGAGGTGCGCTGCTATTATCGCACACCGCATTTCCGAGTAGAAATATCTTGGGCTTATGACACGCACACATTGCATAACTTGTAAAAAGTAAAAAAATATTTTTTTTATCGGTGGTTGGCGAGGCTTGCCAGCAAGATAGAGTTTCAAATCCCACGACGTTCGCTCAAATAACATTCACTAACGGTGGACAACGCTGCCCCGTAAGACTATCACAGAGGATGATTAATAGCATCCAGCTCAGAAATGCAACAAGAAATGTCGGTTGTGCAATAAACACGACACAATGGCAGCTGGATTTTTAAGAGTACTGTACGCCTTCCGCATTGCACGCCTAACGAGCGCTCGCTTGTACTGGCCATTACAAATGTGTGCCAGTATTCACGAACGGTTTACGGAATTTGGCTGTTATCCGGTATGGGTTTAATAGAAAACATCATTGCCTTTGGACGCACGGCTTGGCGTGTAGAAAATAAATGCTCCTTTCGAATGGAGTTTTCACACATTGTTCCGTCGATATCTTTCAATAAGCGAAAGCCTTCTGAAAATCACACCACCTCTGTGTGGCCACCCCCACTCCGAATCCCTCCTCTCTCCATGCCCCCCGTGAAAACAGACGCTGCTTAACGCAGCTCACATCTGCTCACTCCTTCCTTCTCTCCCCACTCCCTTACCCTTCCCTCTGATCCTTGACATCTTGGCCCTGTTATATCCCATGATTTATCTTATTTATTTCTCCCTTTTCCTTTTTTCCCATCCATTATATCCTTGACTGTAGTCCTCTGTCCGCGGTGTGCCACGGGTAAAAAAAAGTTGTATACTTCTGTAAAACCAGTGATTATTTAATACACACTCTCGGGTAATTAATTAGAGCACATTTTATGCCACATGCAGCTTTCTTTTGCAGAACACTACACGTGAAGAACAAGTTGTATTCTTTCCAGAACCCATACCTTGTGGATAATGAGACATTTAATAAAACATTTCAAGTCCCAGCCTGCACATCTACTAACCTTGACACCTTTAAACTATGTAGGCATATTATAACACACTGTTATGGAGTCCGACACCTTCTTACTCGTCGGCATAAATCGTTTTACAGTGTGCACGACATCTCGTCTATAACACGTTGGACTGCCAAGCCTTTTTTTTATTGCCCATTCCCTTATCCCTCACCCCTGCCCTTGTAGCCAAGGGCATGTCTCGGCGAACACCGCGACCACGTGCCGAGTCGAGGAAGGCGAAGAGAAGAGCGGGAGAGCGAGAGACGCGGCAGCAGCCCTAACACACGGCACCTGCAGCATGCAGCTGAGCCCGTAGATGAGCGAGCGGTGCTGGGGGCACGACTGGAAGTCGGCGAATGCCGGGTGCGTCGGGTTGGCGGAGCCGGTGGGCGGCTGCGGAGGAGGGGTGGATCCCGTGGTCGTGGTCACCGACGGGGTCCCCTGGGCGCTGCCGCCCGCCGGCGCCGCAGGAGCCACGCCGGCTGCGCCGCCGGCGCTGTTCCCGCCGCCGCCGCCCCCCCCGACGCCGGCGCCGGAGGGAAGGCCGAGGAGCGGCGAGTGGGAGCGAGGGCCCGTGCCGTGGCCGGTCATGGCCGTGGCGGCTGAAGGGTCGCCCAACAGCAGCGAGAGGCGGCGGGCGCAGAAGAACGCCAGGCGCCGCGCCAGGTAGGCCGACTGAACGAACTCATCCGAGTACTTAGACGGTAGTGGGCGAATTTGGGGGTGGGGTGAAGAGGATGGAGACGTGTTATTTCTTCAATTATGCTCGTTTACCCAGAACGCCTCGCTCCGTGTCATGACTATTTTCCAGATTCCGATCTAGACAAATGTACGTATGCATGTATACGCTGAAATTCAACGCACCGCAGGTGCGATTTCAATTTTTCGAGAAAAAAATGTAAGACCGTGACACTGGGGCACAATGGCTTACTCTCACAAATGACGTCACAGGCGTCTTTAACGTCCACTGTGAAACAGACGGAGAGGTTTCTATGCAGGATTGCAATGATATATTTTTTCATCCTATATATGACCATGTAGGGTTCACGGTTGTGATGTATGGCTCTCTGAAGCGTTTACTCAACCCTAACACACGGTACAAACCGAAAACTTATCAGACAGCTATGATACGGAAGGCTATACGTTTTCACGGCATAATTCTCGGCTTGTTAGCTTCCCAGTATCCACATTTTTACGTCTATAGTTTTTGCGCTCTACTGCAAGTCCTGTAGGAAAAAAAACATTCGGTAAATATTCGACAACTGCAGTTCATTCAACACAAAGTTGCAATTCACTATTTACAAGTTATTTATTTTTCATTCTTACTTATCCCCCCCCCCCCCTGCTACCACCAAAACAAAAATCCACGTCACACACGGGACACGGCGTAAGCTACCGAATAATTTCAAGGACACGCTCTGGAGAACGGAGCCAACGATAGGAGAGTTCCATGCCACACAGGAGACCAGATGCCACGGTGGCGAGACGTTAATTCCCTCGCCTGGTATACAGAAGGTCATTCATTCGATCCCGACCTTGACGACTAAAATATTTGAAGTTTCCACGTTCTGTCTACCCGTGGGTCGCGTCAATCTTTCTCCGGGCCCTCCAGTTTTAACGTCCGCATTTAGCATCAACGTGCGTTTAGAGCATTTGGCTGCTATGAATTTCCACAAGCCACTTCGCTGAGCTATCAATTTGTGGCCAGGTCGCTCGTGAAAAAAAGCTACGTAGCTCCGATGGGCCTTACCCGGTAAAAATAAAAAAAAGTCTTTATAGTTTAGTTGAGGATCTCTTTTTGCGGCAATGGCCTCGAGTGTGCACTTCAAGGTGGGGGGGGGGGGGTGGAAGAATGGGGGGGAGGGGTGGGTGGGGGCACACGACACCTGCAGAACGAGAGGCAGCAGCAGCTTGAGGAGCTCGTCGTCGGCCGGCTTGATCCGCTCCAGCACCTCCAGCACCCACGACAGGTACTCGTGCCGCTCCAGCATGCCCTCCTGTGGCGGACACACGGACGTCGCGCGCTCGCCGTGTACGAACGCGTCGCACGCTCAACTTCTCGCGCAGCGCACGTGGCCACGACCGTGCGACGTATGGGGGCGCAACAGAGGGTGAGCGCAGCGGTCACGGACGCTAGCTCCGTTACGACATGCAGGTTGGATGAAACAATAGCTACATTTCTGTTGCTTCCAAACGTTAACCCCACCTCCCGCGGTACGACAGCGACCCCGGACAACCCCTTTCCATCCCTAATCGTTTTTTCCCCACCTCTTTTTTAAAATCTAATTTGGATTCTGTTGTTCTTGAATGACAATAAAAAAATGTTAAAACAACTATATTTTTGCAATGAGTATATTAGCGGGGTTAAGGGTAACACCGTGTACGTTATATTGCACGCACAATGGTCATTACTATAATCATCATAATCACGTATTACTTGATCAACTGCACTAATCAGAGGTGCGGGGGAAGGACAACAAACTAAAAACACAAAACAGTTCTAAGGAAATTAGTTTGCACTCTAGATAATTGAAAAGTGGATCGCTCCAGTGGCTTCTGAATATCGGAAGGAAGAGCGTTCCAAATGGCCGCAGAAGTGCATCTGAAAGCGCCACGTGATGCAGTGACCCATGGTTGTTCGATGGCTCGCCCTAAACCGCTGCTGTGAGGATGACCGAGTTCGTGTGAAGAGAGCGATGCACGCTCTCTTCACGCGGGTTATTGCATAGCACACCTGGAACATATAGTGGGCCAGCTTCTCGTTGTACTCCCATTGCTTCATGGCCTGCTCGGCCTCAGGCGTCAAGGTGGAAGGGTTGGTGCCGCTCTGGCCGCCCTGGCTGGCCGTCGCCACGTAGTGCTCCGCGATCTTACTCAGCTGCTCGCGCAGGTACCGTATGAGGATCTGGGTCCACTCTGCGAGGCACAGCGCGCAAAAGTGGGACATCGTTAAAATCCCGATTTGAAGCTTTCATGACCGCAAGGATTCATCTTCTTTGGTTCTTTCGGTAAAGTCACGTAGAATGAGGATAAAATAATAAAATAAAACATTGTAGCTCTGTCGCTTCGACAGGTTTGTTCCTTTCACCTGAAGAAGGCCACTTGTGTTGTGGCCGAAACGTCGTGAGAATTTTGTTGTTTTATTTTATTATTTTATTCTCATTCTACGTGACTTTACCGAAAGAACCAAAGAAGATAGTTAAAATCTTTCCGTGATATAATTTTTCGCGATACGACCGAACAATTCAAGGGTAAAATTAAAAAATATACGTATACTTTTTGGGAAAAAAAATAACCCGGTAACGGTGGAGCTTTTGCTCACGCCACTGCTGGTTGAAGGGGTTCCACTAGAGGGCGCTCTCGCGGGCCCCTCTGTAGGGGATTTTGTTGGTCAGGTGTCTAAGAGGAGGTACCAGTGCCCACACTCTATCCCACTCCACATCGCTGTCCGTTTAAAAACATGTGTGAGACACAGTTAGTCATTCAACAAGAGCCCATTACAAAGAACACGCGGTAGGGGAGAGGCGGTACAGATATTGCCTGGACGACAAGCCCGAGGCCGGGTGCCCACAGGGTAAGGGGAGGGAAGGGCAATTGTGCTCACTGCCCCCGTACTCACATAGGGGGTAGCGGCCGGGAACGTGGTATTTTCAGGGGAGGGGGAAATAAAATAACATACATACGCCGAGTGAACCTGCCATTATTATGGAACGCCCAGAGCAGAGTGGTTTACACATTTATACTGCTGGTTGTACAAGAGGTGGCAGTACCCACACTTTTATCCCACTACATACAGCTGTCCGATCGCTTAACATGGTTCACGCCTATATACTGCTGGCTGTCCAAGAGGTGGGGGGGGGGGCATTTAAGAAACTTGCTCATTGCTTCAACTGCCATGGGGGAGGTTGAACCAGAAACTTCTGGATTGCAAGTCCAGTTTTCTTACCATACGATATCAAGAGCAACCCAATGGGCAAGTACAACCAACACATGCTCCAGCTGGTACTTGGCGTGTAGACGTATTACCAACAGCACCAGTGCTTGCCCTAACGTAAGGTTAAAGTATTCCACGTAATATGGGGCTTTATATGCACTGTACGCACTTCCCCCTAATCCTCACGGCAAGCAAGGCTAACGTGAGTGAGCATGCCAGCGCTTAAGCGTCTCAGCCAATGGATATTCACCGAAGCAACTTTCTATATATTGTACACCATTTTCTAATTATTCTCCGATACTAATGCCAAACGTACTATCTGTGTCATGTCACGGTTAGCTATGTACGGTGCGAGAGAAGTTCAGCATACATACTAAACGAAACAATTTTTATTTTACATGGGAATGTCTACCGAGCTTTGTAGCTCTTTTTCAGAAGCGACCTGGCTTTCACAAATGACAGCTCAAGCGGTGGCTAATCACGTGAAAATTTCTAGCAACCAAATATTCTAAACGCTTGTTTCTAAATGTGAAGGGTAAAACCGGGGGATCTGGAGAAAAATCCACACGACCAGGGGCAGAACATGAAAACTCCAAATATAGGAGGTGTCAGGGTCAGGATGGAACCCACGCCTTCCTCTATACCAGGTGAGGGAGTTAACATCTTGCCATATCTACTTGGGTCTCTCTGCAGAGTTAATACGCCCTTCTTGTTAGAGAATGACCTGCTGAAGTGAATATCACAGAGCTACCTCTGATATTACTTACAGTGGCTTCAATTGCATAGCGTAGAGGGCAGTATTGTCTTTATACCATCTGTCTTTTATTGTTCTTTGTTGGGTTTTTAAAATGTGTGTAGTTTCTGCAATTAGCCTAAAAGTAACATTCGCATGGAAGTGGCAATACATATGAAATAGTTAATTATCTCACATGCATGGCTGATTTCATGTGTCGTGGGAAAATGTACAGCATGTTGAACTTATTCTTAGCCCTTCGGTAAAGTCACGTTGAAGGGAAACAATAAAATAATAAAATATATAAAACATTTTTTATTTAAACAATAAAATATATATAAAACAATTTTATTGTTTTATATATATTATTATTTTACAATTTTTGTTGTATATATATTTTATTATTTTATTGTTTCCCTTCAACGTGACTTCACCGAAAGAGCTAAGAATATGAATTACTGCAGTCACGAAAGCTTTAAATCAAAATTTCATGTTGAACTTCTTGTTCACCGTACACAGGCAACCGTGCGAATCGGAGGTGCGGGAAATTGACGCTAGCTGTGGGCGGGAATCGAACGCGAGTGAACCGGGTTACTAGGCAACGGTGTCCCGAACATTTCGTCGGAAGCTTCCAATCGAGTTCCTTGAGAAGCTCGCGGCAATTGCGGCGAAGCATCGGGACGCCCGTGCCAAATAACACGCATTAAAAGTTCAGTTCCTGAAGACGCTCTCGGCAAGTCTAGGCAAAGTATCAGACAGCACGCCGAACAACATGTACGTACGTATGCATGTTGACCGTACATAGTCAACCGTGCTAATCGGAGATGCGGGGGGAAAGACAGCAAACTGAACACAACAAAAATCGGTATGCAATCTCGATTTCAAAGTGCGTAAGCTCCAGTGGCTTCCTAATTATGCTGACGGTGGAACCTTTAAATGCAGTAGCGTACAAAGAGCAGGCCCAGTATGGAGGCAGTAGTCTGCAGCAGAGTAGATTTAATATAATTTTAGTACAGTAGAACTCCCTTCTCTATCCGTGAAGTGGCTGCGGTATAACCTGGACACACATTGGAGAACCACGAAGCGAGATGCCGGTCACGCAAAATTAACCCCCCCCCCCCCCCCCCAACCAAATGCTTGCACAGGCTCGCCGCAGGGGGGGGGGGCTGGCCTGACACATGGGCCTTCGCTACACGCAAGCGAACGAGCAAGTGGCGGGCCCGCACGAGTCTGCCGCCAGCAGCGAGCGCGCTTACCCAGGCACGGGTCGATGACCTGGCGCTTCTTTATCTTGGCCTCCGACACGGCGGCGTAGTAGGCGCACGTCATCTTGATGAGCCACGCGGCACGCATGGGAGGCACCAGGTACTTGGCCAAGTATCCAAACACCTCCTCCTTCTTACTGAGAATGGGCACCTGTAGAGAGAGCATTGAGAGGATGTTGTCAAAGGGTTTAGAAGGGTGGGAGCAAATCCCTTCTTCTTATTCGAAAAGTCAAAAGTCCCACTATAGCACCGGGGGATCAGCTGCTCGGATTTTTTCTCGATGTGCTTCTTACTCACATCCACTCTCCTCGTCTCTAATCATATGGCATCCGTCACTCTCACCCTTGGTCTCCGCTTGCTCCTTCTGTACGTTCAACTTCTTTCGCACCGTACTTAGCCGACCGTGCTCATTGGAGGTGCAGAGATGCCCTGCATCCCAGTTCCATCTCCATACCCATTTGTGTTGAAAATATTTGTCTAGATTCTTTTGTTATGGATTTGCGAGCAAAATTTGACACGAATGCAATTAAAGAGATTTCCGGTAAACATATATTAAATATGCTCACGAGTGTGTACTACGGGAGTTGTACTGAAAATGGAATTGTTTGATGTCATAGAATTAAGCTACCTGATAGCAGCAAAATGAAGCGCAAGATCAAGATAAACAACGTTATTAAAAATCATCAGAGCTTAACGGTGATGGGAAATTAGCACAGCTTTGTGAAAATGTGTTGATTATGTTACCACTAATAAAAAAAACAAGATTTTGGGTATCATGCATTTAGTTTTAGAAATGCATATTGGAAATACATCTGAATGTGTTCAGCAGTCAAGAAAAATGGGTGAAACTGATCATTTGATCATCGAATCACGATGAGTGATGGACCCTACCTGTACAAGACAAAACTATTGAGTCATTGTTTGGAAATTTCGCCTCCTTTGTCATACACTCTTGAAAGATGTTATTATTAAAAAGGTTTAAAAAAATATCCTCATTTGTCTCGCACCATTTTTTTTAATCAACATATTTCATGATAAACCACAGCACCAAGGAGAAGAACCCAATTTAGTAATTCATTGTCATCGTCAGTCATGGTCAATCGACTGCGGGATGAAGGCCTCCCCTCCAAGCCGCCACCATCTCCAATGACGTGTCAATCCACCCAGCATCGGCACAAAAGATACTTTCAGCGTTCCATCTTCATGGTGGATGTCCCCTCTACAATGTTCCATTCCTTGGCTGCCACTAAAATCATTATTCTTAACCATAGCCCATTATCCCTTCAAGCGATCTGTCCTACCCAAACCCACTTACTTTCCCGAACAGTTTGCACTACGTCTTGATCTGCGTATGTTCTCCAACCATTGCGTTCCTCGAGTCTGTCCCTTAATGTAATTCCAAGCATGCGTGACTACATCCAAAAAAATACGTCTATAAACACCAATAATAAACAGAGCGGCTAAGACAAATGGCAAAAAAATATTCCAGGCACAGTGTCCTAAAATAAACTGCATTAACGCATTCCAAGTGCCGCCTCTTCGGACATAACTTATTAAAATTGCTTTCAATATGAATAATAAAAAAAAACCACTGGTCATACACCTAATATCCAGTCACATAACGATGATTAACGTCGCCGATTAAAGTTACAAAGAAACCGGAGGTGCGAGTTTGGTTGGCTTGCTGGCTGGCAGTACCGACTACTCATCCAAGTTACAAGTATGATTTTTAGGAGTGCCCCACTCATTGGAAACATGAAGCAAATCCAAGTCAGGTCAATTGGGGTGAGAACAGTGCAGCAACCATCGTCACGAATCAATAATTTACAATGCGCAGCGTCTCAAAATGAGATGAAATCCATTTGTTGGGATGACTTCAGACACCCTGTACACAACGGGCTGCCTGCTCTATCAAAATTCATTTTGGCATCTTGGGTTGTATTAATCCCTATTTTTAGTACCAAGCAAAGGAATTCCAGTCAATCTTTCTGATGCCAAGGACGAGTTTCAGATAAACCAAAGAAATTGCAATATCGGATTGTAAGAAATTTTAGGGCCCAAGTTCAGATTTTATTCAATATTTTAATATTTAATTGCATTAAATATGTACAACGTTCATTGTTTATTCACCATATGCCACCATTTTAAGAATTATGAATCGTTGCATTCAAATGTTTTAACATCAGATTTCACAAGTAAAATAATATTGAACGTGAACATTTGTATACTTCTTAGTACTTTAATAACAGGTGACAACACGCCTCATTAAAATGATGTCACTTTTGGCAAGAACAAAAAAAAGCAGAGAAAGTGATGTACTATGAGTGACACCCACCCACTTCCTATGAGTTGGGATGAATACACTCCTGGACTGCTCAGGACCAACACGAAGGACTTGTCAAGAATAATATTGTCCCCGATGCCACTGTGAGCCGGGCACGGCATGGGCTACCCACCTTTTTGGTGAGCCCTGTGAGAGGCTTGTTGCTGGCCAGGTCTGTGAACCAGTTATGAATGGCGGACTGCGAGCGGGCCGTCACCAGCCAGTAGTTGTCCTTTGTGTTCACTTGCGGTTTCTTCTTTCCCGTGTCCTGAAACGTGTTCAGCTTGAACTTCTCCGCGAGTATGTCGCTGAAGTATGCGCCAATCTGCACCACGGGCGGCAAGACCGGCAACAAAATAAGCAAAAAAACAACACTCGTTTTTACAAATGGTTACAATGATTATATCAAGTGGCTGCAATTGCAAGACTGAGTAATTATGCAAAATATGGATTTTTGTAGGCCCTAGTAGCACCTACAGTCACAACTGATAAGCATAGTCTGAGAATGAAGATATCATATAATCACCAAGAAAGTGTCAGATCTCAGAAGCTAAGCAAACTTGAGCCTGGGTCGCACTTGCACAGGTAGCCACCGTGACCCACGCGGAATGAGGCACTCATCCAGCAGCGGATTGACGGAAGGACTGTGTATATAGACATACGCCTTGGGTGATCACAAGGCCATGCAGAGAAAGCCTTGCCTCACATAACCCTGTACCTACGAGAGGGTCGAGCTAAGCCTTCCTCAAACTCGTTTAATCACCACTTGGTCATGCATAGGCTGGTGTTCATCAATTATTATTGCCTTCAAATGTTCTACTCTTTTGTTGTATGATATATTCGGCTAGCCCTTGTGGCAGGTCCTTGAACCCAGCTATTGGCGTGCTCTCGTTGTCTGGGGGTAGGTAGATCACCGCGTGTGCTCCTGCCGTGCGTGCAGTCCCACGAGATCCTCCGGTTTTTCCCTCTCCACATTTAGAAACGTGCATTGAGATTGTTTGGATTACTTCGCTGCGAGACATTTACACATGCCTAAAGCCACTTTGTTGAGCTATCATTTGTGGCCAGGTCGCTTCTGAAAAATAAGTTAATACCTCAGTGGGCTCTGCCGGGTAAGATAAAAATTGTTTAGTTTTATTTGTATACTTTTAAGTGATTTGTTCACCTTTCCGATATTTTACACTCCTATCGCGTTTTTGTATTGTTTGTGGCTGTAACGTTCTGACCCACATCTGTGAAAAAGAGCTTTGTAGCTCATCGGATTCCTCCTCCAGTCGAAACAAATATTCTAAATCCGATTCCGATCTGGGGCAGGCCAGGTTCGCAGTCTTGAGAACTCGCCCGTGGATCTGCACTTGCGGCCCCGAGTCCCGAGGATCACGGGGCAGCAGGTAAGTGGCCGTGAGCCCTGGGCACTCCGGCTCCAGGGCCCACTACTTTCTACCGGCACATCCGAGCCAAGCCATATCGGGGGTCCTCATGGCGTGGCTGGTTTCCCACTAGCTATATGCCATGCCGAGCCGTGGCCAAACCTTCACCCGTTGGCTTTACAAGACAATTGAATGTGGCTTTGGGGGCCACGCAGGGCCAGAGGTGCGGCTAATGAAGCATTTCATTGCATGTGTCGTCAGTCATTTGAACACTTAGAACACGCCACTTTGTGCCTCTACGTGCATATCAACGTATTCACAGTGACACAGCAGAATGTCACACCGGCCATGGTCAATCCGCTGCTGGATGAGAGCCACCTTATCTCGCAATCGTGTGGTGTATTAATCCACACAGAACCTGCGCATGAGCTGAAGTCATCATCGCTCCATTATCTTCCCCTGTAAACGTCCTCTCAGACACGTTTCCATTTCTTGGCTGCCGCTCCCTCATCATTCTTGACCATCAGCCACCATCCCTTCTAAGCTTCGTGTCTTTCCCAATCCCACTTACTTTTATTAACAGTTACCAGATTAAACAAAGTAAATGCGAGTAAGATAAATGCCTTTAACCTGCGTACGTTCTCCGATTCTTGCGTTCATTTTCCTGTCTCAATGCAACTCCAAAAATTAATCTCTCCATGCCTCTTTGTGCACTTTCAAGTTTTAGGAATATACCGATCAGTCGCGGCTGTGGGTGCATTTTTATTGACCAGGGATCTTGAGTGCACCATCACATTTTCAAAAACTGGAACGCTGATTGCAACAGCACAACAAAAGCCGTAAAACACACACTTAAGGTATTGAATAAAATGCACCACGTTGCTTATGCGCACTGGCACTATTAGCTAAGTAATATATAACTGCCAAAGAGATGCAGCGCAGAACCAACAGCCAGAAATCTATTTGCAACCAAGTGCAAGTACATGCAAGTCAAGTACAGCACTGTAAAGGGGACTTTGCATTTAAATACACACCTTAATGCTATAGCAGAGGTGAAGACAATAACACGGACAAGATGCTTAATACCACAATATTTACAGGAAATGAGGCTGATTAGGCACTCCAAATTACTGGTCAGGTGCACTGATAGCAGTTCAATTGTCTGCTTACGGAACTGCAACTACTGCTTGTGGCATTCTGTTACATAATATAATTTAATAAATACCGTGGTAGACTCAACCAGTTGGCGATGCGGAAAGAATTATCAATCAACTGCTTACGGGGCTTCCGAAGCCCCCTACTATCTCTCACTATCCCGCGATGCGACAATCCACCATGGACCTGAACACCAACCGATTTCACCGCTCCATCTGACGCGTTCCTTGCCTTGGCTGCCACACTCCATCGTTATTCTTGGCCTACAATCGCCGTCCCTTCTCGTCATCATGCGTCCTGCCCAAGCCCGCTTACTTTTCTCATCAATTGGAATCGTGTCATTAGCAAGCGTATCTTTATTTTATAATCCGTGCCGTTTCTCTCGCTGTCTCTCAACGCAAATGCAAGCATCTGTCTCTCCAGGCCACTTTGGACACTTTTCAGTTTTAGTTCCAATTTATATGGTTAATGTTCATGTTCTTTTACTGTACATGATAGCTGGTAGCATCATGTTATTAGCATGCTTTTTTTAGTTATCCATTTGTTTGTAACAAAATACTTTCTCAGCCTAGCGCATGTTGGAAAGCGTTACAGAATCCATGCATATGCATTACTTTATAACTTGTTTTTGTCAATGATGGTGTTTATGAACTTTGTCAGGCACATTGGTACGTTACTGTCCATTTTTAAGTAATGCTCACTGTAACTGATGCGCATTAAGCCTTGCAGACAGGACAAGTACCGGGGCATCGTAAGGTACAGATGAAAGGTTTGTTGGCGTTACCTTGGCTGGTACAATCTGGTTGAGGAAACTCCTTCCGCTGCCATGCTCATCGCCGGAGAAGGCCAGCTGATTGCTGAAGCCCTGCTTCACATTCACGGCATTCAGCTCGTCCTGGAGGTACAAAAAGGGGAAAACCAACGAGCAGACACTCATAAGTTAACGCAACGCTCACTAAACTATATTCATCACCTTTATCGTCCGTCTATGGTCAGAAAAGGCACAACTTTATTTCACAAAGTCCTTCGACCACATGAACCCTACCCACTTCAAAACGGCCCACAACCGAAACCAATCCGTCACTGCGGCAAGCATCTTAACAGCGCTAATTGCGCACGAGATGGGAATATTTTTTTGACCTGACAACGCCGTTTCTAATTTTACCACACACGGGTCACTGTAAGGGCTCTCTCGCAGTGGCATAAAGTGACTGAGGTGCGTGTTACTGCATGGCCTGCCAAAGGATTGTGAGAATCATATTCAGCCCTGAGCAAGAAAAAGGTTCCCCAACCCTCACCTCCCACCACTGCCCTTTGGTCATAACAATCACACCCGGCAACAACTAGCCACATTTTGCTTCACTCTAACCGTTACATTCACAGAAACCTCCGGCACATTATCGACACTAAATGCAATGTTGGTGAACTCGCTGCCTTTTCTCTCATGTTACCAATTTGCTTGGTTTCAACAAGAATGAAACAGCAGAAGAGTGCACAGCAGCAGCAGCAGCAACACATGCATTTTTTTTAATAGGATACTTTAAATCTCCCTTGGTGTCTGGGGCTTTAAGCCACCATTAACGTACTTTCAGGCACATGGAAAGCATTACATCACTGCCTTGTTCATATTAATACTGCATGATTTGTGCTCCTGCAGTGCTCATTAACCAAGGTCTGTTGAGCACAAAGGGGATAGGTCGGTGGTGTGCATTCTTCATTCTGTATGAAGAGCCCAGGACCTCTGCAATGTGAATTCATGCGTTGTGTACAAGTTCGTGTTTGGGCTAGTCCAAAACAACGGGAGCACAGCGAAGCGGTACAATATGAATTGTATAAATATTTACTGCAGTTTGATTTGGACAAATCCGAAGTTTACGTTCATAGCCAGTTCCTTGTTTGAATAAACTGTCCAAGCTGGGCTAAGATTAATGATGATGTTTGACTTCAGCTTCAAACTTCATTTAAATAAATGTCAGAAATTCGTGCAAATTTGGACTTGAGGTAATCCGCACTGTTACGATTCCAATATTTGCATTCAACTTACAGGAACTAAAACTTCCTAAAGACAATGGCTACTGTTTGAGCATTCAGTTTCACCACTTAATGAGAGTTGGGTAGAGGGTCACGGGCTAAGCTAAACTTAATTTTCAATGCGAGCCTCAGCTGGGCTGTCCAATAATTATTTAAGCAATTGATGACTACCCCAAATTATCGGTTCG
The DNA here is from genome assembly GCF_048934315.1 of Petromyzon marinus. NCBI lineage: Eukaryota > Metazoa > Chordata > Hyperoartia > Petromyzontiformes > Petromyzontidae > Petromyzon > Petromyzon marinus. The sequence continues at coordinate 9,287,667 of NC_133721.1, read as the reverse complement.
ACTATTCGGCTAAATCAGATAACACAGTCGGGTAGCTAGGGAAAAAAGACTCGCTTATGTTTCCACGTGTACCGCTGTACGGTAGGTAATGGGCGGTGCTTGGTGACATCATCAGTGTCATCAGCTGTGCCACACTGGGCGTGGCTTATAGAGGCTTTCCCACCTTCAGAGGGGGGGGGGGATGCTGTAGTGAGTGGCCGCAATTTTTAAAGGGGGACCGAGTAAGAGACCGCCATATATGTAGTCGATTGCAATTATTAGTTGATTAGTCGTTTTAATAGACTCGTGGTCGATTTAATTGACTAATCGTCGCACCTGTAAATTAGACTAATTCTAGTGTAGAATAGTGGGAAGAAGCAAAAAGCACCTCACTTGTAAAATAAACATATAAGGGCTCCTCCTTTGGTCGGCATGATGCACGTATGTGCGCACACACACAATGAGACACTCAAAGGACATTGCACATAGGAAAAAGACTGATTGCCTTAAGGTGCCAGGAAGGCAAACAAAGATCCCCCATATAGCCTGTAGGGCAGGTGCTGTTAGCGTGCACCAATTAAGGCACAACACGGCACACGAGGGAGTGGGTGGCCAACACCATGCTCAGCTGCCTTTGTCTCCCCAGTGGCGATGTTTACACACCGCACCAGGTACTCATTTGAGGCTGAGTTGACCTAGGGAAGGACCAGTACCGGTTCATTATCTTCCCCTGTGAACGTCCTCTCAGGCACGTTTCCATTTCTTGGCTGCCGCTCCCTCATCATTCTTGACCATCAGCCACCATCCCTTCTAAGCTTCGTGTCTTTCCCAATCCCACTTACTTTTATTAACAGTTACCACATTAAACAAAGTAAATGCGAGTAACATAAATGCCTTTAACCTGCGTACGTTCTCCGATTCTTGCGTTCCTTTTCCTGTCTCAATGCAACTCCAAAAATTAATCTCTCCATGCCTCTTTGTGCACTTTCAAGTTTTAGGATTATACCGATCAGTCGCGGCTGTGGGTGCATCGAACTCGGTTCGCCGGAAGGCACACAACACACGCACGCACCGCTCGTCAGACGACAAAACACAATATGTGCTCACCCTTTGGTTTTCCTCTTTCATGCCATTTCCAAAGCAGCGCCTTGGAAGTGGCACCACTCACAATAGCAGAACCACGCTTGCCCCCCCCCCCAGGGTCTGTTTTCTTTTTAATAAAAAGCTTTGCACAATGCCCATGGTACTTTATAAACTACGGTGTACAATCAAGTCCACGCACTTTGCGATATTGTACGTGCAACGCTGCCTTACATTTGTATTGTGCATGTCCACTGTGTTGCGGACATACGGTAAAATTGTACATTTATAGTTCATGCAATACTTGCTCGCTGCAAATCTTGCTTATGCACGCTTGTAAAAGGAAAAGGGTGTAGCCCTACAATTCACGTTATCCTACTTGGCCTACTCTTCTACGGTGGTCAGAACCTCTTGGAAGATGTAGGAGAACACACACTTTAAAGCAGCACTACGGACGACTTGCCATCGACTAAAATTCATGACTGCACTCACAGCCCCGACTGTCAAGCCGCAAATGAATGAGGGCCTCCTGCTCCCCCCTCTCTGCCCACACAGTGTGGGTCTTGAAGGTTTATTTGACCATACTTCACCACGGTACGAGGGATTTTTGTTTCCTGCACTCCCTCCGCTAGCCCACAACAGAGCCGGACCCACGCAGGAGCCTAACCCCCGTTTACGCACGGCGGTCGCCTATCCAAACACCGTCCAGGCTCAAGCCTGCCGTACACAAGCTGACTGCACCACAACACAATAGGCAAGTACTGTAAACACATTGGTGGAGGAGCTCGCAGCCGAAGTGCTTTGGCGGGCAATGGAGTTTGAACCGCGGCCAGGGCTAAGGTCAGTGTCCGAGCGATATCTGAATCCGATGATGATGATGGTTGATCAATCTGCGCCAACCAGCGCGGTGAAGTATGGTCAAACGCCCCCCCCCCCTTCCATGACCAAGACGGTGTGGTTTCAGCCAGCAGTTGATCGATAAAGGGCCGGGAGTGAAGGAGCAGATTGGGGCATATTAATACTTGGGAAGAGAAAAACAACTGTTATAGCATACTTGTCAACAGAATTATCAGTGCCTACCTTATTAGACCAATTCCGACCTTATTGGTCACCCCATGCCCTTATAAATATCAACGTTCATCCTACAAAGTCCCATCAAAAGAGAGAAAAAGAAAAAAATTGATGTTTTAGTCAATTTCCCTGTACAAGAATACGGGTAAAACCGTATGGGTTGATGGGTATGTTGTAGCATTATCTTAATCCCATCGAACCCACCGCCAGGAAACAAAACGAGAGCAAAAAAAATAATAACGGACCATCTGTTCCCACCACAACGTGTTCTTGACTCATACAACAGCAAAAGATCAAAGTTAAGCCTACACGGGGTTGCTTCGTGGGAGAGCCGAGCAAGGCTTGTAGGCGAGACACCTTATCGAGGCCGGGAAATAAAATAAAACCCGACCGTGTGGGTTTGTTTTGGATGGATGGCACCACGCCCGAGCCGAGCCGGCTCAAGCCCGGCTTAAATGACACAAAACACACGGGCCACAAAGAGCCGGGTAGAAGGAAGGAGATGCATTTAGCGAAGGGGCTGACTGCGCTCAGCAAACCCCCATTGACTGTCAATTGACTAAGCCCCAGCAACAACCTACGTGGTGCCATTCTTGCTCTCTCTCGCTCGCCAGACAGCCAAGCAGCCAGCCATCCACCCAGCCAGAAACTCAGTCAGCCACCCAGCCAGCCAGCAACCCAGCCAGCCATACAGTTAGCCACCCAGCCAGCCAGCAACCCAGCCAGCAACCCAGCCAGCCACCCAGGCAGCCAGCCATCCACCCAGCCAGCCACCCAGACAGCCACCCACCCATCCAGCCACCTAGCCAGCCACCTAGCCAGCCACCCAGACAACCACCCAGACACCCACCCACCCATCCAGCCACCCAGCCACCTAGCCAGCCACCCACCTCGCCAGCCCTCCACCTAGCCAGCCACCCAGCCACCTAGCCAGCCACCTAGCCAGCCACCCATCCACCCACCCACCTAGCCAGCCACCCACCTCGCCATCCACCCAGCCAGCCAGCCACCCAGCCAGCCACCCAGCCACCCACCTTTCTAGCCACCCAGCCACCCACCCAGACAGCCACCCAGCCAGCCAGCCACCCACCTCGCCAGCCACCCAGCCAGCCACCCATCCAGCCACCTATCCAGCCACCTAGCCAGCCACCCACCTCGCCAGCCACCCACCTAGCCAGCCACCCAGCCACCTAGCCAGCCACCCAGCCACCTAGCCAGCCACCTAGCCAGCCACCCATCCACCCAGCCACCCAGCCAGCCACCCACCTCGCCATCCACCCACCTCGCCATCCACCCAGCGAGCCACCCACCTAGCCAGCCACCCACCCAGCCACCCACCCAGACAGCCACCTAGCCAGCCACCCATCCCCCCACCCATCCAGCCACCCACCCATCCAGCCACCCAGCCAGCCACCCAGCCAGCCACCTAGCCAGCCACGCACCTCGCCAGCCACCCACCTAGCCAGCCACCCAGCCAGCCACCCAGCCACCTAGCCAGCCACCTAGCCAGCCACCCATCCACCCACCCACCTAGCCAGCCACCCACCTAGCCAGCCTCCCACCTCGCCATCCACCCAGCCAGCCAGCCACCCAGCGAGCCACCCAGCCACCTAGCCAGCCACCCACCTAGTCAGCCACCCAGCCAGCCATCCACCCAGCCACCCACCTAGCCAGCCATCCATCCAGCTACCCAGCCACCTAGCCAGCCACCCACCTCGCCATCCACCCAGCCAGTCAGCCACCCAGCCAGCCACCCAGCGAGCCACCCACCCAGCCAGCCACCCACCTAGCCATCCACCCACCCAGCCAGCCACCCAGCGAGCCACCCAGCCAGCTAGTCAGCCACCCACCCACCCAGCCATCCACCCATCCAGCCAGCCACCCACCCGACAAAACCGACAGTGGACATGACTGACGCCCTTCGCCTCCTTTAGACTGTGTATCATTGGAGTAACAATTATGAGCTTGTTTTCACTACGATAAAAGACGATTGCGATTGTAACAATGATGGTCGCGAGGCTAATGGCATTGCAGATTATGACTAAGATGTAGATATTAACGAGTATCAAGGATGGTGATGAGGATGATGACGACGTACGAGACGATTTTCTACGGTCAATAAATCTACGATCGGGACGTTTGCTATTAATGTTGACGAATAATATATAACGATGGCGACGCATTACTGACTTTCAATATACGTGCATACATTAACGATGGATGAGGATTATAAGTGTACGAAGTGACAGTAAATTACGATACGAACAATGATGATGCCTCGTGTTGGTTGCGACCTTAGCGAACAAAGATAAGCGACAGGACGATGACGACGATTATGATGCTGATGATGACAGCTGATAATCACGACAGCTGATTGATGATGATGATGATGACGACCAGGCTGTGGTTGCTTCACAAATAATCAACGTGAATCGTCAGCTGCTACAGACGATGGAACCACTGCTCATGCTACTTATACTACTTACCGATGATGATGATGCTGACCGATTCGGCTACTAACCGATGACAACACAACTGCTGGAAACGACGAGGATGATGATGACGATACTTTTAATTAACTATATTGCTGATGCTGATGATACACGTCGCTGCTATTGAGGATGATTATACCGTTCCCTTATGCCGCCGCTAATTGTTATTATTACGACGGACAGGCAACGTCTGCTATTAAGATGGTGCCCGATTGTACTTTTTATGACGGCGATAATAACAATGATGATGATGATGTTGCCGGCGACTGTGAAAGTACTACTGTAGACAATGATGATGATGATGTTGCCGGCGACTGTGAAAGTACTACTGTAGACAATGATGATGATGTTGCCGGCGAATGTGAAAGTACTACTGTAGACAATGATGATGATGATCATGTTGCCGGCGACTGTGAAAGTACCACTGTAGACAAAGATGATAATGTTGCCGGCGACTGTGAAAGTACTACTGTAGACAATGATGATGATGTTGCCGGCGACTGTGAAAGTACTACTGTAGACAATGATGATGATGATGATGATGTTGCCGGCGACTGTGAAAGTACCACTGTAGACAATGATGATGATGTTGCCGGCGACTGTGAAAGTACTACTGTAGACAATGATGATGATGATGTTGCCGGCGACTGTGAAAGTACTATTGTAGACAATGATGATGATGTTGCCGGCGACTGTGAAAGTACCACTGTAGACAATGATGATGATGATGTTGCCGGCGACTGTTAAAGTACTACTGTAGACAATGATGATAATGTTGCCGGCGACTGTGAAAGTACTACTGTAGACGATGATGATGAAGATGTTGCCGGCGACTGTGAAAGTACTACTGTAGACAATGATGATGATGATGTTGCCGGCGACTGTGAAAGTACTACTGTAGACGATGATGATGATGATGTTGCCGGCGACTGTGAAAGTACTACTGTAGACAATGATGTTGCAGGCGACTGTGAAAGTACTACTGTAGACAATGATGATGTTGTGGGCGACTGTGAAAGTACTACTGTAGACAATGATGATGTTGCCGGCGACTGTGAAAGTACTACTGTAGACAATGATGATGTTGCCGGCGACTGTGAAAGTACTACTGTAGACAATGATGATCATGTTGCAGGCGACTGTGAAAATACTATTGTAGACAATGATGATGATGATGTTGCCGGCGACTGCGAAAGTACTACAGTAGACAATGATGATGATGTTGCCGGCGACTGTGAAAGTACTACTGTAGACAATGATGATGATGTTGCCGGCGACTGTGAAAGTAGTACTGTAGACAATGATGATGATGTTGCCGGCGCATGTGAAAGTACTACTGTAGACAATGATGATGATGTTGCCGGCGACTGTGAAAGTACTTCTGTAGACAATGATGATGATGTTGCCGGCGACTGTGAAAGTACTATGTAGACAATGATGATGATGTTGCCGGCGAATGTGAAAGTACTACTGTAGACAATGATGATGATGATCATGTTGCCGGCGACTGTGAAAGTACCACTGTAGACAAAGATGATAATGTTGCCGGCGACTGTGAAAGTACTACTGTAGACAATGATGATGATGTTGCCGGCGACTGTGAAAGTACTACTGTAGACAATGATGATGATGATGATGATGTTGCCGGCGACTGTGAAAGTACCACTGTAGACAATGATGATGATGTTGCCGGCGACTGTGAAAGTACTACTGTAGACAATGATGATGATGATGTTGCCGGCGACTGTGAAAGTACTATTGTAGACAATGATGATGATGTTGCCGGCGACTGTGAAAGTACCACTGTAGACAATGATGATGATGATGTTGCCGGCGACTGTTAAAGTACTACTGTAGACAATGATGATAATGTTGCCGGCGACTGTGAAAGTACTACTGTAGACGATGATGATGAAGATGTTGCCGGCGACTGTGAAAGTACTACTGTAGACAATGATGATGATGATGTTGCCGGCGACTGTGAAAGTACTACTGTAGACGATGATGATGATGATGTTGCCGGCGACTGTGAAAGTACTACTGTAGACAATGATGTTGCAGGCGACTGTGAAAGTACTACTGTAGACAATGATGATGTTGTGGGCGACTGTGAAAGTACTACTGTAGACAATGATGATGTTGCCGGCGACTGTGAAAGTACTACTGTAGACAATGATGATGTTGCCGGCGACTGTGAAAGTACTACTGTAGACAATGATGATCATGTTGCAGGCGACTGTGAAAATACTATTGTAGACAATGATGATGATGATGTTGCCGGCGACTGCGAAAGTACTACAGTAGACAATGATGATGATGTTGCCGGCGACTGTGAAAGTACTACTGTAGACAATGATGATGATGTTGCCGGCGACTGTGAAAGTAGTACTGTAGACAATGATGATGATGTTGCCGGCGCATGTGAAAGTACTACTGTAGACAATGATGATGATGTTGCCGGCGACTGTGAAAGTACTTCTGTAGACAATGATGATGATGTTGCCGGCGACTGTGAAAGTACTATGTAGACAATGATGATGATGTTGCCGGCGCATGTGAAAGTACTACTGTAGACAATGATGATGATGTTGCCGGCGACTGTGAAAGTACTATGTAGACAATGATGATGATGTTGCCGGCGACTGTCAAAGTACTACTGTAGACAATGATGATGATGACGATGATGTTGCCGGCGACTGTGAAAGTACCACTGTAGACAATGATGATGATGTTGCCGGCGACTGTGAAAGTACTACTGTAGACAATGATGATGATGATGTTGCCGGCGACTGTGAAAGTACCACTGTAGACAATGATGATGTTGTTGCCAGCGACTGTGAAAGTACTACTGTAGACAATGATGATGATGATGATGTTGCCGGCGACTGTGAAAGTACCACTGTAGACAATGATGATGATGTTGCCGGCGACTGTGAAAGTACTACTGTAGACAATGATGATGATGATGTTGCCGGCGACTGTGAAAGTACCACAGAAGACAATGATGATCATGTTGCCGGCGACTGTGAAAGTACTGTGGACAATGATGATGATGATGTTGCCGGCGACTGTGAAAGTACTACTGTAGACAATGATGATGATGTTGCCGGCGACTGTGAAAGTAGTACTGTAGACAATGATGATGATGTTGCCGGCGACTGTGAAAGTACCACTGTAGACAATGATGATCATGTTGCCGGCGACTGTGAAAGTACTACTGTAGACAATGATGATGATGTTGCCGGCGCATGTGAAAGTACTACTGTAGACAATGATTATGATGTTGCCGGCGACTGTGAAAGTACTTCTGTAGACAATGATGATGATGTTGCCGGCGACTGTGAAAGTACTATGTAGACAATGATGATGATGTTGCCGGCGCATGTGAAAGTACTACTGTAGACAATGATGATGATGTTGCCGGCGACTGTGAAAGTACTATGTAGACAATGATGATGATGTTGCCGGCGCATGTGAAAGTACTACTGTAGACAATGATGATGATGATGATGTTGCCGGTGACTGTGAAAGTACTATGTAGACAATGATGATGATGTTGCCGGCGACTGTCAAAGTACTACTGTAGACAATGATGATGATGACGATGATGTTGCCGGCGACTGTGAAAGTACCACTGTAGACAATGATGATGATGTTGCCGGCGACTGTGAAATTACTACTGTAGACAATGATGATGATGATGTTGCCGGCGACTGTGAAAGTACCACTGTAGGCAATGATGATGTTGTTGCCAGCGACTGTGAAAGTACTACTGTAGACAATGATGATGATGTTGCCGGCGACTGTGAAAGTACCACTGTAGACAATGATGATGATGTTGCCGGCGACTGTGAAAGTACTACTGTAGACAATGATGATGATGATGTTGCCGGCGACTGTGAAAGTAGTACTGTAGACAATGATGATGATGTTGCCGGCGACTGTGAAAGTACCACTGTAGATAATGATCATGTTGCCGGCGACTGTGAAAGTACTACTGTAGACAATGATGATGATGATGTTGCCGGCGACTGTGAATGTAGTACTGTAGACAATGATGATGATGTTGCCGGCGACTGTGAAAGTACTGTAGACAATGATGATGTTGCCGGCGACTGTGAAAGTACTACTGTAGACACTGATGATGTTGCCGGCGACTGTGAAAGTACTGTAGACAATGATGATGATGTTGCCGGCGACTGTGAAAGTAGAACTGTAGACACTGATGATGTTGCCGGCGACTGTGAAAGTACTATTGTAGACAATGATGATGATGTTGATGATGTTGCCGGCGACTGTGAAAGTACTACTTTAGACAATGATGATGATGATGATGTTGCCGGCGACTGTGAAAGTACCACTGTAGACAATGATGATCATGTTGCCGGCGACTGTGAAAGTACTACTGTAGACAATGATGATGATGTTGCCGGCGACTGTGAAAGTACCACTGTAGACAATGATGATGTTGTTGCCAGCGACTGTGAAAGTACTACTGTAGACAATGATGATGTTGCCGGCGGCAGTGAAAGTACCACTGTAGATGATGATGATGTTGCCGGCGACTGTGAAAGTACTACTGTAGACAATGATGATGATGATGTTGCCGGCGACTGTGAAAGTACCACTGTAGACAATGATGATGATGTTGCCGGCGACTGTGAAAGTACTGTAGACAATGATGATGATGATGTTGCCGGCGACTGTGAAAGTACTACTGTAGACAATGATGATGATGATGTTGCCGGCGACTGTGAAAGTAGTACTGTAGACAATGATGATGATGTTGCCGGCGACTGTGAAAGTACCACTGTAGACAATGATGATCATGTTGCCGGCGACTGTGAAAGTACTACTGTAGACAATGATGATGATGATGTTGCCGGCGACTGTGAAAGTAGTACTGTAGACAATGATGACGATGTTGCTGGCGACTGTGAAAGTACTGTAGACAATGATGATGTTGCCGGCGACTGTGAAAGTACTACTGTAGACACTGATGATGTTGCCGGCGACTGTGAAAGTACTGTAGACAATGATGATGATGTTGCCGGCGACTGTGAAAGTAGAACTGTAGACACTGATGATGTTGCCGGCGATTGTGAAAGTACTACTGTAGACAATGATGATGATGTTGCCGGCGACTGTGAAAGTACTACTTTAGACAATGATGATCTTGATGTTGCCGGCGACTGTGAAAGTACCACTGTAGACAATGATGACGATGATGTTGCCGGCGACTGTGAAAGTACTACTGTAGACAATGATGATGATTTTGCCGGCGACTCTGAAAGTACCACTGTAGACAATGATGATGATGTTGCCGGCGACTGTGAAAGTACTATTGTAGACAATGATGATGATGTTGCCGGCGACTGTGAAAGTACTACTGTAGACAATGATGATGATGTTGCCGGCGACTGTGAAAGTACCACTGTAGACAATGATGATGATGTTGCCGGCGACTGTGAAAGTACTACTGTAGACAATGATGATGATGCCGGCGACTGTGAAAGTACTATTGTAGACAATGATGATGATGTTGCCGGCGACTGTGAAAGTACCACTGTAGACAATGATGATGATGATGTTGCCGGCGACTGTGAAAGTACTATGTAGACAATGATGATGATGTTGCCGGCGACTGTCAAAGTACTACTGTAGACAATGATGATGATGACGATGATGTTGCCGGCGACTGTGAAAGTACCACTGTAGACAATGATGATGATGTTGCCGGCGACTGTGAAATTACTACTGTAGACAATGATGATGATGATGTTGCCGGCGACTGTGAAAGTACCACTGTAGACAATGATGATGTTGTTGCCAGCGACTGTGAAAGTACTACTGTAGACAATGATGATGATGTTGCCGGCGACTGTGAAAGTACCACTGTAGACAATGATGATGATGTTGCCGGCGACTGTGAAAGTACTACTGTAGACAATGATGATGATGATGATGTTGCCGGCGACTGTGAAAGTAGTACTGTAGACAATGATGATGATGTTGCCGGCGACTGTGAAAGTACCACTGTAGATAATGATCATGTTGCCGGCGACTGTGAAAGTACTACTGTAGACAATGATGATGATGATGTTGCCGGCGACTGTGAAAGTAGTACTGTAGACAATGATGATGATGTTGCCGGCGACTGTGAAAGTACTGTAGACAATGATGATGTTGCCGGCGACTGTGAAAGTACTACTGTAGACACTGATGATGTTGCCGGCGACTGTGAAAGTACTGTAGACAATGATGATGATGTTGCCGGCGACTGTGAAAGTAGAACTGTAGACACTGATGATGTTGCCGGCGACTGTGAAAGTACTACTTTAGACAATGATGATGATGTTGCCGGCGACTGTGAACGTACCACTGTAGACAATGATGATCATGTTGCCGGCGACTGTGAAAGTACTACTGTAGACAATGATGATGATGTTGCCGGCGACTGTGAAAGTACCACTGTAGACAATGATGATGTTGTTGCCAGCGACTGTGAAAGTACTACTGTAGACAATGATGATGTTGCCGGCGGCAGTGAAAGTACCACTGTAGACGATGATGATGTTGCCGGCGACTGTGAAAGTACTACTCTAGACAATGATGATGATGATGTTGCCGGCGACTGTGAAAGTACCACTGTAGACAATGATGATCATGTTGCCGGCGACTGTGAAAGTACTGTAGACAATGATGATGATGATGTTGCCGGCGACTGTGAAAGTACTACTGTAGACAATGATGATGATGATGTTGCCGGCGACTGTGAAAGTAGTACTGTAGACAATGATGATGATGTTGCCGGCGACTGTGAAAGTACCACTGTAGACAATGATGATGATTTTGCCGGCGACTCTGAAAGTACCACTGTAGACAATGATGATGATGTTGCCGGCGACTGTGAAAGTACTATTGTAGACAATGATGATGATGTTGCCGGCGACTGTGAAAGTACTACTGTAGACAATGATGATGATGTTGCCGGCGACTGTGAAAGTACCACTGTAGACAATGATGATGATGTTGCCGGCGACTGTGAAAGTACTACTGTAGACAATGATGATGATGCCGGCGACTGTGAAAGTACTATTGTAGACAATGATGATGATGTTGCCGGCGACTGTGAAAGTACCACTGTAGACAATGATGATGATGATGATGTTGCCGGCGACTGTTAAAGTAGTACTGTAGACAATGATGATGATCATGTTGCCGGCGACTGTGAAAGTACTACTGTAGACGATGGTGATGTTGCCAGCGACTGTGAAAGTACTACTGTAGACGATGATGATGTTGCCGGCGACTGTGAAAGTACCACTGTAGACAATGATGATGATGATGTTGCCGGCGACTGTGAAAGTACCACTGTAGACAATGATGATGATGTTGCCGGCGACTGTGAAAGTACTACTGTAGACAATGATGATGATGATGTTGCCGGCGACTGTGAAAGTACCACTGTAGACAATGATGATCATGTTGCCGGCGACTGTGAAAGTACTGTAGACAATGATGATGATGATGTTGCCGGCGACTGTGAAAGTACTGTAGACAATGATGATGATGATGTTGCCGGCGACTGTGAAAGTAGTACTGTAGACAATGATGATGATGTTGCCGGCGACTGTGAAAGTACCACTGTAGACAATGATGATCATGTTGCCGGCGACTGTGAAAGTACTACTGTAGACAATGATGATGATGTTACCGGCGACTGTGAAAGTACTGTAGACAATGATGATGTTGCCGGCGACTGTGAAAGTACTACTGTAGACAATGATGATGTTGCCGGCGACTGTGAAAGTACTGTAGACAATGATGATGATGTTGCCGGCGACTGTGAAAGTAGAACTGTAGACACTGATGATGTTGCCGGCGACTGTGAAAGTACTACTGTAGACAATGATAATGATGTTGATGATGTTGCCGGCGACTGTGAAAGTACTACTTTAGACAATGATGATGATGATGATGTTGCCGGCGACTGTGAAAGTACCACTGTAGACAATGATGACGATGATGTTGCCGGCGACTGTGAAAGTACTACTGTAGACAATGATGATGATGTTGCCGGCGACTGTGAAAGTACTACTGTAGACAATGATGATGATGTTGCCGGCGACTGTGAAAGTACTACTGTAGGCAATGATGATGATGTTGCCGGCGACTGTGAAAGTACTATTGTAGACAATGATGATGATGTTGCCGGCGACTGTGAAAGTACTACTGTAGACAATGATGATGATGTTGCAGGCGACTGTTAAAGTACTACTGTAGACAATGATGATGATGATGTTGCCGGCGACTGTGAAAGTACTACTGTAGACAGTGATGATGAAGATGTTGCCGGCGACTGTGAAAGTACTACTGTAGACAATGATGATGATGACGATGATGTTGCCGGCGACTGTGAAAGTACTACTGTAGACAATGATGATGATTTTGCCGGCGACTCTGAAAGTACTTCTGTAGACAATGATGATGATGTTGCCGGCGACTGTGAAAGTACTATTGTAGACAATGATGATGATGTTGCCGGTGACTGTGAAAGTACCACTGTAGACAATGATGATGATGTTGCCGGCGACTGTGAAAGTACCACTGTAGACAATGATGATGTTGCCTGCGACTGTGAAAGTACTACTGAAGACAATGATGATGATGATGTTGCCGGCGACTGTGAAAGTACTACTGTAGACAATGATGATGATGACGATGATGTTGCCGGCGACTGTGAAAGTACTACTGTAGACAATGATGATGATGTTGCCTGCGACTGTGAAAGTACTATTGTAGACAATGATGATGATGTTGCCGTCGACTGTGAAAGTACTACTGTAGACAATGATGATGATGACGATGATGTTGCCGGCGACTGTGAAAGTACTATTGTAGACAATGATGATGATGATGATGTTGCCGGCGACTGTGAAAATAGTACTGTAGACAATGATGATCATGATGTTGCCGGCGACTGTGAAAGTACTATCGTAGACAATGATGTTGATGTTGCCGGCGACTGTGAAAGTAGCACTGTAGACAATGATGATGATGTTGCCGGCGACTGTGAAAGTACTGTAGACAATGATGATGATGTTGCCGGCGACTGTGAAAGTACTGTAGACAATGATGATGTTGTTGCCGGCGACTGTGAAAGTACTATTGTAGACAATGATTATAATGATGAACATCATGGTGACGACGGCGGTGATGCTGATACATCGTCCGCTGCGGCTGATGATACTACTGCTGATGATAACTACTGCTGCTGCTACTGATGATGATACTGCTGATGATACTACTGCTGATGATGATACTACTGCTGATGATGATACTACTGCTGCTGCTAATACTGCTGATGATGATACTACTGCTGCTGATGATAGTACTGCTGCTGATGATACTACTGCTGCTGCTACTGATGATGATACTACTGCTGCTGATGATAGCACTGCTGCTGATGATACTAATGCTGCTACTGATAATACTGCTGCTGATGATGATGATACTACTGCTGCTACTGATGATACTACTGCTGCTGATGATGATACTACTGCTGCTGATGATTATACTGCTGCTGTTGATGATACTACTGCTGCTGATGATACTACTGCTGCTGATGATACTACTGCTGCTGATGATGATACTACTGCTGATGCTGATGATGATACTACTGCTGATGATACTGCTGCTGCTGATACTACTGCTGCTGATACTACTGCTGCTGCTGATGATACGACTGCTGCTGCTGCTGATACTAATGCTGCTGATGATGATACTACTGCTGCTGATTCTACTGCTGATGATACTACTGCTGCTGATGATACTACTGCTGCTGATGATACTACTACTGCTGATACTACTGCTGCTGATGATGATACTACTGCTGCTGATGATGAACAAGGCACCTCCTTTTGCTTGGGATCCTGCGGGTAGACATCTGGGGGTCCCAAACGAGGCCTCTTGAGGGGCCTATTCTCGTAGCTGAGCAGCGCCAGGGCGGCCATTTGCGTCTCCTCTCCTCTCCACGGCCGCTCGCTCGACGAGGAGGAGAGCCCTCCACCTCTTCTCTAGTCCTCTTTCTTCTCGTCGCTACGTCTCACCCACCCTCCTCCTATCTCCTCCGCCTCCGCTCCGTTCACCTCCTCCCGCAACCCGGCGTCACTCAACCCAGGAGCTTTAACACTTCCGGGGGAAGAGTAGAGGAAGAGGTGGGAATCGATTCGCAAAGGAATCGTCGGGAATCGAGTCGCCTATTTAATTAAACCACCCCCTCCCCGCTCTCCGTGCGGTGGTCGCGACGCGGCTTTGTGGAATCGAAATTGATTTTTATTGAGCAACAGGGAACAGTGGATCGAATCGGTATGCTTTCCCGTGACGTCACCACAACACTGGTTAACATTTAAACATGTGGTGACCCATAAAAGCTTGCAACCCAATTGTGCAGTGTACTTTATTTAACCACGGTTTAATCAAATACTTCATTTGAGATACAGTGTATTTGAACAATTACTTGATTTAACCATGTGAGGGTCCATTGAGATTGAATCAAATACTTCCTTTGAGATATTTGAACAAATACTGTATTTAACCATATGAGTGTCCATTGAGATTTAATCAAATGCTTAATGAGATATTTGAACAAATACTTTATTTAACCACGCACGGGGGCCATTGACATTTTTGATCAAATACTTCCTTTGAGATATTTAAACAAATACTTTATTTAACCATGTGAGGGTCCATTGAGATTTAATCAAATACTTCCTTTGAGATATTTAAAAAATACTTTATTTAACCATGTGAGGGTCCATTTAGATTTCATCAAATACTTCCTTTGATATATTTAAACAAATACTTTATTTAACCATATGAGTGTCCATTGAGATTTAATCAAATACTTAATGAGATATTTGAACAAATACTTTATTTAACCACGCGAGGGTCCATTGACATTTAATAAAATGCTTTGAGATATTTGAACAAATACTTTATTTAACCACGTGAGGGCCCACTAACGTGTAATCAAATACTGCACTTTAGTTGGGATATGAACGCATACTTTATTTAACCATGTGAAGACATCACACCAAAACACAGGGGCCGTTCATAAATGACGTCACGCACCTGGGGGGGGGGGTCAGACATTTGTGACGATGCGTGACGAGGGGGGGGGGGGTGAGAAATGTGACGTCACATCAAAATGCGCAACTTTAAATAAATATAGACAACACGTTCTATATTAAAACACATCAGAGTGCAGCGCCACATTAAATACGCACTACAATGACAATAGTTTAAAGCGATTTGAAGCTTGTTTTATTTTTTGGGAGGGGGGGGGGGCAGAGCTTTGTGACGTCATATTTGAGGGGGGAGGTCTGACTACTTGTGACATTCCAGATTTGAAGCATTCGTGACTGCAAGGATCCATACTCTTTGGTTCTATTCGGTAAAGTCACGTAGGTAAAAAAATAAAACAACAAAAATCACGACGTTTCGGCCACAACACAAGCGGCCTTCATCAGGTGAAGGGACCAGACTGTCTCGAAGACTGCGCTGGAGTGAAACAGAGCCAAGCTCAGACTACGACCTTTAAGCCGTGTGAGAGGGATTAAGGTGCCTTTGACAAAGGAATTAGCATAAAAAATTAGCATTGTGAATAAGTCGATTCGTTCACGCCTTCCAACGGACACATCACTCTCACGGCGCTCGTTGTTGACGCAGAGTCGAGAATCTTAAAATAAATCATTCATTTCAACAATTGCAACAGGGGATGGGGGCTGAGAGGTCTGAAATTTGCGGCCCTCTGCAGTTGGATTCAGCTATGGCTCTAGAACTTGGTGTTACATGTTATTTACGTAGTTGATTGTAAAAATTCGGTCACAGTCCTTGTGATCACTGTTACTTTATAATTATGGCTTTATTTTTTGGTGATTTGGAAAACGTTTTTTTGGTTTGGACATGTTTGTTTTGTTGTAGTACGGAGTTAGACTGATGGCCTTAATCTAAGTTTTTGTGGTTGTTGTTGTTTGACTTGCATCCCACTGGGGTGTGCGAGATGCCCTTTCTGGGGCGAGACATGGGCAGATTTTTTTATTTGAAGGTAAATAATCGAAAACATAAATGAAGCACGGACACGTAGGTACACCATACTTTTGATTGAAAGCTTTCGTGACTGCAGTAATTCATATTCTTAGCTCTTTCGGTAAAGTCACGTTGAAGGGAAGCAATAAAATAATAAAATATATAAAATAATAAAAATAAAAAAACAAATTCTCACGACGTTTCGACCATAACACAAACGGTCGTCATCAGGTGTGTCGGTTTGCATTAATTCATTTATTTTTAAACGGTGTATTTTATTATAAAAAAACGTCAGCGCCACTCGCAGCGATTTGGCTGTTTATTTAGAAGGACTAGTCCATCTATGTTCTGAAAAGAGTAGGGGGGAGACGAAAAATTAATGTATGCTGTCTGAAAGCCACCGTAAGCGTGAACAATCAATTAAGACATGAAATGGTTTATCAAATCTTTCCAATGATTGCTAAGCCAGAATCCATCTTCTCGGTTGAAATTGTCTCTGTGCTTGTATATGTGGATAGCCTCATGAAAAATAAATAAATTAATGCAAACCGACACACCTGATGACGACCGTTTATGTTATGGTCGAAACGTCGTGAGCATTTTTATTGTTTTATATATCTTTTATTATTTTATTGTTTGCCTTCAACGTGACTTTACCGAAAGAGCTAAGAATATACACCGTACTTTGTTTCATCACAACTTTGTATTTAACAACGTTATAATTTGTTGTAACGATTGTTGATAACTAAAGGGGTGCAAGGCTTCAGTAAAGGTTTAGAACCGCTGCCCCAACGGGAGCGTATCGTGGTTAAGGAGAGTTCATTTACTAACAAGGCGGGGGAATAGGGGTAAGGGGCCGTCCATAAATGACGTCACGCGATTTTGGACGATTTTTGACCCCCCCTCATCGTCACACGGCGTCACAAAAAGTCAACCCCCCTCAAATATGACGTCACAAAGCTCTACCCCCCCCAAATAAAACATGCTTCAAATAGCTTTAAACTATTGTCATTGTGGTGCGTAGTTAATGTGGCGCTGCACTCTGATGTTTATTAAAAAGTATACTTAATTAAGCAGAACGTGTTGTCTATATTTATCTAAAGTTGCGCATTTTGATGTGACGTCACATTTCTCAACCCCCCCCCCCCTCGTCACACTTCGTCACAAATGTCTGACCCCCCCCCCCCCCCCAGGTGCGTGACGCCATTATGGACGGCCCCTTAACAGACTGTAGGGGCAAGTGCTGTTAGCGAGCACCTATGAAGGCCGGAACGGCACACGAGGGGGTGGGTGGCCAGCACCACGCCCGGCCGCCTTTGTCTCCCGAGTGACGATGCTGTACACACCGCACCATGTACCTATTTGAGGCTGAGTCGACCTAGGGGAGGCCCATGACCGGATCAGATAATCGGTGTTGGCCGTGAGCGGGAATCGAACTCGGGTCGCCAGGTATCGTAGCGCAGCGTAGCGCTACCGCTCCCGACAAAAAAGGAGACCAAGCGGACCCACACCCAGCGACCCCCTCTCTTCCAGGATCAGCCAACAATATAACATATACCTGAGGTGCAAATTGAACCTTCATAGTCCAACACCCAACTTCCTCGCGCCATTCCTTTTGCCTTCCTTATACAGTGAGGGGAAAAAGTATTTGATCCCCTGCTGATTTTGTACGTTTGCCCACTGACGAAGAAATGATCAGTCTGTAATTTTAATGGTAGGTTTTTTTGAACGGTGAGAGACAGAATAACAACAACAAAATCCAGAAAAAAACGCATGTCAAAAATGTTATCAATTGATTTGCATTTTAATGAGGGGAATAAGTATTTGACCCCTCTGCAAAACATGACTTAGTACTTGGTGGCAAAACCCTTGTTGGCAATCACAGATGTCAGACGTTTCTTGTAGTTGGCCACCAGGTTTGCACACATCTCAGGAGGGATTTTGTCCCACTCCTCTTTGCAGATCTTCTCCAAGTCATTAAGGTTTCGAGGCTGACGTTTGGCAACTCGAACCTTCAGCTCTCTCCACAGATTTTCTATGGGGATTAAGGTCTGGAGACTGGCTAGGCCACTCCAGGACCTTAATGTGCTTCTTCTTGAGCCACTCCTTTGTTTCCTGGGTCGTGTGTTTTGGGTTATTGTCGTGCTGAAATACCCATCCACGACCCATTTTCAATGCCCTGGCTGAGGGAAGGAGGTTCTCGCCCAAGATTTGACGGTACATGGCCCTGTCCATAGTCCCTTTGATGCGGTGAAGTTGTCCTGTCCCCTTAGCAGAAAAAACACCCCCAAAGCATAAAGTTTCCACCTCCATGTTTGACGGTGGGGATGGTGTTTTTGGGGTCATAGGCAGCATTCCTCCTCCTCCAAACACGGCGAGTTGAGTTGATGACAAAGAGCTCTATTTTGGTCTCATCTGACCACAACACTTTCACCCAGTTGTCCTCTGAATCATTCAGATGTTCATTGGCAAACTTCAGACGGGCATGTATATGTGCTTTCTTGAGCAGGAGGACCTTGCGGGTGCTGCAGGATTTCAATCCTTCACGGCGTAGTGTGTTACCAATTGTTTTTTTGGTGTACTATGGTCCCAGCTGCCTTGAGATCATTGACAAGATCCTCCCGTGTAGTTCTGGGCTGATTCCTCACCGTTCTCATGATCATTGCAACTCCACGAGGTGATATCTTGCATGGAGCCCCAGGCCGAGGGAGATTGACAGTTATTTTGTGTTTCTTCCATTTGCGAATAATCGCACCAACTGTTGTCACCTTCTCACCAAGCTGCTTGGCAATGGTCTTGTAGCCCATTCCAGCCTTGTGTAGGTCTACAATCTTGTCCCTGACATCCTTGGAGAGCTCTTTGGTCTTGGCCATGGTGGAGAGTTTGGAATCTGATTAATTGCTTCTGTGGACAGGTGTCTTTTATACAGGTAACAAGCTGAGATTAGGAGCACTCCCTTTAAGAGTGTGCTCCTAATCTCAGCTCGTTACCTGTATAAAAGACACCTGGGAGCCAGAAACATTTCTGATTGAAGAGGGGTACAATACTTATTTCCCTCATTAAAATGCAAATCAATTTATAACATTTTTGACATGCGTTTTTCTGGATTTCGCTGTTGTTATTCCGTCTCTCACTGTTCAAATAAACCTACCATTAAAATTATAGACGGATCATTCCTTCGTCAGTGGGCAAACGTACAACATCAGCAGGGGATCAAATACTTTTTTTCCCTCGCTGCAATTCAAAAAGGTCCGCGCCGTGATAGCCCCCCGCCTCAGTCGTTCGTTGCTGGACGGGGTTGGTAGCGAAAGGTGCCCACAACCACCGAGGACTCCTCCTGTATCGTCCCACTGCGATTCGTGGCTGGGGTTGTTTAACGTTGCAGCCGGGGGGCGTTCGGCGAACGACACCAATATTCCCACGAGGGTGGTTGGTTCACGGGTCTTTGGGGTCGTCCTTAAATGACGTCACGCGATTTTGCACGATTTTTGACCCACCCCCCCCTCCACTCCTCCATCGTCACGCGGCGTCACAAAAAGTCAGACCCGCCCCTCAAATATGACGTCACAAAGCTCTGCCACCCCCCCCCCCCCAAAAAAATGCTTCAAATCGCTTTAAACTGTTAGTCATTGTAGTCTATTTAATTATGTAGAACGTGTTGTCTATATTTATTTTAAGTTGCGCATTTTGATGTGACGTCAGATTTCTCAAACCCCCCCCACTCCCGTCGTCACACATCGTCACAAATGTCTGACCCCCCCCCCCCCCCGGTGCGTGACGTCATTTATGGACGGCCCCTTTCCGTGGTTTGGGGGGAGGAGGGGGGACAGGCTTCTTCTCAACCAGCGAGTGGCACTGGAACCAAGAGTGTTGTTTTACGGTGCCCCCCTCCCCCCCCCGGTGCATGAAAATGCAATGATGGGGGGGGGGGCCCTTGTACAATTGCACATCGCCAATAGGGGGAGCGCCTTACCCAGTATAACCCTGATCCAATCTCCTTGGTCGTGCACAGATGCGGACGACCACCGACCACGATTTCACATTCAGTTGGCCAAGCCAGACGCAGTTGGGCCACACAGCCTTCTGGATCACGGCAGCCTCCGCGTCTCGAAGGAATTTTACGTGGCGCCTTCACCATGACGTCACGAACCTGGGGGTGGGGGTCAGACATTTGTGACGAGGGGGGGGGGGGTGAGAAATGTGACGTCACATCCAAAATGCGCAACTTTAAATAAATATAGACACACACGTTCTACTTAATTAAATAGACTTTTTAATAAATGTTTTATCCTACAACATCAGAGTGCAGCGCCACATTAAATACGCACTACAATGACAATAGTTTAAAGCGATTTGAAGCATGTTTTATTTTCAAAATGGAAATATGGTTTTGGGGGGGGGGGGCAGAGCTTTGTGACGTCATATTTGAGGGGGGGGGTCTGACTTTTTTTGACGCCGTGTGACTAGGGGGGGGGGGGGTGTCAAAAATCGTCCAAAATCATGTGACGTCATTTATGGACGGCCCCTTAACCACAGTACGTTGCATATATTTAAATACTAATTCGCGTCGTTGTGGAGAATATAAGTAACAAAATACGTGTGTCTGTCTCTCCACGTGAAAGAATAATATGAAAGTTTTTTTGTTTGTTACACAACGCGTAAATACCGTTTCAGTTTTCTTTATGTGAATAAATGCTGCCGAAAAACTAGGCGCCACAATATCACCATCGCAAATACCCTTAATCGCTACTATCATTACAGAATATCCATTCCTGTCCGTAGTATCGTTCGGACTGTGGCCTGTTAAGACTACACAAGAGATACTGGTGCACAAGGGAGGTTCTGGATATGCACACGTAATTACAGTCCTGTTATTGTGGTCGTAATTGAGATTAAATAATCGTGACACTGTTGTCTGCATGCACCATCACTTTCCTTTACCGCACACCTGCTTGCCGTCCAAGTTTATTTTTAATGGATGAAGCAACAATAGTTTTAAGAACTTGTTACACTAGATATTTTAAATAAATATGGCTTGGGAAGTCCTTCAAATAGCAGTGAAGTGATCACTGCTAGATGAGGGGGCGCTGTGGTGGTAAGATGTTAACTCCATTGTCTGGTATACAGGAGGTCGTGGGTTCAATCCCAACCCTGACGCCTGTAATATTTAGAATGTGCCAGTTTCTCTCTTTCCGTGGTCGCGTGGATTTTCCCTCCGGGTCCTCCAGTGTTTCCCTCCGCATTTAGAAACATCCGTGTAGATCAGGGGTGGGCAAATTTTTTGACTCGCGGGCCACAATTGGTTCTAAAATTTGACAGAGGGGCCGGGCCAGGAACAGATGGATGGAGTGTTTGTGTGAACTAATATAAATGACATGTAAAAATCATTACATGAAAGGATTTGGCCTTTAACAGGTAGCAAAGCATTTATTTGCAAGGCAATTTAACAAATTGTACGAACATGAACAATACAAAAACATGTCGTAACTTCTGGTCAAAGTGCGCCATCTAATGGGGAAATGGGGGGCATTACAGGAGAAAGGTAAAATTTAATTTAAGAATATTTGGACAAATTCTTAGCTCTTTCGGTAAAGTTAATTTGAAGGGAAACAATAAAATAATAAAATATATACGTGACTTTACCGAAAGAGCTAAGAATATGAATTACTGCAGTCACGAAAGCTTTAAATCAAAATTTAATATTTGGACAAGTTCGGCGGGCCGGATTAAAAAGCCCAACGGGCCGTATACGGCCCGGGGGCCGTACTTTGCTCGTGTCTGGTTTAGAGTATTTGGCTGCAATGAATTCCCCAATGATAAGCCACTTCGTTGAGCTATCATTTGTGATATCCAGATCGCTTCTGATAAAAGTGCTTTATAGCTCAGTGGGCCTTACCTGGTGAAAAAAAGTAATATTTAAAAGCACGCTTTAATGAAATGTACCGTACGAGTAATGGCAGAACTCCACGACTCCAGGAAGTGGCCCCGAAGCTTGCCATAACGTAAGGGGACCGTGGTCAATTACAGCCAACGTCAGTTGAGCGTGGACATATAAAAAATATTCTTTAAAAATATTTATTGTAAATTTTTAATGATAGAATATAGTATTGTCATCAGTATGACATAAGTATACCAAGTTTGCAGTCGATACCACATTGGGAAGTGGGTAAAATTTGAGTTACAAGATTTGAGGATACAATAACAACAGACAGAGTGAGTTAAATAAAAGCGTGTTAAAACATAGTCCAGTTTTAGTTTAAATTGCTTGTTAAGTTCTGGAGAATCCTCGAGGCAGGTTGGCTCTAAAGAAAGCTGTCTCTGGTGTGGACCAAATCCGTTTCAAAGACAATGCACGTACTGTCAGAGCATGTTTTATTGTTTGCATTTGTAGTGGGTTCAGGGGACACGGAGACGGTGGAGTAGAGGCAGCACTGGTTATTCAACTTAACAAGGGTTACACTGGAAGGGGTAACAGCCCCTTCACCCGTATACACTCTGGGACACCCCCTAGGCTATCTAGCCTAACTCCTGTGCTCCCAGTTCCTCCAGCTACAGGCGCTAGAGAAGGCTATCTGATCTGGCCCTGGTCAAGCACAGATCTCGGCACCCCACCAACCAGACCAGCCCTTAAAAGGGCTCCGACTCTGAGGCTCTGAGACCGCACCACTGGCTTACCCTGCCAGCCCTTAAAAGGACAGCGGTCAGGGAAGTCCCAGGGTCTATCTAGCCGGCCTTCCTTCTTCACTGGTTCTTCATTCTTGGCCCCAACACACTGCCCCGAGTTCTCTGGCTCCCCGCCCTTTATACCAATACCCCATTGAGGGCGGGGCTATAGCGGACGTGGTTGTAGCCACCAATGTGTGGCTGTGTGTTACCTTCCCACACTGTGTGTTTCCTTCCCACAACACCCCTACACCAGTTTCACCAGATGTATATGTGCTTAATGCAGACGTGATTCCTTGCAAAGGTTTCAGTTTGGTGTTTTAACATCTTAACACCTGATTTAAAGCTTTCGTAACTGCAGGGATCCATATTCTTGGTTCTTTCGGTAAAGTCACGTAGAAGGGAAACAATAAAATAATAAAAATATAAAAAAATAAAATTCTCACGACGTTTCGACTGCAACACAAGCAATCATCATCAGGTGTGAAAACCACAGCAAGAAAAAATGAAAAAAAGTGGCGGTTTTCACACCTGATGATGATTGCTTGTGTTGCAGTCGAAACCTCGTGATAATTTTATTGATTTATATTTTTATTAATTTATTGTTTCCATTCTACGTGACTTTACTGAAAGAACCAATAATATGGATTCCTGCAGTTACGAAAGCTTTAAATCAGGTGTTAAGATGTTAAAACACCAAACTGAAACCTTTGCAAGGAATCACGTCTGCATTAAGCACATATACATCTGGTGAAAATGTGTAGAGGTTTTGTGGGAAGGTAACACACAGCCACACCTTGGTGGCTACAACCACGTCCGCTATAGCCCCGCCTGCAGTCGAAACGTCGTGAGAATTTTATTGTTTTATATTTTTATTAATTTATTGTTTCCCTTCTAAGTGACTTTACCGAAAGAACCAAGAATATCTTAACACCTGTTTTATTGTCAGAAAGGGGGACCCCCCCACCCCCCATTATCACAACAAGGGATCACTTTAAAAAAATATGTTATTTTCACTCAGCAAGAGCCCGGATACAAAGCACAACCGTGACGACACGAGGAGGGTGACGGGGAACAGAAACTCTGTGGAAGCAAAGCCCCAGGGGCTCAGTGCTCCTGGATTTTAAGGAAGGGGGAGACATTTGGGCTCACTGCGAGTGGGAGCACGAGACTTCATCACGTAGGCCTTCGCGACCGATATTATTCACAATTAACGTATTTGGGTTACATCGCGTAAGTATAAATGTGTCGTTAACCCGCCACCACCCGACACTGCCAAACCAGTAAGGTGATAACCCTTACAATTGCAACATTACATTTTAATGTTTTAATTGGTGGCGCAGTGATGCTTACTGCCTCGCTGGGTATACAGGAGGTCGTTAGTTTGATCCCGACGTTGACGCCTGCTGTATATGTGGGGTTTGCGTGTCTCTATCCCCGTGGTCGCGTTAATTTTTCTCCGGGTCCTCCGGTTTTTCCTCCCACGTTTAGAAACATGCGTTAAGAGTATTTGTTTGCTCTAAATTTCCACGTGATATGCCACATAGTTGGGCTATAATTTGTGACCAGGTCGCTTCTGAAAAATATCTATATAGCTGAGCTGGGCCTTACCTGGTAAAATAAAGAAAACAGTTTAATACTCTTTGGTTCTACTCGGTAAAGTCACGTAGGTAAAAAATTAAAACAACAAAAATCACGACGTTTCGGCCACAACACAAGCGGCCTTCATCAGGTGAAGGGACCAACCTGTCCAGCGGACAGCGTTGGAGTGAAGAAAGCCAAGCTGCTGGTCGCCTCCAGTTTAATGTTTTGTACACACTGTGGCAGTGTTTTTCACCAATAACCCCGACTCCAAGCCAGCCTCGCAGCGTTTCCAATAAACACCGCGTAAAACAAATTAAGCCCTGACCACGGGACCCCCATGCGCTCGGGCGAAATTGTCCAGGGGGGCCCCCTCATTCCCATCACTCGCACCAAGGGGCCCACACCGATCACTCCACTGCCGACGTGGACAAATCGTTTCGCATTTGGTTTTGATCGCGGACAAAAAAAGGCGCGACAAAGATTGTGCCGCTTTGGAATGAGTGTGCTGATTCACCCACGCAAATCTAGATATGTGACGTGACTTGATAGTGAAATACCATGCCCCCGCGAAGTGCGTTTATCAAGCTTTTGAAATTTCCTTTTGTAACCCGAGCAAAACTGGTTGGCTTTGTTTCGCGCACTATAGTGTGCACGCAGAATGTGTGATGACAGATCAGCACTTCTTCAAACTGTCAGCGGATTGTTTTGTTGTGATGGTACAACTTGGATAAATATCGGGTGACCAATTCATAGGTACGCCCATTAACACGATAGAGCATGCGTTTCACAGCCGGTCTGACCTGGTAAAATACAAAATAGTTCATAGTTTAGTTTAGTATTGCATGTTGAACTGCTTTCGCAGCGTACACAGCCAACCATGCTAATTGGAGGTGCGGGGGAAGGACAACAAACTATGGGTCTCTATGCGAGTCTATTGGTCTCTGTGTGAGTCTATGGGTCTCTGTGTTAGTCTATGGGTCTCTGTGTGAGTCTATGGGTCTCTGTGTGAGTCTATGGGTCTCTGTGTGAGTCTATGGCTCTCTATGTGAGTCTATGGGTCTCTGTGTGAGTCTATGGGTCTCTGTGTGAGTCTATGGGTCTCTATGCGAGTCTATTGGTCTCTGCGTGAGTCTACGGCTCTCTGTGTGAGTCTATGTATGTGTGTATGTTGGACTTATTTTGCACTGGACGTAGCCAATAATGCTAACCCGTGCCGTTTTTGAGCGTGGCCCCTGCCACTCGCAGGGTCTCCACGAGCTGTGAGCCTGAGACTAGCAAGCCATGGCTGAGCCACTCACTGCATCTGTGGGAAGCCCCCGAGCGGCTTAAGTTTGAGCCGCGTTAGATTGGCCAATCCAGAGCGGAGCCACGTTAGATTGGCCAAGCCAGAGCCAAACCGCTTCGGATTGGTCAAGCCAGAGCCGGGCCGCGTTAGATTGGATGAGCCAGAGCCAAACCGCGTTGGATTGTCCAAGCCAGAGCGGAGCCACGTTCGATTAGCCGAGCCTGAGCCGAGCCGGGTTAGATTGGCCAAGCCAGATCCGAGCCACGTTAGATTGGTCAAGCCAGAGCGGAGCCACGTTCGATTGGCCGAGCCAGAGCCGAGCCGGGTTAGATTGGCCAAGCCAGATCCGAGCCACGTTAGATTGGTCAAGCCAGAGTGGAGCCACGTTCGATTGGCCGAGCCAGAGCCGAGCCACGTTCGATTGGCCAAGCCAGAACCGAGCCACGTTAGATTGGTCAAGCCAGAGCGGAGCCACGTTCGATTGGCCGAGCCTGAGCCGAGCCACGTTCGATTGGCCAAGCCAGAACCGAGCCACGTTAGATTGGTCAAGCCAGAGCGGAGCCACGTTCGATTGGCCGAGCCTGAGCCGAGCCGGGTTAGATTGGCCAAACCAGATCCGAGCCACGTTAGATTGGTCAAGCCAGAGCGGAGCCACGTTCGATTGGCCGAGCCAGAGCCGAGCCGGGTTAGATTGGCCAAGCCAGACCCGAGCCACAAGTAGAATAAACGTGTTGCCTCCAAATTCAAGTGTGTGTATCCGTGGAACCTATTACACATATATACAACCTATGAAAAATATGAATAGGTTTTACCCTTCATGGCGATGAAACAGGTGTTAAGATGTTCAAACACCAAATACAAACTTTTGGCGTTATCTGGACCGACACTGGTGAGACTTGGCCAGCTGTCTCTGGTGTAGCCCAATGAGTTTCAAAGACAATGCATATATTAGCAGAGCATGTTTGCATGTTCACCACAAGTACGTGCGGTACTGGTAGGAAACGTAGTGGACTGGAAGCCCAACCGGGATTAATGCACAGGAGGCAGGGGATTAATTGTGTATGTCTGTGGATGTCTGTCCACGTGGGAGGGGTGGGGCTGGGTGGAGAGGGGAGGGTAAGGAGGGGCTGTGTGGGGAGGGGCTGGGTGGGGAGGGGAAGGTGGGGAGGGGCTGGGTGGGGAGGGTGGGGCTGGGTGGGGGGTGGGAGGGGTGGGGCTGGGTGGGGTGGGGCTGGGTGGGGAGGGGTTGGTCACCCCGTGGTGCCCTTATACAACTCAACGTTTAACCTACTCACGCCGGCTTGTGCCCGCCCTCACAGTCGGGCATATTTGCGGAATACACCACGTGGTGCTGCCGTTGACCCTGGCCATTGACCGAGCAACCCAACGTTCCTACCAGCTTCCTCCTGTTTATATTTGGTGTATGCATATCTTAACACCTGTTTTATTGCAATAAATGGTAAATCCTATTATTATTTTTCACATATATACAAACTACTGTATTGATAAATATACAAAATCAACACGTTCGTCAATAACGCTGCAGTCTTAAAAGGAAAAAAAATAAACAATTAGGCGACGTTTAAGGGTTGAGGGTCATGTTCCAAAACCTCGCCTGTCATATCAGAATCTTTATTTATCCTGGAGAAATCCGATGCCCAGTAGTTTCATTATTTATTTTCCCTTTTTAAGGCCACATTGTCATTGAAGGATATTTGTTTTTGTGATCGTGCACTACTGACAATGTCAAACACATAAAATATGTTGAATGTAGAAGGTGCAAATATGCAAACATTACGATCTATTCGTAAGACGTGCATGACGCATCACACGTGGAGATTTGTTTATATGTTCTACGTAGAGGCTTTGTTTAACCCCTCCAGCCACTAGAGGCCGTTAACATTTACGATGAAGTAAAAAAAGAAGATATATACCGGTTTGGAACAATTTGCCAAGAGTGGTAGGGGGGAAATGAATCGCTCCACGCTGACACCTGGCGCCACAGTCCTTGTGGTCACTGTTACGTTGCAATTATGGCTTTATTTTTTGGTGATTTGGAAAACGTTTTTTTGGTTTGGACATGTTTGTTTTGTTGTAGTACGGAGTTAGACTGATGGCCTTAATCTAAGTTTTTGTGGTTGCTGTTGTTGTTGTTTGACTTGCATCCCACTGGGATTTTTTTGCACACAGCGTTGGTGTACACGGTGCTTTTTTCAGGAATATTTTTGCTGTTTTTTTCTCTCCATGGTTTTTCTGTTTTGCACAGTCACACAAAGTCACTTTAAGATGTTTTTCTTGTTCGTGTTTTTGTTGTTTTGTTTGTCGTGGTTGCACCCGATTCAAGAGCCGAATGGCTCACATGGCTATACCAAAATAAACTGAACTGAACTGATGTGAATGCATCACTCGGGGTTTGTGGTGTCGCGATTAGTTTAATTTGAGCAAATAAACTGATACGCGGCTTATCATTACGTGGAGATAGCAGCCAAATACCCTAAAAGCATTTTGTTTCTGAATGTGGAGGGAAAAAACCACGCGACCACGGGGAGAGAGAAACACCGCAAACTCCAAATATACAGCAGCAGCAGCAGGCGTCAGGGTCGGCATCGAACCCGCGACCTCCTGTACATCAGGCGAGGTAGTAAACATCTCCCAGCCATCATGATAATGATGATTAGAGAGAGAGAGACACCACAAACTCCAAATACACAGCAGCAGACGTCGGGATCAAGATCGAACCGACGACCTCCTGCATACCAGGCAAGGTAGTAAACATCTCCCAGCCATCATGATAATGATGTTTAGAGAGAGACACGCAAACTCCAAATATACAGCAGCAGGCGTCAGGGTCGGGATCGAACCCGCGACCTCCTGCACACCAGGCGAGGTAGTAAACATCTCCCAGCCATCATGATAATGATGATTAGAGAGAGAGAGAGACACGCAAACTCCAAATATACAGCAGCAGGCGTCAGGGTCGGGATCGAACCCGCGACCTCCTGCATACCAGGCGAGGTAGTAAACATCTCCCAGCCATCATGATAATGATGATTAGAGAGAGAGACACCACAAACTCCAAATACACAGCAGCAGACGTCGGGATCGAGATCGAACGGACGACCTCCTGCATACCAGGCAAGGTAGTAAACATCTCCCAGCCATCATGATAATGATGATTAGAGAGCAGGAGAGAGAGACACGCAAACTCCAAATATACAGCAGCAGGCGTCAGGGTCGGGATCGAACCCGCGACCTCCTGCACACCAGGCGAGGTCGTTAACATTTTGCCACCGCGGCACCCCAATTTGGTAAAAAAAAAGGAAAATCCTTTCCAAATTTTATCCGGATTGTGATATTGGCGTCATGTCATGCGAATAAAGATCCAGTCGGATCTCAGGTTAGAGAGACCGGCCCATGGGAAGCGGATATCACAGAGCTACCTCTGAGATCCCTTCAAAAGGCATCAAGTCCACACAGTGGAGGACAGCGCACTCTTTCACCTGCTCTGTCACTGGGAGTAACACCCCCGATCGCTTGAGAGTCTAATAGATATTTGTAAAAACAAACATGTTTTATGCAAATTAAGCGCAGAACCAACATTAAAAAAGATGTTCTTTATTCACGATTCCGACGCATGGTACATTCTGACATTAAACAAACCGTCCCAGCGGCACGAGTCATGAGGCTCCTTATATACAGAGGCTCGTTGGGAATGTTTTTTTTTACAGGCTTGGCTGAACCGTTCTTAAAATAAGTATACAAAGGGTGGGAACAGAGAAGGTGAGGCAATGGAGGGGGGTGTGGGGTGCAGAACTAAATGTAACGTGATTCGTTTTTTTTGTGTGCAGCTAATGGTGTTCACTCTGAAGCCATCGACTCACTACACGTGAGAACCCAGTTTAATCAACCGGTTTTCTAACGTGATTCTATTACTCTTTAAACTATTCAACTATTTTGTATTTTACCAGGTAAGCACTTTTTCAGAAGAGACCTGGCCACAAATGATAGCTCAGCGAAGTGGCTTATCGTCGTGTGTAAATATACAGCTGCCAAATGCTCGAAACGCGTGACGTTGATTCTAAATGTGGACGGGAAAACGAGAGGACCTGGAGAAAAATCCACACGACCACGGCGAGAGAGACACGCAAACTCCAAATATACAGCAGCAGGCGTCAGGGTCGGGATCGAACCCGCGACC
The DNA here is from genome assembly GCF_048934315.1 of Petromyzon marinus. Taxonomy (NCBI): domain Eukaryota; kingdom Metazoa; phylum Chordata; class Hyperoartia; order Petromyzontiformes; family Petromyzontidae; genus Petromyzon; species Petromyzon marinus. The sequence goes on along the minus strand of NC_133721.1, from coordinate 9,257,222 downwards.
TCCTGCATACCAGGCGAGGTAGTAAACATCTCCTAGCCACCGCGGCACCCCAATTTGGTAAAAAAAAAAAAGAAAAATCCTTTCCAAATTTTATCCGGATTGTGATATTGGCGTCATGTCATGCGAAGAAAGATCCAGTCGGATCTCAGGTTAGAGAGACCGGCCCATGGGAAGCGGATATCACAGAGCTACCTCTGAGATCCCTTCAAAAGGTATCAAGTCCACACAGTGGAGGGCAGCGCTATCTTTCACCTGCTCTGTCACTGGGAGGAACACCCGCGATCGCTTGAGAGTCTAATCGAACTCACGACCTCCTGTATACGAGGCGAGGGAGTTAACAACTCCAGCCTAGGATCGCGACGGTGCTGCGTCATGCTGGGCATCTGTGAAAAAGAGCTTCGTAGCTCATTGGATTTGCTCCAGGATAAATACAAATTTCTCGATTTCGATTCTGAGCTCGACACTCTTTGAATTCTGAGCCACCCGGGCACCGGCGGTGCCAGTGGGGGGGGGGGGGGGGGGGGGGGGGAGGGGGTGGCACGTCCCCCCCCCCCCAATGATCCGATCGAAATCCCTAATTTCGATCGGATCATTGTGGTTTATTAGTAATAAATCGGCATTTTTGTGACCTCCACCGCCACTGTGTAGCATATTATTACGTGCCAGGGACTCTACGAGATGATAGGACAATAGTCTGAGTCCATAAGTGGCAATAAGTAACGGCAAAGCGGTTCTAAGTGACTCACAGAATTGTGCGTAGTTGCGTGTACAGAGTCCACGACTTCCCTGAAGGCATCAACACCTTCAGCGAGCGCGGTGCCGATCACTAACAACGCGGTTCGAAATCGCACCTCGATCGATGGCTGTGCCATCGCCGCACACGCGTAGAATAAAAAGCAAGGGACAAGTCCTTACTTACTAACAACTCCTTACTTACTAACAACTCCTTACTTACTAACAAGTCCTCTATCATTTTTCATTGCTGGAGGGGTCGCCCCCCACCCTATCTGAAAATCCTGGCTCCGCCATTGACCCGGGCCAACATTTTTCATGAGAGTTTACATTTTTCGGTACATTTTAAGGGCTCAGGAGTGAAGACAAAAAAACAAATCCCATTTTTTTCCCCGTTCTTTATTCACGTACACGTATTGACACGGGCGGCGAAAGAGCGTCGTGTACAGCTAACGCACGGCAATCTTTTTTGAACAAAACACAACCACCGGAATATTAGAATCGCTTTTCACTTCACAGTTCACGACATTTTCATTGCACATTACAACACAACGAACTGCGGCTTATTTCATTTTAGCGTTCCATATATTGTCCGCGTACACGCTTTCGTCTTGTGCAACACTTTGAATAATTTGCAGCCCTTTACAAAAATCCACTGCTGGATTAAGGCCTCCCCACACTCTGTCGGTAACGGCGATCGTTCGACCATACTTCACCACCCTGGTCAGTGCGTGTGGGTGAATGGGACAGAGAGCCCAGGATCAGTTCAGATTGTCGCTCGCCACTGTACGTACGTACGTGTGTATGTATGCGATGTTGAACTTCTTTCACACCGTGCGTAGCCAACCGTGCTATTCGGAGGTGCGGGGGTAGGACAACAAAATATGGCTCTCTGTGTGAGTCTATGGATCTCTGTGTGAGTCTATGGGTCTCTGTGTGAGTCTATGGGTCTCTGTGTGAGTCTATGGGTCTCTGTGTGAGTCTATGGGTCTCTGTGTGAGTCTATGGGTCTCTGTGTGAGTCTAAGGGTCGCTGTATGAGTCTATGGGTCTCTGTGTGAGTCTATGGGTGTCTGTGTGAGTCTATGGGTCGCTGTGTGAGTTTATAGGTCGCTGTATGAGTCTATGGGTCGCTGTGTGAGTTTATGGGTCGCTGTATGAGTTTATGGGTCTCTGTGTGAGTCTATGGGTCTCTGTGTGAGTCTATGGGTCTCTGTGTGAGTTTATGGGTCTCTGTGTGAGTTTATGGGTCTCTGTGTAAGTTTATGGGTCGCTGTGTGAGTCTATGGGTCTCTGTGTGAGTTTATGGGTCTCTGTGTGAGTCTATGGGTCTCTGTGTGAGTCTATGGATCTCTGTGTGAGTTTATGGGTCTCTGTGTGAGTCTATGGGTCTCTGTGTGAGTATATGGGTCTCTATGTGAGTCTATGGGTATCTGTGTGAGTCTGTGGGCCTCTGTGTGAGTCTATGTATGTGTGTACATTGAACTTCGTTCACACCGTACATTAGCCAACCATGCTAATCGGAGGTGTGGGAAACTGACTTTAGCCATGGGTGGGAATCGAACTCGGATTAACTGGTGTTACCAGCACAAGTGTACTCAGTACACTAAGGCCACTGTCCCAGAGTATATATTGATGGCAAAACAGTCAATGGTGTTTGCCAATTGCAAACACTAGGTGTGCCCCACGAATGAAAGAGTTGGGGGGGGGGGGACTTCCTTTTCGAGTTCAACGTTTCAGAGGTCGGCTTATAAACATCGCCACTCGGGAGACAAAGGCGGCCGGGCGTGGTGCTGGCCACCCACCCCCTCGTGTGCCGTTCCAGCCTCCATTGGTGCTCGCTAACGGCAATTGCCCCAACAGTCTGTTAAGGCTACACGGGGGGATCTTTGTCTTTGTCTTTGGTGTGCCTCCCTGAGGTCGATTCAACCTTAAATAAGGTTCAGTCTATAAACATCGCCACTGGGGAGGCAACGGTGGCTTGGCGTGGTGCTGGCCACCAACAATTTCGTGCGCCGTACCCACCATCATTGGTGCTACTCGCGAACTGCACTTGCCCCCGACAGTCTGTTAAGGCTATACGAGGAGGGCCCTTTGCCTTTGCGTCTCACACACATGCGGAACATTCTTCAAAAGTCGCTGGGCTATCTGGTTTCCTTGCACATGGCAACCACTGAATATAAGAATTGACCAATGATCTCAATGCAGGATGCCTTCCTAAAAGGGCATTGTTAAATATGTATTTATATAAAACAGAAGAGTGGCCCAACCGTGTAAAATTCCAACGACGAGTTCTATAAATAAGTTTGCGCGTGACCTGTAACGTTGGCCGGTATGTTTACTGATGCGTTGGAATTACAAATAATAATAAACATATCTAGAGAAAATATATACATAACTGACCTTTATCGAACCACTGCTGGATAACGACCTTCGTATGCCCAGAATCGATCCATACACCGCTCGCCACTCACATTATGCGTGGCTCGGAATGAAACTCCAGATTCGTAGCGCAGGGCATAACACAGTGCCACCACCATTCCCCCTTCTAAGGTAAAAATACATTTGTAATGTATTATTACTGTACTATTATTACTAACATGTTTGATCAATAAATACATTATCGGATTATGAGTGAATGTATCAATGATCGAGGTTCGCTGGTTACGATCAGCACGGTTGGCTACGTACACATACAGTCCGTTCTCCTATAACGCCGCATTGAATGTATTAAGTAACACGTTTTTTTTTTTTAAACCGCGGATGCGAATTGGATACACCGCGATCAAGTGGACGGAACCACGTCGCGCGAGTAGGAACCAGAAGTCGCAACGGCTGCCTCGGCGTAGCATCAAGTCATTGGGATGCTGCTGGATGCTTCTAGACGCTACCCACGCGCCTCAGTGTTTGTTCAGCCTGCGTACGCACCTCACGCGTTATCGCGGACTCTGCTTTACCCCCGATATTATATGTTGTTAATTATAAGGCGATTTTTTTTCATAACGCGGTGTTTTTCAGGAACGCAACTACTACCGCGTTCTAGGAGAACAAACTGTGCACACGAGGCTATAGCAGTCACGATGGAGGAGCACGTGGCTTCCCAAAACACCCCCCCCCCAAAGCTTTACAGCATCGTCCACATTTTCGCAAATTGCCGGCGTCTTTTGCTCAAACGACAGCTTTTGTTTTCGAGCCAGGTGAGGGAGAGGCCCATTGCGACAAAAACACGTGGTGCCAGGGGGATTTCAGGAGGGTCAATAAATGTCAACGTAGCAAAGGCAGAGGCGTCACCTAGGCCACTGCGCGCTCACCACCGCTGCCGACCCAGACGCTTTGCCTAAGGTGAAAACGCCGTGGGGGTCGTTGACCATTGTGAAATTGTCAGATAAAAAAAAACGAGGTCAGTACATTTTGGATGTTGCACCGTTCTTATCGCACAAGGAGATCACAGAGCTCCTGTGGCGACAGCCTTATAATGGTAATAAAATCAACAAGGACGTAGGCTTTCAGTCTGAATCGCACAACGTTGTTGGTGCTTCCAGCTGTTATACCAAGACGTCTGTCTGGCCGGTGTGTGGAATAGGGATGCCAAAGACCCTCTAGAGTAGTGGTTATGAACACAAATTAAGCATGGGCACATAAGTTACGACTTACTTCGTTTCATTAAACCCTATGTATTTATTAACATTACATATATATAAAAAATACTATTGAGAAGCAAAGGGCTGCAAGTGAATGTCAAGAACCACTGCACTAGACGGGCCCTCTCTCCCTCTCAAGGAGGTCCTCCTGATAGTAAGTGGCATTAGTAAGCAAAGAAACTGCCATTCTGCACCTTCACACAATGTAACATGGAACATAAAAAAAAAACATAAAAAGAAACATTAAACAAACATTAAAAAACATAAAACACACAAAAACATACAAATAAAGTAAAAACCATCAAAACATTAAAAAAAACATTCATTTTTTTTACAAAAAAACATTAAAAAACACGCACAATTCTTACGAATGCCAAGGTAGGAGAACACGAGAAGCATCGTACGTTCCACAAAGGAATGTTTTGAGTGAGCTTTGTGCTAAACAAATTAACGGACAAATTATATTTACCCAAGTAAAAATGTACATACATGTAACAGTATATTGTTTGGCCGTCTCTTGTGGAAGCGGACAAACTCTGACTTCCAGAGTCTAACCATCACAGTCTGAAACGTTAAACAATTTGGCCGAGTGGCCAAGTTCTTATTGTAAAACCACCCCACTTATGCTGCGTGTGCGTGTTGCAGAGTCTGTATCTTGGCTGGGTCATGTAGCCTGCATGCCCAGCCACCGCATGCCTAAACAGCTTTTGTTCGGCCGGATCGAGGGGGCTAAACGGGCGCGGCACGGGCTAGAAAAGAGATGGAGTGATGTGGTACAGGAGGACGTGGAGCTGAGTGGACTTGTCGATGACTGGTACCAGTGGTGTCAAGATCTTCCTCTGTGGAGGAGGATCGTGAAGGCCGCTACTGGGCAGTTGGAGGCAGTCGCCCTCCAACAACAACGGAGGGCGGAGGAGCGACGCTCACAACAACGAGTGGAGCGCCAGGTGGCTAAAGCACAGCAAGTTGGCACAGTAGGGGGCACAGGTGGTGCATCAGCCAGTCGTCTCAGTCAGTCGACCTGTGGCATCTGGGTCTGCCCCGTGACCTCCTGCCAGCGGGCGTTCAACACTTCACGTGGCCTCAACGTGCACTTAGCCTGGCACAAGCGTCGTGGTGACGTCACCGCCACTTAGTGGCGAATGGCGATTGTTGTTGTTCTTGTATCTTGACCGGGAATACAACTCGTAATGTCACTGTACCGTGGAAGTTAATTTCCATACGCCGCGACGTTAAATCAGTTGTTGCTGGACCTTTACCGGTCCACATGGTGTCAGTTGGTTTCGTTTGGATTTCGTTCGTCCTGCCAAAGGGAGGGAAATATATTTTTGGCGTTGCTCGAGATGGTCGCGAAAACTGTCCGGGTTTTCACGTGACTGTCCCTGCACGACTTTCTCTGTTTCACAAAGTACACAATGGGGTTGAGGGCGCAGTTGAGGCTGACAAGGCCTCGCATCGATTTGTACGTTTTCACCAGTGCGTCGGCCTCGCACGTCAAGCTGTTCCCGCCGGAGAAGAAGAAGACCAGCTTGCTGATGTTGTACGGCAGGTGACAGATGATGAAAATAACGAGGACGACGATGATAGTGCGGATGGCGTTCACACGCTTGACGTCCTGCCGGACGCTGCCCAGCGATAAGGAGTTTTTCAAGGTGTGGATGATGCAGGAGTAGAAGACCAAGGTGACAATAAATGGAAACACGAAGCCCGTGAAGATGACCGTGACGCTGTAGGGCTTGTCCTGCAACGAACTGTTCGGTTTGAAGTCCCAGCATTCCTCTTGGCGTGAGGTCAGCGTAACGCCGCTGAAATATAGCGTCGGCACCGACTCTGCGATCGTGACCACCCACACGAACGCGCATATGCCGATGGCGACCTTTCTCCTCTGCCACCGCAAGGTGGACATCGGGTGGCAGATGCCCAGGTATCGGTACAGGCTTATGGCCGTGAGGAAGAGGACGCTGACGTTCAGGTTGAAGTAGAACATGAAGCGCACTAGGCGGCACATAAAGTCCTTGAATACCCAATTGTCGTGAACGACGTAGCTGTGGATGAGGAAGACGAGCGACATAGCGTACAGGAAGTCCGTTGCCGCCAGGTTCACCGTGAACAGCGAGCTCGAGTTCAGCTTTTTCTTCTTCTTGCAAACGAGGCGGCAGAAGATGAAGCCGTTGAAGATGATGCCGAAGAAGGCGCTGACGGAGTAGGCGACCGGCAGGTAGATGAATTTGTAGCTCTCGTTCAGCGTGCAGTTGGAACCGTTCGTCATGCTTGCCGCGTGCCCCCACCAACATGCAGGTGCGCGACTTCTGGGGGCTCTGCGAAATAAAGAATAGAAAAAAAAAGATTGTGAGCACAAAAAACAGAATCGGAATATTTGTTTAGGCTGGGGGAAATCCGATGAGCTATGAACGTTACAAGAACAAACAACACAAAGAAAACCACGACCGGAGTGTAGAGTCTAGGAAAGGCAAAACAGGGGAGTGCATGAATGCGGAAGTGACACGAGAGATATTGCGTGGCTGGATTAATGCAGGGGCTTAACGGGCTGCATCCCAGGGTCTCAGATTTGCAGGACATCCCGCACCAACCCCCACAAAATATATAAATATATATTCAGCTCTATAATGGTTGAAACACAATACTGGACAGCAGAATGATGAATCCTTCAGCGCAATTTGGTGCTTAAGGCTATCGAATCGCCATGCGTTACAAAACTGCGGACCAACCTGCGAAAAACCGAAATAGCCTTTGCCCAATTTAAACTTTTACTCGCGTTCTCGCACTTAAAACACGACGTGAACTGACCCAAGGTGCATAACAACGGAGCGTTCAGCTTCGCCACGCATTCGATGTGGATCTTGACACGGAACTGAAAGAACTAATATTTAAAGCCCCCCCCCCCCCACTAAAAAAATAACAACCCTAGAGTGACACCCCCCTCCATCAAATCTATACCAGAGCAGGGCATATGTAACATGATCGATATCAAACTGTTCAGATTGATAATATTTTTATAGTTATTATCCTCGCAATAAAAACATTTGACTCAACGCCGCATTTGTTTTGTGCATGCCAATGGAGAGAGAGAGAGAGAGAAAAAACCCCATCGTAAGGAAATCCCCGGAGCTTCTAAAAGTTGCGACGTAAAAAAACGAACTCAGTTGGCGTCACAAATCGCATCCATATAAGTAGCATAGCGGGCAGAATTTCATTTCCGAGATGTGCGTATTAAATGGTTCTCCTTTTGCAGTGTGTCGAGTCCGAGAAGGTCACGTACGGGCAAAATTAATTCAAGTAAATGTTTTGCTCAAATGAGATTTTGCGGCGGTTGACAGCCTTCAACCGGTGGAAGAAATTCCACTGTCCTATGGCAGGCGCAAGTTCATCCACGGGACAACCACTTTTGGCTTTCTCACACGGTGTTACTTATTGTATCGACACAGGAGGAACGATGGGCTGAGTCAACTCCACAGCCAGCATTCGAACTCGCAACGTACTGATTGCCAGCCACTTGCCCTACCACCGAGACGCCTGTCCAGCAGGATACATGTGTAATAAAGTTTAACAACAACAACAAGACAGGTAAGTCATGAACAGCCTTTTTGTCAATTAACTGCTGGATGAAGTCCGCACCATGCCGTGTCCGGTCATGGGGTGTTTTGACCATACTTCACCGGTCCATGAGGAGTGATAATCACTTGGCAATGGTGCGAGCCGTGGTCGGGAATTAAAAGTTAGTTCGCCGGGTTCAAAGCGTAGTGTGCTTATCCATAATAAATGGTTATTTTTGGCTTAGATCGTGTAAATATAAATGTCGCGAAAACCCGCAATCACCCGACACAGCCAATTAGTAAGGGTTGTCACGTAAACATTTCGAGTATGATGTTTCGCTGGTGATTACAATCAGCTTCACAGTGTCCTATAACCTCTGTGCCAACTGTTTCACCCCATACTTGTGGTGGACCACGGTGGTTAGCGCACTGCACTACGAACCCAGTGAATCGAGTTTGAGTCTCTCACACACACACACGGCTAACGTCAGTGGCGAGCGATATCTGAACCCGCTCGTTGCCAACTCGCACTGACCGCTTTGGTGAAGTATGGTCAGACAATCTCCACATGACTGCAGGCACCGCTTGGCGAAGCCTTTGTCCGTCCAGAAGTAAATTGACAGAGGGCGGCAGTCGAACGACAATAACATTTACATTTCCAAAGTTACTTTTGCTCAGGGCTATGATCGTACATTCAGCTCGGTGGGAATTGATGCAGTCAAATTCAAGCCGTTGACCCAATTCAGTGCCTTAAAGAATCAAAGTAAAAATACACATTTAGAAAATAATACATTCTATATATATTTTTACGAATCACGGAACGGCCACATTTCGTTAAGATAACACGAAGAAAGGTCAAGTGACGTTGACTTACTGGCTCTTTGCTGCAGTGGGCCTTGTGGTCTTGTGTCCCTCTCACGCTCGCTCGCCGGCGGTGGACCAAGGGGGTGAGAGGAGCTGCACACGGATAGACTTCGAATATTTTTGTCACTCCGCAAGTGATGCTGATGGTGTATCAACAACAGCGTACGCGTCGTTCCGACAGGAGGCAAGGGTGGTGGGGGGGGAGATGACCGCTGACGCGTCACCAAAGTTCCTCGTCGTCGTCGGCGACGACCGTGTTTCGCAATGCTTCGTGAGCACATTCCGATCGCAATTAAAAAATCTTGCGCCGCGGCCAGCGGCGGCTGAGACAATCTACGTGCGATCGCCGGGCCGCGAACACGAGGTCCCAAAATCAATGTTGAAGTTCTCGAATTTCGGCAGCGGAGTGCGAATTAGTTCGAGCGAATAGATCGGTACCGTGGCTGGGAGAATTCTCACATCCTCTTTAAAGCCTCCGCTGCGCGAGCATCAGAGGACGGTGTTTCTGCGGGAAGGGTTTGTTGCCGCGGTGTGATGGGTGAGTTTTTTGCTGCAGCGGACTTAAGGGGCCCGTCCATAAATGACGTCACGCGATTTTGGACGATTTGTGACACCCCCCCCCCACCTCGTTACACGGCGTCACAAAAAGTCAGACCCCCCCCTAAAATATGACGTCACATAGCTCTGCCCCCCCCCCCAAAAAAACATGCTTCAAATCGCTTTAAACTATTGTCATTGTAGCGCGTATTTAATTGGCGCTGCACTCTGATGTTGTAGGAGAAAACATTTCTTAAAAAGTCTATTTAATTAAGTAGAACGTGTTGTCTATATTTAAAGTTGCGCTTTTTGATGTGACGTCACATTTCTCAAACACCCCCCCTCTCGTCACACATCGTCACAAATGTCTGACCCCGCCCCCCGCCCCCCTACGTGCGTGACGTCATTTTTGGACGGCCCCTTACATACAACACTGAAGTCGTCTCTGCTCGATCGGTTTGAAACGACGGGGTTTTCCACCCAGCGAAGTCGACCGGCAGCTCGCGTGTTTGGTGGGGGTGACGTGTGGGTACCCTCACCTCGTTTGTTTGTTTGTTGCCAAGAACATCTCTGCCAGCATGGAAGAAGTTGGTCCGTATCCCTTCGAATATGAGGCCCTCTTGAGCTTCCTTTCGTGGAGGACCTTCTGCCAGCAAGTGGCATGAGGAGTTTCAGGGGTGCGCCTGGTATACGGGAGGTCGTGGGTTCGATCCCGACCCTGACACCTGCTGCTGTATATTTGGAGTTTGCGTGTCTCTCTCTCTCTCTTATCATCGTTACGGTGGTTAAGAGATGTTAACTACCTCGCCTGGTATGCAGGAGGTCGTGGGTTCGAGCCCGACCCTGACGCCTGCTGCTGCTGCTGTATATTTGTAGTTTGCGCGCCTCTCTCTCTCCACCGTGGTCGCGTGGATTTTTCTCCGGGTCCTCCGGTTTTCCCCTCCACATTTAGAATCAACGTGTACTTCGGAGTGTTTGACTGCTACAAATGTCCAAATGATAAGCCACTTATTTGGGCTCTCATTCGTGGCCAGGTCGTTTGTGATAAAAAAGACCTACACAGCTAAGGTTAGGCCCTTGTTTAAAAAAATAAAACTGTAAAAAATTGATAGTTTACAAATCTTTTTTTTTTCCATTAACATGACGTGTTTTACACTTTTACACACCATTTGCGAGTTATTGTTAGGTGCTGTAGAAAGTGGATCAGCAAACGCAAGACCCTTTTAATGCGAATGGGGACATTTTTTTTTTGCCAGTGGGAATCCTTTATTTCAAACCAGGTGCAAGCCGGTAACAAACAAACAAAAATGTTGAAGATAACATTTCCAAAAAAGAACGTTGGCTTTCAGATTGCCAGAGCCTCTACGATTGCTTACAGAGACACGTGCCGGGAACGCCTTCGTAAGATAAGCAATGTTCACGTTTAAAATAAATAGTTGCAGAGTCGTACCGCGAGCTTATCGCGATGTAAACGGCGTTTTTTTTTAAATTATCGTATAGCATGTAACGTAGCATCGTATAGCGAGTACTTTAAGATACACACACTAAAATTCAGATAAACATAACTGACGATTGTCAGTGCAGCATACAGTCGAATGTTAATAACAGCACCTTGCGTAACTGACCGTCACATGTCCGCCCTGACCTATTTACCACCAACACCTACCCAGTGTCCTGTTTGTGTAAGGTGTGACCGTCGTTTTTGTATACATTCTTTAACAAAAACACTCCACCACCACTACCACCCCATCGCATACTCTTTGGCTGAATTCAATAGGCCGAATCCATTCCTAAACCATAGACCAGCCTTAAACACCTGAACCTTAGACCAACCTTATATATCTGGACCTTAGACCAGTTTTAAATACCCGACTTTAGACCAGCCTTAAATAGCAGAACCTTAGACCAGCCTTAAATATCAGAACCTTAGACCAGCCCTAAACACCTGAACCTTAGACCAGTCTTAAACACCTGAACCTTAGACCAACCTTATATATCTGAACCTTAAACCAGTCTTAAACACCTACACCTTAGACCAACCTTAAATATCTGAACCTTAGACCAGTTTTAAATACCTGACCTTAGACAAGCCTTAAATACCTGACCTTAGACCAGTCTTAAATATCTGAACTTCAGACCAGCCTTAAACACCTGAACCTTAGACCAGCCTTAAACACCTGAACCTTAGACCAACCTTAAATATCAGAACCTTAGACCAGTCTTAAATATCAGAACCTTAGACCAGCCTTAAACACCTGAACCTTAGACCAGTCTTAAACACCTGAACCTTAGACCAACCTTAAATATCAGAACCTTAGACCGGTCTTAAATATCTGAACTTTAGATCAGTCTTAAATTCATGAACCTTAAACCAGTCTTGAATATCTGAACCCAGAACGGCGATGACCGGCCAACCCCCCAAAGAAAATCCCTTCCTTGCCTCCTCCCGCGGGCCTGCTCTGATGAGTCCGTTGTGCCTGCCGATACCGTCGATGCCTCCTGGTGCTGCTGGCACGGAACTTTAGAATGTTGCAATGTATGATGTGGTGAGGGAGGATGCAGAATTGAGAAAAAAAAATGTTTTACTTATAAATGAAGAAAACAAACAAAAAAACCTCCACCACACATTAACATTGTGGTGTGACTTAAAATGAACACATATATAAAGATATAGAAAAAGGCGACGTTTTGGGCAATGGCCCTTCAACACAGCACAAAAATCAGGGCCATTGAAGAATTTCCATTGGCACCAAAGTCGCCCATTTTATACTTATATGTTTCCCCTTATGTACCGATTATCTATTCCGCCAAAGTGTTTTTAAGAGACGTGTTGAGCTTTTGTGTCTATGTTGTGATTGTGCACCGCTGCCGATGTAGCGGTTACATCACCACGTGATCTGTCAACGTCTACAGACGTTAGCGTAGACGACCTTTATTATGAATATTATGACCTTTTCACATTCGCTTAAACGCAGGGGCCGGCCATCTGCGGCTCTATTAAAGGAGCTGCTTCGTGACGTCATTTATTAAGGACCCCCTCCCCCCACCGTCTCGTATTCATCACTTGCATTGCACCTTTTGAAATATTGAGTTTTTTTTACTTAATTCGAAAAAAAAATCCTCATTGTTATTTTGATTGCTGAATCCTGGCCTATACGGTACCACAGTTTCTAGTGAATCGGACATGCAAGTTTTGACTTACAACTTTCGTGACTGCAGGAATTCATATTCTTTGGTTCTTTCGGTAAAGTCGCGTTGATAGAAAAAAAAATAAAGTGAATACAAATAAAATAAAAAAAACACTATTGTAGACTGTAGCCTGGTTCTTAATCGGAGTGAGTGTACTGGCAGTCTATAATGTAGACCGTAGCCTGGTTATTAATAACCAGTGCTACAGTCTGGTTATTAATAACCAGGCTACAGTCTACAATATAGATTGCCAGTACACTCACTCCGATTAAGAACCAGGCTACATTCTACATAAGTATTTTTATTATTATTTTTATTTGATTCTTATTTGTATTCACTTTATTTGTTATTATTATTATTTTTCTATCTACGTGACTTTACCGAAAGAACCAAAGAATACGGATATGCAAGGTTTTACTGCCCAAGAGAAGCATATCGGAGCACTGTCAAATGACTGAATAGTGTACAACTCAAAAGAACGCAAATTATATACCGTGTGCATATCTTAAACTCTAACCAAGGTGAATGCATAAAACTGCCACAACTGTTGAGGGTCAATGTGTTTCATGTTTTACATATATCGCCGTTGTTCATGTAAATTGCATCTTGCACAATCGCTGGGGGAAACTACAGATTACCTGGACGGTCGCCAGCCGGTGAGCTGGCGTGCCCAACACTTGCTCCCAGCGCCGCAGTCCTCTATATATTATGATGTTTTCAGCCAATTAATTTGTTCATACGTTTACGTAATGAGCGTATGGTCATTGCATGAAGAAAATGTTGTGTCCCCTGGCTAAAAGTAATGTAATCTGATAAAAAGTGTTCCACACATTATGGGTTTTTTTTTTTTTGGGGGGGGGGAGTTAAATCTGTAAGGAATTGAAAAAAAAACGGATATGAATTTGAAATAGCACCCCCGGACGAATCCCAGGCGTTGAGCTGACAGCGTTCACTCGCTGACATCGTTCACTCGCTGTCAGCGTTCACTCGCTGACAGCGTTCACTCGCTGACAGCGTTCACTCGCTGACATCGTTCACTCGCTGTCAGCGTTCACTCGCTGACAGCGTTCACTCGCTGACAGCGTTCACTCGCTGACATCGTTCACTCGCTGACAGCGTTCACTCGCTGACAGCGTTCACTCGCTGACATCGTTCACTCGCTGACAGCGTTCACTCGCTGACAGCGTTCACTCGCTGTCAGCGTTCACTCGCTGACATCGTTCACTCGCTGTCATCGTTCACTCGCTGTCATCGTTCACTCGCTGACATCGTTCACGCGCTGACATCGTTCACTCGCTGACATCGTTCACTCGCTGACATCGTTCACTCGCTGACAGCGTTCACTCGCTGACATCGTTCACTCGCTGACAGCGTTCACTCGCTGACATCGTTCACTCGCTGACAGCGTTCACTCGCTGACATCGTTCACTCGCTGACAGCGTTCACTCGCTGACATCGTTCACTCGCTGACAGCGTTCACTCGCTGACAGCGTTCACTCGCTGTCAGCGTTCACTCGCTGACATCGTTCACTCGCTGACAGCGTTCACGCGCTGTCAGCGTTCACTCGCTGACATCGTTCACTCGCTGACATCGTTCACTCGCTGACATCGTTCACTCGCTGACATCGTTCACTCGCTGACAGCGTTCACTCGCTGACAGCGTTCACTCGCTGACATCGTTCACTCGCTACATCGTTCACTCGCTGACATCGTTCACTCGCTGACATCGTTCACTCGCTGTCATCGTTCACTCGCTGTCATCGTTCACTCGCTGACATCGTTCACTCGCTGACATCGTTCACTCGCTGTCATCGTTCACTCGCTGACATCGTTCACTCGCTGTCATCGTTCACTCGCTGACAGCGTTCACTCGCTGACATCGTTCACTCGCTGACAGCGTTCACTCGCTGACATCGTTCACTCGCTGTCATCGTTCACTCGCTGACATCGTTCACTCGCTGTCAGCGTTCACTCGCTGACATCGTTCACTCGCTGACAGCTGAATTGTCAAACGGGAGCGCAGCTTCAGCCTTAGTGTACCGCGCGGCAGTGCGGTGACCCTCGTTTTGTTAAGGGGCCGTCCATAAATGACGTCACGCGATGTTGGACGATTTTTGACCCCCCCCTCCCTCGTCACACGGCGTCACAAAAAGTCAGACCCCCTCTTCAAAATGACTTCACAAAGCTCTGCCCCCCCCCAAAAAAAATACTTCAAATCGCTTTAAACTATTGTAATTGTAGTGCGTATTTAATGTGGTGCTGCACTCTGATGTTATCGGAGAAAACATTTATTTTAAAAAAAGTATATTTTATTAAGTAGAACTTGTCTATATTTATCTAAAGTTGCGCATTTTAATGTGACGTCACATTTCTCACCCCCCCTCGTCACACATCGTCACAAATGTCTGACCCCCCCCCACATCCCTAGGTGCGTGACGTCATTTATGGACGGCCCCTTACTATTTTAAACAACAAACTCGTTAACACACGAAATGCTCAAGACAGTGAATCGCTATCAGCGCTACCATTAAAAGTGGTGGGCCTACCAAAACATTTCTCTCCGAGTCATTGACTGCGCGGCAGATACAGCGGCGCTATCGTTTCAATAAGTGCACACTTAATTTGATTGTTTGTTGTTGCGTACCTGAGATAAAAGTGCGCTTCAGCATCACAGATCGTAAAGCTGCAACGATGATGAGATGTGTGGCTGGGCCTTACTCTCTCGTACGACGCGGCAAAGCACAGAAAACATAAATCAACAAAAAGTTAAAAAGCTATTATAAAGTAATGGGAAACTGATATCTCTATAATGAAATTGTCGTGAAATATGATATTGTAATAATAATTTCACCGCCCGTATCTTATCACGACAATAATGGCATCGCTGAAACTCTGGTTGAGAGTGTGTCTGGGTATTTTCCGACCATCCAGACCTCGCGACTAAACATCTCCACGTGAAGACATTCACATTTGCATGTGGGGCATTTCAGCTATGCCCAATTCATACAAAACTGTAAAGCAAAAGAGGCAGAGCATGACCCGCCACAAAGCAGGACACACACCCAAGTATTGCAAAAGAGATAGCGACAAATGGCAATCTGTCTTCACAGTTCCCAGGAAATCATGGCCTCTTGATCTTGCGCAATCATTCGCAGTGTTCAATCTGGGGGTACAAGGATCCTGTCGTTTAGGTTTTTTTGTTCGAGAAAACAATTTGTATTTCTGCGTTTGGACACGTGGCAATGTGTCGATCCGTCGATGACAATGGAATAATCACTCGAGCAGAACATAGTTACGCGCGCGAGAACATATTGTGTTTGATGAATGAACGGGATATGCAAATTACGTGCGACGTTTAGTATCGGGGTTTTTTTGTGAAGCGGAGCGAAAAAAAAATGACTGCGCAGACGACAACTGTAACGCGAACGAGATGGCGAGGATTTACATTATGAGACCTCCTTTGCCAGTAACAAGATATAGTAATAGGTTTTACCCCTTTTAACTGGCACAAAAAAACTGACAGATTTATTCAAGGCATCATGTTTGCAATAACCACAGCACAAGCAGTCAAAATGCAAACAAAAGAGACAACTGTGATAATAATATTGGCACTGTCCTTGAATTTGATTGGTCCACGCCCGAGACGGCTTTTCTTAGAGCCTAGTCTCCTCTGGTGTTGGACTAGAAGACGCCAAAAGGCGTACAACTCAAAAACGGCGCACTATCAGAGTATTGAGGGCTCGGGGTGAGCATTTACATTATGAGACCTCCTTTGCCAGTAACAAGATATAGTAATAGGTTTTACCCTTGGCGTCTTCTGGTCCAACACCAGTGGAGACTAGGCTCTAAGAAAAGCCGTCTCGGGTGTGGACCAATCAAATTCAAGGACAGTGCCAATATCATTATCAGAGTTGCCTCTTTTGTTTGCATTTTGACTGCTTGTGTTGTGGTTATTGCAAACATGATGCCTTGAATAAAGGTGTCAGTTTTTGTGCCAGTTAAAAGGGTAAAACCTATGACTATGAGATGGCGAGGAGATTAAAAAAAATCACGACGCTGAACCGTGACAGTTAATCGACTTTCCGAGGTGACGGAGCAGTGACACCACGTGGTCGGAATGCTTCAAAAGTTTGAAGGGTTCAGGATCCCCTACGATGGAAGTTGGGTCGGAAAGCTTTGTGGTGCTTTCGTCCACCGGCCTAATACACTTGGTGTCTACAATCCAGTCCGGTTACATTTAGCAACAAAATATGAAAGTACTTTTCTGGGTCTGTAGATTTTAAAATGCAATTTTTCAGTCTTTGGCACATTCTGGTTTGCATATTTTAATCTTCGTAGACTTTCGTCTGCGGGCAGTTGATCATCCAATGTTCGTGTGCTCCTGTCGAGGTTGCCGAGTGAGCCAGTGGACGTCGTTCAGGAGAAGCCACGTGGTGACGATTTGACACACGGATGTCGGCGAACGATATATTCCGATGGAGACCCGGCGTCAAGGAGCATGAACCATCATCGCGCGAACTCCGCTCATCATCGCAGCAGTGGCTTTTGGCCAGCCATCGAACAAAGACGGTGGTCACCTCAACGCGCGCTTTCAAACATGCTTCTGCGGCCGTCTGGAACGCTCTTCATTCCGATATTAGGAAGCCAGTGGAGCTGTGTGCACTTTTAAATAATCTAGTTTGAAAACTATTTTTTTTAGAACTGCTTTGTGTGTTTCGTTTGTTGCCCTTCCCCCGCGCCCTCATTGATCACAGTTGACTACGTACGGTGGGAAAGAAGTTCAACATACACATGAATAATTACGAGGTGATTCTGAGCAAGTGGGCGAGTACCCCATGGCCCAGAGCCCTGAGCTGCCACCACTGGGATTTCGGGTTTGAGTCCGGGTTCGTCCGCACGTGATTAAGCTGGGTTCTCAAGTGTAGCGAGTTGATCGTCTCAACACTGTCTGCAATGACTGTGCGCAACAAACACATCGCCTAACATTTGGTTTTTGCAAATAATTTGGATAAATCCAGAGCTCTAAAAATCAAGTATGTCGGTTCGTCACGCGACAGGCGTTTCCATTGATGGCAGAGCGGATGGCAAAGGTACTGCAGGGATTCTTCATCTCATACTGCAGGGATTCTTCATCTCATACTGCAGGGATTCTTCATCTCATACTGCAGGGATTCTTCATCTCACACTGCAGGGATTCTTCATCTCACACTGCAGGGATTCTTCATCTCATACTGCAGGGATTCTTCATCTCATACTGCAGGGATTCTTCATCTCATACTGCAGGGATTCCTCATCTCATACTGCAGGGATTCTTCATCTCATACTGCAGGGATTCTTCATCTCATACTGCAGGGATTCCTCATCTCATACTGCAGGGATTCTTCATCTCATACTGCAGGGATTCTTCATCTCATACTGCAGGGATTCTTCATCTCACACTGCAGGGATTCTTCATCTCACACTGCAGGGATTCTTCATCTCACACTGCAGGGATTTTTCATCTCATACTGTAGGGATTCTTCATCTCATACTGCAGGGATTCTTCATCTCACACTGCAGGGATTCTTCATCTCACACTGCAGGGATTCTTCATCTCATACTGCAGGGATTCTTCATCTCACACTGCAGGGATTCTTCATCTCACACTGCAGGGATTCTTCATCTCATACTGCAGGGATTCTTCATCTCATACTGCAGGGATTCTTCATCTCATACTGCAGGGATTCTTCATCTCACACTGCAGGGATTCTTCATCTCATATTGCAGGGATTCTTCATCTCATACTGCAGGGATTCTTCATATCACACTGCAGGGATTCTTCATCTCACACTGCAGGGATTCTTCATCTCACACTGCAGGGATTCTTCATCTCACACTGCAGGGATTCTTCATCTCACACTGCAGGGATTCTTCATCTCATACTGCAGGGATTCTTCATCTCATACTGCAGGGATTCTTCATCTCATACTGCAGGGATTCTTCATCTCATACTGCAGGGATTCTTCATCTCATACTGCAGGGATTCTTCATCTCATACTGCAGGGATTCTTCATCTCATACTGCAGGGATTCTTCATCTCACACTGCAGGGATTCTTCATCTCACACTGCAGGGATTCTTCATCTCACACTGCAGGGATTCTTCATCTCATACTGCAGGGATTCTTCATCTCATACTGTAGGGATTCTTCATCTCATACTGCAGGGATTCTTCATCTCATACTGCAGGGATTCTTCATCTCATACTGCAGGGATTCTTCATCTCATACTGCAGGGATTCTTCATCTCACACTGCAGGGATTCTTCATCTCATACTGCAGGGATTCTTCATCTCATACTGTAGGGATTCTTCATCTCATACTGCAGGGATTCTTCATCTCATACTGCAGGGATTCTTCATCTCACACTGCAGGGATTCTTCATCTCACACTGCAGGGATTCTTCATCTCACACTGCAGGGATTCTTCATCTCATACTGCAGGGATTCTTCATCTCATACTGCAGGGATTCTTCATCTCACACTGCAGGGATTCTTCATCTCATACTGCAGGGATTCTTCATCTCATACTGCAGGGATTCTTCATCTCACACTGCAGGGATTCTTCATCTCACACTGCAGGGATTCTTCATCTCACACTGCAGGGATTCTTCATCTCATACTGCAGGGATTCTTCATCTCACACTGCAGGGATTCTTCATCTCATACTGCAGGGATTCTTCATCTCATACTGCAGGGATTCTTCATCTCACACTGCAGGGATTCTTCATCTCACACTGCAGGGATTCTTCATCTCACACTGCAGGGATTCTTCATCTCATACTGCAGGGATTCTTCATCTCATACTGTAGGGATTCTTCATCTCATACTGCAGGGATTCTTCATCTCACACTGCAGGGATTCTTCATCCCATACTGCAGGGATTCTTCATCTCACACTGCAGGGATTCTTCATCTCACGAAGAGGAGACCGAGAGCACAATCGGTACACATTTGCGGAATGGATAATCGATACATATTTGTGTAATAGATAATCGGTACATATTTGCGGAATGGATGATCGGTACACATTTGTGTGATATATAATCGATACATGTTTGTCTAATAGATAATCGGTAAAAAATTGCAGAATAGATAATCGGTACACATTGGTGAAATAGATAATCGATACACATTTGCGGAATAGATAATCGGACCACATTTTTAGAATACATAGTCGCTACATATTTGCGGAATTGATAATCGGTACACATTTGCGGAATAGATAATCGGTACATTTTGTGGAGTTAAGTTTTTAAGCGTAAAAAAAGAGCTGATGTTTTAACGCCCCTTGTCCATGGCCACTGCCAACTGGGGCTGTGGTTCTTGGTGCCGGAACCAGTTAGAACCCAAGAGTCCACGTTTACCAAGGGCCATCCCTGGCATGGGCCAAATACGTTAAGGTTGCAAATTAGTGGAATAATTTAACGTAGGTGATACTTTCCAATTAACCGTGTCACATTCTGCTTAGATGCAAGTTACAAATAAGGTTAGGGTGTGCAATATATATGCCAATTACACATGTGATGAAATTACGTATTTAAATCACAAGTAATTTATATACGAGCTACCAATTCATTTCAGGTGTGCAAGTTGCATTTAAAACATTTAAATTACGCGTAATTTGAGTATTGATTATCTCTCGAGGTCATTGCAGTTCTCCAGTGGTGAACCTATACAGTGCAAAGCGAGGTTGACAGCTCAGCCCACGGGCACAGCTACCAAGCCGTTTCGTAGATCTTCACCTGGGCTGACTCCTGGAAGTCGGGGGTCAGCGGTCATCGTGAAATTGGGATACATGTGCAACCGACGCATCGCCTCCAATTAGAAGTTCAACGAACATGCGTCACACGCTCAGCTCCACTTCCCAAATGCTTTTGCGCGAAAAAAAAAACAGGCTCTATGAAATAATTACGATTACAATAACAATTCGAAATAATAGTTTCTAGCTTAGCCTTAAATGCACCTAATTTGACCCGAGTAAAATGGAGCAACAAAAATAAATCAGAAAAAGTGCGCACACGATACTCTTTGGTTCTTTCGGTAAAGTCACGTAGATGAAAAATGAAAATAAAAATAATGAAAATAATAAAATTAAAATAACTAAATTAAATCACGACGTTTCGGCCGCAACACAAGCATCCGTTGTCAGGTGGGAAAGCATGGTCTGCTGCTGATGCAGACTGTTTTAAAATATCTGCATCAGCAGCAGACCACGCTTTCCCACCTGTTGACGGACGCTTGTGTTGCGCCCGAAACGTCGTGATTTAATTTTGTTATTTTCATTTGATTATTTTCATTATTTTTATTTTTCATCTACGTGACTTTACCGAAAGAACCAAAGAGCATGGATCCTTGCGGACACGAAAACTTCAAATCTAGAAGTGCACACACGATCACTGATGGACAGGAAGTGCAACAGGTGAGAACATACACCAGGTAGCGGCATCGTCTTGACCGTTAAGGAACGTGGGCTTGGGAATCATGTGGCACGAGAAGAGATGATCACCGGTGGTCAAGACTAACGGCAGAGTGGCGGTCAAAAGGAGGGAAGGCCGTGATGGTGGTGATGACAATGATGGGGATGATGATGGTGATGATGATGATGACGATGAGATCAACTCGTGTGCACAAGCTAGATTACTTCTTATATCGTGTGACACTGAGGAATGATGATGATGGCATGGGGAAGGATTTCACCAAGCGGTGGATAAAACAAAATCAATGCTGGTAACGATAGTGGTGAAAATTTAAACTTCATAATAAACACTTTTTTTTAAGATAGCTTGCTGACACCCAGGAGAGATCAAGAACACGGAGCATCATCGCTCGTTAATAAGGCCACAATTTTGTTGCAGTAATCTTTTGTAAAATTCACGAGGTACGTGAAAAAAATACAATAATTCACAAACAACAAACAAAAACTTCTAACGTAACGTGTTTCTACAGCCATTTCCATGGTTTTAAAATTCACGATTTCCATGACCTACATGGCTAAATCGTAGCCTTCCTTATTGCTCACGGAGCTTGTAGTTCAGGCAAACTACGGTCAACCTCGCAGCAGCGGCTTTTGGCTAACTATCGAACAAAGACGCTCACTGCATCACACGCTTTGGAGATGAGTTTCTGCGGCCGTCTGGAACAACACCCTAACCCATATAAGGAAGCAACTGGCGCTATGCACTTTTAAATCTAGATTGAAAACTCATTTTTTTAGAACTGCTTTTTGTGGTAAGTGTGTTTTGTCTTCCCCCCCCGCCCCCCGCACCTACGATTAGCACCGTTGGCTACGTACGGTGCGAAACAAGTTCAAGATACAGTACATCCATCCAGACCCAGGCCTTGGTGCTAATCCTCAGTAAGAACCTGGGCTGTTCCCGGGGGCCAGCAGAGCCTGGTGCCCAGCGATTGTCATTATTCCGGTATGGTCTCCACGCGAGTGTTCGGTCTGTCCACCCTTGGTCGGGAACGGGGGACAAAGTAGAGCAGAGGATTGAGCACACAGTTGAGGCTACAGAAGGGACGCGTGATCTTGTATGCTTTGGAAACGATGGCGGCTTTGCAGTCTCCGTAAATCCTGTCGTATACAACGTAAAACCAATTTGGTCGTGTTGTACGGCAGGTGGCAGATCACGAATATGGTGAGAACCACAACGATGGTGTAG
The DNA here is from genome assembly GCF_048934315.1 of Petromyzon marinus. Taxonomy (NCBI): domain Eukaryota; kingdom Metazoa; phylum Chordata; class Hyperoartia; order Petromyzontiformes; family Petromyzontidae; genus Petromyzon; species Petromyzon marinus. The sequence goes on along the minus strand of NC_133721.1, from coordinate 9,235,007 downwards.
ACGGCCTTTCTCCGATTGATGGCCGACCCCGCTTGCACGTTCGACCCGGTAGCCCTCATGGACATTCTCAAGGTGTGGATGATCCTGGCATAGAACACCAAGATGGCAGCGAACGGAATCGGAAAGCCGGTGAGGACAATTATGATTCCGTACGGCAGATGCTGAATGGTGAGATCGGGCACGAAGTCAAAGCAGTCGTCCCGCCCGCCGGCGTGCTCCAAAGTACCCGCGGTGTATAGGTGCGGAGCCGTCTCGGCGAGCAGGCACAACCAGACGGTCACGCAGATGGCGAAGGTGAGCCTACGCCTGTGGCAGCTGCGTGTGGACAGCGGGTGGCGGATGCCCAGGTAGCGGTCGAGGCTCACGCACCCGGGGAACAGGACGCTGCCGTAGAGGTTGAAGTAGAAGAGAAAGCGCACGAGGCGGCACGTGGAGTCCCCGAATATTCAGACGTCTTCGTTCACGTAGCTGTGGACCAGGAATATTAGCGAGAGGGCGTAGAGGCAGTCTGCGACCGCCAAGTTCATCATGAATATGGAGGTGGAATTTCGATTTAAAGCTTTCGTGACTGCACGGATTCATCTTGTTGGTTCTTTCGGTAAAGTCACGTAGAATGGAAATAAAATAATAAAAATAAAACAATAAAATAAAAATAAAATAAAAATAAAATTGTATTAAAATAATAAAAATAAAACATAATAAAATAAAAATAGAATAAAAATTAAATAAAAGTAAAGAAATATTTTTTTTTTATTATGTTTTATTTTTCATTATTTTATTTCCATTCCACGTGACATTACCGAAAGAACCAAGAATATGGAGGTGGAATTCAGCTTTTTGGTTCTGAGGGTCAGTTTCCACAGCACGAAGCCGTTCAGGAATTATCCCGCAGAAAGCGCAGATTGAGTAGGCAACCGGCAAGTAAATGTACTTGTATTGCTCGTCGACTACTGACATTCGAACCGCTGGTGGAGTTACTCATCTTTCTTCCGTTGTTGGCGAGCGACGACGATTCGGGAGCTGCGCAGACGTTTGCCACGACGAAACAAACAACTAATGGAGTTAATATCATTGAGCGGCGGTTTTCATGTCCTCGGGTCTCTGCAAGAAAGCACACCTCTTAGCGATGCAGCCGTGGTGTCATCTCTGGTGGTAATTGTACAGACATTTGTCGATTCCCTGCTAAGCACGACACCGTATTTCCCCACGCTGGTCAATGTGGGTTGGGGAAGGGTGGGTGGGGGAGTCCTAGGACCACTTCAGATATCGCTTGCCGCCGCTGTTAGCCGGGGCCACCTCCAGTTCCTCTCGGATGGAGGGGCCAGGACAGCGATCGTGTGGGAGTAGGGGGGGGGGGGGAGAAAAAGGGATTCATATTCTTTGGTTCTTTCGGTAAAGTCACGTAGGTGGAAAAAAATTATCACGAAGTTTCGATTGCAACACAAGCAATCATCATCAGGTGTGACAACCACAGCAAGAAATATTTTTTTGTCTTAAAAAAATATATTTCTTGCTGTGGTTGTCACACCTGATGATGATTGCTTGTGTTGCAATTAGGTGTGACAACCACAGCAAGAAATATTTTTTTAAATATTTCTTGCTGTGGTTGTCACACCTGATGATGATTGCTTGTGTTGCAATCGAAACGTTGTGATTTAAATTATTTTTAAATTATTTTTTTCCACCTACGTGACTTTACCGAAAAAAACAATGAATATGGATCTTTGCAGTCACGAAAACTTCAAATCTAGAAAAAAAGGGATTGTGAATATGCTTTACCCTCCTGGCAATAACACGGGAGGTTTTAAGATGTTCAAACACCAAATAGATTCCTTTTGCAAGGCATCGAGTCTGCATTAAACACACACAGTACTTGTGGCAAAACATGCAAACAAGCATGCTCTGGTGTTACATGCATTGTCCTTGAAACGGATTGACTTACACCAACTGCTCTATCCGAGCTATAAGTGTTGTGATACTTGCATTGTCTTTGTACTGTCCGCCTTTCGGCGTCCTCTGATCTAACGCTGGTAGTGCGACAAGGCCATGAAAAAGGCCGTCTCTGGTGTAGGCCAATCAGTTTGGTGGTTAATGCAGACTTGATGCCTCGCAAACGGTATCTATTTTGGTGTTTGGACATCTTAACACCTGTTTGATTGCCAGTAAGGTTAAACCTATTCTTATTTTTCATCATTTTGGATACTGACAAAAAAAAAGGTCTCGGAGTTTAAAAAAAAAGTGATTCACCACCAAAGCGGAGTGAACTTGGGTGAGTCAGAGGGAACATTGGTGCAGGGCCAATACCAGCGCTCCCGGGGAGCTATGTTGCTGGGTTCATAGCACGATGAAGCGAAGGCAACACACCACCGCTCCACCCCATATCGCAAATCGATAGCAAAACAATTTTTAGATGCACTTTCTAATCGCGATAACGTTCAGTTGGTTGTCCTTCGCCCGCACCTCCGATTAGCACGGTTGGCTACATAGGGCGCGAAAGAAGTTCAACATGCATATGGCACATACATAAAGGAGACATTAATCACTACGGAACGGTATATTATGTAAAGTAATCATGCATAAGTGAGCCTCGCTTAATTTTCGTTTTATATATATAAAAATCTCAAGTGAAACAAAGAAGCAGGATTTGACAAGATATCAAATAGTGATGATGAGATGAAGTTTACGTATAACTACTCACTTGCTACGAACCCGCGCCCGAAAAGTTCCGAGTCCTTGACAATTGTAGAAACCAAGCCAGCGTACGATAGGACTAGGGCACGGCTGCAACCAAGCATCAGCCGTAGACCAGGATGCGAGCGGGACAAGAGGACGCTGCAGAGTGCGGAGCGAGTCGAGTGGGAGAAGCAAATTAACAAGAGCCTGACACCTCCAAAGAAGGATTTACATTTTTCACGTTGTCAAATGTTTTCCCGTGAAAGCCGAGAATCATCGCATTAGAATGTGCGTGTGTGCACCGCAGCATCAATCCAGCGAGCACACACACACAAAAGCCCCCATAACATGAAAGCAAGCTTTGGTTTGCAAAGATGCACACGCCTTGCATGGTGTAACATGCGCTTTGTTTCTCATGATGAAGTATTCTCCTCTTACACAAACCTATAGTTTCTATTCTAGATTTGAAGCTTTCGTGACTGCAAGGATCCATACTCTTTGGTTCTATTCGGTAAAGTAACGTAGGTGACTTTACCCACCAAACTGGAGTTGTAAAGCACAACGCTAAATCTGCCATCTGGGATTTTTTGATACCTGTAAATAGGCAGGTTATCAAAACACGATTATGAAAAATTATGATGATAAAATGTTATGCTTGGAGAATACCTGACACAACACATGATGCACTATGAAACGTGCTTCACGTGACGATTTATATGGAGTCTAACTTTGGTCAACAGAAGTTACATCTGATGCAAAATATTTCCCAACGGTAATAAAATAAGTAGACAATATCTCCTCCATATATCCGTCTGTCATCGCAAGATTTATGTCTTACACAACACATTTACCATATGGCCTTCTGGGAGTGCACCATTATTGCAGCATTTATTTTAAGACAAGCACACTCTGGACGATTTTAGACATCAATAGTGGTGAACTACCAGTCTTACAGACAAGGACCCTCTCGTTATGATTTGCATGCTCGTTTGACGCAAAATTATGTATCACTCAAAATAAATAATTTTGATGAGATGAGGCTGCAAAGAGAAGAGGTCACAACCACGGTTGACTAGAGTTCGACTCCACTCCAGTGATTTGGAGTGGAGTCGAACAGTCACATGCATTAAGCATCCATTTGTGCACCGTGTACATTTCACAGTCAAACCAAAATTTTAAATGATCAGATCTGAGATTTTTGATAAATTAAATGTAACACCAAATGTAATATTCTTGTTATTGTGCAGCCATCGATGCGCAGAATGTAATTTATTGTTAAGGGGATTTTTATTCAATCACTGCTGACTGGGCTGGAACCATCAACTCACTACACTTGATAACCCAGTCTCATCATCAGTGACTCGCATCTAGAATCAAACTCAGGATCTTGTCGGTCGGTGGCTCATTCTGATCTATAAGCCACTGCCAATTAAACATCATGCTATGGGCAAGAACATATGAACTAAAATCTATTTTTTCCACATATGAATCATTTTGGCGGGACCCCGGGGTCCCGCAAAAATCAGGTCAATAATTATTATTATTATTCTTCATTCCGCCCACTACGTGATCCCGACAGCAACGCGCCGCCCGCCCAGACTCGCGCCAACAACAAGCGCCAGCAGCAGCAGGCGGCGATCGACACGATGGGCGCCACCCCACCGGCCAAACGCGAGCCCCGGGGGGCGTCCGCCGCAGTCGCCCTCCGGTCAGCCGTCGATCCTCAGCTTCTTTGCCAATGCGAGCCCGCCGCCCCCCAGGCAGTGAATTTAACGTGTTTATGTAATTTTTCAACTTTTTACGAAACTTAAGTGTCCCCGAGTAGCTCTCGACGAGGCCAATCGATTGACACTAGTTTTGTTGTTGTCGGTAAGGCAACAAGACTCGTGTCGCTACGCGGGTTTTCCCACCCCGGGGCAGTGATGGGACCCCGGGGTCCCGCCAATTGCTTCATATGATGTAATTTTTGTGTTTTGGCTAATCGGCTTTCCAGACCAATATCATCCGGCAGCATTTGTTTAAGCAAGTCGCCTCTGGGCTGGATTCAACTGTCTTGCTCTCATCAGTGGCCATGCTGCTGAAACAAATGCTGCTTGATTGCCAGATGTTATTCTGGCACCATTTCAATGCAAACATCAGTATTGTACACAAACTTACGAAGCGTTCATATTCTTGGTTCTTTCGGTAAAGTCACATAGAAGGGAAACTATAAAATAATAAAAAAATACAATTCTCACGACGTTTAGACTGCAACACAAGCAATCAAATTTTCTTGCTGTGGTTTTCACACCTGATGATGATTGCTTGTGTTGCAGTCGAAACGTCGTGATAATTTTATTGTTTTATATTTTTATTATTTTATTGTTTCCCTTCTACGTGACTTTACCGAAGGAACCAAGAATATGAATCCCTGCAGTCACGAAAGCTTTAAATCAACATTTTACGAAGCGTTGTTGTGGAAGATTATGGGTAAGCATGATAGAACCTTGCCAACAAGATCTGGCAATCCAGCAGCATTTCTGGAACAAGCCTGACTCTGGCGATGAGACCCAGAGGGTTGAAACCAGTCCAGCGTTTCGTATGCTTTAAAAAAAGGAATTGCTGCTGGACAATTATGTCTATGTTGAACTTCTTTCGCACCGTACATAGTCAATCGTGCTAATCGGAGGTGCGAAGGAAAATAAACTAAACACAAAAAGCATTTTAAAGCAATCCTGCTGGATACCTCTATGTGTGGACAAAGCGTGCTAATCTATGAACTGGTGTTCGTTTGCGCTACAGTGCTTTGCAACTGTTTATTCTTCCTAAGTTTGACAATGTTCACAATGTACAAGAGAGGGTTGAGGACACAGTTGAGACTGGCCAATGGCCGTACGATCTTGTAGGCCATCTTGTAGGCAGCGGCCTCACATTTCACCCCGTTGCCACCCTTCATCATCTGAATAACTGCCAAATCGCTCTCCGTGGTGCTAACGTTAAAAAAAACCCGCCACTTTTTTCAAATTACTTGCTGTGGTTTTCATACCTGATGATGTTTGCTTGTGTTGCAGTCGAAACGTCGTGATAATTTTATTGTTTTATATTTTTATTATTTTATTGTTTCTCTTCTACGTGACTTTACCGAAAGAACCAAGAATATGAAGAGCATCTTGTTGGTGTTGTATGGCAAGTGGCATATGACAAAGATGACGAACACGATGGTTTGGATAGCCTTGCACCATTTAGCCAGAGCTGATGTCTGCTGGATCACTCCCTCCTTTATGGACTTTCTCAAGGTGTTAATGATCACGGTGTAGAAAATGAGGATGGCTGCAAACGGGATCGCAAAGCCTGTTGCCACAATTGCGACTCCGTAGGGAAAGTGCTCGTCGGATTCATTTGGCAAATAGTCCCAACAGTCAGAGGAAGGGAGCGGACTCTCTGTGCCAGCCGCGCGTGGATAACGGGTGGCAGATGACCAGGTAGCGGTAGAGACTTATGCATCCGAGAAAGAGGACGATGCTGTTTAAGTTTAGGTAGAAGAGGAATCACACCAGGCTACACATGGCATCTCCAAATATCCAGACATCCCATTCACATGGTTGTGGATCAGGAAGATAAGCCAGATGGTGTATAACGTGTCTGCCAAGGCCAAGTTCAGCACGAAGATGGAATTCGTTCCCAATACAATGTACTTCTTCTTACGCTTTGGTTCTTTGGGTAAAAGTCACGTAGATAGAAAAGATAATAGATCACAACGTTTCGATCGCCACACAAGCAATCGTCCTCAGGTACCTGTAAAGAATGTTCCAGGAAACAAAGCTGTTCAATATCAGGCCAAAGAAAGCGCAAATTGAGTAGGTTACTGGCAGGTATATTAATTTGTATGCGTCGTCACAATTCTGCTCATTAGTCATCGTGCTCAAGTGAGGGGATGCACAATTCAATTATAATTCCACTGCGTCTGTTGAAAAATATAACAGCATAGAGATTACACATGAGTGACCACCAGATCAAAACAAACCTTTATAATATAACCAGTTTGCTCTATTTATAATTCCAAACAAATCATTATAGTCCTTTCATTGACAGCAAATAAAACATGCGTGCCACAATATGTCTATAGGAGAATGGAAATAAGCTCCATTTAACATTTTGAAAGAAAGTAAGCTGGATTAAACCACACGTAGGCAGAGTGACATTGTGGCTCTGCCCACAGCACACTTGTACAGCGATAACTTGACTTTCGTCCAATTGACTTTCGTCGCTTCGCTCTTTCGGCCGTTTTCAATTGTGACCACATTTAAGATTTCGTCCACGCGGCTTTCCACTTTCGTCAGATTTCATCCCCAGCCCTTCCACGGCGTTCGCGCCACGCGCCGTCTTTGTCGTTCGGTCTTTGAATAGAAGTCGTTCAGTGAGCATCTTTGATATTTGTGTTTATTCATATATTATATTCCAGGTTCTTTCGGTGAAGTCACCACGTAGAAGGGAAACAATAAAATAATAAAAATATAAAACAATGAAATTCTCACGACGTTTCGACTGCAACACAAGCAATCATCATCAGGTGTGAAAACCGCAGCAAATTTTCTTGTTGTAGTTTATCTTGTTGTGGTTTTCACACCTGATGATGATTGCTTCTGTTGCAGTCGAAACGTCGTGAGAATTTTATTGTTTTATATTTTTATTATTTTATTGTTTCTCTTCTACGTGACTTTACCGAAAGAACCAAGAATATGAAAAGATTTAAATAAAAATGTATTCATATATTATTAATCCTGTACTTATATCTGTGATTATGCTGTAAACAATTCAGTTATTTTAGTGATAACAGTATAATACTGCAGTGTTCAGTTATTTTTGTGATTATAAAACACGTGTACAGTATTCAAACTGTGCTTATTTTTGTAATTACTGTTCATTTTTATTTTATTTCTGTTTATTTAGGTTTCGCACGCACGTGTTATATGGTTACTGTCGTTATTTGCATGCACGTTTTTTCTCCGGCCAAAATATAATTGCAAGCTAAATAAAGGCTCTGCTTTGACATTCGTCCATTTTTGACATTCGTCAGAAGAAAATGCAAGGTATTCCTGTACCAATAGCTGCCATTCGCCACTAAGTGACGGTTACATCAACACGGCGCCTGTGTTAGGCAAGGTGCACTTTGAGGTCACGTCGAGTGTCGAAGGCTCGCTGACAGGAGGAGGTCGCGGGATAGACCCAGGTGCCATGGGTTGGCTGACTGAGATGACCGGCACCAGCTGTACCCGCTAGGGGGTGCACTTGTACCTTACCCCTCCTGACACGTGAGCTGCGCTGGGCGTGGCCAGACACAGCCAAGCACCGCGTCTGATTGGGAGACGTGAAGCGTGGCGCGGTGGACGATATTGGAAGTCCCAGTGTGCACGTGCTGTCTGCAGGGCCGCTGGCGGGGTGCACAAATAAAGCTCCCGATACTGTTGAAGTCATCACGGGCCAACGCAGTGCTCTCTCTGTATCATACAAGAACCGTGAAGAGATGTACAGTAAAACCTTGGATTGCGAGTAACTTGGTCTGCGAGTGTTTTGCAAGACGAGCAAAAATTTTAAATAAAAATTAATTTGATAAACGAGCGCGGGTCTTGCAATACGAGTAGTGTACGTGTAGACGCTTTGTACTGCCGAGCGTCACGTGATCACAACTGATATACGAGTGCTTTGATATACGAGTGCTTTGGATTACATGCACGTTTCCGGAAGGAATTATGCTCGCAATCCAAGGTTTTACTGGATATTAAAATAAATGTGTAGCTACCAGACTGGGACCTTATTTCATCAGTCAGGAAGTGCAACACGTGCCTCAGGTTGTCGGTATGGTGACGAGCTGAACTTTCATGGAGGTGAGTTCCAAATAAGAAATCACAGACACCTCGCTGCATAGATGCGCACCCAGGATAAGAAACGAATCAATAGTCGAGCACTTTGGCAAATCCTGAATCGAGGGCCGATCGGCCAATTATTTTTCCTATTTAAATAATTAAGATTCTTGGCATTTATATGGCACCTAAATGCATCAGCAATTCACAGCACCACATATCACATGTCTGCTGGACATCTGTGAAAAAGAGCTTCATAGCTCATCGGATTCCTCCAGTATAAATATTTAGATATTATGATTCCGAGATGTCATCTAAAAAATTAAATAAATCAAGGGCACTCACAGTGGTAGCTGTCTTGGTGTTGCACGAGGTGACTTAGGGGCCGTCCATAAATGACGTCACGCACCTGGGGGGGGGGTCAGACATTTGTGACGATGTATGACAAGGGGGGGGGTGGTTGAGAAATGTGACGTCACATCAAAATGCGCAACTTTAAATAAATATAAACACGTTCTACTCCATTAAATATACGTTTTAATACATGTTTTCTCCTGCAACATCAGAGCGCAGCGCCACATTAATTACGCACTACAATGACAATAGTTTAGAAGCGATTTTAAGCATGTTTTATTTGGGGGGGGGGGGGTGGCAGAGCTTTGAAGGGGGGTCCAAAATCTCGTGACGTCATTTATGAACGGCCCCTTAGCACTGGCCTGCAAGTGGGCATGACGCTACCAGTAGGGTGTAATGCCAATTAACTACAGTTGAACGTCCCAACAACCCACGCTCCAATAATTGGGTTGCTGATATGAACCGCAAACTGCGATCTGGGCAAAATGTTTTATATTTGTATTGAGCAATGTTTGTGTGTTGATGTTAAGATGCTATTTTTGTCGATGTTACTGTTGCTACGTAAAATTGTTGTTTATGTGGGGTGTGTTATTGTTGAGGTTGTTGATGTTGATACGTCATATAGTTGTGGATGTTAAATTACGCCAGTGAATGTCATTGTGAAAAGAATATCAAGAGATCCATATCGCTTGGAAATCGCTCCCGCGCAAACGCTAGTCATACGTCAGGCCCACTTACTCATTTTGAAAATGTATAGTCTTGTTTAGAACCATGATTTTACAAGATATACAATCGTGACAATGAGACAGCAGCCACGTGTAATTACTCACTTGCTATGAACACGTGCCGCCCAGGTCCTGAGGTCTTAACAATCGCAATAACCAACCCAGCGTGGACAGGACGATAGCACGACTGCTAAAGGCGGTCGACTCGGATTGCGAACGGGACAGGAGCGTAGATACATCAACAGGGCCCTGACACTTCCACGTTATCAGACCTTTCTCCCTAATGAGTACATTTGCATGTGCGTGCACACACCGCAGCAAGGCACTGGGACATATGACGGCAAGTTTGCATATATGCTGTATAGACATGCGTGCATCGTGAAGCGTCAAATTGTTCATACCACTTCTGAGAATTTGCAACAACGGCACAAGAAATGTGCCTCTGGGCTGTGGAGACCACCTGGATTCCAGGCCACGTGTTGACAATGATGGCGAACAAGTGGAGACTCTTTTATTTTTTGAAGCTATTAACATACATTTGTTATCATGTTAAAGTGTATTATCCGTTCTTTTTTCATTAAAAACGGTAGTGCCATAGTAAGTGTTAACATTGTTTTGAAGCACCCTGTGTATGGTGAAGTATTCTCCTCTTACACAAACCGTTAGTCTCTATCCGCCAAACTTGAAGTTCGCTAGTTACTCCAATGTCACAACTCGGTATTGTTTTTCATTACATTTTTTGACCACAGATCCATTGGACTATCAATGTTAATCATTCAGCTACTGTATGCTGATGTGGTTTGTTTAGAAGAAAAGCACTTGCAAAATATCGTTTTAATGCAGACATACGGCAGATTTGCACCATGCGGGCCTCAGAAAAAAACACTTGTAATCTCATAATCCGCGAGTCTACTGCTGATTAATAAAGCCGCAAAAAGCTGTTTTACAATCTGCATATTTTTCGTGGATTAATAGCATCACGCGGCTCTTTTGACTAGACACTGGTGAAGCTATTTTATATTCGATATTTATTCAATTTTATATACTTCAGCCCCTTGGTGTTAGTTAGACTTTTAACCCTTATTATTATAGTAAGACTTGTTTAAAACTTATTTAAGATTTTATATTCCTATATGTTGAATGTATGCACCATCCTGCCAAAGTAAATTCCGTGTCGGTGTGAACTTTCATGGCGAATAAAACCCTTTCTGATTCTGATTTCTGATTCTGAGATCTTCATAGCTCATCGTATTTTTACAGTCTAAATGAAGATTTCGATTCCAATTAATTTCTCCCATAATCCACAGCACAGTTTTGTGGCGTGAAACTATTTTTGCCTGATTATTTGGGTGAGCCTTCGCGATGCACTACAGGTTGCAGAATTCCTCAAGGAATTTCCCAAGGAAGCCCCCCCCCATCCCCCCATCCCCCATCCCTCCCCATCCCCACAAACTCCTGCATATCAGGTGAGGTAGTAAACATCTCACCACCGTGGCGCTACTGCAAACGAAGCTATCCGTGTCAATGGAACAACAGCCCCAAATGGCTTTATTTTGGTGATTTCGAAAGCGTGTTTTGGTTTGGCCATGTTTTTGTTTATTGTAGTACGGAGTTAGACTGAATCAGAATCAGAAAGGGTTTTATTCGCCATGTAAGTTCACACCGACACGGAATTTACTTTGGCAGGATGGTGCATACATTCAACATATAGGAATCTAAAATCTTAAATAAGTTTTAAACACGTCTTACTATAATAAGGGTTAAAAGTCTAACACCAAGGGGCTGAAGTATATAAAATTAAATAAATATCGAATATAAAATAGCTTTAAGATATAATTTAAAAATAAAAAATACAAATAGGGTAACATGGTTAATATCGGCAAGGTGTCGTTCTGTAGATCAAATGTTAAAAACAGTGTTAGCCCTTGGCCTTGTTTAACAGGCCAGCAGCAGATGGGAAGAAACTGTTTTTATGGCGTGAGGTTTTGGTCCTGATGGACCGAAGCCTTCTGCCGGAGGGGAGTAGCTGAAACAGAGAGTGTCCAGGGTGGGAGGAATCAGCCATAATCTTCCTCGCTCGCCTCATGGACCTTGTCGTGTGCAGGTCCTCGAGGGTTGGTAGATTGCAGGCAATTACCTTCTCAGCAGTGTGGATGATACGCTGCAGTCTGCTCTTGTCCTTGGCAGTGGCAGCAGCGTACCAGACGATGGCCTTAATCTAAGTTGTCTTGTTGTTGTTTGACTTGCATCCCACTGGGATTTTTGCACACAGCGTTGGTGTACGGTGCTATTTCAGGAATATTTTGATACATCTTTTTTGGTTCTTTCGGTAAAGTCACGAAAGCTTTAAATCGAAATATTTTGATAGTTTTTTTTCCTAGATTTTCTGTTTGCACAGTCACACATAGTCACTTTAAGATGTTTTTCTTGTTCATGTTTTTGTTTTTTTGTTTGTTGCGGTTGCACCCGATTCAAGAGCCGAATGGCTCACAGGGCTATACCCAAATAAATAGAACTAAAACTAAAAACACAAAACTAAGCACACAAAGACAAAGGCGATTCCGATTTCCACTCACGTTACCTTCATGACTCAAAGGGGTAGACATATGGCGTTATGATTCCGGGAAACTGCCGTCTCGTGTGTCTGTATGTTGAACTTCTTTCGCACCGTACGTAGCCAATCGTGTTATTCACTTTAACTATCTTGTACTTACACAGGGCAAGAGAGTAACACGTTTTGGTTTTCCAGTTATTATTTACTTTTCTCCAAGAGGGTCTTGCACGCGTATTTTGTTGGCGGAGTACATTTTTAAAGCGTCACCTACACCTAGACGATTGTTACACCATTCTTATTCTCATTTTGGCCACACAGTCCGGTGGCCTGTTGGGCCATTGCGGCAAAAGACCGTTTCCTTCACGGATATTCCTTCGCATCACCCTCTCCACTTCTCTCTGTCCGTTGCTGCATCCTTTGACCTGAGATGACTTGTCCAGACAACTTAACACGTAGTAGGAGGCTTTCACAATCAATATTATTCGTGATAAAGGTTTTTGTTGGGTTAGATATCGCGAATCTGAATGTGTCGTTAACCCACCGCCGCCCGACACAGCCAATTAGTCAGATTTGTCACGTGAACAAAACGTGCCAATAAGCTATTCAGCACATCGGTGTGATGGCAAGTAAATTCACAATTGAGTACGACGTTTCGCTGGTGATTACAACCAGCTTCATCGGGCGATTTGCCAGAATTTTAGCGGTATAGTTCAAAAGAAATTAGTTTTCTATCTAGATTATAAAGTGCATAGCTTCAGTTGGCTAATGACGTGGTGGTGGTGATGATGATGATGACGTGGTGATGATGATTAAGTGGTTATGGCATTCTTGATTTGAAGCTTTCGTGACTGTAGGAATCCATACTCTTTGGTTCTTTCGGTAAAGTCACGTAGTTATAAAATGAAATATATCACGACGTTTCGGGCGCAACGCAACACATCAGGTGGGAAAGCGTGGTCTGCTGATGAGGCAGACTGCTGCCGAGGCAGACTGCGCCCGAAACGTCGCGATTCATTTTAATTTTATACCTACGTGACTTTACCGAAACAACCAAAGGTTATGGTGATGGCATGTATGTTGAGCTTCTTTCGCCCGGCACGTGGCCAACCGTGCTAATCGGAGGTGCGGGGGAAGGACAACAAACTGAACACAATGTGAGCCAGGTACCTCGGGACGTCCAGTCAAGTCTGCGAGCCCACATTGATGACTGCACGTGAAGAACAACAAGCCACAGCCGTCCTCTCGCACTGGCCACGTTTCCCGCTGTGCAAGTGCTGATCTGATAAATTTGTTTGGAAAAGCACAACAGAAATTATGCGTTCGAATTCTTCTCAATTACCGAGCCGTGACTGCTACATTACCCAAGTGTAGGAAATATTAAATTCCGCGATTGCAATGCTCTCGTGATCTAATTGCTGCATTCAACTCGATGCACGGAATGGCACTATTTATCCAATTTCCCCTTTTCTCTTCACAAAAAAATCAAGTAAATATATATACAGTCTAAATATTACACTCATTTGTAACTTTCACAGTTTTGGTCTTATTCCGAGATGTGAGAAAAAACCCACAGTCAACCGGCAAGCCGCCACGGCGGCTAGGAGATGTTAACCACCTCGCCTGGTATACAGGAGGTCGTGGCTTCAATCCCGACCCTGACGCCTGCTTTATATGTGGAGTTTGAGTGTCTTTCTCCGTTGCCGCGTGGGGTTTTCTCCGGGTCCTCCGGTTTTCCCCTCCCCATTTAGAATCACCGTCACGCGTTTCGAGCATTTGGCTGCTATACGTTTCCACGTGATGATAAGCCACTTCATTGAGCTATAATTTGTGGTAGCCAGGTCCCTTCTGAAAAAAAAGCTACGTAGCTCAGTGGGGCTTTGATGGTCGAGTAAAAATTGTTTCGTTAAACTTGCGCCGCCAAGAATTGTCCAATGTCTGTGGGCCTACATTGGGATCTTTGGCGAACTGTATTAATAAGTGTTTATACACGTAGGAGAAAATCGAAGTACCCAGAGAAAAACCCCATTGTTGCAGAGGAGAGAACTACTCAAACCCCGCGTAGATCAAATTCTCTCTTTGTTTGTATATGTAAAACAATTTCAACCGAGAAGATGGATTCTGGCTTTGCAATCATTGGAAGGATTTGATAAACCATTTCGGGTCTTAATTGATTGTTCACGCTTACGGTGGCTTTCAGACCGCATCTATTATTTTCGTCTCCCCCTTCCTCTTTTCCGAACATAGATGGACTCGTCCATCTGAACAAACTGTCAAATCGCTCTCCGTGGTGCTAACGTAAAAAAAAACGCCACTTTTTTCAAATTTTCTTGCTGTGGTTTTCACACCTGATGATGATTGCTTGTGTTTCAGTCGAAACGTCGTGATAATTTTATTTTTCATGTTTTTTATTATTTTATTGTTTCCCTTCTACATGACTTGACCGAAAGAACCAAGAATACGAATCCCTGCAGTCACGAAAGCTTTAAATCAAAATTTATGGTAATACTGTTGCAGTAACGAGTGATGCTGCTACGTGTAGTGTCCGTTTATATATGCGGCCATGGGCAGTACATGTTAGAATGCAAAACACTGTGATTTCGTGAATGACGAAAAATAGTGTTGGGTTTGTTTTTGTATGTAAATACATTTTGCCCTAAATCACAGTAAAAAAAAGTGTTTTTTATTTTACCAGGTAAGGTCCGCTGAGCTCTTTTTCTGAAGTGACCTGACCATGAATGATAGCTCAACGAGGTGGCTTTTATCATCACGTGGAAATGTAAAACAGCGGCCAAATAATCAAAAACCACGTTGATTCTAAATGTGGAGGGGGAAAACCGGAGGACCCGGAGAAAAATCCACACGACCACGGGGAGAACTTGCAAACTCCAAATATACAGCAGCAGGTGTCAGGGTCAGGATTGAACCCACGACCTCCTGCATACCAGGCGAGGTAGTTAACATCTCACCACGTGGCTCTCCTTTCTGAGCGTAGGCCCAAATGTTCAAAATGGCAAGTAGCCAGGAAACAAACAGCACTGTTGCTAATTGTTTTTTTTTACCATTTAATCTGGCAACAAAACTGACACCTTTTTTTACAAGGAGTCATGTTTGCATTGACCACAATACCCTGCGGTCGGAATGCAAACAAAACACATAACTCCGATAATGTATTGGCACCGTCCTTGACATTGATTGGTCCACACCCGAGACAGCTTTTCCTTAGAGCCTCGTCTCACATGGTGTTGGTGTCAGTTTTGTTGCCAGATAAAAGGGTTTAAAAAACAATAATCATATTTTGCTACTGGCAAAGGAGGTTCCAATGGAGCACTGTTGCTTTTTGTTGTAACAACAAACTGTTGTTGTAACTCTCTGAGTTGTAACTTTCTGACTCGCCCCCACTGGACATAGAGCTTCACAGCTCATCGGATTCCTCAAGTATAAATAAAGATTCTGACTCTTGAAGTTGTAACATATACGCGTTAATACATTACCTGAGTTGAGCAAGGTTATTAAGAGAGAATTTTGATTTGAAGCTTTCGTGACTGCAGGAATCCATACTCTTTGGTTCTTTCGGTAAAGTCACGTGGGTATAAAATTAATAATAGATCGCGACGTTTCGATCGTAAGCGACTGTCTTCGGGTGAAGACGGTCGCTTGTGTTGCGATCGAAACGTCGTGATCTATTAATAATGCTCTATCTACGTGACTTTACCGAAAGAACCAAAGAGTATATTATTAAGAGAGAGTTTGGAAATCAGACAATGGGGGGGGGGGGGGGGGGAGAGTGAATCCAAAGTGTAGCCCGAGGGATGAAGCAGAAAAATAAAAAATTTCGAGCTATTTGCGGATAGATTTTGCAGCATGAGGATGTTCGGCCAAGACCATTTCTATCGAATATTGTTTTAGCTGTGGAAGAGAGCAGGATAACCCGGAGGAATCCCTTGCGGAATAGAGGGAAAACATAGAGCATCAACTCCTGAGTCGGCAATCGAGCCAAGGTCCTTCCTGCTGTGATGCATGAGTGCAACTACTGTGCTGTCACCCCTGGCGCACGTTAATTTAAATTTCAGACATTTACTACTCACCTGCGTAGGGTAGCAAGGTGACGAGATGTTAACTACCTCGCCTGGTATACATGAGGTCGTGGATTCGATCCCGACTCTTGACGCCTGTACATGTGGAGTTGTTCTTCCCTTAGTCGGGTGGATGTTTTCTCCAGGTCCTCCCTCGACGTTCAGAAATGTGCGTTTAGAGTAATTTGGCTGCTATAAATTTCCACGCGACAAGCCACTTCGTTGAGCTATCATTTGTGGACAGGTTGCTTCTGAAATGGAGCTACGCAGGTCAGTGGGGCCTTACCTGGTGACGTAAAAAATAGTTACGTTTAGAATGTGGCCGAAAACGTAGAATGCGTCATCAGCGTTTATTGTTTTTATTTTAATAACACGGCCACGTTGACACCACGTCGCTGACCCTCGATGATTGAGGAGCGCGTAATAATTATACCGGCGAGCACGTTAAAAGGGGAGCATGGGCACAGCTAATTGTCTACCCGAATAACTCGGGGAACTACGTAGCTCAGTGGTCCTGGCCGTATACCAAAAAATGTCCTGAGATCGACACCACCGGGTAAAAGGAAACCTGGAAGACCAAGACCAGGGCCAGATTTGGGTTCTTGTAGGCCCTCAGCACAGTGCCTCATGTGGCCTCTTGGATAATATGGCCCTGGTGGGTGGGTGAATGAGTGAGTTGGTGGCTGGGTGAGTGGGTGGCTGCGTGAGTGAGTGAATTTGTGAGTGGGTGAATGAGTGAGTTGGTGGGTGGCTGGGTGAGTGGGTGGCTGGGTGAGTGGGTGGCTGGGTAAGTTGGTGGCTGGGTGAGTGGGTGGCTGGGCGAGTGAGTGAATTTGTGAGTGGGTGAATGAGTGAGTTGGTGGGTGGCTGGGTGAGTGGGTGGCTGGGTGAGTTGGTGGCTGGGTGAGTTGGTGGCTGGGTGAGTGGGTGGCTGGATGAGTGAGTGAATTTGTGAGTGGGTGAATGAGTGAGTTGGTGGGTGGCTGGGTGAGTGGGTGGCTGGGTGAGTTGGTGGCTGGGTGAGTGGGCGACTGGGTGAGTGAGTGAATTTGTGAGTGGGTGAATGAGTGAGTTGGTGGCTGGGTGAGTGGGTGGCTGGGTGAGTGGGTGCATTTGTGAGTGGGTGAATGAGTGAGTTGGTGGGTGGCTGGGTGAGTGGGTGGCTGGGTGAGTTGGTGGCTGGGTGAGTGGGTGGCTGGGTGAGTTGGTGGCTAGGTGAGTGGGTGGCTGGGTGAGTGAGTGAATTTGTGAGTGGGTGAATGAGTGAGTTGGTGGGTGGCTGGGTGAGTGGGTGGCTGGGTGAGTTGGTGGCTGGGTGAGTGGGTGGCTGGGTGAGTGAGTGAATTTGTGAGTGGGTGAATGAGTGAGTTGGTGGCTGGGTGAGTGGGTGGCTGGGTGAATGAGTGAGTGGGTGGCTGGGTGAGTGAGTGAATTTGTGAGTGGGTGAATGAGTGAGTTGGTGGCTGGGTGAGTGAGTGAATTTGTGAGTGGGTGAATGAGTGAGTTGGTGGCTGGGTGAGTGAGTAGGCCCAAGGCATATTGCCTACAGTGGCCTTTTGGATACTAGGCCCTACCCAAGGCCACGTGGCGCAAGACCGTGAAGGATGAGCTGGTATCAGCAGTCAACCTCTCTTGGGGCGAGGCTCAACATGTTGCTAAGGACAGGAAGAAGTGGAGGGAACTCATTGCAGCTTCATGTCCCACAGTGGGATGAATAGGATTAACTAACTAATGCGGAGCCATAATCACGCAACATATATTTAATCCCAGTATTTCTTTATCTACTTTTTTTTTCGATTTAAAGCTTTCGCGACTGCAGGGATTCATATTCTTGGTTATTTCGGTAAAGTCACGTAGAAAGGAAATAATCAAATGATAAAAATAAAACAATCAAATTCTCACGACATTTCGATTGCAACACAAGCAATCATAATGAGGTGTGAAAACCACAGCAAAATTATTTTTTTTAAAGTGGCTACTTTTTTCAACAATCTTATTTCCCTTCTACGTGACTTTACCGAAATAACCAAGAATACCACTTTTTTTTGTTTAAGACTACACATATAAACGTCATTGTTGGTATTCTTTGGGTCTTCCGGTAAAGTCACAGGTTCAAATAAAATAACAAAATACTACGACGTTTCGATCGCAACACAAGCGGTCGTCATCAGGGAAAGGGAGTTAGCTTCTAAAGGTTTAAAATGGGCTACGCTACGTTAATTTTAAACCTTTCTAAACAGTTTTTGATGACGTCCGCTTGTGTTGCGATCGAAACGTCGTAGTTTTTTTTGTTATTTTCTTTGAACCTATCTTAGTGGCTTTACCGAAAAACCCAAAGAATATGAATTCCTGCAGTCACGCAAGCTTTAAGTAAAGAGCCATTGTTGACATTTTTTTTGGTATGCAAATCTTTTTTTTCAAAATTCAAATTTAGATTCCAGAAACACGGCCAACAATAAATACAATGTAAGGGCACATCGCAAAGAAGATTTTCGTGTCGAGGCATGGCGACGGATAAAGTACATACTCCGGTTGAATTCACAACACGACTAAAGGAATATTCGTACGGCTTTTGTAAAAATATATATAAAAACATAATTGCACATCGTTAGCCACACTTCTAAAACGACACCAATCGGTCTCGGAAAGCAGCTTATTAAAACCACACGTAATTGCTATTGCGAAAGCATTTAATAAGACGACTATCGTTCCGACGCCGTGTGACAGGGTGGCATCGCGGTGACAACACGCTACCTTGCCGTGGCACAAAGCCAGATAAAGAAACCAGTTAAGGCTGACACTCAAGCTTTGCACTCTTGTAATAATAAATAAATATTTACACAGCGGTTTGGAAATTACTGGCGGCCAAGTACGCATGAATGTACCCAGTGCCGGATTAAGCCAGTACGAGGCCTGTGGCATATGTTATAAAGGTGCCCTAAATAAAATAAAAAATACATATAATATTAAAACACAAATTTTATTATTTGCATAGTAAAGTTATTGTATTTTTTCCATCTGCTATACAGCCAGATGATACGAAAAATCGCTAACCTTAAACACCCCGTCGTTCATAAAAGTTGAGCGCAGTATAGTACTATAGTAATAGAGCAAGTGCAGAATCACTGAACCGGAATGGATAGCTTGAAAGCATTTGGCGCGGGGCCCTTGAAAGTGCAGGGCCCGTAGCACATGTAGCTACTTTTGCTACTAGGATAATCCGGCGCTGAATGTACCCCTCTCTACAGGGAGCTCTGCAGAGCCCTTGATTTTATGACCAGACACCTTGTAAGAGGTGCGAGTACCCGCACTCATTACACGCAAAGTGCTTTCCACAAATGAACCACAATACCTTGGTGATCTTGTTAAGGAGCATAAAACCATCACGCGAACTTCGGTCAGTGGCTTTTGGCCAACCATCGAACAAAGGCGGTCATCGCATCGCGCGCTTTCAGATGCGCTTCTGCGGCCGTCTGGAACGCTCTTCCTTCCCATATTAGGAAGCCACCGGAGCTATGCCACTTTTACATCATCATCCAGATTGACAAATTACCTTCTTGAGAAGTGCTTTTTGTGTTAAATTTGTTGTCTTTACCCCGCACCTCCGATTAGCGTTGTTAACTACGTACGGTGTGAAAGAAGTTCAACATACATATATATGACCTGCCAATCAACTGTGGTAGCCAGGTCCCTTCTGAAAAAAAAGCTACGTAGCTCAGTGGGGCTTTGATGGTCGAGTAAAAATTGTTTCGTTAAACTTGCGCCGCCAAGAATTGTCCAATGTCTGTGGGCCTACATTGGGATCTTTGGCGAACTGTATTAATAAGTGTTTATACACGTAGGAGAAAATCGAAGTACCCAGAGAAAAACCCCATTGTTGCAGAGGAGAGAAATACTCAAACCCCGCACAGATCAAATTGTCTCTTTGTTTGTATATGTGAAACAATTTCAACCGAGAAGATGGATTCTGGCTTTGCAATCATTGGAAGGATTTGATAAAGCATTTCGGGTCTTAATTGATTGTTCACGCTTACGGTTGCTTTTAGACCGCATCCATTATTTTCGTCTCCCCCCTCCTCTTTTCCGAACATAGATGGACTCGTCCATCTCAATAACTGCCAAATCGCTCCCCGTGGTGCTAACATTTAAAAAAAACCCATTGTTGCAGAGGAGAGAAATACTCAAACCCCGCACAGATCAAATGCGGATGGAAAAATAAATCAACTTTGCCGTACTGCAGTGCGCTCTGTCAAACCAGGAGATGGCGACCTGTCAGGCGAGAGGGCACGCGTTTCACCCGAATATGGTCATACCATATTCTTGTTTTTTTCGGTAAAGTCACCACGTAGAAGGGAAACAATAAAATAATAAAAATATAAAACAATACAATTCTCACGACGTTTCGACTGCAACACAAGCAATCATCATCAGGTGTGAAAAACTGTAGTTCATCATTTATACCACTGGGTGGACAGAGGTGTAGGGGCGGGATTGGGGGAGGGGGATTTAAGAATCTTGCACCGTTGTTTCAGATCGATTAAAAATCGAGCCGGCGACCTCTGGATTGCAAGTCGCAGTGTGCTGACCACTGCACCGCAGCAAGGAACCATTAACAACAAGAGCCAGTGGACATAAACACATTACGTAAAAGTAAATGCAACCCTGTCTGCGGAGTGCAATGTTTTCTTTATGGGTGTTCAGTGTGCTAACTATGAGACTACACCAATAGAAATGACAGCAGCAATCGATAATCCAGGTCAGATTGCACATACTAGGTAGATTTTACGCGTGCGTTCTCTTTCTATGAGGCCTCGCATGGCAGGAATGCATTTCGGATCCCCGCACTGCATCAGTGCCGCATCGGTTGGAGGTCAAGGGGCACTGCAGGGCAGTCCTTAATTGTTGGTTCCCGGTGCTTGTGGACAATACCTGAGCCAGCAAGACATATGCGGCAGATGCAAAATTGCCATAGGTCAGGGGTTCGCAGCCTTTCAAAGAAGAGCCATTTATATTCTTGGTTCTTTCGGTAAAGTCACGTAGAAGGGAAACAATTAAATAATAAAGATATATAAAACAATTTTTATTTAATTTTATTATTGTATTGTTTCCCTTCTACGTGACTTTACCGAAAGAACCAAGAACACGAATCCCTGCAGTCACAAAAGCTTTAAATAAATAAAAAGAGCCGTTTAGTTGTTTTTTTTTTAGTCTTTCACCCAAATAGTCCGAGAGTCACATC
This sequence comes from Petromyzon marinus, assembly GCF_048934315.1. Classification (NCBI taxonomy): domain Eukaryota; kingdom Metazoa; phylum Chordata; class Hyperoartia; order Petromyzontiformes; family Petromyzontidae; genus Petromyzon; species Petromyzon marinus. Next base: position 9,213,549 of record NC_133721.1, on the reverse strand, counting down.
ACAAAGCAGAGCTGCTTGTACACACACGCAGCAGCGGGTATACGACAGACGAAGAACCCCAACGGGACGCCAACGAGCCAGAATGTAGGCGGCTCTGGAGACGCAGGTTGGCCACCCCCTCCGTGACATAGGTGGCTCACAATTCAAGTGGCAGACCCACGTGAGGTGACCTGGGCGAGCTTAACCCGCCGCCGCCCGCCTCTTTCACTTGTCGCCGATTGGAGAGGAAGATGTCTGGGTGTTATTTGGGATCGACGGAGTGTTCGAACCATAGTTGGTCCTGACAGTGGCCAAACGCTGCGTGCGTCTGCCCCGATGCGATCTGAAGTAGCTCACGAAGTACAGAGTCGGGTTGAGGGCGCAGTTGAGGCTTGCCAGAGGACGCACCGCCTTGTAGGCCTTGGACACTACTTCGGCCCCGCATTCCGTCACGTTGCCCTGGTACAGGAAGAAGATCAGCTTGTTGATGTTGTAGGGCAGGTGGCAGACGACGAAGATGGTGAACACCACCACGATGGTGTACATCGATTTCCTCCTCTTGGTCCTCAGATGCGTTTGTGGGATGATGGCCTCGTTCAAGGACTTCTTCAGTGTGTGGATGATGCAGGAGTAGAAGATGAGGATGACGAAGAAGGGGAGGATGAAGCCCAGCACCGTGAGAGTGATGCCGTAGGGCAGATGCTCTGCTGCCTTGTCGGGTACGAAGTCCCAGCATTCGTCGTTGTCCGGGGTCAACTTGGTGACGCCGCCGAAGTACAGGTACGGCGCCGTCTCCAACAACGTGAACACCCAGATGATTGCGCAGATGGAAACGGCGAACCTCAGCCGCTGCAAGCCACGGGTCGAGATGGGGTGGCAGATGCCGAGGTATCGGTACATGCTTATGGCCGTGAGAAACAGGATGCTGCTGTAGAGGTTAAAGTAGAACAGGAATCGGATGAGGCGGCACATTAAGTCGCCGAAAACCCAGACGTCCTGAATGATGTAGCAGTGGATCAGGAAGATGAGCGAGAGGGCGTAGAGGAAGTCTGTCGCAGCCAGGTTGAGGATGTAGATGGAGTTGCAGCTCCATTTCTTCGTCTTGAAAGCGAGGCGCCAGAATACGAACCCGTTGAGCGTGAGCCCTAAGAAGGCGCAGATGGAGTAGGCGATCGGCAGGTAGATGAATTTGTACGACTCGTTCAACTTGCACACGGAGTTGTTGGAGATGTTGGAACTATTCATCGTGCCTGGGCGCTGTCAGGACATTGGCTGTTTTATGGACACGGGCAGTACCTGTTAGAACACACACAAAAATAATAATATACAATGATTTTATCAATGATGATATTGCTGTGCTTTGTTGTTGTAAAGTAAATATGCTGTGATATAATTTGGGTCTTTCGTTAAAGTCACGTAGATAGGTTCAAATAAAATAAACCAAAAACTACGACGTTTCGGTCACAACACAACCTATCTACGTGACTTTACCGAAAGACCAAAAGAATATGAATTCCTGCAGTCAGGAAAGCTTTAAGTCAAGATTGAAATACCCTTCGTCTTAAATCACAGTTGCTGAGCACAAGGCCGAATGGTCGAAAATGTCGAGCAGAACTGAGCAAACAAACGGCACGCAACTGTGGCTGTCCGCCTGATGATGCTAGTTTAATTACCGGCGAAACGTCGTACTCGAGTTGTAAATGTTGTGGGTTTCAACACACCGGTGTGCTGAACTAGTAACGAATGATCACATTTTGTTTACGTGACAAACCTCACCGATTGGCTGTGTCGGGTGGCGGCACGTTAAACGACGCATTCATATTTACGCAATCTAACCCAGAAAACTTTCTTCGTGGACGATTGAAGTTGTAACGGATGAGCGTGAACACGTTTCGTGACCTGAGCAAGGTCATTGAAAAACAGAAACGTGGGAAAACGGACGGATGGCAGTGAATCCAAAGTGGAGCAGCGTGGAGAAAAATAAAAAGAGGAAGCAGAAAGAGACGCGTTCTCGATTGAGCGATTTGCGGGTTCATTTTGTTATCAGTTTCGCGGCGTTTGGCCAATACCGGTTACATTGCATGGCTTATAGCTGTGGCCGAGAGGAACCCAGATAACCCGGAAGAAACCCAGTTAACCCGGAGGAAACTCACAGTAGAAGAGGGGGAGAACAATATTGATTTGAAGCTTTCGTGACTGCATGTTTCCACGCAGGTAAGACATGTGAGCATGATAGTGCAAAAGATTACACTCTCATGCTCACGTGAATCTCTCACAATCGCTGGCCCCACCCTCTTGCCCGATGCGGCAACCCCCCCTCCCTCCCTCCTATCGGGTCAATATGCAATGCCTCGTCCACAGCAGTCTGATTCTCTCGCACCTGAAGACGGTCGCTTGTTGTTGCGATCGAAGCGTCCTGATCTATTATTTTTTCTACCTACGTGACTTTACCGAAAGAACCAAAGAGTAGGGGGAGAACAATACAACGCCCATTCAAAAATGTGTCCCGAGTCGGGAATCCAACCCAGGGACTTCTTACTCTGCATATTTATATTGCGGTAGGAGGGGGGAATGACAAACTTTAGCCTGGCCTTGAACAGGAGCAGGGAGTTTATAGCACAGATGGCTGGGTGAATTGAGTCCTTGATTATATATGTGCAGTAGAGACGGGAGCGACCTCACTGGTCTGATTCTTGACATCAGTTCACAATCCTCTGATCAGAGGCGACATCTCAAAGGAATGGCAAAAAAAACCCCCACTGCTCAGCACATTTGGTTACCGGGAGAGCTTAAAAACACAACTAAAATAATTAGTACAACACGCATTCCGTTTCGCAAAGAGTCTCGGTGAGGTATGGGCCGTCCATAAATGACATCACGCGATTTTTGACGATTTTTGACCCCCCCCCCCTCGTCACACGGCGTCACACAAATTCAGACCCCCCTCAAATATGACGTCACAAAGCTCTGCCCCCCCCCTCCCCAAAAAAACCACATGCTTCAAATCGCTTTAAACTATTGTCATTGTAGTGCGTATTTAATGTGGCGCTGCACTCTGATGTTGTAGGGGAAAACATTTATTTAAAACGTATATTTAATTAAGTAGAACGTGTTGTCTATATTTATTTAAAGTTGTGCATTTTGATGTGACGTCACAATTCTCAACCGCCCCCCCCCCCCTCTTCACACATCGTCACAAATGTCTGACCCCCGCCCCCCTAGGTGCGTGACGTCATTTATGGACGGCCCCCCATCTATTACGTTAACACAGTTCTGTTTCGCCACTAGCAGGTGACCAGCCATCTGCTGCCTCCGTCTTTGGGTGGGCAAAAAAACAAAACAGAGGGCCACTTTAAAAGTCTCACACAGTCGACGGTGACACGACGCTTTGGTCACGTGACACGATGCTTTGGTCGCGTCACAAGTGGACGCGATTGGCTCCACTGGACGTTTAATGAGCACACCCAATCTGGGCCCTCTCTCTCTCACCGCGTGGTGCGGTCTGTGGACTCGTTGTCTTGCCATTGTGTTGAGGGGCTGCTGCTGCTGCGGTGTTATTATCTTGGTGCGGTGTTTGGGACTGTTGTTGTTTTTTCTGATGCCTTTCCCAATCTGGATGAATCGCACGCATATAATTAATTTACTTATTTATATTTAGTGACCTGCTTACCATTTTCTCTATTTTGCACTCCTATCGTTTTTGTTGTTGTTGTACCGTTTACTGGTTACAACTTTGCTCACCCCCCGCTCCCGTGGCCCACAATGGGGACATCTGTGCAAAAAAAAGCTTCATAGCTCATCAGATTCCACCTCCGCCTGTCTAAATAAAGATTCGGATTCTCCACGCTGCGTGGGCTTCACCGCAGTCATCACAGCCCCCCCGGGGCTTCCATTTCGATCGAGAATGGCGGCGCGTCGCTGCTGTTGGCGAACGAGTCGGCCGTTTGCTGGCGGCGGCGGCGCGTGAACGACTCCCCCAGCCCCCCCCCCCCTCCTCCTTCTCGCAGTGGCAAACGAGAAGGAGACAGCTCGACAGTGGCACTCGAAGCTTGGTGCATTCTGGCAAACAACGTAAAAAAATGGCGACGAGCACGTGCAAGCGTGCACGTGCTCGTCGCCATTGTGTGTGCGGTAGCGTAGCGGTTCGAGTTCGATTCCCGCTCACGGCTAACATCAGTGGCGATTAGCTGAACCGGTCCTGTGCCTCATCTAGGTCGATCCAGCCTCAAGTGAGTATCTGGTGTGTAAAAACATTGCCACTGGGGAGACAAAGGTGGCCGGGCGTGGTGTTGGCCAACCACCCCCCCCCCCCCCCCGTGTGCCGTTCCGGCCATCATAGGTGCTCGCTAACAACACTTTCCCCAACAGTCTGCTAAGGCTATACGGTGGATCTTTGTCTTTGTGGCTTCCAAACAAGCGCGTTGAATGTTAAATGTCAACCCGGGGTGACCTGCGCGGAGGAAAGCGATTGCTCCAGTAACTTTCGGCGGCTTTAATGACGTCTGTTTTCATTGCGCGAGTCACCGTTCCCCTCCTCCTCGACCCTCGCGAGTTCGAGACACCTCGGGGCGCGTTCGGTCGGGGGGGGGGGGGAGTCAGAGGCGCCCCAAATGCAAAAAAAACGTCGTCCCGTGTCAACATTGCAGCAAGCTCCGGCCTAAAAATAAATAAATGGGGATTTGGGGGAGGGGACGGACTCCCGGCGGTAATACAAAACCCTACGCACACGGTTTTCGCTTTGGTGTCAATTAAACAAAACAAAATTGTTTTCCAGTTGACTCTCCACTCAAGTTGCCTTTCTCGGATCCAGCAATTGTGTCCAGACGATTGTGGCTCTGGAGGCGTGGACGCGTGTGCTGGGAGATTGGCTTCTGGTTGTGAAGTGCCCACAACACCATTCCATTTCTCATATTCTGCAGTCACGAAAGCTTTAAACCATTCCATTTCTCGACCAAATGCACCTAGGCCGCGCAATTGTGCGCTCATAATAATAATTTAAGCGTCATTCATGCCAACAGTATTCCCACAACGCTGTACATTAATGATACTGTGTAACAAAAACAAAATATGTTCCTGGGTAGTAAATGTTATTTCCTAATTTGGCTTATGCCTCAAAAGAACAAGAAAATGGCTATTATTCCCCACAAACTTTGCGTTTGTGACCAGGACAGTGATATTTTGAAATTGACCTATTTTCAATGAAAAAACGTGGTGTGCATTTGTGTCATTCCTTCACATGAAGTCCTGGTCACAAAAGCAAAGTTTGTGAGGAATAATAATAGCCATATTATATACTCTCTAGGCATAAGCAATAAAAATATAACAATTAGTACCCAGCAACAAAAATTGTGTTACATCGTGTTATATATAAAGGGCCACATTCCATGTACGTGGTTGGCTACGCACATTAAAACTAAACTTGTTTGAATTGTTCCAGGTAAGGCCCACTGAGTGCGTTGAGCTCTTTTCCACAAGCGACCTGGCCACAAATGAGAGCTCAACGAAGTGGCTTATCACGTGGAAATGTGTCGCAGCCAAACACTCCAAACGCGTGACGTCAATTCTAAACGTGGAGGGAAAACCGGAATCCACACGACCACGGGGAAAGAGAGAGACACGCAAACTCCAAATATACAGCAGCAGCAGGCGTCAGGGTCGGGATCGAACCCGCGACCTCCTGTACACCAGGCGAGGTAGTTAACATCTCCTAGCCACCGTGATGATGAAAGAGAGAGACACGCAAACTCCAAATATACAGCAGCAGCAGGCGTCAGGGTCGGGATCGAACCCGCGACCTCCTGTACACCAGGCGAGGTAGTTAACATCTCATAGCCACCGTGATGATGATGAAAGAGAGAGACACGCAAACTCCAAATATACAGCAGCAGGCGTCAGGGTCGGGATCGAACCCACGACATCCTGTACACCAGGCGAGGTAGTTAACATCTCCTAGCCACCGTGATGATGAAAGAGAGAGACACGCAAACTCCAAATATACAGCAGCAGTCGTCAGGGTCGGGATCGAACCCGCGACCTCCTGTACACCAGGCGAGGTAGTTAACATCTCATAACCAACGTGATGATGATGAAAGAGAGAGACACGCAAACTCAAAATATACAGCAGCAGGCGTCAGGGTCGGGATCGAACCCACGACCTCCTGCATACCAGGCGAGATAGTTAACATCACCTAGCCACCGTGATGATGAGAGAGACAGACACGCAATCTCCAAATATACAGCAGACGTCAGGGTCGAGATGAAACCCACGACCTCCTGTACACCATGCGAGGTAGTTAACATCTCCTAGCCACCGTAATGATGATAAGAGAGAGAGACACGCAAACTCCAAATATACAGCAGGCGTCAGGGTCGGGATCGAACCCACGACCTCCTGTATAGTCGGCGAGGGAGTTATACCCTTTTTGATTTGTATTTCATACTTATTTATATATTATAATTCCCCCTGTTGGCAATACGTTCTGGCGTGGGATCGTGTTAATCATTGTTGTGGTTACTGCTCTGATAAGTTTGCATATACCCACCCCCTGATGTCATGCTGCTGTCCATGGTCTTGGGCTGAGTCTCTGAGTCACTGTGTAATTCTACGGTTCTCAATCTTGATTTGAAGCTTTCGTGACAGCAGAAAGCCATCCTCTTTGGTTCTTTCGGTAAAGTCACGTAGGTAGAAAAAGAAAACAAAATCAAAATAATATATCACGACGTTTCGATCGCAACACAAGCGGTCGTCCTCGGGTGGAAAAAGAAAAATCTAGCAGTGGAACTGCTGATCGACGGATCTCTATGCAACTCTGTGGGTCTCTATGTAACGTTATGGGCCACTGTGTAACTCTATGGGTATCTAAGCAACTCTATGGGTCTCTATGTAACGTTATGGGCCACTGTGTAACTCTATGGGTCTCTATGTAACGTTATGGGCCACTGTGTAACTCTATGGGTCTCTATGTAACTCTATGGGTCTCTATGCAACTCTATCGATGGCGATGTTGCTCTATTCGTCTCTATGCAACTCTATGGATCTCTACAGCACTGTGTCTCTGTGTAACTCTATGCATTTTAACACGTAGGCTTTGGTGACCAATATCATCCATAATAGAGGTTTTTGGGTTAGATCGTATAAGTAAATAAATGTGTCGTTAAAACCCGCCACCACCCGACAGCCAACTAGTAAGGGTTGTCACGTAAACAGAACGTGGCCAATTCGTCACTAGTACAGCACACCGGTGTGTTGGAGAGCCAAGCCACATTTACCATCTGAGTACGACGTTTCGCCAGTAGTTGCAACTCTGCTTCATCAGGCGACAGCCAGATTTGTAGAGAAGTCTAACTGTTTCGTTATAGAGGCGTAGATGTCGTGACCACGCTTCTGCGCTCTTGCACAATGTGGGGAGGGATTACTGAGGCAACGTACATTCTGCATGTGCATTATGCAGGCCCTTTGAACTTGTCCTTCCTGTCTATTGCCAATTTGTCTTAGGAATACAGATTTTTAATGACCATGCACCACCTGCAATCGCATGGACGAGGACGCTGTCGCTGAAGCACCAAAGTTCAAAAGTTTGCAAAATAATTCACAGGGCGGAGGGCGGCCGCATGCGGCGGCTCTTTAAAGGACTACGGTGCAGCTCTTGGCTCTTCTTGTTATTTTTTTGTCCATCCCTTACCGTGGGAGTCCAGTTCACTGTGAAACGTTTTTTGGGTTAGATCACGCAAGTATAACTGTGTTGTTAACCCGCCACCACACGACACAGCCAACCGGTAAGGTTTGTCACGTAAGTAAAACGTGCACCAATGATAATAGGGTTTTTCCCCTTTTTTCTGGCAACAAAACTGAAACCTTTTCACAAGGATTCATGTCTGCATTAACCACAATACTGCAGTCAAAATGCAATAAAAAAACACTATGATAATATATGCATTGTCCTTGAAACTGATTGGTCCATACCAAGGGACGGCTTTCTTTTGAGCCTTTTGGCGTCATCTGGTCGAGCACCAATTGGGTCGATGCTCAAAAGAAAGCCGTCCCTTGGTGTGGACCAATCAGTTTCAAGGACAATGCATATATTATCATAGTATGTTTTTTGTTTGCATTTTGACTGCAGGTATTGTGGTTAATGCAGACATGGATCCTCGTAAAAAGGTTTCAATTTTGTTGCCAGAAAAATGGGGAAAAACCCTTTTATTATATTTTGGTACTGGCAAAGGAGGTCTAATGGTGCACCAATGAGTTGCTACTTCAGCCCACCGGTGTGTTGGAGAGTAAATCCACAACATTTACAATTGAGTACCGTGACATTTCGCTGGTAATTACCCCCAGCATCATCGGTCGATTTTGCCAGAATTGCTTTTTTGTGTTTAGCGTGTTGTCCTTCCACCCGCACCTCCGATTGGCGCGTTTGGCTACGTACGGTGCAAAATAATTTCTACATACATACATAGCATCACCACATCATCATCATCTACCACCTCCACAGCATCATCACCATCACCACGTCGTTATCAAGCCACTGGAACAATGCACTATGAAATCTAGATCGAAAACTTATTTTCTTTAGAACCGTTTTTTCGTGTGTTAGTTGCTTGTCCTTCCCCCCCGCATTTCCGATTAGCGCGGTTGGCTACGTACGGCGCAAAATAAGTTCAACACGCAGGAATACGACTGTGCAAAAAAAAGTAAATGGGAGTAAGAATAACACGTCTCCGGAAGGGACAAATGGTGACAAAGAATAACCAGTAGCAACCAAAGGAGGGAATGCAGAGATGGAGCCATGAAATCGACACCTTTTTGAGGTGCCAGGTAGATCATGAAAGCTGGCCATGAAAGCTGACGGCGGATTGGGGAGGCCTTCATCCAGCAGTGGATTGATTATGGCCGATGCTGACCATTAACAAAAATGTTTACTTCGAAAATATTAGCAGAGCATGTCTGTTTGCAGGTTCACCACAAGTACGCGTGATTAATGCAGACTTTGAACATCTTAACACCTGTTTTATTGCCAGAAAGGGTAAAACCTATTCTTTATTGTTCATACCCAAGAGAGTACATTATTCGACGCTGGCAACGCATGGCCCACACAATACAAACAACATTCACGATGTCTTCACGGAAACGAATCGACCATCGAGAAGCGGGAGCAGAACCACCGTGACACCACTTAACGGAGCTGAATTCTCCAATCGATCGAAGACACAGCCGCTTTGTCGGAGAAGACCCCCCCCCCCCGCCGCCCTCAGACAGTGGCAGAGTAGAGGGCAGCGGAAAAAAAAGACATCCCTTACCACCGTTTTTTGTTCCGCGAAGACTTCGAGACGCGCCGACGCCGCCGACGCCGCCGCCGCTGCCGCTGCTGTGTTTATTTTTCGTGGCTACGTTGCCACGGTGGGCCCCCTCGGCTCCTGCCTGCTCAGGAGGGGGAGCCGCCGCCGCCGCCGCCGCTGCTGCCACCACCCCCCCTCCCGCGTCAGCACGTGCACCCGTGCTCGACCCGACGATCTCCCGTCGGAAAGCGTCGCCCGTTCAGCGAGCGCCCCGCGTTGGGTTTTGACCGCAGTCCCCCTTCGTGTGATGGAGGCGGTGAGGTTGTGGGTTGGGGGTTGGTGGGAGCGGTGATGTACGTCGAGTCACCGGTCAGGATCCAGTCCGGGCCCCCTCGGGGCGCATTCTATCGTAAAAATACACGCGTGCACAGCTCGCCAGAACTCGTATTTCTCGTCCGGCGCGCGAATTAATTTGCGGAGCGCGCGATGTCTCCGAGCGCGTGGCTGTCTCACGCCCAGGGTTGAACGTCGACGATTTGGTAGTCCTCGCTTTTGCAATCTCGACGAGCTAGCTTTTTTTAAAGAAAACGCACTAAAAGAAACTAATTGGCATGCTGTCTTCGTGACGAGAACGAGCGGAGAGCCAAAACTGAGATGCAGACCTCCCTTGGGGCAAAGAAAGCCCGGTTTGCTGCTGCTGCTGCCAGAGTTTTATGTTTCAGGTTTATTGCAACATTTTTTTTGACAAACACTTATGTTAATTGGATTAATTTTTTTTGGACCGAGACGCTGAAAGGCTCGCCGGCACGCACCGCTGGTGAGAACGTCCTGCAGTGTTAGTCACGTGGGCCATGTCACCTGGCCCACGTCAGGTGACTTAGCGCTGAATCGCGACGAGAATGTTGCACACTTCATCAACAATTCGCCGTCAGAATTCTCGGCAGCAGTAGGGATATTTTTTCGTGTGCGTGTGTGTGTGTTTTTTACATGCGGCTGGTCGTTTGATCCCGAGATATTGTCGATTGTTGCTCATCCATTCACTGTTTCGTGGAGATCGATCGCAGCAGAGGCGGTGGAGCGGGTGGCACAGTGGTGAGCGCACTGCGTCATCTACCTATGTAGGTGGATTATTATCGGCAGTGGCTAACACCAGTGGAGAGTAACATCTGACGATGTTCATTTGCAGGTCTAAACAAGATAGTAGTAAATTTTGATTTAAAGCTTTCGTGACTGCAGTAATTCATATTCTTAGTTTTTTCGATAAAGTCACGTTGAAGGGAAACAACAAAATAATAAAATATATGAAATATATATTTATATATTATATATTATATATTCAACGTGACTTTACCGAAAAAACTAAGAATAAGATAGTAGTAGTAGATGAGGAATAAAACCAATACTGAGGTTGATTGGATCGAGTCCCAACATTGGTCACTGACTAAATAAATAAAATTGTTAACACTGACACATGGTCACTGGTGACAAAAACTCAACACGTTCATCAGCAACACTGCAGCCTTCAAAGACACCTTTATGTCCCAGGAATACTACCTCAAAAAGTGGACACTCCTGGGAAAAAGAAGGCAGGTGGCCACCCAGTAAGGCACCGCGGTGGCGAGATGTTAACTACCTTGCCTAGTATACAGGTGGTTATGGGTGTGATCTCGACCCTGACGCCTGCTGTAGGTTTGGCGTTTGCACATTCGTGGTCGCGTGGATTTTTCTCCAGGTCCTCCGGTTATTCCCTCCACAATTTGGATTCAACGTGCGTTTAGAATATATATTCGTCTGCTATGAATTTCCACTTGATAAGCCACTTAATTGGACTATCATTCGTGATAGCCAGGTCGCTTCAGAAAAAAGGGATACAACTCATTGGGGCCTTACCCGGTAAAACAAAAAAATCGAATAGGTCTTGTGTTTCAGAGACGAGGGAAGGAGACAGAGGGAGCCAGTTACAACTTCCCATGTACGCGGCCCTGGTGACATTGTTGTGTGAGAGCCAGGGCAGGGGCCGGCAAACAAAAGTAACAAGAGGAGACATTTGTTTTGTATTTACGGGCAGTCCTCGGGTTACGAACCTAATTCGTTCCCGAGACCCGTTCGTAAGTCGAACGGGATCGTTAATTCGGAACACAATAATGCACCGTGTTCAAGCGACCACACGGTCAGTATTATGAAATGTGTTACGGTTCAACAAAAAGGGAAGCAATGTTAAACTCATAATTAAGAATAAATATTGGGCATTTACATGTAACACTGTTAAAAAATACTCCATGGTAAATAAAACAAAGTAACAAATAGTAAAAAAACCCTTTAATTTTCACTTACCTTGAACTCTGATGCTAGCTTGTAGTCGGAAGGGGGGGTCATGAGTTACTGCAATTGCACACACACGGACACACACGAGGCACGCACACACACACACACAGACACTCACCCCAACGACACAACCCCCCGTGTAGCCTCTAACAGGGCGTATGAAGGCCGGCACGGCACGCGAGAGGGTGGGTGGACAGCACCACGCCCGGCCGCCTTTGTCTCCCCAGTGGCGATGTTTACACACCGCACCAGCTACTCATTTGAGGCTGAGTCGACATAGGGGAGGCCCAGGACCGCTTCAGATAATCGTCACTGGTGTTGGCCGTGAGCGGGAATCGAACTCGGTCCGCCGGTTTCGCAGCGCAGCGCGCTCACTGCTACAATGCGTGCACACACACGCGCACACGTGTGTGTGTGTGTGCATGCGCACACTCATGCAAACACTCACTACATCTCATGGAGGATCGCTCCTCTGAACAGAATAGTTCCGCGGGTTCAGGCTGCAATTGCCAGTTCGCGTTTTAAACGAATATAAAAATATATATATATATCTTTCATGGAAGCTGGTTTCGTAAGTACGGGTGTTCGTAAGTACGGGAGTTCGTAAGTTGTGCGCTCGTAAGTCGAGGGCTCTCTATATTTGGGTGGTCCTGAATAAATAAAAGTCACGAAGCAATCCTTGAAGAGGCGGCATGCGGCTCAGGAGCCTCAGGGTTGCCGACCTCTGGCCAAGAGTGACCACCACCATGCGAGGAGGCGGCGATGCTCAGAATATGGAGAGAGAGAGAGAACGCCATGAACGTATTTTGCCTGTGCCGGTGATCAACGACCATGGTGTCGGAACTGTTTTGGAGGCTGATCGAACCGGGTCATCGGGTCAAGCGAGTTGAGACGCGCGACGGAACGAAGTTGCCATGAGACGAAACAAACAAACCGGACACGTCCCCCGGTGTGCACATCCGACAACGCTTGCCCGTCGTCACACAGAGCCAGGATCTGTCTTGGCTGAGCGGCCTTTCTCTGTAAGCTGCACTGGCAAGCAGACGCGTGGATCCCTCGCTTTCTCCCTCTTTCCTCTCACCCTCCTCCACTGCTGAACACGCGCAACAGCAGCAGCATCAGCAGCATCAGCAGCATCAGCAGCATCCAAAGCACCGTCATTCACCCTCCAAGCAGACACCTGTCTCTCTCACTCGACTACTGCTGAACACTCACAGCACCATCCAAAGTATCATCATCCACCCTCCAAGCAGCAGCTCAAGGCTCTCGCCCGTTCAATGCGTCACCCATCTAGCCTCTCATCTGGTCCAGGCTCCTACCTGGTCGAGGTTTTCACCTGGTCGAAGTTTTCACCTGGTTCAGACTCTCACCTGGTTCAGCCCCTCACCTGGTTCAAACTCTCACCTGGTTCAAACTCTCACCTGGCTCAGACTCTCACCTGGTTCAGCCTCTCACCTGGTTCAAATTCTGACCTGGCCCAGGTTATCACCTGGTCCAGGCTTTGACCTGGTCGAGGTTCTCACCTGGTTTAGGCTCTCACTTGGTTTAGGCTCTCACCTGGTTTAGGCTCTCACCTGGTTGAGGAACTTACCTGGTTCAGGCCCTCATCTGTTTCAGGCCCTCACCTGTCGTGGCTCTCACCTGTTCATTCTCTCAGCTGTTCATGCCGGCATACGAGGGACTTTGAGCTGTGTCTGGCTCCCCGCCTCCGAATTTTCAATCGAACAATTGCGTCAGCTTCGTGTAACAAACGCGCGTTAAAAGGTGTGTTATTATCAGCATGTTCTGCACCTACGAATTAACTGTCACCATCATTATCACGATACATGGGCAAAGATAGCCCGTAGGTGTCCACTGCACGTGCAGTCAATTTGTTTCTACTTTCCTCTGTGTTGTGCCAATATGGTCAAGCAGTGGCCACATGTGTGTGTATGTTGAACTTCTTTCACACCGTGAGTAGCCAACCATGCTGATTGAAGGTGCGGAGGGGGAAGACAACAAACAATGGGTCTCTACGTGAGTCTATGGGTCTCTGTGTGAGTCTATGGGTCTCTGTGTGAGTCTATGGGTCTCTACGTGAGTCTATGGGTCTCTGTGTGAGTCTATGGGTCTCTGTGTGAGTCTATGGGTCTCTGTGTGAGTCTATGGGTCTCTGTGTGAGTCTATGGGTCTCTACGTGAGTCTATGGGTCTCTGTGTGAGTCTATGGGTCTCTACGTGAGTCTATAGGTCTCTACGTGAGTCTTTGGGTCTCTGTGTGAGTCTATGGGTCTCTACGTGAGTCTATGGGTCTCTACGTGAGTCTATGGGTCTCTGTGTGAGTCTATGGGTCTCTACGTGAGTCTATGGGTCTCTACGTGAGTCTATGGGTCTCTACGTGAGTCTATGGGTCTCTGTGTGAGTCACTGGGGGTCTCTGTGTGAGTCTATGGGTCTCTACGTGAGTCTATGGGTCTCTGTGTGAGTCTATGTGTCTCTGTGTGAGTCTATGGGTCTCTGTAGGAGTCTATGGGTCGCTGTGTGAGTCTATGGGTCTCTGTGTGAGTCTATGGGTCTCTACGTGAGTCTATGGGTCTCTGTGTGAGTCTATGGGTCTCTGTGTGAGTCTATGGGTCTCTACGTGAGTCTATGGGTCTCTGTGTGAGTCTATGGGTCTCTGTGTGAGTCTATGGGTCTCTACGTGAGTCTATGGGTCTCTGTGTGAGTCTATGGGTCTCTGTGTGAGTCTATGGGTCTCTGTGTGAGTCTATGGGTCTCTACGTGAGTCTATGGGTCTCTGTGTGAGTCTATGGGTCTCTGTGTGAGTCTATGGGTCTCTACGTGAGTCTATGCATCTCTGTGTGAGTCTATGGGTCTCTACGTGAGTCTATGGGTCTCTGTGTGAGTCTATGGGTCTCTACGTGAGTCTATGGGTCTCTACGTGAGTCTATGGGTCTCTACGTGAGTCTATGGGTCTCTGTGTGAGTCACTGGGGGTCTCTGTGTGAGTCTATGGGTCTCTACGTGAGTCTATGGGTCTCTGTGTGAGTCTATGTGTCTCTGTGTGAGTCTATGGGTCTCTGTAGGAGTCTATGGGTCGCTGTGTGAGTCTATGGGTCTCTGTGTGAGTCTATGGGTCTCTACGTGAGTCTATGGGTCTCTGTGTGAGTCTATGGGTCTCTGTGTGAGTCTATGGGTCTCTACGTGAGTCTATGGGTCTCTGTGTGAGTCTATGGGTCTCTGTGTGAGTCTATGGGTCTCTACGTGAGTCTATGGGTCTCTGTGTGAGTCTATGGGTCTCTGTGTGAGTCTATGGGTCTCTGTGTGAGTCTATGGGTCTCTACGTGAGTCTATGGGTCTCTGTGTGAGTCTATGGGTCTCTGTGTGAGTCTATGGGTCTCTACGTGAGTCTATGCATCTCTGTGTGAGTCTATGGGTCTCTACGTGAGTCTATGGGTCTCTGTGTGAGTCTATGGGTCTCTACGTGAGTCTATGGGTCTCTGTGTGAGTCTATGGGTCTCTACGTGAGTCTATGGGTCTCTGTGTGAGTCTATGGGTCTCTGTGTGGGTCTATGGGTCTCTGTGTGGGTCTATGGGTCTCTGTGTGAGTCTATGGGTCTCTGTGTGAGTCTATAGGTCTCTACGTGAGTCTATGCGTCTCTGTGTGAGTCTATGGGTCTCTACGTGAGTCTATGCGTCTCTGTGTGAGTCTATGGGTCTCTGTGTGAGTCTATGGGTCTCTGTGTGAATCTATGGGTCTCTGTGTGAGTCTATGGGTCTCTGTGTGAGTCTATGGGTCTCTACGTGAGTCTATGTGTCTCTGTGTGAGTCTATGGGTCTCTGTGTGAGTCTATGGGTCTCTACGTGAGTCTATGGGTCTCTACGTGAGTCTATGGGTCTCTGTGTGAGTCTATGGGTCTCTACGTGAGTCTATGGGTCTCTGTGTGAGTCTATGGGTCTCTACGTGAGTCTATGGGTGTCTGTGTGAGTCTATGGGTCTCTACGTGAGTCTATGGGTCTCTGTGTGAGTCTATGGGTCTCTACGTGAGTCTATGGGTCTCTGTGTGAGTCTATGGGTCTCTGTGTGAGTCTATGGGTCTCTGTGTGAGTCTATGGGTCTCTGTGTGAGTCTATGGGTCTCTACGTGAGTCTATGTGTCTCTGTGTGAGTCTATGGGTCTCTGTGTGAGTCTATGGGTCTCTACGTGAGTCTATGGGTCTCTACGTGAGTCTATGGGTCTCTGTGTGAGTCTATGGGTCTCTACGTGAGTCTATGGGTCTCTGTGTGAGTCTATGGGTCTCTACGTGAGTCTATGGGTGTCTGTGTGAGTCTATGGGTCTCTACGTGAGTCTATGGGTCTCTGTGTGAGTCTATGGGTCTCTACATGAGTCTATGGGTCTCTGTGTGAGTCTATGGGTCTCTGTGTGAGTCTATGGGTCTCTACGTGAGTCTATGGGTCTCTACGTGAGTCTATGGGTCTCTGTGTGAGTCTATGGGTCTCTACGTGAGTCTATGGGTCTCTACGTGAGTCTATGGGTCTCTACGTGAGTCTATGCGTCTCTGTGTGAGTCTATGGGTCTCTGTGTGAGTCTATGGGTCTCTGTGTGAGTCTATGGGTCTCTGTGTGAGTCTATGGGTCTCTGTGTGAGTCTATGGGTCTCTGTGTGAGTCTATGGGTCTCTGTGTGAGTCTATGGGTCTCTGTGTGAGTCTATGGGTCTCTGTGTGAGTCTGTGGGTCTCTGTGTGAGTCTATGCGTCTCTGTGTGAGTCTATGGGTCTCTGTGTGAGTCTATGGGTCTCTACGTGAGTCTATGGGTCTCTGTGTGAGTCTGTGGGTCTCTGTGTGAGTCTATGCGTCTCTGTGTGAGTCTATGGGTCTCTGTGTGAGTCTATGGGTCTCTACGTGAGTCTATGGGTCTCTACGTGAGTCTATGGGTCTCTACGTGAGTCTATGGGTCTCTGTGTGAGTCTATGGGTCTCTGTGTGAGTCTATGGGTCTCTGTGTGAGTCTATGGGTCTCTGTGTGAGTCTATGGGTCTCTGTGTGAGTCTATGGGTCTCTGTGTGAGTCTGTGGGTCGCTGTGTGAGTCTATGCGTCTCTGTGTGAGTCTATGGGTCTCTGTGTGAGTCTATGGGTCTCTACGTGAGTCTATGGGTCTCTGTGTGAGTCTGTGGGTCTCTGTGTGAGTCTATGCGTCTCTGTGTGAGTCTATGGGTCTCTGTGTGAGTCTATGGGTCTCTACGTGAGTCTATGGGTCTCTGTGTGAGTCCATGGGTCTCTGTGTGGGTCTATGGGTCTCTGTGTGGGTCTATGGGTCTCTGTGTGAGTCTATGGGTCTCTACGTGAGTCTATGGGTCTCTGTGTGAGTCTATGGGTCTCTACGTGAGTCTATGGGTCTCTACGTGAGTCTATGGGTCTCTGTGTGAGTCTATGGGTCTCTGTGTGAGTCTATGGGTCTCTGTGTGAGTCTATGGGACTCTGTGTGAGTCTATGGGTCTCTGTGTGAGTCTACGGGTCTCTGTGTGAGTCTATGGGTCTCTGTGTGAGTCTATGGGTCTCTGTGTGAGTCTACGGGTCTCTGTGTGAGTCTATGGGTCTCTGTGTGAGTCTATGGGTCTCTGTGTGAGTCTACGGGTCTCTGTGTGAGTCTATGGGTCTCTGTGTGAGTCTATGGGTCTCTGTGTGAGTCTATGGGTCTCTGTGTGAGTCTATGGGTCTCTGTGTGAGTCTATGGGTCTCTGTGTGAGTCTATGTGTCTCTGTGTGAGTCTATGGGTCTCTGTGTGAGTCTATGGGTCTCTGTGTGAGTCTATGGGTCTCTACGTGAGTCTATGGGTCTCTGTGTGAGTCTATGGGTCTCTACGTGAGTCTATGGGTCTCTGTGTGAGTCTATGGGTCTCTACGTGAGTCTATGGGTCTCTGTGTGAGTCTATGTGTCTCTCTGTGTGAGTCTATGGGTCTCTGTGTGGGTCTATGGGTCTCTGTGTGAGTTTATGGGTCTCTGTGTGAGTCCATGGGTCTCTGTGTGAGTCTATGGGTCTCTGTGTGAGTCTGTGGGACTTTGTGTGAGTCTATGTGTCTCTGTGTGGGTCTATGGGTCTCTGTGTGAGTTTATGGGTCTCTGTGTGAGTCTATGGGTCTCTGTGTGAGTCTATGGGTCTCTGTGTGGGTCTATGGGTCTCTGTGTGGGTCTATGGGTCGCTGTTTGAGTCTATGGGTCTCTGTGTGAGTCTATGGGTCTCTACGTGAGTCTATGGGTCTCTGTGTTAGTCTATGGGTCTCTGTGTGAGTCTATGGGTCTCTGTGTGAGTCTATGGGTCTCTACGTGAGTCTATGGGTCTCTGTATGAGTCTATGGGTCTCTGTGTTCGTCTACGGGTCTCTGTGTGAGTCTATGGGTCTCTGTGTGAGTCTGTGGGACTTTGTGTGAGTCTATGTGTCTCTGTGTTAGTCTATGGGTCTCTGTGTGAGGCTATGGGTCTCTGTGTGAGTCTATGGGTCTCTGTGTGAGTATATGGGTCTCTACGTGAGTCTATGGGCCTCTGTGTGAGTCTATGGGTCTCTGTGTTCGTCCCGGGTCTCTGTGTGAGTCTATGGGTCTCTGTGTTAGTCTACGGGTCTCTGTGTTAGTCTACGGGTCTCTGTGCGAGTCTATGGGTCTCTGTGTGATTCTATGGGTCTCTGTGTTAGTCTACGGGTATCTCTGTTAGTCTACGGGTCTCTGTGCGAGTCTATGGGTCTCTGTGTGAGTCTATGGGTCTCTGTGTGATTCTATGGGTCTCTGTGCGAGTCTATGGGTCTCTGTGTTAGTCTGTTGGTCTCTGTGTTAGTCTACGGGTCTCTGTGTGAGTCTACGGGTCTCTGTGTGAGTCTACGGGTCTCTGTGTGAGTCTATGGGTCTCTGTGTTCGTCTACGGGTCTCTGTGTGATTCTATGGGTCTCTGTGCGAGTCTACGGGTCTCTGTGTTAGTCTACGGGTCTCTGTGTGAGTCTATGGGTCTCTGTGTGAGTCTGTGGGACTTTGTGTGAGTCTATGTGTCTCTGTTTTAGTCTATGGGTCTCTGTGTGAGTCTATGGGTCTCTGTGTGAGTCTATGGGTCTCTGTATGAGTCAATGGGTCTCTGTGTGAGTCTATGGGTCTCTACGTCAGTCTATGGGTCTCTGTGTGAGTCTATGGGTCTCTACGTGAGTCTATGGGTCTCTGTGTGAGTCTATGGGTCTCTGTGTTCGTCCCGGATCTCTGTGTGAGTTTATGGCACTCTGTGTTAGTCTACGGGTCTCTGTGTTAGTCTATGGGTCTCTGTGTGAGTCTATGGGTCTCTGTGTGAGTCTATGGGTCTCTACGTGAGTCTATGGGTCTCTGTATGAGTCTATGGGTCTCTGTGTTCGTCTACGGGTCTCTGTGTGAGTCTATGGGTCTCTGTGTGAGTCTGTGGGACTTTGTGTGAGTCTATGTGTCTCTGTGTTAGTCTATGGGTCTCTGTGTGAGTCTCTGGGTCTCTGTGTGAGTCTATGGGTCTCTGTGTGAGTATATGGGTCTCTACGTGAGTCTATGGGTCTCTGTGTGAGTCTATGGGTCTCTACGTGAGTCTATGGGCCTCTGTGTGAGTCTATGGGTCTCTGTGTTCGTCCCGGGTCTCTGTGTGAGTCTATGGGTCTCTGTGTGAGTCTATGGGTCTCTACGTGAGTCTATGGGTCTCTGTATGAGTCTATGGGTCTCTGTGTTCGTCTACGGGTCTCTGTGTGAGTCTATGGGTCTCTGTGTGAGTCTGTGGGACTTTGTGTGAGTCTATGTGTCTCTGTGTTAGTCTATGGGTCTCTGTGTGAGTCTCTGGGTCTCTGTGTGAGTCTATGGGTCTCTGTGTGAGTATATGGGTCTCTACGTGAGTCTATGGGTCTCTGTGTGAGTCTATGGGTCTCTACGTGAGTCTATGGGCCTCTGTGTGAGTCTATGGGTCTCTGTGTTCGTCCCGGGTCTCTGTGTGAGTCTATGGGTCTCTGTGTTAGTCTACGGGTCTCTGTGTTAGTCTACGGGTCTCTGTGCGAGTCTATGGGTCTCTGTGTGATTCTATGGGTCTCTGTGTTAGTCTACGGGTATCTCTGTTAGTCTACGGGTCTCTGTGCGAGTCTATGGGTCTCTGTGTGAGTCTATGGGTCTCTGTGTGATTCTATGGGTCTCTGTGCGAGTCTATGGGTCTCTGTGTTAGTCTGTGGGTCTCTGTGTTAGTCTACGGGTCTCTGTGTGAGTCTACGGGTCTCTGTGTGAGTCTACGGGTCTCTGTGTGAGTCTATGGGTCTCTGTGTTCGTCTACGGGTCTCTGTGTGATTCTATGGGTCTCTGTGCGAGTCTACGGGTCTCTGTGTTAGTCTACGGGTCTCTGTGTGAGTCTATGGGTCTCTGTGTGAGTCTGTGGGACTTTGTGTGAGTCTATGTGTCTCTGTTTTAGTCTATGGGTCTCTGTGTGAGTCTATGGGTCTCTGTGTGAGTCTATGGGTCTCTGTATGAGTCTATGGGTCTCTGTGTGAGTCTATGGGTCTCTACGTCAGTCTATGGGTCTCTGTGTGAGTCTATGGGTCTCTACGTGAGTCTATGGGTCTCTGTGTGAGTCTATGGGTCTCTGTGTGAGTCTATGGGTTTCTGTGTTCGTCCCGGATCTCTGTGTGAGTTTATGGCACTCTGTGTTAGTCTACGGGTCTCTGTGTTAGTCTACGGGTCTCTGTGCGAGTCTATGGGTCTCTGTGTGATTCTATGGGTCTCTGTGTTAGTCTACGGGTCTCTCTGTTAGTCTACGGGTCTCTGTGCGAGTCTATGGGTCTCTGTGTGTTTCTATGGGTCTCTGTGTTTGTCTACGGGTCTCTCTGTTAGTCTACGGGTCTCTGTGCGAGTCTATGGGTCTCTGTGTGAG
Source organism: Petromyzon marinus (assembly GCF_048934315.1). Taxonomy (NCBI): domain Eukaryota; kingdom Metazoa; phylum Chordata; class Hyperoartia; order Petromyzontiformes; family Petromyzontidae; genus Petromyzon; species Petromyzon marinus. Next base: position 9,193,087 of record NC_133721.1, on the reverse strand, counting down.
TCTATGGGTCTCTGTGTGATTCTATGGGTTTCTGTGCGAGTCTGTGGGTCTCTGTGTTAGTCTGTGGGTCTCTGTGTTAGTCTACGGGTCTCTGTGTGAGTCTACGTGTCTCTGTGTGAGTCTACGGGTCTCTGTGTGAGTCTATGGGTCTCTGTGTGAGTCTATGGGTCTCTGTCTGATTCTATGGGTCTCTGTGCGAGTCTATGGGTCTCTGTGTTAGTCTATGGGTCTCTGTGTTAGTCTACGGGTCTCTGGGTGAGTCTATGGGTCTCTGTGTGAGTCTATGGGTCTCTATGTGATTCTATGGGTCTCTGTGCGAGTCTATGGGTCTCTGTGTTAGTCTATGGGTCTCTGTGTTAGTCTACGGGTCTCTGTGTGATTCTATGGGTCTCTGTGTGAGTCTATGGGTCTCTACGTGAGTCTATGGGTCTCTGTGTGAGTCTATGGGTTTCTGTGTTCGTCCCGGATCTCTGTGTGAGTTTATGGCACTCTGTGTTAGTCTACGGGTCTCTGTGTTAGTCTACGGGTCTCTGTGCGAGTCTATGGGTCTCTGTGTGATTCTATGGGTCTCTGTGTTAGTCTACGGGTCTCTCTGTTAGTCTACGGGTCTCTGTGCGAGTCTATGGGTCTCTGTGTGTTTCTATGGGTCTCTGTGTTTGTCTACGGGTCTCTCTGTTAGTCTACGGGTCTCTGTGCGAGTCTATGGGTCTCTGTGTGAGTCTATGGGTCTCTGTGTGATTCTATGGGTCTCTGTGCGAGTCTGTGGGTCTCTGTGTTAGTCTGTGGGTCTCTGTGTTAGTCTACGGGTCTCTGTGTGAGTCTACGTGTCTCTGTGTGAGTCTACGGGTCTCTGTGTGAGTCTATGGGTCTCTGTGTGAGTCTATGGGTCTCTGTCTGATTCTATGGGTCTCTGTGCGAGTCTATGGGTCTCTGTGTTAGTCTATGGGTCTCTGTGTTAGTCTACGGGTCTCTGGGTGAGTCTATGGGTCTCTGTGTGAGTCTATGGGTCTCTATGTGATTCTATGGGTCTCTGTGCGAGTCTATGGGTCTCTGTGTTAGTCTATGGGTCTCTGTGTTAGTCTACGGGTCTCTGTGTGATTCTATGGGTCTCTGTGCGAGTTTATTGGTCTCTGTGTTAGTCTATGGGTCTCTGTGTTAGTCTATGGATCTCTGTGTGAGTCTATGGGTCTCTATGTGATTCTATGGGTCTGTATGTGGGTCTATGGGTCTCTGTGTAAGTCTATGGGTCTCTGTGTGAGTCCAAGGGTCTCTGTGTGAGTCTATGCGTCTCTGTGCGAGTCTATGGGTCTCTGTGTGAGTCCATGGGACTCTCTGTGAGTCTATGGATCTCTGTTTGAGTCTATGGGTCTCTGTGCGAGTCTATGGATCTCTGTGTGATTCTATGGGTCTCTGTGCGAGTCTATGGGTCTCTGTGCGAGTCTATGGGTCTCTGTGTGAGTCTATGGGTCTCTGTGTGAGTCTATGGGTCTCTGTGTGAGTGTATGTATGTATGTATGCACTTGTGTTGAACTTCTTTTGCGCCAAAAATAGCCAATCGTGCTAACCGGAGGTGCGGAGGGGAAGGACAACAATGTGACATTTTTAAAATCTCAAGAGGTGGAATTGAGACAAATTCAGCATAGCAAAAAATTATGTGTGATCTTTTTTTTTAGATATCGATTAGTGACTGGGCTTAGAACCAACTCCACCACACACAGACACAAGTGGAATCGGTTTAGTCAGAGGCTGTTGCCTGGTTTCGAACCCGTGCCACACAGACACGTATTTATATATAAATATATATTCATGGTTGCTTGGGAAACCTGTCGTTTTTTCTGAAAAAAATTCGGAGTGACGTCTGCATCATGTTGTGCTGCGGGCAATTGTTGTGACAGTTTTAATTGAAGGATCCCTACACCCCGCCTCTAAATAATATCTCACAGTTGGTGGAGGGGCTCGAGCTATAACCATTTTAGTTATTCAATAAATCATTAGCACGAGGTAGTCTTGTAACGCTAATTAACAATTGAATTTGTGATTAGTAAGAACCCCTACCCGCACTTACCCAGCGTTGTGAAGAACGGTCGAACAAACTCCAAGATTGATATTGTCACGGGGAGGCCTTCATCCAGCAGTGGATTGACAGGGAGCTGCACATCACGATCTAATTACAACAGTAAATACGCTGCCAGGTTACGATACAATCGATACGTTTTATTTCAGTTAACGTCAACACGGCTTATCTCATAACGTTCTGCTTCTCGTACGAAGGTTTCTTAAAGGTTCTCTGAGAATCTAAGAGAGGCTCGGGCGAGGCATGCATACACATTTAACGAGCAAAACCAAAGCAATAAATCCGTCCGAAGAACTGATTAGGCGGTGGTGGTTCGTGCACGCCTGTAACCCAGCACTCGAGGTGATGGTAGGTGGATCACCGCACAGATGGTGTAAACCCGTGGATATTGAGGAGGAGATATACCCTGTGCTCACCAGGAGAAGGCCGTACGGCGGAAACGTGGACTCCACATTATTCTTGGTTCTTTCGGTAACGTCACGTAGATAGAAGACAAAAATCTAAGTTGAAAGCAAAAAAAAAACCCACGACGTTTCGATCGCAACAAAAGCGGTCCTTTTTATTCTTCTTTGGAGGCTTGCCCCCTCTTTTCTCTCCACCTGATGAAGACTGCTTGTGTTGCAATCGAAACGTCGTATTCTATTATTTAATTTACTTTCTATCTACGTGACTTTGCCGAAAGAACCAAGAACATGAATTGCTGCAGTCACGAAAGTTTTAAGTCTAAATTTGGACTCCACCTGTTCCGTCAGTATGGGATACAGTGTTTCTCCCTCGCATGCGCGGGTTGCCTCTGGGCGCCACGGTGGTGGGACGTTCACTTCCTCGCCTGGTATGCAGGAGTTCGTTGGTTCGATCCGGAACCCTGACACCTGTTGTATATTTGGAGTTTGCGTGTCTCTCTCCCCGTGGTCGCGTCGATTTTTCTCCGGTTTTTCACCCCGCGTTTAGAAACTCGCGTTTGGAGTATTTGCCTGCCGTACATTTCCACATGATGAGCCACTTCGTTGAGCTTTCATTTGTGATAGCCAGGTTGCTTTCGAGAAAAAAAGCCATATAACTCAGCGGGCCTTACCTGGCAAAATACAAACAAATAGTTTACTCCCTCATATAAACACTCATTAGTTGACCGATACCACCTTTAAATATAGAGGAACACGTAGCTTGGTGAAATCGTTGGCGCTGGCTCACCGTGTGACTTCCTTGCCTGTGGTGCCCCGCGCCTCTGAATCATTTCTCTGAATCATTCGAGAGTGGACGAATATTGCGCAACATGTTACAAGCTAAAATATTATAATAATCAATCTTGATTTGAAGCTTTGGCGACTGCAGGAATCCACACCCTTTGGTTCCTTCGGTAAAGTCACCTTGGTAGAAAAAACAACAGATCACGTGACGTTTCGATCGCAACACAAGCAATCGTCATCAGGTGGGACAGCCACAGCAAGAAAAAAAAAACTGCTGAAGTAGGCCTACTTCAGTAGTTTTTTCTTCACGTGACTTTACCGAAAGAACCAAGGAGTGTCATAATAATCACAGCAAGTACGAGATAACCCCTCTTAACGACGGTCATTGGTTCCACGGAACCGGTCGTCAAGTGATTTGGTCATTAAGCGAGTCTAGGAAATACACGGTAGCATCAAAAGTTACCTCCCCCCCCCCCCAAAAGTACTTTATAATATTTAAACAATGGATATGAATACATAAATATACTTACAACATTATAAAAATAACATCAAAAGAAACATGGTTAATCAATGCATTCATTAATATTTACTGTACCTACAACAGCCTGTCGTTAACAGGGGAATAGTCGGTAAGCGAACACACTGGGCCCTGTGCAGGCACTACACCACTAAACACTACATTATACACTACACTATAGACTACATTATACACTACACTATACACTACACTATACACTACATTATACACTACATTATACACTACACTACTACACACTACTCTAGTATACACTACATTATACACTACACTATACACTACACTATACACTACACTATACACTACACTATACACTACACTACTACACACTACTCTAGTATACACTACACTATACACTACACTATACTATTATACAGTACACTACACTATACACTACACTATACACTACATTATACACTACACTATACACTACATTATACACTACACTACTACACACTACTCTAGCATACACTACACTATACACTACATTATACACTACACTATACACTACATTATACACTACATTATACACTACACTATACACTACACTACTACACACTACTCTAGTATACACTATACACTTCACTACTACACACTACTCTACTATACACTACATTATACACTACTCTAGTATACACTACACTATACACTACTCTAGTATGCACTACACATTGGGCTCTATGGAGGCACTACACTACACTATACACTGCTATACACTACACTATAGACTACACTACTATACACTACACTATTATACACTACACTACTCTATACTACACTACTATACACTACACTACTATACACTACACGACTATATACTACACTACTATACACTACACTACTAAACACTACACGACTATATACTACACATTGGGCTCTATGGAGGCCCATTGTTAAGCGATTAATCGTTAACAGGGGTGGTCATTAAGAGGGGTCCTTCTGCAATGCCTTTTTTTACTCATAACCATGTACGAGTCAATTGAGGCTACACATTTCAAGAGGTACCTGGGATGCTGCGGCAAACACAACGGCAGATGCAGAAAACAACAACAACAAAATAAATGATTTTTTTTTTATCGCGAATGTCCTTCAAGGTTCTAACTGGCGCATGGGAGCGAAACGTCGGACACCGTGCTGACGAACGTGCGGTACATCCCAGAGAGCCACACGGCACGACCGCCATAAACCTACGCGGCAGCAGTAGTGAAATAATGCCTTCCGCTTGGCCTCCGATACCTCTTTTCATTTCCACGTACACATCCGAACTGTGCTGGGGCCATGCGAAGCGCCCGTCAGGATGCACCGGTGGGGGGGGGGGGGGTTTGGTTTGTTTCCACTGCACAAGCCGGGGCCGTGCCGTGAGCGCTGACGTCGCACGCGATGACGCGGTAACACCGACGTTTCGGAGTTGTAACCGCCCGACGTCACACGCATTGCGCACGTCGTTGGCTCCGTGGCTAGCGCGGCTTGACCTCGAGTCCGACTCAGACGTCTTGTGGGGCCGGGAAATCGTGGTTTCGCTTCCAGCTCGCCATGGTAAAATTGCCAGGGGGGAAAAAAAAAAACCTCGGCATTTTTACCATGGGGAGCCTTGGTGAAACTATTAAACTGTTTTTCATTGTACCAGGTAAGGCCCCACTGAGCTGCATTAGTTCTTTTGTCAGAAGCGAACCGATCGACAGTGGCTTAGCATGGGGGAAAACTCGGAGCAGCCAAATACCCTGAACGCGTGACGTTGATTCCAACATGTGGAGGGAAAAATTGTAGAACCCGGACAAAAAAATCCACGCGACAACGGGGAGAGAGAGAGAGAGACACACACGCAAGCTCCAAATATAAGCAGGCGTCAGGGTCGGGATCGAACCCACGAACCTCCTGCACACAAGACGAGGGAGTTAACGTCTCCTAGCCACCGTGGGGCACACGTGTGTGCCGTGTGCCGGCCACGTGCTGGCACGGACCGGATGTGCGAGTGGGAAAGGGGTATCAGGGGGTGAACCAGGTGGTACGATCTGTGACGGGTGAAGAGGAGAGGTTAATGAAGTCAATGCTGATGATGAAGATTACAAAAAAATGTCATAATTGAGATCACAGTGCACTGTAATCCACGTGTTTCTAAGGAGGCGCTTTAGCACAGGGTGATCTATATGTAGATTCCCCACTGATTGAAAATGGGCATCTCAATTCTTTTCAACAGCGGTTTGAATGCTGTGAAAGCGACGGATCCATATCTTACGGAGGAGAGCGTTGAAATATTGAATGAAGTGTGCGTGTATTTCGCGGGATATCTATAAATGGGTCGCCATTCATTTTGCATAGAGTTGTGGTAACATTGTCAGCAGAGGTAGTTGTAAAATAAACCAAAACACTAAATGCTTTCAAAATAGTACGTATAAAAATCTAATTTGGTTATAATTAGCGATAAAATAAAGATAACTTTTCCATATCTATTGATTTATAATGCTACTTTTCAGTCTTTGCCACATTCTGGTTTGCATATTTTAATCTTCGTAGACTTTCGTTTGCGGGCAGTTGATCATCCAATGTTCGTGTGCTCATGTCGAGGTTGCCGAGTGAGCCAGTGGACGTCGTTCAGGAGAAGCCACGTGGTGACGATTTGACACACGGATGTCGGCGAACGATATATTCCGATGGAGACCCGGCGTCAAGGAGCATGAACCATCATCGCGCGAACTCCGCTCATCCTCGCAGCAGCGGCGGATTTTAGCTCAGCCATCGAACAAAGACGGTGGTCACCGCATCGCGCGCCTTCAGATGCGCCTCTGTGGCCGTCTGGAAGGCTCTTGCCTCCGATGTGAGGAAGCCACTGGAGCTATGTGCGCTTTTCAATCCAGATTGAAAACTAATTTCTGAAGAACTACTTTTTGCGTTTAGGTTGTCGTCCTTCCGCTGCACCTCCGATTAACACTATTGACTTGTCGGTGGTACGGTGCGAAAGAAGTTCAACGTACAAACTGTACTGACATAGATACCCATAGACTCACCGAGACATCCATAGGTTCACACGCACACACCCGGCGAATATCCGAACATCTGTAGGCGAATGATCGACGCAGCCAGTGGCTTTACTGTCTGCTCCTCGATTTTGAGATTGCCGCCCACAAGTCGTTCCCTGGGCAATTCTGAACAGTCCGTCGGTGCGGGATACAGGCACAGCATCTGCCGTACGATGCTCAGCTGGTGCAGTTCAACAGAGACCAATGCGCAATGGCTACTGCGATGGGGGATGTCGCAAAACACTTTCAAAGCGCTTCTGCGGTGGCCGCACGTGTCAACCTTGAAAGCAAAAGCCACTTTAGGCCAATTGCTCGACAATTCCCCTCCCCCACCCCCCCCACTCGCAAAAAAAAACTAACAAACAAAACTGACCCATCAATAAAACCGCACGTAGGTGGACACCACGTCGCTCCCCAGCGCGTTGCTGGCGACGCACTTGTAGAAGCCCGAGTGCTCGTACCCGGACGTCTGAACGTACAGCGTCCCTGCGGGGTGCAAGTAGGCGCCGCCGCCCGCGTGCGCTCCCGCGCTCGCCGTCGACAGCCTGGCGCCGCTCGGCAGCTCCCACGCCACGTCGGCCTTGGGCACGCCGATGGTGGCGCATCGCAGCCGCAGGCTGGCGCCGCGCCGCGCCAGCACGGTCCGGGGCGGGCCCCGCGTGATTCGCGGCGGGTACGCCACCACGACGACGGGCACGGCCGCCGACGCGTGCCCGGCCGCGTTCTCCGCGTGGCACACGTACGTGCCGCGGTCGCGCGGGGTCGCCGCGCTCAGAGCCAGCGTGCCATTGGCCAGCAGCGCCGCGCGGCCGCCGGCGGCGGCGGAGGCGCGGGACGTGCCGTCGACGCTCGCGCCGTTGGGCAGCACCCAGCGGACTGTGGGCTTCGGGTTCCCGCTGACGACGCAGTGCAGGAAGAGCGGCTCACCGCTGGTGCTGCGCACCAGGCCCCTGTGGCGGAGCGCGATCATGGGCTTCTGTCCGACCTCCAGCGTCACGGCTTTCTCCACGAAGCCCGCGGCATTCTTGGCCGTGCATCGGTAGGTGCCGGCGTCCCGCTGGGCGGGACGGAGGATCACCAGGGCGCCGTCCTTGCCGTGCCGGAAGTTTTCCACCTTTTGCCACTTGGCGATGAGGGTTCCATTCGGGAACAGCCAAGTCGTTTCTGGCGTCGGCACACCGGTTGCCGAGCAATTCAGCGTGATCGCCCTGCCTTCTTTGGTGATGATTTTCTCGTTTTTTGGGTTCTTTAAAACCGGCTTTTCCAACGTGTCTGTCACGGCCAGCTTCACGCGCAGCGTCGCCTCTCCGGCTTCGCTGCGAGCGACGCACAGGAACTCCCCGGTGTCCGAGCGCCGCACGTTTTTGATTTCCAGAGTACCGTTCTCGAGCACGGATATCCGGCTGCCCTCGTAGGGCGTCGTCAGGACGACGTTGCCGGGCATGACCCATGCCACCCGCGGCTGGGGCACGCCGTCCGCCCTGCAGTTGATCCGCTTGCGCGAGAACTTGACGGCCGAGTCGCCGGCGACCGCGTGCCTGTCCTGGTTCCCGTTTATGACGGGCTTGACGAGCACCACCTCGAGGCTGATTGCCTTCGAGTCTTCCCCGAGCGCGTTGCGGGCGATGCAGGTGTAGACCCCGGCGTCGGCCTTCCCGACGCGCTCGATGATCAGCGAGCCGTCCCTCTGGACGCGCGGCCCGTCCGCGGACGTGAGCGGCGCCCGCTTGGATGGCAGCACCCACGCGACGCTCGGCTTCGGCTCGCCGGCAGCGTCGCAGCCGAGCCGGGCTGCATCGCCGCCCCGGACCTGCAGGGGCGCGGCGGCGGCCTTCTTGGCGTGGCCCTCGATCTTGGGCGGCCTCGCCCTCGGCGGCACGCTCAGGCGCACCGTCGCCTCGTCGCCTCCGGCCGCGTTGCGCGCCACGCACGTGTAGTCGCCCTCGTCCTCCCGTGCCGCGTTCCGCACGAGCAGCGTGCCGTTCCCGAGGACAGCGCGCCGCCCGCCGTCCTTCCGCTCGCCATTGCCACCGCCGTCGCCGCCCGCCGGTACGGGGCTGCTCGCCGTCGTACCGTCGGGCAGGCTCCACGAGACGCCGGGCCGCGGAAGGCCCGAGGCGACGCAGTCGAGCCACGCCGTGCCGCCGGCGCTGACGACAACGTCCGTCCCGCTCGCGCCCGCCGCGCGCTTGTCAATCCTCGCCGCCTCCAGGGTCACGTTCATTGTGACCCCCTGCATGTCGTAGCCAAGGCTGTTGCGCGCCACGCACAGGTAGTCGCCCGCGTCGCCCTCGATCACCGTGCCCACGCTCAGCGAGCCGTTCTCGTGCACCGAGACTCGGTTGTCGGGGCTGCAAGTGCACGATGGGGGGGGGGGGGGGGGGAATTAAATAAATCACCACCACGTCGGTTAATATTCGAAAGTATGTTGAACTTCTTTCTCACCGTACGTAGCCAACCGTGCGAATCGGAGGTGCGGGGGAAGGACAAGAAACTCAACACAAAAGTCAGTTCTAAAGAAAATCTAGATGATTTAAAAGTGCATAGCTCCCAGTGGTCTCCTAATATCGGAAGGAAGAGCGTTCCAGATGGCCGCAGAAGTGCATCTGAAAGCGCGCGATTGGGTGGCGCGTCATTCTGGTTTGTTTTTCTTTGTCTGAAACGGGTGCCCACTGGCGTATGCCGCTTCCCCAATGTCGTCCTGATTGTGCGTCATTGTCATCAGACGAAGAACTCATTCACAACTCTCATCGCAGAGCGGTTGCAGCCCTTCGTTGCAGAGGGCAGCTCACGGAAGGCTATAAATACAGAGCTACCTCTGAAATCACTTTCACCAAATTCCGCATTTAAAACAGGTGTTTGTCACGTGACGGTCAAACTGATATTTTCATTCTCAGAGCTTGCATTTGGCCAAATTAACTCTTTCCCGTTCTGAGACACCTGCAAGTAGCAGGGTGTGGGGGTTCCTGTTCACCGCTGAATCTCGGATCGCACAAGCGGCTGGACGTTACTTTCATTTAGAGAGGCGTAGCGCCGTTGTTTTTAAAAGACGTCGTTACTCGCCGCAGGGAACCGCGGTGACACGATCACCGCCACTCCACGATAGCTGGCGGCAAACCATGCTTCGCAGTCGAGCAATATTTCTGAGGTGCCCACCCCACACGACATCTGACTCGAGTCCAAGCCATGCTACCGATGGGGCCAACGACGTGCACAATGCGTGTGACATCAGGCGGCACGGCCCTGCTTCTGCAGTGAAAGGGAAAACCCATGCATCCCGCATGGCCTTGTGGGTGCCTCGGTACCGACAAAGTACTTGTACGTGATTGCAACGGAACCGGAAGAAAAACCGATGATGTACACGCGCACGTCATCAGAATGGGGAGAGGGTTAAGAGGAAAAGCAAGTTTACCGTCACGTTTTTCTTTTCATATTCTTGGTTCTTTTGGTAAAGTCACGTAGAAGGGAAACAATAAAATAATAATACAAATATAAAACAATAAAATTCTCACGACGTTTCGACTGCAACACAAGCAATCATCATCAGATGTGAAAACCACAACAAGAAAATTTGAAAAAAGTGGCGTTTTTTTACGTTAGCATCACGGGGAGCGATTTGACAGTTTGTTCAGATGGACGAGTCCATCTATGTTTGGAAAAGAGGAGGGGGGAGACGAAAAATAATGGATGCGGTCTGAAAGCCACCTTAAGCGTGATCAATCAATTAAGACCCGAAATGGTTTATCAAATCCTTCCAATTACTGCTAAGCCAGAATCCATCTTCTCGGTTGAAATTGTCTCTGTGTTTGTATATGTGGATAGCCTCATGAACGAATCTCTCATGGTAGCCAGATGGCTTGCAAAGAACCTCTGTCTTGGAGAAGTCAATGTCATGTGAACCTACTGAATTATAACAGTGATCTGCCACGGCCGAGGTGTTGGTCCTACCGTGTTTCAGGTCTGCTTTGTGTTCACGAACGCGGTCCGAGACATGTTTTTCTTTTCGTGCAGTCACTGGTGATGAGACTGAGACCGTCAGCTCACTGCAATTCAGAACCCAGTTTACACTCGGGCAGCTTCCAGGATACCAGCTCAAGATCTCAGCGGTGCAAACTCAGCGCTCTGACCTCTTGAGTTTTCCGGACACCTTTGCCTTTCCTGCTCTAGTACGTTCCTCTACCCTCCTTCTACCCCAATGCAGCTCTTCACTTTTGTCGAGGCTAATTGAGATGAGGTTTAAGTTGATTTAGGAGTCACCATACCAAAAAGGTTGAGAACCCACCGATTTAGATGCTAGAAATAGTAACACAATATTGTTTTACGACCTAACCAGCGGAGGTATGGATCGGCAGAAAGTAATGAACTCGGTCCATTCCTGGTTGACAATTGGCTTCAGTCAACGAATGGTAACTGTTATGCACAGTACTGCGTGGAGGCTGGGCTTATGCAAACATTTGGACTCGCACACTAAATAGAAAAGTCACTTATTCAGAACTGCTTTGTTTCGTTTGTTGTTCTCCCCCCGCACCTCCGGTTGGCTACGTATGGTGCGAAATAATTTCAACATACATACAGAGACTCACACTGTGACCAATAGACTCACACAGAGACCCATAGATTCACACAGAGACCCACAGACTCACACAGAGACAAATAGGCTCACGCATGTACCAGTCTCGGAACGTGAATGGCAGCATTAATCTCTTTGTTCACCTGTACAGCGTATCGATCACGATCTTGGAGGGCAGCCTCCAAATGACTTTCGGCTGGGGGTCGCCGGAGGACACGCAGTTCAGGAGCGCGACCTCGCCGTACCGCACGTCCACCGTGGCCCGCTGCTTGTTGCGGGCGATCTTGGCCGGCGAGAGCGGGCTGCTCACGCTGAGGCTGACCACCCTCCTGTCCACGCCCATGGCGTTGGTCGCAACACACTCATAGCTGCCGCTGTCGGCCGTCGCCAGCCGGGCGATGTGGAGTGTGCCGTTGGGGAAGACGAACAGCTTGCCCTTGAGAAACTGCGACGGCCTCACAACCGACCCGTCGGACAGCAACCAGCGGACGCTCGGTGTTGGAAAGCCGCCGGCGCTGCAGTGGATCACGAGGCTCTGACCCACGATGCCAGGGAGATCCTCCGTCTTTCGCTGCGCGATCTCGGGTGGCACGGAGATCACGTCGAGCCGAAAGCCGACTGTGTCCGTCCCGGCGGGGTTGCTCGCGATGCACTTGTAGCTGCCGCGGTCGGACGCCGCCACCCGCCGGATGTGCAGAGTCCCGTCGGGCGCCAGCGTCACGCGGCCCTCACCCAGGCTGGCCGTACGCAGGAACGAGCGGTCGGGCAGCAGCCACGACACCTGCGGCCTGGGCCGCCCCTCGGCTGGGCAGCGCAGCTCCACCGGCTCGCCCTGGTGTGCCGTGAGGTTCTGGAAGCGCGGCTGGCGCACCCGCGGCCGGTAGGCGAGGACCGTGAGAGTCACGGTGTAGTGGTCGGAGCCCTGGTCATTGGCGGCCGTGCACAGGTACTGCCCGCGGTCCTGCAGGTGGCCACTGCGGACGAGGAAAGTGCCGTTGGGCAGCACCTCGAACCGGCTTCCCAGTCTGGAGCCAGCCCTGATGGTGGCGCCTGAGAAAACCAAAGCCGCAGCTGTTCATTAGCACTGGACGAGTGTCTTTTTTTGCAACGTGCTTATCGGATGCACTAAACAAGGGATGCTGCCGTGTTGTGATGGATAGCACACTGGACTTTCCAACCAGAGGCCTCCAGACCTACTCGATCTCCTGGCACAGCAGTTGATGCATTTATAGTATTTGACTGCTATAAATTTACACGTGATAAGCCAATTTGCTGAGCTATCATTTGTGATAGCCAGGTCACTTTTGAAATAGACCGATATGGCTCAGTGGGCCTTACCTGGTAAAATTGATTAGTTTATGGAAATGATTGGCTGTCCGTACAACAAAACAACCACGTTAATTCTGCAAAATTTCACCTGTGGCCACTTTCGTCCAGCTGATGGTTGGTAGAGGATTGCCAATCGCAGGGCAATGTATTGCGACGTCCGAGTCGGCCACGATTGCGATCATCGTGCTCGCCTTGTCCACGATCACCGGCGCACCATGCAGGCTATCCTCGTCGGCGTTGCCGTGTGGCCGCACGGCGTTGGACGAATCCGAGCCGCTCTCTTCCCTCCACGTGGTCTTCTCGTCGCCGTGGTTGTGCCGGTCTTTTGGTGGAGGCCCCTCGGCAGATTCCGCCGAAGCTTCCCCCTGTCGGTCGTGAGCGTGATCTGTTTGCAGTACCGTCGTTGGGGCCGTCATCGCCGCCGCCCTGTTGGTAAACGCTCTCTTGACGTTGCGTGTGGTCGGAGCCGTGGGCAGCGGCCGTGTCTCGGTCGAGTGGGCGCCCTTTGGGACCAACCTCGTGTCGGACACGGCGGGACGTTGCAACCCATCCCAGGGAAGCGGCGCTTCGTATCCCTCTGTCACCGGCGGTCCGGTGAACGTGTTCTGCCAACGAGACGGAGGCGAACCGGCCGCCGGGTCGGATCCCGTAGCCGAGCGCGATTGTGCCCGCGCTGCTCTCAATGTGGACGTGGCCCCTTCCCTCTGGTCCGTCATGCCCGAGGGATGCCTCACCATGCCGCGGGGTCGCTCGGAGCCCTCCGAGGACGACGTCGACGACGACCCCTGCGCGGGCCCCGTCGGCGTTTGAACCTGCGACTCCAGCTCCGGGTCGGTGGTGGCGGAGACGGCCGCTCGCACCGTCGGGTCCCCGTCCGTGGTGTGGAATTTCCCCCACGTGACCGGAAGGAGCGCCTCGGGCTGGAGGAAAGGCAAGAGGCCTGCGGCCGGAGTGCCCACGGCTGAGGCCCACTGCAGCTTCTCGTGCCAGCGTCCGTACGGCTCCCTGCTGAACGGGCTTCGCGGAGGACTCGCGGGGAGGAGAGCGCTGGGCACGGTCGTCGTGCTGGATATCCGGTGCCACGAACGCTGCGCTTCTGTTGTGTGCTCCTGCACCCGCGGGCGTGATGGCAGCCTCGTGAAGGAGTTGTCGGGACCCCAGGCGGAGTGCTCTGGGTCCACGTTCGCGGGAAGCGCCCCCGCGTGGTCCCCCACCGCCGAAGTCCGTTGAGTCAAGGCGACGTCCGATTTCTCGGTTGTCGCCGACGTGGTGGGGAAAGGGCTCAGAATCGTTTCCGAAACTCCGTAGTCGGCATCTGCCGTGCTCGTGTGAACGGCCGCCCGGGCGCCGAGCGTGTACGCCTCGGTGTACGCGGCCTCGTACGCTGGCGTCACGCGCTCGTCATAGGAGACCGTTTCCACGACGGCGGAGTGGTCGTCGGAGAGCTCCACCAACCCGCCGGAAAATGTGCTCGCCCACTCCAGATCACGCCCACCAGAATACCCCGCGGTGACCCCGCGGCTCGCGACACTCCCTTCAGCGCTCGTCTCGGTCTCGCCAGCAGCCGATGCCCCAGGCGAAGGGGCGAGGTCGCGTCCGGCCGGAGTCGTGGCCGCCGCGATGGCGAGGCTGTCGTTGTGGCCCCCCCGGCGCCTCCACTCTCTGTGCCGCCGCCTCACCTCCTCCAGCACTTGGGCCCACCGCTGAGGGTCGCGCTCCTTCACCGACACGTTGTCGATCCGGCGTGGCCCCGCGGGTCCGGCGGGCCCTCTCCCGCGTGGCCTACTCTTCAGGGCACGCCCGCTCTCCTCATCCTCTTCGTCGTCGTCGTCGTCGTCGTCGTCCTCCTCCTCCTCCTCCTCCTCCTCCTCATCTTCCTCCTGCTTCTCATCCTTCTCCATCACTTTGGCCTCGCCCGCCATGCTGTTCCCGTGCTGCTTCGCGCTTGGAGGAAGCGTCAAGGAGGAATCATTTCGCGTGGCATTGTAAAGGTCCACTTGGGGCAGTCCGTCGTTTCCCGAGGGGAAATACGAATTCTCATTGTACGGCTGGGAGCTCGGCCTCCACCCCCCACTCGCATCGCCACCGTTGGCGTCTGGCGACGCGATGGTGACGTTTATGGACAGGACCTTGGCTCCGAGCCGATTCATGGCCACACACCTGTAGAGGCCGCCGTCCCCAGCGCCGATGCCCTTTATGTTCAGCGTGCCATTTACGATGGCTGAACGTACCCCGTGCGAAGGCAGGTCCTCGGAGACCGAGCCGTCGGGGAAGACCCAGACCACTGATGGGTCCGGCGAGCCGAGCACCCTGCAGGGGACCCCCAGGTCTCCGCCAACCAGCACCGACAAATCCTCATCCACCGCCGCCTTTGCGATTGCTGGCAGCACCTCGAGCCTGAACTCCATCGCATCCGCGTCGTCTCTCGTCGAAGCAACGCACGCGTACGCGCCCGAGTCTGCCACCTGCGCCGACTTGATCAGCAGCTGCCCTCCGCGGGCCGCTGTCACACGGTTGTCGGCGCTCTCGTAGGGCTCCCTGACCCGCGTGCCATCGGCGAGGGTCCAGTGGAGCGCGGCCGGCGCCCCCGGGGCGGCATCGATGCCGCACAGCATCTGGACGGGCGCCCCCTCCACCACCGCCTGGTTGAGCCGTGCGTCACTGTCCCCGTCGCCGCCGCCGCCACGGACGAGCACCCACTCGGACGTGCCATGGTCCCCGGCTCCCCGGTACCCCGACATCACCGTGGTGAGCGTCAGGTACAGGCCATCTTCGGCGCCGGGGGGGCCGACGCCGCCGCTCAGCGAGACGCCGATCGTCGGCTGCAGGAGCCAGTCGGCCTCCGTGGAAATGCTCGCCACGAGTGCCGCGCCGTCGCTCGGTGGCTCCCCCCGCTCCGTCACGACGGCGTAGAGGCTCGCGCTCGCCTCGCCGTGAACCTCGGGCAGCCTCGTCAAGCGGAGCTCGCGCCGCCGGGGGCCACCTCCCCCCACCGAATCGCCGCCCGCCCTCGCCGCCGCCTCCTCCAGCTGCCGCCGGCCGTCTCCGAGGCTCACGTCGCACGCCAGGCGCGTCTCGAATGCGCCGTCCACGAGCACCGTCCCGTCATCCAGCCGCCGCACGGCGACCGGCGCTGCGGCGCGCGGTTCGCCCACGCGGCACCGCAGCGTCGCAGCCCGCCCCGGCGCGGCCGTCAGGTTGAGGCCGAGCGCGGCCCACGAGGCGCGCGCCCGCAGGAGGTGCCGCAGGGGGAGCTCGCCGGCGCCGTCGCCGTCGGGTTTCCTCGACGTCCCGGGAGCGGCGACGGACGGCGCGGCGCAGGCGAGCCGCCGCGCGGGGACGGAGAGCAGGTGGCGCCCCCTGTAGCGTGCGGGGCTCGCGCAGCGTGGACACCGCGAGTCTCCGTCTCGCCTCCCTGCGTCCACCGCCGCGCACTTGAGAACGTCTGCGGCGCGAGGGGAGACGCACACGGAGAGGTAACGGGTGAAGGCGCCGCTGAGCTGCTCGCTTGCGCCACTGCTGGCCGAAGGGCTCGAGAGAGCCCCCATCTAGCGGGTGTTTGGCCTACTCGTCCGCACTGGCGAGATGTCTTGGAAGAGATGGGAGTACCCATGCTTTACCCCACCACACGCGACCTGCGGTTGTACCCAAAGACACTGCCGAGGTGAGGGCGTGGATTGATGAAACTAGCCCCGTTGTTTCATCCGTCGCGCCGGGAGATCGAATCGAAGCGGTGACCTCTGCATTGCCGGTCACGGCGTGCTGACCGTCACACCATGGCAGGGACCGTTGAGGCTAAAAAGGGCCAGTAGGCATGCACACGCATTAAAATGAAAAAAATGTGCTCACAAGTAAAAAATTGTGCCTCTGTATTAATGAATGGTGCATAGCGTTCTTCTCTATTGGTTGGCCTTGAGCCAGTCGTGTGACTTGTGCCTTCTCCAAAATGAGATGCAGATTATCACCTTCATTTAAAAGCAGGCGAGAGATTTTTCAACCAAAAATCGTAATTGTTAAAGGGAGACATGGGTTACAAATGCAGTCCAGCAAGCAAGTGTAACACAGACTCAGGTGTAACACGGGCTCAGGTGTTACACACACTCAGGTGTAACACAGACTCAGGTGTAACACGGGCTCAGGTGTAACACACACTCAGGTGTAACACACACTCAGGTGTAACACAGACTCAGGTGTAACACACTCTCAGGTGTAACACAGGCTCGGGTGTAACACAGACTCAGGTGTAACACACACTCAGGTGTGACACAGACTCAGGTGTAACACAGGCTCAGGTGTAACACAGACTCAGGTGTAACACACACTCAGGTGTAACACAGGCTCGGATGTAACACAGACTGAGGTGTAACACAGGCTCGGGTGTAACACAGGCTCAGGTGTAACACAGACTCAGGTGTAACACAGACTCAGGTGTAACACAGGCTCGGGTGTAACACAGGCTCGGGTGTAACACACACTCAGGTGTAACACAGACTCAGGTGTAACACAGACTGAGGTGTAACACAGACTCAGGTGTAATACAGGCTCAGGTGTAACACAGACTCAGGTGTAACACACGCTCAGGTGTAACACAGGCTCAGGTGTAACACAGACTGAGGTGTAACAAAGGCTCAGGTGTAACACAGGCTCAGGTGTAACACAGACTCAGGTGTAACACAGACTGAGGTGTAACACAGGCTCAGGTATAACACGGGCTCAGATGTAACACAGGCTCAGATGTAACACACACTCAGGTGTAACACAGGCTCGGGTGTAACACAGACTCAGGTGTAACACACACTCAGGTGTGACACAGACTCAGGTGTAACACGGGCTCAGATGTAACACAGGCTCAGATGTAACACACACTCAGGTGTAACACAGACTCTGGTGTAACACAGGCTCGGGTGTAACACAGACTCAGGTGTAACACAGGCTCAGGTGTAACACAGGCTCAAGTGTAACACAGACACAGGTGTAACACACACTCAGGTGTAACACAGGCTCGGGTGTAACACAGGCTCGGGTGTAACACAGACTCAGGTGTAACACACACTCAGGTGTGACACACGCTCAGGTGTAACACGGGCTCAGATGTAACACAGGCTCAGATGTAACACACACTCAGGTGTAACACAGACTCTGGTGTAACAGAGGCTCGGGTGTATCACAGACGCAAGTGTAACACATACACAGGTGTAACACACACTCAGGTGTAACACAGGCTCGGGTGTAACACAGAGTCAGGTGTAACACACACTCAGGTGTAACACAGACTCAGGTGTAACACGGGCTCAGATGTAACACAGGCACAGATGTAACACACACTCAGGTGTAACACAGACTCTGGTGTAACACAGGCTCGGGTGTAACACAGACTCAGGTGTAACACAGGCTCAGGTGTAACACAGACTCAGGTGTAACACAGACTCAGGTGTAACACAGACTCGGGTGTAACACAGACGCAGGTGTAACACAGGCTCAGGTGTAACACAGACACAGGTGTAACACACACTCAGGTGTAACACAGGCTCGGGTGTAACACAGGCTCGGGTGTAACACAGACTCAGGTGTAACACACACTCAGGTGTGACACACGCTCAGGTGTAACACGGGCTCAGATGTAACACAGGCTCAGATGTAACACACACTCAGGTGTAACACAGACTCTGGTGTAACAGAGGCTCGGGTGTATCACAGACGCAAGTGTAACACATACACAGGTGTAACACACACTCAGGTGTAACACAGGCTCGGGTGTAACACAGAGTCAGGTGTAACACACACTCAGGTGTAACACAGACTCAGGTGTAACACGGGCTCAGATGTAACACAGGCTCATATGTAACACACACTCAGGTGTAACACAGACTCTGGTGTAACACAGGCTCGGGTGTAACACAGACTCAGGTGTAACACAGGCTCAGGTGTAACACAGACTCAGGTGTAACACAGACTCAGGTGTAACACAGACGCAGGTGTAACACAGGCTCAGGTGTAACACAGACACAGGTGTAACACAGAATCAGGTGTAACACAGACTCAGGTGTAACACAGACTCGGGTGTAACACAGACGCAGGTGTAACACAGGCTCAGGTGTAACACAGACACAGGTGTAACACAGACTCAGGTGTAACACAGACGCAGGTGTAACACAGGCTCAGGTGTAACACAGACTCAGGTGTAACACAGACTCGGGTGTAACACAGACGCAGGTGTAACACAGGCTCAGGTGTAACACAGACTCAGGTGTAACACAGACTCAGGTGTAACACAGACTCGGGTGTAACACAGACGCAGGTGTAACACAGACACAGGTGTAACACAGGCTCAGGTGTAACACACACTCAGGTGTAACACAAACTCAGATTTAACACAGACTCGGGTGTAACACAGACTCGGGTGTAACACAGACTCAGGTGTAACACAGGCTCGGGCCTAACACACACTCAGGTGTAACACAGACACAGGTGTAACACAGGCTCAGGTGTAACACACACTCAGGTGTAACACAAACTCAGATGTAACACAGACTCGGGTGTAACACAGACTCGGGTGTAACACAGACTCAGGTGTAACACAGGCTCAGGTGTAACACACACTCAGGTGTAACACAGACTCAGGTGTAACACAGGCTCATGTGTAACACAGACTCAGGTGTAACACAGACTCAGGTGTAACACAGACACAGGTGTAACACAGGCTCAGGTGTAACACAGACTCAGGTGTAACACAGACTCAGGTGTAACACAGGCACAGGTGTAACACACACTCAGGTGTAACACAGACTCAGGTGTAACACACACTCAGGTGTAACACAGACTCAGGTGTAACACAGGTGTAACACAGACTCAGGTGTAACACAGGCTCAGGTGTAACACAGGCTCAGGTGTAACACAGGCTCAGGTGTAACACAGGCTCAGGTGTAACACAGACACAGGTGTAACACGGGCTAAATGCGAATGAGCCCGTGTCACACCTGCGTCTGTAACACGGGCTCATTCGCATTGAGCCCGCACGGGGTTGGATGCAACACGCATCCAACCCCGTGCGATCTCTGCGATGTGATTGGAAGTTTCCATCCCAGTGGCCTGCTCGGGGCAACGGTGATCGGATTCGCCCAGCTCATCGAATAACTCCTGCAGTCTAAATAAAGATCCTCAATCGCATACCCGGCGAGGTTACCTAACATCTCGCCGCCCGTGGCGAGATGTTAGCTAACCTCGCCAACCTTGCCAACCTTCGCGCGATAAAACCACGAAACAAAAAAAACCTCCGCCGCGAATAATCTCGATCACGCGAAAAAGCCTCCGGCGCGACGTCTCGAAAAGAACCCCCAAAAATAAATCCCAACGGCGACTCGGCCCGACCGCGCGACGCTCACCGGCCGCTCTCTCGGCGGCCCACTCGCGCAAGGGCCTCAGCGCGCAGTCGCACGCCCAGGGGTTTCCCTGCAGCGAGAGGCTCTCCAGGGCCGGCATGGAGGCCAGCAGGGAGGGCGGCAGCGAGCGCAGGCGGTTGTCGGCGAGCGAGAGGTGCGCCAGCGTCGAGACGACGGCGCCCCGCGCCACGAACGCCGTGGCGAACGCGTCGGCGTGCAGCGAGCGCAGCCGGTTGCCCTCCAGCTGGAGGAGCCGCAGCGACGTGAGCCCCGCGAAGGCGTCCGGGTCGAGGCGCTCCAGGAGGTTGCGGTCGAGGTGCAGCCGCTCGAGCGAGCGCAGGCCCCGCAGCGCCGGCCTCCGCAGCGAGCGCAGTTTGTTGTAGCTGAGCTTCAGCACCTGGCCGGAGGGCGCACACGGCGCGACGGGAGGGCCCGCCGTGGCGTCAGCCCGCGCAGTGAACGCCGCCCCTGGCAGCGCTTGCCGGGTTTATCGATGTCAAGCGGTTGGCCGCGTGGTAACGCCGCTGCCCAGCGCCGACGAGACGCTGGGTTCGAAACTGGGGCAGCCGCCCGTGACTAAGCCAAGTGTGTCACGTTGAACGAGCCGCATTTTTTTTCAGCGTCGACAAAAGCAGAGCCGTGGGGGGGGGGGGGGGGGGGGGTTGGTTGAGAGACATCGGCAACATATTCTTGGCTCTTTCGGTAAAGTCACGTTGAAGGGAAATAATAAAATAATAATATATATAAAACAATACAAATTCTCACGACGTTTCGACCATAACACAAACGGTCATGCAAACCGCCACTTCTTTCAAACGTTTCTTGCCGTTGGGTTTTCACACCTGATGACGACCGTTTGTGCTATGGTCGAAACGTCGTGAGAATTTTTATTGTTTTATATATATTTTATTACTTTATTGTTTCCCTTCAACGTGACTTTACCGAAAGAGCCAAGAATATGAATTACTGCAGTCACGAAAGCTTTAAATAAAAATGTAACAACAACAACAACAACAGATAAACTCCCGTGCTCGCGTAAAGTGACCGAGGTGCTCGCGGGGGTCACAGAGGGCACCGTGGCGCGCACCTGCAGCGCCCGCAGCTGGCCGAACACGTTGTCTGGCAGGAGGCGCATCTCGTTGCCGTGCAGCATGAGGATTTCCAGCTTCGCCAGGCCGGCGAACGATCCCTCGTCCAGGGCCGTCAGGCTGTTGTACCTGGCGTACGACAGCAGGACGCAAGCGACGGCGGTCACGTGGTGTCGTGGGAGAGAGCGCAAAGTCGCCGCTCCGTCGGCGCTTCTCAACCGGTGCCCCCCACCTTTCCACGTACCCCCCCCCCCACCAATGAAGTCCACTGGTTACCCCCCCCCCCCACACTCCCCTGATCACACCTCCACCCCAGCATCACCCATGGTACTTTAACAAACGTTTTCGTCAACACTCCGCTGCTTTTGTCTTTATTCCTTTCAAGGAGGAGTTGACGAGATCCGCTCTACATCATCAGTAGTGTAGTAACTACATTATTAGTGACGTAGTAACTACATCATCAGTGGTGTAGTAACTACATCATCAGTGACGTAGTAACTACATCATCAGTGGCGTAATAACTACATCATCAGTGACGTAGTAACTACATCATCAGTGACGTGGTAACTACATCATCAGTGGCGTGATAACTACATCATCAGTGGCGTGGTAACGACGTCATCAGTGGTGTAGTAACTACATCATTAGTGGCGTGGTAACTACATCATCAGTGGCGGGGTAACTACATCATCAGTGGCGTGGTAACTACATCATCAGTGGCGTGGTAACTACATCATCAGTGGTGTAGTAACTACATTATCAGTGGCGTAGTAACTACATTATCAGTGACATAGTAACGACATCAGTGGTGTAGTAACTACATTATCAGTGGCCTACTAACTACATTATCAGTGGCGTAGTAACGACATTATCAGTGGTGTAGTAACTACATTATCAGTGGTGTAGTAACTACATTATCAGTGGTGTAGTGACTACATTATCAGTGGTGTAGTGACTACATTATCAGTGGTGTAGTAACTACATTATCAGTGGCGTAGTGACTACATTATCAGTGGTGTAGTGACTACATTATCAGTGGTGTAGTAACTACATTATCAGTGGCGTAGTGACTGCATTATCAGTGGTGTAGTAACTACATTTTCAGTGGTGTAGTAACTACATTATCAGTGACGTAGTGACTATATTATCAGTGGTGTAGTAACTACATTATCAGTGGTGTAGTGACTACATTATCAGTGGCGTGGTAACTACATCATCAGTGGCGTAGTGACTACATTATCAGTGGCGTGGTAACTACATTATCAATGGTGTAGTAACTACATTATCAGTGGTGTAGTAACTACATTATCAGTGGCGTGGTAACTACATCATCAGTGGTGTAGTAACTACATTATCAGTGACATAGTAAATACATTATCAGTGACGTAGTAACTACATTATCAGTGGTGTAGTAACTACATCATCAGTGGTGTAGTAACTACATTATCAGTGGCGTAGTAACGACATCATCAGTGGCGTGGTAACTACATCATCAGCGGCGTGGTAACTCCATCATCAGTGGTGTGGTAACTACATCATCAGTGGCGGGGTAACTACATCATCAGTGGCGTGGTAACTACATCATCAGTGGCGGGGTAACTACATCATCAGTGGCGGGGTAACTACATCATCAGTGGCGTGGTAACTACATTATCAGTGGCGTAGTAACTACATCATCAGCGGCGTGGTAACTCCATCATCAGCGGCGTGGTAGCTCCATCATCAGTGGTGTGGTAACTACATCATCAGCGGCGTGGTAACTCCATCATCAGCGGCGTGGTAACTCCATCATCAGTGGTGTGGTAACTACATCATCAGTGGCGTAGTGGCTACATCATCAGTGACGTGGTAACTACATTAGCAGTGGTGTAGTAACTACATTATCAGTGGTGTAGTAACTACATTATCAGCGGCGTGGTAACTCCATCATCAGTGGTGTGGTAACTACATTATCAGTGGGGTAGTAACTACATTATCAGCGGCGTGGTAACTACGTCATCAGTGGTGTGGTAACTCCATCATCAGTGGTGTGGTAACTCCATTATCAGCGGCGTGGTAACTACGTCATCAGTGGCGTGGTAACTACATTATCAGCTCAGGTGGTGTGGCAATCGCTCAGATGGGGTCCCAATGTTTGATTTGTCTTGCAGGATCGTACCTGGGCTGTTATATCGCGGCTCCTCTTGCCCAATCACAGCATTTGAGCATTTTAATTATTTTGTTTTTTAAACCGCGTTTCAAACAAGTTTGTTGTCCTTTTACACTTAAAACCTTCAAAGTGTTTCGATTTAAAGCTTTCGTGACTGCAAGGATTCATCTTATTTGGTTCTTTCGGTAAAGTCACGTAGAATGAGAATAAAATAATAAATTAATAAAATAACACAATAGGACAGCGCTTGTCCTCGAGACAGTCTCGTCCCTTCACCTAATGAAGGGCACTTGTGTTGTGGCCGAAACGTCGTGAGAATTTTATAGTGTTATTTTATTTTATTAATTTATTATTTTATTCTCATTCTACGTGACTTTACCGAAAGATTCAAAGTGTTTGTCAAGTCGTCCCAACTCGTAGCTTTTACCACCAGAGGGAGTTGGGGGTGGGGCAAGGCACCCCCTGCTTTCCCACGCTCGTTAAGCTATTGATCATCAACAATAATCATCATCAATAATCATCATCATCATCTCAACGATGATCATGAAAGCAGCGAGAGCTGCCGTGCGCTCGGAGCTGGTGCGCGCGAACGCAACGCAACCTCACGCAACGCAACGCAACCTCACGCAACGCAACGCAACCTCACGACAACGCAACGCAACCTCACGACAACGCAACCTCACGACAACGCAACGCAACCTCACGACAACGCAACGCAACCTCACGACAACGCAACGCAACCTCACGACAACGCAACGCAACCTCACGACAACGCAACGCAACCTCACGACAACGCAACGCAACCTCACGACAACGCAACGCAACCTCACGACAACGCAACGCAACCTCACGACAACGCAACGCAACCTCACGACAACGCAACGCAACCTCACGACAACGCAACGCAACCTCACGACAACGCAACGCAACCTCACGACAACGCAACTCACGCAACGCAACGCAACCTCACGACAACGCAACCTCACGACAACGCAACGCAACCTCACGACAACGCAACGCAACCTCACGACAACGCAACGCAACCTCACGACAACGCAACGCAACCTCACGACAACGCAACGCAACCTCACGACAACGCAACGCAACCTCACGACAACGCAACGCAACCTCACGACAACGCAACGCAACCTCACGACAACGCAACCTCACGACAACGCAACCTCACGACAACGCAACCTCACGACAACGCAACCTCACGACAACGCAACCTCACGACAACGCAACCTCACGACAACGCAACCTCACGACAACGCAACCTCACGACAACGCAACCTCACGACAACGCAACCTCACGACAACGCAACCTCACGACAACGCAACCTCACGACAACGCAACCTCACGACAACGCAACCTCACGACAACGCAACCTCACGACAACGCAACCTCACGACAACGCAACCTCACGACAACGCAACCTCACGACAACGCAACCTCACGACAACGCAACCTCACGACAACGCAACCTCACGACAACGCAACCTCACGACAACGCAACCTCACGACAACGCAACCTCACGACAACGCAACCTCACGACAACGCAACCTCACGACAACGCAACCTCACGACAACGCAACCTCACGACAACGCAACGCAACCTCACGACAACGCAACGCAACCTCACGACAACGCAACGCAACCTCACGACAACGCAACCTCACGACAACGCAACGCAACCTCACGACAACGCAACGCAACTCACGCAACGCAACCTCACGACAACGCAACGCAACCTCACGACAACGCAACGCAACCTCACGACAACGCAACGCAACCTCACGACAACGCAACCTCACGACAACGCAACGCAACCTCACGACAACGCAACGCAACCTCACGACAACGCAACGCAACCTCACGACAACGCAACGCAACCTCACGACAACGCAACGCAACCTCACGACAACGCAACGCAACCTCACGACAACGCAACGCAACCTCACGACAACGCAACGCAACCTCACGACAACGCAACGCAACCTCACGACAACGCAACGCAACCTCACGACAACGCAACGCAACCTCACGACAACGCAACGCAACCTCACGCAACGCAACGCAACCTCACGACAACGCAACCTCACGACAACGCAACCTCACGACAACGCAACCTCACGACAACGCAACCTCACGACAACGCAACCTCACGACAACGCAACCTCACGACAACGCAACGCAACGCACCCACCCCATGTTGATTCGCAGCGCGTCTCGCGGCAGCCCGGCGGGCACGGCGCTCAGGTAGCGGAAGGTGCAGTGCACCTCCTCGCGGTGGTAGCAGGTGCATGCCCGCGGGCAGTCCCTCCCCGCTCGCTGCGCAGAGGCGCCGCCGACGCCGACGCCGTCGCCGCCGCCGGGCAGCGGGAACGGCAGCGGCAGGAGCAGCAGCAGCAGGAGGAGGAGGAGGTGGTGGCGGTGGTGGATCAGGTGGAGGTGGCAGCAGCAGCAGCAGCGGCGGCGGCGGAGTGTCGTTGCTCCAGAGAGGAGTCCCGCCATCGCGAGGAGAGGAGGCCGGCCCTCTACAGCGTGGCCCGTGCGGGCGAGCTCCTGTGATGATAGTCGTGTGTGCGCGTGTGCGTCAGTGGCGCATGTTAGGTGCGTGTGGGGAGCGGTGGCGTAGCGGTTAGCGCGCCGCGCTACGAAACCCGCAGAGCCCAGTTCGATTCCCGCTACACGGCAAACACCGGTGGCGAATGCCTGAACCGGTTCTGGGCCTCGCCTAGGTCGACTGAGCCTCAAATGAGTACCTGGTGCGGTGTGTAAACATCGCCACTGGGGAGACAAAGGCGGCTGGGCGTGGTGCTGGCCACCAACCCCCTCGTGTACCGCTCCCGCCTTCATAGGTGCTGGCTAACAGCACTTGCCCCTACAGTCTGCTAAGGCTATACGGGGGATCTTTGCCTTTGTGGTGGCACACACAAGCATTGTCACGCTTGTGTGTACCCGTGCCATGACATTGCCATGCTTGTGTGAGGTTGTCTCTGCACTGACACCACTATGCGAGTGTGTTCCTGTGACACTGATTGTGTGTGTTTGTGTGTAACACTTTCATGGGGAGCGGTGGGGTAGCGGTTAGCGGGCCGCCCACGAACCCAGCGACCCGGGTTCGATTCCCGCTCACGGCCAACACCAGTGGCGATCCGAACCGGTGATATGCCTCCCCTAGGTCGGCGGTGTGTAAAAACATCGTCACTAGGGAGACAAAGGCGGTCGGGCTAGGTGCTGGCCACCCACCCCCTCGTGTACCGTGCCGGCCTCCATAGGTGGTACTCGCTAACAGCACTGTTAAGGCTACATGGGGGGATATTTGTCTTTGTTACGCTGACAATGACACACCTCTCTGTACAATTGACTGACTGCCAACTCGCACAATGCATTTCTCACTGGGATCTCTCACGGTTCAAATACAACACTTCGATTCATTATTAGACTCTACCGTGTGATGATCGATACGCATTGCGATGTGTACTAACCGCGGCTTTTGTTTGATGGCTGGCCATCAAACGAAGACGATCACTGCATCGCACCCTGTCAGACGCGCTTCTGTGGCCGTCTGGAACGCTCCTCCTTCCGATATTCGGAAGCCACTGGGAGCTATGTGCACTTTTGAATAATCTAAATGGAAAACTAATTTCTTTAGAACTGCTTTTTGTCTTTAGTTTGTTATCCTGTCCCCTCCCCCCACCTCCGATTAGCACGGTTGGCTACGTACGGTGCGAAAGAAGTTATACATACATAGACTCACAAAGAGACCCATAAGTTCACACAGAGACCCATAGACTCACAAAAAGACCCACAGACTCACACAGAGACCCAAAGACTCCACACAGAGACATATAGACTCACAAAGTGACCCGTAGACTCACACAGAGACCCAAAGACTCCACACATAGAGACTCCTCACACAGAGACCCATAGACTTACACAGACCCATAGACTCACAGAGAGACCCATATACTCACACAGAGACCTATAGACTCACAAAGAGACCCGTAGTCTCACACAGACCCATAGACTCCTCACACAGAGACCCATAGACTTACACAGACCCATAGACTCACAGAGAGACCCATAGACTCACACAGAGACCTATAGACTCACAAAGAGACCCGTAGTCTCACACAGACCCATAGACTCCTCACACAGAGACCCATAGACTTACACAGACCCATAAACTCACAGAGAGACCCATAGACTCACACAGAGACCTATAGACTCACAAAGAGACCCGTAGTCTCACACAGACCCATAGACTCCTCACACAGAGACCCATAGACTTACACAGACCCATCGACTCACAGAGAGACCTGTAGACTCACACAGACCCATAGACTCACAGAGAGACCTGTAGACTCACACAGACCCATAGACTCACAGAGAGACCTGTAGACTCACACAGACCCATAGACTCACAGAGAGACCTGTAGACTCACACAGACATGTATAGTTTGTTGTCCTTCCCCCGCACCTCTGGTTAGCACCGTTGGCTAACTACGGTGCGAAAGAAGTTCAGGTTTTAACGTACACGTTGAATACTGTATCCAGGCATAACGACTCAATGAGTGTTCAATAATTTACAGAATTGATGGTGCTGGCTAGCGAAAGAAGTTCAACATACATACAACTGCATCAAACGTGGTCGTCTGTGGTTTGAGAAGGGCGACCGACTGACCAATCCGTTGTTCCTGAAATTCCATAAAATCTCGAGCGTATACATACACGTGTCTGTTCCAAAGCAGCGTTAGGTTTCTTTTAGCCACGAATGCAATCGCACCTCTGATTGAGTACGCTTGGCTAAGTACGGTGTGAAAGAAGTTCAACATACCTAGATAGACTCACACAGAGACCCATAGGCTCAAAAAGAGACCCGTAGACTCACACAGAGACCTATAGACTCCTCACACAGAGACCCATAGACCTACACAAATCCATAGACTCACAGAGAGACCCATAGATTTACACAGACCCAAAGACTCACACAGAGACCCATCGACTCACACAGAGACCCAAAGACTCCTCACACAGAGATCCATTGACTTGCACAGACCCATATACTCACAGAGAGACCCATAGACTCACAAAGAGACCCATAGACTCACACTGAGACCCAAAGACTCCACACACACACGGACGCCTCACACAGAGACCCATAGATTACACAGACCCATAGACTCACAGAGAGACCCATAGACTCACACAGAGACCTATAGACTCATAAAGAGACCCATAGACTCATACAGAGACCCATAAACTCCTCGCACAGAGACCCATAGACTTATACAGACCCATAGTCTCACAGAGAGGCCCAACGACTCACACAGAGACCTATGGACTCACAGAGAGACCCATAGGCTCACACACAGACACATAGACTCACACAGAGACCTATAGACTCACACCGAGCCCCATAGACTCACAGAGAGACCCATATACTCACACAGAGACTCCGGAGAGCTCTACATGCAGATCTAAGCTACCCGTCGGAGGCCGTTTGACTGTGTGAAGGGCTGCGTGCAGATGCAGCACTTGTCGTAGTTATAAAAAAAGAGAGAGCGAGAGAGTGAGCGAGAGAGAGCGAAATGGAGTAGGAAGAGAGGGGGCAGAGTGAGAGGGGGGCAGAGAGGGGGGTAGAGAGAGAGGAGGGGCAGAGAGTGGGGTAGAGAGAGAGGGAAGGGGTAAGGAGAGCAGAAAAAACATATTTTGTTGGGTCTTTCATTTAAAAGGGGAGGGGGGGGGGTTACATAAAACAAAGCATAAAAAACAAAAAAACGAAATGATGAACGGAGCAAAGTGCCGACTACACCGAGCATCTTCTTGTTTCCTCTGATCGTAAAAAAAAGAAAGAAAGAAAAAAAGAGACTCACAGACTCACACAGAGACCCATAGTTTGTTGTCCTTTCCCCGCACTTCCGATGAGCACGGCTGCCTAAGTAGGGTGCGAGAGAGAAGCTATCTACGTGCGGAGTGCAAACACGGCCGCTGGAACTTCACTCGGAGCGTTTCGCGAATCTCACAGCAGTACGCGCGCACACGCTGCAACGAGAGATGTGAACTCACAGAGCACCTTTCTCATCCGCTCGCGTGAACGCACCCCTACTTCTGCTCATTCTCAAGATACGTGAATGCCTTGTCGAGCTCTTAATTTACCTTTTCATGACGGCCGACGTCCAACTCGCTTATTTTTCTGTTTGTTTGTCCACACGCCACTCGCCTTTTTTTAAACGAGAGGGCGACACCGCATCTCTGTCTCGGCGACGCGAGCCCCGTGGGTCGTCGCTTTGCAGAGCATCCACGGGAATGTTGTCGAGATTTCGCGTGGTTATGCCTGTGCGCGCGCGCGTGTGTGTGTGTCTGTGCGCGCGTGTGTCTCCGTGCGCGCGCGTGTGTGTCTGTGCGCGCGCGCGTGTGTCTCCGTGTGCGCGCGTGTGTGTCTGTGCGCGCGTGTGTCTGTGTGTCTGTGCGCACGTGTGTATGTGTGTCTGTGCGCACGTGTGTATGTGTGTCTGTGCGCGTGTGTGTGTGTCTGTACGCGCGCGTGTGTATGTGTCTGTGCGCACGTGTGTATGTGTGTCTGTGCGCGTGTGTGTGTGTCTGTACGCGCGCGTGTGTATGTGTGTCTGTGCGCGCGCGTGTGTATGTGTGTCTGTGCGCGTGTGTGTACGCGCGTGTGTGTATATTAGTGTGTGCGCTATTCCCAAACACACGTCAGCAAAGTTGCTCGCTCGTAACTCTCCCAGGCGATCCGTGAAGTCGGCGTGAGCGGCGTGCAGAGCGAGAGGGAAGGTGGTGGGGGTGGGTGGGTGGGGGGTGGGTGAGCTCACATGGTGAGCTTGTGTGGGGGGGGGTTGTGGTGTGGATGGGGGGAGGTCTATTGGGTGGGGATAGTGGAGAGGGGGGGATAGTGGGGGGTATCGGTGGGTTTGTGAGGGGGGGTAGTGGGGGGTATCGGTGGGTTTGTGAGGGGGGGTAGTGGGGGGTATCGGTGGGTTTGTGAGGGGGGGTAGTGGGGGGTATCGGTGGGTTTGTGAGGGGGGGTAGTGGGGGGTATCGGTGGGTTTGTGAGGGGGGGTAGTGGGGGGTATCGGTGGGTTTGTGAGGGGGGGTAGTGGGGGGTATCGGTGGGTTTGTGAGGGGGGGGGGTATAGTGGGGGGTATCGGTGGGTTTGTGAGGGGGGGATAGTGGGGGGTATCGGTGTGTTTGTGAGGGGGGGTAGTGGGGGGTATCGGTGTGTTTGTGAGGGGGGGTAGTGGGGGGTATCGGTGTGTTTGTGAGGGGGGGTAGTGGTGAGTATCGGTGTGTTTGTGAGGGGGGGATAGTGGGGGGTATCGGTGGGTTTGTGAGGGGGGGGTAGTGGGGGGTATCGGTGTGTTTGTGAGGGGGGGAGGATAGTGGGGGGTATCGGTGGGTTTGTGAGGGGGGGGGAGGGTGATAGTGGGGGGTATCGGTGTGTTTGTGAGGGGGGGGGATAGTGGGGGGTATCGGTGGATTTGTGAGAGGGGGGGGTAGTGGGGGGTATCGGTGGGTTTGTGAGGGGGGGATAGTGGGGGGTATCGGTGGGTTTGTGAGGGGGGGTGATAGTGGGGGGTATCGGTGGGTTTGTGAGGGGGGGTAGTGGGGGGTATCGGTGTGTTTGTGAGTGGGGGGTAGTGGGGGGTATCGGTGGGTTTGTGAGAGGGGGGGTAGTGGGGGGTATCGGTGTGTTTGTGAGGGGGGGGAGTAGTGGGGGGTATCGGTGGGTTTGTGAGGGGGGGGGATAGTGGGGGGTATCGGTGTGTTTGTGAGGGGGGGGTAGTGGGGGGTATCGGTGTGTTTGTGAGGGGGGGGGGGTAGTGGGGGTATCGGTGTGTTTGTGAGGGGGGGTGATAGTGGGGGGTATCGGTGGGTTTGTGAGGGGGGGGGGATAGTGGGGGGTATCGGTGGGTTTGTGAGGGGGGGGATAGTGGGGGGTATTGGTGTGTTTGTGAGGGGGGGATAGTGGGGGGTATCGGTGTGTTTGTGAGGGGGGGGGGATAGTGGGGGGTATCGGTGTGTTTGTGAGGGGGGGGGATAGTGGGGGGTATCGGTGGGTTTGTGAGGGGGGGGATAGTGGGGGGTATTGGTGTGTTTGTGAGGGGGGGATAGTGGGGGGTATCGGTGTGTTTGTGAGGGGGGGGGATAGTGGGGGGTATCGGTGTGTTTGTGAGGGGGGGGTAGTGGGGGGTATCGGTGTGTTTGTGAGGGGGGGTGATAGTGGGGGGTATCGGTGGGTTTGTGAGGGGGGGGGATTGTGGGGGGTATCGGTGGGTTTGTGAGGGGGGGGGATAGTGGGGGGTATTGGTGTGTTTGTGAGGGGGGGATAGTGGGGGGTATCGGTGTGTTTGTGAGGGGGGGGGGATAGTGGGGGGTATCGGTGTGTTTGTGAGGGGGGGGAGGGTGATAGTGGGGGGTATCGGTGGGTTTGTGAGGGGGGGGGGGGATAGTGGGGGGGTATCGGTGGGTTTGTGAGGGGGGGAGATAGTGGGGGGTATCGGTGTGTTTGTGAGGGGGGGGGGTGATAGTGGGGGGTATCGGTGTGTTTGTGAGGGGGGGGGGATAGTGGGGGGTATCGGTGTGTTTGTGAGGGGGGGGGGTAGTGGGGGGTATCGGTGTGTTTGTGAGGGGGGGGGATAGTGGGGGGTATCGGTGTGTTTGTGAGGGGGGGGAGGGTGATAGTGGGGGGTATCGGTGTGTTTGTGAGGGGGGGGGATAGTGGGGGGTATCGGTGTGTTTGTGAGGGGGGGGGGATTGTGGGGGGTATCGGTGGGTTTGTGAGGGGGGGGGATAGTGGGGGGTATCGGTGTGTTTGTGAGGGGGGTGATAGTGGGGGGTATCGGTGTGTTTGTGAGGGGGGGGAGGGTGATAGTGGGGGGTATCGGTGGGTTTGTGAGGGGGGGGGGGTAGTGGGGGGGTATCGGTGGGTTTGTGAGGGGGGGGATAGTGGGGGGTATCGGTGTGTTTGTGAGGGGGGGGAGGGTGATAGTGGGGGGTATCGGTGGGTTTGTGAGGGGGGGGGGATAGTGGGGGGGTATCGGTGGGTTTGTGAGGGGGGGAGATAGTGGGGGGTATCGGTGTGTTTGTGAGGGGGGGGGGTGATAGTGGGGGGTATCGGTGTGTTTGTGAGGGGGGGGGGATAGTGGGGGGTATCGGTGTGTTTGTGAGGGGGGGGGGTAGTGGGGGGTATCGGTGTGTTTGTGAGGGGGGGGGATAGTGGGGGGTATCGGTGTGTTTGTGAGGGGGGTGATAGTGGGGGGTATCGGTGTGTTTGTGAGGGGGGGGAGGGTGATAGTGGGGGGTATCGGTGGGTTTGTGAGGGGGGGGGTAGTGGGGGGGTATCGGTGAGTTTGTGAGGGGGGGGATAGTGGGGGGTATCGGTGTGTTTGTGAGGGGGGGGTGATAGTGGGGGGTATCGGTGTGTTTGTGAGGGGGGGATAGTGGGGGGTATCGGTGTGTTTGTGAGGGGGGGGGGGGAGAGTGATAGTGGGGGGTCTTGGTGGGTTTGTGAGGGGGGGGGATAGTGGGGGGTATCGGTGTGTTTGTGAGGGGGGGTGATAGTGGGGGGTATCGGTGTGTTTGTGAGGGGGGGGATAGTGGGGGGTATCGGTGTGTTTGTGAGGGGGGGGGATAGTGGGGGGTATCGGTGTGTTTATGAGGGGGGGGATAGTGGGGGGTATCGGTGTGTTTGTGAGGGGGGGGGATAGTGGGGGGTATCGGTCTGTTTGTGAGGGGGGGGGTGATAGTGGGGGGTATCGGTGTGTTTGTGAGGGGGGGGGGTGATAGTGGGGGGGTATCGGTGTGTTTGTGAGGGGGGGGGGGGGGTGATAGTGGGGGGTATCGGTGTGTGTGCTCAGCCGTGTAAGGGACAAGTGCTGTAAGCGAGGAGCACCTCGCAAGGACGGCACGCGAAGGGAGTGGATGGCCAACGCCACGCCCGGCCACCGATGTTCACACTCATTTAAGCCTGAGTCGACCTAGGGGAGGCCCAGCAACGGGTTCCAATATTGGCCGTCACCGTTGTTGATCGTGAACAGGAATGGAACTCGGCTCATTGCCCGGGTTCGTGGTGGAGCACTGCGGTGCGAGCTCGCCAAGAGGGTAATAGAGATTCTGGAGAAGTGTTGAATCATTTACTTCAGGGACATACAAAGACAAAAGATAGCCTCAACGCACTGTTATGGGCAAGTCAAGGCCGTAATTATAATATATATTGGGGGGGACACATCCTACCCAATATTCCAATATGCTCAAAATGCCCCCCCCCCAATATATTGCTATAAAATAGATTTGTGTTTATATGATTGTGGTTATGGTTGTACTTTATTAATCCCTAATCTCTGCCATTACATACAATGAAACAAGAAAAGGTAAAAAAGAAAAGAACAGAGCAATATAATAGAATACACTATTTATAGACATTATTGTAAAAAAAAAAATCCATCCTATGTGTTAGTGATTTTTTTAATATTTTAGGCAGGAAATTAGTTTTCAAATTTAGATTTTTTTCTGGGGGGGGGGGCCCATACCCCCTGGAAAATTTGATCCCCCCCAATGTTGACTCCATGGCTACGGCCTTGGGGCAAGTGCTGTTTAGCGAACAGCATCTATGAAGGCCGGCAC
Source organism: Petromyzon marinus (assembly GCF_048934315.1). Lineage (NCBI taxonomy): Eukaryota > Metazoa > Chordata > Hyperoartia > Petromyzontiformes > Petromyzontidae > Petromyzon > Petromyzon marinus. The sequence continues at coordinate 9,159,106 of NC_133721.1, read as the reverse complement.
AGCACACGAGGGGGTGGGTGGGTGAACCAGCACCACGCCCGGCCGCCTTTGTCTCCCTAGTGGCGATGTTTACACACAGCACCAAGTACTCACTTAATACTGAGTCGACCTAGGGGAAGCCCAGGACCAGTTCAAATAATCGTCACTGGCGTTGGCCGTGAGCAGGAAATGAACTCGGGACGCCGGGTTCGTAGCGCAGTGCGCTAACCTGCTACATTACCGCTCCCCACTATAACACCACTCACCCCCTCGATAACCTACCCACCCACTCAATCACCTCCTTCCTCATCCACTCTTTAACTCACTCGCCCACTAACCACTCACTTGCTCTCTCACCCACTTTTTAAATCAATCAATCATTCACCCACCCACCAACCTACTCACCAACTCCCTCACCGACTCTTTTATTCACCCACCCACCCACCAACCTGTCAATCACCTACTCTCTCACCCACCCACCCACGCACTCAATCACCAAACCACTCTCTCACTCACCCACCTAGCTATCCACTCACCAAACTCCCTCGCCCACTCGCCCACTCTGTCACTCCATCACCCGCTCGCACACCCGTGCGGCGTCCATCCCATTGACGTGAAACTCACTTGTGGCCACGCTCCAGTAGAATCAAGGCAGCATTTCTCCGTCATTCCCGATAGTCTCTGTGCCATTGGAGTGGCGTGAATACCAAATGCGCTTTCTCGGTGGAGTGCATCTCCAGCGGAGAGATTGTACCAGATTGATTGCAACGTCACTCATTCCCGTGCCCGATTCACCTGTACCCCTCGGATTTTGAGGGGGGGCCATCCAAAATATGAATAAATACATACTTCTTCTCAACGGTTGAAATGCAAATACTGTAACATCATGGTAAATAGTGTAAGCGGGAATTTTTTTCAGCGAGAATAGTCCAGAACTGTGTTTTGGGGAATTAGTTGGCACGCCAAATCCTCCTCGCTTTATTTTGTCTTCAGAATTCTAGATATTTCAATTTAAAGCTTTCGTGACTGCAGGGATTCATTTTCTTGGTTCTTTCGGTAAAGTCACGTAGAAGGGGAATGATTAAATAATAAAAATAAAACACCTGATGATGATTGCTTGTGTTGCAATCGAAACGTCGTGATTGAATTTATTTGTTTTCATTTTTATTTATTTTATTTTATATTTTTTACCTACGTGACTTTACCGAAAAAAAACAAAGAGTATGTATGGATCCTTGCAGTCACGAAAACTTCAAATCTAGAATTCTTTCTACGTGACTGTACCGAAAGAACCGAAGAGTAATTCCTGCAGTCACGAAAGCTTCGAATCTCGTCTGCCTGTCAATATTCTCGTAACGAAAGCCCTGAGCATGGTGATGCATCATAATCTCTACAAGTCGTGTGCCGAAATGATAACGTTCCTTTTTTGCTCGTTTAACTTCGGTTCATCTTCACAGTTCATGTATCAGCTCAATAAAAAAAGAACACGGCTTTCGTTTATCTTTCCCCGCGCCTCCCATTAGCTAGACACGGTGCGAAATAAGTTCGGCATACACACAAAACGCAAGGTGAATACAACAATGGAGTGTTTAGGATCATCAGGCACGGGTGGTGGTGTTAAACAGTGAAAGGGAAGGAATTGAGTGAACAAGGAGAGTTCCCCCAAAAAACTATAATAACCCTGGCCCCCCACTCCCCCCTCGCCCCTCCCCCTCTCCCCTCCCCCCTCAAACCTAATCCGACTCATATTCTTGGTTCTTTCGGTAAAATCACGTAGAAGGGAAACAATAAAATAATAAAAATATAAAACAAAATTATTTTATTGTTTCCCTTCTACGTGACTTTACCGAAAGAAACCAAGAATATGAATCCCTGCAGTCACGAAAGCTTTAAATCTAAATCTAATCCGACTCTGTTCACTCCCGGTTATGTAACCGGCGCCTCCGCGGTCCGTTGCAACGGGGCCGTTTCAGACCACAAACGGGCAGCCGCAGAACGTTACGGGCGGCCAAAGTGAAACGGACCCGAAAGCCCCGTCAAATAAGTGAGATGTCGAATGTTTACACGCGCCTGTCGGGATCACATGTGGTGCCCTGCCCCCCCCACCCTCACCACCACCACCACCTCGTGGTGCCAAATAACCGGGGTGAAATGTCTTGGCCCACCTCCGCGCGCACTTCGCAGCTGTCGAAAGTGGGCGGCTGGCAAACGCCTCGGCTCATCCGCTCTCTCACTCCTCTTCATTCCCCTCTCACTCTGGCAGCGCGTTCGACAAACCCTTCCAAATGTATAAATAGCGTCCACACAGAAGCGACGTGGCCGTTGCCGCTGTTTAAACACAGGCGGTGGGATTGTCTCAAGCCTCGCGATAAATTTCCCACGTGGATTATAATCCACGGTGGCTAGGAGATGTCAACTGCCTCTCTTGGTTTTGGCCATGTTTTTGTTTATTGTAGTACGGAGTTAGACTGATGGCCTTAATCTTAGTTGTCTTGTGGTTGTTGTTGTTGTTTGACTTGCATCCCACTGGGATTTTTGCACACAGCGTTGTACGGTGCTATTTCAGGAATATTTTGATGTTTTTTTCCTGGATTTTCTGTTTGCACAGTCACACAAAGTCACTTTAAGATGTTTTCTTGTTCATGTTTTTGTTTGTTGCGGTTGCACCCGATTCAAGAGCCGAATGGCTCACAGGGCTATACCAAATAAATGAACTATGAACTAGGAGGAGGATCGTGGGTTCGATCCTGACCCCGACGCCCGCATAATTGGAGTTTGTCGTGTTCGCTCTCCCCGTGGTCGCGTGGATTTTTCTGCGGGTCTTCCGGGGTTTTCCCCTCCATATTTAGAAACATACGTTTAGTATATTTGGCTGCTTTAACAATGTCCACGTGATAAGCCACTTCATTGAGCTATCATTCGTCGCTAGGTCGCTTCTGAAAAAGAGCTGCATAGCTGTTGGTCTTACCTGGTAAAATAAAAAAGTCGTTCAAGTCGTAGAACCCGAAGAAAACTTCACCTTGCCAACTACAGTATGACACTTAGTAACTGCCACGTTCTGACAATACCTCTCTATTCAACACCTACACCACCTGGCAAGCCCTGGCGGTGGTCACTCATCCAAGCACTAACCAGGCTCAACTTTGCTTAGATTTTGAGATCTGACGAGATCAGGCACATGTGGCGAATTGGTTATAGCTTTCTGTATGCGGTGACCCGTTTTAAAATCAAAGTTATTCTCAATCACGACTCGGCCAATTGTGATTGGCTTAGCACAGGATCATCACCACCTTCATCGTAAGCCATTGATCAATCCACTGCTGGACGAAGGCCTAGCCAAGCCGTCACCATGTCACACGGTCCTGCGATGCCACACGCTGCGTTTATCGCTCCATCTCCGAACTGGATGTCCTCTAGAGCAATGCTCCCTCCGTCGGCTGCCACTCCATCGCTAGTCTCGACACAGCGGCTCATTGTCCCTTCCAGCAACGCGTTCTGCCCGGAGCTCGACACACTCCTTCTCTAAATAAAATGATAACTGGGGTGGAATTTATGAAAAGTATTTTATTGTTCCTTTCGAGCAAGGCATGTAAGGACACGGCATAAGCCAGGTGACAATGGTGATGTCTGTAAACATATCCCCCTGTTATCAACGCGACAGGCATTGACTCGTGAGCACACACCCAACAGACCCTTTGTAATGCGATGCTGTACAATAACACATGCGCATAATTTACAACGTATACTTAATTTAGTTTGTGTGTGTGGGCTCAAGCGATATAACGTTTTTTTTACGATATAATACAATGTGAACGTTCATAATACGGCGATTATCGCGATATAATTTCCCCATAACTCTGTATTATTGTTTTCCGAATTGTTATTATTGTTGTATTGCTTTTGTGCTTCGATGTACTTCAAGTACAAATCAAGTTCTTCAACTGCAGTTTGCTCGGCACAAGCCTGCCCCAAGTCTTCACAATCGGTGTGACTTTACAATGTATAATGGATGTAAATGCACACGATGTCAAATCACACAGGAACTAATCGAATGGACGATAAATAGCATTCATATTCTTGGTTCTTTCGGTAAAGTCACGTAGAAGGGAAACAATAAAATAAAAATTCTTGCTGTGGTTTTCACACCTCATGATGATTGCTTGTGTTGCAGTCGAAACGTCGTGAGAATTTTATTGTTTTATATTTTTATTATTTTATTGTTTCCCTTCAACGTGACTCTACCGAAAGAACCAAGAGTATGAATCCCTCCATGCAGCAGGGAATTAAATAAGCAGCCGCAAACACAAAGGAATCTTTGCTCGAAGCCTCTCTTGCGCGTGCTTCCCGAAATGTGCGAGAAATATTCGCCGTGCCGCGCGAAGATTTATTAGCCTTACAAATAAATAAATAAAAGAACGTGGAAAATACGAGCACGCGATTAATAACATGGAGGTCAATGCACACATTACGCTCAAATACTGTTATAAATCAGCGATATTAGGACTGAAGTACATGACAGCAACATTGTATGGGAGGTCAAGCCTACTTTGAGACTGGAATGATGATTCTCAGGCCGCTACATTAATAACTCTGAGTTTGTGAATGACGCCCAGTATGATATATATATTTGGCGAGTTGTAATTTGAGGGCAGCGGCGGCCTGAGAGTTTTATTCCAACAAGCCACCGCCCTCCCCCGCCTCCGCCACAACACCATCACACACGGGCCAGCATGGTGAAGTATGGTCAAATACTCCCCCCACGACTGACACGGCACGGGGAGGGGCCTTCGACGCGGCACTAAAACCGTCCACTCAAAGCGCCGCGCACTGCGATCAGCACTTGAAACGTATCCACGTTGAGAGTTACATCATGTATCATAATAATAATAATGATACAGAAAAAATAAATGCCCACGGATCTTCACAATAAGAAGGGGGAAAAAAAACGATTACATAGGAGCACCCATTTGTTAAAATATTAACAATGTGTCAAAATGTAGTTGGCTAATGTATCCCTGGCACGTTAGGCACGTAGGCTTCAGCGACCAACGTCACCCATGACAGATTTTTTTGGGGAGGTTAGATCGCGTAAATATGTGTCGTTAAACCCGCCACCACCCGACGACACAGCCAATTAGTAAGGTTTGTCAAATCCACAGCAACCACCATGTGGATTTGCTCTGCAGCACACCGGTGGGCTGTATTAGTAACAACAATCGGCACGTTCTGTGTACGTGACAAACCTTACTCATTTGCCGTGTCCTGTAGTGGCGGGTTTAACGACACATTTACATTAACGCCATCTAACCTAAACCGCCCCCTCCCTCTATAATGTATCCCTGGTAGTCGACCAAGTCAAAGCATAGCGGCGCACACGGCACCCACTGTGTTGCGAGTCCTTGGCAGCTGTCGTTGATGGAACATTCTTCGTGCGTGCGTGTGTTTAGTTGGCTGTCCTTCCCCCGCAAATCCGAACGAGTACGGTGCTAAAGAACTTCAACACACGTGCATCAACTCATTTCTGTATAACTGCTTTTTTTGCGCGTGCGTTTCGTTCGTTGCGTTGTCCTTCCCCCGCACTTTCCGCACGCAGCACAGTTGGCTGCGTGCGGTGCGAAAGAAGTTTAACATACGGCAGTTCATTTCTTTAGCGGAGCTGTTCGTGTTGATTATTAGGACCTTAGCTCAAGCTGGTATTTTTGTTTTACCAGGTAAGGCCCACTGAGCTATGTAGCTCCTTTTCAGAAGCACCGTGGTCGCAAATGATAGCCCAGCGAAGTGGCTTATCATATGGAAATGTATAGCAGCCAAATACTCTAAAACGCACGTCGAAAAAACCGGAGAACCCGGAGAAAAATCCACGTGACCACGAGGAGGGAGAACATGCAATCTCCAAATACACAGGTGTCGGTGGTCAGGATTCAACACACGACCTCCAGTATACCTGGCGAGGTAGCTAACGTCTCTTAGCCACCGTGGCGCCCACAGTGGAATTATTTTGCACACCCGATGCATTTTGTTTACGATTCACAGGGGCTGTTCGAGCTACTTGGGGGGGGGGGGGGGGGGGGGGGAGTGCCTACGGTTTTTTGATTACCTCGCTTCTGCTTAGCGCACTGGCCACTGATCCACACACCTAGGGGGACAGCCTCACGTCGTCCACTGCACAATTGCGCACTGATCCCGATGCGACGCAGGATGAACCCCGTGTGGATCTCCGTTTTTTTTCTTTCTTTTTTTCCCCACACACTGGATGTCTGAAACGGCCATTCATCTCCGAGGCATTAAATCCCAGCGGGCTGTCCGTGGGGCAATTCCATCGCGGTGCTGTAACACCGCCGCGATGGATGCCGGGGGGTTTCACTTCGACTGCCGTCTGTCTGAGTCAGCGACCCAGATAGTATTTCCAGACCGGGCGCACTGCATCCAGTACACCTCTCAGTGAAGCAGAATCAGAATCTCTATTTACAGTGGAGGAATCCGATGAGCTGTGAAGCTCTTTTTCACAAACTTCCAGTATAGCTGTGGCTACTACTAGTCACGTGACTACTCCAGTCTACCAGTGACCCAGCATTTATTTCCGCACCCAGCACAGGACATCCATTATAACTCCTCGCTGAGGCTTGTGGCTACCCAGGCAGTCATGCGAATAACTCCATTCTACCAAGCGACCCAGAAATATGAAGGCCTGGAAAAGTTGAGGGCATCATGGGTGGCACAAACGAGGGGACGTCACAGTCCCTGCGACGCGACAGACGTGACGTGTTAGGCGAACGTCTCGCGGCCACGCGGTACAAATGGAAACTCCAGACGTGACACATCGACAGGGGGACAAATGAATTGTGTCGTGCGGGCAACTGTCGATCATCCGCCAACGATGCAGGTGGTCCGTATAACGCGTAAAAAATACCAAGGATCATGCAAAGCAGATGTAAATTAGGCCGTTAAAGATGTGGAATGCTTGGTCTTGCCTTCACGTCCTCACAATGTCTGCCTTCAGCTCGTTGGACGCCTCACTCCATCTGCTGTATCTCGTTACTTTTACAAAGCATGTCCTCGTGAGCTGCCATGGTTAACTACCTCGCTTGGTGTACAGGTGTTCGTGGGTTCGATCCCGATCCTGACACCTGCTGTATATTTGGAATTTGCGCGTCTCTCTCTCTCTCTCTCCCCAAGGTCGCGCGGATTTTTCTCCGGGTCCTTCTGGTTTTCACCGCCACACATTGAAAATCGACGTCACGCGTTTAGAGTGTTGCCCGCCCAAGCGTATTTGAAAGTCCAGCTCGGACCACCGCCAAGGAGGGAGATCCGCACCGCTTTGTCATTCGTCGTTGATGAACATTCGACAGGAGAAATGTTGGAGGACACGCATGGGAAGGTAAACTAAACTATTAAATATATTTTTTTTTAACCAGGTAAGGGCCCACTGAGCTACGTAGCACTTTTTCGGGAGTGACCTGCCTATCACAAATGACAGCTCAACGAAGTCGCCTATCATCACGTCGAAATGTATCGCAGCCAAATACCCTAAACGCGTGACGTTGATTCTAAACGTCGAGGGGAAAAACCGGAGGACCCGGGGAAAAATCCACGCGACCACGGTGAGAGAGACACACAAACTCAAAATATACAGCAGCAGCAGGCGTCAAGGTCAGGATCGAACCCACGACCTCCTGCATACCAGGCGAGGTAGTTAACATCTCGCCACCGTGGCAACCCCTGCTTGCCGGTAACCGTCATTTTCCGTGGATGTTCACACATCCGGCCGTTTGAACCTGCTGTACCGCAGCCACGCTGCCAGTCGGACGTCATAAATACGCGACGTTTCGCCGCACGCCGATTTCGACGACCGTTCGAAAACCGCGTCGGGCGAAAGAGAAAAAAAAGTCCCCCAAAAGAGACGGTGGCGAGCGTTGTCAGAAGTCGCGGAACGGCTCTCTGTCCTTCGCCGGGATGACGGCGGCGTCCTTCCAGTCCTCCTCGGGGTACGACTCAAAGTTGGAAATGTCCCCGGCGTGCGACACCTTGGGGATTATGGGAGGCTTCGACGGACGACGGACAACAGATGACAGCGGGCGCACACGAGGCAAAAAAATTAATGAAATCAAACGAAGATTCCCCCGTGTAGGCTCAACAGACCCGTTGGGGCAAGTGCCGTTTAGCGAGCAGCACCTACGAAGGCCGGCACAGCACACGTTGTATGTATGTTGAACTTCGTTTTCACCGTACGTAGCCAACCGTGCTAATCGGAGGCGCGGGTGGAGGAACAAATATCCAGGACTTAAGAGTTGACAGCACCGAGGGATGGGAGAAGGGAGTTTCAGGTTATCAGGGCAGCATAGAGGAATGAGCGACTTACCACTGGGCGAAGGCTGACTGATGTTTACACATCACGCCAGGTACTCATTTGAGGCCGAGTCGACCGAGGGGAAGCCCAGTACCTGTTCAGATTATCGTCATTTGGTGTTGGCCGTGAGCGGGAATTGAACTCGGGTCGTCGGGTTTGTAGCGCAGCGCGCTAATCGTTGCACTACCGCTACGCATACAACAAAGATCCCCCGTATAGCCTTAACGGGCTGTTGTTGCAAGTGCTGTTAGCGAGCACATGTGAAGGCCGGCACGGCACACGAGGAGGTGGGTGGCCACACACCACTACCCACGCAGACGCGCACACTCACACACTCACACACACACTCACACACACTCGCACACTCACACACACACTCGCACACTCACACACACACTCACTCACACTCACTCACACACACTCACGGCACGAGGCGCACGAGAGGAAACGGGTAAAGGGGAGCAGGTCGAGCGGGTACAAAAAAAACACACACATCGTGCGAGCATTCCAACTGCGTGTTCATTATGCCACACAGTTTGGGTGCCTGTTTGTGTCTAGCGGTTTGTCCGTGCGCAGAGAGACGGCGCGTGTCCACGCTGCAGCTAACGGGGAATTTCCTTCGCTGGCTGAGACCCTGGGGCCGCCAGCAGAGACGGGCGTTGCTGAAAGATATTCGGGGCGTGACTTCTTCATGCCCAACCCCTGGCTCTTTTTTTCTCCCCTCCGCCCTGGACAAATGGGCAGTGCAAACTGCCAGAGGAAGAAGTGACCTTAACAACGTTATTCCTAACGTTTCCACAGCTATTGGTATTTATTGGATTATTTGGGAGATTGTGATGGGACATCGCGATGGGAGATTACAACGGAGATTGTGATGGGAGATCGCGATGAGAGATCGCGATGGGCGATTGTGATGGGAGATCGCGATGAGAGATTGTGATGGGTGATTGCGATGGAGCTTGTGATTGGAGATTACGATAGGAGATTGTGATGGGAGACACTCTTACCTTCAGCTTGCGCTGTGGAACCAGCGCCCAGTCGATGTGTTTAAACCACCGGTGCCTCTTAACATCTTCCGCCCCATCCTGAATAACCAAACCACATCGCACACGGCTCCTCCATATCAATTGCAAATCAGTTTATTTTTTTTATTTTTGCCACGGAGCAATAAATGACCGCTCCAATGAAGGGAATCGTCCAAGTTTTTTTTGTTTATGGGAGCCGATAGGTTACACGGTTGCTACGTCTGCAAAATATTAATTCCGAAGGACGCCTTACAAGTTTTGAATGAAGCAACAAACACACTACAAAATATCGAGAACCAATCGCAGTCAAACTTGCCACCCAACTTCCCATTGTCAATGCCCAGAGCGGTGTCGTCTTTGGGCACGAGTGCCGTTAAATCTCTTTCAAAAAATAAATTTTCTCAAAAAAACAAACATAAACAGTATCCTGATTTAAAGATTTCGTGACTGCAGGGATTCATATTCTTGGTTCTTTCGGTAAAGTCACGTGGAAGGGAAACAATAAAATAATAAAAATATAAAACAATCATTTTATTGTTTCCCTTCTACGTGACTTTAGCGAAAGAACCAAGAATACAACAGTATCCGTGTGCAAAGCTATCGCTTAAGAACACGAATGATACCCAAAGCGGATAAGAACATTTTTTTTTTACTTTATATACAATTGGGGAAAGAGATGATGGGGTCGGCTGATCGGGATAATGTCAGCCGACCATGCGTCTCAGTTGAGCCTCGCAAACATTTAGTAGCCTTTGGTGCTTTGAGGATCCGGTGACGTCTACACCTTTGCCCAGGGTCGGGTTGCCACCTGTCCTGCTTATACAAGGGTACATTGTTCATGTAGCTGTCCTCAGAAATGCGTAAGTGACGGTGGCGAGATGTTAACTGCCTCGCCTGGAACACAGGAGGTCGTGGGTTCGATCCCGACGCTGATGCCAATATATTTGGAGTTTGCGCGTCTGTCTCCCCGTGGTCCCGTGGATTTCCCTCCGGGTCCTCCGGGTTTTCTCCTTACGTTTAGAATAAACATCACGCGTTTAGAGTGTTTGGCTGCTATGAATGTCCACACGATGATAAGCCACTTGGTCGAGCTATCATTTGTGGCCAGGTCACTTATGAAAAAGAGTTATACAGCTCAGTGGGCTTTACCTGGTAAAATAACATTTAGTTTTACAATAGTTCAGTTTAGTTTAAAGTCTTCCTGGGACATTAACAGTCCTGGTTTTTGTCTGCTGTGTAACAATACGCTTCTTAACACAAAACAATAAAATTCGATGCAGATCTCCCCTCTTCCGGTATTGTGAGGTGTTCTCTCCTTTTTTCTCAATTAAAGTAGAATAATAAATAAATAAAAATGTTATATGCACAGTTTTTTATTCACTCTCACAGGAGAGAGAGAGACAGAATTGAATCTGAGGTTTGGGAAACCACAGACAAGCAGGAACGACAGCCAGATCCTGCGCCAATAATTATTGCCCAAGCTCTGTGGTCCTACACTTGGATTTCTTTCACCAACTCCAACACTCGATCCCCTTACGGACGGAAACCAACCCACTTGCTGCACTGACATCGTAACCTCGCCGTAAGCCAGGGGGTGGCAACATTGATGCCCGCCGGGTAGGGTAAGGCTGTCTCTGGTGCAGGCCAATCAGTTTCCAAGACAATGCCCATGTATAATTATCAGAGCATGGCTGTATATTTTGCCACAAGTACGTGTGGTTAATGCAGACTTGATGCCTTGCAATAGGTATATATTTGGTGTTTGGACAGCTTAACACCGCCTGTTTTATTGCCAGAAAGGGCGAAGCCTATTCTTATTTTTTTTTTAAAATATCATTTTGATGCTGGTAAACGAAAAAAAAAATGTCCCGTGGATATAGAGGGAGGGCGTTTCACGAACGAGCGCCCACGATTCACCACGGTGCTGAAGGACTAGGAGCAGCACTGCGGCTCGGCCAACCGGCACCTGGATCTTTTTGGCACCTCCGAGGTTTCAACAGAGGCCGAGCGGTTGGGAACCAGAACGGTGGCGGCGGTCGAGATCGGCCACAGAGACAAAGATCCCCCGCGTGTAGCGTTAACAGAATCGTTTAAACGCGATCTAACCCCAAAAAACACCTGTATTATGGATAACATGTGTTAAACTTAACAGAATGTTGGGGCAAGCGCTGTTAGCGAATAGCAGCACCTGTGAAGGCCGGCACTGTGGCACACGAGGTGGTGGGTGGCCGGCACCACGCCCGGCCGCATTCGTGTCCCCACCGGCGATGATTCGACACGCTACACCAGGTGCTTATTTTAGGCTGAGCCGACCTAGGGGAGGCCCATGACCAGTGCAGATAATCGTCACTGGTTGTTGGCGTTGGCCGCGAGCGGGAATCGAACTTGGGCGGCCGGGGGTTGGTAGCGCAGCGCGTTGACCGCTACTACACGACCGCTCCACCCCACGCGGACGGGCGTGCCCACGGGCACACACGCACACACCTGTGCTGACTTGGCGACGCGGCTGCATACCGTACCTTCATGTTGCCCAGCCGTCTGGTGCGGTCCGAAGCCAGGAGCTTCTTAATCAGGTCCCTGTGATTTTCGCGGGGAGTTGGGAGTGGAAGGGGGGGGGGTGGTGTAGGAGGGGTGGAGGAGGAGAGAGGTGTAAAAGTCAAAACGGCGGTGCGTGCCAGGTCAGTGCACGGGTGGCTCGCTCCCTGCCACGCATTCCTCGGCGTGTTTCTCCGGGGTAGCCTCGGAGCAGCTCCGACTGCAGAGGGAGAGTGCCCGCTCGCTGTACGTGTGTACGTGTGTACACGGTGCAACCACTGGATGAGGGCTGCCCCCCTCCTCTCCCCCCCCCCCCCCCCCCCCCCAATCAAACAAGCTTGGGAATGAATGTACTTGTGCAATTTTAACTTTCATACTTTTTATTTAAGGGGCGCCACCGGGGTATGATTGTATCTTCCTGGTCTGGTATGCAGAAGGTCAGGGGTTAGATCCCAACCCCGACGCCTGTATACTTGGAGTTTGCATGTTCTCTCCGTGGTCGCGTGGAGCTATCATTTGTGGCCACGTGGCTTTTTGAAAAATAAGCTATTAGCTCAGCGGGCTTTACGTGGTAAAATATATATCTTTTTAAAAAATATCTTTTAGTTTGCACTCCGATCGTGTTTTTGCATTTGTTGTTGTAACTTTCGCACCCCCACCCCCTACTGGCCGTGATCATTTCCGTTGATTTCAGAGTCTGATTTTGTGCGAGCAAAAACATGTGTGTCGTGCACCCTCCCTCCCCCTCCACGCTTTTCTGGTCACTCGACCCGACCCAGAAATCGCTCGCGAATCGTGCTCGTGGTCGCGAGAGACTCCGCGTTTAATTGTTCGACCATACCTCAACGCGACAGGTCAGTATGGGTTCGGTGAAGGGACGGAGGGTTCTCAGGACAGGTTACAAATATCACTCAGAGTTAATGTTGAGCTGGGGGGGGGGGGGAGGGGGGCTCGCGAGGGAACGATGGCCATCGGTGTTTTTGACTGCTTAGGAAGTGCTTGATCCAGCGGTGGATTGATTGTGCATGATGACGATGGTGGTGATGAATTCCACGTGAAGGTGATGAAAATTTCTGAAGCAGTGGTAGTGGTGGTGGTAGCCTTGTGTATTTTATAATATCTCGCAACGGTGGGGAGATGTCAACTCCCTCGGACTAGTATGCAGGAGATCGTAGGTTCGATCCCGATCCCGACGCCTGCATATTTGGAATTTGCGTGTTCTCTCTCTCCCCATAGCTGCCTGGATTTTTCTCCAGGTCCTCCGATTTTTCTCTCCACATTTACATTCAACACTCGCACATCCGATTGGCACGGCTGGATACCTACGGTGCGAAATAAGTTCAGCATACGTAGACGCATACGTAGAATTGACTGCTGTGAATGTCCACATGATCAGCTCCTTCGTTGGGCTATCATATGTGATAGCCAGGCCGCTTCTGAGAAAGAGCCACACAGTTCGGTGAGCCTGACATGGTAAAATACAAAGACGTTGTTTAGTTTATGGCTTTCAACTGGATAGCCTGCCCTGCTACAGCCTGCGACTGTTTAATATTATTCTCAGGTGGAAAATAAGTAAATCCATTTCATTGTCTTTCTCTGGGGTTTATGATGCGGTAAATCTGTTGCCAGCTGGTAACGTTGAGCGCCACCATGGTTCACGTGCAATACAAACAGATATTTTATAGCCCGTCTGGGAATTACGCAGCTACCAGAACTGTTATATTTTGTTTCGTCTTGAAAACGTTTACAATTTGTCACCGTGTGCCCACGCTCAGAGCAGAAATGCAATTCTGCTTTTTTTTCTTTTACCATTTTAGAGTCTCAATATGAATACGGCCTTGATGCAATTGCATAGCACTACTGGATGACGCTATTCACCATACTTATTCATGATAATAATTTATATCTATGGCATATCAACATCGTTATCATCAATCCATCATCATCATCATCCTAACTATCATCCTCATCACCATTGTCAATTCATCATTAATCCAGTGTAATGTAAGCATATGGTGCTTCTGTCAGAATTGTGCAAATACAAGTTGAGCTCATATCCAAACCAGTAACGTGTCTCAGTGGTAGATTTGTGAGCTAGCAATGGGGCGGGTTGAGAGTTCAAATCCTGTTTGGGGTTTGTCTGACTCAGCCCAACATCCCTCCTGGGGTCAATAAATTAAGAACCAGTTTGCGGAGAAGTTGACAGTAGTTGCCCTATGGATCGACTCGCTCCCCACGACTGCAATGTGGAATTTCCACCACCGGCTCAGCAGGGGGGGCGGGCGGGGGGGGGAGTAGCTGTACGCAGATGAATATCGCCTCAATAAATCACTCAGACTTTTTAATGGACTACATCCAACTTGTATCGTTTAGAATATCATTTCTCTCCCCCCGCCACCACCACCACCACCACCCCACCCACCCACGGCAATTGAATTAACCCAAACAAAGTCAGCGTGACACGTGCGCGGCGCCGGCGCTGTTGCGACCGTGCCAACGTCCCGCGGCCTCACTGCGTCGGCGATGGACGGGCAGTTGGCCGTCGGTGAGGGCGACGCGGTCACGTGGGGAGGCCCCCCACCCCCCTCCTCCCCCCCCCACCTCCTCCTTCTGCGGACGGCATCAATGGGAGTGGAGCCGTGCGTGTCTCAACGACTCGGAGCCCGGGTGATGGCGCAGGAGAGGGGGGACGCGAGGTGGTCGGGCGGGTGGGCCAGCGTCACCACGCCCGGCCGCCTTCGTCAGGTGTGCATGCTCGGCCTTGTTGTTGGCGAGCAGCACCAACGGAGCCCGGCACTGGGGCCAGGCGAAATGGGGTCGACGGCCAGGCGCCATGCCCCCCCCCCTCCCCCCCCCGCCATAGTTCAGACCGATACACAGAGCCTCTCTCTTGAGAGTTGGGCACATCTGTCGAGCACATGCGTGAGGAGGCGGGATTTGTGTTTGGCAAGTTCTCTCACGAGCGGTGCACCCTCGCAGTGACGTCACAATGCTGGGCGTTGATCGCGATATTCTTCAAGAATTCTTTCTTGTTTGACTTCTGCAGTAGCCCGTCGCTCGTTTCTGATGCTCATCTCGTTTGTTCCGTCCTCATTGCTCTATCGTCTGTCTTGTTTGTATGTGTGTGTGTGTGTTCTACGGAGCCATCCGTGCTGTTCGGAGATGTTTGTATTGTGTCTCGTTTGTATTGTGTATCTCGTTTGTATTGTGTATCTCGTTTGTATTGTTTGTCTCGTTTGTATCGTGTATCTCGTTTGTTTTGTTTGTATTGTTTGTCTCGTTTGTCTCGTTTGTCTCGTTTGTATTGTCTGTCTCGTTTGTATTGTCTGTCTCGTTTGTATTGTCTGTCTCGCTTGTATTGTCTGTCTCGCTTGTATTGTCTGTCTCGCTTGTATTGTCTGTCTCGCTTGTATTGTCTGTCTCGCTTGTATTGTCTGTCTCGCTTGTATTGTCTGTCTCGTTTGTATTGTTTGTCTCGTTTGTATTGTGTATCTCGTTTGTATTGTGTCTCGTTTGTATTGTCTCGTTTGTATTGTGTATCTCGTTTGTATTGTCTGTCTCGTTTGTATTGTCTGTCTCGTTTGTATTGTTTGTCTCGTCTCGTTTGTATTGTGTATCTCTTTTGTATTGTCTGTCTCGTTTGTATTGTTTGTCTCGTTTGTATTGTCTGTCTCGTTACTATCGTCTGTCTCGTTTGTATTGCGCAAATCGTTTGCAATGTCAATCTCGTCTGTATCCTTCTAATTTGATATTTCGTCACTAACATTGTCTCGTTTGTGTTGTCTGCCTCACTTTGTGTTGTGCTGTCTACCCTGTTCGTACTGCCGATCCATATGAAATATGCTCTGAGCGTCAAATTTGCATACAATTTCCATTTATAAAATGTATTATTAAACGCACAATGGAGGTGCAGCAGTGACAAGTGGTGGTCAATGCACTGCACCATGAACCCAGCAACCCTAAATCCCCAGCCAAGACAAGAGGATATAGGTATGTTGAATTTCCTTCGCACCGTACGTAACCAACCGTGTGCTAAGGGGATGTGCGGATATCTGAACCGGCCCTGGGCCTGGACCTTTACGTAGGAAGGATGTCATCAGCAGTGAAAGAACGGATTTGAATCGACGCATCATCCTTGAATTATTTGGTTGGGCGAATCGGCACCGCGTCTTCACGCGAGACCTGAGACCCATGGCTGGGACCCCCTGGTGCAATGGACCCCCTGGTGCAATGGACCCCCTGGTGCAATGGACCCCCTGGTGCAATGGACCCCCCTGGTGCAATGGACCGGAAATCGGCTAATGCACTCATTTTCAGAGGGGGGGGGGGGGGGTGTGTCACTTTCGCCGATAAGACATAATCAGTGAGAGTGCCGCTACGCATTTGAAACCAGCGGGGGTTTGACAGCACGATGATGATGATGATGGGGGGGGGGGGGGTGGATGGGGAGTGGGTGGCCTACGTCAGGGGCCGCACTGAAGGCCACCTACGGCTGCCAGTGGCACGCGGTGGCCTTGCAACGAAGAGCGCCTGGGTCACGGGGCGCATGAGTGCCAACCACGATTGGTCAACGATCCGCCGCGTGAAAACGAGGGCACGATTCCACCCCGCGTTTAGTTTGTGGCGAAGGCCAGCACCCTCCCCCCCTCCACCCCCCTCGCGGAACATACCGTACCGCGCGTGCATTATTTATTATAGTCATTATCATGATTTTTTTTTTTTTAAAACCGCCCTGTCCAAACATCCACTTAAGTCATTATTATTTTTCTTGCTGTGGCTGGCGCATTGCCAAGAGCCCTCTGGGGGTGAATCGCGTTGATCGCCGACTGATGTACAAGAACGCATTAATTGCCATGGCACATTATGTCATGATTATGGCGCGGTTTTTCATTTTCTCTTTTTTTTTTTTTTTTTAAAGTCTTCGGCTTTGCGAACGACGATGGTGGAATATCACTCTGTGCCAGTGCACGGGTGGGCTGTCTCGGTGAGCGGCGCGCCAACACCGCGCGCGGTCCTACACGCACAGCTCCACACACACACACACAGCCTACCTCGCTCAACACACGGGGAGACAAAGGCAAACCAAAAAAGACTGCCCTCAGTGCTCCTCCTGAGCTTCGCCTGCCACTTCCCACCTCAGCCCGTCGATGGCTCTCAAAGCGCCACTTTCAAGCTACAACTATTTCAACTATTTGTTTCATTTAAAATGAATACATTAAGTCAGAAGGACTGAATGAACACCTCCCTCGCCTTAATTTAAACACAACTTTATTCTTCAGTGGAACTAAACGTATGCCTTTTTGGTTTAAAACTAAACGATTAAACTAAACTTTTTTTTTTTTTATCAGCTAAGGTCCATTGAGCTATATAGCTCTTATTCTTGGTTCTTTCGGTAAAGTCACGATGAAGGGAAACAATAAAATAATAAAATATATATTAAACAATACAATTCTCACGACGTTTCGACTGCAACACAAGCAGTCATCATCATCATGACTGCTTGTGTTGCAGTCGAAACGTCGTGAGAATTTTATTGTTTTATATATATTTTATTATTTTATTGTTTCCCTTCATCGTGACTTTACCGAAAGAACCAAGAATATGAATCACTGCAGTCACGAAAGCTTTAAATCTATATAGCTCTGTTTTAGGAAGTTATCTGGCCACAAATGATAGCTCATCGAAGTGGCTTATCACGTGGAAATTTACAGCAGCCAAATACTCGACACGCACGTTCATTCTAAATGTGGAATAAAAAACCGGTGGAACCAGAGAAAAATCCACGCGACCACTGGGAGAGAGAGAGACACGCAAACTCCAAATATTAAGGTGTCAGGGTCGGGATCGAACCCACGACCTCCTGCATATCAGGTGAGGGAGTTAACACCTCGCCACCCCAGTAACACCACTGCTCGCTTCCATCCTTTGCCGGCAGCGTTGCAGATATTCACCACGGGAGGCCGCTTCTGAAGCTGTGACTCTGGGAAGAGACGCGAATAACGAGGGAAAGGATGGGGCCCTAAAGGAAATGGGCCGTACACTTGGGGGCCAGCCAAGCAAAGGGCAGGCAGGCGCGACGCACGAGCAGGGTGGGAACAGGCGGGCATCCCCGCGATGAGGCTGCGTCCATCGGCCAGGGAAAGAGCCCCCTGCGGGTGCCGTGGGTGTCCGGGCACCACCAGCGACGTCCGGACACGGCCAAGAGACACCCACTACAAGACGTGGATTTTTGTTTTTGGGATTGCGCATCTTGCCTCTCTTCAACACGGAGACACGGATGCCAGTTACGCCGAAGACGGACCATTTGAATACTGTACACAGCAGCAGCGCCGCTAACAGTGAAGCTCAGCAGCGAGTCGATAGCCAGTGGTTGGATAGATGTTATATTTACATCGTGCAAGAGAACTGCTCTTATCTGCAAGGAAGTTGGAAGGGTGGTTGGGGGGGGGGCGAACTTGACGGATCTTGTTTGCATTCTAGCCAATGACCACCGGGCTCCGATCACTATTGGGACACCCCCAACGTGCAGTGTTTCTGTCCCTACCATCGGCACGCACAGCCAGAGCCGTCAATGGGGGGAGGGGAAGGTACAGAATCATAATGTTTATTTATACTGCAGGAGGAATCCGATGAGCTATAAAGCTCTTTTTTCACAGATGTCCAGTAAGGGCATGGGGTCATAACAACACACAATATTAAAAAAACGATAGGAGTGCAAATTATAGAAAAGGTAAACAAATCATTGTAAAAATACTGTATATTACAAGTAAAACTAAACACTTTTTTTATCTTACCAGGTAAGGCCTACTGAGCCATTATCTGGGCACCGGAGCATATCACACCATGTTGGCCACCCTCGCCCGATGCCTTCAAACTAAACCAGAAGTAAGGACATCTAACACCGTGATATTGACCCGTGGGTCCCCCCCCCCCACCAAAGCGCGGGGCCCGGGGCAGTTAACCCCGATTTCACCGCTGTGCACCCCGAGGGGCGTGGTACTCGGAGAGAGAAGGCCGAGAGTGGCAGCGAGCGGAGGCACTGACTTCGAGAAGAGGTCCAGCTGAGGCAGTCTTGGGAACTCCACTTTGCCGTCCAAGATCTTCTTGTAGATGTTGATGGGCACCTCGTCGTAAAACGGGGGGTACCTTGCCAAGCACGTGCACACACGCGAATGAGGACAAACATTCCTCCTCGTTAGCCTACACAGGCTGCAAGTGCCGCTGTAAAGTGCCTACGAAGGCCGGCGCGGCACACACACACCGAGGGGGTGGGTGGCTAACACCACGCCCGGCCGTCTTTCTATCCCCAAATGGTGATGTTTACAAAATGCAACGGGTACTAATTTGAGGCCGAGTCAGCCCAGGAGAGACCGGTTATTGGTCGTGAGCAGGAATCGAACTCGGGTCCCGGGGTTTCATAGCGCACCGCCACTAACTGCTACCTCACCGTTCCCCAAAAAACATTAAAGAGACAAAGATTGCCCCTATAGCCTTAAGAGGCTGTTGGGGCAAATGCTGTTAGCGGGCACCTATGGAGGACGGCAAGGCTCAAATGGACACATGCAAGAACGCATATACATACACACTTACAGACACACACACACACAGGTCACGTGAATTCACCCGCATTATCCCATTGATGAGAAAATAAGAGATCGATGCACAATTGCCCCGTGTTCAAAAACAACATTTATATTTAAACCTGCCGAGAGACCAATTAGCAGTGGGATTAGTAAGCGCGCCGCGTGGGGGCAGGGGGTGCCTTTCCCCACCTCCCCCTACGGTGGCCAAAGCTACGAGTTGGGCCCCCGCCCTTGACAACTACCCTGAAATATATTTTTTCAACAACAGTGTAAAAGAACCAAAAAAATGTGATGATGTGGTTAGGCAAGCGAAGCCGCGATACATAACAGCCTAGGTGCGACCGTGGGAGACAAATCAAACATTTCATGTAAGGGGGGGGGGGCGGGGGGCAACCCCTTCGGCGATAAAAATGATAGAGGAGTTGTTAGTAAGTAAGGACATTTTCTACTTGCTTATAATTTGACGTGTGTGCGGCAATTGCGCAGCCATCGATCGAGGTGCGATTTCGAACCGCGTTGTTAGTGATCGGCATCGCGCTCGCTGAAGGTGTCGATGCCTTCAGGGAAGTCGTGGACTCTGTACACGCAACTGCGCACAATTCTGTGAGTCACTTAGAACCGCTTTGCCGTTACTTATTGCCAATTATGGACTCAGACTATTGTCCTATCATCTGGTAGAGTCCCTGGCACGTAATAATATGCTACACAGTGGCAGGTCGCAAAATGCCAATTTATCACTAATAAACCCCAATGATCCGATCGAAATTAGGGATTTCGATCAGATCATTGGGGGGGCACGTGCCTCCCCACCCCCCCCCCCCGTGTTGGCGTATCCCCTGAGCTGATGTCGTGACTGCGCCACTGGAACTGATCCTGGAACTCTGATCACCAACCCGCAGTGACTCACGCAGCTCATAAAGCAATCTCAAACAAACTCCCACGGCTTCACGCGACTTGGGGAGGCCTTCGTCCAGAAGTGGGCTGACACACGGGCTGTCAACGGTTCCCAATTGGTCAACCTGATGCTCTGGTTCATGGCATGCGTCCACGTATGTTGAACTTTTTTGTTGCAGCGTACGTGGCCAAACCGTGCTGATCGGAGGTGCGAAACATTACATTTAAAAACCGTTTAATTCAACCCCGCAACTGCAAAGGCCATGATGAAGAAGACCCCATTAAGCTCAAAATGTCATATGATCACACGTATTTTTATTACCTTCAGGCCAGTCATTTGGGTCGACGCACAAGCGGCATTATTAACCGACTAACTTTGTTGTTGGATTCGAATTTTTTTTCGGGATGAGCAAAAACCGCCCGCTCTGACCCCGGGAATATATTTTTTTTGTAGGAACGCGCGGGCGGCCGGCTGGTCGTCAGGTGACGGCTGGGCGAGACTTCAAACGATGGCATGAAAAGCTTTCAAGCAGCGGGGGGGGGGGTGGGGGGTGGGGTGGGTGGGGGGGTAGGGGGGTGGGGGTTGTCTAGCCATAGAGGGTTTGGGGGCTAGCAGGTGGAGGAGCGGCTCGGGTCGCGACGCTTTGGGGTTGCCTGCGTCACTGGACGTCTGTAAAGAAAAAACAGTGCTCCATAGCTCATCGGATTCATGGAATCCAGTCGAAATACAGATTCCGATTGATTCCAACAACCTGTGGTGCCCATCGCCCCCACACAAAGACAAGTATTCCCCGTATGGCCTGTACCAGAGTGTTAGCGCAAGTGCTGTTTCGCAAGTAACGCCTATGAAGATTGGCACGGGCACACGAGGGCGTGGGTGGCCAGCACCACGCCCGGCCGCCTGTCTTCCCAGTGGCGATGTTTACACACCGCACCAGGTACTCATTTGAGGCCGAGTCGACCTAGGGGAGGCCCATGACCGGTGCAGATAATCGGCACTGGTGTTGGCCGTGAGCGGGAGACAAAGTCGGGTCACCAGGGTTCACTACCGTTATCCCAAAGACAAAGTTCCCCCATATAAGCCTACACAGGCTGTTGGGGCAACTGCTAGGGAGCGCCTGTGAAGGCCGACACTTCGCACGACGGTGCAGCGTCGTCAGCACCGTGCCCGGCCCCCTTTGTTTTCCCCTCCAGCGCCGAGATATGGCAGGCCGAGCTGACATAGGGATGGGCCCGAGAGCGCTTCGGATATTCGCCAAAACGATCACTGGCCATGAGCGGCAGTGTAGCTCGCCTAACCGCTGCACGAACCAGCTCCCAAGACGGGCCGGCAGACGCGGGACGGGCGGGTTAAGCGGGCAGTGGGTCCCGGTGCGTTCACAGGTGCGGGATGTTGACCCTGCGCTGTGTTTATTTATTTGGGTCGGGCGCTGTTTGGTCCACACCCTGTATACATGGGCAACGCCACACACGCGGAGGGGTGGGTTTGCTGGAACGTGCTGAGCGCCCGTGCACAGTCGCGCGATTGTGCACGGGCTCCTTGGTATTAGCCTCGCTGCTCGTTTTCCAGGCTCTCTGCGACGACTCACCCCGCACCAGTCCTGGGTGGCGACTTTCTCATCGCCACACACGGAAGAAGGTGCTACGCCTCGTGTCTCGTTACACTCGGGCAGTGGCACACCGTCCGCGCAATTTGTATAACTTCACCATCGCGATGCTCAGGATTACTTTGAGTGACGTATGCATGCATGTATGTACAGTATGTTGAACTTCTTTCGCACCGAAGGTATCCAACCACGCTAATCGGAGGTGCGGGGGGGAAGGGCAACAAACTAAACACGAAAGCAGTTAATAATACCGAAACCTTTTTTTTTTACAAGGATTCATGTCTGCATTAACCACAATACCTGCAGTCAAAATGCAAACAAAAAACATACTATGATAATATGATGCATTGTCCTTGAAACTGATTGGTCCACACCAGAGACGGCTTTCTTTCGAGCCTCGTCTCAATTGGTGCTAGACCAGACGACGCAAAAAGGCGTACAGCTCAAAGACAATGCCACTATCAAAGTAATGAGGGCCAATGCAGATGCAAAGGAGGTCCAATGATGACGAAGGCAATTCTAAAAAAATAAATAAATGCGTTTTCAATCTAGATTTGAAAGTGCATGGCTCCAGTGCCTTCCCAATATCGGTAGGAAGAGCGTTCCAGACGGCCGAAGAGGCGCATCTGAAAGCGAGCGCGTTTACCGTGCATAATGCTGCGTCGAACTGGCGACGGATGGTGCTCGCACGGACGCACCTCTTCATCTCCCTGCGCGAGATATTTTGTTACGCCTTCCTAGCGAGGGCTGCAACATTTCGAAATCTGGCAGCGTAGCGCCACTTAAATCGCCGTGGAATATTAACGCGCACGGCGCGCACCCAGCAACATGAGCGAACTGAGAAAATCGAGCGAATTCGTTGGACCCCGAGCAGAGCAAGGGGGGCCCTGGGGTTCCACGACAAAATAAATAAATAAATGACGGGTGCATCGAACATCGGCTGGGATTCGAATCTAATCAACACAACGAGAAACGTAACGTACACCAGCCAACCAGACTCTCTCATCCTCCACCTTGTCTGGGTCTCTTTTCATCGCGTTACATCTCGATCTTTACACCCCGATGCACTCCGCTACTCCCGACGCGGTTGCCTGGATTGACCACCAGAACGTGAAGTTGCAGTTGCTCTGTATCTCTGCCGCTGTCATCCGACTAAGATTTCCTTCGTCGGAACGGGGTGGGGGGTCGTCCTCCTCCGCCCTCCTCTGCCCCACACCACCTCCCTCCACCACCCCCCCAAAAAAGTTCACTGCTAAGTTCTACCAAATGGGGCCTGAACCCTCCAACGTGCCCCCAGCTCCCATCGTCACAAGGTGCCCAAACATATCGGGGCGCCCTCGCTCACACGCAGCGAGGGAATTTGTCGACCTGTCCCCTCGAACGCGTGCCAAGAAAGTGAAAAACCGCCCTCCCGAACAACGCTCGCCTCTCAGCGAAGAGGTTCCCGAGAGGTATGGACGTTTACAGCGGTTGGGCTGGACCCCGTGTGTGTATGTGTGTGTGTGTATGTATGATGTTGAACCTCTTTTGCACCGTACGTAGCCAACCGCGTGAATCGGAGGTGCGGAGGAAGGACCACAAACCAAACACAAAAAAGCAATTCGAAAAAAAAAAAGAGTTTTCAATCGAGATGATTTAAAAAGTGCGCAGCTTTCAGCGGGTTCCTAATATCAGAAGGAAGAGCGTTCTAGACGGCCGCAGAAGCGCATCCGAGATGACCGTCTTTATTCGACGGTTAGCCAAAAGCCACTGCGAGGATGACCGGAGTTCGGCAAGAGGTTCATGCTCCTTGACGAGATCGGCAAAGTATTCGGGCGAATTTGTGGCGGGCACTTTGCGTGCAACGAGTTGCGACCTCGCAACGCATTCGTTCGGCAACCGGAACCCAACCCAGCTCGACGAGCAACTGGACGGACACGGTCGGTTCTTGCGGTACCCCGTCAACGACACGAGCCGGAGAAAATCTTGTACAACACTCCACGGTCGCCGATTCGGTGGCACAGCCTCATTTGTACAATTACTTTGACACACACTGCCGTCAATTAATTTCTTTCTGTGCAGGGATCGAGTGTTAATCCCCCCCCCTCACCCTCACACGTGTGTTTTCATCCGGGTACCCTGGCATGCACCCACATGTATAAAATGTAATCAATGGAGTTGGCCAAACATCCTAATAGAGGATCACAGAGCTTGGGCAATTGTTAGCACCGTTTCCGCCTGTATGTGGTATCCCACATCTCTGAATCATTCGCTCTCCGTCTCTGCGAGTGAATGAAAACTACGCGGAGCGTTACAGATTACGGGAACAATTTATTTATTATTATTACTTGGCCGTGGTCCGAGAGGCAATTAGAAAAATCATCTCTGCTCACGCGCCCGGAATAATCAATGCTGAAAAGCACAGCGGTCGTTTGGGGTTAAAAAAACACGTGGGAGAATCAAATCCCGGAGTCTGCATTCACTTTTATCACATTAACCCAGCTGCCTAAAGTCTCGGGAATCCGTCATGCCTCCAACACATTTTTCAGCCAAGAAAGACACGGGGAGCCGATGGACAGAGGATACGTGGTCATCCTGCAATGTCCGTGATGGAAGTCAAGCACCGCCTTGTACAACCAATAAACGGCCCGGCTTCTCCTGATATAAGGACACTTAGCCACGAGAGACATGTACGTGGGAGATGCAGCTCCCCCCTCTGACTGGGGAGACAAAATATGGCCGGGCCGTGCTGCTGACCGCACTGCCCACTCATGCGCTGTGCCGGTCTTCATAGGTGCTCGCAAATTGGCACTTGCCCCAAGAAGTCTATGACACGGGGGATCTTTGCGGACATCGCACAGAGTTCACAAGCCTTTTGCGTCGATTAAACGGTGCCATCAAATAAACATTTTATCTCTCGTACTTCAGGGCAGGCAGATTTTCTTTTTTACACGTGTCAACGTATTGGCGGTACAACCTGTGCGCGGTATAAAAAATAAATCGCAATAATTATTTGTTTTCCCGCTATTCGCAAACCCGGGTCAGAAAATATCGTCAAAATCGGTTCTCGTGATGTCTAAGCAGTCAGAATGTTGCGAGCAGCTAAATACGAAGCTTCACAGTCCGTTGCTGTATAGCACCCAGCGTGATGACGATTGGCTGGCTCCATGTTCCAAAAGCAGATTTGACTCGTGCCTTATGACTTGGTGGAACGGTTCCCTGAATCAACGGACCCAAATCAACGTTCAATATCGACCTTTTTTTTTTAGCAAGCCTCAATCGACTGAATAAACCTTCCAATCGCGTCAAACTTAGGTGATAGAATCAATCGAAGAATAATAAACATTTGCCGATTCAAGTTTTTTTTATTGCAGACCGTTGTACGAGGACCGCTGTGTTATGCTGCACCGGTGTACCACCGAAGTCAACATTAGGGGGTCAGCTGTTTTCTCACGACTGCCACTTGCATTCGGGGCACCGGTACACTCGGCGTGGCGGCGAGTCACACGGCACCCACCGGAGCAGCCACGCGCAGGGGACATGGCCTCGGCTAAAGTACACGCGAGACTATTTGAAAGTGCCGCAAGCAAATATTTGAACCTCAAAACAATGTAACCTTTCAACTTGTGCTGAAACTAAGTTTTTCAAATGTCGCGAAACTGTGGTCCCAACTCGGTCACCAATGGCTGCACTCAAAAAAAACTAAACTATTTTTAATATTATTGGTTCCTTCGGTAAAGTCACGTAGATATAAAACAAAAATTAAAATTTAAAGTAAAAACCCACGACGTTTCGATCGCAACACAAGCGGTCTTCTTCTTCTTGTTCTTCAGACCGCTTGTGTTGCGATCGAAATGTCGTGGGTTTTTTTGCTTTTAATTTAGATTTTTGTTTTCTATCTACGTGCCTTCACCGAAAGAACCAAGAGTATAAATTCCTGCGGTCACAATCACAAATGATCGCTCAACGAAGTTGGCTATCATCACGTGGAAATGTTACAGCAGCGAAACTCTGAACGCGCGATGTTGATTCCAATTGCGGAGGGAAAGACCAGAAGGCCACCGGAGAAAAATCCACGCGACTTACGGCGAGAGAGAGAGAGAGACACACGCACACGTCCAAATATACGGCACGACCTCCCGTATACCAGGCGAGGCAGTTAACATTCGCCACCGTGGCTCCCCCACTTGATTGGGAAACATAGCGATTGTCGCTCCCAACTGCGAAAGCTCTGCAGGACCCTCCTGCGATGGAACCTTGAGACCCAGTTAGGATTTATTGGGTACACAAGCGGAATCACAATAAAGATAATACATTAAAGTAGAGCACGCTAAACATGATATACACAGCCACTTCCGTGCCCTCGTCCAGGAGGCCGCTTTCCTTCTTTTCTACAGTTACAAGCTAATTTCTCACATTAACATCATGCTAATTTATCACGCTAACATCACTAGCCCCGGCCATATTCTTGGTTCTTTCGGTAAAAGACTTTACCGAAAGAACCAAGAATATGAATCCCTGCAGTCACGAAAGCTTGAAATCAAAATTTAGCCCCGGCCACTTCTTTATGACCCTTGGGCTACACCCATTTCAAACCTTTTAACAACAGTCTGCCTCAGCAGCAGGCCCACGCTTTCCCACCTGATGACGGACGATTGCATTGCGCCCGAAACGTCGTTATTTATTTTATTTTTCTACCTACGTGACTTTACCGAAAGAACCAAAGAGTATGGATTCCTGCAGTCACGAAAGCCTCAAATCAAGATTAGGGTATACTAAACATAAGATAGCTGACTGCGGTCACTCTGCGGGACACGGAGCTCCTCAGAGCTCTCCATTGGACCAAGCCACAGCAGAAAGTGACCTCTTATACGCACGCGGCAACGAGCACAGATCCGCGCGTGTCCATCAACGACGGTGCCATTAGCGTGATGAGCAACGGATGCCGTGCACCTGACCCGAGACGACCCCGTGTGTGACCGCTCTCCCATGCGTTGTCTGGGAGTCATTCCACGTGGCGTGCTGCACGACGTTTCGCAACACGTGCAGGGAGCTTCTTCAGGACCTGAAGTCAGTCCGAGCTCCAATAGATCACACGGCAGCCACTGTCGACAGTCTTGGCCTGTTTATTTATAAAAAAATACCTCCTTAGCTCAGTGGGCCTTGTGTAACTCAATGTACTCTATGTATCTTCATGCAACTCGATGTAACTCTATGCATCTCTGTGAATTTTTCTCCAGGTCCTCCGGTTTTTCCCGTTCAACATTTCGAATCAACATGCATTTAAAGTATTAGCACTGCTTATACATTTCCACGCGATAAGTCACTTTGTTGATCTATCATCTGTGGCCTGGTCGCTTCTGAAAAATAAGCAAATAGCTCACTGGGCTTTACCTGGTAAGATAAAAAAAAAACAGTTCATAGTTTAGCATTCTATGTATCTGAATGTAACTTGTTTCGACTGCAATGTTATGGCTGTTGCTGCCAATGCTCTTGAGCTGCGATAGTCCATGTAACAGTGCCGCTTAGCTCAATGGGACCTTGCCCGCTTGAAAGAAAAGTCTGAAATGGAAAGATCATTATTATTATCATTATCATCATCACTATCATAGTAACTTGTTCTATATAATCGACTAACAGGGCACGGATTGTCATCGTCGGGAATGGGGGGGGGGGGTCCCTCACCCGCACAGCATCTCGAAGATGAGCACTCCCAGCGCCCACCAGTCCACACCCTTCCCGTAGCCCTTGCTCTGAATGATCTCGGGCGCCAGGTACTCCGGGGTGCCACACATCGTCCAGGTCCTGTATGGCACGCAAGGGGGGACGGGGGGGGGGGCAAGGGTGGCGGCGGGGGCAGATGAAGGGAGGTGAGATGCTGCTAAATTGAATGGGCACGTTGGAAATCGTTACATAAATCCATGAGCATGCACACATTTTCCTAGCCTTACTGTTAGAATTGTTTTAATGTTGTTTGTATTGTGTCTCGTTAATTTTACGTCTCATTCCGACAGTTTCCCCTTGCTCTGCTAATCTAAATGTAACGTTGAACGCAACTCGCCTAAATTAGGCGCAATGAGTTGTCTCGCGCACGGTACCATGCCCGTCTCCTGAGCAAATGATAACCAATTTTTGTTTATTCGTGAATCTACGCATCGTGTCATTTAGGCATTTAGGTCCGATAGGTCTGGCCTGAACATACATGAATATCTGCGAAAACAACATTTTTCGTGAGTATGTTGAACTTTTGATTTAAAGCTTTCGTGACTGCAGTAATTCATATTCTTAGCTCTTTCGGTAAAGTCACGTTGAAGGGAAACAATAAAATAATAAAATATATAAAACAATAAAAATTCTCGCGACGTTTCGACCATAACGCAAACTGTCATCATCAGGTGTGAAAAGCAACGGCAAGAAACTTCTTTCAAATGTTTCTTGCCGTTGCTTTTCACACCTGATGATGACCGTTTGCGTTATGGTCGAAACGTCGTGAGAAATTGTATTGTTTTATATATATTTTATTATTTTATTGTTTCCCTTCAACGTGACTTTACCGAAAGAGCTAAGAATATGTTGAACTTCTTTCGCACCCTACGTAGCCAACCGTGCAAATCGAAAGTGGCCGGCCCTGCTTGCATTGCTGCTTCAATGGATCAAACAAATTCCGTACAGAAGGGTTAAAATAAATAAATTTAAACGTAACCTTTTGGCTGACACAGCCTTCATCATCATGCGACATTTCCCATCGGCAAAAAAACAGACATTCACCACTTGTGTAACCATGGCATTCAAGAAACTGCCAAGTGCATATTGTCAAATGAGTGTATTAAGTTACATTTCCTTTGAAACATGCCAGTCGGTAATACAAAATTAACCGAGGGTTCACTGCATAATTCAGAGAATCCATCTTCTGGGTTCTTTCGGTAAAGTCACCACGTAGAATGGAAATAAAATAATAAAAATAAAACATAATAAAATAAAATTCTCACGACGTTTCGGGTCACAACAAGTAGCCTTTTTCAGGTGAGGAAACAGGTCCGTCCAGAAGACAGCGCTTGAGTGTCACTCAAGAAGGCTACTTATGTTGTGGCCGAAACGTCGTGAGAATTTTATTTAGTTTTATTTTTATTATTTTATTATTTCCATTCTACGTGACTTTACCAAAAGAACCAAGAAGATTAATCCCTGCAGTCACGAAAAATTTAAATCGAAATCTGAGAATCCAGTCGCAGACTTGTGAACATGTACAATGTTTCAGCCTATACTTAACCTGGATGGTAACTGATCTACGCCTTAAGACTTTATTTCAATAGGTAACGCGCCGTTGAGCTAAGCAGCTATGTTACAAGGATGACAACAGCCCAAGGCCATCAGCAGTGGTGGCAGTTACAGGGCATCGCAAGGCCGGAATGTGCAATCTAAGAAGAGCAACCAAATATTTCTGAGTTCTTGAAAGCTAAGTAGAGCTGATCCTGGTTAGTACCAGGATGGGTGACCACCATAAATGGAAACAGGTGCTGTTCAAAAGAGCTTAATAGCTCATCGGATTCCTCTAGTATAAACAGATATTCTGATTACGATTCGTGTTGTGGTCAGAAGCGGGCAGTACGCTGTTGTACTGTACTACGATACAATATCTATGCCCCCCCCATCTCGCCACGGCCATCTTCCAAAAACCTTACTGATCAATTTCGGATAACCCTCACAATGGCGTAGGGCTGCCCTCATCCAGCAGCGGATTGACAAAAGGACTGGACATACACACGCCTGCTTAGTTTGAACTACTAGCATTCTGTGTGTTCATCACAAGTGCACTGCAAACAATAATGATGTCCAAGTGTAGATGTCAACTGGAAGTGCACTTAAAGTGTCAACATTCTATCATTCTGTCAATTTTACAAAGGCCCTATTATGCTATCATTGTCAACTAGAAAGTTCATTGAGATACGCTGACAGTCTATCAGTCTGCGTACACGTACAGCCCTCTGTCAATCCCCTGGTTGGATGTAGCTCTTGTCAGCACCGTGCAGTTCATGGTGATTTTTTGCTGGGCAAACCAATGGTTTTTGATTCTCAGAGCTCGCTTTAAGACAAATTGTGCGACAAAGCCACATTTTTGCACGTGACCTTTATTTTTTGTGCAGCCGTCGGTGACCTGGTTCGAGCTTATCCACGGGGCAACCGAAGCCAAGGATCTCCAGCAGTGAAGTCGTGGGCCACATGACATGAAGTTGCACGATGTGAAGTCGTGGGTTGTATGAAATTACGTTGAATGGAATTAACTCACGAGCCGTATGAAGTGAAGTTGCATGGGATGAAGTCGTGGGTTGCATGAAACGAAGTTGCATGAGATGAAGTCGTGGGTTGCATGAAATTAAGTTGCATGGAATTAATTAATGATCCATATGAAACGAAGACGCACGAAAATGAAGGTCGCATGAAATTAATTCACGAGCCGTATAAAATGAAGGAGTATGAAATTAATTCATAGGCCGTCTGAAACGAAGTCGCGTGAAACAAAGTCGCGGGCCCCATGGAACAAAGCTGCGTGAAAATAAAGTTGCGCGAAACGCATTCACGAGCCATGTAAAACGAAGGCGTATTCAATGAATCCGCTTTGCCCACCACCCCGGTCCCACCCCGCGCGCACGCGAACCCGTCGCCCCCTGCGCGGCCACGCGCCTGTCCTGGAGGATCTTGGCGAACCCGAAGTCGGTGAGCTTGACGTGCCCGTCGCGGTCGAGCAGCACGTTCTCGGGCTTGAGGTCGCGGTAGACGACGGTGCGCGAGTGCAGGTAGGCAAGCGCGCACGTGATCTCGGCGGCGAAGAAAGCGGCGCGCGACGCCGCAAAGCGCCCGTCCGTGCGCAGGTAGGTGAAGAGCTCGCCGCCCGACACGAACTCCATGAGCATGTAGAGGAAGCGCTCGTCGTGGTGCGTCCAGAACCTGCGTCCGTTAAAACGGCGCTCTCGCACCAGCGGTACACGTTCAACTTCTTTGGCAGCGTACGTAAGCCGGCCGCGCTAAATCGGAGGTGCGGGAGACGGACGGACGGACGGACGACGACGACGACGACGACGACGCTAAGCACACGCCAAAATTATTAAAAAAAAAAAATCTGTTCTCAAGATATTCGTTTTCAAGCGAGATTCAAAACACAAAAAGCGCTTTGAGCAACCGGCGTCTGACCAGCCTGGCGAATTATGGTCAAATCGTCCTCATGGACTACGTGTGGTGTGCGAAGGCCCTCTACCAACAGTGCATTGGTAGTGCACTTTGTTAGATGACTTGTTTTTGTTTGACCCGCCCCTGACTGGCCATCTGAGAAAAAGTAGCCTCGTAGCTCAGCGGATTCCTCCAGTCTAAATAAAGATTCCGATTCCAATTCTATACGGGGGATCTGTGTCTGTGTGTGTGTGTGTATTGGAGGAAGTAGCCGCTCCCTTGTCAGTGCCTTGCCTGATGTGCCATCTGTTGAGGAAGTGCAAAGGGAGACAAAGGAGGCTGGGGCATGGTGTTGGCGACCCCCACCCTCTTGGCATGCTGTACCAGCCTGCAAAGGTGCTTGCTAACAGCACTTGCTACAGCAGTCTCGTAAAGGCTTCGTGGGGGAAGGGGGGGATGTTTGTCATCATACCGTACACTAGAGATTTATTTGTAATATTAAACTACCAAATTTCTGGGAGGCTCCACCGGGACATCCTCATATGGCATGCTGCTCGTGGGGATTTTTGTTGACCATACTTCACCATTGTCGTTCAATTCGGCTTGATAAAGAAGGTCGTGTTGCCCGGACCGGTATAGGTATCACTCATCACTGGTGTGAGCCATGCCTGGGAAACTAATCTAAACTAAACCATTTTTTTACTTAAAGCTTTCGTGACTGCAGTAATTCATATTCTTAGCTCTTTCGGTAAAGTCACGTTGAAGGGAAACAATAAAATAATATAAAATATATATAAAACAATAAAAATTATCACGACGTTATGGTCGAAACGTCGTGAGAATTTTTATTGTTTTATATATATTTTATTATTTTATTGTTTCCCTTCAACGTGACTTTACCGAAAGAGCTTAGAATATAAACCATTTTTATTTTACAATGTAAGGCCCGCTTTAGCTATGTAGCTCTTTTTCAGAAGCAACACAGGCCACAAATGATAGCTCAACGAAGTAGCTTGTCACGTGGAAATGTATAGCAGCCAACTACTCCAAACGCGTGACGCCGATTCTAAATGTGGAGGGGGAAAAAAAAATCCACGTGGCCATGGGGTAAACACGCAAACTCAAAATATACAGCAGGCCATCAGAAGCGGGGATCGGGTCCACGACCTCCTACATACCACACGAGGTAGTTAACATCTGGCCACCGCGGCGTCGAATAGAATCCTGAACACCGGGTACACCATGGCGTCCCAGTGCTCCCGCCCCAACGCCCGCGGTAAAGGACAACGAATCACCAAGCAGCCGAGCAGCATGTCGGTCTGGGGTGTAAATGATTCCCCCACCCCCCCCCCCTCGGGTGACACGTGCACGGCACGCGATGTCGTCGCAATGGGCCAAGGTGCCCGCGTAGCCCTCGATAGCAACCCATCTTTGTGCTTCTTTCTGGGTTACCCCACGTTCGATATTCCTTTCGAGAGTTACCGTGCCCTCCCGGTACAGACGGCTGGACAGACGGACAGGAGACACACGGGCAGAGGACAAACGAACGGACAGACAGAGGGACGGACGGGTGGATAGGACAAACGACGGACGGACGGACGGACGTACGCCGACAGGATGACGGACAGGGCTGACGCGTCGGCGGCGCTTGCGAGTGGCTCACAGCTGGATGATGAACGGGTGGGGCTGCACGTCCCGGAGGATGTCCTTCTCGCTCTGGACGTGTCGCTCCTGCTTGAGCCGCAGCACGTCCGCAATGCTCATCACCTTGAGCGCGTAGAACGCCGCGCTGTGCCTGTGGCGAACGAGCAGCACGCGGCCAAACGTGCCGGTTCCTGCGGGGGTGACACGGGCACACGCACGGCGACACCGCGCCACCGGGGCGCCGTGGGCATCATGGTCCGCACCTCCGATTTGCACGGTCGGCACCGGTGCCGTGCGAAAGAAGTTCAACATACATACATACACGGTGCAAATTCCGGCGAATGCGATAACATTATTTACGTTACGACCATATTAGGCACCGCACTTCGCGTTATCAGCAGCACCCCCCCCAACTCCCGTGGGCCTCCCGTGCCGTCGAACATCGTCGCTCGAGCCACCATCTGACGCGATGGCGTCACGACCCGCGATTACGACCAGACTATGGACAACGTCACTCTAACGTTCCAACAAGACCTCGAGAAAAACACCCCCCCCACACGCCATCGGCTGAAATCCAGGAAACACTTTCTGGATGCGCGCCTCCGCACGAGCAGCCGAAAAAAACGAAAAAAATCGGCAACCTCGAGCGGCTATGGACGCGGCAATAAACAAGAATGTCATTGAGCCACCCCGCTACAGAAGCCCCGGGTTTCTTTCCCCGGGACAACCGTGGACCCCCCCTCTACGCTGCGCACGAACACAGCGTGGGAGACGCGCGTCCGTCCACCTTCCACAAATGGAAGGATCAAATGAGAATCTTCACTGCCTTGCTGATCTCATCAAGGAGCATAAACCATCACTCGAACTCTGGTCATCCTCGAGGTGGATTTCGGCTGGTCATCAGCCGAAGAGGGTCGCCGCATCGCACGCTTTCAGATTCGCTTCTGCGGCCGTCTGGAACGCTCTTCCCTCTCTCCTTCTGATCTAACAAAGCCACTGCAGCTATGCACCTTTACATCTAGATTGAAAACTCATTTCTCTAGAACTGCTTTTTGTCTTTAGTTTGTTGTCCTTACCCACACATCCGATAAGCACGGTTGGCTACGCACGGTGCGAAACGAGTTAAACATACATACGTCAAAGAACCGCTGAACCCGCGAGTGCAGTGAAACCCAAGCCATCAAACAACACAACACCGGCCAATGAGCGATCCATGCACATTCTGGTGTTGTCTTTGCGATGCGCACATCTACCGTACTGCTACCTCTTTGGATTGGTCGAAAAAAACATAGAATTCAACTAAAAGCTGTTGCTTTTCCCTCGTGCTATAAAGCAAGGAAATAGTTAATTACTGAAAGCAGCCATGTGCTGAATGGCGCTGCATTCATGTTGTAAGGCACAGGGACAGCTGGCTGCCTCTGTAATAGTCCCTCTGTGGTTAGAATGCCGTAGGGTGCCTTGAGCAATGCATGGGAGGTCCATTATAAATAATGTGATGACGATGATGATGACGTCGACAGGGACACGTGGACGTGGGGACACCCGGGCACAATATACTATCCAGGCACCAATTTGCTGAGCTTTTAGAATTAGACGAGATCTGGGCGCGCATTCCGAGCGGTTTGCCGAGTGAGAGACGCGCTGCTACAGAACAAACACTACCTACCGCTGGCGTCTGCCCTACAACCAGAAAGCACAAGGCCGGCTTAGCAAAGGCCATAAAAACATGCACACTTAAAGTATACACGTAGGTGCATTCAATCACAAACTGTCCATTAAGGAAATGTGTGAATCATAGCGGAGGGTCAGGGGATCGGGGTAGGCAGGCTGGGACATGCGTTTCGTCTACTCTGGTCTCGTGCAGTCTACGATCGCTCTTCCTATCACTCTCCTTCCAGAAAATCGAGTAACCGGAATAAGCAATCGCAACAATTTTCTCGCAGAGACATTTCTGCTCAGTTCAACGGAGTATCTGACGATGCTGCTGCCGCTGCTGCATTGGGAGCGGTGCACAGGCACAGATGATGAAGCAAAACTCACATTCGTCAATCAGAATCAGAGTTTATTTCCCGAGCCCATTGTGCCAAGAAGCGCTTTTTCATGGGCGAGTCGGCCGGCAGACAACATCAGAGCATTCCACAATTTCAATAATACTGAAGCCTTGCAAGTAAAAGTATATAATGGGCAAAGTGTCAGGCAAATGGCCCCTTTTCACACGACATAATCTATTAAGTTCATGCCACTGCGGTCGAAAACTTTAAAGAGTATGATGTCCGATTTTAACGGTTTTGGTGACAACCAATCTTTCAACTTCTTAAAGACTACGAATAAATATTCGATAAAAATGTTTAGTCGATTAATCGACTTAACCAATGGTTTTCACACCTGATGATGATTGTTTGTGTTGCAATCGAAACGTCGTGAGAATGTTATTGTTGTATTTTTATTGTTTCCCTTCTACGTGACTTTACCGATAAAACAAAGAATATAACTTTAATTTGAGCAAATATTCTTACATTTGTAATATACTGATGGCACGTGGTGAAATATCAGAATCTGATTTTTTTATTTATCCTGGAAAAAATCCGATGAGCTATGCTCGTTTTCACAGATTCCCAGGAGGGCCAGGTCAGAAAAAAAACCCATCGACTATTTGACCATACTTCGCCAGGCTGGTCAAAAACCGGTTGGTTAAAGTGGGAAGCAAATACATTGGTGGGGGGGGGGGAGCATGGAAGTATAGTACAATCAGTGGTTTAAATATGTTAGTTGGGGTGGGTTGGATGTGGTTACTGATCTTTCCTTCCTCCACATATCCGATCAGCACGGTTGTCTACGTAGGGTGGGAAAAAAGTTTGACATACAAAGATCCCCCGTAGAGGTTTACCAGACTGTTAGCGAGCAGCTATGAAGGCCGGCCACGGCACACGAGAGGGTGGATGGCCAACACCACGCCCGGCCAACACCACGCCTGGCCGCCTTTGTCTGCCCAGTAGCGATGTTTACACACACTGTACCAGGTCCTCATGAGACTGAGTCGACCTAGGGGAGGCCCAGGACCGGCTCAAATAATCGTCATCGGTGTTATCCGTGAGCGGGAATCGAACTTGGGTCGTTGGATTCATTGCGTAGCGCGCTAACCTCTACGCAACCGCTCCGCGCATACACAGCATGCACATACGTACACACACACGCGCACACACACACAGTGAGAAGGTTCATATGTTGATGGTTATTTCTTCAGCTTCACGAGTGAGACCCGGCCTCATGACCAGCAGCCACTGCAGAGGACAACGCACTTTTGCTGCTCGACCCCTCCGATGTCGACCACGGATCCCGTGAACAAATAACTGCAGGCCGTGCCGGGCGGACAGGATGCCCTGCACTTACTGGGAGAAGAGGCGGCAAAGTGGCTCTGTGGCTATGTGGACTGACGTCCACTCAAATACCTGTCTTTTATTAATCGATGTTTTGTCAATGTATCTGGTGTTTTGACGGTCGCGTGAAATTGCATTCACTAAAAAAATAAACTGATAAAAGCTGTTCAGAGCAATGGGGGTCGACAATGCAAATTAATGTACCACAATAACACCCAGGATTAGGGCGGTTGGCTATGTACGGTGCAAAAGAAGTTCAATATACATAAACACACAGAGCAAAGATGCCCAGTCCAGTGACGTGATGCCAGGGACTCCTAGTGGACGATATGTAGATGTGGCCTAAGCTAAAACAATATTAAGAGTTCATAACAACACTATCGCGTGGGACCCGGCTTCTGCAAAATCTTAGGAGTCCAGCTGATTCTGGTCTCCTCATCATTCCAAAGACTGTGGATGACGTCGTTCTACGGCAGACGGATCTTCCTGCAGCCAAGCTTCGCGATTGTAGAATCTCCTTCCTCGGTCCGTTCGGGGTTCCGAGTTGGTGTCACTTTATAAATTACTATCTGAAAACTCACCTATTTGGACTTACCTCCCTGTAACCTGAGCTTTAAAAAACACTATCCTGCAATTATTATTATTCTCTTTGATCATAGTTCATGTTATTGGAATTTCGAGTTGCCATTGACATTGTTATCAGCTATTTCACTTAGATTTAGAATTATGAGTGTAGTTGTATTTTTATGTCCAGTGCACCGAGATACTTCAATATGAAAAGGCGATGTATAAAATTGGTTATTATAATAATATGTATTTCCAAATACAGTGAGGGAAAAAAGTATTTGATCCCCTGCTGATTTTGTACGTTTGCTCACTGACTAAGAAATGATCAGTCTATAATTTTAATGGTAGGTTTATTTGAACGGTGAGAGACAGAATAACAACAACAAAATCCAGAAAAACGAATGTCAAAAATGTTATAAATTGATTTGCATATTAATGAGGGAAATAAGTATTTGACCCCCTCTCAGAAAGATTTATGGCTCCCAGGTGTCTTTTATACAGGTAACGAGCTGAGATTAGGAGCACACTCTTAACGGGAGTGCTCCTAATCTCAGCTTGTTACTGTATAAAAGGCACCTGTCCACAGACGCAATCAATCAATTAGATTCCAAACTCTCCACCACGGCCAAGACCAAAGAGCTCTCCAAGGATGTCAGGGACAAGATTGTAGACCGACACAAGGCTGGAATGGGCTACAAGACCAGTGGCAAGCAGCTTGGTGAGAAGTTGACAACAGTTGGTGCGATTATTCGCAAATGGAAGAAACACAAAAGAACTGTCAATCTCCCTCGGCCTGGGGCTCGTGCAAGATCTCACCTCGTGGAGTTGCAATGATCATGAGAACGGTGAGGAATCAGCCCAGAACTACACGGGAGGTTCTTGTCAATAATCTCAAGGCAGCTGGGACCATAGTCACCAAGAAAACAATTGGTAACACACTATGCCGTGAAGGACTGAAATCCTGCAGTGCCCGCAAGGTCCCCCTGCTCAAGAAAGCACATATACATGCCCGTCTGAAGTTTGCCAATGAACATCTGAATGATTCAGAGGACAACTTGGTGAAAGTGTGTGTTGTGGTCAGATGAGACCAAAATGGAGCTCTTTGGCATCAACTCAACTCGCCGTGTTTGGAGGAGGAGGAATGCTGCCTATGACCCCAAGAACGCCATCCCCACCGTCAAACATGGACGTGGAAACATTATGCTTTGTGGGTGGATTTCTGCTAAGGGGACAGGACAACTTCACCGCATCAAAGGGACGATGGACGGGGCCATGTACCGTCAAATCTTGGGTGAGAACCTCCTTCTCTCAGCCAGGGCATTGAAAATGGGTCGTGTATGGGTATTCCAGCATGACAATGACCCAAAACACACGGCCAAGGCAACAAAGGAGTGGCTCAAGAAGAAGCACATTAAGGTCCTGGAGTGGCCTAGCCAGTCTCCAGACCTTAATCACATAGAAAATCTGTGGAGGGAGCTGAAGGTTCGAGTTGCCAAACGTCAACCTCGAAACTTTAATGACTTGGAGAAGATCTGCAAAGAGGAGTGGGACAAAATCCCTCCTGAGATGTGTGCAAACCTGGTGGCCAACTACAAGAAACGTCTGACCTCTGTGATTGACAACAAGGGTTTTGCCACCAAGTACTAAGTCATGTTTTGCAGAGGAGTCAAACACTTATTTCCCTCATTAAAATGCAAATCAATTTATAACATTTTTGACATGCGTTTTTCTGATTTTTGTTGTTGTTATCCTGTCTCTTACTGTTCAAATGAGCATACCATTAAAATTATAGACTGATCATTTCTTTGTCAGTGGGCAAACGTACAAAATCAGCAGGGGATCAAATAATTTTTTCCCTCACTGTATGAGCCCATTCGATGACCGGATCACAAATAATATATGCGCCTAATCTCATCAGATCTTGGAAGCTAAGCAGCTTTCAGCTTGGATAGTGCTTGGATGGATGGACCGCCACGCCTAAAGTGATTGTCACCCAACAAACTCACTCTCGTTAACGTAAAAACAACGCGCTATGAAGAAGGGCCATTGCCTGAAACGTCGCCGATTACATGTGCTTATTTTAAGGCCACACAGTATTGGTGATGAGTGAGTTCAGCTTTTGCTTTTTTTTTCATTTTGCCTGTGCACCACTGCCAACGAAGCAGCAGCATCACCACCACCACCACACAATGTGCCCTACCCAGGGTCACCCTCGAAAGAAACAACGTCACGACGGGACACTCACCAACAACGGTGAGCATCTCGATCTGCTCCAAGCTGTACGCGGCATCTTCGCTCGCCCCGGGGCTCTCAGGGCGTTGCGCCGATGCCGTCCCTCCTGCCGCCTTCTCGTCCGTCTCGCCCGCTGCTCCCGTCTTGTCGACCGCCGTCTCCGCCATCGTCCGCGTCTCCTTTCGGCTTTAACCGCACACAGCCGTGAAGTCCGACCCCCACAGCGTCGTCGCCCGCGGAACCCGCCCCCGATCAAACGCTTCGCCCTCCTCGTCTCTCAATGGCGAAGCTTCACGATTCTGTAGTGAGTCCGCTCAACCGATTCATTCACCTGCACGGCACCCAGCTATCCCGCGAGTCCGCCACTCGACCTTTCACGCCGACAATCGGAGTGCAGGCCCACTACTGCGGTCGCATATCCACCTGCCCTGCCTGGATGTTCAAGGTTCAGGCTTATTGCTCACGTGAGAGTGACTAAAAATTGCGATCAATGGGATTATTAGAAGAGCCACAACAAACAACAACTCAGTCGAATTGCTTCATCATTGCAACGGCATGCACATTCTAAGTCCGTGCGACACACTTCTCTAAAGCAAGCGAGCATCGTCGGTGTGCTGTAACCTTGGCGTCAGTCACTCCTACACACACACACACCGCCGCCGCCAGGACTGTTGTTAGTAACAGTTTTATTGCTAATGATCAACGTGAGAGAGAGAGAGAGCAAAGGGGGGGGGGGAGAAGGCAAGAGAGCGATGAAGAGAAGCAAAATAAATAAAGCGGGCTGAGGTCATAGACCGCAACGTTGTGTTGTGGCTTTTTATTGGCCCACCTGATGCCCCCTTTCAATGGAATACCGCGAAATAACAAGCCTCGCCAATCGGAGGCCACCCACTGCCTCCCTTAAAAGGTCACCGGTAGATCACACGCGGCCTATATAAAAAGGCTCGGCGTGAACGTCTCCACGTGCTTTCATTAATTAATTCTTTTAAAGCGGTCCTTTAATATCGCTGTCCACCCAAGTTTGAAAGCCTCGACGCATTATCCGTCTCTCACAAATGAATTGATTATTTATATGTATTAAAAAAAAACTATGAAAGTCGTATTAAAAAAGAAAAAATCGACCGATATTGAAAGCATGCACACATAGTGTTACCTGGTAAAATAAAAAAAAAATGGTTTACAAATAGTTTAAACAGCTTTTAAATGGAATTCAAGTGATTTACGGGAGCCTTTAGCCGATCTGGAGATAAAGATTGTCAGTTTCAAACAGCAGAATCGAGACAAAGGGAATGGAATCGCGACATCCGGTGGAACGTCTCAATCAGGTTTTAATGCAACGCAAGAATGTACGGTGGGACAAGAGGATGGGTGTTCAGTTCACGCGAAACAAAACACAAACCCATTAACCCGCA
The DNA here is from genome assembly GCF_048934315.1 of Petromyzon marinus. Lineage (NCBI taxonomy): Eukaryota > Metazoa > Chordata > Hyperoartia > Petromyzontiformes > Petromyzontidae > Petromyzon > Petromyzon marinus. Next base: position 9,118,760 of record NC_133721.1, on the reverse strand, counting down.
ACGGTGCTTAAGACATCCGAAAGAAACGATCTCATTACAATGCAGAGGTGGGATTATTGCAACTTTACCCTTAGAGAAATTAAATCTCAGAGCCTTAAAAAATACAAAAATGCTCTCTCTTCCAGAGTTACGTTTGTCAGATTTTCAACCTCACCAGGGAGGGCAAATAATAACAATTATATACGTCCTTTTGTTAATCCACTTCTGGATCAAGGCCTCCCCATGCCGTGTGAGGCATGGGGGTTATTATCGCGTAGGTCTGAACGGTTTTGTTGTGGATCTCTCCGATGTTTATTGGTAGGGGGCGGGGGGGGGGGGGGGGGTGCCGCACGTTGTTCTGCACGCTGCCATTTCTGCTCCACGAAATGTCAGACGTCGTGAAGAACTGTACGATGCGGTATATCCCAAAACAAAAACCATATCGACGAAGACCCAAGTCGTGGAGAGTTCTTTTTTTCTTTCTCATCATATTACACAAAGCCGGTAATTGTGGATTGGTGAAGTAGAGAGGGGAGATATTTCAGATCAATCCCAACTGATGTCATTTGGTAGCTGAGAGTCAAACTCGACCAGGCTTTCAAAAACAACGCGCGGAATCAACTGCACCACTTCGTTTACAACATCATCGTCGTTATTATTTTGGTGGCAATTCATTTTTGTCCACGATTCTGTACGATGGAATAACGTGTGCTTAAAATTAAATACGAGCTAAATGTTGAGTCATGTTCGTAAAAAAAAAAATTACAAAAATGTGAGATTAATAATCATTTAGCTTCGGGTCACTACCACGAGTTGTAAAAATAACCCGTCATTACTTTTGATAGTATCATAAGGAGATGCCCAAGTTGACTCCACCCAAACAGTTAGATTCAAGCGAGATGCAAATTGGCATCAACAAAGTGCAGCAAATTGAGAATATATGCATTGCTTTTTCCTCTTCGGTGTCTCTCCACACCAAAACAGAAGCGTGCAAAAAAAGTGCCTTTTGCCATCAATAAATATACGTCACGTCAGCAAAAGCAAATCGCAAAACGGAATAACGCAGTCTAGTAATGCACCCATTAAAAATAATTAAACGAGGATCGTGCTCACAACATATTGCACCGGTTTGGTTATAACAGCCCTGCTCTAACCCCAACTCACAGCCGTCTCGGGCTACTGTCAGTTTACATTTGAACGATACCACTCGGTACACACGGTACACTTTGAATTCAGTGCGAGCATTTTTACCATTTTTGTTTGTTGCTGCCAAGGATTTTTTTTTTTGGTTACAGGAGGCTGCCGAAACAAAACGTGGCAGGGAGGAGGGGGAAGCTCCACAAGACGGCATTATACTGAAAAGTGGTCATTTTTAAATACATTTTCCCCCCACCCCCGTCTCTGTTTTCTTTAAGTTTGCAAAACAACTGCGGGCAAGAAAACAACAACAATCTAGCGAGGTCCAAAAAGCACAGTGGTATGGGAGTGGGGATGGGGGGGGGGGGCAGCACATGTGCCGAATGTGTGCTACTCACCGTAGCCCGGCACGATACAGAAATCATGCCGAAGTCACAACGGATCTTCCGAGGCAAATCCTCGGCCGAGCTCCCGCGAGCTGTAACCGCTCGCAAGTTAAATCGGCACTCAAGGGTTGCACGGCGTACATTTTTGCACGTTAGGGTCGCGCGATATAAAATTCGTTGTGCCCATAGCTTCGCGCATTTTGCTTCACGAATTCACGAGTGCGAGTTTGCTCCCCGTTGAACTCCCGGTATGAATTGAGGTTCGCTTAAAAAAATCATGCCTTCGGCTGCAGTTCGCGCGACGAAACCCTCGCCGCAGAGTATTTTCAAATCACTGGATGATGTTTACAACCTATAAGACGCCAGTAACGCACTCTAACAGTTACGCAATAAATAAATAAACATATAACCACATCATGCTGTCGTTTACTTCGGGAAAATGTCTTTGCAAGAGCACTAACGTGATGGATAATAGCGACTACGGCATTGTATCGTGCCCACCCTTCAAACATTCACCATTCCTTCGCATGGCTCCCTTGCCCCTCCCCACCCACGCAGCCAACGAAAGCAAACACAATTCTGCCCGTCTGCCCACACCAATAAAGACAAAGAGAAAGCTCACCCGCACGCAACCTCTTCAGGCTTTTGGGAGGCGGTGCGGTGGTGGGGGGGGGGGGGCAAACGCTGTTAAGCGAGCGCTTACGAAGGGGGGCAAAGGCGCACGACGAGATGAGCGGCGTTGCGACATCGAGGAGGGTTGACATCGGCACCCACCCCACAAACACCACCACTGCACCTCGCGCACTCACCCCCCCCACCACCCCCACCCCCACCCCCACCACCACCCCCCACCACCCCCCCCACCGTTAGTACCGGGCAATGGAGAATCCGATGGCCAGGCTGTCGTTCTCGGCGAACAGCCGGGCGACCTCCTGGCCGAAGAAGAGGCCATCTTTGTCGGCGATGACCCTCGCGACGCCGTCCCTCAGAGGCCGCGGCGTCGCCTCGTAGCTCAACCTGCGGCGACGGGCGAGCGAGCACGAGGTCAACCGGTTGGGGCTCCACCTTGTTAGTTGTGACCCGTGCCCACTGTGCCTCAATGCTTGCTGGCCGTGATCGCTTTTCGAGGACACAGGGCAGTCATCAATAAATGATGAAATAAAAGTTTCGGGGAGCACCCCTGCGTTGCTTTCCTTGGTTCCACCGCGAGATCCTCCCTTGCGTTGGCTGCGACACGACTCGCTTTCTCTCCCAACCACGGCCACGTGGACACTATAACTTTCTGCGGGGGTGACGAGGTTCTGTTTATTCGTAAGGCTCCCGGCACATAGATACGCCAACGGACCTGTAATATCGATCCCAAGGGAATATTGTCCAGTGGTCACGTGGCTCTGGCAATCGAATCACGTGTCTGACTAACCTGCATTTGACGAAGGGCATGACTTAACGTACCGCCCATCTATCCCAAACCAACATTGACGAGGTTTAGCACCCACAAATTATACTGTAGTGCGAATATATTCACAATTTTATTGGTAACAACCACACTGGTTACATTAGGGACTCTTAAAGTTAGGCGGGTGACGTTTTACATTAATGTGCAAAGGGACAGAAAATAATATTAAATTATTGTTATTTTTTTCTCTTCTTCTAAATAATGGGGAAGTATTCGTGGAAAAAAAAGTCTCAGCAACAAGAGTTTTTTGCGATTCCCCCACTCCCCAACCTTTACAGACCGATGGACAAAGCCACCAAAGCGTTCATGCACTCAACCCAAGGTGCAAAGCAGCTACAAAAGTTAAAAACGTAGGTTTCAACGATGCCCACCTGCGGTGATGCGAGCTTCCAAGCTCCACGCGGTATGTGAAGGATGGAGCCAGGTGGCCGGGCCCCACTAGCAGCAGGCAGGTCGCAAATCGAACCTCCTGCGACACAGTGCGCTTCTCGAGGACCAGGAGGAATTGGTGGCCCAGGCACACCTAGAACCAAGGCGCGGGGGGGGTTGGGGGGAGGCACAAAAGCGTCTTGTAATTCAGTTTCAGTACTGGGTTTTCAATCAGGCAGGATATTTTATTTTTAGCTTTGTTCCAAAAGCGTCTGGCTTTGCGTGCTACGATTTATGCATTGATTTTTAAGTAGCCTTACCAAGATGTGTGCTTGGGTGGGGAAGAAGGCACAATACATCTGGACTTCATTTACAGTACTGGGTTTTCAATATCAGAATCAGAATATGTATTTGTACTGGAGGAATGCAATGCCCCTTCTGGACACCACAGATGTCCAGAAGAGGCACAGCGTCAGACGTTACAACGACAAACAACAAGCAATACAAAGACAAAACAGGAGTTCAAAGTCTAGGAGAGGTAAGCAAATCACTTGAAAAATAAAACTTCATTATTTTTATTTTAACAGAAAAAGCCCACCGAGCTACGTAGCCTCTTTTTCAGCCGCAATCTGGCCACAAATGACAGCTCAACGAAGTAGCTTATCACGTGGAAATTTATAGCAGCCAAATAATCAAAAACAAATGTCGCATTTTGACTCAAAAAATATCTGGCTTTGTTTTGGCTACTAATAGCATTGTGTGCTACAATGTATGCATTGATTTTAAGTTGCTTTCCAATTATAAAGGGTATGGAACCCACCACATGTAGATTATTTAACAGTGGAATTTGGAGAATAATTGATTTGATAGAATACAATTTGGTGGCTCACACAAACTAAAAATGGGGACGAAGCCACAAGATACTGGATCTGGATTTTAGACTTGCTGGGTGTCTAATAAGTGGGATAAAATTTCAGTTTACTGGAATCAGAATGTGTTCGTGAAACTCGAAATAACTTAACCGTTTTTCGGAAATGAAATCTTTTTATATAGCATCATGAATGTACTCATCCGACAATAGAGAACACTTGATTTATTATGTACAAGTAGGAAAATAAAACTAACAAAAATGTTGAAAACAAGCACATTTCATTTGTATAAAAGTCTGTTGTGAAGATGGCTAGACGACCAGAGCACAGCTATATTCGAAAACCACTGGAGTTGTGCACTTGTAAATCCAGATTGAAAATTAATTTCCTAAACTGCTGTGATTATTTTGCGGGTCCTTCCCGCCGCACCTCCGATTAGGACTGTAGGCTATGTACGGTGCGAAAGACGTTCAATATACATACATAAATACGTAATAAATGAAGCAAATCGGGATATGGGCCTTGTGGCTGGACTAATAATTCCCAGCAGCATTTGCTTGAGGTGCCAAACTCTTGTTAGAACTGTTGCGACGTTCGGATAATTATCAGCCTGTTAAACATTTCTATGATATTCAACAGGACTGCTACTCGTAAAACTACACTATTAATTAAACTACACTATTAAATATTCTTAGCTCTTTCGGTAAAGTCACGTTGAAGGGAAATAAACGGTCATCAACAGGTGACCGTTTGTGTTATGGTCGAAACGTCGTGAGAATTTGTTTTATTGTTTTATATATATTTTATTATTTTATTCTTTCCCTTCAACGTGACTTTACCGAAAGAGCTAAGAATATATATGAATTACTGCAGTCACGAAAGCTTTAAATCAAAATTTACACTTTTAAAGTTCAACATACATACGTACGTACACCCGCCGACCCAAGGACCATCCGTCGGGCCAATACCTGGACCATGAGCCAGAATGTGGGCGGCGGTCGCTCTAGGTTGGTCGCCTGGAAGAGGACGTCTGTGCCGCGCAGGTGCGGCACGCTGGGGTGAGCATGCGCCAGGTGTGGAAGCACACCACGCAGGGAGCCCTGCCAGGGGCAGGCGGTGAGGCCAGGGCAGGGGCACGGGTAGGGCCTGAAGACGCACCGATTATCGTGGGGTCTCCCGTGGCACACGGAGAACGTCAGAGGGCGAGCCGTTCCGGAAAACTGCCCAGGGAAAAGCGGCGTCATGATCAGAATCAGAATGTGTATTTCTCCTGTGAGATGAATCCAATGAGCATTCGAAGGTCTTTGTCACAGATTTCAAGTAGGGTCACGTGGGTCAGAACGTTACAACAACAAATCATACAAATACACGAGAGTGCAGAGTATAGGCAAGGTAAACAAATCACTTCCAAAGAAAAACACAAATAAAAGCAAGCAATTTTTTGTTTAATCTTACCAAGTAAAGCCCAGCACGATATCAGCTTCTTTTTCAGAAGGGACCTGGCCACAAATGATAGCTCAACGTAGTGGCATATCATGTGGACATGTATAGCAGTCAAATAATCAAAATAATTACCACCAGCAGCAATGGCAATGAGCAGCCTCAAAACTAGTAGGTATACATTCGGGATGCTCTCCCGATTTTTTTTTCAAAAGAAATCTGAAAATTGGGTATTGCTCTGAAATTTTGGATTGATCGGGAAATATAACGGCACAGGAAGTGATGTCATTTGAAGTGCCACTTCCCTTGCATTTTGCACAACTGCCGCCACGTGACATTTTTCAGACGAAAATTCCTAAAATATAAAAAACACGTTTATATTGTAATTATTGTTGTCATAAGTTGTTTTGGTTAAACATGTGCAATGATTAATATTTAACAAAATTACAAATATTAAATTTAGCAAAACAATTACGGTTATTTAAAGTCGTCATTTTAAATTACAATATTAGACGTTACCCTTTTTGGCAATAAAAACAGGTTAAGATATTCAAACACCGAATAGAAACCCTTTGCAAGGAATAAAGTCTGCGTTAACCACACAGTACTTGTGGTGAACATGCAAACAAACATGCTCTGATAATATATGCATCGTCTTTGAAACGGATTGGCCAGCACAATATACGTTTGACGGTGTTTCAATTCTTTTTCACGAGCCGTTTCTAGAATATTTTATTTATTTATTCAAGAAAGCCTGCCTTGTCCCCAAGACTTTCATGATAATCCTGAACGAAGATATTTTGGCCAATCCAAATGATAAAGTCCACGACCTCTCTGCATGGCTTATGTGCTGTGAAGGAGGGCCATTGCCCGAACCGTCGCCAAATTAATGTTGTCATTTCAAGGAGGTGTTATTGACGATTTATTAATACGCGCTTGGGTACAACACTGCCAATGCATTGTCACCAATGCATTGAAATATTGTAGAGTACTGCCCTCCTCTGGCGAAAGGGCTGCACTTATTTTACAATTATATTGACACAAACAGGGCATCATCTTTGGTTCTTTCGGTAAAGTCACGTAGAATGAGAATGAAATAATAAAAAAAAGACAATAAAATTATCACGACGTTTCGATCGCAACACAAGCAACCGTCATCAGGTGAAACAAACACAGCAGGCGAACTGCCGACGTAGGAGAAAGAGATGCTGCAACAAGAGGTTATATTGGCTTTTGGTGGGCCGAGCTAGAGAAGGCATTTGAATGTCAATGTGAGGCTCCAGTAACCGGAGGTTTTGCCACATGAGAAGATTAGCATGCCAATGTCAGAGAACCGGGCAAAAGGAGAAAAAAAGTCCGGAAGAGCAAGAGATACACATGGCGGGAGAGAGAGAGACACACACAAAGAGACACATACAGAGAGACACACGGTACCCTGTGCCTGACACCATTGCAACCATTGAAGACTTGGTCAAACAGGGACTGAATTCTGATGTGCCAACTTTGGTGAGGCACTGCCTTACCAATACCCAAACAGGGCAGGCGAGGCAGCCAGCAAAAGCAACACACATCACCTTGCACGAGAAGCAGAGTCCCAAATTGCCCCTTGCAAAGCCGGGGAAAGTCTTCACGGCCAGCAGACCCGGTGCTGCTGATGAAGCTGGAGCCGACGCTGCTGACGATCTTGATGATGTTGCTGCTGCTGTCGATGCTGGATTTGAAGTTGCTGATGATGCCGATGCCGGCGATGCTCCCGATGCTCCTGCAGCTGGTGACGATGCCGCCGCTTCGAACCTCGCAGAACCACTTCGGCCAGATTCCGTGGCCGCACCACCGACCCCACCCATAGCTTCCAAGTCATCGGATTGCGCCGTTCCCCGACCGAGGACAGGACGGTCTCTGTCGTCCCACGGTTGAAATCTGGTCTGCGGAGCTAGGTTGCGGTGGCGACGGCAGCTGTTGTTGTTGCTGCTGTGTGGTGGTTGTTGCTGCTGTTGTTGTGGTGGTGGTTGTTGTTGTTGGGGCGCATCATAAGGCAAAGCGGAGATTGAATTTTCCGCGCTGCTGCTGCTGCTACCACCATCAGCACGCCGCCGCCGCCACCGCCTCCCACCTGACATTGGTGACGTCACTCACAGGTGCGCGCCCGGTGGGATGCGGGCGGTCTCTTAATAAAGGCGACTGTGCGGCCAATCAGCGACGAGAACGAGCATGCGTGTGTGTCTGTGTGTGTGTCTGTATGTGTGTGTGTGTCTGTACGTGGGGAGCGATAGTGTAACGGTTAGCGCGCTGCGCTATGAACCTGGCGATCCGGGTTCGATTCCCGCTCACGGCCAACACCAGTGACGATTATCTGAACCGGTCCCGGGCCTCCCCTAGGTCGACTCAGCCTCAAATGAATACCTGGTGCGGTGTGTAAACTTTGCCACTAGGGAGACAAAGGCGGTCGGGCGTGGTGCTGGCCACCCACTCTCTCGTGTACCGTTCCGGCCTTCATAGGTGCTCGCTAACAGCACTTGCCCCTACAGTCTGTTAAGGCTATATGGGGAATCTTTGGTGTGTCTGTACGTGCAACTCATGGCGTCTGTGAACACCACAGTGGCTAAACGGGGGCTCTTTTGAAGGTTTACCAGGGGCTGGTAAACCTTCAAAAAATTACCACGAAACCACGACTTAAATATATAACTAATAAGCTTGTGCCGGAGGCCCCGTCAATGACGTCTCCTGCCAACCCCCAGGAGATTGAATCTCTACCCTCGGGGCTCCTCCAGAAACAACGAAAAGCCACTTCGTGTGGCCACGTGGAATGTTCGAACGCTCACTGCGGAGGAGAGGCTGCCACTGCTCTGTTGAGAGCTGGACCGGTACCGCCTGGATCTCTGTGGCATTCAGGAGGTCCGGTGGACCGGTTCTGGTGCCTGCCACCATGAGGGGTGGACAGTCCTCTACTACGGGGCAGCAGACTGCCAAACAACAGGATGTGGCTCTTATTTTGAACAAAAGAATGAAGGGTGCGTGGGAGCGTGGCATTGAGGTGTGGAAAGCTGTAAGCCCCAGGCTACTTTGGGCTCGCCTTCCCATCAACCGGAGGCGAGGAGTGGTGGTCGTGGTTACTTATGCCCCCACCGAAGACGAACATCCGTGGAGGGATGCAGGCAAAGCCGATGAGTCAGATGCCTTCTATGACCTCCTGTCACAGGTGCTGGCTAAAGTGGCCCCTCGGGATAGAGTCATCTAGTTGGGTGACTTCAATGCCCGAGTTGGTCATGATGCTGGCACCTGGTCTGGAGTGATTGGAGGGCATGGGCCAGATCAGCTCAATAACAACGGTAGGAGGCTGCTAGATTTTTGTGCAGCCCATGGGCTTGTAATTACCAACACGCTGTTCCGGTATCGGCGCATCCACACAACATCATGGATGCATGCCGGGTCCAAGCAAGAACATCTGCTGGACTACAAAGTGACGGACCAGCGGATGCGAGCCCATGTCCTTGACACCAGGACCTACCGTGGAGCTGATCTGCCCTCTGACCATTGACTAGTCATCTGTAAGATGCGCCTGCCATTCTTCCACTCTGGTGGTGGGTGTACACCCAGGACCCCATTCCAACCCAAAGTGGCCTGGTCTCAGTTAGCTGATGAAAGTTGCAAGCGAGAATTTCATCATCGCTTGCGGCTGGGGTTGGCATCGTCCCCCACTCCTCCTGATGTCGAGGGTAAATGGGCGAGGTTTAGGACTGTGACACATGCAGCTGCAATGGCTGCTTTGGGTACGCGGTCCAGACCTCTCCAGAGACCCTGGCTGACAGAGGAGGTGTTCAGAATACTTGAGAAAAAGCGACAGGCCCACTGTCATCGGTTACAGAATCCCACGTTAGAGAATGAGGAGGCTTACCGCAGCCTTCGCTCGGAGGTTCGGAGAGCCGTGAGGTGCTGCAAGGATGGGTGGTGGTCGCGGGTTGCTGAGGAGATGGAGCCTGCCTCAGTGGCCCGCGATCACAAATCTCTATTTAACTCCATCAAAAAAGTAACCTGTAGCGCCACACCTATTACCGTCATTAGGGAAAAAAACGGTGTTCCAATCTCCGACCCCCCAGGAACAGGTTTGCAGATTTGCTGAGCATTTCTGTGAGGTCCTGGGGGAGGGGAAACCCCTCAGCCAGGAAAACATCATGGCACAAAGTGGGGATGACCCTGCTGAGGCTGCGGTGCCTCAAATATTGAAATAAATCACCCCCTGTGAGTGGCTGGCTGAGGTGCCATCTGCTGAGGAAGTAGTGAAGGCGATCCGGAGTCTGAGACCAGGAAAGCCACCGGGCAGAGATGATCTCCCAAGCCAAATGCTGAGGGAGGGTGGCGTTTGTGTACAGACTGCCCTATATGACATCATAACAACAGTCTGGACCACTGGACGGGTTCCGCAGGATTGAAGGATGCCCTGGTGGTCCCCCTCTTTAAGAAAGGGGACCGCACAGACTATAACAACTACAGGGGCATCTCACTCCTCAGTGTGCCAGGAAAGGTCCTGGCAAGGATTATTCAACATCGCCTTGCCAGGCACGCTGAGGAGAGGCTTGCGGAGCCCCAATGCAGTTTCAGGAAAGGGTAGTCCTGCACAGATGCCATATTTTCTGTCCGTCTGCATCAGCAGAGGTGTAGGGAATTCCAACAAGACCTACATCTCTGCTTTATTGACCTGGTCAAGGCATATGATACCATCAGCAGGCCTAGGCTCTGGGTTGTTCTTCGTGCTTTTGGAGTCCCTTACCCCCTGCTCGCAATCATTAAGGACCTTCATGATGGTGAGCGGGCCCGGGTAAAACTACGTGGCCGGGAGTCAGAGCCATTCCCTGGACACCTTGGGGTGCGACAGGGATGTCCTCTGGCTCCCACATTATTTAACATCTATTTTGACCACGTACTTCATGAAGCCTTCAAGAGCGGTACCGGGGGAATCTCCATTTGGTACAGATATAATGGGAGGCTGATCGATGGCCAGGTGCGGTCAAGGGATGGCTCTCTATTGCTCAACCACGTTATGTATGCCGATGATTTGGTAATAGCTGCTCATTCAGAGGAGGAATTGGAGACGCTGCTGCTGAGACTGGAGTGTGCCACTAAGAGATGGGGCCTTACCATCAGCCCCACCAAAACTAAGCACCTGCCTGGGTATTTTGTACCATCGGACACTCCACCCCCACAACTCCCAATCTGTGATGGGGCAGTTGTGGAGAGAGTGGAGAGTTTCCCATACCTGGGCAGTGTGCTTATGACCGGCTCCAGTTTGACAGCAGAGGTCTCACTCCGAATCAGTTGAGCGGCAATATCTTTTCATCGGTTGCATAACGCTGTGTGGAAGCTACCTGGTCTGTCGCTCCGCACTAAGCTTCAGGTCTTCTCGGCCACGGTTATTCCCTCCCTTCTTTACGCTTGCGAAACATGGACCCCCTTAATGGAACATCTTCGCCGGTTAGAAGCATTTAGGCTAGCCTGCCTACGATCCATCCTGGGTTTAACCAGGCTGGATTGTGTGAGGAGCTCACAAATCCTTGAAAGATCTGGGCAAGGACCCATCGGTGAGCTCCTCCGGCAGGCAAGGCTGCCTTGGCTGGGTCATGTAGCCCGCATATCCAGCCACCGCATGCCCAAACAGCTTTTGTTCGACCGGATCAAGGGGGCTAGATGGGCGCGGCACGGGCTAGAGAAGAGATGGAGTGATGTGGTACAGGAGGACGTGGAGCTGAGTGGACTTGCCGATGACTGATACCAGCGGTGTCAAGATCAGCCTCTGTGAAGAGGCTCGTGAAGGCCGCTACTGGGCAGTTGGAGGCAGTCGCCCTCCAACAACAACGGAGGGCGGATGAGCGACGGGTGGCTAAAGCACAGCTGGTTGGCACAGTAGGGGGCACAGGTGGTGCATCAGCCAGTGCATCAGCCAGTCATCTCAGTCAGTCGACCCGTGGCACCTGGGTCTGCCCCGTGACCTCCTGCCAGCGGGCGTTCGACACTTCACGTGGCCTCAAGGTGCACATGGCCTGGCACAAGCGTCATAGTGACGTCACCGCCACGTAGTGGCGAATGCCGGTTGTTGTTGTGTCTGTATGTGTGTGTGTCTGTATGTATGTGTGTCTCTATGTGTGTGTCTGTATGTGTGTCTGTATGTGTGTCTGTATGTATGTGTGTCTCTGTATGTGTGTCTGTATGTATGTGTGTCTCTGTATGTGTGTCTGTATGTGTGTCTGTATGTGTGGGGAGCGGTAGTGCAGCGGTTACCGCACTGCGCTATGAACCCGGCGACCCGGGTTCGATTCCTGCTCACGGCCAACACCGGTGACGATTATTCGAACCGGTCTCGGGCCTCCCCTAGGTTGACTAAGCTTCAAATGAGTACCTGGTGCGGTGTGTAAACATTGCCACTGGGGAGACAAAGGCGGTTGGGCGTGGTGCTGGTCACGCACCCCCTCGTGTACCATTCCGGCCTTCATAGGTGCTTGCTAACTGCCCTTACAGTCTAAAGCTATACGGAGGATTTTTGTCTTTTGTGTCGTCCATAAATGACGTCACGCGATTTTGGACGATTTTTTACTCCCCCCCCCGTCACACGGCGTCACAAAAAGTCAGACCCCCCTCAAATATGACGTCACAAAGCTCTGCCCCCCCCCCCAATTTTTTTGTAAACATGCTTCAAATCGCTTTAAACTATTGTCATTGTAGTGCGTATTTAATCTGGCGCTGCACTCTGATGTTGTAGGAGAAAACATTTATTTAAAAAAAAAGTATATTTAATGAAGTAGAACGTGTTGTCTATATTTATTTTACGTCAACCCCCCCCCCCTAGTCACACATCGTCACAAATGTCTGACCCCCCCCCCCCCAAGGTGCGTGACGTCATTTATGGACGGCCCCTTAGGTGCTCGCTAACAGCACTTGCCCCAGTTTAACACGTAGGCTATCGCGACCAATTGTATTCATAATAAAGGTTTTTGGGTTAGATCGCGTCATTTATAAATGTGTCGTAAACCCTCCACCACCCGACACGGTCAAACAGTAAAAAAAATGTGTCACGTTTTTAAAGGACAAAAAAATTCACTACTTTAGCCCCCCGGTGTGTTGAAGAGTGAATCAACATCATTTAGTTTCGCTGGTAATAACATCCAGCTTCATCGGGCAATTTTCCAGAATGAGCACTTGCCCCCACAGTCTATTAAAATCAACACGGAGGATCTTTGTCTCTGTGTGTATTCGGATGTTTTTTTTGTAAATTAGTCCACCCAATGGCACAATTACTTGGCGTGATGCAGAGATTAATTGATCACGACACATGCATCTAGTGGGGACAAATTGCAAATGAGACAAAACCGAGCAGTACATAAGGGAACATAAGGCAAGACCGGGAAAAAAATATCGATGATTATCGGATCGATTGAACTTGAAGCCATACACGTGCCACAAGCGAGGGCCCCTTACATTAGACATGTGTCGGCAGTTGTGTGGGTGGGGGCCTTTTGCAATCAGTGAACTAACCTCACCAATTAACTGGGGGCACCTTTCACATCACACGAAGCCAGCTTCTGTGGAATTGTAAATGATCCGGCTACGCCTCACGGTTTACGCTTACCAGGTGGTCGGGGTTTGGGAGGGGGCGCTGTTGCCATAAATCACCTATCACGTCGAGTATTGCTGAAACATCCACTAGCTTCGCTAGGTGTCGCGCGTATCTTTTTTTCCGATCGGAATTTGCCGAAACTGGACGGAGCAAGTTTCGGCGTAAAGTTGAATTCCTGGGACCGAAGATTTGGAAAAGAATGCGACGGTCAGTGAAGTCTGCTGAAGTCATACCCATGGGCGTACCCCCCCTATAGCCACTTGGACACACACACGCGGACATAAAAACCCAGTCGAACAAGAAAAACCGGTCGGTGCATCCTGCCACACACATACACGCGCGCATTATTATTTGGTGGTTCTGCGATGACAGAGCACAGAGAAGAAGAAAAACAACTAAACACGTTCGTTAATGATAGTGGCCTTAAATGCCCTTACAATTTCAGGGCAGTATTATTGACGAATGCGATGCGTTTTCTCACATGTGCGGCCCTAGAGCGGTCGTCCCTAGGGTGCGGCGAACGGGGATGCCAGCCCCGGGCCCTGCGGTTTGGGGGGGGGGGTCTGCACTTCGACGTCACGGTGTCAGATGTAATATTTCCGGTGTAATTTGAAGGCGTCGAGGGAGACAAAGGTGGCCGCCACGGTGGCGAGATGTTAGTTGCTTCGCCTGGTGTGCAGGAGGTCGTGGGTTCGATCCCAACCCTGACGCCCGCTGTATATTTGGAATCTGCGTGTGTCCCTTCCCGTGGTCGCGTGGATTTTTTTGTCGGGTCCACCGGTGTTTCCCTACACATTTCGAAGCACGCGTTTAGAGTATTCGGTTGCTATAAATAACCACATGAGCCACTTCGTTGAGCTATTATTTGTGTGAAAAAAGGTTATATAGCTCAGTTTGGGGCCTTACCTGAGAAAATAAAAATAATTTATGGACGGCCCTATCTACATTATTAAACATAAACATGTTTACAAGTGGCGGTTAAATATTTTAATGCAATGATTAAACATTTTTTTTAAACAGTATTATATTTACGGCCCTGTATGCAGCAGCACACGCCGGATCCACAGGGCCAACTCACCACGCCACTCCACTGGGTGAAGTTTAAATTACAACGTTCATAAGAGCCAGCAGCTACCAAAGAGTCCAGTGTTAATTTCTGTTTCATGAATCGGCAATTACGTATCCCGGCTAATGGATTTAGGCGGCACAAAAAGGCTGATATAAGAACCTTCCACGTGCCACTACACGCACACATTCCTTACACGTGCGTGTGTGTGTCGTTGCATGCAATGTGTGTTTTAACGCGTCTGAGCACATGACATGCTTGTGTCTACAGAGTAAGCAATACGGATGGAGGAAAGCTGACTCATTGGCACGTGAGTGAGTTAACGCAGCGTGTGATACTACGTCTTCAATGGCATTGCGATCTTTATCAGCTATAGCTTACGTGATAAGATAAGGCAGGCATGAGTCATCGTGGAGGCCTTCATCCAGCAATCCACTGCTGGATGAAGGCCTCCACAAATCCGACCACCACATCTCGCAATACTTTTGATGTAATTGTAATACAAATGTTCCCCGGATAGCTTTGACATACTCTGGGGCAAGTGCTGTTAGCCAACACCTATGAAGGCCAGAGCGACACACGAGGGGGTGAGTGGCCAGCACCACGCCCGGCCGCCTTTGTCTCCCCAGCGGCGATGGTTGCACACCGCACCAGGTGCTCGTTTGAGGCTGAGTCGACCTAGGGGGAGGCCCAGGAGCGGTTCAGATAATAGTCACTTGGTGTTGGTCACGAGCGGGAATCGAACTCGGGTTGCCGGGTTCGTAGCGCGGGGCGCTAACCGCAGCACCACCGCTCCCCGCTTTGATGTAATAATCCACGTAGCACCAGCTAATTTACCACTCTGGTTATGTACTTTAAGTAGCGTTTAATTCTTTGGGAATTCACATATCTCTCCCCAATGATGTCAGTATCAAGAACGTTTAATGGACGTGTACTGTAAGACACTTTTTTTTCTGGCAGTCACTGCTGGATGGGCGGGGGGGGGTCTTCCCATGCCGTGTTGGTTGTGGGAGATGTTTGACCATACTTCACCACGCTGGTCATTATAAGTGGAACTAGGGGTGGCTGGGGGGGGGGAATGATGTTAACCGTAGTCAAAGATTTCAATCCAGTCGCCGAGTTCAGAGGTCAGCGCGCCAATCACTGCGCGCCGCTCCCACCAGATTAGGTTGCGATGGGGTGATCCGTTTATAGACACCCCGAATGATTTTTTTTTAATTTTAGGACGCACTTCCTTTCTCAACAAGCGTCTGCTGAACATTGTGAAAGCGATGACTCGAAATCGAGCAGAGTGATGAGTGTTGGAGCGAGCTGGTGAGACGTGTACAGTGGCTTTCATGTTAAAGCGATATCTTCTTCATAATTGTCTCGCAATTGTTCTGTTTAGTGGTGTTTATATACATGGATGACGATGTACATTTTTGTTGTACATAAGGACAACGTCAATCCGAATCTGTATTTATACTGGAGGAATCCGACGAGCTACAAAGCTCTTTTTCACAGATGTCCAGTAAAGGCACAACTTACTTCTAACAAAACGCAAACTATTTGGATATCTGTGAAACCCACTCGGACATCTGTGGAAAAAAAGAGCTTTACAGCTCATCGGATTCCTGCTGCAGTCGAAAATTAAGAAGCACCGATCCATAATTGTATCACTCCCGAGTTCATATTCTTGGTTCTTTCGTACCAAGAATATAAATAGAATAGCATAGAAAATAAAACGTACACACCAATAGAAAATAAAAATAAAATATCCAAAAAATAAAAATAAAAAATAAAATAAAAAACCACGACGTTTGGATCGCAACACAAGCGGTCTTCATCAGACCGCTTGTGTTGCGATCGAAATGTCGTGGTTTTTTAAAATTTTATTTCTACCAACGTGACTTTACCGAGAGAACCAAATAGTACGTTTTAAAAACGGCTCTATCGCCGTACGAAAATGTAATTTCCCTGTCCAAGAATACGGCGTAAACCGTCTGGGCTCTCACAGGCATTTCTAGATTTAATTCTAGATTTAAAGCAGGCATTCCAGCTCCCCCGCCCACCCACAAACTCACTCACCCAAGCCCGTCACCAAGTCACATGAGAGTGAGTGGCGTGTGGACAATGAACCTGCGCGCTAAAGGCACGCCAGCCGTCTCTTGCTGCGTCTGCTCCTAACCGTGACGACCTCCTCTCCTCCCCACCCCACCGTGCCAACGTAGCTTCGGGCTAAGACCTCCCTCCTCATCATCCCCCTTCACACACACAGACACAGAGAGAGAGAGACACACACACACTCGCTCACGTTGAGCGGACAGGACGCTTACCTGCACAGTTCACAGCAACAGCGGAGGTGAGCACCACCAGCGTCTCGTTGCGTTTCAAGGCGATAAAAGGGGACACTTAACGCGGCCAAGTTTTAAGGCGTAGTAAGTATTGAGACGCACTTCAGAGAGAAAGAGAGAGATATTCTTCAGCAATGAAGACGTGATGTTAAGTACTGTACTGTGGAAGTGCGTGTGTGTATATCTCTACTGTTACAATTGCGGGGAGAGGTGGGAGCGGTGGCGCGCGATTCACTTACACAAGAGGCTTTAACTCGCTGCTGTATTCTATGTCAGTTTAACACGTAGGCTTTCGCGACCAATATCTAGAATATCGGTTTTATTGGGGGGGTAAGATCGTGTAAATATGAATGTGTCATTAAACCCGCCACCACCCGACACAGCAAGTTAGTAAGGGGTTTGTCACGGAAACAGAAAGTGCCAATTCATCGCTAGAACAGCACTAGTGTATAGTGTAGTGTATAGTGCAGTATACTAGTACAGCACACCGGTGTGCTGGAGAGCCAAGCCACAACATTTACAATCCGAGTACGACGTTTCGCCAGTAATCAGAGCCGGCGTCATCAGGTGGACAGCCAGAGTTGTTGTTATCTGCTCTGACACTGGTGCGACTCGGCCATACAGACTCAAGGCTGTCTCTCGTACGATGCGTAAACAATTATCGGACCACGTTTGTTTGCATGTTCACCACAGCTACTGTGTGTGTGTGATTAATGCAGACTTGATTCCTTGCATAATGTATCTTATTTGGTGTTTGAACATCTCGACAGCTTTCGTGTTATTGCCGGAAAGGGTTAAACCCGTTCTTATTTTTCATACGACCACCACAACAACCACCGATCTGCAGGTGATGGGGTGGTGGATGGGTGGTCAAGCCCAGACAATCCGTGTCAGGAGCGGCGAGCGGAGTGTATCGTCGTCGCTACGACGTTTTCTTCTTCGTCTTTGTGAATTGAGGCGTTGCGACGTTACACGTTGATGTACACACGCGGTCTGTTCTGGATGACCACAGTTGCGCCACTACGGCTGGAGCGTTTTCAATCTTCCATATGCGCATCAGGTTGTCCGCATCTAATGCTGCCATGGTTCGTGCAGTGGGTGATGCGATTCAGGGTGGACCAAGAGCAGTTTTGTGGAAGATAAAAACCAGGGGATCATCTGAGTTTAATGGCTGATGCGTACCTGCCAAACCCTTATCAGTGCCTATCTTATTACAGACGAATTCAGCCGTTATTTGACACCCCCGTGCCCTTATAAATCTCAACATTCATCCTACAAAGTCCCATCACAAGGGAGAAAAACAAACGAATGGACACATACTTTTTTTGGGCCCGTATTTAAACGGCTGTACGCCGTATGGACCTGCAAACTCAATTTTCTCTGTACAAGGATACGGGGTTAAGCCGTGTGGGTTGACACGGTATGATGATGGGTGGGGACCGGTGCTTTGGGGACGGAGGACCTTTCATCCAGCAGTGGAATGATCGTGACTCATGCTCACACGTGTTTGCAGATTCGTTGTTATAAATCTATCAAAACAAAGCCGTATAACTCGGAGGCAACTAAGAGTAGCAATGTATGGCCAAGTGAATAACAGACGACGACACAAACGGCACAGGTAAAACTAGCGCATGGGTCGCAAACTCGCGGCTCTAGACTCGCACGAGAGCTCTTTAAGGACTGATCCTGCTCGACGTTATTCACATCCATCGCTGGCTCTTTAAATTTTGCTTTTTTGTTGTTGTTATATACCGAATTCGGATGTTTTTTTTTGGCTCTTAATTTGGTTGCTGACCCCTGAACTAGTGTGCTCAGAACGCCTCTCTGCAACGTACAGCCCGGGTAACATGCCAACGTTGTGGTAACGTTGCCCCAGCGTTGGGGTAACGTTGCTCCAGCGTTGGGGTAACGTTGCCCCAGCGTTGTGGCAACGTTGCCCCAACGTTGCGGCAAAGTTGCCCCGACGTTCTGATGTGTTACGGGGAGTGCGGCAATCGATATTCTTTGTCCGGTATTTTTCGTGCGGATAATTATCCAAAGAGCGTGTGAAGTGGAGTCTCTTCAGCGGAGTCACCCAAAGGACAATCAATATTTGTTCCGGTTGTGGGTTGTTTTTTTGTCAACACAATTTTCCGAGCACAACCGCCTCCCTCCGGCGACCCAAAACGTCAAACGACCAGAGACAAGCAGCACTAACCAAGGTAGTAGAAGAAAATAGTTCACACTTTTCTGCAGTCGAACAAGGTTTACTTGGGACTTGGGACAAGAGACGATGGCATGAGGAAGAAACTGGGATCCGTGTACTTTTAAATCTAGATTGAAAATTCATGTCTTTAGAACCACTTTTGTTTTGCTTGGTTTGTCCGCCCCCGCACCTCCGATTATCACGGTTGGCTACGTACCCTGCGAAACAAGTCGAAGATACACACACATTAAAAAATCTCTGAACTGCGATTGCGGTGAAACCCTAGCCATCAGACAATACAACACCAGCGAATGCGCGATCCATGCGACAATCCTGGCGGTGTCGCTGCGATGCGCACAGCATCTACCGCTGCCTCATAAACACGATGGGAGGGAATTCCAAAGTGGAGGAGTGCGAGAGGGATGAATTGGCGAGAGAAATTCCCATGACGTGCAGTTCGGATGAGACAAGACGGTCAAGTCTGGAAGGCTGACTCCTCAATAGTTGTGTAGGAATCAATGAGGGGAGTTTATGGGAAGAGTGACCATGGTAGTAGCGATAGACGAGTGATACGGAAGCAACTGACTGCCGGTGAGTGAGTGATTGCCTCGATTTAGTGAATGCCGGGTCATTGATCAATCTGGCTGGGCTGTGTGTGTGTGTCTGTCCGCACTGCCCATCTCAAAATTCCAGCCGAGACAAACGTGAGAAAGCTGACCAGGTGACATTCCACGATGGGAGCCGGGACCAGATCTGATGGCGGTGGCGGCGGTGGCGGCGGGGTCACCTTGGCCATGCACGTCGTTGGGTTTGCGCTGTCCACGCTTGGCTTTGGCCTCACGGTGATGGTCATCTATCTCAACTGCTGGAGCATCTACAGCCACGGGCCCGGCACCTACATGCAGAGCGGCCTGTGGAACATCTGCGTGAGGAATGCCAGCACGGAGCGCGGCGAGGTCTGCAGGCAGTTCTACACGGCGCTGTCACAGCCCAGTAAGTGTCCACCAACCCCGTGAGGTCGCGAGTGCGGTGAGCGACCTCGGCGTTCGGCGACTTGGTGATCATCTTCCCCGCGAGCTGGAGTGGCCTTCATGTCTCGCTGAGTGTTGTTGATTGATCACTGGCGAGCGACCGTCGTGTCCAGCGTCCGCGTTGAATGCCCCTGCTCGTTGGCTCAATGTCCAGTGACGATTTTGGTGACCTTAATAGCCAGTGATGATCTTTTTCATAATTTTCAGTGAGTGAACCCCGATGCCCAGTGTGTGTTTTAATCAATGTCCAGTGAGCGACTTTGAAGTGCACTGTCAGTGATAAAGAGGTCAGCGGTCTTTGTGTAAAGTGAGTGATCTTATCCACCAAGTGTCTTTAATTCATGACCAGTAAAAGCGGCCTAAAATTGCCAATTATTTTAAAGTCCAATGAGTGTCCTCTTTGTTCAGGGATTCGGGTGAGTGTCCTATATGCTCATTGGGTGGGCACCTCTTCCAAGACATTCGGCCAGCACAGAAGAGTGGGCAAAGGTTCTCCCTAAGGCGAACTCTCTAGAGCTCCCTCTGTCTTGACGCCCATCTGCCAGCAGTGGCACGTGATCAAGTACATTACAGTGTTGCACCTTTACCTTTGACCGCTCATTATAGCCCAAAGCCAGCGTTCGTGACGATTAGCGATGTTCCAGACAAAACCCCATCATCATCACGGGCTTAGCTGATTCAGTGTGTTGCGGGCGAGGGCAGGATTCCATTTTTTCTTTTGCAAGATTGCGTTGTGGCCGAGATCCACACTGCATTAAAGCATCACCCACACTGCCCATGCACGATTTCTGTAATTGTGAAGATTAAAAAAACTTCTCTGCCCACCCCGCCCTGCCCCTTTGCCCACATCACGCGTCAAGCGTGAAGCCGTTTTTTTTCTTCACAAAAAGCTTTGGCGACACTGGGGACAGCCTTTCTGGCGCTCTGGCTTGATCGGCCGATCCGGAACTCTATTTTGGTAGCTTTGGGTTCGCCTCAAAAGCTGGTTTAAGTCAGGAGTAGTCTCACGACTCTGGTGTACTGTTGGCCGAGCTGCAAAAGCAGAGCGGAAACTTGCGAGGGAACCTGTACCTTTCGTAACGACAGCAGCTGGCAGCGGTGTGTACGTTCAATGTCACCTGTAGGGTAGCGTGTTTTTTTTTAATTGATGAGATAGCTTGGAATGTGTCAGGTGTTGCCGTGACACTGCCCTTCAGAACAACCGTATAATCTGGTTGTAGATTAACAGATTATGGTCTTGTAGAACTTCGGTAAACGTATGCAATGCAGTGGAGCAGCATGATTGGTGTGGGTCCACGTGCAAGGAATTGAATGGGACCCCCTCCTCCCCCCCCCGTACAATTTCCACCAACCTCCCCCCCACCATCCTTTGTAGCCTGACGCCTGGCCTAGGGTTAGCGTCGCCTAGGCCAGGGGGTCGGCAACCTGCGGCTCTTTAAGGACTGCTTCGTGACGTTGCTTTATTAAGGTCCCACCGTCTCGCATTCACGTTGCATTGTGGCTATTGAAATATCGAGGGTTTTTTTTGTTTGTTTGTTACCGAATTGGAAAAAAAAATGTCCCTTGTTGTTATTTTGGTTGCCGACCCCTGGCCTAGGAATATTATTAAAACTACCTTGTAAATATTAATAAAATTCAATGCAATCCCAGTAGGTACCAGATCTCAGTAGAGGCGTAATGCGCCCCCCCCCCCACTACCACCCTATAGGGCGAATTTTGCAGTTACGTGATCCATCTTTTGGGGACAAACTTCGCAATTATGCTGTGCGTTTCACAGTTTGGTGCTCAAGAAAAAAGAAAAAAAATTGTAAAATGTAATTATTTTTCAATGATTAAAAAAAAACCTAACAAAAATATTTTGTAGGTTAACCGACAAAAACTCAATACGATAGCCACACTGCGTCATTAGATTGGCGCAGAAGCAGCTCACAGAAGCAGCTCACAGAAGCAGCTCACAGAAGCAGCTCACAGAAGCAGCTCACAGAAGCAGCTCACAGAAGCAGCTCACAGAAGCAACTCACAGAAGCAACTCACAGAAGCAGCTCACAGAAGCAACTCACAGAAGCGTTCAAGAAGCCCTGAAGTTATTCCCTATGAAGTAGTCATTGTTAGTAGTCATCTTTTAATCTTTATTTGTTATTAAGTAAATAACTGTACTGCCACCTGAACACAGGTGCCAATTCCCAGACTGTCCGGGTCAACTCAGTTCGAGCAATCCGAACAGTCCAGACAGTTCAAACAGACCAGACAGTTCAAACAGACCAGACAGTTCAAACAGAACAGACAGTTCAAACAGACCAGACAGTTCAAACAGAACAGACAGTCTGGACAGGTCGAACAGTCCGGACAATTCGGACAGTTTGGACATTCCAGATAGTTCGGACAGTCCGGACAGTCCAGACAGTTCACACAGTCCGGACAATTCGGACAGTTTGGACAGTCCAGACAGTTTAGATAGTTCGGACAGTCCAGACAGTTCAGACAGTTCAGACACTCCAGACAGTTCGGAAAGTCCGGACAGTCCAGATAGTCCAGACAGTTCAGATAGTTCGGACAGTCCGGACAGTCCAGACAGTTCAGACAGTCCGGACAATTCGGACAGTCCGGACAGTCCAGACAGTTCAGACAGTCCGGACAATTCGGACAGTTTGGACAGTCCAGACAGTTCAGACAGTCTAAACAGTTCGGAAAGTCCAGACAGTTCAGATAGTCCAGACAGTTCAAATAGTTCGGACAGTTCGGACAGTCCAGATAGTTCGAACAGTCTGGGCAGTTCGGACAGTTCAGACAGTCCGGCCAGTCCGGACAGTCTGGGCAGTTTGGACAGTTCGGACAGTCCGGACAGTGCGGATAGTTTGGACAGTCTAGACAACCCAGAAAGTCCAGACAGATTGGACAGTCCGGACTGTCCTGACAGTCCAGAAAACCCGGACAGTCCAGACAGTTCAGACAGTTCGGACAGTTCAGACAGTCCAGACAGTCTAGACAGTTCGGACAGTCCAGACAGTTCAGACAGTCAGGGCAGTTCAGACAGTCCAGACAGTCTAGACAGTTCGGACAGTCCAGACAGTTCAGACAGTCCGGGCAATTCAGACAGTCCAGACAGTCTAGACAGTTCGGACAGTCTAGACAGTTCAGACAGTCCGGGCAGTTCGAACAGTTTGGACAGTCTTGACAGTTTGGACAGTTCAGACAGTCCGGACAGTTCGGACAGTCTAGACAGTTCGGACAGTCCAGACAGTCCGGACAGTTCGGACAGTCTAGACAACTCAGACAGTCCGGACAGATTGGACAGTCCAGACAGTTCGGACAGTCCGGACAGTCTAGACAACTCAGACAGTCCGGACAGTTCGGACAGCCTAGACAGTTCGGACAGTCTAGACAGTTCGGACAGTCCAGACAGTCTAGACAACTCAAGACAGTCCGGACAGTTCGGACAGCCTAGACAGTTCGGACAGTCAAGACAGTTCGGACAGTCCAGACAGTCTAGACAACTCAGACAGTCTAGACAACTCAGACAGTCCGGACAGATTGGACAGTTCGGACAGTCCAGAAAACCCGGACAGTCCAGACGGTAAAGACTGTTCGGACAGTCCAGACGACAGGTGGGAACCCTTAGGCTGCTCCCCTTCTGACCAGTGGATCCTCATGTGTCACACCACCTGCACAATGATCCATAGCAGCGTCACTGATGTGCATGCATGCCGCTGTAATCAGAGACCTTTGTTTGAGCAGTAGCAGTGGTCAAACATGGGGAGTAAGGTGGAGTCCCATTTTTAGCTGTCCATTGTGTTTGTGAACTTTTATATTTGTACGCAGTGCGGCGTCTTGTTTGTTGTTTTTAGACAATAAAAAAACGTCCGACTTTTAAAGACACCATCGTCGGCTGCCCAATGATTCAGGGCGAGCACCCATTGAATGCCACGCCCATTGCTTGTTTGAGCTTGGGAGACATCGATATTGTAATACGGTAACAACCATTATGAATATGCACAGCCCGCTTGTTACTCCACTGCTGGACCAGGGCCCCATACATACCGTGTGGGTCTTGAGGGTTATTTTGGCCATACTTCCCTCTTGTTACTCCACTGCTGGATGAGGGCCCCATACATACCGTGTGGGTCTTGGGGGTTATTTTGGCCATACTTCCCTCTTGTTACTCCACTGCTGGACGAGGGCCCCATACATACCGTGTGGGTCTTGAGGGTTATTTTGGCCATACTTCCCTCTTGTTACTCCACTGCTGGATGAGGGCCCCATACATACCGTGTGGGTCTTGGGGGTTATTTTGGCCATACTTCCCTCTTGTTATTCCACTGCTGGATGAGGGCCCCATACATACCGTGTGGGTCTTGGGGGTTATTTTGGCCATACTTCCCTCTTGTTATTCCACTGCTGGACGAGGGCCCCATACATACCGTGTGGGTCTTGGGGGTTATTTTGGCCATACCTCCCTCTTGTTACTCCACTGCTGGACGAGGGCCCCATACATACCGTGTGGGTCTTGGGGGTTATTTTGGCCATACCTCCCTCTTGTTACTCCACTGCTGGACGAGGGCCCCATACATACCGTGTGGGTCTTGGGGGTTATTTTGGCCATACTTCGCCAGGCTGCTCGGTGCGGTTGGTGAAGATACGTTGGGGGGGCGGAGGGGGCATGAATGCGGGAACGTAGAAGCAGAGCGAGGAAACATATTTCGCCGCACTGTTGTCCACAGCGCAGTCCCATAGCCCTGCGCCATGCCTGTGTTCATCCGATTGGGCTTCTGCGATGTGACGACACTGTCCTGTATGTTGAACTTATTTCGCGCCGTACGTAGCCAACCGCGCTAGTTGGAGGTGCGGCAGAAGGTCAACGAATGAGTTTTCAATATAAATCAGTGGTTCTTCCCCTGGGGGTGCGTGATGCCCTTTCTGGGGGTGTGAGACGTGGCCAGGTTTTTTTCGAAGGTAAATCACCGAAACACAAATTAAGCACGGACGCGTAAGTGCAACTAATTTGTTTCATCAAACATAAGTATTTAGTATTATACATTTTTTTTTTTACGATTGAGAACCAATGAGGTGTGAGGCTGCAGTAACGGTTAAGAACCGCTGATCTAGATGATTTAAAAGGGTCATCGCTCCAGTGGATTCCTAATATCGGAAGGAAGAGCGTTCCAGACGGCCGCAGAAGCGCTTCTGAAAACGCGCAATGCGGTGACCCGCCTGCGTTCGACGGTTAGCCATAAGTCGCTGCTGTCAGGAGTTTGGTCGCATTCCACGTGATTTGGCCACGGGCAATAATCATACCAACATTTTACGGTGCATGCCGGAACTTTGGGTTAGGCATATAAAAAAAACTGCCACCCAATGCTCCAAAGCCGTAATAACTGGTGATGAAACTCTCTGATTTGCATTTTGCGAAGATTTAACCCCATGTTTTACAACGCGTCGTAAAGTGTGCACTCAAATGGTGAACAGTCCCACGCGAGTCACGTGACCAGGAGATGCCAAATGGCCGTGGTTATTGCCAGGTAGTGACTTTCAAGGGGCCACTAAAAACGTTTTGTTTGACCCAGGTGCCGTTTACATCGAGTCTGGCACGTTTTACTGCGGGAGAGAGAGAGGGGGGGGCCCTCATGTCCGCCTGGCAAATAAGATGACAAGGATCCACGGGCGTTGCTTCTCAAGGGGTGGCGTAACCATCCGTGTTTAAACCGCGTCCTCGAGTGTGAAGTAGAGTCCAACACACACACAAAAAAAAAACTCCGTCGATTGACACAGCACGGCCAGGCCTTCATCCCGTAGTGGATTTACATTGGGCTGTCAACATATTCGGCCTCGACACAGTAGAAACAACTTGTTCAGTGTCTGTATATTTGGGGGTGGACAGGTGGCTGCGACATCAGAGTGGTAAGCTGACACAACTGAGCTTATGTGTTCGAATTCACTCAACCGCCCTTTGATTCAACTGTAGGGTTCTCAGGTGTGCCGAGTTGATCATCTCAGCCAGGTCACCGATGACAAAAATCTACAAAGTAACATTTTCTCCTGCATTTCCTTTGGCTCAATTCAAGCTCTGAGAATAAAGAGTATAGCTTTCACCCTCACGTGACAAATATCACTCTTTTTGATTTAAAGCTTTCGTGACTGCAGGGATTAATATTCTTGGTTCTTTCGGTAAAGTCACGTAGAAGGAAACAATACAATAATAAAAATATAAAACAATAACATTATCACGACGTTTCGACTGCAACACAAGCAATCATCATCAGGTGTGAAAACCACAGCAAGAAAATTTGATTGCTTGTGTTGCAGTCGAAACGTCGTGAGAATTGTATTGTTTTATATTTTTATTTTATTGTTTCCCTTCTAGGTGACTTTACCGAAAGAACCAAGAATATAAATATCACTCTCTTTACCAGGGCTGGTGGGAAAGCGCTGCTCCCTGCTATGTGTAAGAGGTCACTTCCAGAAGGCATCTTGGAGGTAGCTCTGTGATATCTGCTTCTGTGGGCCGTTCTCCAACGTGAAGGGTTGCACTGCTCTGCGCAGCTCTGTGAGAGATCTGGACGGATTCTACAGAATGCTGATTGTACCTATGTATGTATGTTGAACGTCTTTCGCACCGTGCTAATCGACGGTGGAGGCGAAGGACAACAAACAAAAAAATCAGTTTAAAAAAATAAATGAGTGTTCAATCTAGATTGTTTCAAAGTGCACAGCTCCAGTGGCTTTCCTAACATCGGTAGGAAGAGCGTTTCCAGGCGGCCGCGACAAGAGTCCGCGTGCGACGATGCTGACCCGCGCCGTCGCGCGGGCCTGCAGGGTTCTTCCAGGTGGTGCGTGCGCTGATGCTCATGGCCGTGGCGGTGGGCGCCATCGCGCTGTTCGTTTCCACGCTGGGCACGGCGTGCGCCCGCCGCTTCAGCGAGCACGCCAGCACCAAGACCAAACTGACCTGCGCTGGCGGCGCCCTGTGGCTTCTCACGGGTTCGTAACGCACGCACGGACCGACGGACGGACCGACGGACGCACGAACAGCGGACGGACGGACGGACGCACTCATGCATGGACGGATGTGACGGCCAGCAGGGATGGATGGATGGACGAATGGGCGGATTGATGGATGCGCTGACAGACGGACAGACGGATGGATGGATGGATGGACGGGCGGACGAATGCATGGACGGGCGCACAAACAGCGGGCGGACGTACGCACGCATGGACAGATGGGTAGACGGACACACGGATGGATGGATGGACACGGTGACGGACGGACAGACGCATGGATGCACGGGACAGATGGATAGACGTGCGGGTGGATGGGCGTGTGCGTACGGATGTGTGGAAGCATGGGAGGACTGAGCAACATCACATATCCGACTCGCTGCGGACTTAGCTCTTAGGCAGATCTGTTCAAAGATCGGTTATGTGAACAGTTATATAAAACGTTATTATGTGTTGATGCTGCATTGGCAGTGGCGCGCAAGCGCTCAACACATTCGTCAATAAGACTGTGGCCTCATAAGCAAAATACATTGTTGCGCAATGCTATGCTCTCGCGTAGTATGTTCCTCGTGGACCAGCGCCGTGAAGTATGGTAATTTAAACCCGCACGGAGTGGCGTAGCGTAGGAAGGCCCTCATCCTGCCGTAGCGGATTAATAAAAAGTTGCTGCTCCCACATGCACGTACATGTCTGTTTCGTAAGGGAGCGGCGGTGTTGCCTTTCCCCGTACCCTGCAAAACCTGTTTCCCCTTTGTTGAGACCAGAGAAGAAGGCATTATTAATGCAGCAGTGTCCATTCAGCCACGCTGCTCCGCCGTGCATAGCTTCGGGGTCAGCCTCGTCACGGAGTTTCCAGGGTGGCTTCGCGTTTCTCCAACCTCGCTGAGACAGAGAGAGAGAGAGGGGGGGGTCACGAGATGACCCCCGGCAGGGATTTGATACCCGTACACTCGCCACGAGAAGGCGGCCCGTTGCGCAACCAAGCTGGACTGTATTCTGTGCAGCTTCCCGTGACGATATGGGATGCGGTTATTCAAATTTTTACCCGGGTTCCGGTGTGGATTTACACGACCTGCGGAGTTCACCCGGAATGCACCCAATGCCATCAGACCTCAGAAGCTAAGCAGGTGCTGAGCCTGGAAAATGCTTAGATGGGCAACCACCATGGCCAATGTTCGGCGTTGTGGGCAGTGCTGCAACATGCCATTGTGCTTCTGTACTCCCTCTCCGCCTAACCTCCACAACCCACACTGACCGGTGTGGTGAAGTATGGTCAAATAAGCCTCACTGGCTGCATGGCGTGGGTTTGGCCCTCAACCAGCAGTAGATTGACAAACGGGTTGTCTGTGTGGGTTTAACACGTAAGCTTTCCCGACCCGTATCCATAATGATTATTTTTTTGGGTTAGATCGCGTACATTTATATTTACGATGCATTTATATTTAGGCGATCTCACCCAACAAATACCTTGATTATGGGTTGTCTCTGTGCGCGTGCGATCGATTCGATAATCGGCGCTTGAAGAAAACATAACCGGTGGCGTGAAATGTTGCACGTGTCGTTTTCCCTTGCGCTAAGCTTTGCCGTGCTCCTCGCAGGTCTCTGCGTGATGCTGGCCGTGTCCCTTTACGCCAACTTCGTCGTGAGCCAGCTGTACAACCCGCTGGAGCCCTACGGCGTTCGGTGGGTACAACGACAAAGGTCCCCCCGTGTAGCCTCAACAGACTGGCGGGGCAAGTGCTGTTCGCGAGTAGCACCTACGGAGGCCGGCACTGTGGCACACGAGGCGGTGGGTGGCCAGCACCAGGCCCCGGGCCGCCTTTGTCTCCCTAGTGGCGAATGCTTACACGCAACCGGACCAGGTACTCATTTCAGGCTGAGTCGACCTAGCGGGGGGGGGGGGGGGGGGGGGGGGCTCCGGACTGGTTAAGAGAATTGTCGCTTGTGTTGGCCATGAGCGGGGATTGAAGTCGGATCACCGGGTTCGTACCGCAGCGTGCTAAATGCTACGCTACCACTCCCCACTCTTTGTCTTCCTTCGGCGGGTACAAAGATAGACAAAGATCCCCCGTATAGCCTTGACAGACTGTAGGGGCAAGTGCTGTGAGCGAGCACCTATGGAGGCCGGCACGGCACACGAGGGGGTGGGTGGCCAACACCACGCCCGACCGCCTTTGTCTCCCCGGTGGCGATGTTTACACACAGCACCAGGTACTCATTTGAGGCTGAGTCGACCTAGGGGAGGCCCAAGACCGGTTCAGATAATCGTCTCTGGTGTTGGCCGTGAGCGGGAATCGAACCCGGGTCGGCGGGTTCACACGCAGACTCACCCGCCTGGGACAGCGGCCACGCATTAGTCACGAGTCTGCCCAGGCTGCACACGAACGATTTTCAGCAATTGTGGGGGAAAAAAAAAAAGCTCCCCTGACAACCTTCGCCACACGACTTGGGTAGCCTTCGCCCCTTTGCCCATATCAAGAGTCGGGTGTGAAACGGGAAAATTCCAAACCGGGACAAAATCCCATTTTTCCCAAAAGTTACGGGAAACCAGGGACATGCCGTTCTGCACCTAGGGCTGTACGGACCAATCCAGGGCATGTTTGGTTAACTTTACTGGAAATTTGTACAAAAGAGCTCCATAGCTCGTCAGGTTCCTCGACATTAAATAAAGAATCTGATTCTAAGCTTCAGATTGTACATACGTATGTTGAGCTTTCGCAATGTACGTAGCCAACCACGCTAATCTCAAAGCTGGTGTAAGTCACAGTCGTCTCATTGCTCCAATGTACTTTTGCCCAAGTTGCAAAAGTAAGAGGGCAGCTTGCGACGGAACCTGCGCTGCCTTGACGACAGCAAACTGCCAGCAGTGTGTACGCTGAATGTCACCCGCAGTGTAGTGTGTGTGTTTTTCTTGATGAGAAAGCTCTGAAGGTGACAGGTGTTGGCATTGCACCTCACCCAGCACCACCATATAATCTGGTTGTAGATTAACCGACAGACGGATTTATGGAACATTCGGTAAACATTGTACACCAGGGGCAGTGGCAGTTATGCTGCACGTGGCCTGTAATCCAGCGCTGCGAAGGCAGCGAGGGTAAGTGCATCGCGCACAGACGTATGTATGTATGAACTTCTTTCGCACCGTACATAGCCAACCGTGCAAATCGGAGGTGCGGGGGAAGGACAACAAACTAAACACAAAAAAGCAATTCTGAAGAAATTCGTTTTCAGTCGAGATTTAAATGCGCTTAGCTCCAGTGGCTTCCTAACATGGGAAGGAAGAGCATTCCAGACGGCCACAGAGGCGCATCTGAAAGCGCACGATACAGTGACCGTCTTTGTTCGATGGCCAGCCAGAAGCCGCTGTTGCGAGGATGACCGCAGTTCGCGTGCTGATGGTTCATGCTCCTTGACGAGACAGCTACCAAGGTGCTCAGCGTTTAATGAACACTGAACCCTAGTGATTAACACTGATGCTGGTGGCATAGTATGGTTGGGACGGGGGCCCAAGCCCCTCTCGCCCTGCCCAATTTTCTACCCCCCCCCCCCACCCTCCTGGATTTTCTGTTTGCACAGTCACACAATCACTTTAAGATGTTTTCTCGTTCATGTTTTTTGTTTATAATAAAGGTTTTTGGGTTAGATCGCGTTTATTTATAAATGTGTCGTGACCCTCCACCACCCGACACGGCCAATCAGCAAAAAAAGTGTCACGTTGACAATTCGCCATTCTGGCAAATTGCCCAATGATGCTGGATGTATTTACCAGCGAAACGTCGTACTCAAACTGTAAATGTGGATGAACAAAAAAAACACCGTTGGGCTAAAGTAGTGAATTATTTGTCTTTTGTCAACGTGACACTTTTTTGCTGATTGGCCGTGTCGGGTGGTGGAGGGTTACGACACATTTATAAATAAACGCGATCTAACCCAAAAACCTTTATTATGAATAATATTGGTCGCGAAAGCCTACGTGTTAAACTGATGTTTTTTGTTTGTTTGTTGCAGTTGCACCCGATTCAAGAGCCGAATGGCTCACAGGGCTATACCAAATAAATGAAAACTATGAAACTAAACTATGAACTTCGTATCCCGCCGCCCCCGGGGGCCCC
This sequence comes from Petromyzon marinus, assembly GCF_048934315.1. Taxonomy (NCBI): domain Eukaryota; kingdom Metazoa; phylum Chordata; class Hyperoartia; order Petromyzontiformes; family Petromyzontidae; genus Petromyzon; species Petromyzon marinus. The sequence goes on along the minus strand of NC_133721.1, from coordinate 9,087,798 downwards.
CTCCCATCCGGCCCCGTTGGGTGCCTGTGCAGTTGCACCGCCTGCATGCTCGGGCAGCGAAATCCCCATGCGTGTCGCGCTGAACGGCGCGCGATTGCTCTCGCCGCAGGTTCTCGTTCGGCGCTGCGCTGTACACCGGCTGGCTGGCCGGCGCCTTCATCGTCATCGGCGGCGCGCTCATGGTCGCTGTGTTCTTCAGGAAAAATTCCCTCCGGACGACGTGAGTTCCACGTCTCTGCGTGCCCCCCACACCCCCGCCCCCGCTGTCTATGGCACAGCGGTGGCCAACTGCCATACAAGTACAAAGACTCACACAATTTCACAGGCGATTTAACCCTGCACCCACTTACTACGTGAAACCTGCAACGTATAGCACTCCATTGTGTGATTTGGCCAGGACTGAAAATGAGGGCACGGTTGCCGTTGTAAGATATTTACCTTCGACGGTTTCACTTTCAAGGCTCTCAACATGCCCCGCTGTCATTGGCATAAGGCGCCGTGGTGGCGAGATGTTAACTACGGTAACAGTAAATACGGATACCGACCCTGACGCCTGCTGTATATTTGGAGTTTGCATGTGTCTCCCCATGCGCACGTGGATTTTTCTCCGGGTCCTCCGGTTTTTCCCTCCACGTTTAGAATCAACGTCACGCGTTTTAAGAGTATTTCGCTGCTGCAAATTCCCTTCGTTGAGATATCATTTGTGGCCAGGTCGCTTCTGAAAAAGAGCTGTACAGCTCAGTGGCACCAAAAAACAAAAAGCGCTAAGCATTTAAACTATAAACAAGCACGAAAACATTCAAATGAACTCACAGTTCACGATTCCTCTCCACCCACAGGTACAGATTCGTCATCACTGACATCGTCGCGTCCCCTTGAGGAGCTGGCGACCCAACAGCCCACGCTCGCAAGAGGACACTTCTAGACCGGGCGGAGAGAGGTTCAAGTTCAAGGTCACCCGCTCATCCAACCCCCCGTCCTCAAAGGCGGCTAAGGGAGCAGCAATGCCGCCTTAACCGTGCGGCAAACGCAGAGCACCATGGGAATTTGGTTGTTTACCGCCGGCCTCGGTGAGCGTGGTCCTTCCAACCCACCCGTCTGTTCGTGACTTGGAATGCCACGGATTCATTTGAACTCTTTCCCTTTGCCGGGGCACCAGCAATTTGCAGGGTGTGTGGGGGGGGGGGGGGTCCCCGTTTACCGCTGAATCTCGGAACGCGCGAGCAGTTCGGCGTTAATTCCATTTTAGAGGGGGGCATAGTAGCGCCGTTGTTTTTTCAGATATCGTTTACTCGCCGCAGAGAACCGCAGCGACGTGACCTGCCGCCGCTCCACGATAGCTGGCGCCAAACTGTGCCACACAGGCCCTCCCGTGTGGCCCTTCACTTCCGATTCCGTTGCAATGACGTACGCGTACGTACACGCACGTCGTTGGAACGGCAGAGGTTTTAAAGAGAGCTGCACGCATCCTGATGTGTCCTTGCTGGGCGTCGCGCGTTGTTGCTTGACACGCGAGACGTTTCCCCCCCGCGCGCTGGGGGCATCTGCAGGAGGCGAATATTTCCGAGCGGCGTGTTGTTCGGCATCGAAGTCCCGGCCACGTCGCTTCGCGTGTTTCGTGAAAGCTTCTTCGGTCACTGTTGGTCCAGTTCACGAAGCGCCTGGAGCGGTATCAACTTCGATAACACGCCGGAGCGTGCGGGGCGAACGCGAAAACCTACCCAGTATAACGTGCGCTGCGGGATTCCTGATGTTTGTTAAGTAAATGTTTCATTTCATTGCAATATATAGCACATGTATATAGCAAATACACGTGTACAAATTAGCAAATGTCGAATGATATGCTTTTGTGATTTCAGGCCGAAGTGTGTACAGTAGGAACTGTGATAGTGATAAATTATTTTAGGAAAACTATTTAATAGTTAATTTGCCCCCTCTTTTTCGCTCTGCCTGATGAAGTCCGCTTGTGTTGCCATCGAAAGGTCGTGGGTTTTTTCTTTTGTTAATTTTTTTTGTACATTTTTAATTAAATTTTATTATCTTTTATTTAATTTTAGTACATTTAATTCTCACGTGTACCTATCATGTAAACCACCGTAATTTATTAAACCTGATTTGCAATGTCCATAATGATTTTGTACCTGATTAGTGTCATCGTGGAGAATTTTCAGGACCAAAATAAATTCGCAGACCTTATTTCTGTCCCTCCGCGTAATTACAGTTGATCATCGATTATCCGGCTTCCAACATTATCCGGCCGCTCCGGACCGATCCGGCAAACCGGCAAAAACCGCTCCAGTCTGGCAATCGTTAAACACACGTGGGTGTTGAAACAAGAGCGTAGTACCTACATCACCGCACGCATAGTCTTCGAGATTGGAGTGGCAAGTACGGTAACAGTAAATACGGTAACTTTTTTTTACAGTGGGATATTCATTTCTTGTCTATTTGTACGTTTATTTATGCCAATTTCGTTTTAGTAAACACATTTAAATTCGCGAAAAAAAAACCCATACACAACACCTAAAACATAAAATCTGGCACGCGAATCTCCGCGAAGCCGCCGAAAAATCGATGATCTACTCCATGTACGTGTTTATGCATCACATCAGCCACATGGCCTTCTCGTCACAAGCATTGGGTCAAGCAAGCTTGGCTGCCGATGAGGCATTGAATGTAAAAACCGGTTCAGAGTTTGCCGCATTGAACCGATGTTGATGAAACGATGCACTCCCAGAAGGCGGGATATCTGATGAGTTGTGTAAACGGCACCGTTTAATTTTTTTTTTTTAAACGGAGGGACAGATATTCGAAGGAGTTATATTTTCAACTTATTTACTTTGTGCATACGTGTTTATATTCGTGATTGAGGATAGGAATGCATTTTGTTATCTTTAACAGTTAACGATTGTACCTAAATAATCGTCGTTAGCCATGGTCAATCCACGAGTGGATGAAGGCCTCCACAAGCTGTGTGCATCTTGGGGGGGTGTTGATTGACTATACTTCCCCAAGCTCGTCAGCATGGCTTGGTGAAGGTGAGGGAGCATAGCAGATTTTGCTGCGCCGTGCTCTGCGTAGCTCCCGCAAGCCCCTATACCAACCTGCTTGTGTACAGAGGTCGTCCATCCACACTCGCAAGTGGCTTCAGTTTCAGTTTCATTTATTTTGGTATAGCCCTGTGAGCCATTCGGCTCTTGAATCGGGTGCAACCGCAACAAACAAAAAACAAAAACATGAACAAGAAAAAGCATCTTAAAGTGACAGGAAAAAAACAGCAAAATATTCCTGAAAAAGCACCGTAGACCAACGCTGTGTTCAAAAATCCCAGTGGGATGCAAGTCAAACAACAACAAGATAACTTGGATCAAGGCCATCAGTCTAACTCCGTACTACAACAAAACAAACATTTCCAAACCAAAAAACGTTATCGATTGCCCACGAAGGCCGACATGGCAATGGTGTGGCCAAAACCACGCATGGACGGACACCTTTGTCTCCTTCATTGGTGTGTTGTTTACACACCGCGCCAGGTACTGCACTGGTTTAAGACTGAGTCTACCTAGGGGAGGCCCAGGACCGGTTCAGATACCACTCGCCACTGATGTTGGTCGTGAGCGGGAATCGAACTGCCACTCTCCAGACACTCGCCACTCACTCGGCAAGGTTGCTGCAATGATAATATTTTTTTAGACGATTATTACGATCCGTAATAGAGGTTTTTTTTGGGGGTTAGACCGCTAATCAATAAGGTTTGTCACGTAAACAAACGTGTCAATTCTTTAGTAGTTCAGCACACACTGGTGTGTTGGAGAGTAAACGCACAGCATTCACAATTGCAAACCTTACCAATTAACGGTGTCGGGTGGTGACGGGTTTCACGACGCATTCATATTTACGTGATCTAACCCAAAAAAACTTCTACGTATTAAACTGGTTATTGCGATACCCGTTGCCCATAACTTTGTATTATCATGTTATCGTCTTGTTTGTGTGCTTTGCTGTACTTACAAGTACAAATAAAGACTGCTGAAAAGTTATTCAACTGCATTTCGCTCAATATAAGCATGAACAACCATCATTGTACGTTTCCTAGAAGTACAATATATCCATAATAGATGTTTTTTTTTGTTAGATGGCATAAATTGCAATGTGTCCGTAAACCCACCAAAACATATCCAATTCGTTACTAGTTCAGCACGCCGGTGTTCGCTGAATGGTGGTAACTGGTTGTTGTAATTACTGGCGACACGTCACAGTACTCGAATTTTAGATGTTGTGGGTTTACTCTCCAACACACCGGTGTGCTGAACTAGTAACGAATTGGCACGTTTGTTTACGTGACAAACCTTACTAGGTGGCTGTTTCGTGTGGTGGTGGGTTTAACGACACATTTATAATTACGCGATGTAACCCAACAAAACCTCTGCTGTGGATATTGGATGGGGCAATGCGTTCGAACGACCCTCCCCAACCCCACTGGACATGTTATCCACTCCCCATTGAAATAACATCACTCGCACTGCCAATTTTTGACTTGTGTCAGGTGGTGGTGGTGGCGAGTTGAACGACACATTTATATTTACACGATCTAACCCAACAAAACCTCTGCTATGGATAATATTGGTCGCGAAAACCTACTCTTTGTTAAACTAAGTAGAATATTGATTTGAAGCTTTCGTGACTGCAGGAATCCATACTCTTTGGTTCTTTCGGTAAAGTCACGTAGGTATAAAATAAAAAATAAATGATTTATTTTTTTAATAAAAAAAATAAGTGATTTCTTTTATACCTCCGTGACTTTACCGAAAGAACCAAAGATTAAGTACAATATGTTTTGTTAAATATGAAAACAATATCGTGCTATACACACAACACAGTTTTTTTAAACAAGAGTCCATGAAAAAACAACTGTTTATCTCCATGTGCAATGAAATGTAAGTAACCAACGAGGCAGCAGTGGTAGGGGAGGGGACATATATAACAAGTTTTCCTCTTTTCATTGCGAGAGACCCTAAATTAAACCTAAAATATGTTTAGGAGGTAGGTATCCTACCTAAAACAAATCGGGATACAAGATGAACATTGGGAGGATTTTTGATTAATTGGAACTCTTTCTGTTACAAATGAAACATTTGTAATGACCAGTTTTCTCTTACCCGCTTAGAGTAAATATATTTAGAGGCACGGGAAATCACAGATGGGAAGGCATCCAGAACGGCACCAACAATTGCCTAAGCTCTGTGGTCCTATATTTGGCTTTTCGTCTTACCCCTTATAACTGAGGTTTCGAAAGTCCTGAAAGGCTATGGAACAATTGGTTCCGAGACCCGTGGAGAACTGTCAAATTTCAAAACGATTTACGGCCACCATGTAGTTAAACATTGGGTTATTTGTGCAAATGAAGCAATTGGCGGGACCCCGGGGTCCTATCACTGTCCCGGGGTGGGAAAAACCGCGTAACGACATGAGTCTTGCCTTACCGACAACAAAACTAGTGTCAATCGATTGGCCTCGTCGAGAGCTACTCGGGGCACTAAGTTTCGTAGAAAGTTAAAAAATTACATAAACACGTTCAATTCACTGCCTAGGGGGGCGGCGGGCTCGCCTTGGCAAAGAAGCTGAGGGTCGACGGCTGACCGGAGGGCGACTGCGGCGGACGCCCCCCGGGGCTCGCGTTTGGCCGGTGGGGTGGCGCCCATCGTGTCGATCGCCGCCTGCTTCTGCTGCTGCTGGCGCTTGTTGTTGGCGCGGTGGTCTGGGCGGGCGGCGCGTTGCTGTCGGGATCACGTAGTGGGCGGACTGAAGAAAAATAATAATTATTATTGACCTGATTTTTGCGGGACCTCGGGGTCCCGCAAAAATGATTCAAATACCAATCACATCTGCAGCAGTTTCGCGGACGGCTTCCCATACCGTGGCTTTGCGGAGCGCAGGTAGAGAAGCCCTGCCATGGACCCTGCTCGCAAACCTGCACCCGTGGTGCACCGTGGGAAGAGGAGCGGGAGTCCACGATGCGCTTTCCTTCCATACGGCTGATGTTGATGCACAGCGATAATTACAACGTGACACTCAGGCTGGTCAAGCCAGACAACCGCGTCACGAGCAGCGGAGAGTACCGCTGTGACGTCTCCTTCGTATTTGTGGATGTATTCATGCGCGGGAAAAAAAAAGAAACAAAAACGAACGTGAGATGCAAGAGAGAAGAGAAAGAATGGAAAATTTAGAGGAAAAGGATGGAAAGGGAATGGAAAAAAAACACATGAGCGAAGGGGTCAGGAGTGATGAGGATATGGACGAGGCTACATAAGGGCCTCGACGGTGCTGCACGGAGTGGAGTCTGAGTCTGTTTTCTCAGCGGGCGGCGGGGAGAGGGGAGGTGATTCAGAGTAGGGGTGGCCACACGGAAGTCACGTGGTTTGCGGGAGGCTTTGCTTTACGTTTATAGATTTGGTCCAGTGGACTCCTGCGGAGTGTTTTGCTGGGACTTTAGTTTACGTAAAATTAAATATATAAATGTATGATTATTATCTAATGATCAAGAAAAAGCATATCATTGCGATTGAAACGATCTGCAATTGTTCTGGGTGTTTATACGTTCACCTGCAGCCCTTTCATCAAACCACTGCTGGATGACCATGCTCAGTTATTTAACCATACTTCACCATGCTGGCTCGTGCGGGTTGGAGGAGGTGGGTAGAATGGACACGTGGACATATATGTCCTCTACACCAATGTATGTTGCCACGTTGCCAAATGCTGCCCATCACGTAACCCTGCAGCCTACAGCACCTGCCATACATGGCAGTCACCTGTCCAACCACTAATCAGGCTCAACGCTGGTTAGATTTCTAAATCTAGCGAGATCGGGCCCATTTAGATTGTAGACATACGTGTGATTTAGTGGACCCATTTGTTTTAGTGAACCCGTGTTGATGGTGCTCATGTGTACAGCTAAAAAAAACCAAAACATCCCACGACCAGTATATATTAACCCAATCAGTCACCGCGTCGAATAAACACGGCACCGTTACTCCGCCGCCTTTGTAATTCCACGTGCAATGTGCAAGGTACCTCCTGCTCATGCACATCTGTCCCCCACTCTGCTTAGCGTGCTTTTTTAATGTTTTGACAAAACTTGAGCATCGTGTTCATTAGTGCGTCGTGCGTCGCACGTCTTTTTCCTGACCAGCTCACGTCCGAGGAGTTTTTGCTGAACTCACGACCGTCATCAGTCGCTGGCACGTCGGCAACTTTAGCAACGCGAGTGACGTCCACGTGTTGCGTTATTAGCAGGGGGCGGCCCTGGCGCCCGAAAGGCGAAGCATGCAATCAGCGCTCCCCCAAAACCACAAGGGCAGATCCATGATGAGTTTTTTTTTTTGTTGTTGGGGTAAAATGGGAAACATTTTGCCCCCAATTATCCGTTAAATGTTTTTTTTTTTTGGTAAGCGTATTTTCTATTTTTTTTTTAAACAGAGGCCTAATTATAACGGTTTGTCCGTCCGTCAGTCTGTCCAACCAATAACATTCTCAGAAATGTCGAGAAATTAATTATAAGTCACGTTCCCTCTGTGCGCGTGCGCGCGCGCGGGGAATTGACGTAATGCCATTTGTAGTTATTTTATTTATATATGTTTTACTTGTATGCTTGTCCTCGAATTTGGCGCAAACCCACCCCACTTAACTTGGCCCCCGAAGCGACCGCTACGTTCGCCTATGTGGACGCGCCGCCCCTGGTTATTACTGCACTCCATTATTTCCACATTATAAGACACTCTTTGGGGACGCTGGAGTGGAGGGTGGGAGGGTACGTACGACAATATATATTAGATTTCGATTTAAAGCTTTCGTGACTGCAAGGATTCATCTTCTTTGGTTCTTTCGGTAAAGCCACCACGTAGAATGAAACAGCGCTGTCCTCCAGACAGTCTCGTCCCCTTCACCTGATGAAGGCCGCTCGTGTTGTGGCCGAAACGTCGTGAGAATATTATTGTGTTATTTTATTTTATCAATTTATTATTTTATATATTAGTTTAACACGTAGGCTTTCGCGACCAATGTTGTCCATCAGAGAGGCGTGCTGAGCTCGTAACTGTTTGGCTTGTTTTGTTTACGTGCCAAACCTTACTAATTTGACTGTGTCCGGTAGGTGGCGGGTTTACCGACACATTTGTATTTACGCGATCTAAACCCCCCCCCCCCGCCTCTATTATGTTCGCAATCGCTGTATCTCTGCAAACACGAACAACCCATGAATGAAACTCTTAAATTTCGATTTAAAGCTTTCGTGACTGCAAGGATTCATCTTCTTCGGTTCTTTCGGTAAAGTCACGTAGAATGAGAATAAAATAATAAAATAAGACAATGAATTTTATTCACATGAAGCTCTGCCGTCCCGACAGTTTTGTTCCTTCACCTGAAGAAGGCTACTTGTATTGTGGCCGAAACGTCGTGAGAATTTTATTGGTTTAATTTATTATTTTATTCTCATTCTACGTGACTTTACCGAATAGAACCAAAGAGTATGGATCCTTGCAGTCACGAAAGCTTCAAATCTAGAATACATGATTAAAGTTTACAACGCTGACTTAAGGCTCGTCGATGCAGTTATTTCCATTGAATGAGCGCTTTGTGAGAAGGTTTTCGTTAGATGTTTCGATGGGAGGCTGATTACGTGATGCCCTTCGTGTTCTGACAGCATATGCGTGAGAGATTGTACATTTCGATTTAAAGCTTTCGTGACTGCAAGGATTCATCTTCTTTGGTTCTTTCGGTAAAGTCACGTAGAATGAGAATAAAATAATAAAATAAGACAATAAAATTCTCACGACGTTTCGGCCACAATACAAGTAGCCTTCTTCAGGTGAAGGAACAAAACTGTCGGGACGAAAGAGCTTCATGTGAATAAAATTCATTGTCTTATTTTATTATTTTATTCTCATTCTACGTGACTTTACCGAAAGAACCAAAGAAAATGAAACGCTTACCACTTGAAAGGGCGGGGCATAGAGAGGGCGGGGCATATAGAGGGCGGGGCATAGAGAGGGCGGGGCTTAGAGTTTCAAATGATTACCGCTCGATGCCTCTCCCAGCGCACAAACAGCCCCTAGCCTCAGTCACTCTCTAGATGGTGACCCCCAGCACACAAACAGCCCCTAGCCTCAGTCACTCTCTAGATGGTGACCCCAGTACACAAACAGCCCCTAGCCTCAGTCATTCTCTAGATGGTGACCCCAGCGCACAAACAGCCCCTAGCCTCAGTCATTCTCTAGATGGTGACCCCAGTGAACACAAACAGCCCCTAGCCTCAGTCATTCTCTAGATGGTGACCCCAGTGAACACAAACAGCCCCTAGCCTCAGTCATTCTCTAGATGGTGCCCCAGCGCACAAACAGCCCCTAGCCTCAGTCACTCTCTAGATGGTGACCCCAGCGCACAAACAGCCCCTAGCCTCAGTCACTCTCTAGATGGTGACCCCAGCGCACAAACAGCCCCTAGCCTCAGTCATTAGGAAGACGGTGACCCCGCAAATACAAACAGCCCCTAGCCTCAGTCATTAGCAAGACGGTGACCCCGCAACACAAGGGGCGCTTTGCGTTCTGCACTTCAGCAAGACTGAATCCGTTATTGCGGTGCAACGTGCGTTTCAACGGCGTTTTGGCATTGATCCGCCAATGTCAAAGAGCATGGTGGCACAAAAGACCGTGGTATTTTTGTGCCACCATTATCGACTAATCTGGATGACCTCAAAAACAGAATCACAGCAGCGGTGACTTCAGTGGAAGAAGACACTTTGAGAGGTATTTGGGACGAATTAAACTATCGCCTCGACAGCAGGTGGAGGGCATATAAACTTGATAACTCATTAAACCGTTTGTAACTTTTTGTGTAATTGTAACACGTTGCCATCGTGAAATATACTGCTTTGAAACTGGGACTATATTTTTCAAACACCCAGTATATCTTGTCTTCCGAAGAGAACTGTTTTGTTGTTGTTGTTTAGAAATATCTTCTGCAAGACGTTCTCCGCAGCAGTTACAGGCCAAGCCAGCATTGTGATTTCAACCGGGTTCATGGAGTGCAGTGAGCCGTTTAACTGGCCAAGACTTTGGGTTGGGCAAATGACACTGCCGCCACCCACGCAAGCCACTAGAAGGATTATCTGAGGGTACTTTATAAATGTAACTTTTATTATTATTATTGTTGAGGCGCAAAGCTGGAGTGGGTGACGACACTCTTCGATTGCATTGTCCTCGCGTCTCTCTTAACCCCGGTTTTGCAGCGGACGGTCGTACGGTGCGCAACTTAAAACGTCTAATAATAATATTAATAATAGGGTTTTTCCCCTTTTTTCTGGCAACAAAACTGAAACCTTTTTACAAGGATTCATGTCTGCATTAACTACAATACCTGCAGTCAAAATGCAAACAAAAAACATACTATGACGATATATGCATTGTCCTTGAAACTGATTGGTCCACACCAAGGGACGGCTTTCTTTTGAGCCTCGACCCAATTGGTGCTCGACCAGATGACGCCAAAAGGCGTACTCAATAATAATAACAAAAGGGGAAAAACCATATTACATTTTGGTACTGGCAAAGGAGGTCTAATGACGTCTAACAATCTCACGCGAGCTCAACGCCAGGAGATGGGCAAATGACCTCGGTTATTGAAATGGTTATGAATTTAAGGACGTTTTACTGCCACGAGGGAGGGAGGAGGAGGTGGGGGGGGGGGTCCCCCTTGTAAAAAGCAGTGACAAGGATTGATGGGCCTTGCATCACATGAGGTGGTCAAATCGTCGGTACTCAAGTGCAGCAGGGCGATCATTATTATCAGAGCATGCTTGTTTGTATTTTTTGTTGTTGCTGTTGTTGTTGTTGCCACAAGTACGTGTGGCTAATGCAGACTTGATGCCTTGCAATCAGTAACTATTTGATGTTTGGACATCTTAATACCTCTTGCGTTATTTTGAGAAAGAGGAAAAGCCTATTATTATTTAAAATTTTTTTTTGATCCTGACAAAAAAGTTCCCAAAAAATAACTGCTCAACCCGAGCTATTAATACTTTGATACTAGCATTGCTTTTGTTGATTGTTCGCCTGTTGGCGTTCTTCGGTCTAACACTGGTAGTGAGACAAGACCATAAGGGAGGCTGTCTCTTGTGCAGGCCAATCAGTTTCCAAGACAATGCCCATATATAATTATGAGAGCATGGCTGTATCTTTTGCCACAAGTACGTGTGGTTAATGCAGACTTGATGCCTTGCAATAGGTATATATTTGGTGTTTGGACAGCTTAACACCGCCTGTTTTATTGCCAGAAATGGTGAAGCCTATTTTTATTTTTTCATAATTTGATAATGGCAAAAAGGTCCCATTGATCGGGTTACAAAAACACTCCCACGTTGTGGATTGAAATAGTTCTATGAACAAATTCTGCCTCAACGCAATAGATACAATTTGTTAAATATATACATTGGAGGTGGCTAGTTGGCTCAGAGGTCAAAGCGATTAACCTTCACAACTGCAATTCTGGGTTCGAATTCAGACCACTGCCAAACCATCATGGACACGTGATCCACCCATCACAACATTACATCTGCGATCACCAACTATAATTCTTTCCAAAGCTGACGAAATTACGCATCCAATATGCGATGCAATTAAACATTACTACCGTACTGCAGTTACATTTTGGATCAGGTTTATTTTTTCTGTGTGTTATTGTATTGCCCAGCCCCGTACTTCAGCTGTGGCCAATGTAGTTTTCCTTTCTCTCCACAAGATGGCACCATCAGCTCACCCACGCGATCTTTGGATTTTAAGAAAATAAAACAGTAACGCCTTTAACGTTTGGCTTTCTTTGGTGGGGGGAGGGATTCAACTATATCATTAGGAATACTCGCATGGAGTTGTAAATCGTTACAATGAACTGCAACTAAGCCTAAAATAAGCAGGACTTCCCTGGGAACATCCTTGAGCCAATCGTCGCAATGGCTATCATGTTTTTTTCCGATCTGTTTTCGGCTTATACCGCGTGCTTTTCGGCACGATGTCCGACATTTTACTGGCACGGTGCTGTGAGCCTCTGCCGAAACGGAATCGGCTGGCCTGCATCGAACACCAGCAGCTGCCGACAATGCTACATCATCGAGGGAGCCCGTGTGTATATATATATTTATATAACTGCTCAATGCATGCAGTTGCTGAAGAAGCTCCGAGCACGTGGGAGTGAAACGTCGGCCACCATGCCTAACGACGCACAACCCTAAAAGACAGCAGAGAGCTACACAGCAGCACAACCGTGAAAAAGCTACAATAATGGTACGAAAAGAAACATGTTGTAAGGCAAGCATCAGCTTTAACGCTTCGCATTTCCAGTAGATGCGTGCGTGTTGAGCTTCCTTCCCAGCGTACGGAGCCAACCGCGCTAATCGGAGGTGCGGGCGTAGGACAACAAACTGAACAGTAAAAAGCAGTTGTTAATAAGTTGGTTATCAACCGAGAATAAATTAGTTTGCAATCTAGCAGATGGTCCAGCCCATGCTCAACTCAGGCGTGTATCATCTTTCTGTAATGGATCTACGGCGCCAATTTTCGGAACGGCCATTCACAGGTGAAGAGTTTCGATTTAAAGCTTTCGTGACTGCAAGGATTAATCTTCTTTGGTTCTTTCGGTAAAGTCACGTAGAATGAGAATAAAATAATACATTGATAAAATAAAATAACACAATAATATTCTCACGACGTTTCGGCCACAACATGAAGGCCGCTTGTGTTGTGGCCGAAAACGTCGTGAGAATATTATTGTGTTATTTTATTTTATCAATTTATTATTTTATTCTCATTCTACGTGACTTTACCGAAAGAACCAAAGAAGAGGTGAAGAGTTGTACCAGACTTTATAAAGGGGCCTCCATAAGCGGCGACACATGAAGGGGGGTGGAGGGGCGAATGTAATGCCGACAGGGACACAACAATGGGGTATATGGCAACGTTATGCCACGCACAGGGGGCCCAGTCGGCCACAAGATAAACAAGTAATACAAATGTAAAGAAGTTGTATTCCCCAAAAAATTATAATGAGAGCAATAATACAGTATATATAGTTGTAGCCTCTGTATTATTGTGTAGGGATTAAATACATCCGTAGCTATTTCAGTTAAAGTGTTTTGAGAGAAAGGAAGGGGGGCCCACAGTCGTATCTTGCATCGCCCCCCTGTTGAAATAGGTCGTCGTGCCTCTGAATGCGGATATTGCTGGGACACCTGGCAGACAGGTGGACTGATCGATTGAATACAACACAACAATAACAAGGGAGATTGTATTTCGATTTAAAGCTTTTGTGACTGCAAGGATTCATCTTCTTTGGTTCTTTCGGTAAAGTCACGTAGAATGAGAATAAAATAATAAATTAATAAAATACAGTAACACAATAAAATTCTCACGACGTTTCGGCCACAACACAAGAGGCCTTCATCAGGTGAAGGGACGAGACTGTCTCGAGAACAGCGCTGTCCTCGAGACAGTCTCGTCCCTTCACCTGATGAAGGCCACTTGTGTTGTGGCCGAAACGTCGTGAGAATTTTATTGTGTTATTTTGTTTTATTAATTTATTATTTTATTCTCATTCTACGTGACTTTACCGAAAGAACCAAAGAAGAAGAGAGATTGTGCCACTCCTCCAGCACCAAACGAGGTGAAGATGCAGCCCTGTTATTTATCAGCCTGCTGCTGGTGGTGGTGGTGGAATGGCCTCCACTTGAGGGTGACCCAGAGATGCCCTTTCTCTCTCTCTCTCTACGGAATTTTGTTGACCTTCGCTTCTTCTTCCACGCTGAGCAAGACTTCTTGGATGAGGTGGTAGCCGCACACACTTTTTGTACGCAAACTACATGTAACCTGCCGATCGGATGCACCGTGGTGTAACTCATTTATAACTGCTGGGTAAACAGAGGAGGGAGAGATTAACTGCGGGATGAAAGTGCCAAGACCCGATTGGTCCGTTTCCAATTAGATCAGGGCTGTACTAACAAGCATTTGCTCGCAAAAGTCTGCCAAGTGTTTAGGAAACTGACTGCTTAGCCAAAGAATAAAATCGCGTCTGTTACTGCCAATGATTATTTCTATTATTCATGCGCAATGAGGATCAGAATGGTGTGTGCTCAAGCATCTAGTTGGGTTATCATTATGGGGCAGGATTTCTTTTTTTGGAATATCTGTAAAGCAGTGCTGATGTTGGCAAGTGGCTCTTATCACCGCAAATAACTCGACAGCGCCACCGTTGTTTGGAACGATGTCCAATTTATTTCGCGTGACATTTGTGCACAAATATCAAAGATGTTGTGGTTGACGTGGCGCGGAATGTTCCGCCAAAACGAGGGGACGGCTGTTGGCGGCACCACGGCTAACGCAGCTGCGTGGCAGCATGCTGATGCCGATAAAATTATGGAAAAAAAAGATTCAACACATTCGTCAATAACACTATAATAATAATAAAAATGCTTTACATTTTTATAGCGGCATTCATGCTAATAGCATCCCATAACGCTGTAAATTAATTATGCTACCACCGAGCAAATCTAAAATGGATAAACAAATTGATAAATGGCACCAAAACAAAAATGACAAACAACAAAAACGTTATCACAACGGAGAAATGAGTCCATGATGTCTACTACACATCCCAGACCACGGTCCCAAATTTCCCGACCAAGCCAGGAAACCATAGGTTTCTTGCCACCTTAATAAAAAAAACACATACAATGTAGGTCAAAGGGAACTCCGACTTCTGTAGGTCCCACGATCCAGTGGATATCTGAGTCCCAAGCCTGAATACAAAAGGAGTAGGCTCGGACGAAAGGGTGCCCCACACTTCGGCCGTTAAACACCCCCAAAAAAGAAGACCAAGGTAATTAAATGCACGTGATGACGACACAAGAGATTGGTTGCCAGAAAGATGTGGCACCACTTTGAGCATACTGGCACCGACGGGGCTATCTGCGCAATGGATCGTGAACGGTTTGGGCATCGTCCCTTCTTCACAGCTCATCAAATGCCACTGCCCCCAAACATTGCCAACTATAATAATTTACATTTATTTATAAGGCGTCTTTGACGAATGTCTCAAGGCCGCCTTGTAAGGATAAGAAAAAAAAAGGCCAAGAGAGAAAGAGGAGCTAAATAAAATAAACTGACTTAAGACGATGTGGCTGTAAGAGTATCCACATTATCGTTTGAAACGAATTTCCGTACGGTAGGGACTTCCACAACCGTGGCGCAGTCACAGCGAGTGACCGTTCACCCCAGGAAAGCAGCCGGTATCGAGGTATGCACAGAAGGGCGGGGGTCTGCAGATCTTAGCGATCTTCAAGGGGGTGTACGGATGCATTAACTCGTGAATATATGGTGGTGCCGGCCCACGCAAGGCTTTAAAATAACTGTAGAGGGTTCTTAAACCCTACCCGTTTTAATACTGGAAGCAGGGGCGGAGCCAGGATTTTGACTTTGGGGGGGGGCTGACTTCAATATTCTGAGATATCTCAGTGTGTTTATGTTTTCCAATGGGCGCCACAAATGTATAAAACAAATTTTATTGGATTTGAACGCGGAGTTTATTAATAGGTCGGAGCCGCTGATGTGGCTAATAAGTTCGATAAGTTCGAAAGGATGCCGCTCAAGCAGCCTGTAGGGCAGCACAAGGTTGCAGCAGGCGGATATCCGGTTATCCCGATTACCGACTTTCCCAAAATTTCAGGGGGGGCTCAGCCCCCCCCCAGCCTCCCCCCTATGGCTCCGCCCCTGACTGGAAGTCAGTGTAAAATGATAAGAGAACCAGAGAAATATGGTCAAGTAATTATGTTATTCCTTATAAGGCTACAGTGTTATTGACAAATGTGCTGAGTTCGTGTGGCTTGTGTTCGTGCCCAACTGCCAAATGTAGCATGAAAAAAAAATAACAAGTAAAATTTTGAAGCAATTTGAGATAAATAAATAAACCGTGTGCTGCAGTCAAAGGTTATTGCTTTGTTTCCCAACATTGTACTGGAGACATTGACCACAGAACCCAGCCGTTATTAACGCAGCGGTGCCTTGGACGGTTATTATCCATTGATGCATTATCCAGGTCACCGAATGAACGTGCTTGCGAAACAGAGATGCCACCTGGCGATGTGTATGCATGTTGGACTTCTTTTGCACCGTAAGAATAGGCAACTGCGCCGATCGGAGGCGAGGGTAATGTCTCGTGAAGTGATGCCAACCACACGACATCGCTTGCCCCACGGTCGTGGTTTTTATCAACACCCCAGAGCCCGTCCCGAGGGTACATGGCAAAACGGGGGCGAATGCCCTGGGCTCTGCGCTTAGGGATGCCCACACAATGTGATTTACCATGGGCCCCCCACTCCCCCTCGCACCCATCAATGGCCCTGCTTGCAACATTAAAATATAAAAAAAATGTTTACAGGTGGCGGTTAAACATTTTAATGCTACTATTAATATATATAAAACAAACACTTGTATTACATTCAGTGCATTTGCAATTTAAGTTATTAAAATGTAATAGCTTTAAATCTGAAAATGTGAAATTACGAAATAAAATCCGAAATTGCGCCCTCAAGACAAAAAAAAATCCAATATCTGAGAAAATATAATTCGATACTCTGCCCTTCACTGTACAAACACTGTACTCACCAAATCGCTACACACATCTTAATATGCTAAAGTAAAAATAATTCACGTAGTTGAATAAAACTTTGTATCTTTGCAAGGTAATTAATATTATGAGGATAAAGCAAGCGACAATTGGTTAACTTTTTAACATTTCCCCTCAATAAACACAAAAAGCAGTTCTAAAGAAATGAGTTTGTAAATCTAGATGATTTTAAAGTTCATAACTCCCAGTGGTTTAAAGCTTTCGTGACTGCAGTGATTCGTATTCTTGGTTCTTTGTGACTTTACCGAAAGAACCAAGAATATAACTCCCAGTGGCTTTCGAATATTGGAAGGAAGAGTGTTCCAGACGTCCGCAGAAGCGCATTTGAAAGCGCCTTGGGCAGGAGTCCTTCATCCAGCAGTACGGTATTTAATGTATGTTTAGTTTCTATGAATCTTGAACAGAAGAAATCAACTCACCCTAAAATTCAAATTTTCTTAACATGAGACCATCACAACATTAAAACAACCTATTTCATTTTCCTAGGACTGCTTTTGAAATTCAAAATCATGGTGGCTTTGCGAGGGAGGCCTTCATCCAGCAGTTGATCGACTATGATTCGAATTTAAAGAAAGCATTGGAAACAGATAACAGTCTGTTGGTGAACAACTGGGAAGACTGTATGTGTGAACGCAGAGCAACGTGCGTCCGATATAGCCAACAGCAGAGAATCCTTATTATGTTTCATTGGGCGATGATAAATATTATGACGTGCGTTTCAAGTACAAAGGAGAGAGCAAAGGCATCCTCCTCTTTGGGTTTTTCGGTAAAGTCACGTAGGGAAAAAATATAATAATAATAAAATAAAATAATTAAAACGTCGTGATTTAATTTAGTTGTTTTTTTCATTTTTTTTACCTACGTGACTTTACCGAAAAAACACAAAGAGTATGAATCCTTGCAGTCACGAAAGCTTCAAATCTAGAATCAAAGGTATCCTCTTAATGAAGAACATCTGCAAGGGCAGCGCAGTGTCTGACCCTAGAAGGCTGTTTGGAAATGCCACCGCATTAACTTCTGGTAAATCCAGCACGCAGCAAATCCTTAGCCGATTGTGTGAGGAATTAAAACGTCTCGATTCACTCCCCGGGTGTCTTTGTTCTGCAACGACTATTGGTTGTTTACCTGAGCATAATGAACCGTTATTCCTGTGTGATTATTACATCGGGATTTAACTGCATAGTGCAAATGTTTACTTTCGCTAACCCTTGTCTGTGAAGTACACATTACTGTACCTTACCCGTGCATAGATAGTCGTGATGAGTTTTGGATTTTTGAGGAGAGTTTTGAATCCTTTTTCAGATTTTCACATGTATGTGCGTATGTTGGGTTTAGTTTGCTCCCCCCCCTCCCCCCCCCACTCTTAAATTATCACGGTTGGCTGCGTACGGTACAAAATAAATTCAACATTTAATAATAGGGGTTTTCCCCTTTTTTCTGGCAACAAAACTGAAACCTTTTTTACAAGGATTCATGTCTGCATTAACCACAATACCTGCAGTCAAAATGCAAACAAAAAACATACTATGATAATATATGCATTGTGCTTGAAACTGATTGGTCTACACCAAGGGACGGCTTTCTTTTGAGCCTCGACCCAATTGGTGCTCGACCAGATGACGCCTTTTGGCGAGCACCAATTGTTTGCATTTTGACTGCAGGTATTGTGGTTAATGCAGACATGAATCCTTGTAAAAAGGTTTCAGTTTTGTTGCCAGAAAAAAGGGGAAAAACCCTATTATTATATTTTGGTACTGGCAAAGGAGGTCTAATGATGTAAATTCAACATTCATACGTAATTAGACCCACACAGAGACCCATAGTTTGTTGACCTTGCCCCACACCTCCGATTGACACGGTTGGCTGCGTACGGCGCGAGAGAAGTTCAACATACATGTTAACAGACCTAAAACACGGTAGGACCAACACCTCGGTGGTGGCAGATCATTGTTATAATTCAGTAGGCTCACATGACATTGACTTCTCCAAGACAGAGGTTCTTTGCAAGCCATCTGGCTACAATGAGATATTCGTTCATGAGGCTTTCCACATATGCAAACAGACAATTTCAACCGAGAAGATGGATTCTGGCTTAGCCATCATTGCAAGGATTTGATAAACCATTTCGGGTCTTAATTGATTGTTCACGCTTACGGTGGCTTTCAGACCGCATCCATTATTTTCGTCTCCCCCCTCCTCTTTTCCGAACATAGATGGACTCGTCCATCTGAATAACTGCAAAATCGCTCTCCGTGGTGCTAACGTTAAAAAAACGCCACTTTTTTCAAATTTTCTTGCTGTGGTTTTCACACCTGATGATGATTGCTTGTGTTGCAGTCGAAACGTCGTGATAATTTTATTGTTTTATATATTTTTATTTTGTTGTTTCCCTTCTACGTGACTTTACTGAAAGAACCAAGAATATACATGTTATCGGCCAATTAATGTTGAGAATTTAATAATACCGCTGTTAATCAGATTTTGGAAAAAACTGTGGAAAAAGACTGCATTTCAAACAGCGCTTTGTTTAGTGTTGGTGGAAATTCACGCAGTTATTCAAGCTCTCACAAATCTAGGCATACACACACAAAAACAAATTATACGTCCTCAAATATTCGACTAAAATGCGTTTTTTCGTGTTCTCCTTGTACAAGTGTACCCCTATTACGCTGGGAATTGATTAGCGTTTTCAGAGTCGGTGCAACTCCCCTTGATTTATTGCTAAATATCAGTCGGGCATTTGGCAGTGGAAATATGTAGTTCATATATATTCATGAGCACTTTATAAAAAAAACTAACATTGGCCATTTCACACACGCACGATTGGACTTTCTCTCCCAGGGCATACATTTTCTCTCAGATATTTTAACGTGAATATTATTTAATAACCACATGTAAAGCAGTGACGCTGTTAATTTTTTACTATATATATTTTATCAGAATCCTCATGCAAAACAATAAAAAGACAGATTACTTTGCGGAAGTATTTACGACCGGTAATTAACCAAAAAAAATAGTTTTTTTATGTACCCATATATGTATGTCGAACTTATTTCTTATGTAAGTAGCCAACCGTGCTAACCGGAGGTGCGGGAAATCGGAGGTGCGGTTTAAAGAGTTAAACGTTACGACAGCAACATGATTCTTACCAACTACTGTTGGGTTGTCAGATGTGTAACCAAATTTATTTTCATCAGTTCAACCTGCAACAAAAAAATCTCATCTACAGCGCATCTCAAACATGCGACGCATACCTATATTGACCATATCACACACACACCTTGATATTGCTTATTTATTTATACTGTACCGCGTGAATTTATGTAGGATCATGCTCCGGACCAACTTGACACAGTTATAGGATGTGACGGGGGGGGGGGGGGGGGAAAGGTGAGAATTGAAGAAATATTACTCTTTCGGCAGTTGCTATCTGCGAAACCACGCACAGAGAGAGAGAGCGGGCGTCCAGATGCCCTGGGTGGGAACACGCAGTCCTTCTATTTACATGCAAATGCGGGGAGAGAGAACAACACGCTGCCAAAGCAAAGCCTTATGAATCCAAGCAAACTGGGCTTGGCCACTGCCGCCTGATAATGGTGCTGGCAAAACCCACCAGGACCATCGTTTGTAGCCACAGGCGTGTACATTGCACAAGGAATACACTGTACTCCGTATACCCTCTGCTTCTTTTTTGATCGGCTGAGAGACACATTAATAGTCTGCACTTGATTCTGTTTACCTTTTATGTGCGTATGCATGTTCGAGGGACGCCCTTCCAATTTTTAGTGTCAACCGATGAATCGGAAAATCAGGCTCAGATATGAAATGTCAGAATGTGAAAGTTTTGTTTCGGATTGATCCGATAGGCAGACATGGCGTGACTTTCGCTGCTTTTTCCTGCCAATAGTGGGTGACATGAGGTGACACCGCTGTTGTGAGCACGAAATACACGTTATACGAGTACATCACGGGAATGATCTAAACATCTGAAAGAGATAATCAATTGTCCTTAAAAAGCATTTTTTTTCCAGCAAAAAATCCCAAACCCATTCCTCGCGTGTGCTAATATCGAGTGTGGTGACAGTGATGGCAGTACAGACCAACAAATCCACTAACAGTGGAGGTGCAGCCCTCTAATTTATTATTCACTACCCCGCCTGGTACGCAGGAGGTCGCGGGTTCGATCCCAACCCTTACGCCCGCTGTATATTTGGAGTTTGCGCGTCTCTCTCCCAGTGGTCGCGTGGATTTTTCTCCGGGTCTTCCGATTTCCCCCCCCCCACATTGAGAAGCATGCATTTAGAGTATTTGGCTGCTATACATTTCCAAGTGATACGCCACTTCGTTGTGCTTTCATTTGTGACCTGGACAAAAAAAAACTATATAGCTCAGTGAGCCTTACGTGGTAAAAATAAAAAAGAGTTTATAGTTTAACACGTAAGCTTTCGCGACCAATATCATCCATAATACAGGTTTTTCGGTTGGATTGCGTATATATATTTAACTGTATTTTGGAAGTTGTATAGTTGCACTGTTGACAGAAACTCCTCCACTACTGGGAGCGCTAGAGAGCCCGTCTTGCGGGATTTTAGGTATTATATTTAACATATTATATTGAATATATAATATTTAATATATCATATTTAGGTATAATATAATTTAGGTATTATCTTGCACGCTGGTCAGGCATCTTTTAAAAAAAGGTTGGAGTACCCACACTTAATGCACCACCACTAATGATCTGCCAATGAGTCATTTATAGAGCACGGTGGATGGAAGTGTACACGGTTAAGAAACATATCCGTTGTTGTACTGCCACACCAGCATCCCCATTTGGTGGAACACTGCTGAAATCAGGGGGGGGGGGGGAAATTGAGAAAGAATTGCTTAGTTTATATTTTTTTTAATCACAGTATAAAATTGCCCGTTATCTTTCTTTGATGCCATCATTTTTGTTGCTGTTGTTGTTTGTGCTTTAGGCTTTGGTGCCATTTCTTAATTAGTGTATTCATTTTTGATGTTTCTTGCTCGTAGGATCTTTATTTGCTTGGCAGTGGCTGTATATGGGATTTGGTCCCCATATATTAGAAATTCATGTACAGCGTTATGGGATGCTATTAGCATGAATGACGCCATTTAAATTTAAAGCATTATTATTATTATTATATCTGCGGGTGTGTCAGAAAGCTGATAAAAAATAAATGCATTCAGGAGAAAGTGGCGGCTTATAAATCTTTGTTGAGTGCCTGCACGATCCCACTCTTACTGGACACTTTTAACTCAGAGCTCCGTGGCATAATTTGGAATTGGCTGCGGAGGGCTTTTGTGTCGACGCCTTAAACGCATTCATATATAGAAAAACATAGTCTGGAATTGGCGTACGAAGAAATACACAATTTCACAGGCAACTTAACACTACATCCACTTACTACAGGAAACTCGCAATATACACCACTCCATTTTGTGATTTGACCAGGACTGAAAATGAGTGCACGGTATCGTGAGAACACATTTTGCCTTCCACGGTTTAACTTTAAGGGCCCTCAACGTGTGCCGCTGTCATTGGCGTAAGGCGCCGTGGTGGTGAGATGTTAACTCCCTCGCCTGGTGTGCAGGAGGTCGCGGGTTCGACCCCGACCTTAACGCATGCGGTATATTTGGAGTCGCGTGTATTTTTCCCCGTGTCCTCCGGTATTTCCCATCCACATTTAGAAAGAACATCACGCGTTTAGAGTGTTTGGCTACTGACAAAAACGTCCGCATGATAAGCCACTTCATTGGGCTGCCATTTGTGATAGTCAGGTCCGCTGCTGAAAAAGGTTGAATATCATAACTTGTGATGTTTAATTTACTTACTTTCATCCCACATATTTGCCCGATGCCACCTCCATCCACCCTCTCAGCGGTCATTTCACTCAATAAAAAAAAATAATTATGGGAGAAAAAAAATCAAATCACCCACACGACTGGGGTTTTGGCTTTGATATGAATTGTTGAGCCCACATCGATTTGACACGTTCGCGCAGCGTACGCGATGGGTTTGCCGTGCCTTTGAACGAGACGGCACGGGGGAAAAAAAAACACAAAAACACCCTGCTCCATTAAACCCCTTCTACACACAGAAGGGAATAACACCCCCCCCCCCCCCCCCCTCACTACCACACAATTAGGCACTGCGTTCATCACCCTTCGTTCAAAGTGAAACAACGTCATTTGCTTCACGATTCCTGCCGAGGCGATGCGTTGCACGTGAGCTGCCCTGAAAGCCGACGTCGACCAAACAAAAGAAAACGACTCCCCGCCGAGGGAGAACCCGGTGCGGCTAACGCACCGCTGCCGCCCGGCTCGCGATGGCGCTCTGGAATGGGTTAAAAATGGAGACGACGTTTGTGAGGGGCCTTTCACGTTTTCGCGCTACGCTGAGCGTTAAGCGAAAACAAAGTCGGCGCGGTCGCTTGGCACTTTTTGTTTGCTTGTTTGTTTGAATCCCCTTGGACTCAGTTCGCTCGGCTGCAGTGACGTTCCCTTAACCCATTGCACTCAACGCAGTTGCGTCATCCAGAGCCTGCCTGGCACCGGCGGTATATTGAAACATGCGGACTCCAAATCTTGACGAAAGGCCCGAAGAATAAGTGCCTCTAACTATACGGTACGTCGCCAACAGCAAACTTGAACACGAGAGAAGAAATTAACCCCTACGACCAGGACCAGTTCACGTGCGCAGTCTTCGCGTGATTTCTTTCCGAGATATTTCCGACACGCTGTGACTTTAAAAAGGTTCAACTGTGATGGCGTGGGATAATTAATGTGAACATTTTTTTTTTAATAGAGCCACTCATTTGCACACCCACCCACCCACCCCACCCACCCGCCCCCTCCTCTAACCACCGTCCACAAAAAAAAAACCTGTCGGAGTTTAAACAAAAGTTTTACTCATCATTATGACTTCTTCGCGTGTTGCGGATGATAGCAGAGTGCGATGCTGCAGCACGACAAAGAGAGGGGGGCTTAGAACAGAGCGGTCCATTCCGCCGCTGATTTTAATGAGAACGGTAGTTTTGCAAGTTGAACAAATTAAATGCAGTGGCCATTAAAAAAAAATAAAACTACCGCTCGGTAAAACGTGGCCCTACATTGTAAATTAAACCAAATAGCGCACGCCGATGATTGTTTCAATTGCGTGTTAAATTAAGAGGATCTACGCTCGTATAGAGAAGAGTACGTCCATCGCGGTTGAAATCGGGTTGTGTGCAAGTTTTAGGTGGATTATTACATCGCAGGATCATGGAAGGAGGTGGCGGTGGCCTTCATCCGGCAGACTGACCATGGCAGCTGACGATTCAAGTGAATAAAAAAAATAATCAATTTGTTCCGCTCTGCTTAGGAATAGGTTTGATTAAGAGGGTGGTATCAATAGCCCCGCAGCCTAATCATAGATCATCAACAGCCACGACCAATCCACCGCTGGGCGAAGACACGTGAGCCTAATAAGGAGATATCAAAGTCTGCTGATGACGAAAATACATTTTTCCAGCATACTCCAAAACAACGAGGGGCACACACAGTGTTTGTTCGCTATCCTTCGTCCATTGGAGGTAGATGCTGATGGATGATTAGAATCACACCATCAAGGATCACGCTGTCATTAAAGTGTTAATGCTAGAGAACACATGATATAAAAGGCGATGTACCGACGCATGCTGAAGTAATGAAGGGTTTTTTTTTGGGGGGGGGGGGGACGGTTAGATCGCGTACGTATGAAAAATGGTTGTTTTAATCACCAGCGAAACGTCGTTAACTCATTCTAAATGTTGGTGGGTTTACTCTCCAACACACCGGTGTGCTGAAGTAGTAGCCCATTGGCACGATCTGTTCACGTGACGAACCTTTTTAATTTACCTTGTCGGATGGTGGAGAATTAACGACACATACTTACGCGATCTAACCCCCCCCCCAAAAAAAAACCCCATTTATTATGGGGAATATTGGCCGCGAAAGCCCACTGCGTGTTGAACTGCAAGTTTTAAGTGCTTGGGGCAATGTACCATCCTGTGTAACCACAGCACACGAAGCGCCTGCGGAATTTCAAAGTTGTGGAAACAACCCTTGAAGGCGACCCCCCTAGGTCAGGGCAGCCCGCATTGAATGAGGCAGTGGGGAGGGGGGCATCAATGCCGTGGAAAAATTCAGCGATTCCATTGCGCAGCTTGCTGACACTTTTCCGATTTGCTCCGATGAAGAGTGTTTCTGTGATGTCCCCGGCGCAGGGCTTGGGGGCGGGGGGGGGGGTGTTTGGGGGTTTGGGAACTCCCCCAGCTGCCGACACCTTAACGGGGCAAGGAGGAGCTGCCCCTGCGCTGGCAGTACGACCATAAAGGCTGGAGAGGAAGTGGCCGACCCCAACACCCCCCCCCCAACCCCCCATCTTGCGAGGGGGATAGATGTTGTGTCATCTCGCTGAGGAGGTTGGGTGCAAAGGCACGGTCGAGAGCGTTGCGACCACCAGGTAAAAGTGCTGTCAAGGGAGAGTCTCTCCCTTTCGCTCAGAGAAGGAAAGGCACCCAAGACCCAAGAAGACTGGGGGAGGTGGACTGATGAGATACGAGAACAAATGGAGGCGACTCGGTGGAGGTATTCACCCAGCAGTGGATTGATCGTTGGTTGCGAAAAGACCAAATCAAGGGTTGCCTTGTCGCACAAACGTGCCGGAACGACCGTTTCACAGTTTCATTTATTTGGTATAGCCCTGTGAGCCATTCGGCTCTTGAATCGGGTGCAACCGCAACAAACAAAAAACATGAACAAGAAAAACGTCTTGAAGTGACTTTGTGTGACTGTGCAAACAGAAAATCCAGGGGAAAAAAAACCATCAAAATATTCCTGAAATAGCACCTGACGGCTGGGTGCTGCTGCCCTCTCAACTGGTCTACTGGGCACCTGTAAAAAAAGAGCTTTATAGCACATCGGATTGCCCCAGTCTAAATAAATATTCTGATTCTGAAACGCCGAGGGAGGGGTGTTGATTGTGTGCAGGCTGCCCTTATTATCGTCATCATCAGTCACTGTCAATCCACTGTTGGACGAATACGTCTGAACGCCACCACCTGCCGTCCAGCAATGGTAATCCTATCAGCACCTGAGGCCACCACCGTTCACACTTCCTTAGCTGCCTCTGTTCATTTATCTTGACCACCAACCATCAGCTATCCTAGTCACGTACGTCTCGCCAAAGCCCACCTGCTTCCATGAAGTTAATACGTTGCCTGTAACACGTGTATGTAGCATGTGTATGTAACATGTGTGTGTAACATGTGTGTGTGTGTAACATGTGTATGTTCTGTCATCCCCGAAATGTTCCTCTTTCCACCGACCAGCCAAACACCACTCGCCGATCACGTGACAATGATAATTTACCCGTTCACCAGATACCAGGTCACTCATGGATCCTTACCGATCACTAGTCTCCTAACCACACTCAACCGGGCACTCACCACGAACTTCATGAGGCTGATACGCACAGGGGGCCACGCGCAGGCGTTTGGAGTGTGAGCGCGTCACATTGCGTACATGCCAGTCTTGACCAATGACAGCGGTTGTCCTGGGGACCTGTGAGCGGTGCTAAGGTCACGTGCGCCGTTACCGATGCGTGGGTCCTATGTTCAGACGTGCCTCTTCATTCTGTTGGCGCTTCGTCACTTGTTTCGGTAGTGATGCCTCATTAGGGTTGCCAACTTCGGGATACTGCAATCCAGGTCAAGACTGACCCGCCCCTACTGGATATCTGTGCTTTAAAGCTGTATAAATATTCTCTTCCTGCACCAGATCTCCGTACGGGTCAATTGCGTGCCACCAAAACACTGCTGCCAACCTCCCAGACTATCCAGGTGATATCGGGACAGGTGGCAACCGCAGTGCAATGATATCCAGTCCCAAACGACAATGCGGACCGGTCAACATGTGGTCGCAAACGTGAATGGCACAGCTCCAACCAGCAGGTGGCACTACACTCATTGCGAATCGCAATGCATTCTCCTCCCGTTTCTCACGATGGGGGTCACGTGTGATCGGCCTCCAATGTCGCCCTAGCCGTTCGTCGACCTTCTTTCGCACCGTACGTAGCCAACCGTGCTCATCGGAGGTACGGGAGAAGGACAACAAAACAAGCGCACAAAAAAGCAGTTCTAAATAAATTAATGTTCAACCTGCATTTCAAAGTTGCAGCATGCCTCCCAGCAGCTTCCTAATATCGGAAGGAAGAGCGTTCCAGACGGCCGTAAGAAGAATCGCATCTGAAAGCGCTTGATGCAGTGAGCATCTTTGCTCGATGGCTAGCCAGAATCTTCGCCCCCCAACGTCCCCCCCCCCTCTTCTACCCCGTGCAAGGCCACAACCTATGGGGCCGTCCATAAATGACGTCACGCGATTTTGGACGATTTTTGACCCCCACCCCCCTCGTCACACGGCGTCACAAAAAGTCAGACCCCCCCCCCTCTCAAATATGACGTCACAAAGCTCTGCCCCGCCCGCCCCCTCCCAAAAAACACATTTCCATTTTGAAAATGAAACATGCTTCAAATCGCTTTAAACTATCGTCGATGTAGTGCGTAATTAATGTGGCGCTGCACTCTGATGTTGTAGGAGTGTTGTTATAACAATTAGTGTTGTTATAACAATTCTAGATTTATTTAGAAGTTGCGCATTTTGATGCGACGTCACATTTCTCAAACCCGCCCCCCCTCGTCACACATCGTCACAAATGTCTGACCCCCACCCCTGGTGTGTGACGTCATTTATGGACGGCCCCTATGTCAAAGGTGATCGTGGTACATGGGTCCGATTAAGTCCCACTGGTCCCTTGGATTGCCTTGCTCCGACAGAAAACTTCAGCTGCTGCGTATGTTGATCTGGGGACGTGAGCGCCCTTCGTCATTCACCCACGAAGTGGCGGTGACGTCACCATCTGCGCTTGTGCCAGACGAGGTGCACCTTGAGGCCGCGTGAAGTGTCGAAAACTCCCTGGCTGGAGGTCACGCAGTAGAACCCAGGTGCCATGGGTTGACTGACCGAGATGACCGACAGATGCACCACCTACCCATGCACCCCACTGTGCCAACTTGCTGTGCTTTAACCGCCGCCCGGTGCATCGCCTGTTGTTGTGAGCGTCGCTCCTCTGCCCTCCGTTGTTGTTGGAGGGCGACTGCCTTCACCTGCCCAGCAGCGTCCTTCATGTGCCTCCTCCAACGAGGCCGATCGTGACACTGCTGGTAACAGTCAGCGGCAAGTCCAATCAGTTACACATCGTTTTCTACCACATCACCCCATCTCTTCTCTAGCCCGTTTAGCCCCAGCCAACGCAGCCTCGCCTGCCGGAGGACCTCACTGATGGGGCTCTGTCCATATCTTTAAAGGATCTCCACCCACACAATCCAGTTTGCTTGAACCCAGGATGGATCGTAGGCATGGCCACATTTCGCAAGCATCGATAAGGGAGAGAATAACTGTTACTGAGAAGACCCGGAGCGTAGTGCGGTGCGACAGACCAAGGTAGCTTTCACACAAAACAAAGACAAAGTTCCCCTGTAGAGCTTTTAGGAGACTATTGAGGCGAGTGCTGCTAGATATGAAGGCCGGCACAGCACACGAGGTGGCCAGCAACCACGCTCGGCCAACTCTTGTCTCCCCAGTGGCGATGTTTACACGCCGCACCAAGGCACTAATTTGAGGCTGAGCCGACCTAAACGATGCACACGACCACGCTCACGCACAACACAACCACACGTGGCTTCAACTGTGGGGAGGCTACGGGAGGGGAACGACCGCTCTTATTAGATGACGCCAAGGTGCAACGTCAACAACAGCCTCCACTCTTACGTCCCACGCACCCACCAACCGACCAGAGACATGGGTCTAAAGCTATTCGTGGTGATGCTATGAGCAGGTTTACAAACTAAGATCGTGATGCCATCATTGCCACGGCCGTTGATGCCACCAACGGCCGTGGCAATGCTTTATAACCTCCGCCAGATCCTACAGCTTAGTTTGTTGTCCTCCCAACAGCACCTCCGTTGGCTACGTACGGTGCGAAAGAAGTTCAACATACGTACACAGGAAACTCGTGACCTCCAAGATCGGCTCGGAGAGTACCCACCACCATCTGCTCCTGGGACTTTCCGTCGGTCTCACGACTTGTCGTGGAGACCACTTGAATGTCTGTCTGGACAACAGACCTTGCTCCATCTGTCACACGTGTCCGCACCTCCGATTTGCACGGTTGGCTACGTGCGGTGCGAAAGCAGTTCAACATACATACATACATGGGACTTCTCTGGTAAAAAAACATAAAGAATATACAGTTTTAGTGTTTGGGTTGTACCGTGGATTGTGACATGCGATGTTTCGCCCAACGTGCTGGGAGCCGATTCGTGATTTACTTTTTGGGGTCAGATCGCCGCCTGAGTAAAATGTGTGTCGTGAGCCATCCTCCAGCTAATTCATGAATTTGTCACGGGTGTATGCGCGTGTGTGTGTGTATGTTGAACTTCTGTCGCACCGTACGTAGCCAACCGTGCTCATCGGAGGTGTGGGGGAAGGACAACAAACATACATGCTTCCACACACGTGCCACTCAGCACAACGTTTTTAGCGTGATAATATCGATAACATTGACCTGCCATGTTCTCTACTGGACTTCCGCATTGCTTAAAATGAACTTCGGCTTTGCATGAAGGTGGTCGCCACGAGTTGACAATGCAGTGGATAATGATAAACATCATTACGCACACCACGCGCCACCAAAACGTGATAATATAAATGCTATTCTGTTAGCTGGTATATTCATGAGTAGTTATAATGAATAATGCATACAGTGTAAATAATTGGCCCAGAAGTTTTTTGAATAAAAATTCGAATACATATATACATTTGTAATGAATAATATCTCGTTTAAGTCTGATTGGTTGTTCCTGTGAAGCCGAGTCAGTTGATATGGTGACTAACTCTCCCTGATTGTTTTTTTTTCTGGCTCTGATGTTGCTGAGCGTAGTTTCAAACGAAACGTCGTATCTCATTGCTAATTTAGTCTTTGTGAGGGTTGTTCTTCAACATATCGGTGAACCATATCAATAACTGGCTCGTTCAACGCTTGCACGCGTGACAATTTTTATTTTGGTTGTGTCATTTGGTGGGGGGGGGGGATCTGACAAAACAAAATGTGGCCAGTTCATTACGTTGCTAAACCCAAAACAATATTTACGAATCAACGAGAAACATGAATTGCTTTCTTTTCTAAGAAAATAAGAAAAATGTTCATGTCTATGGTGAATCTCAAAATGGAAATTAAGCCAGGAGATGGCCAGACACTCAAAAACATTGACATTCTGGTCGATTCACGGAGGGCTTTCAAAGGAATTGAGATAGGAAATTCTGACGACAAAAAAAGTTAATAGTGTAGTCTTACGAGTACAGTATATAATAAGATTGTTGACAGATAAGGTCCTGTTGAAAATTATAAAAATATTAAATAGGCTGATACTAATCAGAACGTCGCAAAAGTTCCAACAAGAGTTTTGGCATCTTAAACAAATGCTACTGGGAAATATTGGTGCAACCGCAAGACCCATAGCACGATTTGCTTAATTCATTACGTATGTATGTTGAACTTCCTTCGCACCGTACGTATAGCCAACCATGCCAATCAGAGGTGCAGGGGGGAAGAGCAACAAACTAAACACAAAAGGAAGTTCTAATCAAATTAGTTTTCAATCTACATTTAAAGGTGCACAGCTTCCTTAACATTGCAGTTATTTTTATGTGGCAAGACAGACCTTCATCTCGGTAGCGGTAAAGGTGTGGCCCTGCAATTCCTTGCCCCTGTCACTGCTGGGGGGAGGGGCCTCCCCTAGAAGGCGCTCTAGAGAGCCCCTCTAGATGGTATTTGGCCCACTGAAATATAGAATCGGACCGGCGACCTCTGGATTACGAGTGTGCTAACCATGATACCACGGCAGCATCCCATTATGGTACGCGGGAGGTCGTGGGTTCGATCCCGACCCTGACAATGCCTGTAAATTTGGAGTTTGCGTGACTTTCTCTCTCAGTGGCTGTGTGAATTTTTCTCCGGGTCCTCCGGTTCCTCCGGTTTTGAGAGTATTTGGCTTGCTTTACATTTCCACATGATGAGACAATTCGTTGAGATATTGTTTGCGGCCAGGTCGCTTCTGAACAGAAAGCTATAAAGCTCAGTGGGCCTTGCCTGGTAAAATAATCAATACAAAGATCTGGAGAATTTTGTTTGCAAGAGTGGATCATCGTGTACAGTACTCGTAATGTGACCAGCCACTGCCAGCAATAGCACAACCTATGCCTTTCAAAAGAGACGATTTCTATTCATGCAAAATGTAGCGTTCTCGCGAGAATTTCAAAGTGAACGCAAAATAAAAGCCTTAAGCCAGCAAATCAAACAAGCACATCAGCTCTCGATTTCGGCGGCTCTTAACGCATTCTCCATCGCCTCATCCTCGCCAAGGAAGGAGGATTTTTCTTTTCAAGAATGAACGAGGAGAAAGGAAGGGTGGCATCTTAGAGGCGGGGTATTGAAGAAATTATAATATAAATAATATATTTTATAATATATAATGTTAGCTAATTTTTGATTTGTTAAGTGGATGGTTTTCTATTTGTTTCGGCATTTTCTAAATTCAAAACTGCGTTTGTATTTTTCGATTTAAAACTTTCGTGACTGCAGGGATTCATCTTCTTGGTTCTTTCGGTAAAGTCACGTAGAATGGAAATAAAATAATAAAAATCAAACGTAATAAAATAAAATTCTCACGACGTTTCGGCCACAACACAAGTAGCCTTCCTCAGGTGAAGAAACAGAACTGTCAGGAAGACACTGAAGTGCTGTCTTCCCAACAGTTCTGTTTTTTCACCTGAGGAAGGCTACTTGTGTTGTGGCCGAAACGTCGTGAGAATTTCATTTTATTATGTTTTATTTTTCGACTTTATCATAGCCATTTCTGTGACCAGTCACAAGCTAATCACTCAGTTATTTCAATGCTAAATTCTCCTGTTTGATTTGTACTAGGTGCCTCTGTGGATGTGTAGGCTTTGACTTTAACATAGCCATTTCTATGACCAGTCACAAGCTAATCACTCAGTTATTTAAATGCTAAATTCTCCTGTTTGATTTGTACTAGGTGCCTCTGTGGATGTGTAGGATTTGACTTTAACATAGCCATTTCTGTGACTAGTCACAAGCTAATCACGCAGCTATTTCAATGCTAAATTATTCGAACCAAACATTAAACTAATTTCAATGGTACAGTATATTTTTTCAAGTAGTGGTATCCCAAACTTTCGCAGCAGCTTAAATTCCCTTTTCACACCATCAATATGTAAACTCCCCCTTCCCCCCCTCGCCGGTCTGCACATGTTCACCCCCTCTACACCGTTCATTATGCTAAGTCCGCCAATTAAATGCTAATTTTTATGTTTATTCCTTTGTCAAGGAGCTCTGTTTCTTCACACACAGCTTAAAGGTCGCGGTCTGAGCTTGGCTGTGTTCGCTCCAGCGCTGTCCTCCAGACAGTCCCTTCACCTGATGAAGGCCACTTGTGTTGTGGCCGAAATGTCGTGAGAATTTTATTGTGTTATTTTATTAATTTATTCTCATTCTACGTGACTTTACCGAAAGAACCAAAGAATATGTTTTATTTGTATTATTTTTCGATTTAAAGCTTTCGTGACTGCAAGGATTCATCTTCTTTGGTTCTTTCGGTAAAGTCACGTAGAATGAGAATAAAATAATAAATTAATAAAATAAAATAACACAATAATATTCTCACGACGTTTCGGCCACAACACAAGCGACCTCCAGCGCTGTCCTCCAGACAGTCTCGTCCCCTTCACCTGATGAAGGCCACTTGCGTTGTGGCCGAAACGTCGTGAGAATATTATTGTGTTATTTTATTTTATCAATTTATTATTTTATTCTCATTCTACGTGACTTTACCGAAAGAACCAAAGAAGATGAACTGCGTTTGTGTTCAGTTTTTTTGTCCTTCCCCCAACGCCTCCCGAAAAGCGCCGCTGGCTACGTGCTGCGCGAAAGAAGTCCACCATACACGCACGAACGCACGTGCGTAGCCTCCTTGACGAGGAGAGATCCGTCGTGCGGGAACACGGCAACAATAAAACAAGGACGAACCTCTGCATCCCTATTGTGGGGAACGAGTGCAAGGGCCTTAAGTAAGAATGGAGGGAGAAAGGTGAAGGTGAAAGATGGAACTAATGGCCAAAAGGAGGTTCTCTCGTCGTGAGCAAGATTAATGGACTGTGGTTAGCAAATGGGATAAATAAAGAAACGCTATGAACCCATTAAGGGTCATACTTTCCCATTAAGGGTCATCTCATTTGTAGGCGGCACACTCCCGCACGCTCACCTAATGATTGGTAATGCGTGCCGATTGTTCGGGTTATGCGACGCGTTTGAGGACAACAATTTTGCGCATGAATGATGTGTTTTTTTTTCTCTTTGCTTGCTTGTTTGTTTTTTTCTGCAAAGACGTCGACGCAGACTTTGAGCCGTTGGGAATGCATCTCTGCTGTGAAACCCACTGGGCAGCCTTATATCGTTTCAAGGGCCCTATCTGATTTCCGTGATTCTCTCCAGCGGTGTAACGGTTTTAAATGGTCGCGCTAATTGCACCAAACACAGTGCTCGCCACAAATGAACCACAATGCCGTCAGGGAGCATAAACCATCACACGAACTCCGGTCATCCTTGCAGCAGCTGATCATTGAACACAGATGGTCACCGCATCGCGTGCTTTCAGATACGAATTTTGCGGCCGTCTGGAACGCTCTTCCTTCCGATATGAGGAAGCCACTGGGGCTATGCATTTTTTTTTCTAGATTTGAAGCTTTCGTGACTGCAAGGATCCATACTCTTTGGTTCTATTCGGTGAAGTCACGAAGGCCACTTGTGTTGTGGCCGAAACGTCGTGACTTTACCGAATAGAACCAAAGAGTATGCTATGCATTTTTTTTATCATTTATATTGAAAATTCATTTCTTTAGACCTGATTTTTGTGTTCAGTTTTCTGTCCTTCCTCCGCACCTCTGATTAGCACGGTTGGCTATACGTACCGTGCAAAAGAAGTTCAACGTACGTTGCAGCAAACTAGACTTGCAATCCGGAGGTCGTCGGTTTGATTCGGTCTCCTGACGCAGCAGTTGAAACAAGGGGCTACTTTGTTAAGGCCCCCTTCTTCACCCACCCGGAGCGATAGGTGAGGTGCGGTGGGGTAAAGGTGAGGTATTTATTTTTTATAATTCATAATAAACGTTTTTGGATTAGATAGCGTTATTTATAAATGTGTCGTAACCCTCCACCACCCGACACGGCAAATCAGTAAAAAATGTGTCACGTTGCCAAAAGACAAATAGTTCACTACTTTAGCCCACCGGTGTGTTGAAGAGTGAATCACACAACATTTACAATTTTTGAGTACGACGTTTCGCTGGTAATTACATCCAGCATCATCGGGCAATTTGCCATATATGTATGTATGTATGCAAGTTGAACATCTTTCGCACCGTACATAGCCAACCATGCTAATCGGAGGTGCGGGGGAAGGACAACATTTCCAAGCGTGGTAGAGTAGTTCTAAAATATCTTTCAAATGGTGGTGGCTATGCACGTGGCCCGTAATCCAGCACTGTGGAGGCGAGGGTTAGTGGATCACACACGGACGGATTGCTGTGGAACTCCCTTCCCGTGGGTGTCGAGGAGGCTCCGTACCCTGGCTTGTCAGGAGAAGAGAGTAAAGCCAAAATGTTCACTGTCAATCAATGAATCAAAGTTCATTTAAAATAGATACCTTCGCAATGAAACTGTCACAGAGCGCTTCACAAGTAAACATAATATTCCGTAAAAAAAATGTAAGTTACTCAAAACAATAAGTGGTACAGGCATGGGTTCAAAATATATGAAAGCGATTATGAAATATATCAATTCGACATGGAGGCAATGCATCTTCAATCTGATTTTTAAAACCGTCACAGCTTGCTCATCAGATGGCAATCATGGTAAACTCCACGTCTCCATCTGTTCCATCTGTATGGGATCAAGCGTTACTCCCTCGCGCACACACACACACACAGGGTGCTCCGGTTACCTCCCACGAAGTGCAACCGCTCAGTCATCGGCTGCAAGCATCTCAACATACAGATGATCACAGAGCTTGGGCAATTGTTGGTAGCACCGGCTCACCGCGTGCGTGGCTGCTGCCTGCTGCTGCTGCTGCTGTTGCACACCGGTTGCAATTCACTTTGCTCGGTCGGTGTTAGCCGCCGAGGGCGTGACGGGTTTATCTTCTCATTCCTGTCGCTGTACTCCCCCTGTAACCGTTCTCGTTCCGCTGCAACGTTGCACCGGTGCCTACGTTATCGAGGGCCATATTGGCACGTAAAAGTAAATGCGGATTGATTGTTTGTTCGTCGCCTTCCCGCTTGGCTGCGGTTCCTGGCGCCTCCGTGCGTTACAAATTGCAGCGCGATGCGAGATGCAATCCGCATCTCTGCCGCGGTCGCCGGCAAAAACCCGGTTGTGAATTTCAAAGAGACCCTCGCTTCCCCCAATGTGTCTAACATTGAAGTGTAAATAATTCAGCGCATGCAAATGCTGCAGAGTGGGAGTTTGCGCTTAAGCGCGAGGCAGTGGCATGCGTGGGTGAGCGGGCATGCAAATGAGAGTGTGTGCGTGCATGCGGGCGCGTGCGTGTGCGTGTGTGTGTGCCTGTGATCTCTGTGACCGATATATGAACTGGACCCTGGGCTTCTCCTACGTAGGCTCAGCGTCAAATGAGTAACCTGCTGTGGTGGTGTAAAGCATCAACACTGGAAAGACAAAGGCGGCCGCGCGTGGTGTTGGCCACCCACCCCTTCGTTTGCCGTGCCGGCCTTCACAGGTGCTACTCGCTAACAGCGCTTGCCTCTACAGGCGAAGGCTATTTAGGGGGATCTTTGTATTTGTCAATGACCTCCGCATGGCACAGCGCATGCACACGGCAGTCCTGAATTCTTAATCAAAGGATTCGAAGAGACGTGCTACATTTAGTAGTTGCGATAAGCAGCATATTCGACGGAATTGATCACGATGCATTTATAGATACCTCATTTATAGTTACCCCGCCCAACTAAAAAAAAATATATAGGAAGAAATCAGAGAAAAAAAAAACAACGTTTTATGTCAAGGCCTTCCTACTTCTTCCAACCAATCTCAATACAACTCATTAACTCTCCACTCGGAAGAGTCAACTCCTTCACAAGATCCCATCCACCTGCTGAGTGGAAGAAAGCAAAGACGTCAATAGAAATAAGCGGGGCGCCTATAAATGGATCACACCGTACGTTTATAGAATAATTGCACGGCGATTCAATTCAATTTCCTTCATTCAATCAGCTGGGATCCCAAGGTGTCGGGTGGACGAGGCTGCGTGTCACGGGGTCACGGGGTCACCGGTCCAAAATACGAATTTCATCCGGCACAGTGGCCGGAGTGAGCGGATCATGATCGTCGGGTTATGAGTTCAAATCGTGGTTCGGGAGGAGGGTGATGGAGTCAGTCCATCGTTCCTCCTGGTTGATAAAATCGGGTCCACTTTAATGGGGAAGTCAACAATGTTTATCCTATGAATAGACGTGTCCCTGCCATAGGAAAGTAAGAATTTCCACCACTGTGTCTGGACTGTAACCGGGAGATGAGCACGGTACCGCACTTTAAAACCAGTCTGTGCATGAAATCACTTTGTCCTCTTTCTAAGTCAGAAGCTAAAGTGATTATAGTTTTGGGTGGTCCCCTGCAGACGTGGCATGTTTGGCATTGCGGAGTTTGAACTGAAAATATTCCTGGAATAGAGTGTCATTATTTGTTCACGACGGTGAACTATAGTTTGTTTTATAGTTTGCAAATTTGAGACGTTCCACTTGCAACAAAACGCTTTGTTTAAAGCAAGAATGAGCGACACAGTTTGACACGTTCCATTTTGTTGTTATTGATGTTGTTGTTGTTGTCATTGAGCATGTGCGCAACGATTAATGCGACGTGCATTTCCTCAACAACAAAATGTTGGGAAATGGAACGCGAGAGATGGTGTACGGGCTACAAGTGGCGTGTAGAACAAACATGAATGTATATACGTTGTATGTATGTTGTACGTATGTTGTACGCATGCGTACGTGTGTGTGGGGAGCGGTAGTGTAGTGGTTAGCGTGCTGCTCTATGAACCCGGCGATCCAAGTCACGGGGTTCATACAGCAGCACCAGTGACGATTATTTGAACCGGTCCTGGGCCTCCCCTCGGTCAACTCAGCCTCAAATGAGTACCTGGTACGGTAGTGTAGGCATCGCTACTGTAGATAAAAAAAGGCGGCGAGGCGTGGTTGCTAGCCACCCACCCCTTTCGTGTACCGTCGCGGCCTTCATAGGTGCTCGCTAACAGCACTTGCCCCAACAGCCTAGGCCATACGGGGGATCTTTGTTGATTTTTTTTTTAAAAAAAAGTTTGCTGCACTTATTTCGCACCGTACGGAGCCAACCGTGGCTCAAGGTGGCCCCGGAGGAGCAAAGACAAAGCTTGCCAACGTTCGTGTCGCCTTTCGAAGCAGGCCGGTGTGGCGCACGGAGATACATTGCGATGCACGGAACCCCACCCTCCGCAGTAGCCGCCTCGCGGAAAAGATTCAAGTGAACCCAGCGTTGACGACGCTCTTTAATTTTCCGTTTTGCATTTTTGCTGTAGTTTATTAATTTTTTTTTTTACTTGCGATGCGGCAACTTTAAAACTTGCATAACGGTTGTCACTCATTTGTGTTGGAGAGCATCACTCGAGCCTATTTTATAGGAGAGCCAGCCATCAGGATGTTTGACCGTATGGTTTTGTTATCATTGACATGCATATTCAAACGTGTGCCGATTCTATTGGGGAATATATAAATGTCAAAGCACAAACGAATCCACCAACTTTTAATAAGATCTGGCAACCTTTCAACTCGGTCCCCTGCCAAACTTCTTTGCATGACAAATCTCATTTTGCTGCTCCACAGGTGGAATTTTCATCGATAGGCAAGAAAAACAAAAATCCCCGTTGTTGACTTTCCCATGAATTTTACTCCTTTCTCAAATATGCACATTTCCACTTTGCTATCAACTTCTGTCCTTCCCCCTCCGCCCGCCCGCCTTAATAATAATGCAAATGATGTATTGTCAATGATGCAAAATTGCGAGTCAAACGCTGCGGCGTTTGGAGCGCGCCCGATTTCCCACGCAATGACGCGGAAGCTGACAGACAAGCGACAAGACTGCCCGAGCCGTGGGCAACAGTCGCCCCCAAAGCTCCGTGCTCCTATATTTGGATGTCTGGCCAACTCCATTTGTGAGCATTTTTTTTTTCTTACACTTGGGGAGGAAACCTGGAGCATCCGGAGAAAAAAAAACTACACACACGTGCGATAGGGGTATAACACTCCTCTGTCAGATGGAACACAAATGGAAGTTAAATCGGCTTGCTGTACTGCCCTGGCAAGCCAAAATATGGCACCCTTCGACACCATTAGGTCGGGAGTTTCGCGAATGTGTGTGAGCCACAAACCCTGTACCTCCAAAGTGCTGGCTTAGAGGCGTTCGTAGCCACCACCCTTCCTCTCCGCCCGAGCCTCGCTTGGGTCCCCTTCTCTCCTACGATTTTTCACAAATCACGGCCAGGGATTACAGCAAATGTAATACGGCGCTAATTTTAATTAACGCATTGTAACGCGCCACACAATTCGCTCGCTGTTGTACACAGAGAGAGAGAGAGAGAGAACGATTCAAGAGGCACGTGGAGGAACCGCGGACAAGCGGTACGGCAGCCACGCGATGAGCCGGCGCCAACGATTGCCCAAGCTCTGTGGTCCTCGACATATCAAGGTGTTTATCAACGTGAGCCCAGTGCAAAGCACCGATCACGGTACGGAGGGGGAACAGAAACTCTGCGAACAAAAAGCTCGCATACCTTATTACAGACCAACTCAGACCTTATTGGTCACCCCGTGCCCCTTTATAAATCTCAACGTTCATCGTACAAAGTCCCATCACAAGGTGAGAAACACGAACAAACAGACACATTTTTTTGCGCACCGTATTGAAACGGCTGTACGCCGCACGGACCTGAGAACTGAATTCCCCCTGTACAAGGATACGGGGTGAAGCGTGTGGGTTGACAGGTGTGAGCTCCAGTTCGGTGCTCTAGGGTTCAATGAGGGGGCGGAGGAGAAATTTGGGCTCTACTGACCCAGCCAGGTGAGAACCACGAGCCAGATCATGAACGGAAATTGAGGGGCCTAAACTCTGGAACTCGTTGGCCCCCTTCTGAGGTGAGGACCTCCGAGACACTTGACAAATATTCAAGTCTCGACTAAGGTGGCCGTCCATGAATGACGTCACGCACTAGGGGGGGGGGGGGGGTCAGACATTTGTGACGATGTGTGACGAGGGGGGGGGGGGGGTTGAGAAATGTGACGTCACGTCAAAATGCGCAACTTTAAATAAATATAGACAACGCGTTCTACTTAATTAAATACACTTTTAAATAAATGTTTTCTCCTACAACATCAGAGTGCAGC
The DNA here is from genome assembly GCF_048934315.1 of Petromyzon marinus. Classification (NCBI taxonomy): domain Eukaryota; kingdom Metazoa; phylum Chordata; class Hyperoartia; order Petromyzontiformes; family Petromyzontidae; genus Petromyzon; species Petromyzon marinus. The sequence goes on along the minus strand of NC_133721.1, from coordinate 9,048,408 downwards.
GCCACATTCAATACGCACTACAATGGCAATAGTTTAAAGCGATTTGAAGCATGTTTTATTTTTTTTTGGGGGGGGGGGAGGGGGCAGAGCTTTGTGACGTAGTATTTGAAGGGGGTCTGTCTTTTTCGATTTAAAGCTTTCGTGACTGCAGGGATTCATCTTCTTGGTTCTTTCGGTAAAGTCACGTATAAGGTAAATAATAAAATAATAAAAACATAATAAAATAAAATTCTCACGACGTTTCGGCCACAACACAAGTAGCCTTCTTCGGGTGAAGAAACAGGACTGTCCAGAAGACAGCGCTTGAGTGAACACTGCCAAGCATGGACAGCGTCTTTTAAGCTGTGTGGGAGGAATTCACATATTAATTAGCATGTTAATATGAGGGACAAGCCTCGGAACGGAGGAGGGAGGCTGCTCTGTCCTGTGTTGCGTTATAACTATGCTATAAACTGGACTACTATAAAATACAATATTATACCTTCCAATCTAAACTACATGGCATCATGTCATATCCATAGACAAATTCCACCTTTGAGTTATACAATGCGTTACTATACACTACCCTATACTTTAGACTATAAAATATTAGACTTGTAATATTACACTATGTATCATTCTACTAACCATACTGTATACCATACTGCTGTATATTCACTATACAATTACGATACTATATATTGCCTTATTAATTATGTTATGCTATGCTATAAACTGGACTACTATAAAATACAATATTATACCTTCCAATCTAAACTACATGGCATCATGTCATATCCATAGACAAATTCCACCTTTGAATTATACAATGCGTTACTATACACTACCCTATACTTTAGACTATAAAATATTAGACTTGTAATATTACACTGTCTTATTCTATCAACCCTACTGTATACCATACTGCTGTATATTCACTATACAATTACGATACTATATATTGCCTTATGAATTGTGTTAAACATTACAATTTTATAACACGTTATAACAAGAATTATGTTAAACATTACAATGTTATAACATGTTATAACATTACAGACGTACGTATCCACCATCACTCAGCTAAATATGTCTACATTTGTGCTTACATTTTCTCATTGCTGTATCTCGCCGTTCGAATGTTTGTTTACATTACTGAAAATAAAACCCCATAAATTGCCTACTTAAAACGTCGGTGACAATGGGCATATGAATATGGGGAGCTGTGAGTGTAGCGGTTAGCGCGCTGCGCTACGAAACTGGCCACCCGAGTTTGATTCCCGCTCACGGCCAACAACAGTGAATATTATCTGAGTTGGATTCCCGCTCACGGCCAACAACAGTGAATATTATCTGAGTTTGATTCCCGCTCACGGCCAACAACAGTGAATATTATCTGAGTTTGATTCCCGCTCACGGCCAACAACAGTGAATATTATCTGAACGGGTCCTGGGCCTCCCCTAGATCGACTGAGCTTCAAAATGAGTACCTGGTGTGATGTGTAAACATCGCCACTGGGGAGACAAAGGCAGCCAGGCGCGATGCTGGTCACCCACCCTTTCGTTAGCCGTGCCGGGCTTCATTGGAGCTCGCGAACAGCACTGTTCAGGCTATACGGGGGATCTTTGTCTTTTATACATTTTGGACAATTTTTTTGTGTCAGTATCCTCACGACACACGACCTAGCGGGGAGAATTAAGAAGCTTCCCCCCCACTGTTTAAGCTGCCGCGTTGGGACTTCGTCCAGTCTCGCTGACCATTGTGCCACGGGCTCACGTTAATAGCAAATGAGTTGTTTTCTTAGCTTTTATACTTTAGTAGGAGTTGTAGAATTTTTTAGAGGGCGTGATATTGACCGAAAAACCCGTGTAGAATGGACAACATCCCCAGAGGAGGAGACGCGGTGCATGCTGTTCGGTAATTTTTCTGGACTGAGCGAAGGTTTCGAAAATCGGTGCCTCACATCTTTGGAAAAGTTCCCGGCAGGGCAGCATAGATCTCGTTGGCCTTTTTATCCCCCCCCACCCCAACCCCCGCCTTTAATCTTTACGAACGCAACAGATATGTGCCTCACGCAGAGTTAACCTGCGGCGGGGATGACCTGATGGGTTGAAAGGGTCATTTGAAAGATTCAGGAATGTCAGTTGTACCAGGTCAATCCAAATATACACTACAGAGACGTAACATGTTCACACAACTGCAATAAGCACTTTACACCCCCCCCCCCCCCCCCACCGCGCCGATTCAATAACAATGTTTGGCGAGATGTTAATTACCTCGCTTGGTATACAGGAGGTCGTGGATTCGATCACGAGGCTGACCCTTCTATATTTAGAGTTTTCATGTCTCTCTCGCTCCATGGTCGCGCTGATTTTTCCCCGGGACCTGTGGGTTTTCGCCCCACATTTAGAATCAAAATGCGATTAGAGTATTTGGCTGATATAAATTTCCACGTGATAAGCCACTTCGTTTAGCTACCATTTGTGGGAAGGTCGCTTCTGAAAAGGCTATATAGCTCAATAAATATTAAAAAAAATGTTTACGGTTTAAAGAGTTTTACAGGATCTAAAAACACATCGCTCGCTGAATTAGTTTCATAAATGTGTCCATTGCATTTTTGTTGTGTATATACCATTTTGTATGACTTGCTCTATTGGCCTGCTTTGAAGTGTTTAATGAAAATATTCTTACATATAAAAATAAAATTCTGCTTGTGTGCCACTAAAGAGGTTTTCTGAGAAGCACGAACTTAAGATTTTCTTTTATCTTTCTGGCCGTGTTTTTTTAAATGCTGGATGTTAGGGCTTTTGAAGAAATTTGGTCACACGTGCACACATTGACCACAATGACAAAGATTCCCCGTATAGCATTAACAGACTGTTGGGGCAAGTGCTGTTCGCGAGCACCGATGAAGGCCGGAACGGTATACGACGGGGTGTGTGGCCAACCCCACGCCCGACCGCCTTTGTCTCCCATTGTGGCCATTGTATTCATTTGAGGCCGAGTATACCTAGGAGAGTCCCGGAACCGGTTAAAATAATGGTCACTGGTGTTGGCCGTGAGCGGGAATCGAACTCGGGTGGCCGGGTTCGTAGTGCAGCGAGCTAACTACTCCACTACCGCTCCCACACATACAGCAACAGGCCACACACGTACGTACACACACTCGTATATGGTGAAAACTGAAAATATTTTAGCGTCAGTGATAATCGTGTCGATTGAATAATTAGTTTACGGTGATATTTGTCCACAAACCTGCCCGAATACCCACCCGTCCGCCCGCCCGCAAGCTTGGCCCCACCCCAAGTTACCCTCGGGGCCTCACACAAAAAGAGGGCCTCGCAGAGGGCCTGTGGACGGTGTAATAACGAAGCCCCACCTCTCGCATCTCCTCGTTTGCGTTGGGTTAACGGGGAGCGCGCGGCACGGATTTACCCCAGGCCAGCTGTGGACATAGACGAGAAGCCTCGAGCTGCGCCAAAGCCATTGCGGGTTGGCACGTGCGACATCAGAGCCCCTTTGCCAACCAAGGACGCAGCGCGCATCCCCCCCCCGAAGAACTCGAAAGGCCGGGCATCAGCGTAAAGGCGGGTCCAGAACGTGCGATGGATTGGTGCTGGTAAAACCGCTCGGGAGAAGTACACCATCCTGTGGTCAGGGCTTCCGGATGGTCGGCTATCTCCGGCGGCCCTTGATCGGGAAACCGCACCTCCGATGAGCACTGTTGGCTAAGTACGGTGCGAAAGAAGTTCAACAAACATACATACATACATAGACTCACACAGAGACCCATAGACTTACATAGAGACCTATAGCTTGTTGTCCTTCCCCCGCACCTCCGATTAGCACTCTTTTTGGCAACGTACGGTTACGAATGTCGTGCAACGCGCATACATAAAGTTCAACACATGGATAAAGTTCAACACGTACATAAAGTTCAACACATACATAAAGTCAAGTTAGCTATAATGCAATAGCCATACATGGCATACGCACCACTGAACGAAACACTTGACAACATGAAAGGCGAATACCTACCCAGTTCCTGGAGCAGACGCTGAACCTGACTGATTATGGAGAACCACGTAAAAAAAACTTGGACTTTTAATGTCCACAGAAGGCTCACAGATGTTTACATAATTTCCTAATTCGATTCATGGTTGGCGCTTCCGAAGTACACAAACGGGGCTTTAGCATGGGAATAAGAATATCTCAGTATCTCACAGTACAAGAAGAGGGGAGCACTTCATGCAAATACATTATCTTGAGTGGTGGCGTATGGGCTCAACTGGTTTATTATTATTACGCAACAGACAAATACCAGGACTTTTAATGTCCTGGGAAGACTGACCGGGCCCTGCGGTTGCGAGATGTTAACACCCTCGCCTGGTATTCAGGAGGGCGTGAGTTCGATCCCGACCCTGACGCCTGTATATTTGGAATTTGCATGTTATCCCCGTGCTCGCGTGGATTTTTCTCCGGGTCCTCCGGTTTTATTCTCCACATTTAGAATCAACATCACGTGTTTAGATTATTTTGGCTGCTGTACATTTGCACACGATAAGCCGCTTGTGATAGCCAGGCCGTTTCCGAAAAAGAGCTATACACAGCTGACTGGGCCTTACCTGTTAAAATAAAATAAAAATGTCAATCAGTTTATAGTTTTCATTCATCAGGACAGCAGCAAGGAGAGGTGGCAACGCTAGCACGAGAGGTGGCAGGGTTGTATGCCTGCTCGTTGCCAAGATGCCGCTGGGTTCCTCCGCCTGGAGACAGCAGTGACTCTTAACATTGTTAATTCGGTTGAGTTTTTTGTTTCTGCTGTTTGGAATAAGCGATACATTATCCCGGTGATTTCGCGTTGTCAAACGTCGTCGCTGTGTGGGAGTTTTTTTTTCCTTCCGTGAGATTCTGTAAATCCGCCTGGAGCGCAGAGCCGTGAATATTTCATTGTTTGCCTTTTTTTTTTACAAGAGCCCTAGCAGCGACCCTCTGGCAAAACGTAGAGAAAACAAATCACCACGTTCGTCACACGCACGCGCGCCCACACACACACACACTCTAACACACACTCTTATGCTCGCACTTCAGCCTGCATCATCGTCATCATCACCACCAACACCACCACTTCGAGTGCAAAGTGCACTCTGGCGCGGTGTCGTGACGGGAACTGCAAGATCCGACCGTGTCCGTCCGGGGATCGCTGAGCTGCAATGACTTCCTGATGCCGAACGAACGCGTTGAGAGGTCGCGCTCATTACGCACAAAGCGCTCGCCGCAAATGAACCACGGTGCCTCGCTGATCTCGTCAAGAAGCATGAACCGTCATCACGTGAACTCCGGTCATACCCGCAGCGGCTTTTGGCTGGCCACCGAAACAAAGACGGTCAACCGCATCGCGCGCTTTCACGTGCGCTTCCGTGGCCGTCTGGAACGCTCCTCCTTTCCAATATTCGGAAGCCACTGGAGCTACGTACGCACTTTTCAATCTAAAGCGAAAAATTATTTTCAGATTTTTTGCGTTTAGTTTGTTGTCCTTCCCCCGCAACCACCAATTAGCACAGTTGGTTACGTACGGTGCGAAAGAAGTTCCACGTACATATGTAAGACCGAAATAGGGGGATTTCTCCACAGCTCTGGCTGACGCCTTATGAGGCTGGTTGTAATAAGCGGCGAACGTCCTACTCGAATTGTAAATGTTGAGGGTTCACTCTCCAACATACAATCGGTGTGCTGAGCCGGTAACGAATTGGCATGCTTTGTTTGCGTGACAAACCTTGCTAATTGGCTGTGTCGGGCGGTGGTGGCGGGTTTAACGACGCGTTTATATTCATGCGAGATAACCCCACGACAAAAAAACCCCCCCACCTCTATCACGCAGATTAATTGTCGTGTGTCTGTCTTGCGTTGACAGGTTATGTGAGTGCGAGAAAGTCCTCGACCGCACGAGTCTTCTCACACTGAACATGCGAGGCTTGAGAGATCGCCATGGCACGGCTGACATTGGCTCTCGCTAACCCGACTGTCAAACTGTTTCCCTGTCCTCTGTGCCCGTCACCGTATTCATCACGCACACTGTGGCTGGAGCCACCACGATGCACGCATCAAGGCACTCAGTGAAAGCCACTCTCATCATCGTCGTCACCACCACCACCACCACTATCACGGCCATCACACGCACGGATGTACGTACGCGCGTGTGATGGTTGGTGAACTTCTATGGCACCGTGCGTAACCGAACGTGCCAATCGCATGGCGAGGGGAGCGGCGGTTTTGCGCGCTGCGCTTCGAACCCGGCGATCCAAGTTCGATTCCCGCTCACTGCTAACACCGGTGCACCATCCTGAAACATCCTGCGCCTCCCCTAGGTCGACTCAGCCTCAAATGAGTACCCGGTGCGGTGTGTAAACATCGCCACTGGGGAGACAAAGGCGGCCGGGCGTTTGGCTGTTGGTGACCCACTCCGTCGTGTGCCGTGCCGTCCTTCATAGGTGCTCGCTGACAGCACTTGCCCCCAACAGTGTGCTAAGGCTATACGGGAGATCTTTGTCTTTGGTGATAGTGAATGTGGTAAAGTATGAATGACCTCATCCTTGGTTTTGGTGAAATATGCGTGCCCTTTATTTTGTGAATGTTATATTCTTAGTTTTTTCGGTAAAGTCACGTTGAAGAGAAACAACAAAATAACAAAATATATATAAAACAATAAAAAATTCTCACGACGTTTCGACCATAACTCAAACGGTCATCATCATGTTTTATATATATTTTGTTATTTTGTTGTTTCTCTTCAACGTGACTTTACCGAAAAAACTAAGAATATGAATTACTGCAGTCACGAAAGCTTTAAATCAAAATTTGTGAATGTTGTTATTTATTTCGTAATGTTTGCCTGTACCTGAGGCGCGTTCCGTTCCTCCGTACGGATCGCATGACACGTTGTTGTTCTGTGCTGACGCACCACGGATCTCCTTTGCGAAACTAGCTGGGTAACTGGCTAAATGGAATGTTCCACGTCACAAATATATACATTGAATTGATGTGGAGCAACATCGTGCCGCAATGGACAACACGCAGTCGCACCAGAAACCACATCTGAGAACCACACGGCACATCCGCGAAAACCTATACAGTCGAAATAAAGAAAATGATAAATGTGTAAAAGTAAATCCTGGAGGTGCTTGATCCATAACGTTTAATGGCAGTGCTGAGCACTTTACGATCAGCTGTGGCAAAGATCAAAGCCACGACTGAGATGTAATATCATTCACGAATAATTACTCTTTGGAACTAGCTTGTTTGCCCGTCCAAGGACAGGTGTGGATTGCAGTATATCTGAAATATTCAATAGAAAAAATGTTCAGCTCATGATTATTAATGAGGGGGGTTGCCCCATGTGTAGTGATGTCATCCGCTAATGGTTATTGGGGAGGGGTGCGGCATGTGGAGTGACGTCACCCCCTCATGGTTATTGTGGAGGGGTGCGGCATGTGGAGTGACGTCACCCGCTCATGATTATTAATGAGGGGAGGGGTGCGGCATGTGGAGTGCGCGACCTTCTTGTGCGTTCGTGTAAAAATCCCCCCACTCATGAATATTAATGAAGGTGGGGTGGGCATCATGTGGAGTGACATCACGCGGGGGGGGTGGGGTGGGCCTCATGTAGAGTGACGTCACTCGCGGGACGGACAGACATTTCTGGGTGATTATAGTAGGTATAGTAGGTAATTGAACATTTAAAGAAAGGGCAGGGAGACAAACCTAAAGCCGTGGTAACTGCAACAGGCAGGATGCAAAAACAAACATAGGGCAGACGATGAGGTAAAACCCACGGAAATTATTTCAGATTCTCTGAGATCCTGGGTTTCAGCCATCAACGACTGCAGGAAAAAAAGTAATTATCCCCATCACAACAAATTCAGTCCTGCACTTCATTTTGTAAATTTACGATTGTGGGAAAAATAATATTGTGTCGTTTGTCATTTTAGACAAACGTTTTTGTGTAAAGCAGAGCGGGTGGGAAAGTTCTGCCCTCTGCTGTGTGGACCCAGAGGTCTCTTGAAGGGTCTCGAAGAGGTAGCTCTGTGATCAGTGACGGACTGGGACTCAACATCGGGCCCAGGCATTACAAAAAAAAACTATGTTTATTTTAGCAGGTAAGGCCCACTGAACTTTTAAAGCTCTTTTTCAGAAGCGACCTGGCCACAAATGACAGCTCAACGTATTGGTTTTATCACGTGGGAAAGTATAGCAGCCACGTACTTTAAACGCATGCTAATTTTAAATGTGGAGGGAAAAACCGGAGGACCCAGAGAAAAATCCACACAGCTTAAGGGGAGAGAGACACGCAAACTCCAAATATACAGGTGTCAGGGTCGGGGTAGAACCCACGACCTCCTGCATACCAGGCGAGGTAGTTAACATCCTGCATACCGTGGCGCCTCACTACCCCCAAAATTGCCGTGCGATCCTCAGTGGGCCCACAAATGGGGCCGGTGAGGAAGAATCGTTGGGGCTGCCGAATATTTGTGGACTCAATGCCAACTGAGAGCGTAAACAAGAAACGAGGCGTACACATTAGAGCGGTGGCTCTGAGCCCGGGGTGCACGCAACCCCTGGAGGGCACGAGATGGACGTTTTTGGGGGTGGCGAGACACGTACAGATTATTTTAGGAGCTAAATCATCGAAAGACAAATTAAGCACGGGCACGTGAGTTGCAACTTACTTTGTTTCATGAGCATACTCATTTATTAACGATACACATTTTCTCTTTACGATTGAGAAACGAAAGGGGTGCAAGGCTTCAGTCAAAGTCCAGAGGTAATACACTATTTTAATTATAAAACGTATTTTACTGTGATCAGCACGGTTGGCTACGTGCGAAAGAAGTTCAACATACATTCATACATTTGCAATTTCCCCCACACAGATCGGCGGCCCACCGGGGATTTTGCCCCTAAACGGACTGCTGCCCCAAGACGAAGTCCGGGCCCGTCCTGGATATTCGCTTCCGTGGACCGTCCGCGAACACGAAGTTCATAGTTCATTTATTTGGTATAGCCCTGTGAGCCATTCGGCTCTTGAATCGGGTGCAACCGCAACAAACAAAAAACATGAACAAAGGCCTTGGGCTGCCCGTGCTGGGACAGATCCAGAATGCAATTCCACGTCCTCGTGTCAATGTGCCAAGAAGATCATCTCGGGATATTGACTCGGAAGCGGAGAGGGACTCGGTGTACGCGACAACACAACCTCGCCTGCGGTTGATTACAAGTCATTGCTGGCTTAGGGGCACCTCGCGTAAATGATGAGCGAATTACGCCCGGTATTTGAGGCCGAAATAAGCAAAACAATCTGTGACCCCCGGTAAGTAAACGCTTCAGTGCCGTCTTTCCATTTAGATATTAAAGAGAGGGAGTTCTCAATATATAAACACACACACACACGCACACGCGCGACATTAATGTGCAGCACTCGCAATTCTCAACTAAGCGCCCTGGAGATGTCGAACTGTACATTTTCTTCACGACGGCTAGAGGGGTTTCAAATTAGGCGTGGACGTTGTCCCCATTGAGTTGAACATCAATGGTCGCTCGTGGTCTTTTTGCTTTCGCGAGCAAACAAACAAAGCACGCTCTTTATTGCTGGGAAGCACGGCATCACGCGAACTCCGCTCATTCTACGCAGCGGCATTTGGCTGACCATCGCACAGAGAGGGTCAACGCATCGCGCGCTTTCGGGCGCGCTTCTGCGGCCATCTGGAACGCTCTTCGCGTCCGATATTCGGAAGCAACCGGAGCTTTGCGCTTTTAAATCGACATTGAAAACTCATTTGTTTAGAACTGGGTTTTGTTTGTTGTTGCTGTGTTTCGTTTGTTGTCCTTCACCGCACGCTCACCTCCGATTAGCACGGTTGGCTACGTGCGGTGCGAAATAAGTTCAACCACATGCACACAAGGCTGCTTGTTCCCCCACAGCCATTGGCACACTGCCACGCGGATAGGGGGGAAATTCTGCCCTCCAAACGTCCCAACCCTGCGGGAAGTCCTTGTTAAATATAACCTCAGCAGCATTCGCTCGCTTCTTGACGAGAGGGAGAAAACTGCTCAGATGTCCCGAGGAACCACGGACTAGTGAGGGAGGCTGCCACACGGCGAGCAGGCGCCGAAAAAAATGCCCCAAGATCTGTAGCCTTCTATATATCAAGATGCTTTCAGCCAAGGGGAGCTTAGCCCCCACCAGGCCCTCCACCCTGACAGGACAGGGAAAGGGGCCCCCCCTCGTCTCCAGTAAGAGTCTTTGGCTACTTTACGCTATCCAAGACAAACTTGAAAAACATCGCCAAAAAAAAGAAAAAAATACGGCAAAGGTCAAAGCTCCAAAAACCGCACGTGCAGTCGACGACCTACGCGTGCAACATTGGATACACGTGTCTCGAAAAGCGCACTGATTGACAGCCGTCTCATCCATCCGTATGCAAATATGTAATCTGATCGTCCACAAGTGTGCCCATCCGTCCACCTTCTCGTCCCGATGAGAGCACCGTCAATGGCTCGCCCATCGCGCGGTGTTTCCTCGCGCGCGCATGTTTATCGCAAGGATGTGCGAGTGTGCGTGCTTGTGTGTGTAATGTGTGTGTGATGTGCGTGTGTGTAATGCGTGTGCGTGTGTGTGGGGAGCGGTAGTGCAGCGGTAAAACGCGCTGCGCTCCGAACCTGGTGACCCGACTTCGATTCACGCTCACTGCCAACGCCGGTGACGATTATCTGAACCGATTTTTGGGCCTCCTCTAGGTCGACTCAGCCTCAAATGTGCACCTGGTGCGGTGTGTAAACATCGGCACTGCGGAGACAAAGGCGGCCGCGGGTGCGGTGCTGGCCACCCACCCACCTCGTGTGCCTTGAGAGCCTTCATAGGCGCTGCTCGCTAACAGCACTTGCCCCAACAGTCTGTTACATGTGTAAATGTGTGTGTGTGAATGTGTACATGTATTTGTGTGTGCGTGTGTGTGTGGAGGAGGCTCGTGAAGGACGCTACTGGGCAGTCGGAGGCAGTCGCCCTCCAGCAACAACGGAGGGCAGCAGAGCGACGCTCACAACAACGAGCGGAGCGCCGGGTGGCTAAAGCACAGCAGGTTGGCACAGTAGGGGGCACAGGTGGTGCATCAGACAGTCATCTCAGTCGTCTCAGTCAGTCGACCCGTGGCACCTGCTGGGTCTGCCCCGTGACCTCCTGCCCGCGGGCGTTCAACACTTCACGTGGCCTCAACGTGCACATAGCCTGGCACAAGCGTCGTGGTGACGTCACCGCCACTTCGCGGCGAATGGCGGTTGTTGTTGTGTGTGTAAATGTGCGTGTGTAAATGTGTGTGTGTGAATGTGTACATGTGGTGTGTGTAAATGTGTTTGTGTGTAAATGTGTGTGTGTAAATGTGTGTGTGCAAATGTGTGTTTGTGTGTACAATTGTGTGTATAAATGTGTGTGTGTAAATGTGTGTAAATGTGTGTTTGTGTGTAAATATGCGTCTATAAATGTGTGTGTGTGTAAATGTGTGTGAATGTGTACATGTATGTGTGTGTGTGTAAATGTGCGTGTGTGAATGTGTACATGTGGTGTGTGTAAATGTGTTTGTGTGTAAATGTGTGTGAGAATGTGTGTTTGTGTGTACATTTGTGTGTATAAATGTGTGAGTGTAAATGTGTGAATGTGTACATGTGTGTGTAAATGTGTGTAAATGTGTGTTTTTGTGTAAATTTGCGTCTATAAATGTGTGTGTGTAAATGTGCGTGTGTGAATGTGTACATGTGGTGTGTGTATGTGTACATGTGGTGTGTGTATGTAAATGTGTGTGTGAATGTGTACATGTGGTGTGTGTATGTAAATGTGTGTGTGTGAATGTGTACATGTAGTGTGTGTATGTGTGTGTGTGAATGTGTACATGTGGTGTGTGTATGTGTGTGTGTGAATGTGTACATGTGGTGTGTGTGTATGTGTGTGTGTGTGAATGTGTACATGTGGTGTGTGTGTAAAAATGTGCGTGTGTGTAAATGTGTACATGCGGTGTGTGTGTATAAACGTGTGTGTGTGAATGTGCACATGTGGTGTGTGTGTGTGCAAGTGCCCTCGGGTTATCGGTGGCGCTCTCCCATTAGCGTGAAGCCCCTTGCATTGCTGACAGCTGGCATTTGAAGGGATGCCCTCACACGAGAGACAACTCGCCGGTCACGCGAAGGTACGACCGTAAACGCCCAAGATGCACTTCGGTTTTTTTCTCGTGCTGCGCTCTCGCCCTTCGCCATTCAGCCAATGATCACTGTTACATTGCCTTTATGGCTTTATTTTGGTGATTTCGAAAATGTGTGTTTGGTTTGGCCACGTTTGTTTGTTGTAGTACTCAGTTAAACTGATGGCTTTAATCTAAGTTGTCTTGTGGTTGTTGTTGTTGTTTGACTTGCATCCCACTGGGATTTTTGCACACAGCGTTGGTGTACGGTGCTTTTTCTGGAATATTATGCTGTTTTTTTCTGGATTTTCTGTTTGCACAGTCACATAGTCACTTTAAGAGGTTTTCTTGTTCGTGTTTCTTTTTTTTGTTTGTTGTGGTTGCACCCGATTCAAGAGCCGAATAGCTCACAGGGCTATATACCTAATAAATGAAACTGAAACTCTACTCACGAGCAACTTACTCGAAGCTCTCTTTAACTCGAAGCTATCTCCAATTCATTCCGCGGGGGCCTTTCCAGGTGTCTTGAACCCCCCCCCCCCCGTTTAATTATCTAAAGAAAAATATTGTAGGGGTAAAGGTTTATTTTAAAGAGAAATACAGGGGGGAGGAGGGGAGGGTCACGAGACATCTGGGACCACCGTGTGCAATGCAGGGGCCTGCCTGTGGGCAGACGTTGTGAGGACACGGTGGCGCTTTCGCTGATGGATCCCACGTCGTGATTGGGTTTCTGCGACACCGTGACGCAACCATTGTATCAACAATTGTAATCTGTGCCGGTGCAGGTTCACCCAGAGCACAAGTCGAGGGTTCGAGTGGACACAAGATGGGCTCCATAATAGAGGGTTTTTTTTTGGGGGGGGGGGGGGGGCGTTAGATCGTGTAAATCTATAAATGTGTCGTTAAAACCCGCCACCACTCGACGCGGCCAACTAGTAAGGGTTGTCACGTGAACAGAACGTGGCCAATTCGTCACTAGTACAGCATTAGTGTATAGTGTAGTGTATAATGTAGTGTATAGTGTAGTGTATAGTGTAGTGTATAGTGTAGTGTGTAGTATAGTGTAGTGTATAGTGTAGTGTATAGTGTAGTATACTAGTACAGCACTAACCGGTGTGTTGGAGAGCCAAGCCACAACGTTTACAATCTGAGTACGACGTTTCGCCAGTAATTACAGCTAGCTTCATCAGGCGACAGCCAGATTTGTGGAGAAGTCCTCCTGTTTCGTTCCTTATATAAGAGGCGTAGATGTGGGTGACAACTCTTGTGAGCTCTTCTTGCGCGACGTGGGGTGGATGGGGGTTTAATGAGTCAACGTACATTATGCATCCGCATTATTGGAGCCCTTTGATCTTTTACTTTCTGTCCATTGTGCACTAAAATAGGCGCACCAACGGTAATCGCTATTGAAGTATGGTGACCTGTATAGGCATGCATTTAAACAATGTACTATTTGATGATTCGCTTCAAAGCAGCACGAAGTCTGTAGCTATCCGAACGGTTCACATTATTGTATTTATTTATCTCAATTTCGATAGATACTCGAATTAGTCTTGGCGAGTAGTAACTAGTTTTGCACAGAACTTCAAGATTATAAAATAAATAAATTGAGTGTCCTTGTTGGCACGCGTGTTCTGCTACTCGTTACAGTTGTATTTGGGAGGATCTAATATTCATTTGGTGTTATGTTAGTCTCGTGCTGATCATTCGTCCCGTTTGTGGATGAAACCTGTATTATGGATTTTGGTCGCGAAAGCCTACGTGTTAAACAAGATGGGCTGATACCACCGCAGCTGCACAACAGGCTTTGCCTGGAAAGGACTTCCTTACATGGGGAGATGTGCATGTACGTTGAACTTCTTTCGCACCGTACGTAGCCAACTGTGCAAAGGGGCGGTGTGCGAGATGTTCACATACCTCGCCAGCACCGACACGGGGTGCTCTTGCCGACGTCAAATGCAGTCAAGGCAAACCCACAATGCACTGGGCTAAAATAATCCAAAAGGAAAAGTGCAGCGAAATGCCTCCATTTGCCACTGCTGCAGAGGCAACATTAAGTGTCTGTATCGCCAGTCACCAACTTTCCTTCGCGTCTTACCCTTGGAGCATCTACCCCTCAATGACAATACAATCTCGCGCATTGCAAAAGCATTTCCATCTCGTAACCGCGAACCCCAACCATCACCAATCGCCACCCGCCCTTTCTGAATCTCTCTCTATTCTCCTCGAGCTCCTTTACAGAGGCCACGAGGTCCATTTCCCGGCTTCCACTTCATTATTATTCCTGAACATCGTCCATCATCCCTTCAAGTGGCACATCCTGCCCCAAACCCACTTACTTTTCTGAATACTTTGGGTGATATCATTAACCTGCGTGTGTTCTCTAATCCACGTCTTCCTCCTTCTGTCAATGTATTTCCGACCACCCCTGGTCAATTACATTTAAATGCTGAGGTGCACATAATGAGCTAGTTTATCTCGATTGTTCAGATCGCCGTAACAGATTTATAACCAAATTTCGCATGTGCCCCAATATACTTTTTTCCCCCTCCCACTTTGAAGATGCTGCTGCTGATGAAAATTAAAAAAAATGTAAATCCTCAAAGGCTCGAAGATTTTTTTATGCACACAATGTAACACATTCAATATGCCCAGCTCAAGTGAAAAAGGCAAATTTGTGTTAATGTTAAATGATAATATTTAAGATGGCACGATGCGTTCAATTACCAGGACACGCTGGGTGTGTTCTGTTCAATTACAGTGGGCGGTGTGTGAAGTCAGGGCATCGTGACACGCTATTTAATTAAGCCAGTATGTGCCGTGCATTCATATCCATGGATAGTCCCATTTATTTTTTATAGTCACTGGGATTCCTTTACATGTTCGACGTGGTTACGCATGACGAGGGCTCTTTCTTTGAATTCATTACAGGCATCCCTCGATTTACGAAAAGGGAGATGCGTTCTACTAAAAAAAACACGCAATGAACGAAATTTAGTTAATCGAAACGGCTTTTCCCGTTGAATTAGTACAATTAGCGATGTGTTTTCGGACATTCATTCCAACCCTATTCCGAACCTATAAATATACACCTACGTCACTTGTTGATTGAAAAACGACTGAAGCATAATTTACTTAAAACAAAATAAAAACTAAATTTAATTGTTTTATATTTTTCTTATTTTATTGTTTTCCTTCTACGTGACTTTACCGAAATAACCAAGAAAAATAAAAAAAACTGTTCACGTTTTCAGGAAACTCTCCAAAAGATCTTGTTTGCGTGTCGGAATTACTGGGAAGGTGATGGGGACGCGTCACTGCGGTTGTACCGTCACGCTGTCGTGGATGGATGACGTCACGCTGTCGTGGATGGATGACGTCACGCTGTCGTGGATGGATGACGACGCAACCTCCCGAGTGGCCTCTCATTATCTCGTTCACGCGGAAGCTCGACTTCGTCAATCGAAAAGTGTCCGTGATTTGTCGATTGCGCGAATGCGAAATATCGTTAACCAAACGTTCGTAAATTGAGGGATACCTCTATTCTAGATTTAAAGCTTTCGTGACTGCAAGGATCCATACTCTTTGGTTCTATTGGGTAAAGTCACTTGTGTTTGTTTAGAATTTTGGAAATCTTTTTAGTAACGCCTGCTATATATATGGTAGTGTGATGGTTTTGACCGGAGTATCAAGTGGTTGTTTCTGTATGGAGGGAGAGACAGCTTGGCGGATGGTACGGTCAGAGTAACCATTCCTTTTGAGGGCCAGGTGTATATGTTTTCATTCACTGGTCAGGTGGTGTTGGTCCGAAATGCAATGAGCTCTATGGTATAAAGTTTTGATGAGAGAATTATTTTGGGCTGGGTGGTGGTGGGAATCAGGTTTCAAGTAGGAATCTGTGTGGGTGGGTTTCCTGTAGACAGAATGCCCCAATGAGCCATCAGGTCTCCTCTCAAACAGAACAAGATCCAGGTCCGGTTCAATACAGTACACAAAAATTCGTGATCTGATCCCATCCGTGAAGGATGTCATTCCTGACTTACAGTACCCCGGGGTTTACAAATTGAATTGTACCTGCGGTGATTGCTATATCGGGGAGACAAAGCGACATGTCTCTGACCGAATTCGCGAGCACAAATCAGATTTGAAACACGGCAAAACGAATTCTTCTGCCGTGGCTGATCACTGTTACAACGCTGTGGGTGATCACTATATAATTTTCTCCGATACCAAGGTTCTTTGCAAACCCACGGGTTTTTATCAGAGATTTGTTCACGAGGCAATTCAGATCTACAAACAGACACAATTTCAACCGAGAAGATGGTTTCAAATTAAGCAACCATTGGAAAGATGTTCTAAATCTAACTAAACATTAAACTAATTTCAATGGTACAGTATATTTTTTCAAGTAGTGGTACCCCAAACTTTCGCAGCTCTTATAAATTCCCTTTTCACACCATCAATAGGTAAACTCCCCCTCCCCCCCCCGCGCCAAACGGCAAGTCCACCGGCACGTACACCACCTCTTTTCTAAAATCAGCCAATCAAATGCAAATTTTTATGCTAATTTCTTTGTCAGGACACCTTGTTTGATTGCACACAGCTTAAAGGTCCGCGGTCTGAGCGTGGTTGTGTTTTGCTAAATTCTCCTGTTTGATTTGTACTAGGTGCCTCGGTGAATGTATATGCTCTGACTTTAACATAGCTATTTCTGTGACCAGTTACAAGCTAATCACTCAGCTATTTCAATGCTAAATTCTATGCTAATTCCTTTGTCAAGGGGTGCCTCTGCGAATGTGTATACTTTGACTTTGCTATTTCAAGGCTAAATTCTATGCTAATTCCTTTGTCAAGGGGTGGCTTTGCGGATGTGTATGCTTTAACATAGCCATTTCTGTGACCAGTCACAAGCTAATCACTCAGCCATTTCAATGCTAAATTCTATGCTAATTCCTTTGTCAAGGCGCTTTGTTTCTTCTCACACAGCTTAAAGGTCGCGATCTAAACGGTATTGGAAGGTACCACTCCCCTATGGGGGGGTGGAAGGTACCACTCCCCTATTGGGGGGGGGGGGGTGGAAGGCACCACTCCCCTCTGGGGGGTGTAGGGTATTGGAAAGTACCACTCCCCTCTGGGTGGTGTAGGGTATTGGAAGGTACCACTCCCCTATGGGGGGGGGGGTGGTGGAAGGTACCACTTCCCCATGGTAGGAGATGGGAGTGGGGGGCGGGAGGGAGAGCTGTGCCGAGTGCCTGATTCGTTAATCAGATGCTGCTGCTCATGCTGCGGTCGACGGGGATTGGCTGGCTGAGCGTGCTCTTCACAATTGAGCACGTGACAGCATCCGTGGTGCATTGCGAGTTAAAGCAGATATCCGGGCAGCCCCCCAACCCTCTCCCCGACTTACGAACGGGCTCCATTCTCCAGACACGTTCGGAAGTCGAACGCTTCGTAATTTAATGCAAATACGGTCAATGTGTTACGGTTCAACAAAAAAGGGAAGCATACGCATAAATGTTGTACATTTGCACGTAGCAATGTAAATAGTTCCGTGGTTCTATTCGTAATTGCGAGTTCACGTTTGCAAGTAGGATAGTTAATAAATACCTGATGTCAGCTCGTTTGTAAGTGTGGATGTTCGTAAATCGGGCGTTTCGTAAGTCGGAGACTGCCTGTAATCACAACACCGTTATGTGTCTCCACGTATATATTATTATTACACTTGTTGACTGGGGGAAAAAATCTCACAACTCTTTTTCAGAATGGTCGTGCCAGATTTAGCAGTATTGGGCGATGGTTACTACGTATAATTGCAAATGAGTAATTTGCGGTTTATTTGACCAATTTTGGACCATAACGCCAGCACACAATCGATCCTTACAGGATCTTTAAAGTCCATTGTAAAATAGACGGCGCATAGTATTGCTGTGGTTAAAACGTCGACAAAAATAACCTGGGCGGCCGCTGGATTCGAACCACAAACCTCTGCAAAACTTGGAGAACCCACGACTGCTAGTATACGGGCGCCACAGTGGTGAGACGTTAACTACCTCGCCTGATATACAGGAGGCTCGGTCCCGCCCTTGACGATGCCGTTATATTTGGAGTTTGCATGTTCTCCTTTGTGGTCGCATGGATATTTCTCCCGATTCCCCGGTTTTTACCTCTACAAGTAGAAACATGCGTTTAGAGCCACTTCGTTGAGCTATTATTTGTGGCCAGGTCGCTTCTTACAAAGAGCTGCATAGCCCATCGAGCCTTACCTGATTAAAGAAAAATAGTTTAATAGTTTAGTTTTAAACAAAAAATGGCGTACGCTTTGTCCAGCACGTAAGAATAAAGCTGTGTTTAAGGTAAGGTGAGGTTTTAATTCAGTCCTTCCGGTGGAATTGTATTCAGTTTAAATATGAGGCGGCCTTCTGTCCATTTTCTGGTCTCATTCTCCCCAGCTGAGAGCAAAACAAGGCTACGTACCGGCAACGCCTCTGGGGCTGTGGTCCCCACCGTTGAGGTGACAAGCCACTTCCATGGACATGTCTCCACAGCCTGTCACATCTGGTAACCAATGACACGTTGCCAATAACATATTGTAGCCCAGCAGGGTTTTTTTTTTAAATCAACAAGCGTCATTCTGCTGATGAGACCAGGAAGGTGGAACCCGGTGTGGAGTTTGCTGGCTTAAACAATCTGCTGCTGGCTAATATTGGTCTGAATAACCAATATGCCCATGGACAAAAATATGCATTTTAATATATGCGTAGTTCTAATTCTGTGTGCTTTTACATTGGACAGGTGTGCTGCATGTCCTCTTTAAACCAAGCACGATGGGACGATCCCATTGGCTGTGCAGGGGTGTTTGTTGTGCCCGTCTCCCCCACAGAACAGCGAACACTCGCAGCTCGTGCCATTAATGCATGGGGGGTGGGGGGGGCATTCCATGAGGCTGTCAGTAATAATGGCAGGGTCATATTCACCCTCGCAGCATCACCGTCTGACGATTTCGTAGGATGTGTCTTCCCCGTGGTTTTTTTCTCTCTCGTGATTTATACCCAGCCCATGTCCCTCTGACGATAGTTGCCCATTAGATCCGCTGTTCCATATTTCTGCGCGTAAAATTTTTTTCTCGCAGTCATTAGGCGTGATGTGACAGCATAAATCACTTCACAGGCTTTGGCACCATGCTGATTAATGGGCCATTGATAATTGTGAGTGCAGTTAAAGGGTCGGGGTTAATTGTGAGGCTAATAGATCATAATGACGCACTTTAAATTTTGAACACGGCGGTTCATTGAGCGAGCTTGCGTGAGACAGCCCTCAACTCACTTTACTGTAGTTTGATCGGTTAAATTAATGGGAGATTATTCATATAAAAAAAAAATATTCTTTGTCGAAACTTATTTCTCTTCCAATTTGACTCAATAAGAATTGTCAATTCAGATATCTCTCAGAGCAATGCATTCTCCCCACACGTTAGGGAATGCCCAACTGAAGTGGGTATCGCAGAATGACTTTTGAGATCTCTTAAAGTAGACTTTCCCACGTGTTCTGCGATAGAGCGATCAATCACGTGGCAGTTATATTGAATTGTTTAGTTCCCTGAGCGGCAATATGCCAAATTATGTAAGTTCAAATATATATGTGAAATGAGGGATATTTTTCTATAATCATTTGTGGTTAGGCCAACACCATCAACTATACTCTTTGGTTATTACACTTGAGAACTCGGTTTAACCACAAATGACATAAAGGGTAATTCCAACGCAACTTCATAGACAACAAAGCAGTATTGGCCTAGTTTAAATATATTATTAATAAGTTTATTACACGTTATCACGGTGCATATATTTCAAACCATAGATGCTGGTAGGGTTTGCCTCCATATAATTCTTCATGATATGACAATTATTGCAACTCCCATGACTTTGTAATAATACCCTTTTCATATTTATATAGTTTTTTTTTTACTTTTCCATAATATTAAAAGTTCGTCAACTGTAGTTTCACTTAATATAAGCCTGCCGTAGACATCATAAGCCGGCTAACCATTGAACAAAGACGGTCACTGCATCGCGCGTTTTCAGATGCGCTTCTGCGGCTGTCTGGAACGCTCTTCCTTCTGATATTAGGAAGCCACTTGAGCTATGCACTTTTAAATCTATATCGAAAACTTATTTCTTTAGAACTGCGTTTTGTTTTCAGTTTGTTGTCCGTCTGCGTACGGTGCGAAAGAAGTTCAACATACATCACCACCATCGTCAATGCCATCACCATCATCATCACCACCACCAACATCACCACCACGATTACCACCACAATCACCAGGCCATGCACCTCCGATGAGCACGGTTGGCTACGTACGGTGTGTAAACATACACATACACACGCGCGTGTGTAACGTGTGCTCAGCTCTCCGGTGTGCTCTTGAGCCGCACCGTGTGTTGTTTGGCACGATGTCCGACGTTTCGCTCCACGTCCCAGGAGCTTCTTCAGTGGGGGGGGGGGCGATTTTACTTCTTGAAGAATTTCCCGGCACGTGGAGCGAAACGTCGGAACATCTTGCCGAACAACCCGCAGTACAACCCGAAAACACAACAGAGAGTTGTACAGCGCAACCAGATAGAACCTACGCAGACACGTGTGTGTGTGTGTTCGTGTGTGTGTGTGTACATACGAACCCGGCGACCTCAGATTTCCGATCACGGCCAACACCAGTCACGATCATTTGACCCGGTACTGGACCACGCCTAGGTCAACTCAGCCTCAAATGAGTACCATGGCCACGATGGGAGACAAAGGCGGCCGGGCGTGGTGCTGGCCACCCACCCCTTCGTGTGCCGTTTCAGCCTTCATAAGGTGCTCGCCAACGGCAAATTGCCCCAACAGTCTGTTCAGGTTAGACGAGGGGATCTTTGTATTTGTACACTGGAGCAGCATCACTGTGCAAGTCATTCGACGGAGGTCACAATGGGCACATACATGTACTGTATGCACACTGTAGGCACACACATGTGCATGAATATATTCACACGTATGTGATGTGAGCAGCTCTGTAATGAGCGATGATGTCTGACAGCTAGGAGAGAGAGAGAGGGGTGGGGGAGAGAAAGCCTGTAGGGTGCTGCCACCAATCCAAACCACTCACCCCGGATTCTCCTTGTCAAGAGCACGGCGGGGAGCCAACGCATCGATGCAGATTGCAACCGTTGTGAGTGACAGCCAATTTAAAAAAAAAGCGTGAGGATCCACGTGCGTTTATTTACGCTGGTGGCTTCGTGCGTATGTGGGCAGGGGAGCTTAAGTTGAGCTGTCGGATTGGCTCTCGGGCTGTCTTGGCAACTTGAAACAATTAAAGTTTTACTCGTATTTTAAGTATGCACATTTCGTGGCATAACCTCAGGGAGCCTAAAGTCAGCCTGACATGTTTTATAGCCTCCGATTTTCTAACATTTACTTATTCGTAAAATCTGGCTGCGAGCCACGTTGCTTACAACTTGGTGGGTTTTTTATTATTATTATCCTGTTATTTTTTTGTACAAAAATTGACGGCTGTAATACTCAAAATAATGACACAGAGTGACAATCGGGAGGTATCTCAACATAGATATTTGTGTCCCCATTGTAATTCCAAGCACACTTTATATTTATATATTAACTTTTCATAATTTTCTTCTGCAATGTCTAGATTTATGATTTGTACGTCGTTGCAGTTGAATTGAAATTATCCTGAATCTAAAGTGCTAGCCCTGAGATCCTGGCCTCAAATCCATCTAAAGTGCTAGCCCTGAGATCCTGGCCTCAAATCCATCTAAAGTGCTAGCCCTGAGATCCTGGCCTCAAATCCATCTAAAGTGCTAGCCCTGAGATCCTGGCCTCAAATCCATCTAAAGTGCTAGCCCTGAGATCCTGGCCTCAAATCCATCTAAAGTGCTAGCCCTGAGATCCTGGCCTCAAATCCATCTAAAGTGCTAGCCCTGAGATCCTGGCGTCAAATCCATCTAAAGTGCTAGCCCTGAGATCCTGGCCTCAAATCCATCTAAAGTGCTAGCCCTGAGATCCTGGCCTCAAATCCATCTAAATTGCTAGCCCTGAGATCCTGGCCTCAAATCCATCTAAAGTGCTAGCCCTGAGATCCTGGCCTCAAATCCATCTAAATTGCTAGCCCTGAGATCCTGGCCTCAAATCCATCTAAAGTGCTAGCCCTGAGATCATGGCCTCAAATCCATCTAAAGTGCTAGCCCTGAGATCCTGGCCTCAAATCCATCTAAAGTGCTAGCCCTGAGATCCTTGCCTCAAATCCATCTAAAGTGCTAGCCCTGAGATCCTGGCCTCAAATCCATCTAAAGGGCTAGCCCTGAGATCCTGGCCTCAAATCCATCTAAAGTGCTATCCCTGAGATCCTGGTGTCAAATCCATCTAAAGTGCTAGCCCTGAGATCCTGGCCTCAAATCCATCTAAAGTGCTAGCCCTGAGATCCTGGCCTCAAATACATCTAAAGTGCTAGCCCTGAGATCCTGGCCTCAAATCCATCTAAAGTGCTAGCCCTGAGATCCTGGCCTCAAATCCATATAAAGTGCTAGCCCTGAGATCCTTGCCTCAAATCCATCTAAAGTGCTAGCCCTGAGATCCTGGCCTCAAATCCATCTAAACTGCTAGCCCTGAGATCCTGGCCTCAAATCCATCTAAAGTGCTAGCCCTGAGATCCTGGCCTCAAATCCATCTAAAGTGCTAGCCCTGAGATCCTGGCCTCAAATCCATCTAAAGTGCTAGCCCTGAGATCCTGGCCTCAAATCCATCCTAAGTGCTAGCCCTGAGATCCTGGCCTCAAATCCATCTAAAGTACTAGCCCTGAGATCCTGGCCTCAAATCCATCTAAATTGCTAGCCCTGAGATCCTGGCCTCAAATCCATCTAAAGTGCTAGCCCTGAGATCCTGGCCTCAAATCCATCTAAATTGCTAGCCCTGAGATCCTGGCCTCAAATCCATCTAAAGTGCTAGCCCTGAGATCCTGGCCTCAAATCCATCTAAAGTGCTAGCCCTGAGATCCTTGCCTCAAATCCATCTAAAGTGCTAGCCCTGAGATCCTGGCCTCAAATCCATCTAAAGTGCTAGCCCTGAGATCATGGCCTCAAATCCATCCTAAGTGCTAGCCCTGAGATCCTGGCCTCAAATCCATCTAAAGTGCTAGCCCTGAGATCCTGGCCTCAAATCCATATAAAGTGCTAGCCCTGAGATCCTTGCCTCAAATCCATCTAAAGTGCTAGCCCTGAGATCCTGGCCTCAAATCCATCTAAACTGCTAGCCCTGAGATCCTGGCCTCAAATCCATCTAAAGTGCTAGCCCTGAGATCCTGGCCTCAAATCCATCTAAAGTGTTAGCCCTGAGATCCTGGCCTCAAATCCATCTAAAGTGCTAGCCCTGAGATCCTGGCCTCAAATCCATCTTAAGTGCTAGCCCTGAGATCATGGCCTCAAATCCATCTAAAGTGCTAGCCCTGAGATCCTGGCCTCAAATCCATATAAAGTGCTAGCCCTGAGACCCTGGCCTCAAATCCATCTAAAGTGCTAGCCCTGAGATCCTGGCCTCAAATCCATCTAAAGTGCTAGCCCTGAGATCCTGGCCTCAAATCCATCTAAAGTGCTAGCCCTGAGATCCTGGCCTCAAATCCATCTTAAGTGCTAGCCCTGAGATCCTGGCCTAAAATCCATCTAAAGTTCTAGTCCTGAGATCCTGGCCTCAAATCCATCTAAAGCAGCTTCCCAAGTATAGTGAATTGATGGCCTCAGCCTGGAGATAAATAAATCACTGTCCACAAATAAATCATGTTAAATTTGGTTTTACACTAAATTAGCTTTGACTGTGGAAGGGACGATCATTTCTCTCTGCAGCAAGGTGGGAAAGCGTTCCCCTTAAAAACATTTCACAGGCAGTGCTTTGGTGTCTTCTTCCGCGGACCATTGTCCATCGGAACTCTCGGCACTGCGCTGCGAGACTCTCCGCGCGGATTCTTCGCCTCGTGACGTGATGACGCCGATAGCAAAAACAGCGAGGAAATCAAACAACGTGATGATACAAATAGTAAATAAATATAAAATCAAGCGAAACCTCTTGACGTAATGAACCCTCGGGAATGTGCTGTGGCCTCATTCCGTTGACACGCAAAGCGAAAACCGCGAGCCACTATCCCCGGTCTGTTTACTCAAGACGAATGCAACATTGCGAACACGAGAGCAACATGCGTATGTGCGGGACACTTGACGTTTCAACAGAGGGGCGGAGCGACGTTCTCAGCAGTGTGCAAGTGCGATGGTTCTAAGCGGGGAAAGTAGACCGTCCATGCGAGGGGTGGGGATGGGGGTGGGGGTGGGGGTGCTTCTTGCCACTCGATGATGATTAGGATTATCATCTGCAACCCAAGCGCCAAGTTTTGACATTTGTTATCCTAAGACATTTTCCCTAACAATAACAAATATTATAATCTTAGTTCTTTCGGTAAAGTCACGTTGAAGGGAAACAATAAAATAATAAAATATATATAAAACAATAAAAATTCTCACGACGTTTCGACCATAACACAAACGGTCGTCATCAGGTGTGTCGGTTTGCATGATAAAGCCTCACTGAATGATCAGTCGGGCCCTTGCTTTAGGATACTTGGTCAGCTCCTGTGTTTGAATGGGACGCTCTCATGGTGCAAAGGTTTGCATACATAAAGCCACCGAAGCAATGCCACTTTTTAAATCTCCATTGAAAACTTATTTTTTTAGAACTGCTTATTGTGTATAGTTCGTTGTCCTTCCCTCGGTTTCTCCGATTAGCATGGTTGGCTATACGTACGGTGCGAAAGGAATTCAACGTACATACGTAGAGAGCCATACACTCACACAGAGACCCATAGACTCATCACACAGAGACCCATAGACTCACACAAAGACCCATAGACTCAACACACAAAGACCCATAGGCCCATCACACAGAGACCCATAGACTCACAGAGAGACCCATAGACTCACACAAAGACCCATAGACTCAACACACAGAGAGCCATAGACTCACACAAAGACCCATAGACTCAACACACAGAGACCCATAGACCCATCACACAGAGACCCATAGACTCACAGAGAGACCCATAGACTCACACAAAGACCCATAGACTCATCACACAGAGACCCATAGACTCACACAAAGACCCATAGACTCAACACACAAAGACCCATAGGCCCATCACACAGAGACCCATAGACTCACAGAGAGACCCATAGACTCACACAAAGACCCATAGACTCAACACACACAGACCTATAGTTTGTTGTCCTTCTATGCGCCTCCAATTAGCACGGGTGGCTACATACGGTGTGTGACAGAAGTTCGACGTACATATGTGCGTACTAACTGATCTGGTTCGAGGGTGGTTGAAAACGATGGGCAGGCTTTGTTGGATGTCTCCACATCTTTCCACACCCAGCAGTGGACGTGAGCCTCAGCAGTGCCGGCTCAGTGTTCTGACCCCGCTGTTCCATACCTAGGCCACCTCGCATGTCTTGTAATGATTATAATCAGTATTTATAAAAATTATGTATTACTTATTAGTACAATTCAGCAATAACAATTGTTGCCATGTAATTTTTGCCACATGTCATTGCAGTATTTTTAGGAGTAAGTCAGACAGATAGGTCTACAATGTACGTATGCATGCATGTATGTTGAACTTCTTTCGCACCGTGCTAATCGCAGCTGCAATTGGACAGAAGCAGCGGCGGAAAAGAAGGAACGGAGGGAAATGGGGGAGGCCGTTGTCCAACATTGGGACGTTACCGGCTGACAAAAACAATAAAAACAACATTGTGTCACTGGATCATCCCATAATTTATGGGGCTGTCTTATGAGGCTGGCATTTTGGAAAGTGTCTGTTCCACACACACACAAACAGGATGGAGCACACAGCCCTTGGCGCATTGTTAGCGTTCTAAAGGTTTCCACTATACCGTGCACCATGCATCTTGATGCTTGCATAACAACGCGCCGCGGAGTTTGAGAGCCTTTCAAAAGAGCACTAGTCGCACGGATACATTCAAATCTGTGAGGCTCTAGAAATAAAAGCAATTCCATCTTGCGAGTGCAGCATTTCAAAATGACTGCAACGCTTCATTGAAAGCCGTTTTTCAATGTTGCCGTCCCATTGCCGTGACTTGCATTATTCTGAGAATGAGTGTGTATGGGTCAGCTGTGTGTGTGTGACTGGGCGCTTGTCATCAATCTATATATATAAAAAAAGGGAAATTTGTGAGTATGTGTGTCTGTTCGAAATGCTTAGCATACTTCCCAACATGCAACAAACTTGAAATTTGGTATGTGGGTAACTTCCAGACTGTACACAATGGAAAACGTATAAAAAATTTACTTTTGTATTTTTTTTGGGGGGGGGGGGGGGGCGCAATAATGGATATATTTTGCACGGCAAGTGAGCGGTGACGTCACATCTGTGATGTCACCCGCATGCGGCAGCGTCACGCAGTGTGCCTGCTGACGTCACGCATCCCCCCCCACCCTCCGCGTAGGCCGTGTATTAATCCAAGACAAGAATCGAAGTCTCGGGCGCAGCCGGGTAGTAAAGCTAGTTATGAATATATCGTCGTTAATTAAAATGCATCCGGCGATAAGTGTCGTATTGTCCACGTATGCAAGTGTATTGCCACAAAAGCTTAAAAGTGTTTAAGGTGGAATCACCGAGTTTATGACTGCTGCAATCCTTTCAGGAAATTTCCGGTGATTAATGGCTACGGTTTTAGCACGGAGGTCACAGGGACATTGTGAATCTGGATTAAATCTGCGACATCTTGGAAAAGGCTCGAGAAGCACCGTTAGATTAGATTAGGCGCTTCCGTTATTTCCTCTCTATCTAAAGCTGAATTTTACACCGCGCCAGGTGGAGCGCACAAATGTTGTGAGACTCCCTTCCCGCGTGCATTGAGGTGCCATACACTGGCCCTCTGGCAGAAGGCAGCACAGCAAAAATGGGGACTCCGCAAATGCCATCTGTATGCGGAAAGTGTGATTCCCCATTAGACGAGTGGGATTTCTTCAGGTGCTCTGGTTTCCTCCCACATGCAAACACTCATTCATTGATAATGCAGGTTTTTTTTGGGTTAGATCGCGTAAATATGTGTGTCGTTAAACCCGCCACCACCCAACACAGCCAATGAGTAAGGTTTGTCACGTGAACAGAACGTGCCAATTCGTTACTCGTACAACACACCAGTGTTTTGGAGAGCCAATCCGGAACATTTACTCATTCATTGGCCGACAATACCTTAATATATAGAGGACCACAGAGCTTGGGCAATGGCCGCTTCCCCGTTCGCCTGTGGTTCCTACTCGTGCCCCTGAGTTGCTCTCTCGATGAGAGTGAGTGAATACTATGCAAAAGCTGAAGTTATTCTTTTTAGGATTCTTTACAAAGGGCCTCACAGTGCTTTACATAGAATAATCCAACCCTGAACAGACTCTTCGTGGGCTGAAAATACAGATTTGATCATTCCAGCATGTCTTCGTTTGTTGTCCTCCCACGCGCTTCTGATTAGCACGGATGGCTACGTACGGTGTGAAAAAGGGCAACATATATACATAGACTCACAAAGAGACCCATAGACTCACAAAGACCCACAGACTCACACAGAGACTCATAGACTCACACAGAAACCCATTGACTCACACAGATACCCATAGACTCACACAGAGACCCATAGACTCACACAGAGACCCATTGACTCACACAGATACCCATAGACTCACACAGAGACCGTAGACTGAGAAAGATACCCATAGACTCACACAGAGACCCATAGACTCACACAGAGACCCATAGGCTCACAGAGACCCACAGACTCACACAGTGACCCACAGACTCACACAGAGACCCATAGACTCATACAGAGACCCATAGACTCACATAGAGACCCATACACTCACACAGATACCCATAGACTCGCACAGAGATCCATAGACTCACACAGAGACTCATAGACTCACACAGAGACCCATTGACTCACACAGATACCCATAGACTCACACAGAGACCGTAGACTGAGACAGATACCCATAGACTCACATACACTCACACAGAGACCCATAGACTCACACAGAGACCCATAGACTCACACAGAGACCCATAGACTCACACACAGCCCTAGACTGACACAGAGACCCATAGACTCACAGAGACCCACAGACTCACACAGTGACCCACAGACTCACACAGAGACCCATAGACTCACACAGAGCTCTAGACTGACACAGAGACCCATAGACTCATACAGAGACCCATAGACTCACACAGAGATACCCATACACTCACACAGATAACCATATACTTGCACAGAGATCCATAGGCTCACACAGAGAGCCATAGACTCACATAGAGATCCAAAGATTCACACAGAGACCTATAGACTCACACAGAGACCTATAGACTCACACAGAGACCCATACACTCACACAGAGATACATAGACTCAAACAGAGACCCATAGACTCACACAGATACCTATAGACTCACACAGAAACCCATAGACTCACACAGAGACCCACAGACTCACACAGAGACCCACAGACTCAAACAGATACCCGTAGACTCACACAGAGCCGGTAGACTGACACAGAGACCCATATATTCACACAGAGACCCATAGACTCACACAGAGATCCATAGACTCATACAGAGACCCATAGACTCACACAGAGACCCATAGACTCACACAGAGAACCATAGACTCACGCAGACACATAGACTCACACAGAGACCTATAGACTCACACAGAGACCCATAGACTCACACAGAGACCCACAGACTCACACAGCGATCCACAGACTTACACAGATCCATAGACTCACACAGAGACCCATAGACTCACACAGAGACCCATAGACTCACACAGAGACCCATAGACTCACACAGGGACCCATAGACTCGCACAGAGACCCATAGACTCACACAGAGACCCATAGACTCAGAGACCTATAGACTCAAACATAGACCCATAGACTCAGACAGAGACCCATAGACTCACACAGAGACCTATGGACTCACACAGAGACCCATAGACTCACACAGAGACCTATAGACTCACACAGAGAACCATAGACTCACACAGAGATACATAGACTCAGACAGAGACCCATAGACTCACACAGAGACCTATGGACTCACACAGAGACCCATAGACTCACAAAGAGACCTATAGACTCACACAGAGACCCATTGACTCACACAGAGATACATAGACTCAGACAGAGACCCATATACTCACACAGAGACCTATAGACTCACACAGAGACCCACCGACTCACACAGATACCCATAGACTCACACAGAGCCCGTAGACTGACACAGAGACCCATCTATTCACACAGAGACCCATAGACTCACACATAGGCCCATATAATAATACAGAAACCCATCGACTCACAAAGAGATCCATAGACTCATACAGAGACCCATAGCCTCACACAGAGACCCATAGACTCACACAGAGATCCATAGACTCACACAGAGACACATAGACTCACACCGAGACGTATAGACTCACACAGAGACCCATAGACTCACACAGAGACCCACAGACTCACACAGAGATCCACAGACTCACACAGAGATCCATAGACTCATACAGAGACCCATAGACTCACACAGAGACCCATAGACTTACACAGGGACCCATAGATTCACACAGGGACCCATAGACTAGCACAGAGACCCATAGACTCACACAGCGACCCATAGCCTCACACAGAAACCTATAGACTCAAACATAGACCCATAGACTCACACAGAGACCCATAGACTCACACAGAGACCCACAGACTCACACAGAGACCTATAGACTCACACAGAGACCTATAGACTCACACAGAGACCCACAGACTCACACAGAGATATATAGACTCAGACAGAGACCCATAGACTCACACAGATACCCACAGACGCACACAGATACCCGTAGACTCACACAGAGCCTGTAGACTGACACAGAGACCCATATATTCACTCAGAGACCCATAGACTCACACAGAGACCTATAGACTCACACAGAGACCCATAGACTCACACAGAGATCCATAGACTCACACAGAGACACATAGACTCACACAGAGACATATAGACTCACACAGAGACCCATAGACTCACACAGAGACCCATAGACTCACACAGAGACCCACAGACTCACACAAAGATACATAGACTCACACAGATCCATAGACTCACACAGAGGCCCATAGACTCACACAGAGACCCATAGACTCACACAGAAACCCATTGACTCACACAGAGACCCGTAGATTTACACAGAGACCCATAGACTCACAAAGGGACCCATAGACTTGCAGAGAGACCCACAGACTCACACAGAGACCTATAGACTCACACAGAGACCTATAGACTCACACAGAGACCCACAGACTCACACAGAGATATATAGACTCAGACAGAGACCCATAGACTCACACAGAGACCCACAGACTCACACAGATACCCGTAGACTCACACAGAGCCCGTAGACTGACACAGAGACCCATATATTCACTCAGAGACCCATAGACTCACACAGAGACCCATAGACTAATACGGAGACCCCATAGACTCACACAGAGACCCATAGACTCACACAGAGACCCATAGACTCACACAGAGATCCATAGACTCACACAGAGACCTATAGACTCACACAGAGACCCATAGACTCACACAGAGATCCATAGACTCACACAGAGACACATAGACTCACACATAGACATATATACTCACACAGAGACCCATAGACTCACACAGAGATCCATAGACTCACACAGAGACACGTAGACTCACACAGAGACCCATAGACTCACACAGAGACCCACAGACTCACACAAAGATACATAGCCTCACACAGATCCATAGACTCACACAGAGGCCCATAGACTCACACAGAGACCCATAGACTCACACAGAAACCCATTGACTCACACAGAGACCCGTAGATTCACACAGAGACCCATAGACTCACAAAGGGACCCATAGACTCGCAGAGAGACCCATAGACTCACACAGAGATCTATAGACTCACAGAGAGACTCACAGACTCACACAGAGACCCACAGACTCACGCAGAGACCCATAGACTCATACAGAGATCCATAGACTCACACGGAGATCCATAGACTCACACAGAGATCCATAGACTCACACAGATTCATAGACTCACACAGAGGCCCATAGACTCACACAGAGACACATAGACTCACACAGAGATCCATAGACTCACACAGAGACCGATAGACTCACACAGAGACCCATAGACTCACACAGTTTGTTGCCCTTCTACGTGCCTCAAATTAGCACGGGTGGCTACGTACGTACCGACGTGCACTAAAGAGGGAGCTCTCGAAAGAACCTCTCGAGGGTGTTTGGCCTACTCTTCCACGCTGAGGCAGGAGCATTGTTGTGCTATCACTGGGTTCAGATGAACATGTGTGGGAAAATCGCTAAAGTTGCACTATCTCATTTGCATGCGCCTGTTTGTTTGAATTTTCTTTTCTTTTTGTATATATATAAAAGCTTCCCAGGCAAAAAAATGTTAATGGCCTTGCATTTAAAATATATTTTTATTATTCCTGGTCGTGGTCAATGTACCAGCTCATGTCTCGCTAAGTCTGAACAGTCATTTGGCTTTATTCGTCCTCATTAGGTTTTCCTGCACGCTCTTTTGCATACGCCCGACGTGAAAATCCTTCCGTGGATTAAGCAACGCGCCGAACGTAAATGTAACACGCATCATGACCAAATAATCTGGAACGCGTCTGATCTGCTCGCTGCATGCAAGCCGAGCAGGCTTTGAGGCCGGATAGTTGCTTGGATGGGTGGCCACCATGCACAAGCAGGGTGTCTGTCATAGGGATTGCCAGGCTACTGCGATGGACAACAGAGGGCGTTGCAGCAACATTTTAATGTTGTACTGTGCTGCACCTCGATGCTTCCACGATCGTGATCCTTTGACGTCACCAACCCGTGCTGACCAGCGCGGTGAAGCGTGGCCAAGTAACCCTCACGTCCCACGCAGAGGTCCCTCATCCAGCAGTGGCCTCAGCAACGGCTGCACTTGTGGATATAGCACAGTACAACACAACATTTTATATGAATGCGCTGTCCCCTGCTGACAACGCAATCCCGAAACAGTCTACGACACCGTTTTTTAAAAAAATTCATACGCGAGGCCGTCTCCCATCCGGCTACTATCCAGTCTCAACCCTGCTTACCTACTAAGATCTGATGGTGCATTCTGGGTGATTTGGTCGTGGGTTGATCTAACACAGCTGAGCTATCAAGGTCCATTCAAATTACATGGCCATTCTATCTCAGCCGAGCACGTTTGACAATGACAAATTACTTTACTTTCACCCGTCGTAGAATAATTAACTGTGCTTTAGCCTGGAGCCGGGGTGGGGAGTCTGGGGCCTGCAAGCTGGATATGTCCTGCAGCTTCATTGTATACCGACCCACGGCCTCGTGAGGCCTACGACTTCGAAACAGCTGGGCAAACAATATATATCTGCATGGTCGGCAGTAGAGGGAGGGGCACCAGGGGGAGGGGCAAAATCACTCTCCTTAGTGTTCTGGTGGCCCCGCACACGATAGATCTAGCGGGCCATTCCATCCGAGAGAAGCTGGAGCCTGACTTTGGCGAGATGTGAACTCCTTCACCTGGTATGCAGGAGGTCGTGGGTTCGATCCCCGACCGCGACAATGCTAACATATTCGGAGTTTTGAGTGTCTCTCTATCCCCGCGGTCACGTGGATTTTTCCCCGGGTCCTCCTGTTTTTGTCCCTCCACATTTAGAAACGTGCATTTAGGAAACATTTCTGCCATACATTTCCACATGATGAGCCTCTCCGTTGAGCTATCATTTGTGGCCACGTCGCTTCTGAAAGCAGAGCTACATAGCTCAGTGAGCATTACCTGGTTGCCATGCATGTGCTGGAGGAGGAGGCTGTCAGGTAGCTCTGTGGCTACGTGGGCTGACGTCCACTCACGTATAACTATGACAAGCATAATAATAATAGGGTTTTCCCCTTTTTTCTACCAACAAAACTGAAACCTTTTTACAAGGACTCATGTCTGCATTAACCACAATACCTGCAGTCAAAATGCAATAAAAAAAACATATTATGATAATATATGCATTGTCCTTGAAACTGATTGGTCCACACCAAGGGACGGCTTTCCTTTGAGCCTTTTGGCGTCATCTGGTCGAGCACCTTTAACTATTGAAGGGATACGTTACAAAAAATGCAGTATAACTTCAAACAAAATAAAACGCGGTTGAAAAGTTGGGATTGTGGTCTGGGAATGTGTAGACGGCACGCACTTATTTCCTTGTGATAAATTTGTTGTTGTTCTTGGTTCTTTCGGTATGTGACTTTACCGAACGAACCAATAATATGAATCCCTGCAGTCACGAAAGCTTTAAATCAAAATTTGTTGTCGTTTGTTTTGGTGCCAATTTCTTCATTTTGTATTATTAATTTCTTTCTGATTTTGCTTTGTCGCAGTATGGTATTCATTCGCTTGGAAGTAGCTGTATATGCGATTTGGTCCTTACATATAATTAATGTACAGCGTTATGGGAGGATATTTGCGTGAATTACGCTATTCAAAATGAAAGTATTTTTTAAAAATAGATTTTTTTTATTAAGGTTTGTTTGCTGGTAAGATGTGCGTTAGAATTTGGGTTTGTGTGGAGGGTGGGGCACGGGGAATAAAACCTATTTTGTTTACGTGTCCTATACTTTGAACTTCTATCGTGTTTTTGCATTTGTTGTTGTAACGTTCTTACCCCGTGCCCCGACTGGACATCTGTGAAAAAAGAGCTTTATAGCTCATCAGATTCCTCCTCCTCCAGTCTAAATAAACATTCTGATTCTGATATTCGGGGTTAATATTTTGAGGTCCATGCATACACTTTCGTTCGTTTGCTTTCGACTGGCTAACCAAAACATTGAGTGCTTTTGATTAGCCACGATGCAATTATTCGGTAATGGCACAGGTGCGTTCGTATTTACTTTGCAATTACAAAGGTAAACGATAGGCGATTGCCAGTCGCTTCTTCGCAACGATTGTGCTCCCTAATATCCTATTTTGCGAAGAGGCAAATCGGTTATAACATATTTACCACTCACAAAGAAATTACATCTAAGTGTGTGCATTTTCGTCTGCCCAATCGGGGTTTTTTTCTGCTGCTAAATAACGACTTGCTGTTGCGGTAACCGCCCACGTGCAACTGCACGTCATTTTATACGATGTTTGGCAAATGAGAATGTTTTATTGGCAGACAAATCGGTTAAGATGTTAAATAAAATGCCAAGGATAATGTTTAAATAACGTAATGTACAGAATTCCCTCGTTTTTCGCGATTTTGCTGTCGGCGATGTTGGCTATCCACGAGACATCGAGTGATGAGATAAAGCGACGAGAGCGAATGTGACGAGAGATAAAGTGATGAGAGATAAAGTGATGAGAGATAAAGTAATGAGAGCTACATTGATGACATGAAGTGATGAGAGAGAATGCTTATGTAAGTATTTATTTTAGGTAATTCATTTTTCATAGGCCAATAGCATTATCAATACCATGATATCAATATTATGTGAGAAATATTTTCATTAATGTCATCAATATTATCAATATTATTAATATTATGAATATCATCAATATCATTTCCCGCAAAATGTTCTATTCACGAGCATTTGCAGAAGGTATCCCTCGCGAAGAACGAGGGAATATTATACCACGTTCTTCTCGTGTTTATTTACCCAGGAAATCTTAACCAGTTTCAAGACCCTTTATTTCCGAGAGGGTCCTCGGATTTTTTTTCACAGTTTGAGGGCGATGATTAATACGTTTAATCACAGTGGAGGTCATTTGCGGGTCATTTAGATTTTTTGGTTCATTTTCAAATTGGACCATGAAGCAGGCACACAATGGCCTACTCCTGCGAACGATGCCACGGGATCTTTAACCTGCACTGTGAAGCAGAATACGCCCGCAGTATTATCCAGGCCAGCCCCCGGTGGCCTGATCCGCAAATCTCTGCAACGAATGCGCTACTGCTGGGCACCTCCGATTAGCACATGCTCAGGCGTTATTGTCAATCCACCGACGGATGAGGGCCTTCTGACAAAGTTTTGCCACCTGTCCTGAGTTTCCCAGCGCTGCACTCTGTTTTTAGGATAGCTGTCCTGGAAAAAATTCTGTAAGTCTTCTCGGGACCCTGACAGCTAAGTTTTCGTGTCAGTTCATTATTGTGTAACAATACGTACACTCCCCATGTTTTAGTATTGTGAGATGTTCGTCTTCCCATGAAATGACCCAGCTTCTTTGTGCCTCACAGGTGGCAACCATGTCATGTTACACACAGCACGCTGTGATGTTAGACTGTACACTCGCATTGTGTTTGATGTCACAGTGCATGTGCATCCATTTTACCGATACTTTTACACCGTACATAGCCACCCGTGCTTATCGTAGGCGCGTGGAAGGACAACAAACTATGGGTCGCTGTGTGAGTCTATGGGTCTCTGTGTGAGTCTATGGGTCTCTGTGTGAGTCTATGGGTCTCTGTGTGAGCCTATGTACGTACGTATGTGTTCAACTTATTTCGCACCATACGCAGCTAACCGTGCTAATCGGAGGCGCTTGGAAGGACAACAAATCATGGGTCTCTGTGTGAGTCTATGGGTCTATGTTTGAGTCTAAGGGTCTCTGTGTGAGTCTATGGGTCTCTGTGTGAGTCTATGGTCGCTGTGTGAGTATATGGGTCTCTGTGTGAGTCTATGGGTCTCTGTGTGAGTCCATGGATCTCTGTGTGAGTCTATGGGTCTCTGTGTGAGTCCATGGGTCTCTGTGTGAGTCTGTGGGTCTCTGTGTGAGTCCATGGGTCTCTGTGTGAGTCTATGGGTCTCTGTGTGAGTCTATGGGTCTCTGTTTGAGTCTGTGGGTCTCTGCGTGAGTCTATGGGTCTCTGTGTGAGTCTATGGGTCTCTGTGTGAGTCTATGGGTCTCTGTGTGAGTCTATGGGTCTCTGTTTGAGTCTATGGGTCTCTGCGTGCGTCTATGGGTCTCTGTGTGGGTCTATGGGTCTCTGTGTGAGTCTATGGATCTCTTTGTGAGTCTATGGGTCTCTGTGTGAGTCTATGGGTCTCTGTGTGAGTCTATGGGTCTCTGTGTGAGTCTATGGGTCTCTGCGTGAGTCTATGGGTCTCTGTGTGAGTCTATGTACGTACGAATGTTGAACTTCTTTCACACCGTACATGGTCAACCGTGTTAATCAGAGGTGCTGGGGGAAAGACAACAAACTAAACACAAAAGCATTTCTAAAAAATAAATGAGTTTTCAATCAACATTTAAAAGTGCATAGCTCTAGTGGCTTCCTAATATCAGAAGGAAGAGCGTTCCAGACGGCCGCAGAAGCGCATATGAAAGCACACGATGCGGTGACCACCGTCTTTGTTCGATGTCCAGCCAAAAGCGACCGCGAGGATGACCGGAGCTCGCGTGACGGATGGTTCATGCTTCTTGACGAGATCAGCGAAGCATCGTGGCTCATTTGTGGCGAGCACTTTGCCGTGCATAACGAGCGCAACCTCACAACGCGTTCGTCCGGCAACCAGAAGCCAATGCAGCTCGGCGAGGCACTGGACAGCCATGCTTGGGATCTTGCAGTGGAACAGCCCGAAGTGGAGACATTACCGAGATGACATTAAGATACATTCCCTGCAGCTTGGCAGTGTCCGGTCCATACACTCACCCGTCCACCCACCCACCCACCCACTCAATTATCCAATGACAAATACAAAAGATCCCCCGTATAGCCTTAACAGACTGTTGGGGCAAGTGCTGTTAGTGAGCACCTATGAAGGCCACGAGGGGGTTGGTGGCCAGCACCACACCCGACCGCCTTTGTCTTCCAAGTTGCGATGTTTACACACCACACCAGGTACTTATTTGTGGCTGAGTCGACCGAGGAGTGGTCCACGACCGGGTCACATAATCGTCACTGGTGTTGGCCATGAGCGGGAATCGAACTGGGGTGGCCGGGTTCGTAGCGCAGCGCGCTACCGCTCCAATGTACACAACAACAACAACCGCCATTCGCCACAAGGTGGCGGTGACGTCACCACGACGATTGTGCCAGGCTATGTGCACCTTGAGGCCACGTGAAGTGTCGAACGCCCGCTAGCAGGAGGAGCAGATCCAGGTGCCACGGGTTGACTGACTAAGATGACTGATGCACCACCTGTGCTCCGTACCGTGCCAACTTGCTGTGCTTTAGCCACCCGGCGCTCTGCTCGTTGTTGTGAGCGTCGCTCCTCCGCCCTCTGTTGTTGTTGGAGGGCGACTGCCTCCAACTGCCCAGTAGCGTCCTTCATGAGCCTCCTCCACAGAGGCCGATCTTAACACCGCTGGTACCAGTCATCGGCAAGTCCACTCAGCTCCACGTCGTACTGTATCACATCACTTCATCTCTTCTCTAGCCCGTGCCGCGCCCGTTTAGTCCCCTCGATCCGGCCGAACAAAAGCTGTTTCGGCATGCGGTGGCTGGGCATGCGGGCTACATGACCCAGCCAACGCAGCCTTTCCTGCCAGTGGAGTTCACCGATGGGACTTTGTCCAGATCTTTCGAGGATTTGTGAGCTCCTCACACAATCCAGCCTGGTTAAACCCAGGATTGATCGTAGGCAGGCCAGCCAAATGTTTCTAACCGGCGGAGATGTTCCATTAGGGGGGTCCACGTTTTGCAAGCATAGAGAAGGGAGGGAATGACTGTTGCCGAGAAGACCCG
Organism: Petromyzon marinus; assembly: GCF_048934315.1. Taxonomy (NCBI): domain Eukaryota; kingdom Metazoa; phylum Chordata; class Hyperoartia; order Petromyzontiformes; family Petromyzontidae; genus Petromyzon; species Petromyzon marinus. Next base: position 9,010,333 of record NC_133721.1, on the reverse strand, counting down.
AAGCTTCAAGCGGAGTGACAGACCAAGTAGCTTCCACACAGCGTTACGCAACTGATATAAAGATAATGCCACTCGACCAATTCGGAGTGAGACCTCTCCTGTTAAACCGGAGCCAGTCATGAGAACACTGCCCAGGTAAGGGAAACTTTACACTCTCTCCTCAAATGCCCCATCACCCATTGGGAGTTGTGGGGGTGGAGTGCCCGATGATACAAAATACCCAGGCAGGTGCTTCATTTTGGTGGGGCTGATGGTAAGGCCCCACCTCTTCATGGCACACTCCAGTTTCAGCAGCAGCGCCTCCAACTACCAGGTCGTAGGCAAACATAACGTGGTTGACCAATAGGGAGCCATCCCTTGACCGCACCCGGGCATCGATCAGCCTCCCATTGTATCTGTGCCAGATGGAAATTCCTTCGGTACAGCTACTGAAGGCTTCACGAACTACGTGGTCGAAATAGACTTAAAATAATGTTGGACCCACAGGACATCCCTGTCGTACCCCAAGGTGTACAGGGAATGGCTCTGACTCCTGGCCACGTAGTTTTACCCGGGCCTGTTCGCCATCATGAAGGTCCTTGATGAGCATGAGCAGAGGGTCAGGGACTCCGAAAGCACGAAGAACAACCCAGAGCCCAGGCCTACTGATGGTATCATAGGCCTTGACCAGGTCAATAAAGCAGAGATGTAGGTCTTGTTAGAATTCCCTACACCTCTGCTGTAGCAGACGGAGCTAAAATGTGGCATCTGTGCAGGACCGCCCTTTCCCGCATTGGGGCGCCGCAAGCCTCTCCTCAGCATGCCTAGCAAGGCGATGTTGAATAATCCTTGCCAAGACCTTTCCCGGCACACTGTGGCCCAGACTGTTGTTATGATGTCATGTAGGGCAGTCTGTGCACAAACGCCTCCCTCCCTCAGCATTCCGCTTGGGAGATCATCTCTGCTCGGTGCCTTTCCTGATTTCAGACTCTGGATCGCCTTCAGTACTTCCTCAACGGATGGCACCTCAGCCTGCCACTGACAGGGGGTGACTTCCTCCTCCAATATTTGAGGCACGGCAGCATCAGCAGGGTCATCCCCACTTTGTCCCATGATGTTTCCAGGCTGAGGGATTCCCCCCTCCCCCAGGACCTCACAGAAATGCTCAGCAAATCTGCAAACTTGTTCCTGGGGGTCGGAGATTGGATCACCGTTCTTTCCCCTAATGATGGTAATAGGTGTGGCGCTGCAGTTTACTTTTTTGATGGAGTTAAATAGGGATTTGCGATCGCGGGCCATTGAGGCAGACTCCATCTTCTCAGCAACCCGCGACCACCACCCATCCTTGCAGCGCCTCACGGCTCTCCGTACCTCCGAGCAAAGGCTGCGGTAAGCCTCCTCATTCTCTGACGTGGGATGCTGTAGACGATTAGAGTGGGCCTGTCGCTTTTTCTCAACCATCCTGAACACCTCCTCTGTCAGCCAGGTTCTCTGGGGAGGTCTGGACCGCGAACCCAAAGCAGCCATTGCAGCTGCATGAGTCACAGACCTAAACCTCGCCCATTAACCCTCGCCACACCCACACACCCACATACCCTCACTCACTCAATCACACACTCGCATACTCACTCGCACGGTGTCTGCATACTAAGTATGGTCAAACAACGCTGCATGGGCGAAAGACCCATTATCCAACAGGTCATTGACAAAGGCTTTTAAGACCATAATTATGCTATTTTCATCTCCACCCTATTTCCTGCGAAGAAGTTATTTGAATAGCTAATGCAACGCGCAAGGCGTGCATGAAAGTAGATCTGCACATAGGTATAGGTGCAGCCCTGCAATTTCTTGCTCACTGCTGACAGATAGAATTTTCACTCGAGAGAGCTCTACTATAGAGAGTCCCCCCACATTTCATTTGTGTGTCTGTTCTTCCAACCTGACCGGTCATCTTGGAAGAGACGGGAGTGCCCACAGTTTACCCCATCACAGGCAAAAAAAAATGTGTCTATCGACATACCACAGTGCACCCACTTGTATTGCTTAAGTCGAGAGAGGTGGGGTTGTGGGAGCGAAGCTTCAATAAACTCGTCCATTGCTTCCGTTGACGCACACAGAGATGGAGTCGAACCGGCGACCACTGGATTATCAGTCCAGTCGTGCCAGCCATCACAACCCAAGGTTTGCGCTTCTAGCTCTTGACATCCCAAAGTCGCATCTCCAGATTAGCACGGTTGGCCGTGTACGGTGCGAAAGACGTCCGCCATCATACATACACCACCATGGAAGCGTGCCGTTCCTATAACGTGAAAATACGACTGCAGCATCTCCACTTGGCGTGGCTAATAACAGTCCCATTGTACGCCTGAAAGCCGATGTACAACCACATTCTCGCATTATGTTCTGACCGTGCTATTCATGCGAATGGTGCACTTCCCTTGGCGTCGCAAAACGCACTTCCTGATGTGATGCATTTTTGCATGAAAGTCACCGCTTTTTGCCTGCCACAGTGGACGGGGTAAACACATTGTGCTCCCAACAAAAGGAACCGGGCAGCATCCTCATCGCTCGTAACTCAGTGTGGGCAGACGGAGCATTTACATTTTCACTTAACCGGCTGTCTAGACGACTCCTTTCGAGTTTCAAGTGTGGATCTTCTTCTATCTCGTAAACAAAACAATGCCAATTCGTTACTGCACACCGGTGTGTTTTAGAGCTAACCCACAAGATTTACAATTCGAGTGAGATGTTTTTTTTTTCTTCCGGTAAATACAACTAGCCTCATTTGTAAGGCTGTCATCGCACTCAATCGCCGAATGAAAGTTAGCGAGCAACATCAGCATCAAGTGTTTCATATTGGAGGGGTTTCGACCATTCTTCACCGCCTTGATCAGCTGTAGTTATGGTGGAGGAGTGTGCCCAGTACCTCGTCAGATATCTCGCACTAACGTGCGCCACGTGGTGAGATGTTAACTACCTTGCCCGGTATACAGGAGGACCTGGGTTCGATCCCGATCGCGACCCTGACGCCTCAATTTTTGGAGTTTTCTTTTTTGTTCTCCGCTTTTTCCCTCCACGTATCGAACCGTTCGTTTAGAGTATTTGGCTGCTATAAATGTCCACGCGATGAGCCACATCGTTGAGCTATCGTTTGTGATAGCCAGGTCGATTCTCAAAAAAGAGCTACAAAGCTCGAGTGGGGCTTACCTGGTTAAATAAAATAAAAAAAACATTGGTAAAATAGAGTCTGCCATGTTCCAACCTGTGGTCACAAGCTCACGTTTACGGCTCAAAGATAAAACCGCCATAGTCAATCCCATCACGAAAGCTCCGTGCGATATAATCTCAATTTCATTTTTCACCACTACATTATATTTTTGTTCCTTTCAAAAAAAATGCCTCAGTTTTAAACCACAGTAGATCAGTGAGTAGCACTTATTAGCACGTATCTCTCTGTGTAACTCGAAGCACTGTGGCGAGCTATGGCAGCTTGTGGTGTGCACTGTATTTGCTGAGAAATTTACCGATAGAATCAACAATGGATATAAAAAAATAAACTATTTTTGGCCTACCGCCAGATTTTATACCGACTGTCCCATCGGTGTCATGAGGCGAATACTAAATTTGGATCTCCCGTACAAAAGTGCAAGCGTTCATGCAAAATAATTATCCGAAGAATCGGACATCACAGAGCTCCCTCTGAGATCCCTTCAAGTGGCTTCTGGTTGATAGAGTTGGGGGCGACACTTTCCCACTCTGCAAACGGGAAAAATGTTTATCGCATAACCGCCAAACAGATGTTTGTCATTCTTAAGAGCTGGAATTTAGCCGAATGAAGGTAAGAACCAATTTGAACTTGGTTATTTGTGACCAAGGCTGAGACAATCAAAACGCGAGCAACCCGGTTTGAGCACGGGCAGATGTAACCAGGATGTAAAAAAAAACAGGATCTCAGCGATCCCAGCTCAGCACTCTGACCTCTTAGCCACCCGTCCAACTTCCAAGAGTCAATGATACCCTTAAGTGCTGGATGACCGCATGTTCACATTTTGTATGGCTCATTGATCAGCCCTCAGGGTGAGATGCAAATGAATTATGATCCTACGCAGAGATCCCGCGTAGCTAACCAATGAGCCATACAACTGTTGCCATTTCCTTTGGGTGGCACTAACCAGAAGTTAAATCTGAAAGAGCTGGTGGGAACCATTTTGTGAGGAAAAAAAAATATTTCAAACGGGATTGCTGACCTAACCCTTAGACCTTCACGTAAACCTTGACCTTTTTTGTTTTGAAAGAATAGACGACCGTCCAACGTTGTTAAATTTAACGGCATTGAAATTAGGCAGCATAGGGAACGTCCACACAAACGTATCCCCTGTGGGACCATAAATTGTTCCCAAGGCCAACCAGGGGAATTGCCGGAGAGAGAGGGCCCTGAACGGTTGTAAAGTTGATTGAAAAGGCGCAATCAGTAACGCCGTCCGGGACAACAACGATAACATTTCACGACAAAAGCGGAATCTTCCGTGAGCATGTATGGCACGTATGAATTGAATCCAGCGGGGGGGGGGGGAAATAATATACACATTTCATTCTGTTATTGATAATGTTGAACAAGTGTCTGTAAATGGAGTTGAATTTTGCAGGATCGCTCGCGCTTTAATTGCATTAAATCAAAGGTAAACTTGCAGCACTGCTATTTTTTGCTCACACCACTGCTGGCGAAAAGGCCTCCAGCTCTAAACAGCCTTTCTGAGTATATGGCCTACTACCCCAGCACATGCGACATGCCGATAGACTGGGACACTCTCAACCGTGCTAACCTCCTATTAGCACGGCTGGCCACATACGCTGCGAAAGAAGTTCAACATACGTGCATACGAGGGAGTTTCCAAAGTCAAGCAATGCAAGGAAAGGAGCGAGATAAATGTGTGTTGTTGATTTCTTTCACACCGTACCTGTCCAACCGCGCTTATCGAAGGTGTGGGGGAAGGACAACAAACTAAACACAACACGCAGTTCTCAAGAAATGGATTTTCAATCTCGATGATTTCAAAGTGGCATAGCTCCCAGTGGCTTCCAAACATCGGAAGGAAGAGCGTTCCAGACGGCCGCAGAAACGCATCTGAAAGTGCGCGATACCGGTGACCACCGCCTTTGTTCGAGTGACCGCTGGGTGGACAGCAGTGGCTCGGTGATTTCAGAAACTTGCTCCACTCTTTCAACTGCCACGCCGGGAGAACGGATCGAAACGGTGACCTCTGAAGTCCAACGTGCTGCTAACCGTTACGCCATGGCAGCTAAATTAAACGAGACAGGTATTGCTGATGGCACAGCAATATATATAGAGGCTTTGTATTGAATTAAATATAAGACAGGAAATTGCAATAACTAAAGTAGTGAAGCATTTAATGAAGTTTCAGAGAGTTTATGAGATTTATAAAAGTGACAGCATTAGTACGGTATTTTTTCACCTGAGCTTTTCCTCGATTCCCACGACTATTAAAAAAGTCATGCCAAGCCATTTATGGAATACATATTTGCAATTTGCCACCGTGTTCTATAATTTTTCATTTTTTTTTAATCATCGTGGTCGTGGTCTGCCTTCGATATGTGCTGCCCTGGGAGCTTTAACCGCTCGGGTTGCATTGGAGGAATAAAAACGCACACGTAAACAGAGGAAATTAGTGACGCACTTCATAAAGAGGGCTGCGGAATTAAGCTCAGGATAAATATGGGGAAAACAGGTCGAGTAGAACAAGGTCGCTGAGACATCTGTTGGGCGAACACAAATGGATCACGCAGCAAAGTACTCACGTCTGTAAAGGGCAAGAATCCATTGTGACAGAATATAACAGTGCAGGCTGGAAAGCCATTAGTTTCAAACACCATAAAACAACAACAACCTTGAGCTTCAAAGCATGAGTTTCGAATGACAAACACAACACGCAAGAACGTCCCACTTTTTCAAAAATTCAATACAATTACACCACAAAAATCGCTCAAGTGGCACTCTACGTAGTAAGCATTGTCCTCTACTTGCAAAGTAATGCCCCAGGTCACTCTTGCAAATTGAAGCTAGTAAAAACGTAACTATATTTTTTGCAGGTAAGGCCCACTGAGCTATAGAGGCTCCTTTTCATAAGCGACATGGCCACAAATGATTGCCTAAAGAAGTGGCTTATTGCGTGGGAAGTTATATCAGCCAAATACTCTAAAACGCATGTTTCTAAATGTGGAGGAAAAACCCGGAGGACCCGAAAAATAAATCCACGTGACCACGGGGAAAACATGCAAACTCCAAACATACAGGCGTCAGAGTTGGGATCGAGCCCACGATCTCCTGTATACAAGGTGAGGTAGTGAACATCTCACCACCGCGGCGCCCCAAATCACACTCATACTCGTCTCTTGAGTTATTTCCAGATGAAATTAAAAATCTTTTGTTGTTGTTGCAAATCTTAGCAAAGCTCCCGTGGTGTTTCTGGAGTTTAAATTATTAGTGAGAATTTTTATTGTTTTATATATATTTTATATTATTTTATTGTTTCCCTTCAACGCGACTTTACCGAAAGAGCTAAGAATATGAATTACTGCAGTCACGAAAGCTTTAAATCAAAAATTAAATTATAAGTTATTTTTTCGCCCCTATTGGCTCCTCACTCATCCTCATAGGGTTTTTCTCTCTCTCTCTACACACACACACACACACGGAAGTTTTAATATAATTTTGTATGAAAACTCTTTCTCACAGATAGGGAATATTACAAAATCTGTAATCATGCACGAGGTGAATATGTTAAAGGGTTGGTTGGAAGCCACTTACTCAATGTCTGAGTTTCTTTTGTTTTTTCCCCAGCATTAATAAAGGGGCGAAATCGCCCATGCACTTCTACTCGTAGCTTGACGTTGGAAGAAAACGAAAAAAAAACTGGCCAAAAACAATCCAGCATATGAATGAACATTCTGTAAGAGATTGCTGTGATTGTGCTCGCGATGATTTAGCGTTTGCCGCGATAAAAACAAAACAAAAAAAACGAAACGCAAATGTAGATTGACGTGGCGCGCGTGAGCGGCGGCTTTCAGAGCGCCGTGCATGCGAGAGGAGTCAAACCGCTGAGAAATGACCGGGAAGGGAGAGCGAGCGAGAGAGCGAGCGAGAGAGTTAAAGAGGCAAGGAACAGCACCGCGCACAGAGACCGCAGTACAACTGGTGGTGGGGTCTTCAGCCAGAACGAAGAAGTCCCCAACATCTGCGACTCCCTCGCCCTCAAATGGGGCCAGCGACCTCCAGAGCCCTGTTGGCGTGCTGACAAAATCCCGGTGGTGCGACTACAGATGTCGTACAATGTCCACGACAATTTCCGATGATTAGTAATACATGATTAAACTATACTCTTTGGTTCTATTCGGTAAAGTCACGTAGGTAAAAAAATAAAAGAACAAAAATCACGACGTTTCGGCCACAACACAAGCGGCCTTCATCAGGTGAAGGGACCAGACTGTCTCGAAGACTGCGCTGGAGTGAAACACAGCCACGCTCAGACTACGACCTTTAAGCTGTGTGAGAGGGATTAAGGTGCCTTGACAAAGGAATTAGCATAAAAAATAGCATTTAATTGGCGGACTTAGCATGGTGAAAGGTGTAGAGAGGGTGAACATGCGGGTGCACATGCACCCGCATGTGCTGCGAAAGTTTGGGGTACCACTACTTGAAAAAATATACTGTACCATTGAAAATTAGTTTAATGTTTGGTTCGATTTAGAACATCTTTCCAATGGTTGCTTAATTTGAAACCATCTTCTCGGTTGAAATTGTGTCTGTGTTTGTAGATCTGAATTGCCTCGTGAATTGCCTCGTGTTGTTTTATTTTTTACCTTCGTGACTTTACCGAATATAACCAAAGAGTATGGATGCTTGCAGTCACGAAAGCTTCAAATCTAGAATACATGATTAAAGTTTACAACGCTGACTTAAGGCTCGTCGATGCAGTTATTGCCATTGAATGAGCGCTTTGTGAGAAGGTTTTCGTTAGATGTTTCGATGGGAGGCTGATCACCTGATGCCCGGCGTGTTCTGACAGCATGTGCGTGAGAGATTCTACATTTCGATTTAAAGCTTTCGTGACTGCAAGGATTCGTCTTCTTTGGTTCTTTCGGTAAAGTCACGTAGAATGAGAATAAAATAATAAATTAAACCAATAAAATTCGCACGACGTTTCGGCCACAACACAAGTAGCCGTCCTCTGGACAGTCCTGTTTCTTCACCTGAGGACGGCTACTTGTGTTGTGGCCGAAACGTCGTGAGAATTTTATTGTTTTATTTTATTATTTTATTCCCATTCTACGTGACTTTACCGAAAGAACCAAAGAAGAAGATTGTACATTTACAATGATTGGGAAAAGGCTTACGGTGAGTGACCTGCGGTTTAAGAACTCTGAAGTATTCCTTCCGCGTTGAGCCGTTTAAAGCCAGAAAAAAACACCGGACGGTTTTAAAATGTTCAACGTCGTGACAATTTTATTGTGTTATTTTATTTTATCAATTTATTATTGTATTCTCATTCTACGTGACTTTACCGAAAGAACCAAAGAAGATGTTCAACACAATTACAAGTTAAGTGGAAACTGATATCGCGATAATCGTTATCACGTGACATTTAGCACCGTATGGTGGAGCACTATACCGTGGCAAACTCAAGTGATTACTGATTTAAATGTCCTTAGTTGTGAGATATCGGCCTACATTTTGGCACTAATGGGCGCCACGGTGGTGAGACGTTCACTGCCTTGTCTGCCCTTTGCAATGGAAGGACATGCGAACGCTTAAAAGGGCGCACATGATACCGACGATTTAAAAAACTTTATCATTAAGTTAATGATATTGAGAAGTGCATAAGGTAGAGATTTGAAATTTAAGCCCCACGCTCGGCTGATGAGTTTTGGTCGGGGAGAAATGCAGCCGTGGATTGAATACGTGTGGTAATGTTATATTGAGATGTGAAATCCATTTTTTTAAAAAACAATATATGAATATAAATAACGTGTTCGAAGTTTTCTCAGGGGAGTGAAGTCGTGGTTTGTGTCACTTTTTAAATCGTTGTCTTGAAACTCGCCTATTTGTACTTGCAGGTTTTTCCCTGTAGCTTAAGTTTTTTTAAAAGCAATTTTGTTTCATGATCTGATTACTCTGTAATTGCTATTATTATTCGCTTTCATAGTTCTTCATTTTGTTGGATTGCCTTATGTTATTATCAGCTTTCTATTTCGCTTAGATTTTATCGATACTTGTGAGTGTAGTTCTTATTTTTACGCGCAGTGCTTTGAGACATTTCAATGTGAAAGGCGCTTTATAGATTATTATTATTATTATGATTGAGACTTTACATCGCTACAAGGCATATTGTCCTATCGTCGTCTTCCTTCGTAGGCTGTCCACTAATCTACGAACTTTTTTTCGTGCGTGGGGAATTTGCAGAAGTCCCCGGGGATGCAGCAGCGACTATTTGAAGTTGCAAAGAAAGGGACCTATGCATGTTGTTGTTGTTGTTCATCGTGTCTGAAGATGACACTTGCTGAGGGTCGCACGCCTTGTGTAGGTGCGTGGCTACGGCTAGTGGGCGAGCGGTGGTGCAGCGGTTAGCGCTACGTTGCGCTACGAACCCGGCGACCCGAGTTCGATTCCCACTCAGAGGCCAACACCGGTGACGATGATGTGAACTGGACATGGGTTTCCCCTAGGTCGACCCAGTCTCAAATGAGTACCTGGTGCGATGTGCGAAACATCGTCACTGGGGAAACAAAGGCGGCTGGCCACCCACCGCCTGGTGCGCCGTGCAGACCTTCATAGGCAGTGATCGCTAACAGCACTTGCCCCAACAGTCTGTTAAGGCTACATGGGGGATCTTTGTTTTTGTGTGTGTACGTGTGTGTGTGGACACGCTAGCAGCACTTGCCCGAACAGTCTGCTAAGGCTACATGGGGGATATTTGTCTTTGTGTGTGTACGTGTGTGTGTGTACACGCTAACAGCACTTTCCCCAACAGTCTGTTATGGCTACATGGGGGATCTTTGTCTTTGTGTGTGTACGTGTGTGTGGACACGCTAACAGCACTTGCCCCAACAGTCTGTTAAGGCTACATGGGGGATCTTTGTCTTTGTGTGTGTACGTGTGTGTGGACACGCTAACAGCACTTGCCCCAACAGTCTGTTAAGGCTACATGGGGATCTTTGTCTTTGTGTGTGTGTGTGGACACGCTAACAGCACTTGCCCCAACAGTCTGTTAAGGCTACATGGGGGATCTTTGTCTTTGTGTGTGTACGTGTGTGTGTGTGTGGACACGCTAACAGCACTTGCCCCAACAGTCTGCTAAGGCTACACAGGGGATATTTGTCTTTGTGTAGGCTGACGCGTGAACGGCAGTCTGTCTCCCCCCCCCTCTCCACGTCGGCTGTACTGGCAGCTTGGTGTTTGAAGGAAGGCGGGTTCCTGGTTTGTATGCATGCTGTATCCTGAACTTCTTTCGCACCGTACGTAGCCAACCGAGCTAATCGGAGGTGCTAATGGTTGGGACTTCAACCGTTCCTGAATGTCTCCTTTTGCATCAATCGTGGAGCAACACTGATTCTCAAAACTGAGCCTCGCCCTGTTCAACTGCTGCTGCTGCAAACCAGCGTCGCCTACCCATCGCTCATGACAACGCTTCAGCGCCGAGTGGTGAAAGTTGAAAATCCACAGCGTCCGCAATTCATCACCCCCACGGGACACGTCCTCTCGAGCACGTTTCATTCATTGGTTCTCCAAAACACTCCAGGCATAAAAGTTCGATCAACATCGACAACAGCAAACAATAGGAGTCAGTTTCCACGCTGCAAGTTAAATAACACTTTTTTTTGTTTGTTAAAATCAGCACCTCCGATAAGCACGGTTGTGCCACGCACGCCGCTGAAACAACTTCAACACGCGAAGAGTACACACGTGCAACTTTCGAGGGTTAAACGCACACGGAGAAAGCATTACACGATCTACGCCTTACCCACGACTTTTCCCCCAACTTTTGTTGTTATTGTTGTTGTTGTTGTTCTACAAAGCAACCGTTTTGTTGTTGTTGTTGGTGTCTCGGGCAATGGCACGGCGGCAAGAAAGGGTAAAACATCCACGGGGGGAAGACACCCCGCTTATCCCCTCTCTACAGACGCGGTGAGTTGCGCGCGTGCGAATCGCTATCTCCGGCCACAGAGGCGCGTCTTAAGGGCACGGTGGTGGTGGGTGGGGGGTGTGGTGAGTGCGGCGACTTCCCTGGGAAATTACAAAGTTCAATCAGCTCGCTCGGGAGAGCGCCCCGGAATAAAAGAGGAGCTGGGAGAGCCACTGGCGTTTGGGTCTGAGGCTGCCAGTTTGCGGTGGTTGTGAACCGCGCTGGGGCTGCTGGGGCTGCTGCTGCTGCTTTGATGCGTGCGTGAGAGAGAGAGTGTGTCCCATGCGTCCACCCGCCCGTCCACCCGCCCGTCCGCCCGCTCGCTCGCTCGCCCACAGCAGGTGAAGAGATAAGCCGTTGGAATGGATTGCGAGTTTAATTGTGAGTTTGTTAAAAAAAAAAAAAGTTATCCCCGCTCATAGAAATTGAATATTTAAGTTACCACGCGCGGTGCTACCATTTGAAAAGGATTTGTACGATCGTCGAATACATGTGAAAGAAATGAAGGTGGGTGCGTGAGGTGGGGTGGGATTTGAACCAATCTCGAGGTGTTTTATTAAGCTAGAGAAAAGAAGAATAGCACTTTTAACGCTCCCCGCTAAATCAAACGAGCGTGATGTTTTAACGGCTAGGTATTTCATGCATTGTAAACACCGTAAAAAAAAAAAACACAAAGTGAATTCTTTATACGATCATCACTCACTAAATGTTAATGCCTCCTGCCATACGCAGGACTTCGGAGCACGTGACTTTGATTTATTTGCTTCGCTCACATTTTGCCGGCAAAAGTGGCTCCTGTCGTTTTACCTTAATTTTCATTTTTTAAATACCGCATAAGTTTTTTTTGTAATACTGCATATGTATAAAGTACCAACACTTGTTCGAATAAACTTCTAACCTTCCAGTAAGAGAGATGTCTTTCATTTCTACATTTTCAATCTGTATTGCAAACTCATCTCTGGATTGAAATCTAACTTCTTTAGAAACGTCTCTTCGTGTTCAGTTTGTAGTCCTTAACCCCGCACCTCCGATGAACACGATTGGCTCGGCACGGCGCGATAAGAGTGCAACATACATTGCAGTAAATCGGACCGTCGTAAACGAGATACCGTGTGCAGCTGCGCTCGACTTTGTTTCTGCATTGACTGTCGATGCCCTCACATGAATGGAACTCAAACCAGATCTTCAAGTGTAAGGGCTTTGATGATCTCAGCCTGGTGGTCTCAAACCTGGTCACCGATAACTGCAGGGAAATACCACCACGCGAACTCTGGCAATCATCGCAGCAGCAGCTGCTTTTTGGTTAACCACTAAACAAAGATGATCACTGCATCGCACACTTTCAGACACGTTTCTGTGGCGATCTGGAACGCTCTTCCTTCTGATATTAGGAAGCCACTGTAACTATGCACTTTTAAATCTAGATTGAAAACTCATTTCTTTAGACCTGATTTTTGTGTTGCAGTTTGTTGTCCTTCCCCCGCGCCTGCGATTAGCACGGTTGGTTACCTACGGTGCGAACAAAAGATTCACATACATACATTAAATGTAACTTCTCTTTAAACTTGGCTCATTTCAGCACCGTGAAATCTAATTGTAATCGTTGACTGTAGTTTTTTGTGTGTGGTTGATTACTGCAGCCCCTTTGAAAACGACATTATCCTCTATATCCTGCCTCCCGTGGTAGGAAATCCCCTCGAGCAGGGGTCCCCAACCCCCGGGCCGCGGGCCGATACGGGTCCCGTGGTCTGTTAGGAACCGGGCCGCACAGCAGGAGGTGGTGAGAGCGGTGAGACCGATCGCGTGGCCCGCCCCCCATTATTTAATGATTTACCACTTCCGTCCGCGCCTCTTTCCCGCACTACGCACTTGTCTCAGTCACAGTTGTGGTAAGCCCACAAGCTCTAACCCCTAGTAGCCACAATGAGTAAGCCCACAAGCTCTAACCCCTAGTAGCCAAAATGAGTACAAAACAAACGTCGCTGGAGAGGTTCTTTGAAAAGGGGGAAAGACACAATGATGGCCGCCCCCCCCCCACCGTCCGTGAAAAAAATTGTCTTCCACGAAACCGGTCCCTGGTGCCAAAAAGGTGGGGGATCGCTGCCCTAGAGGCATTGCCCGGCACGCTGTGGATAATGATGATGCTGATGATGAGGCTGTTGATCAGACTCAGAATTCTATTATTTTTCTCGAGTAAAGCTCGTTTTCAAAAGGGGCGATTCGGCCGGAAGACGACATCGAAGCATCCCACAATTGAAAAAAAAATAAACTTAACAATCACAATTGAGATTATTTATATTATTTTGCTGCTATAAATGTCTAAATTATAAGCCACTTTGTTGAGCTATCATTTGTGGCCAGGTCTATTCTGAAAAAATAAGTTCATATCTCAGTGGGCTTTGCCTAGTAGGATGGGTATGGTTTAGTGTGGTATTTGTATGTGTTTGGGTGATTTATTTACCTTTCTTTTACATCGCACTACTATCATTTTTTTGTACTATTTGTTGTTGTAACGTTCTTACCCGCCCCTACTGGACATCCGTGAAAAAGAGCTTTATTGCTCATCGGATTCCTCCAGTATAAGTAATTATATTCTGAATTCTCACTCGTGATTTTAATAGTCAGTTTAAATGAGGACAGAGATGGCAGAATGGAGATGCCCAAGAGACGAGACTTAGCTGGTTCCAAACACTTGGGCGGTCGGCTACATTGTCCTCTTCATCGAAATTGCGTGCGGAATCTGGGAACTCTTAATAGACGATCAGACGCGCGTGGCAGATGTTCAGGATTGTCACCAAGCCTCGCCGATCACCTCTCGTCCAGCGGCACACAAAAGGGGCCACAAAGATGGGACTTTTTTACACGCTTTTATTTAACTCACTCTGTTGTTGTTGTATCCTCAAAAAATCTTGTAACTCAACTTTAACCCACTTCCCAATGTGGTATCGACTGCAAACTTGGTATACTTATGTCATACTGATGAAAATACTATATTCTATCATAAAAAAATCCAAAACATATTTTAAAACATTTTACACGCTTTTATTGAACTCACTCTGTCTGTTGTTGTATCCTCAAATCTTGTAACTCAATTTCAACCGTCTTCCCAATGTCGGATCGACTGCAAAGTTGGTATAGGTATGTCATACTGATGACAATACTATATTCTATCGTTAAAAAATATATTTTTAACAATATTTTTTCCGGGTCTAATTGTCCACGCTCAACTCACGTTGGCTGTAAATCACCACGGTCCCTTACATTTTGGCAAGCTTCGGGGCCACTTCCTGGAGTCGTGGAATTCTGCCATTACTCGTACGGTACATTTCATTAAAGCGTGTATTTTTTTTAAAGTATTTTTTTGTTTATTACTGTCTTAAATAATCGGAGACGCACCGTACATGGTCAACCGTGCTAACCGCAGGTACCGAAATGACTAATTATATTTAGGCCTTTATATCTCCAACCCACATTTCTGGAAATATCTACTGATATCCTTGTGGAGATTGTTGGTGGGTGCATTTCTCCTGTTCTCGTTTGAAATGCTGCTTTCTTCGCACAATCTTCGTACGGCTGTTTTTTTTCCCCATCAAATTTATTGAATATTTTGTCTTCTTTCATTTTGTAATGAGCGACTTCCGTGACACGTCATGTAGAGGTTACTTCTTTATTCTTATACGGGCACAACACAGGCCAACCTTATCTTTTCACTCTGAGTACAACACTTAGATGTTAGCGTCTCTACTGGCTACACACGCACGGCCGATCACTCGGCGTGGTTCCACCGTCCACACTCGGCCACGCCGCTGGCCGGCGGCGTTGCCGAGGAGAGTGATGGAAGCCCGCAGGAGATCCACCACGTGGCCGGATGATGGAGAGAGATGACGGCGAGCAGCGACGCAGCACCGGACCCAAGGCTCCACACACGAACCCCGAGCCCCTGGTCCGCCCCCACTTATATCTCCCCAGGCGCGGCTAGGCTCCGCCTCCGGACACGCCCTATCGTGGAACCTTCCAGCAGGTTCCCGGAGCATTTCGGCCAACCCCGCCCATTACCTTTTGCCCCAGATACCTCTCCCTTTCAGATTGGATGTTGTTTTTAGTGGTGCCTGTGCCCATGCTTCCCTTTTCTAGCCAGCAGGTGTCATCATGTCATTACATTTTTATACTTGTGTGGTGTCAGCGAGACGGAGGCAAGATTTGTAGGAGGCACCTTCTTTATTAAACAACTTTCACGGTCCCGTCCTTACACTCTACACCGTTACTTAGCCTAGCCTGTACACAACACTAACCGCGAAACACTGATTTGCGCCGACTGAGATAGCCAACAACTTCCAGCAGCGCAATATCTTAGTGAAGACGGCAGCGATGATGGCGACGAGTCCACTCCCAGAACCGGCAGGCCCGGAGCTCCCGCTTTCGGCTCCTTTTATCCTACCAGCGCGGCCTGGCTCCGCCCTGACTCCGCCTCCCTTCTCGAACCCACCAGCAGGTTCCAGGGGCCTGCAAACGGTGTCCTCCGTGACCCTTGCCCCAGTTCCTCCGCTCTGCCAACACGCCCTCACCGGCGTGTGCACTGTCTGTCCACCACAGCTGCCGCTGCTGTCCACGAGCCGGCGCTATGACACTACACTTGCATCCATCATGGGCGCTTTTGCCTAAGTGGTGCCATATAACATCTCGAGACCTCGTTGCCCGTAGATGCTCAATATTATTGTAAAATATTAAACAATATTATTTAGATGCTAAATAGTATTCTAATATACTAAATAGTATTGTAAAGTATTTAACAATATTGTTTAGATGCTAAATAGTATTCTAATATACTAAATAGTATTGTAAAATATTTAACAATATTATTTAGATGCTAAATAGTATTCTAATATACTAAATAGTATTGGAAAATATTTAACAATATTATTTAGATGCTAAATAGTATTCTAATATACTAAATAGTATTGCAATGTACTATTTCACATCTAGAGCTGGATATCTCTGATCGAGCTGTCTGGAAGGTCTATGATATGCACTGGGCTTAGAGGTGGCCTGGAGTTGACAGTACAAGCAAATGGGTTGTGAAATTCGTGTGTACGGACCTTTCCCCGTATATGTGAATATTACCCCCCCCCGTCCCCCCCATATGAAAATAAAAAAACAGTCTTTAAAAAGTAATTGATCAAACATCCACATTTAATGACTCTCTAGACACTGGCTCAATTATTTTTTTCCCCCTGCATAAATTCGTGACATTTTTTTTTTATACTTCGCAGTTTGGCAGTGCCCAACTTCACTCCAAGAGCTAAGAGAACGAAGCGATGAAAACCAAAACTTTATTCCCGAAGGGCAAACACTCACGTTAAAGAGCTTTCCTCTTTTTAACTTTTGAAAGCTTTGCTCAGCCTTGAGCGAATGCACCAGAAACGACGGCATTTGTCGCACTGCCAGTTTGTATTCTGCCCTGAGAGTCGCGGACACGAAAGTAAATGTCAAATGCTCGCTGCTGTGTTCTCTCATAAGCATCAACTGTGGAATGTCAGTTACGGCATTCGGATTATTTCTATATATATATATAAAACCCTCTAATCAGACTGTGCCTCGACACAAATAGGGCAGTCAGTTGAGGGCCCTTTAACGTTTTCATACCACGAGCAACTCTTCTTTGCCCACAGTGCGCCCGACGCTTCTGCCCCAGTTGCTCGGGCTCTCTCATCCCACCGGCGGCGCAAGGAATAAATGCTGCTGCTGCTGCTGCTCGCCCGCTCGCTCTTCTCCGCAGTCATCGTCGTTCGCGATGGACATCCAGAGAAGAAGAAAGGAGAAGAAGCAGCAGAATGATAATAATAATAATAATAATCCTGGGTTCATATCAAGGCAGCTTCCTGTGATTAAAATGTGTCCTAAAGTGCAGTGAGATGATGCTCTCATCGCAGTCACGAATGACCGCGCAACCAAAACACAAAAACCACCCACCATCACGTTACATTGGGTTCTGCACTTACTCCGGATAAATTCCAGCGATGAGAATGAAAACCTACCGCAATGGCTAAGACTGTCATGCGACTAACGTTTAGCACGGTTGGCTATGCACGGTGGGAAATAATTTCAAGTTCAACGTACGTGACGCTACTCTCATAAGCAGGGCACGTTCGATTCTCTCACGCAAAGGGTTGCAACTTCCCTGCGAGAGATCTGAATGGATACTTCCCGATTGTGCCGATGGTACAGTAAGGATAACATCGTAGGGACATGAATATGTATTTATTTATTTTTAGAGAAGAAGAAAAACTTCCGCAAATAAAAATATACTTAAATTATAGTGCAAAATGTGCAATTTTAACATTGTTGACCTTGAGCCTACAGTTCCTGCCAGCAGTTATCTCACTCGAGTAATCCATTCGTATCTAATAATCATGGAATTAGACAATCGATTGGAAAATAAGAACCGCTGTTAAATTATAAAACTATTTCTTGGCTTAGCTCATCATTATCTGAATTTGTACCGCTGTATCTACTACACTCTACCAATTTCATCATCGTCTTACACAAGGATCTGTTGTAAAGTTGGCTAACGAGGCTATTCCTTACCCAATATTCTGCTAGAAACCTCCTTGTGTAATCTGACCCAGCCACACTTGCCGAGTTAAGATCGTGGGCATTTTGGTTGTAGCCCAAGAGCCAAGAGCGTTGGTGGGTATCACCTGGGGCGCCATGGTGGCGAGATGTTAACTACTTCGCCTGGTATACAGGATGGTCGTAGGTTCGATCCCGACCCAGATGCTTGCTTTATTTTTGGAGTTTGCGTGTCTCGATGTTTCTCCGGGTCCTCCAGTTTTTACTTCCACGTTTAGAATGAACATCAACGAGTGTGTTGTTGTGACCTGCACTGTGGTGAGTGGGTGAGTGAGTGAGTTGGTGAGTGAGTGAGTTGGTGAGTGAGTGGGTGAGTTGGTGAGTGAGTTGGTGAGTGAGTGAGTTGGTGAGTGAGTGAGTGAGTTGGTGAGTGAGTGAGTTGGTGAGTTGGTGAGTGAGTGGTTGAGTTGGTGAGTGAGTGAGTTGGTGAGTGAGTTGGTGAGTGAGTTGGTGAGTGAGTGAGTTGGTGAGCGAGTTAGTTGGTGAGTGAGTGAGTTGGTGATTGAGTGAGTGAGTTGGTGAGTGAGTGAGTTGGTGAGTGAGTGAGTTGGTGAGTGAGTGAGTGAGTTGGTGAGTGAGTGAGTTGGTGAGTTGGTGAGTAAGTTGGTGAGTGAGTTGGTGAGTGAGTGAGTTGGTGAGTAAGTGAGTTGGCGAGTGAGTGAGTTGGTGAGTGAGTTGGTGAGTGAGAGAGTGAGTTGGTAAGTGAGTGAATGAGTTGGTGAGTGAGTTGGTGAGTGAGTGAGTTGGTGAGTGAGTGAGTTGGTGAGTGAGTGAGTGAGTTAGTTGGTGAATGAGTGAGTTGGTGATTGAGTGAGTTGGTGAGTGAGTGAGTTGGTGAGTTGGTGAGTGAGTAAGTTGGTGAGTGAGTGAGTTGGTGAGTGAGTGAGTTGGTGAGTGAGTGAGTTGGCGAGTGAGTGAGTTGGTGAGTGAGAGAGTTGGTGAGTGAGTTGGTGAGTGAAAGAGTGAGTTGGTGAGTGAGTGAATGAGTGAGTTGGTGAGTGAGTTGGTGAGTGAGTTAGTAAGTTGATGAGTGAGTTGGTGAGTGAGTGAGTTGGTGAGTAAGTGAGTTGGCGAGTGAGTGAGTTGGTGAGTGAGTGAGTTGGTGAGTGAGTGAGTTGGTGAGTGAGTGAGTTGATGAGTGAGTTGGCGAGTGAGTTGGTGAGTGAGTAAGTTGGTGAGTGAGTGAGTGAGTTGGTGAGTGAGAGAGTGAGTTGGTGAGTGAGTGAATGAGTATCTTGTGGAGTATTTGGCTGTGATAAATTTCCACGTGATAAGCCACTTCATTGAACTATCATGTGTGGCCAGGAAGCTTCAGGTAAAGGGCTATAAAGCCCAGTGGGCCTTAACTGGCAAAATAAAAATAGTTGCATTTAGTTTTAAGTGCTACCAGTATCCCCCATGGGCAGCATCCATCATAGCCAGAAAGGTTAGTGCACAAACTATTCAATGACACTGCGTTGGCATTTCGGCACAAACACTCATAACAAAAATACTCAACACGTTCGTCAATAACACTTTGGCCTAAAAATGAAAATAATAGATGACGTTTTATGTAATGACACTTCTTCAGACCATGTTCTATGACGATGTGCCATACCCCGAAATTTCACCTCGTATATTTTATCATTTATAGGCGACCGTGTAATTGATTCAATGTGTTGCGTTTTTTTTCGTGGATTTACTGTTTCATATGCACACTTCCCATGCATTTTCATTTTCCCGCAGACGTTTCGCGTTATTTTCTATTCCCCCCCCTCCCCCCCCCGCGCAAAATACCCTCCGCTAAACGTATTATGGTGCACTCCAATTAACGAGCTGCTTCTAAAAAAAATATAACCACTTTGCTATGATCTCGAGACAGAATGCTCCAAAAGAAATGATCGTTCGCATTTGCCACCGCACCAATTAGCCAGGTTTAGGCCCAATGGGTCAAGGGCTATTGGATAAAGTTGTGCATCGTGGGAACCTTCTTTGCCAGTACCAAAATATAAGAATAGATTTTCCCCTTTTTTCAGTTTCAAAGACAATGTTTCATGTTATCAGAGTGTTGTTTTTTGTTTGCATTCTGACCTCAAGAAATGTGGTTAATGCAGTAACATTATTCCTTGTAGAAGGTTTCAGTTTGGTGTTTTAACATCTCAACACAGCTGCTTTGTTGCCAGAAAAAAAGGAGAAAACCTTTTCTTTTAAAGTTGTGCAGTCCTGTGTTTTTTTAAACTGCTTTTCAGTTTGGGGCCGTCCATAAATGACGTCACGTGATTTTGGGCGATTTTTTACCCACCCCCCCCCCTCATCGTCACACGGCGTCACAAAAAGTAAGACCCCCCCTAAAATATGACGTCACAAAACTCTGCCCCCCCCCCCAAAATAACTATTGTCATTGTAGTGAGTATTTAATGTGCCGCTACACTCTGATGTTGTAGGAGAAAACATTTATTAAAAATTATATTTAATTCAGTAGAACGTGTTGCCTATATTTATTTAAAATTTTGCATTTCGATGTGACGTCACATTTCTCACCCGCCCCCCCCTCGTCACACATCGTCACAAATGTCTGACCCCCCACCCCCAGGTGCGTGACGTCATTTATGTACGGCCCCTTAGGCACTGCTGTGCATTGAGGCAGTTTGCCTGAAAAACACCACGTGAATCAATACTGCATTGTATTGCGGGTAGCGCAGAGCACGGGTATTCCATGATATCAACTTTACAATCTATAATGGTTTAGTATGTACGTTGAACCTCTTTCGCACCGTACATAGCCAACCCTGCTAATCCGAGTTGCGGGGCAAGGACAACAAGCAAAGCACAAAAAAGCAGTTCTGAGGAAATTAGTTCTCAACCGAGATTATTTACAAGTGCGTAGCTCCCAATGGCTTCCTAATATCGGAGGGAAAGAGCGTTCCAGACGGTCACAGGAACGCATCCGAAAGTGCGCGATGCGGTGACCCTCTCTGTTCGATGGCTAGCCAAAAAGCCGCTGCTGTGAGGATGATCGGAGTTCGCGTGATGGTTAAGCACACAAACCTGCGTTACTGCAACCAACAGCCAACAACCTCCAGAATTAAAAAAAATATATTTAATCGCGGTGTTCAGTACACATGGAGATTGCTGATTTGAAAGTCAAACGCTATGTCCTCGGAATACACTATCATACCCGCGCGGTATGATTAAAGCATTATTCGCAATCCAAATGGGAATTGCGAGCTAAATGAATTTCCATAGAAATATTTGTTCAGTGTTTATAGCCTAGTGGTTATTAAAACAAAATTACTATTTATGTTTTCATTCAATCATGCCGTTCCGAACCAAGCATGTCCGTGTTTATGTGATTTCCGAAAAAATACCTCAATGTCATCAGCGGGATTTTATAATTGATGTTGTTAATCAATATAAAAACGTTAATGACACTGTACAATGCGGCTGAAAATATCACTCGTGCATGCAAATGAAATTATAAAATGTAATTTATATTACGTCAGGTACAAAGCCGTATCCAGAATAAAATGTGAAACTAGACGTATGAAAATTAATCCAATAACCGTGTGTTGTGGCCAACCGGGACTATCTATTTTTGACTGTGCAAAATTGATCACGGTACAGGCTGGTTCAGATGTCTTGTGACCCCCATTTAATTTCCTTAAAACTTTAAAAATTTTTTTTAAGTAAGGCTTATTTAAACGAACAAAAAATGTGTACAAAGGGGGGGAAAAAAATCGGGTTTAATGAATTGGGGGGGGGTCACAAGACATCTGGACCACGCTGTACTGCAGTGTTCTTCATTGCACAAGGCCCATCGGCCATTGGCGGCACCTGGTGGCCTTTAGTGCGATCCCTGACGTGGTGCGCCCGACAAGACACGCCGCTCAGGCGAGACGTCAACGACCTCGCCTGGTACGCAGGTCGAGGGTTCTATCCCGACCCTGACGCACGATGTATATTTGGAGTTTGCGTGTCTCTCTCTCTCTCTTTCCCAGTGGTCGCGTGGATTTTTCACCGGGCCCTTCGGTTTTTCCCTCCACATCTGGCAACAACAAACACGCGTTCAGAATATCTGGCTGCTATAAATGTCCACGTGATAAGCCACTTCACTGAGCTATCACTTGTGGCCAGGTCACTTCTGAAAAAAAGGAGATGTTTAGCTTATTGGGCCTTACCTGGTAAAATAAAAAAAAGTTTAGTTTATACGCAACTTTGAAAACACCCCTCATCATCAACATCGTCATGTTGTCAGACCCCAATGGTTTCAAACATGTGTCGGCCCTCGCACCGATGACGTCTTCTCTGAAAATGAGTGAAGAACAACAGCCGCAGTGTCCACACAGCCCCGTCTGACCGTGGCACAGCTTGACTTTGGAGAAGGTGGAAAGTGTTACGGCCTGCGTCGCGTGTGGTTGAACGTCGGTGCGAACGTGACTCGACAAATCGACCCAAGACTTCAACACGGGTGGATGGAATCAACGAGTGACGTTCACGCCGAATGTACCCGTGGTGGTGATAGTCACAGTAGCGGCAGGGCCGGATCAAGGCACGGGGGGCTTTAGGGGCTGCAGCCTAGGGGGCCTCCACCAGCTAGAGGGCCTTCAGAGATGAAGTGAAAAGTGATTTCGCTTTTGAATGCTGAATTGTATTTGTTGTTAGCCTTGTAAAAAATAATTGTTATTTTTTCTTTAACTTAGTTTTCCTTTTTGAAAATATTATTACTGGGGGCGGGGGGGGGGACTCACAGTACCTGGAGCCCAGGGGCCTACACAATTTTAATCCGGTCCTGAGCAGCAGCAGAAGGGTTCAGTGGAGGCGACTGACCAATGGTGTGAGCCGAGTAACTGGAGTTAAGTCGGGACATCTCGATAATGTCACATGCATTAGCGTTCGTATATTTGCTCAAATTTAATCCAGTTACATTACTCATATATCGTACTGTACAACGTGGTCCAGATGTCTCGTGACCCCCCCCCCCCCCAAAAAATAATAATAATTGACTCCTTTACACGCTCCCCTGCACTCACTGCTTCGGGGCCGTCCATAAATGACGTCACGCACCTGGAGGGGGGGGGGCGGGGTCAGACATTTGTGACGATGTGCGACAAGGGGGGGGGGGGTTAAGAAAAGTGACGTCACATCAAAATGCGCAACTTTAAATAAATATAGACAACACGTTCTATTTATTTAAATAGACTTTTTAAATAAATGTTTTCTCCTACAACATCAGAGTGCAGCGCCACATTAAATACTCACTACAATGACAATAGTTTAAAGCGATTTGAAGCATTTTTTAAATATATATTTTCTTTTGGGGGGGGGGGGGTCAGAGCTTTGTGACGTCATATTTGAGGTGGGGGGGGGGGTAAAAAACCGCCCAAAATCGCGTGACGTCATTTATGAACGGCCCCTTACGTGCGGCGCGCAAAAACGTCCCTCGACCGTTCGCCACGAGCGCACCGCGCCGGCGGATCCCTCGCAGCCTCGCGCGGGGCCCCCCGGGGCTGTCGTGAAGAGGGAGGGCGAGGGACAGAGGTGGCCGCAGTGGACTGTTGTAGACCAGGCACAGCGCAACAGCAGCAGCAGCAGCAACAGCAACAACAGCAGCAACAACAACAAAGGGCTGTTTTAATAGAATTTCTGGTGAGAGGGATGGTGCCAGGGATGGTGCCAGGATTTATGGCAGATTTGGCGCTGCGTACGGGGCGTGGTGGCAGAAGACGGGTAGGGGGGAGGGGTGGGGGGAGAAGGCAGGTGGGGAGGGGTGGGGGGAGGGGTGGGGGGAGAAGGCAGGTGGGGGAGGGGTGGGGGGTGGGGTGGGGGGAGAAGGCAGGTGGGGGGAGGGGTGGGGTGGGGGGAGAAGGCAGGTGGGGGGAGGGGTGGGGGGTGGGGTGGGGGGAGAAGGCAGGTGGAGGGGTGGGGGGAGGGGTGGGGGGAGAAGGCAGGTGGGGGAGGGGTGGGGGTGGGGTGGGGGGAGAAGGCAGGTGGAGGGGTGGGGGGTGGGGTGGGGGGAGAAGGCAGGTGGGGGGAGGGGTGGGGGGTGGGGTGGGGGGAGAAGGCAGGTGGAGGGGTGGGGGGAGGGGTGGGGGGAGAAGGCAGGTGGGGGAGGGGTGGGGGTGGGGTGGGGGGAGAAGGCAGGTGGAGGGGTGGGGGGTGGGGTGGGGGGAGAAGGCAGGTGGGGGGAGGGGTGGGGGGTGGGGTGGGGGGAGAAGGCAGGTGGAGGGGTGGGGGGTGGGGTGGGGGGAGAAGGCAGGTGGGGGGAGGGGTGGGGGGTGGGGTGGGGGGAGAAGGCAGGTGGAGGGGTGGGGGGAGGGGTGGGGGGGAGAAGGCAGGTGGGGGAGGGGTGGGGGTGGGGTGGGGGGAGAAGGCAGGTGGAGGGGTGGGGGGTGGGGTGGGGGGAGAAGGCAGGTGGGGGGAGGGGTGGGGGGTGGGGTGGGGGGAGAAGGCAGGTGGAGGGGTGGGGGGAGGGGTGGGGGGAGAAGGCAGGTGGGGGAGGGGTGGGGGTGGGGTGGGGGGAGAAGGCAGGTGGAGGGGTGGGGGGTGGGGGGAGAAGGCAGGTGGGGGGGAGGGGTGTGTGGGGAGGTGTGGGGGTAGGGGTGTGGGGGGAGAAGGCAGGTGGGAGGGGTGGGGGGTGGGGTGGGGGGAGAAGGCAGGTGGGGGGAGGGGTGTGTGGGGAGGTGTGTGGGGAGGTGTGTGGGGGGTGGGGGGATGGGTGTGTGGGGAGGTGTGGGGGGAGGGGTGTGGGGGGAAGGTGTGTGGGGGGGGGGTGGGGGGAGGTGTGTGTGTGTGGGGGGGGAGGGTGGCTGGTACCCGCACGCATGAAATCTGTTTCAGGAGATGGGCTGAAGCGGACCCAAGGACGGTGCCGATCCACGACGCTGCTGGGCCGCCGCCACAGCGACAACTCGTGACGGGGCTTTTGGTTTCCTCTCGCGTCGAGACGGAGTCCCGGCGGCAATTCGACTTCACGTCTTGTGCAGTGGCAACGCGATGCGCAAACAACACGGCCACCGACGACAACGATGGCAACGCGATTCTTTCGCGTGGCATTGTGGAAAGCAACAGTTTTTTTTTAAAATTACATTTCCTTAATGATCGTCATGAATGAATGCTAAAAAGTTCCCCGTCCGGTCCAATGATGCTGTTGACGCAGTGCGGATTCCGGCGACACGGCCAGGATACGCATGGATGTGAGCGTTCATTGGCGAGCCATCGAACAACAACAACAACAATAAACAAAAAAAATCAGCGGAAGTAAAAACTTACAAGTGAGCGCTTATTTGTACGCGTGCAGTTGTGCCGGGGGGCGAATGAAAGAGGCACGCGTTGGATGAGGGAAAAGTTCGCAGGTTGAGGACATCGTCCGAGCTGTTGATAATATGAAGTGGGTGTGGGTAGGAGGCATCACGCAAGCGGCTGTTCATCCTCGCGGCAGCAGTAGCGGCTCACCACCCGACACAGCCAATTAGTAAGGTTTGGCACGTGAACAAAACACGCCAATTCGTTACTAGTACAGCAGGTAGAATGAGAATAAAATAATAAATTGATAAAATAAAATAACACAATAATATTCTCACGACGTTTCGGCCACAACACAAGCGGCCTTCATCAGGTGAAGGGACGAGACTGTCTGGTAGGACAGCGCTGCAGTGAAAGAGCCACGTTCAGATCACTGCCTTTAAGCTGTGTGAGAGGAGCAAAGCGCCTTGACAAAGGAATTAGCATATAATTTAGCATTGAAATGGCTGAATGATTAGCTTGTGACTGGTCATAGAAATAGCTATGTTAAAAGTTAAAGCATACACATCCGCAGAGGCACCCCTTGATAAAGGAATTAGCATAGAATTTATCAATTTATTATTTTATTCTCATTCTACGTGACTTTACCGAAAGAACCAAAGAAGATGAATCATTGCAGTCACGAAAGCTTTAAATCGAAATTTAGTACAGCAGGCTTTAGTGTCTGAAAAGTGCCTGGATGAGCAACCACGGTGCATAACACAGGCGTTTGCTGCTGAGCCGATTAGCACAGTTGGCTACGTACGGTGTCAAGGAAGTTCAACGTACATATATACCAAGGAGCATAAAGCCATCACCACGGGAACTTTGGTCATCCTCGCAGCAGCGGCTTTTGATTGGCCATCGAACAAAGGCGGTGGTCACCGCATCGCGTGGCGCTTTCAGATGCACTTCTGTGGCCCTCTGGAACGCTCTTCCTTCCGGTATTGGAAAGCCAATGGAAGCTGTGCCACTTTTAAATCATCTAGATTGAAAACGCATTTCTTTAGAGCTGCCTACGATTAGCGCGGTTGGCTACGTCCGGTGCGAAAGAAGTTCAACATGCACACATACTCACTGTCAAAGGTCAACAAACTGGACTTGCATCCCATCTTCAGGCGCGGCAGGTTAAAGACTTTGGCAGATTTCTTAAAATTCCACCCGAATCTGTCGACCTGATTTTTTTTGTCAGCTGCGTAATGATGCACGAACCTCAGAAGTCGAAGTGATTTCCTGCTCGAATGAGCATTGAGGCAAGTGCTCATCTCTGTGCCAAATGTGGAAATTCCACGTTGCTATGACGGGCGGCGAGTCTGCCCATAGGACAACCACCGCTGACTTCCCTACAATGTGCTACTTATTTGATAAAGCCAGAAGTTCAACATACATACAATGACTGGAGTGTGAAAAACCCGACTACAATATTGCCATTCCCAGATACTGTGGATAAATAGGTAAAAAACAAGTATTCTGTGGATTATAAGACGTTCCAGAATGTTATGTTCTGTCATGCTCTTTCAATAAAAAAACAAATCTTGTATAAACATCAAAATACGGTACCAATGTTAAGCGGTCTTCCAGAACATGCTTACAGACGCACTTTTCTAAAATTTGGAGACATGTCTTTCTGGCATATTGTTCTAGCGCATGGCAAGTCGGGTTTTAATTACACGTCCAGGTCTCAGTTTGTGATCCATGCCATAGCCTCAGGAGCGACGCGACCAATACTCTCCCGTCCGCTGGAGAGCGGGCAGCATAGAATCAAGCTGTTGGCGATACGATTCTGGTTGCCGACACTGTGGGTCGTCGTAACGTAATGCTCCACTTGTCGAAGAGGTGTGCAGAGCCACCGGCTGCCGTCCCGAAGCGGTCGACGACGCAGCCACCGCAGTTGCTCTTGGCATATCAAAACCGCTGAGGATCACGGTGAGATGTTAACTCCCTCGCCTGGTGTGCAGGAAGTCGTGGATTCGATCCCGACCCCGACGCCTGCTGTGTATTTGGAGTTTGCGTGTCTCTCTCCCCGCGGTCACGTGGATTGTTCTCCAGGTCCTTCGGTTTTAGCCTCCAAAATCAGAAACCTCTGTTGGGAGCATTTGTGAAGTACAGCACAACAATGGATTTTGCTCCACTACCTCTGCTTTCGTATGCATGTTGAAATTATTTTGCACCGTACTTAGCCGAACTTGCTAATCGGAAGTACGGGTGAAGAACAACAAACTAAGCACAAAAAGCAGTTCTAAATAAATGAGTTTTCAATCTAGATGAAAAAACGCATAGATCCATTGGCTTCTAAATATCGGAAGGAAGAGCGTTCCAGACGGCCGCAGGAACGGATCTGAAAGCGTGCGGTGCCTTTGTTCGATGGCCAGACAAAATCCGCTGCTGCTAGGATGGCCGAAGTTCCCGTGGTGATGGGTTATTCCCCTTGGTATATGTACGTTGAACTTCATTGGCACCGTACGTAGCCAACTGTGCTAATCGGCTCAGCAGCCATCTATAACACGTGTGTTATCCACCGTGGTTGCTCATCCAAGCACTTTTCAGACACAAACCCTGCTGTACTAGTAACGAAATGGCATGTTCTGTTGACGCGACAAACCTTACTAATTGGCTGTGTCGGGTGATTTACGTGATCTAACCCAAAAACCTCTCTCATGGATAATATTGGTTGCGACAGACTCCTACTACGTGTTAAACTGACAAAAATCCCTGCTTAGCTTCCGAAATCTGATGAGATTTTGCGCACTTGGAGGCATTTGTTCATTCAGAGTATCTCAAATAGTTAATTTCAAAATGTAAAATAATTCGATTTAATCAGCGTGCTGATGTGATTGACAACTTTTTTCTCCCCATAACTTGTTCGTGTCAAATATTGTGGCTCTTACTGCACGAGCATCTTAATTAAACCAAAATGCACTGACATAAATAGGCCTTAGTGAAACCTTGAATTTTAAATGCGCGAAGTGTACATTATTTTCACGACGTAAAAATATCACCCCCCCCACCCCCCCCCCCCAATTGTGTTTTCTCACTCGGCGGGGCTTATTATTTATCTGACGTTTCGAGCCACATGCCCGGGAGCTACTTCAGGAAGCCGAAGTTGCTCCAACACAGACGTCAGAGAGCAGAAACCTGCGTCGATTACTCGGTGTGAATCATTGACAACGGCACTCACCTTTCCCCGACCTCGCGTCGATATTTTCCAAAGTTCAGACGCCAGGGGGGAGGTGGGGGGGTGGGTGCGCGTACGTGGGTGGGCTGGAAGGGTCAAACATTCTCCACATCTTCTCGTCTCTCTCTGACGGCCGCGACCGTTTTAGTTTTTTTTTTCCAGTTTCATTTATTTTGGTATAGCCCTGTGAGCCATTCGGCTCTTGAATCGGGTGCAATCACAACAAACAAAAAACAAAAACACGAACAAGAAAAACATCTTAAAGTGACTATGTGTGACTGTGCAAACAGAAAATCCAAGAAAAAAAGACAGCAAAAATATTCCTGAAAAAAGCACCGTACACCAACGCTGTGTGCAAAAAAATCCCGGTGGGATGCAAGTCAAACAACAACAACAACAACCACAATAAAACTTAGATTAAGGCCATCAGTCTAACTCCGTACTACAACAAAACAAACATGTCCAAACCAAAAAAAAAGTTTTCCAAATCACCAAAAAATAAAAGCCATAATTGCAACGTAACAGTGATCACAGGGACTGTGACCGAATTTTTTTTGTTACAATAAACTACATAAATAACATGTAACACCAAATCCTAGAGCCATAGCTGGCTGCATGAGTTACTCCACAACAACAGAGGCATCAGTGGGAGTATCACATTTTTCAATGCACCTTTAAGATGAGTTTGTAGTGGCTGTTTGCAGCCCACGCTCAGTTTCGCCATCCGCGATGATGGGATGTGACAACAGCGATCGGTTCGGTAAAGCGCGCCCGGTGAGTGGAAAGGCCCTTGACCGTGGCGTGACAGCAATTAAGCGTGGGCTGTGCGCGTGGGCCCCCCCCCCACAAAAGATATCTAAAATCAACAAACCCCAAAGCCTCATTTAACGGAAGTATTCTCCATCACGCACGAGTGGCCGATGTAATGCGCGTCGGCCGCCGCGACCCCGGCCTTCAATCCAGCATCCCAATTGCCCCGTAATTTAAATTAGCTCCCGCGCCCAGTTAAGGCACAAAGTCAAAGTGATTTCCCTGCTTTCTCAAATGAGCATTGAGGCGGTGCACATCTCTCGTTTACAGCCCTGCGCAGCCAGTTGAGGGAAATTCTGCGGTGGTGGGGGGGGGGGGGGTCTTCTCCATAGGACAGCCACTTTGGGTGACTTCCCCAAAACGTGGTACTTATTTATCTTGAACCCCGGAGTTGAGGGATGATGGGCTGAGTCTACCCACAACAAGGATCTGAACTCGCAAACCTTCCCATTGCAAGCCGCTCTCAATCAACCGCTGAGCCACCTGGCACAGATTCTTCGTCTTATAATTTCGTATGGCTGCTGATGCATAGATGCGGAGCCGACAACTAACTACAATTTCACATTCAGGTGGTCAACCTCAGGAGCAGTAGAGTAGTGTATCATTGCTGTGATGTCTCCTTCGAATGTGTGGAGCCATTGCGTCGTTACAGTATACGTTGTGTGCGGTCTATTGTGCATGACCAGAGTGGCACAATGGAGAGTTTCTTCATTTTACATGTGTGCATCAGGTACCCGCATCTACTGCCATGGTTTGAGCGCAAATATTTACCCACGCCAGCATTCAGTTGTTGGTTCTCCCTCTGTATTCCCATGCAGCCCCCTTATGGAGGCCACTGGGTCCACAGACCACCAGCACTTGGTGGTCTAGACAAGGCTGACACATGCAAAGTAGTGGTTACGTAATGTTTTCAAGGTATATATGGCAGTCCTACCTTGCACACATGTCATGTGATCACCAAGGGAGAGTGTTGGATGTGAGCCGCTACTGGACATCTGTAAAAAAAAAGAGCTTAAAAGCTCAACGGATTCCTCCAGTATAAATAAAGAATCTGATTCTGAATCAAAGGGCTCGTTTAATGCCGCTATAATTGGGCGAGGAGAATTTAGTTTTCATTCGACGTGTGTTCAGGAAAGTTTCAAGGAAGGGAACTCCCCCCCCCCCCCCACCCCTGCAGACCTCTAGCACGAGCTAGACAAAATCAGCGAGTTTAATTGCAATATGAAAAGTGATTTATAGTGTATCATATGGGTACCGTACCTTTTGAGCATTGCCAAAGCCATTTCTTCCAAGTCAAAATGAGTAATTAATTTCGCTTTCACTGTCAGGATCGCATGGTCAAAGCGGTATCTCGTTTGCAGCTCCATGCAGACGTTTGTAGTTCGAATCTGGCAGGTGCCGCCCTGGTAATATTCCGGGGCGGATTGACCACAAAATACTCCGCGTGTCTGGTTAACGGTGAGCATTAATGATTAACCGCCCTGGTGGGAGATGTAACCGGTGACTACTGCTTTGCAATTCCAGCGTGCTGACCAAAACTCCATTCACAGATTGAACATTAATTTGTTTATAAATGCTTTTTGCGTTTAGTTTGTCCCCCCCCCCCCCCTTCGATTAGCACGTTTTGGCTACGTACGGTGCGAAATAAGTTCAGCATGCATGCATACATACAGGTGGATGTAAATATTTGAGTAATCCTTTTTGGGGAAAAAAATATCTTAATGTTTCAGAACGAAATGCTAAGTAATATTGGTGCATCGACAGCTTATTTTGTTTGAAAATTTAAACCAAAAAAAGAGTTAAAAGACAGACGGAAGCCACAACATGTTATGTAGAGCTGCCACCCTCTGAATCACGAAATGAAAATACAATTGGTTGACGAAATAATATATTTGAAGGGAAAAAAACAATAATATTGCCAAAGCATAATCCAGGCCCTCTGGAGAATGTAATAATAAAACAATAAAAATGCACAGCCATGAATCAACATCCGGAATGTCAGTCTTTCAGGTTGTTTAGACATGTCTGGGAGAAGCATCCACCAAGGAGATGGAGCGATGTGTAGGTCCCAGGTGGGGTGTACTCAGATTGTAAATGTTGAGGCTTGGCTCTCAAACATAGCGGTGCGCTGTACTAGTAACGAATTGGCAATGCTCTGTTTACGTGACAAAACTTACTAATTGGCTGTGTCGGGTGGTGGCCACCCATATGGATGCATATCTAAAACCTGACTCCCACCACCATCCATCCCAGAAGAATTCCCTCATCAAAACTCTGCACCATAGAGCTCGATGTATTTCCGACTTATCACCTAGCCAGTGAACTGGAACACGCACACCAAGCTCTCAAGATGAATGGATATTCAGACCACACAATCCATAAAGCTTTCACCCCAACCATTGGGAAAGAACGATCTGGGGACCCAGTCAAAACCATCACCTTGCCATACATAGCAGGGATCACTAAAATACTTCAAAAATCATGAGCAAACACAAGATTCAGGTTCGATCTAGCACAGTACATAAAATTCGTGATCTGATCCCATCTGTGAAGGGTGTGATCCCTGACATGCAATACCCCGGCATCTACTAACTAACCTGTGTCTGCAGCAGTAGTTACATTGGGGAAACTAAGCGACATGTCTCGAACCGTGTTCGTGAACATAAGGCAGATCTGAAACATGGTAGGACAAATACCTCGGCCGTGGCTGATCATTGTTCACATGCGATGGGCTCACACGAAATTAATTTCTTTGTTGATAGCCAGTGGTTCATGAAGCCATCCATATATATAGACACGGACACAATTTCAACCGAGAAGATGGGTGCAAACTGAGCAATCATTGGAAGGATGTTATCGTGATCACTGTTACATTGCATTTATGGCTTTATTTTGGTGATTTCGAAAACGTTTTTTTGGTTTGGCATGTTTTTGTTAGACTGATGGCCTTAATCTTAGTTGTCTTGTGGTTGTTGTTGTTTGACTTGCATCCCACTGGGATTTTTGCACACACCGTTGGTGTACGGTGCTATTTCAGGAATATTTTGATGTGTTTTTTCCTAGATTTTCTATTTGCACAGTCACACATAGTCACTTTAAGATGTTTTCCTGCTCATGTTTTTGTTTTTGTTTGTTGCGGTTGCACCCGATTCAAGAGCCGAATGGCTCACAGGGCTATACCTAATAAATGGATCTATGGAACTATGGAACTATCAACCAATGTAAATCATAACTGGCAATGATGTTCCCATCCTACCACCTCCCGATGTTAGTTGTGCTTCGCGACCATTTCACAAGCGTCACACTCACACAGTCACTTTGCGCACCGACTACCCCACGGTTGCGGCTCTGCGATTTCCCATTGACATGGTAATCCCTCATTAATGTTAATTTTCACCTAGCAGCCCTTTGATTGGTGGAAAACCAACCACCGTCGGGTTGGCTGCCCACCACTTGCATTAACATTGGCTGCTGACATTTGCGCTACGCCCATTTCAAACCCTTATAAACAGTTTGCCTTTGGAAGCTAACCCCCCTTTTCCTGTGTTGCGATCGAAACGTCGTAGTTTTTTGTTATTTTCTTTGAACCTATCTACGTGAATTTACGGAAAGGCC
Source organism: Petromyzon marinus (assembly GCF_048934315.1). Lineage (NCBI taxonomy): Eukaryota > Metazoa > Chordata > Hyperoartia > Petromyzontiformes > Petromyzontidae > Petromyzon > Petromyzon marinus. Next base: position 8,977,666 of record NC_133721.1, on the reverse strand, counting down.
CAAAGAATACACGTTTAAGCCGATTTAATTTTTAACAGATGGATACCAGACCGAGCAAATATGTGCACGGCGGCGATGCATATTAGTGGGGTTCAGTTTGCGGGCATTTCAAAAAGTTTGCGCAAATAAATTAACATAGCTGAAACTTTTTGTATCGTTTTGGTGGTTGCGCAAATGGTCAAAGTTGTTGTCTTTTTTTCACGTGCAGAAATGTCTAACATTGACAAACTGTTTTTTTTTTTCATAATTGCCTCATAGTAACTTTGTAAGTTGTGACGGGTTTAGATATTGGAGAGAAGGGCTTTTGATGGTGGTGTAATGACAGCATGTCTTTTCCTGGTTTGTTGACTGAGGGTTGCCGCGATGGCGAGATTTTGTCCCCATCGCCTGGTATTCAAGGAGGTCGTGGGTTTGATCCCGATCCCGACCCTGACACAATAATTTACATTTATTTGTAAGGCGCCTTCAACTAATGTCTCATCTGTTGTATATTTGGAATTTGTACGTTCTCTCTCTCTCTCCCCATGGTGGTCACGCAGAATTTTCTACGGGTCCTCCGGTTTTTTCCTCCACATTTAGAAACATTCGTCTAGAGTTCTTGGCTGCTATAAATTTACACTTGATAAGCCACTTCGTTGAGCTATCATTTGTGGCCAGGTCGCTTTTAGAAAAGAGCTACGTAGACCTCAGTAACCTTTACCTAGTAAAATAAAATATATTTTTTTTGTTTAGAATTGCTGCGTTTGCTCGCTCTCTATATTTGTACATGGGCAGGCAGGGCAAGTGGTTAGCGCGCTGCGCTACAAACCCCGGCGATCCTGACTTCGATTTTCCAATCGTGGGCGCCAACATCATTGTACGGATATCTCAACCTAGGCCTCCCCTACGTTAACACAGCCACAAATGAGTACCTGGTGCGTTGTGTAAACACCAAGGTGGAGATAAAGGCGGTCGGGAGTGGTGTGCTAGCCGCAACACCCACTCGTGTGCCATGGCGGTATTAATAGGTGCTCGCTAACAGCACTTGCCACCCAACAGTCTCGTAACGGCTATGTGGGGGTAACCGTGTCTGTGTTTGTTCGTGTGTGTGTGGAGACATTTGTGAACATGTGTGCGTATACAATGCGATAGTGTAGTGGTTAGCGCGCTGCGCTATGAACTTGGCGACCCGGGTTCGATTCCCGCTCACGGTCAACACCCAGTGACGATTGTCTGAACCGGTCCCGGGCCTCCCCTAGGTCGACTCAGCCTCAAATGAGTACCTGGTGCGATGTGTAAACATTGCCACTAGGGAGACAAAGGCGGTCGGGCGTGGTGCTGGCCACCCACCCCCTCGTGTACCGTTCCGGCCTTCATAGGTGCTCGCTAACAGCACTTGCCCCTACAGTCTGTTAAGGCTATATGGGGGATCTTTGTATACAATGCAAGTCGTGCATTACTAGCCTGTAAAGGATGAGCATTAAAGGACCTTCTGATTAGCTTCCGCGTTCCTACAGGAATTCACCCGCGTGCGAATGCTGCATTCGCTTTTTTGCTGTTATTATTTTTATTTTGACTTAAAACTTTCGTGACTGCAGGAATTCATATTATTTGGTTCTTTCGGCAAAATCACGTAGATAGAAAAATTTTAATAAAAAAAACATTAATGTAGACTATAGCCTGGTTCTTAATCGGAGTGAGTGTACTGGCAGTCTATAATGTAGACTGTAGCCTGGTTATTAAGTTTGGTGAGTGTACTGGCAGTCTATAATGTAGACTGTAGCCTGGTTATTACGTTTGGTGAGTGTACTGGCAGTCTATAATGTAGACTGTAGACTGGTTCTTAACCTCGGTGAGCGTACTGGCAGTCTATAATGTAGACTGTAGCCTGGTTATTAAGTTTGGTGAGTGTACTAGCAGTCTATAATGTAGACTGTAGCCTGGTTCTTAACCTCGGTGAGCGTACTGGCAGTCTATAATGTAGACTGTAGCCTGGTTGTTGAGTTTGGTGAGTGTACTGGCAGTCTATAATGTAGACTAGTGGTCCCCAACCTTTTTCTCACCAGGGACCGATTTCGTGGAAGTCAATTTTTTCACGGACCAGGTGGGGGGGGGTTCATCTTTGGGTCTTTCCTCCTTTTCAAAGAAGCTCTCCAGCGACGTTTGTTTTTTACTCATTGTGGCTACTGGGGTCAGCTTCTGGGCTTACCAAAACTGAACTGTGACTGAGACAAGCGCGCAGTGCGGGAAAGGCGCGGACGGAAGTGATAAATAATAAAACAATGGGCGGCCACGCGCGGACTCACCGCTCACCTCCTGCTGCTGTGCGGCCCGGTTCCTAACAGGCCACGGACCGGTACCGGTCCGCGGCCTGGGGGTTGTGGACCCCTGATGTAGCCTGTAGCCTGACCGGGCGCCAAGTGACCGATGCGGCAACCCCGATGCCACGAATGGCGCCACCAAAGATTGGGCGGCCTGCGAGCGGTGTGGCCACGAGTCCCAAACCATCGACCGCATCGTAAACACTTCGCCGCTCTAGCTGCTGCTGTCTCCACGCCTTCAAAGGAGGAAGCGGACGACATCCACTCTTGCTTCTGAAAAGACAATCGAGGGGATAACAACATCTACAATTACATGTTTAATCCGCTACTATTAATCCACACGATAGAAGAAGAAGACTGCCGACGGAACACGGCCTCCACTCCAGGGAGGGAGCGCTTAGAGCATCCCTCTAAAGCAGGCCGTGGCCAACACATGGCCTCATGTTTACATTTTTAAGTCTTATATATATTTTAATGATTTTTTAAGCTTATACGTAAATTAAAATCTGAATTCAAACCAGACATTGAAACCGGGGGGGGGGGGGGAGGATTTGTCGTGACCTGCCACAGCAAAAATAATGATCAACTTAGTCTATTTCCCCGCGCGCGCTTTCAGATTTTAAATCGATAAATAAATATCTTATGATTATGCTCTTAATTTTCATAGGCCCCATCGGTGTTGTCCCGCGGGAGTTTGCATTTAAATCTAAACCGGCCCCGCTGTCCGATTGAGTTTGACGCACCTGCTGCAGAAGCTATTTTTTGTTCTATTCATCCACGCTGGTCTGCTTTCTTGGAAATAGTGGGAGTACCCACACTGTTCACCACCGTGTGCTATCTGCTGGTGGATAGAGGTGTGGGGTTGAGGGTGGCGGGGAGATTGAATAAACTTGTTTTCACTGGCACGCCGGAAGGTCGCATGAAACTGGTGATCCATGGATTGTGAGTCCAATGCGCTGACCAAGTATGCATGTTGAACTTCTTTTGCACCGTACCATGTTAATCACAAGTTTCGGGGCAAGGACAACAGACTAAACACAAAAAGCAGTTCTAAGGAAAGCGTTTTCAATCTCGATTTTTAAAGTGCATAGCTCCAGTGGCAAAGTGTTTAGCGCACTGCACTACAAACCAAATCCCCCGAGTTCGATTCCAGCTCACAGTCAATATCAGTGGCTGATATCTAAACGAGTTCTTGGCCAACATCTTGACTTAAAGCTTTCGTGACTGCAGGAATTCATATTCTTTGGGTCTTTCGGTAAAGTCACGTCGGTAGGTTCAAAGGGAATATATATTATTTGTGTAGCTGTACGTACCTTTCTACGCGACTTTACCGAAAGACCCAAAGAATATGAGTTCTTGGCCATGGCACTCTGGTTAACCCCGTAGGCACGTCATCTAGAATGTCCACAGAGAGGCCCCCAGGTGGGGGGGGGGGGGGGGTGGGGGCTAGGGGGTGATCACGTGTCCGGGGAGAGGTCTCGAGAGGGATGGAGAGGGAGGCTAGAACGCTTGAGAAGGCGGGCGCAGCCGAGGGCGGAGCAGGCCCCGACCCGGGGAGGGGGGAAAGGTGGGTTCCTGATAGGGACCAGGGCCTCTCGTTCTCCAAGCTGGAAGCTCCACGTCTACAAGCTGGAAGCTCAACATCTACAAGCTGGAAGCTCCACGTCTACAAGCTGGAAGCTCCACGTCTACAAGCTGGAAGCTCCATGTCTACAAGCTGGAAGCTCCACGTCTACAAGCTGGAAGCTCCACGTCTACAAGCTGGAAGCTCCATGTCTACAAGCTGGAAGCTCCACGTCTACAAGCTGGAAGCTCCATGTCTACAAGCTGGAAGCTCCATGTCTACAAGCTGGAAGCTCCATGTCTACAAGCTGGAAGCTCCACGTCTACAAGCTGGAAGCTCCACGTCTACAAGCTGGAAGCTCCATGTCTACAAGCTGGAAGCTCCACGTCTACAAGCTGTAAGCTCAACACCTACAAGCTGTAAGCTCAACACCTACAAGCTGGAAGCTCCACGTCTACAAGCTGTGAGCTCCACGTCTACAAGCTGGAAGCTCCACGTCTACAAGCTGGAAGCTCCACGTCTACAAGCTGGAAGCTCCACGTCTACAAGCTGGAAGCTCTACGTCTACAAGCTGTAAGCTCAACACCTACAAGCTGGAAGCTCCACGTCTACAAGCTGTGAGCTCCACGTCTACAAGCTGGAAGCTCTACGTCTACAAGCTGGAAGCTCAACACCTACAAGCTGGAAGCTCAACGTCTACAAGCTGGAAGCTCAACACCTACAAGCTGGAAGCTCAACGTCATCAAGCTGTAAGCTCCACGTCTACAAGCTGGAAGCTCCACGTCTACAAGCTGGAAGCTCCACGTCTACAAGCTGGAAGCTCTACACCTACAAGCTGGAAGCTCTACGCCCTACAAGCTGGAAGCTCCACGTCTACAAGCTGGAAGCTCCACGTCTACGAGCTGTAAGCTCCACGTCTACAAGCTAGAAGCTCTACACCTACAAGCTGTAAGCTCCACGTCTACAAGCTGGAAGCTCCACGTCTCAAGCTGGAAGCTCCACGTCTACGAGCTGTAAGTTCCACGTCTACAAGCTGTAAGCTCCACGTCTACAAGCTGGAAGCTCCACGTCTACAAGCTGGAAGCTCCACGTCCTACAAGCTGGAAGCTCCACGTCTACAAGCTGGAAGCTCTACACCTACAAGCTGGAAGCTCTACGCCCTACAAGCTGGAAGCTCAACATCTACAAGCTGGAAGCTCCACGTCTACAAGCTGGAAGCTCTACGTCTACAAGCTGTAAGCTCCACGTCTACAAGCTGGAAGCTCAACGTCTACAAGCTGGAAGCTCTACGTCTACAAGCTGTAAGCTCAACACCTACAAGCTGGAAGCTCCACGTCTACAAGCTGGAAGCTCTACGTCTACAAGCTGTAAGCTCCACGTCTACAAGCTGGAAGCTCCACGTCTACAAGCTGGAAGCTCCACGTCTACAAGCTGTAAGCTCCACGTCCTACAAGCTGGAAGCTCCACGTCTACAAGCTGGAAGCTCTACGTCTACAAGCTGGAAGCTCTACGTCTACAAGCTGGAAGCTCAACACCTACAAGCTGGAAGCTCAACGTCTACAAGCTGGAAGCTCAACACCTACAAGCTGGAAGCTCAACGTCATCAAGCTGTAAGCTCCACGTCTACAAGCTGGAAGCTCCACGTCTACAAGCTGGAAGCTCCACGTCTACAAGCTGGAAGCTCTACACCTACAAGCTGGAAGCTCTACGCCCTACAAGCTGGAAGCTCCACGTCTACAAGCTGGAAGCTCCACGTCTACGAGCTGTAAGCTCCACGTCTACAAGCTAGAAGCTCTACACCTACAAGCTGTAAGCTCCACGTCTACAAGCTGGAAGCTCCACGTCTCAAGCTGGAAGCTCCACGTCTACGAGCTGTAAGCTCCACGTCTACAAGCTGTAAGCTCCACGTCTACAAGCTGGAAGCTCCACGTCTACAAGCTGGAAGCTCCACGTCCTACAAGCTGGAAGCTCCACGTCTACAAGCTGGAAGCTCTACACCTACAAGCTGGAAGCTCTACGCCCTACAAGCTGGAAGCTCAACATCTACAAGCTGGATGCTCCACGTCTACAAGCTGGAAGCTCTACGTCTACAAGCTGTAAGCTCCACGTCTACAAGCTGGAAGCTCAACGTCTACAAGCTGGAAGCTCTACGTCTACAAGCTGTAAGCTCAACACCTACAAGCTGGAAGCTCCACGTCTACAAGCTGGAAGCTCTACGTCTACAAGCTGTAAGCTCCACGTCTACAAGCTGGAAGCTCCACGTCTACAAGCTGGAAGCTCCACGTCTACAAGCTGTAAGCTCCACGTCCTACAAGCTGGAAGCTCCACGTCTACAAGCTGGAAGCTCTACGCCCTACAAGGCATCAACACGTGGCCGGGATCCGAGTGAGGGTGCGACCCTTCGTAGCGGTAACTCCTACGTATCGTGTAGTTAGCTGGGTGGTCACCACCCCTAGGCTGTATCTGGTAAAGGGGCAGTTACCGCTTTGTACATGCGTGTTACAATAAATGTGTTGCCTCTAAAGAATAACGTCTAGTGACTGGAGTCACTACATGTGCGAGTTCAGCGCATGTAAATTTGTGTCCCTGTGTGTACCTATGAATTTGTGGACCTGTGCATGCTTATGTATTTGTGTACCCGTGAGTACCCATGTATTTGTGTACCCGTTCATAGTTTCATAGTTCCATTTATTTTGCTATAGCCCTGTGAGCCATTCGGCTCTTGAATCGGGTGCAACCGCAACAAACAAAAAACAAAAACACGAACAAGAGGTGGCCATGGTTGACCCGACGCAAATCGTCACAATTCCACGCCAGGTTTGCGTCACAATACGGCACCACGACACCGATTACAATACTCCCCGGACTCCCTGAAGTCCTTCGAACGAGTGCGGGCCCGTTTTTGTTACACGCTTTCATTTAACTCACTCTGTCTGTTGTTGTTGTCGTTGTTGTCGTTGTATCGTCAAATTTTGCAACTCAATTTTAACCCACTTCTTAAATGAGGACAGAGATGGCAGAATGGAGATGCCCAAGAGACGAGACTTAGCTGGTTCCAAACACTTGGGCGGTCGGCTACATTGTCCTCTTCATCGAAATTGCGTGCGGAATCTGGAAACTCTTAATAGACGATCAGACGCGCGTGGCAGATGTTTAGGATTGTCACCAAGCCTCGCCGATCACCTCTCGTCCAGCGGCACACAAAAGGGGCCACAAAGATGGGACTTTTTTTACACGCTTTTATTTAACTCACTCTGTCTGTTGTATCCTCAAAAAATCTTGCAACTCAATTTTAACCCACTTCTCAATGTGGTATCGACTGCAAACTTGGTATCCTTATGTCATACTGATGACAATACTATATTCTAAAATACAAAATAAAAAATACATATTTTTAAACAATCTTTTTTGTATATGTTATGTATCGGCTTGGGTCTAATTGTCCACGGTCAACTGACGTTGGCTGTAATTATATTCTTGGTTCTTTCGGTAAAGTCACGTAGAAGGGAAATAATAAAATAATAAAAATAAAACACAATTTAAGAATTTTGATTTAAAGCTTTCGTGACTGCAGTAATTCATATTCTTAGCTCTTTCGGTAAAGTCACGTTGAAGGGAAACAATAAAATAATAAAATATATATAAAAAACGTGACTTTACCGAAAGAGCTAAGAATACAATTGAAGAAATTGGCTGTAATTGGCCACGGTTCCTTACGTAATGGCAAGCTTCGGGGCCACTTCCTGGAGTGGTGGAGTTCTGCCATTACTCGTACATTTCATAAAAGCGTGTTTTAAAAAAAGTTTAAAAAAATATATTACTTATTTATTGGATCGTCGTAAATTGCTGGTCGTGCACCGAAGAGCATTCGGGCGGGAGTGTTTCCATTTAGACCCCGCACATCTTCAGCATTAGCCGTGATGCGCATGGAAATTTTACACACCACACACACACACACCGTACACCATACATCACACATACAGCCATGTGGCTCAGTAGTGCAGACCGAGTGGCTTGCAATCGGAAGGTTTTTTTTGTGCGAGTTCACACCCAGGTTGTGAGTTGGATCAGCCCATCATCCCCGTGTTCGCTAAAATAGGTACCCACCCAAGCCTTTTCACCTTCCCCATATAATAACCCACGTTCTTGCTCGCAGTGCCGACGTGAGTGGAGCAGTCAGCCCAGCCTTCTCCCCTTCCCAGAACTCGGGAAGCATTGAGTCCGGGCATTCGTACTCCATTTTGCCTTATTACCATTCTCTTGTCATATATACAACAACAAAAGTCCCACTTTCTGGGGAAGTCAACCGTCCATAAATGACGTCACGCGATTTTGGACGATTTTTTACCCCACCCTCCCTCGTCACACGGCGTCACAAAAAGTCAGACCCCCCCCCCTCAAATATGACGTCACGAAGCTCTGCCCCCCACCCCTCCAAAAAAATAAAACATGCTTCAAATCGCTTTAAACTATTGACATTGTAGTGCGTATTTAATGTGGCGCTGCACTCTGATGTTGTAGGATAAAACATTAAAAAGTCTATTTAATTAAGTAAAAGGTGTCTATATTTATTTAAAGTTGCACATTTTGATGTGACGTCACATTTCTCAACCCCCCCCCCCCCTCGTCACACATCGTCACAAATGTCTGACCCCCCCCCGCCCTAGATGCGTGACGTCATTTATGGACGGCCCCCTTTGGAGAGACTCTGCCCTTCCACAGAAACGCAGCGTTTTCCTCCATTCGCCTCAGGGTTTTAAACACGATATGGTTTGATGGTTGACTCATCCCATCGTCCCTCTGGGGGTTGTGAAAAAAATAAGTGCCACTTTAAGGAGAGACGCCAGAAAGTTGGTTGTCCTTTGGATGGACTCACCGGTGCCATAGCAATGTGGATTTTCCACGACTGGGTCAGGTCTGTAAACGGGATATGAGCACTGATGCCTCAATGGTAATACCATGAGTGAGAAATCACTCATGGTATTACCATGGTAATACCTGAGTGAGAAATCACTCATGGTAATACCATGAGTGAGAAATCACTCGGGTCGTTTTTAAAATTATTATGCCGTGCAAACCCTAACAACAAAGAGCTGGAATGATCCACGGCTCTAATTACTTAAGATGTCATCTCTGCAGTCAGTGGGTTCTAAGTTTTGAGTGTTAACACCCATCTAATGTTTAATTATCTTTGCCAATGTTTCCATTTTTCAATTAATCACTTCAGCTTTGCAACCATTTCACTACCAGCAATCTTAGCAGCGGTGTGAAGTGATTATTTATTCTGCACTATTTTTGTTTGCATTGCACAGTATTAGAAATGATTAATGCGTTTAAGTATAATTTGCTCCGTAATTTATTCGGCAGTTTATTTTCATCTTCACACGACTACGCCTGATTGTATACAAGAAAAACCCTATATAAACAATTATTGTGTCATAGGGAATTAAGACAATAGTCCTTAATTGGAAATTAGTAATAAACGCATAGGATAGGATCTTAAATTACATTTTAATTGGGTTTGATCAGCATTAATGCTCATATCTGTAACTCTTAATTTAATGTGAATTGAAAGAAAAGCATGTTAAAATAAATATTTAATATATACTAATGATTAATAAAACAGCATTAATTTCACCAAGGTAATTTGAGGTAAACTATAATGTTGCTTTGAATGGCAATCTTAATGATGCAGCAATATGCTGAGTGATGGCAATGATGGTATACCCCATACCTGGCTCCCCCTCCTATATTGTGACGAGTTGGTAGAGTCCATAGGTATATAAACTAGGAGGTGCATTGAGCCATCACGTCGCTTGCTTGATGTTTACCAATTGGAAAAAGAAGTATTCGAGTTCAAGAAATCAGAAGAACAAACTAAAATGACCTATTAAACTAGAAAAAAAAACCTTTTGTTTGTTACCAGGTAAGGCCCACTGCCCTGAATAGCATTATTTTAAGAAGCAATCTGGCCACAAATGATAACTCAATAAAGTGGCTTATCATCATGGATAAATTGTTACAGCAGCCAATGCTCGAAACGCGTGTTGATTCTAAATGTGGAGGGACAAACCGCAGGACTTGGAGAAAAATCCACGCGACGACGGAGAGAGAGACACGCAAACTCCAAATATACAGGCGTCGGGGTCGGGATCGGGATCAAACCCACGCCCTCCTCCATACCAGGCGATGTAGTTAACATCTCGCCAGCGTGGAGCCCACTCAATTCCCTGCATCTCCTCCCCTGAGTCCCCATGAGAGACGCGGGTCGGAGGTCTGCAATAACGAAATTATACGACAGCCAAAAAGAAAACCATCGTGTAACTTTTAACAAAGGCATGGGTACTTTTCGTTACAGAAGGGCCAAGGAGGACTTCATAATCCCTTTGGCGGAGCGGCGCGTGAACACATCGCACCTCAGTCACCTCTGTCGCATGCAAGCGGGCACTGCCAGCCACGGTGGTGAGTTCAGCGCGGCGCTAACGTGAGCCACTCGGTGTCGCCACTCTGAGCAGACTGGTGGGCTGTGGGAGCGACGCAGGTGAAAGAAGTGTCCGCTTGTTTGAACTTTGACCCTCAGCTAAAGTTCACCTTCAAGATGCCCCATTGATGGCTATTTGATCATTGTTAACATTTTGTGACCACTACTTTTTTGGGGTTTATTTACAAAATGGGGGGGTAAGGCCCTGAGGTATGTTGTTATTATTGTTGTTTTGTTTTAATAGCCAGTCACCAATTGTGTAAATTTGTAATACCCCCCCCCCCCCCGAAATTCTACCGAACTGTGTAACACCGCAAGCAGAATCCACTGCTGAATGTCGTGACAGAATACAGCCCAGTATCGCGAATTAATCACAGAACAGATACGCTTATACGGTATTTAAATAAATGAAACTATATTTAAAGGATGGTAAACAAATATTGTACGCTAAAAAAAAGGTTCAACACTGATCTGCCAATCTAAATGTTTGAAACAACACAGTGCTCCTATTTTTGTTCAAAATTGCATTAGTGATTTTAATCCCAAATTAGATTCTACGTGTTTTTAACAGTTTCCTACACAGCTGGCCCAAATACACATCTTGTGTCAATAAGACCAAACAACATTGTGACCGACAAACATTCTATTTGTTCATATAAATACAAATATTTATATCTATATCAAGGCAGGATTTCTTAAATAAATCGGCAAAAAAAAGTTGGTTTTGAATCCAATTACTTTTCTCAATATTTGCTTGCGTGACACGTGACCATTAGCGTGCGAGTCTGCGCCCGGGTGTTTATTCATAATTAAATTCACGCGCTTCCAACCGCGTGGGCTCATTGCGATCTTGCAATGGGGTTGCGCTAATAAGTATCTTCAAATGGTCCTCATTTGAACACAAGCACCGCTTCGCGTTGACACAATGGGGCCCATTCTTTTTCACGAATTTAATTTCCCACCATTGCGTGCGTGATCATTGCCCTGCCCTGCCCCCCCCCCACCCACTCTCAATAATCTTGAGTGGTTCCTTCATGTGAGCAGATCTCAAAGGTTTGTGTAAATAAGTGCTGGACAATTGAGCCGGAGGCCTTCGAGAGAGCGCAGGGTGCGAGCGGGTTAATTGCAGGAGAGGCGACGATGTTTACGGCGGCCGGTAGAATCAGATTACAATTGCAGGCCCCCCCCCCCCAAAAAAAAAAAATTCCACCGCGGGGAAACTAATCAAAGGTGGCGGCAGTTCATTAGAAGCGAAATAATGACGGGTAATGGCTCGCCCGCGCCGCCCAGACGTGAGCCTAATGAGAATTTAGCTGTGGCTGCTGGCTATAGGGTCCGTCGGGAGGCAGGTGGGAGGGAGGATGGCTGGTTAGCTTGTGTGTGTGTGTGCGCGCGTCTTTTGTGGTTCGTGTCGCCTATTGTGGGTTCGCGGGTGGAGCGGTAGCAGAGCTGTCAGTGCGCCGCTCTACGAACCCGGCGACCCGAGCTCAATTCCCGCTCACGGTCAACACCGGTGACGATTATCTGCACCTGTCCTGTGGGCCACCTCTAGGTCGACCCTGCCTCAAATGAGTATTATATGCGGTGTGCAAAAAATTGCCACCAGGGCGTTGTGTAGGCTACCCATCACCAGTGTGCAGTTCCTTCATAGATGCTCGCTAACAGCACCTGCCCCAATAGTCTGTTGATATACGGGGTGTGTATTGCCCTTCTATCGTGGGTTAGCGCACTGCTGTCCTAAGCGGCCCGAGTTAAAGCCTCGCTCACTGCCAGCATCGGTGAAGAATATCTGAACGGGTTCCTGGGCCAGCTGAATATCCAAGGGATTTCAGTACCTAAATGTGACAGACCTCGACATTGGTATTTAACTCGTGAACACATTGAGTGAAGTAAAGGCACTCTAGAAATATAAATGAGATAGGTTGGATTAGACATGCACGAAATAGTCGATTTGGGATACATACGATTAGTTCTTCGATATAATAAAAAAAATACAAAGTTAGCTGGGGAAAGAAAAAAACAGTTCTCAATACTGTTCTCAAGTGTGCCGCTGGACGGGAGGTGGTGATGGGCAGGGCTTGTTGACGTTATTGGCAAGAGTATCCGCGTTACGCTGGGGCGTGGCTTGTAGGGGATTTCTCACCTTCACGAGGCAGGATGTGGGGCCAAAGGCAATGTTTAAACATAAAATGATGAACTTAAAACTATTATTATTTTAACAGATCAGGCCCACTGAGCTATATAGTTATTTTTTTATAAGCGACCTGGCCACAAATGATAGCTCAACGAACTGGCTCATTATGTGGGCATTTATTGCAGCTAAAAACTCTAAACGCACGTTGATTCTCAATATGTAGAGGAAAAACGGAGAACCCGGAAAAAAATCCACACGACCGCGTGAGAGAGACACGCAAACTGAAAATATACAGCAGGGACCTTTAGTTGGAATCGAACCCATAACCTACTCTATACCAGGCGAGGTAGTTAACATCTTTAAATGGAACCGAGAAGTTGACTACGAAAGAGGTAGTCCATTAAGATAATTAACATGAATAATCATCCCATCTCTAACTCTGATAAAACAGAAGCCGAATCAGGTGAAGAGACAGAAATTCGAGAAATTTGGGTCTGTGAATTAATTCAAGGATCACTTATTTTTCAGCTTTTGATTTTGCTTTATCATCTCATTTGTTTTTTTGTATAGTTTGTACAGTTGCATTTCCTCATAGGCCTAAACGTAAAATGAGTGTGTAATAAATGTTCGTATGAATTTGCGTAATTTTGTAATTAAATGTATACGCCGACAATGAAATGCATGAACGTAGCCGGGCGGTGGTGGCTCATTGTCCAATGCGCTTCTGCGGCCGTCTGGAACGCTCTTCCTTCCGACATGAATAAGCCACTGGAGCTGTGCAGTTTTAAATAATCGAGATTGACAAACTCATTCCTTCAGAACTGCTTTTTTTGCGCCTAGTTTGTTGTCCTTCAACAGCACCTCGGATTAGCGGTCGGCTACGTACGGTGCTAAAGAAGTTCAACGTACGACATACAAACAATGCACACTTGTAATCCAGCACTGTGGAGGCGAGTGTTGGTGAATCACACAAGAATTGTAAAACTTCTTTCCCCCAATGGCATCGCGGTGCTATACCCTGGTTTTGCAGTGACAAATGGACTCGGCCTATTCCATCTGTACGGGAGAGAGCATTGCTTACTCATTTGCTCGTCTTTTTTCCAGATGCTCCAGTTTTCTACGAGGTGATGAATACTCATTAATTGTCCAAAACCTCATTATTATTATTATTATATTTCGAGGAACGCAGAGCTTGGGCAATTGTTGGTGCCGGCTCACCAATGCATGGCTGCCGCTGGATTTTAAATCGTCCCTTCTCTCTCTGAGTCGTCCTCTCTCTCTCTGAGTCGTCCTCTCTCTCTGAGTCGTTCTCTCTCTCTCTCTCTGAGTCGCCCTCTCTCTCTTTACCTGAGTCGTCCTCTCTTTCTCTGAGTCGCCCTCTCTCTCTGAGTCGTTCTCTCTCTCTCTGAGTCGTCCTCTCTCTCTCTGAGTCGTCTTCTCTCTCTGAGTCATTCTCTCTCTCTCTCTGAGTCGCCCTCTCTCTCTGAGTCGTTCTCTCTCTCTCTCTCTGAGTCGCCCTCTCTCTCTTTATCTGAGTCGTCCTCTCTTTCTCTGAGTCGCCCTCTCTCTCTGAGTCGTTCTCTCTCTCTCTCTCTGAGTCGTCCACTCTCTCTCTGAGTCGTCCTCTCTCTCTATCTGAGTCGTCCTCTCTTTCTCTGAGTCGTCCTCTCTCTCTGAGTCGTCCCCCTCCTCTCTCTCTGAGTCGTCCTCTCTCTCTCTCTGAGTCGTCCTCTCTCTGAGTCGTCCCCCTCTTTCTCTGAGTCGTCCTCTCTCTGAGTCGTCCTCTCTCTTTGAGTCGTCCTTTCTCTCTCTGAGTCGTCCTCTCTCTCTGAGTCGTCCTCTCTCTGAGTCGTCCTCTCTCTCTGAGTCATCCTCTCTCTTTGAGTCGTCCCCCTCCTCTCTCTCTGAGTCGTCCTCTCTCTCTCTGAGTCGTCCTCTCTCTTTGAGTCGTCCCCCTCCTCTCTCTCTGAGTCGTCCTCTCTCTCTCTCTCTCTTTGAGTCGTGCTCTCTCTTTCTCTGAGTCGTCCTCTCTCTCTTTGAGTCGCCCTCTCTCTCTCTCTTAGTTGTCCTCTCTCTGTCTTTGAGTCGTCCTCTCTCTCTCTCTCTCTCTGAGTTCTCCTTTGGTTCTTTCGGTAAAGTCACGTAGAATGAGAATAACTTTACCGAAAGAACCAAAGAAGATGAATCCTTGCAGTCACGAAAGCTTTAAATCGAAAAATCTCTCTGACTTGTCCTCTTTCTCTCTCCACGAAAGCGAAGGAATATTTGCGCTGCGGTGGCACCTCACAAGTCGACATGATTATCGTAACGGTGAAACTTCCCTCCGTAAGCAAAGCGACATTATTACTTTGATCTAATCAAACGGCGCATCAAAGATTCGAGCGGCCTTGCGAGCCACGAATCCCAAACCATCGACCGCATCGTAAACACTCCGCCGCTCTAGCTGCTCTCTTCACTCCTTTAAAGGAGGAACGGACGACATCCACTCTCGCTTCTGAAAAGACAATCGAGTGGATGGCAACATCTAAAAACCACGTCTTTTAATCTGCCGCTATTAATCCACACGAAAGAAGAAGGGGATTTCTTCACGACGAAAACACTCTTCTGAATAAGAACGCATTTGGCATCACTGGAAATAACAATATAAATTATAATTATACGGTGAATTTTAAAAAAATCAAAATGAATTATTCAGGGAGAAAGCTAGTTCATGCCAATACTAGTACGGCACGGTGTGTTGTGCTGTGACGATACAAGTAGCATGCAAAACAAAGCAACCGAATCATAATAATCCTACTGCCGCCCATGATACAAATCCACCGATTTGTGTGACAGTGAATTGACGAGCAATTTACGACCTTTGTTGTTTGATTTGAAGCCACGATGCATGCGAAAATGCTCTGCTTTTACGCATTCGCGAATTGACAGATTGCACATTCCACTTGATTGTGTTCCGAGCAAATTGCAGTATTTGCATTTATTTAAAACTTTATCTCTTGCAAAACATTTTTGCACATCAGAGATTGCGTGCATGTGTGTTTGCTGCGCTCGACGACCCGAGTTCGATTCCCGCTCAAGGTCAACACCAGTGATGATTACCTGTACCGGTCCTGGGCCTCCCCTAGGTCGGCTAACCCTCCGATTAGCACCTGGTGTGGTGTGTAAACATCGCCAATTGGGAGACAAAGGCGGCCAGGCGTGGTGATGGCCACCCACCTCCTTGTGTGCCGTGCCGGCCTTCATAGGTGCTCGCTAACAGCACTTGCCCCAACAGTCTGTTAACAACAACACAAACATGGGTATTCACGTATTGTGTTTATTGTGTTTATGACGTGGGGAGTGGTAGCACAGGGTGCTACCACTGATGTCCGGTCACCTGAGTCTGCTTCCCGCTCGGCGCTAACAACAGTGACGAATGTCTGAACCCGTCCTGTAGCCTCCCTTTTTGGTGTGGTGTGTTAAATGTCACCATTGGGGAGACAAAGGCGGCTGAGACATGGTGCTGACCACATCACCCCCCCCCCTCGCGTGCCATTCTAGCGTTCAGAGGCGCTCTGCCAACAGCACTTGCCCAACAGCTCATGGAGACTCTACGGGGGATCTTTAGCCTTACGTGCATACGCTAAGCTAGGAAAACGAATAGATAGTTTTGTGTTTGCACGATAAGATATTTACTGATGAGGCAATTGGCGTAAATTGTATTACGTGTTTGATATATTTAGCCACATACGCATTTTCTTGTATATTCGTTGAGAGAAAAAAAAAACTAAATTAAAAGTGGTTGTTATTTCTAAACATTTCATTGCGCTGAGAGGAGGCGTATATTGGAGGCTTATATGGAAATCCAACTCGGGATTTATTTCGAGAAGTCTGACACTTCACAGTGAATGCTCAATGGCATGCATAATTAATTACCTTTCGGGAAACGTGTGCAACTCTATGTATATAGTTTTAATATCACAGTTGCTTGAGCACAGGCCCAAAGGCCCCACACTTCAAGGGGCCAGCAACAACCAGCACTGTTAAAAGTTGTAGGGGATGAGAGTTAATCAGCGTCCTCTGGTCTAACAACGTTTGAGACGAGGCTCAAAAAAAGCTGTCTCTGGTGTGGACCAGTCAGTTTCAAGGGCAATGCCAATCATATTATCAGTGGATGTTTTTTTGTTTGCATTCTGACCACAAGCATTGTGGTTAATGCAGACATGATTCCTTGTGAAAGGTTTCAGTTTGGTGTTTTAACATCTTAACACAGCTGTTTTGTTGCCAAAAAAAAGGGGAAAAACCTATGATCATATTTTGGTACTGGCAAAGGAGGTCCCATGATGAGAGTTAATCCGTTTCTTGAATTGAGCTTATGAAAGGTTATGAATAAGACGTTTGAAAAGTCGACGATGGGAGGGAGTTCCCAAGCGGAGTGGTGCGAGGGGAAGAAGCAGAAGGAGCAGTGAGATAACCAGCAGTGTGGTGAGTGGGTGAGTAATCGGGTAAGTGAACGAACGAGTGTGTTGTAGTCACCTGCAGTGTGGTGAGTGAGTAGGTGAGTGAGTAGGTGAGTGAGTGAATGAGTGTCTTTTAGAGTATTTGGCTGCGATAAATTTCCACGTGATAAGCCACTTCGTTGAGCTATCATTTGTGGCCAGGTCGCTTATGAAAAAAGAGCTATGTAACTCAGTAAGCCTTACCCGGTGAAATAAAAAAATAAATAGCTTATGGTTTTAGTGTTGTTGTGACCGGCAGTGTGGTGAGTTAGTGGATGGGTGAGTGAGTTGGTGAGCGAGTGAGTGAACGAGTGTGTTTATTCTTGCTGCTATGGCTTGGCTGAGTTGCATGAAAAACAAAAGATTTACAAAACAATAAACTCGTCCAACTTCATGACATTGCAGAGAAATATACACACATGGCCCAGCTCATGCGTCTGGATAAAAACAAAAAAACATTCCCGGTGAAATGTATACTAAACTTTTAGCAGAGAAACAAAAATTAGATGTAAAGACTCGACGAGAGAGAACAGCGGATGATTTATATTTTTAATCTCGGCGAGGGTGTGGATGGGCCACAGGGTTATGAAACAGAAGAGCACAAAGCGCAGACACAGTGGACGTGTACCGGGCAGAGCCAATGGTAGGGAGCGGCGTCTGGAAACTTCCCAAAACACTCACAAACACGTGGTTTCTGCACACACCCGCATTTCGGCGGTGGCCATCCACGTGGCCTGAGATCCAGCCCTGTGGAGGCGAGGATTGGGAGGATCACACAAATTGTACGTATGTATTCATAATAAAGGTTTTTGGGTTTCATCGCGTTATTATAAATGTGTCGCAACTCTCCACCACCCGACACGTACCAATCAGTAAAAAATGTGTCACGTTAACAAAACGCCAATTAGTTACTTCTTCAGCCCACCGGTGTGTTTGAAGAGTGAATCCACAACATTTAGAATTTTGAGTACGACGTTTCGCTGGTCATTACATCCAGCATCTTCGGGCTATTTGCCAGAATAGTGGAGCCATCCACCTGCTTCCGGTCTTAAATAGTGCAGGATGATGCCATCATTGTTGAACCCAAACAGGTTTCGAGGTCAGTAATCAGCCACTTAGCATGTGACTGGCCGTGTCGGGTGGTGGAGGGTTGCGACACATTTATAATAACGTGATCAAACCCAAAAACATGTATGAATAATACTGGTCGCGAAAGCCTCCGTGTTAAACTGTACGTATGTATGTTGAACTTCTTTCGCATCATACGGTAGCCGACTGTGCTCATCGGAGGTGTGGTGGAAGGACAACAATCTATAGGTCTCTGTGTGATTCTATGTGTCTCTGTGTGAGTCTATGGGTCTCTGTTTGAGTCTCTGTGTCTCTGTGTGAGTCTGTGGGTCTCTGTGTGAGTCTATAGGTCTCTGTGTGAATCTATGTGTCTCTGTGTGAGTCTATGGGTCTCTGTTTGAGTATCTGTGTCTCTGTGTGAGTCTGTGGGTCTCTGTGTGAGTCTATAGGTCTCTGTGTGATTCTATGTGTCTCTGTGTGAGTCTATGGGTCTCTGTTTGAGTCTCTGTGTCTCTGTGTGAGTCTGTGGGTCTCTGTGTGAGTCTCTGTGTCTCTGTGTGAGTCTGTGGGTCTCTGTGTGAGTCTATGGGTCTCTGTGTGAGTCGATGGGTATCTGTGTGAGTCTATGGGTCTCTGTGTGATTCTATGTGTCTCTATGTGAGTCTATGGGTCTCTGTTTGAGTCTCTGTGTCTCTGTGTGAGTCTGTGGGTCTCTGTGTGAGTCTATGGGTCTCTGTGTGAGTCTATGGGTCTCTGTGTGAGTCTATGGGTCTCTCTGTGAATCTATGGGTCTCTGTGTGAGTCTATGTGTCTCTGTGTGAGTCTATGGGTCTCTGTGTGAGTCTATGTGTCTCTGTGTGAGTCTGTGGGTCTCTGTGTGAGTCTATGGGTCTCTGTGTGAGTATATGGGTCTCTGTGTGAATCTATGGGTCTCTGTGTGAGTCTATGGGTCTCTGTGTGAATCTATGGGTCTCTGTGTGAGTCTATGGGTCTCTGTGTGAATCTATGGGTCTCTGTGCGAAAAATTCCGTAAAACTCACTTCCCGTGGGCGCCGTGGAGGTGTTATAACCCTGGCTTGTCGGAAGGCATCAAACAATATGGGCTTCATTCTGTTCGATCTGTATGGGTTGTATCCGGGTGGGTTTTCTCAGAATCCTTCGGATTCCTCCCACATTTAAACACGTTAAATTGTCCGATAACACCTTCATGTTATTAGAAAGCCACTGGAGCTATGCACTTTCAAATCTAAATTAAAAACCCATTTCTCTCGAACTGATTTTTGTGTTAAAGTTTGTTGTCCTTCCCCCGCACCTCCAATAAGCACCTGCTCTGATGTCGCCTCTGCTACTCTGTTTAACACGAAGGGTTTCACGACCAATATTTTCCATAATAAAGGGTTTTTTAGGTTAGATTGCGTAAATATAATGTGTCGTTCAACCCGCCAGCACCCAACACAGCCAATTAGTAAGGGTTGTCACTTAAACAAAACGTGCCGATAGGTTACTGCTACTCTTGTAAGAGTTCAGATTTCTCCAGGATAAATATTCTGATTCTGAGTTCAGAATTTTCTCACGGCATGATGTCAAGAGCACAACAGGAATAACAGTGGGAAGTCGGGGGAGGGGGGGGAAGCACATATACGTTATTGTTATTACAGCGACTCCTGTGCTTATGAACATTCGACTCACGAACTTTCAGAGATGCGAACAGACCCGTGCGTATGTCCAGTTGCCTGTTTGACTGCTGCGCAATAGATGGCGGTGGTGGCATCTAGAGCTGCAGAACGTGAAGAACCAGTGGCATACACATCTACGGGAGATTTTACAACTTTTAAAGCCATTCCCCGTGTTTAGCGTACATGCCGTCTACAGGAGTAAAGTTGGACTTTCGAACAAATCGACTTACGAACCGACCCCGAGAACCGAACTCGTTCGTAAGTAGAGGAGTCTCTGTAATCATAAAGTTTTACCGGCCGAGGTGTGCTGCTCGAGAAATAAGTGGCTGGACTCAGAAGTGGCCAATCAACACGCACACGCGAGTGGCCCCCCGCGCACGCACGCAGCCACCCCGCTGGATCGTTCCGACAAAGTGCATCGTCATCGAAAGCGGAACGGAGATCAGCGGGAAGCTGGCGAAAATGCCTCGCGACAAAATAAAAGTTCACGCAATCCCCCCTCTCCCCGACATGTGCTGTGGCCAGCTGTTCCTTTCATAGGTGCGCGTGAGCGCAGTCTTGGTGGTAAATGAAAATGAGAAAGAAATTGGACATTAAGGCAACTATGCGCCAGCGTCTCTGCGTGGGTAATTAGGTAAAGTGCGTTGGGATATTCGGTAGGCGTTGGGAGAGAGAATCACGCGACCCACAAATCACCTTTGCCCCGCGCAAAATGAGTGGTTAGATTAGTTTCCCCACGTGTTCCTCGCCCGGCAATGTTTTTTACACGCCGCTCCAGGTACTCATTTGAGGCTGAGTCAACTTAGAGGGAGGCCCAGGACTGGTTCAGATTATCGTCAGCGGTGTTGGCCGTGAACCGGACTCAAACTCGGGGTTACCAGGTCCGTAGCGCGGCAAGCTAACCGCTACACTTACCGCTCCCCACTGGGTATGCACCCTAGCCCGTCATTAACAGGGGAATGGTTGGCAAGTGAACAATTTGGATCCTGTGGAGGCCCCTTGTTTAGCGATTAGTCGTTAACGGGGGTGGTCGTTAAGAAGGGTTCTACTATACTCTACTATACACTACACTATACACTACACTGCTATACACTGCACTGCTATATACTACACTATACACTACACTATACACTACACTGCTATATACTACACTACTATACACTACACTACGATAACGTCGACTATACACTACACTATACACTACACTATACACTACACTACTATACACTAATATAAACTACACTATACACAACACGATACACTGCACATTGGACTCTATGGGAGGACGCCGTTAAGCGATTAGCCGTTAACAGGGGTGTTCATTAAGAGGGGTTCTACTCTACACTACTATATACTACACTATACACTACACTACTATACACTACACTATACACTACGATACACTCCATACACTACACTACGATACACTACATTAGAAACTACACTACTATACACTACACTACTACACTACACATTGGGCTCTATGAAGGTCCGTGGTTAAGCGATTAGTCGTGAACAGGGGTGTTCGTGCAGGGGGGTTCTGCTGTTCCGCATCGTAATAAAGCTGGCACGTTTTACGTCGATATGACCCCGTGGTGTAACGGGTGGCACATTCGACTTCGTTGCTGCTCTGCACCAAGTGTCGGAGAGCGGACGAAAGAACAACCCTCCTGGGTTCCTCTCTGCCCCGATGTACGCATGCGTGTGCCTTGAAGTTCTTTCGCACCGTACGTGCTAATCGGAGGTGCGGTGGGAAGGACAGCAAACGGCAGTGAGGAGGTTGTTTAAGGCCGAAACGGGAGGATTTCTCGACAACTCTGGCTGCCGCCTGATGGTGCTAGTTGTAATTACCGCTGAAACGTCATACTGCAATTGTAAATGTTGTGGGTTTACTCTACAACACACCGGTGTGCTGTACTAGTTACGAATTGGCACGTTTTGTTTACGTGACAAACCGTCCTATTTGGCTGTGTCGGGTGGTCGCATGTCTAACGACACATTTATACTTACACGATCTAACCACCCCCCCCCCCAAAAAAAAAAAACCTCTATTAGAGATAACATTGGTCGCGAAAGCCCTCGCGTTAATAACAGGTTTTTTTTTAATGCGTAGGTCACCGATTCGATCTTAACGGTGGATGTTTCTTTAACATGTGCCGGCCACCGTCAGCTCATCAGCGATGCCACAGCCGATCGGTGAGGTCGTAGTGTGCGGTGGTGTAAAGTTTCAGTTTCATTTATTAGGTATAACCCTGTGAGCCATGCGGCTCTTGACTCGGGTGCAACCGCAACAAAACAAAAACGTGAACAAAAAACATCTTAAAGTGACTACACGCAACAGAAAAATCCAGGAAAAAAACCAGCAAAGCCTTCTAGAAAAAGCACCGTATTTCAACGCTGTGTGCAAACATCCCAGTGGGATGCAAGTCAAACAATAACAACCGTAAGACAATGTAAATTAACGTTACCAGGCTAACTCTGTGCTACAACAAACAAACATGGCTAAACCAAAACGTTTTAAAAAAATCACCAAAATAAAGCTATAAAAACAATGTAATGGTGATCGTAGGAACTGTGATTCGAATTTAGCGTGTGGATACTCCCAGACACTCTTGGCATGAGCAAGCAACTGCAAGGCCTGCACCCTTTATTATCCGTCCCCTGCTTCACATTCACTGAATATTGCCGAGGCTTTGACCGTCAGTCTCAAAATCTAAATCTGATTTCACCGGCGACCTCAATCTATTGCCTAAGCTCATTGACGTTGTCTCGCATGATCCCGCATCAACGTGCACCTTTGTTAACCAGTTCCTGCGATGCCCTTTCCTGCATCACCCCTCTACTTAATCCACCAAATGGGTAAATCAAATCCAAGCAAATTATTCGGTGACGCTGCGTCGGCAGAAGCGCAATAAATAAATAAGTAAATGCACAAATTAATAAATAAACAAACGGGAACTCAGCGCATTTGACAATAACGTATGCTATGAGAGAGGGCCACGACCCGAAACGTTGATGACTATCAATGTTTCCTTTGAAGGAAAGTGTTATTGACGACGGTGTTGATTGACTTTTGTTTTGTCATTCAAATCAAATCGTTAGTGCGCATGTGGTATTAGCACCGTCCTCATGGCGCAAGGCTATCTCTCAATGGGGCTGGTGTTTCACAGACGTACTCTGCAGGGGTTTCGCCCAGGCGTGGGATGACACTGCGTGTCGTCCCAATTACCAAATACGTGGGTGCATTTCCAAATTCGGGAAATTTTCACTGTGACGCCGGCACACGTGATGGCCCACTCGTTTCGATTGACATCACAGAAGCTTTAACGTCCACTTGCGAAGCAGACAACGCCGTATATACAGGATGCTTAAATTGTTTTTAAACTTATATGGTACTATCGTTTTTAATGGCAAAAAGAACATGATAACAAATGTAATGTTAATAGCTTCAAAAAGTTAAAGAGTCTCCACTTGTTCGCCATCGTTGTCAACGCGTGCCTGGAATCTTCTCCAGGTGGTCTCCAGAGCCTGGAGGCAGCAGCACGTGTCTCTTGTGGTGTTGTTGCAAATTCTCAGAAGTGTTCACATTTTTGTTGAAGCACCCTCTCAATATTAACCAGGGCAGCCTGCTTGCACCGAACCGTGAGTCTCTGCAACGAGCGGTGAACGAGCTCCCGATGGGCCAAGGCCCCTGGGCCCTCATCCGTGAGCCCGGTCACCGACGTTGAAAAAGCAAGAGCTTCAGCTTTGCTCGAAGATGCAGGAACGTGTTCAGTTGGGTTATAAACGCCACGGTGGCTAGGAGATGTTAACTCCCTCGCCTGGTACGTGGGAAGTCGTGGGTTCGATCCCGAACCCTGACGCCTGCTGTGTATCTGGAGCTCACCGTGTCTCTCTCCCCGTGGTGGTCGCGTGGATTTTTCTCTGGGTGCTCCGGGTTTTTTCCCCTCCACAATTTTTGAATCAAATGCGCGTCCAGAGTGCATATACACATGCATGTGTGTATGTATGTATGTTGAACTTCTCTCGCGCCGCACATAGGCAAGCGTGCTAACCGGAGGTGCGGGGAAGGACAAAATGATGTGCCACTTCGTTGAGCTATCATTTGTGATAGCCAGGTCGCGTCAAATAAAGAGCTACACAGCTCAGTGGGCCTTGACTGGTAAAATAAAAAAATAAAAATTACGTGAGCAATGCGTCTCTTCTAAGAGTCGCGTCACAGTGATACCTAATAGTCCGCGGCAGCTGCGCCACCACAATGCATCGCGTTTCGTCAGTGACGTGGCCGGCTGGCCGCGGTTCGCGTTTCGCTGCCCAGCGACCGCCCTGGTTAATACTGCGGGTGTAATGCAGTATTAAAACTGATGTTTTTGCGTTTAGTTTGTTGTACTCACCCCCCTCCCCCCCCCCCCCGAACCTCCAATTAGCACGGTTGGCTAGGTACGGCACGAAATAAGTTCAACATGCATGCATGCAAGACAAAGATACATACGTAAGCATACGCACCCACTGTTATATATATATCTCATTCTGAATACATCTTTCCCATATCCCGAGAATGGAGATTTCAGGACGAGGGAATAACAAACCTCGTGAATGTCGCCACCGTATCGAGACGGGAGCTGTGCATTTGGGCAGCTCTGCCACCTCGAAATTTACCGGTCCGAGAGGAATCCCGCCCCTCACCCCCCCCCACAAAGTGTAGATTATATAGTCCCACAAACGCACGCTGGCATTGATCGCGAGCTCTCAAAGCGAACCTCGTGCGAATCCTGAGAGCTCGGCGGATAGAGCAAATGTGGTGGCAATGCGCAGTTCACTCTCGG
The DNA here is from genome assembly GCF_048934315.1 of Petromyzon marinus. Lineage (NCBI taxonomy): Eukaryota > Metazoa > Chordata > Hyperoartia > Petromyzontiformes > Petromyzontidae > Petromyzon > Petromyzon marinus. The sequence continues at coordinate 8,953,139 of NC_133721.1, read as the reverse complement.
TCATCCACGTGCAGTTTAACCGATTCGCGGATTAACCGAGCACCTGAGATTTTGACGTAAATCAATAAAATCATGGATTTTCTCCTTCAGCCCAAATGAATAATGAGATTAAAAAAAAAGTTATACATATTCACTCTTGAAAATGTTCACTGCAAGTTACGTGCTTAAACTGGATGCGTAAGTTGCTCCGGTTAATCCGAAATACACGTGATTGCCTCTGCGGTACAGTAGTTGCATATCTTTACAACAGTGGACCGAGTTTTATTGATGCTGATTGGCGTGGCTCTGCTATCGACTTCGCGGGCCGAGTCTTCTGGACTTAAGTGATGAAACAAGATCAATACTTTTTTACGACAATTTTGTTATTTTGATCATTAACAAATCTATTTTTTTCCCCTTAAACATAATTTACACCTATATTGGTGATTTTTGGCATAGAGATTCGCGTAAAGTGGATATTTTTAAGTCACCCGCGACCGTCCGCCCCATCATTAACGCAGATAATCGAGAGTCAGCAACAGGTGGAAGGGTGGAGGGAGAAAGGGCATCTCGCACCACCAGAGGATGCGTACACCCCGTGTTAAGAACCACTGATCTAGATTGAAAACGCATTTCTTTAGAGCTGCTTTCGCGTGTGTTTAGTTTGCTGTCCTCCCCACGCACCTCCGATAAGGGCGGTTGGCTACGTACGATGCGATGGAAGTTTAACGTACGCACGTTGGATTTGTCGTCGTGTGTTCTCTCATTTAAATGAGCTCACCCCACAGGGTTGGAGACCCAGCCACCAGGCGCCGCTACAGTGGCGCATTCCGCCTTTGGTTTCAGAAAAAAAAAAGAGAAAACGTGTACGTGCCTTTAAATTTATTTTCAAAAGCCATCTGAGGTTTACGTAAATTAACGCATTTCAAGGGCACTTAATTCTTTTTTGTCCCCCCTTCTCTGTCCACTTCTTTTTTTTTCTTAACGAGTTTAATCTTGAGAAAATTGCCTAAGTGTTTAATGCATTTCCACTGTGACACGGGTGATATGCAGAGACTCGCGTATGCCCCGACATTAAAATGAAAAAAAAAGTCTTAAGCAAAATTCATCTTTAGAAATCCCTAACTAGTCAGCTCAGGGTTGCCACATGTCCTGGTGCCTGTTTTGTTTGTTTTGAGGTAGTTGTGTGCCGAAAACATTCATCTGCAACTGTACCCGGTACGATCGTAATAATGCACCACTCAATATTAACACATTTACATCTAGCTCTCCCTCTCTTCTTGTCACCGAGATATCCTTCATCCCTCGAGCTCAATTCGACCGCGCCCATCTCGGGTAGACATCTGTGCACAAGAGCTTCATAGCTCATCGGATTTATCGCTCGCTGCGGCCGTGGCTACGAGTCACTCGCCACCACGCGGCGCGAGTCTCGCCGATCGAAAAAAAAACCTCCGAATTGTATCACGGCGAGAAAACGAGCGCCTTGATTACCTCCTCCCTCGATACGTCCTCGATCATTTTTCTCCGGACTGAATCTCGGAAGTGGCAAACCCGGACACGAGCCGCGTTCTGCATCGTTTCTGCACCTCCCCCCCTATACCCCTCCTACTCTATCCACACCACAACCCCCACCACCACCACCTCGAAATCTCCCAGCCGTGGGGCCCTCTGTACGCAAGAGAAGAGACGGAGGGGGGAGGTGGTGCGTTTGACCCTTGGGGCTTTCCGTTTCCCTCGCCGGGGGGTGAGAGGGTGGCGGTGCTCAGCGCTGAGCACAGCAGCCAAGCGCAGCAGTAATGCGACCATTGGTGTTCAGCCCCCCCCCCCCCCCCCCGGGGCCTTTCTGGAGAAGCCACACGCGCATGCAGCGGGGTGGAACGGGGGGGGGGGGGCGTGGAGGGGGGCGAGCAAACCCAACGAAGAATTCCACCCCGGTCCTCTTAAAGACAAAGACTCTCCCGTATAGCCTGCACAGACTGTTGGGGGCAAGTGCTGTTAGCGAGCAGCACCAATGAAGACCGGTACGGCACACGGAGCGATTCTATGTACCGTGTCGAGAACTGATTTCGCACCGTACGTAGCCAACCGCGCTCATCGGAGGTGCGGAGTGGGGGCCAAAATCACGCCCGGCCGCCTTTGTCTCCCCCAGCGGCGGTGATGTGAACACACCAGGTACTCGTTTGAAGCTGATTCGACCGCGGGATACCCCAGGACCGGTTCAGATAATCGTCACCGGCGTTGGATGTGAGCGGGAATCGAACTCGGGTCGCCGGGCTCGTAGCGTAGCACGCTCACTGCTGCGACACGCGCACACGCGCGTGGCAGAAATTGAAACAAATTAACATTTAAATGTGCACAGTCAATAACTAATAAGGGTTACCGGCTCACTCTATTACTCATTTAATTTTTAATCATCGCCGTTAAAAATAGCCAGGTTAATAAAGTACGCCGTGTTGGGACGTAACAAAGACAAAGATCCCCCGTATAGCCTTTACCAAATTGTTGGGGCAAGTGCCGATCGCGAGCACTTACTTAAGGTCGGCGCGGCGCACAAGGAGGTGGGGTGGCCAGCAACACAACCAAAGCCGCCTTTGTTTCCCCCAGTGCTGATGCTCGCACGTCGCAGCACGTAATCATTTAAGGCTGAGTCGACCTGAAGAGAGAGAGAGAGAGACACAGAGAGAGAGAACAAAGTATTAAAAAAAACCGAAATGATGAGCGAAGCAAAGTGCCGACGACACCAAGCATCTTCTTGTTTCCTCTGATCGTAAAAAAAAAGAGAGAGCGGCCCAGGACCGATTCGAATATTCATCCGTGATATTGACCCTGAATGGGATTCAAACTCGGGGTTGCTGGTGTTTGTCGCGCAACAATGCGCTTCATCACTCTGCGACCCGCTCAGTGTTGGGATACACACGCGCGCGCGAATGCACGCTAGGAGTTAAAGGGGAATTTGGTTGGGCTGTAAAGTGGCAGGCACGCAGGCGGCCTATTGAACGGCGAGTCTAATTGTTTGTTGCGTTAGGCTGATTGGGTTATTTCGGCAACCTTTTCTCCGAATGCCGCGCGCGCAGCCCTGTTTGGAATCGCCCGATTGGGAGCCGTGTGGCCGAATGGGATGAAGCGTCACCAACGCTGTGAGCGGCTCCTCGCGGTAATTCATACATCAACCAACAGTGGCTATGGCCGTGAATTTTAAGTGCCCGCTCGATGAGGACATAATGGACACAGATGAATGCACGTGTCCCACGCGTACTCTAAATATATATCTCTACATTGTTAGATGTTAGAATACCCAAAATGAAGTATATTACAAAATACATACGTGGTGGGGCAAAACCCGTCACCCAGGGATTTGGGTGGCATGCTGGGTCAGTTGGGACACGCGTAGATGTATTGTTGAACTTCTTTCGCACCGTACGTAGCCAGCTGTGCCAATCGGAGGTGCCGGTGTAGGACAACACACTAAACAGAAAAGCAGTTCTGAAGAAATGAGCTTTCAATCTCGATTGAAAAGCGCGTAGCTCCAGTGGTTTCCTAGTATGGGAAGGAAGAGCGTTCCAGACGGCCGCAGAAGCGCATTTGAAAGCGCTCGATGCGGTGACCACCATCTTTGTTCGATGGATAGCCAAAAGCGACTGCTGCAAGGACGACCGGAGGAGTTCGCGTGATGCTCCACGCTCCTTGACGCGATCGGCGACCTATCGAGGTTCATTTGTGGCGAGCACTTTTATTGTGTGTGTGTGCAACGAGCGTGACCTCACAACGTGTGCGTTCGGGCAACCGGAAGCCAATGCAGCTCGGCGATCACCGGACGGACACGGAACAACGGTGATCACGACACTCTCGCTCACCTGCATGCCAATGAGTCGTCACCTGTTGGGGAGATCGGCACGGTAAGTGGGTCGGTGATCAATCTGCGTGGAGTTTCGTTGTTTGTCTCTTGTATTTTTGACAATTCATTCCTACGGGGGCTCCCTGGTTGATTTCCGCCTATGGCCAAATCGCGTACGACGCTGTCCGATCTCGCAAGCGAAGCAGGGGTAATCCTCGGAGAGCGTTTCGACGCGTGACCACCGTGCAATTGAAACAGGTTAAGCGATCGGCTGCTGGGCTACGTTGTGTAGAGCAGAGGGCATTGCGACAACGGCGATAGTAGCAGCCGCTGCGGTGTCAAAGATCAGCACACTGGAGTTGCTTGATCTCAAGGTGTGGCAGTTGAAACAATGGTGCAAGTTTCTTAAATGTCCACTCCACTCCCCACTCCCCCCGTCTCTGGCTACCCAGCGGTTTAAATATATTTACCCCAGATAGTTGATTGATGGGTTACATTTCTCTGGAAATGAACGACCGGTTTTTGACTTTCACAGCCGCTCATCGGCACAACTGCCGAAGCCTACGGGTTATATGAGATATCAAACTCAACTCATAGACGAAATGTTCACAAGCCGGAGAAGAACCAGGGCGAGAGTTGAAACTGGGTGAATCAAGGAGAGTCGCGGCACATATGCGGCGGGTGCTGATTGTTTGGCGATGCTGCCGCCGCCGCTGCTGCTGCTGCTGCGTTTGGCAGTGGCGCACGAGCACAATTGGAAGAAAAAAAACGAACAAACTCAACACGTCCGTCGACCACGCCGCGTGGCCTCAAAAAGTGAAAACATATTCGAGAGATGCGACGTTACGGGCAAGGGCACTTCTGCATTGCACGTACGCATCGCGTCCACTGTGGAGCGCGAAACAAACACTCGCACGTAAATAAGTTGATCCAATATGATGTTGCCCGAAATGTCACGTGCTATATATATATGCGTTCATGACCGGCGCGTTGCGTGTTACAGGTGCGTTCCGAGTTTCAGCAGACGAGGGAGCTGGAGTCCATGAAATAAGGTGCCCGAGATGCATTCGCGTTGCGGCAGTGCCCGCAGTGCGAAACGTGTTTGACGGTGTCATCTCACACTGTGATCGGATGAAAGCTAAACCATTTATTGAAACTAAGACCGTTCTTTTCTCTCCCGAATACATATCCGGGATAAATGCTCGCCTCTTTCAGCATAACCGCATAGAGGGTGATAAAACTGGAACAAAGATTAAATCTTTTTTTTTTGCTGAGCAATAAAAAGTGGACATTTATATATATTTTTTATTCAATAAATTATGTTAGTCTGCACATTGGCATCGAAGCAGGAATGGTCTTGCTCTACGTATGGGGGGGGGGGGGAGAAATAATGTACCATCCAATAATGAGGACGATTTGAGTGAAGGGAAATGAAGCGTCATGGAGGGCATCAGCCACTGGGGAGATGGAGCAGACGAGATCATTTGAAGTTGCTGTGCGCCAGAATAGATTGTTGCATGTCAGGAGGAGTCTGCGAATTGGGGAGAGGCCTTCATCCAGCAGTGGATCGATCATGGCTGACGATTGATGATGAAAGCAACCAACTATGTGGTTTTCAGAAGATATATAAATTTTCTATAGTAAAATATGTATAAAAAACACGCGTAATTGCAGGTTCGTATTCTTGAAAACGTATGAGTGACATTAGATTTCTGGAGAGGACTATGATTCATGTCTGTACTGTAATGCAGGATATAAAAGGCATCATCATTTATAGAACAAATTCTTGCTGCTGCCACTATGTGCCGAGTCAAGAGCACACTGCGTGACCTTGACGCCTTGATTGTCTCGTGTGCACGTGTGTGCCCTTGTGTGCGCGCACGTGTGTGCGTGTGCACGCGCGTGCGTGCGTGTGCGCGCGTGTGTGTATGTGTGCGCGCGCGCGTGTGCGCGTGTGTGTGTGCACGCGCGCGCGTGCTTTCGCTGGAGTGCGTGGGCGCAGATTTCGTCTGTGCACACACGCACGCGCGCACGTTTGCTCACGTCTGCATCTTTGCCCACATATAAATGTACGCGTGCATGCTCACAAAAAACGACAATAGCCCCCGGTATATCTGCAACAGACTGTTGGGGCGGGTGCTGTTAGCGACCACCTATTCATGCCGGCACACGAAGGGATGGGTGGTCAGTACCACGCCCGGCCGCCTCTGTCTCCCCAGTGGCAACGTTTCCACTGCGCCAGGTACTCATCTAAGGCTGAGTCGACCGCGGGGAGATCAGGCCTGGTTAAAATAATCGTCACTGGAGCTAGCCGTGAGCGGGAACGGAACTCGGGTCGCCAGGTTCGCCGTAAAGCGCGCTAACCACTGCGCCACGACTCCACAACACGCACGCACATGACCGCACAAAGACAAAGATACCCCGTATGTCCTGAACACAGCCTGTTAGGGCAAGTGCTGTTCGCGAACACCTATGAAAGGCCGGCACAGCACACGAGGGAGTGGGTGGCCAGAACCACGCCCGGCGGCCTTTGTCTCCCCAGAAGCGATGTCTACCCACCGCACCAGGTATTAATTTGAGACTGAGTCGACATAGGGGAGGCACAGAACCCATTCAGATAATCGTCACTGCTGTTGGTCGTGAGCGGGAATCGGGCTCAGGGTTAGGACCGCACGCACACAAACACACATGCTGGCTGGCAAGCGCAATTTTCAATCGTGTACCACTGTACCTCTCTTCTTCTGTGTAGTGGCAGCATCGGTACTTTCGGGAGAAAGATGCCAATACGAAGGTCTGCCCACCACGACGAGAGAGGAGCTTCATGAGAGAGTTCGTGTAGTGTTGCTGTTCCTCCTCCATTTTAGTAGCGCAGGCCCGCAGTGGTTTTACAATACGGTCCAGAGATTAGGGTTGGGACTATATGTATGTAGGTCATAGATAAATTAATAATACATATAAAATATTCGTAATGCGCATGTTGATGGAGAGCAGCGACAACAATTTGCCATTGTGGTCGAGCCAGATGTATGTACACGTGTGTTGGAACTTCTATCGTACCATACGCAGCCAACCCGCGCAAAACTGGCGTTGCGCGCTGGAAGGAACAGTAAACGAACCACACACACCACGCCGGGAGACGGAAACGGTCGTTCGGTAGCCTTCTCTTGTCCGTGTCACGTTCAGCGCGACCAACAGCGCCATCCGGGCGATACGGACGCTGTTCGTTTGAATCCCGGATGACGATCGGGTCGCGCGCAATGAGTCGTTGCTCGCGCGCTGTCGCCGGACGGGTCGCCGTTATCGCAGGGACGGCGGCGGCTTTGAGATTGATCGCGACCGACACTGGTGACGGCGACGATGGAGAATGGCGACTGACACGCGCACAAACTAAAATGCATCGCCGCCTTTTTATTGTTTTTGTGGGGGACCACGTGTTGCAAACCTACACCGGGCTCATAATGGGAAACTTTATTTGGACTGGAGGGGAATCTGATGAGCCATGGAGCTGTTTATTTTGCGCAGATGTCCAGTATGGGGAGGGATCAGCCTCTGTGTGGGGAACGGTAGCGTAGTGCGTGGAACCGGCGATATTTGTGACGAATATCTGAACCGGTGCTGAGTGCGTTCTTGTTAAAAAAAAACACCACTGGGGAGACAAAGGATGCCGGGCGTGGTGCTTAAAGAATTCCCCGCCCCCCAAAAAAAAAAATCTGCTGAGGCTAAATAAGGGATCTTTGTGTACTCTGTGACACCAGTACTGTATACAAAACTCACACGGTGGGGGGAGGAGGCTCGTGAAGGACGCTACTGGACAGTTGGAGGCAGTCGCCCTCTAGGAACAAAGGAGGGCAGAGGAGCGATGCTCACAAACGATTAGCGGAGCGCCGGGCGGCTAAAACGGAGGAAGTGGGCACAGTGGGGAGCAGTTGGTGCATCTGCCAGGCATCTCAACCAGTCAACCCATGGCACCTGGGTCTGTCCCGTGACCTCATGCACCTAGCCTGGCACAGTGGGGAGCAGTTGGTGCATCTGCCAGGCATCTCAATCAGTCAACCCATGGCACCTGGGTCTGTCCCGTGACCTCATGCACCTAGCCTGGCACAGTAGGGAGCACAGGTGGTGCATCTGCCAGTCATCTCAATCAGTCAACCCATGGCACCTGGGTCTGTCCCGTGACCTCATGCACCTAGCCTGGCACAGTAGGGAGCACAGTCGGCGCATCTGCCAGTCATCTCAGTCAGTCAACCCATGGCACCTGGGTCTGTCCCGTGACCTCATGCACCTCGCCTGGCACAGTAGGGAGCACAGGTGGTGCATCTGCCAGTCATCTCAGTCAGTCAACCCATGGCACCTGGGCCTGTCCCGTGACCTCATGCACCTAGCCTGGCACAGTAGGGAGCACAGGTGGTGCATCTGCCAGTCATCTCAATCAGTCAACCCATGGCATCTGGGTCTGTCCCGTGACCTCATGCACCTAGCCTGGCACAGTGAGGGAGCACAGTCGGTGCATCTGCCAGTCATCTCAGTCAGTCAACCCATGGCACCTGGGTCTGTCCCGTGACCTCATGCACCTAGCCTGGCACAGTAGGGAGCACAGGTGGTGCATCTGCCAGTCATCTCAGTCAGTCAACCCATGGCATCTGGGTCTGTCCCGTGACCTCATGCACCTAGCCTGGCACAGTAGGGAGCACAGTTGGTGCATCTGCCAGTCATCTCAGTCAGTCAACCCATGGAACCTGGGTCTGTCCCGTGACCTCATGCACCTAGCCTGGCACAGTGAGGGAGCACAGTCGGTGCATCTGCCAGTCATCTCAGTCAGTCAACCCATGGCACCTGGGTCTGTCCCGTGACCTCATGCACCTAGCCTGGCACAGTAGGGAGCACAGGTGGTGCATCTGCCAGTCATCTCAGTCAGTCAACCCATGGCACCTGGGTCTGTCCCGTGACCTCCTGCCGGCGAGCCTTCGACACTTCACGCGACCTCAAAGTGTAGCTAGCCTGGCACAGGCGCTGTGGTGACGTCACAGCCACTTAGTGGCGAACAGCAGTTGTTGTTGTTGTAGTGCGACAGCCCGGTGTTCACGTACCACAGGCACGCGCATCATTCTCGCATGATATTTGTTGCTATGTCTGATTGTGGACAATATTTAACACATTTATTTAATGCGCCCTCAATAACCAACAACATGAAAAAATGCTCGTGATGCGTCGTCGGTAATTGTCATATTGCATGCGTTAATTAAATATATTGCCCGGAAATCAAACAAATATAAATAGCTGATCAAGCACAGCAGCACAATCTAATTCCATACATGTCGTGTGACACGCTCGTCTCGCGACACGCGTGTCGTCTGACACGCGTGTCGCGTGACACGCGTGCCTTGTGACACACGTGTCGTCTGGCGCACGTGTCGTCTGACGAACGCGTCACGTGACAAATCCTGCCTTGTGACACACGTGTGGTCTGGCGCACGTGTCGTCTGACGCACGCGTCACGTGACAAATCCTGCCTTGTGACACACGTGTGGTCTGGCGCACGTGTCGTCTGACGCACGCGTCACGTGACACGCGTGCCTTGTGACACACGTGCGCCACGCGTGTGTGCGAGCGAGCGAGTCGTGCTCGCCGAGTGGCACAGGACGGCTTCCGCCCTGCGGACGGAGCGAGCGACAACGCCAGGGTGGGGGTCGGGGGGGGGTGGGTGACCCCGCCACCCGGGACCCCTTCCACTGAGGCCATTGCCTACGCACGTCGATGGAATTACAAAGCGGCTAAATGCTAAATATCGCCACGCATTGAGGGATCCAATGGCACCATTACTAAACGTCGTCGTTCCTCCCTTTAAGACGGAAACCAAAAAAATGTAAGACTCACGTAGAGCGCTCAGAGGCTGTCCTCTTTCCGCGATGTTTTCGACTGTCCCCGATGGCTGCCTCCGAAATGGAAACGTGAGGGATTGCGCAAGTCAACTCGGACAAGTTTCGTGGCGTGCCGAAGATGTCTCTCCTCGAGTTACCTTCCCAGCATCACCGGCTTCAATCCCGTCACTCCTGTGCATGAACCTGCCTCCACTCCGCATTCACACACACACACACCAAGTCGAGAAGTCTACAGCGGAAATAATATATTGGCCGAGCGTAGTCTATACTCTTTGGTTCTTTCGGTAAAGTCACGTAGGTGAAAACAATAGAAATAAATAAATCACGACGTTTCGATTGCAACACAAGCAATCATCATCAGGTGTGACAACCATGTATTATAAATTTATTTTTATTTTTCTTCTTGGTTCTTTCGGTAAAGTCACGTAGAATGAGAATAAAACAATAAAACAAAATAAGACAATAAAATTCTCACGACGTTTCGGCCACAACACAAGCAGCCTTCTTCTTCTTGTGTTGTGGCCGAAACGTCGTGATAATTGTATTGTCTTATTTTGTTTTATTGTTTTATTCTCATTCTACGTGGTGACTTTACCGAAAGAACCAAGAAGATGAATCCTTGCAGTCACGAAAGCTTTAAATCGAAATTTTATTTTGATTTTATTTTTTCACCTACGTGACTTTACAGAAAGAATCAAAGAGTATGGATCCTTGCAGTCACGAAAACTTCAAATCTAGAACGAGCGTAGTCTGTCTCAGAGATTCACACGGATTGTTGACGGAGACGTGCACAGAAGATAAACTCGGAGCGAGAGAAAGACAGAGAGATAGAGAGACAGAGAACGCAGGCATGGAGGGATAGAGACGACAGAGAAACACACGCAGCGACTCATAGGGAGAGAGAAAAACAAGACAGAGGGCGGACACAGAAACAGAGGCAGAACGCGACAAGCTCGGACACAGAGACAGAGGTGGAGACAGAGTTAGAGAGAAACAGACGCGGAGCAAGCGGAGGGCATCAGAATTTCATGGGTCCTGAAAGTTAACGGAGTCCCTGTTCACGTACACATTTGGCAACACGGCTAGACGGCGCTGCGTTATAGAAGCCACGTTTCTGCCGTTTATTCTGGAAAACGTGAACTAGTTTCCAGTGTGTGAGAGTTGATGGATGGGGGGGGGGGGGCGAGTAACAGAGCTGCCTCTGCTGTAGTAGTGTGACCCCTCATGACAGACAGCCGAATGTCCATCAGAGGTTGAAACCCTGTCCCTTAAATGTAGCATGCACATGTCTGTTGAACGTCTTTCGCACCGCACGTAGCCAACCGCGCTAATCGGAGGTGCGGCGGAAGGCCAACAAACTAATCACACGCAAAAAAAACATTTCTAAAGAAATTAGTTTTCAATCTATCTAGATTGACGACTCAGAGGCACGACGAACCACATGACAAGCCAGAAGGCAGCCACGCGTTAAGCCTGTGCCAAAAATTGCCCAAGCTCTGCGGTCCTCTAGATATGAAGGTGTTCTCGGCCCATTCATGATTCTTCACATGTGGGAAGAAACCTGAGCACCTGAATAAAACCTGTGCATGCGAGGCAGGGGGGGGGGACACTATCTACCGAACGAAGATGGCCACTGCATCACGCGCTTTCAGACGCGCTTCTGCGGCCGTCTGGAACGCTCTTCCATGCGATATTAGGAAGTCACTGGAGCTATGCACTTTTAAATCTAGATTGAAAACGCATTTCTTCAGAATTGCTTTTCGTGTTTAGTTCATTGTCCTTCCCCCACACCACGGTTGGCTACGTATGGTGCGAAATAAGTTCAACATCCATACGGAACAGATGGAGTCAACATTTTCGTGTACTGCCCTCTCTTGTCAAGCCAGGGTACGGCGCCTCCCCAAGGCGCCGTACCCTGTGCGGCGATACACCAACCCTCGCTGTCTCTCCAGTGCTGGATCACATTCAGAGGATAAACGCACGTTGGACAGCCTTCAGGAACCCATGCACATGCTGTGATTGTTTTCTCTCTCTCTCTGTGTATTCTGGCTTCCCTAATAAATACACTTGGTTTGCTCCTAACTGTATTTTAATGGCTCTGTAATCTTCTTCAGCGTGAGTGCGTATAAATGCAATTGCCAGAAATGTAAAAAAAAAAAACTCATCACGATGAGCGCAATTATCTATGAATAACAAACATAGCTGGAAACTGACAAGTCAATCGTTAGTTTCCTGCTCTGTCTCCATTACAATTAGCGCAATTCGTTCTTGAAATCTCCCGCACTCCTTATTAAATAAGAGACACACGCACATCAAACAAAATCCGTGTTTTGCAATATAATTATTATTTCTATTTCTTTTGCTATTAATTGCTGCTGTTGCTCTGTCTGTGGTGATTATTATGATCATTATCATCATCATCATTATTGTCATTCTTATTTATTCGTTAATCGCTCAGAATAAATCTGACAATGTTCAGCATAATTAAAAAATGTTGAGCCACGGGGAAAGCGATTTTGGCAAATAAACCACCGAAGACAATGCATTTGATAAATTAGTTTCAAGGCATGACACCACTTGGGGAGACAATTGTGTGTTATCACCCTCGCCTGATCCACAGGAGGACCTTGGTTCGATCCCAGCGCAGATGATGCATCTCACGGGCGAGGGTATGGACGATGTCTGACCCAGTATCCATTCAAGGAGTCTCAAGGCAAATGACACCACTTCAAAATCAGAATCAGTGTATATACAATGGAGGAATCCGATGAGCTAAAAGGCAATTTTTCACAGATGTCCAGCCGGGGCAGGTCAGAACGTAAGAACAACAAACAATGCAAAAACACGAAAGGAGTTAAACGTATCGGAAAGGTAAACAAATCACTTAAAGGTATACAAATACTACAAGTAAACTATGTTTTATCTTACCAGATAAAGCCCACTGAGCTATTAGCTTCTTTTTCAGAAGCGACCTGGCCACAAATGATAGCTCAGCGAAGTGGATTATCACGTGAACATTTTAAGCAATAAAATGCTATAATTAAAATAATTGAAACGCAAGTTTGTGAATGTGGAGGCAATGCTCTATGCCGTGCGCTATCTCCCTCGCCTGATACGCGGGAGGCCGTGGGTTCAATCCCGGCTCTGATGACGCATCTCACGGGCAAGGAGAGGTATGGACGATTTCTGACCCAGTGTGCACTCAATGAGTATCAAGGCAAATGATATAACTTGGGGGACGATGCTGTCCACGGTGTGTTATCTCTCTCTCTAGCCTGATACGCGGGAGGTCGTGGGTTTCAATCCCGGCTCTGATGACGCATCTCACGGGCAAGGAGAGGTATGGACGATGTCTGACCCAGTATCCACTCAATGAGTATCAAGGCAAGTTATATAACTTGGGGGACGATGCTGTCCACGGTGTGTTATCCCTCTCTCTAGCCTGATACGCGGGAGGTCGTGGGTTTCAATCCCGGCTCCGATGACGCATCTCACGGGCAAGGAGAGGTATGGACGATGTCTGACCCAGTATCCACTCAATGAGTACCAAGGCAAGTTATATAACTTGGGGGACGATGCTGTCCACGGTGTGTTATCCCTCTCTCTAGCCTGATACGCGGGAGGTCGTGGGTTTCAATCCCGGCTCTGATGACGCATCTCACGGCAAGGAGAGGTATGGACGATGTCTGACCCAATATGCACTCAATGAGTATCAAGGCAAATGATATAACTTGGGGGACGATGCTGTCCACGGTGTGTTATCTCTCTCTCTCTAGCCTGATACGCGGGAGGTCGTGGGTTTCAATCCCGGCTCTGATGACGCATCTCACGGGCGAGAGGGGGCATGGACGATGTCTGATCCAGTATCCACGAGACCATCCAGGACCCAAATGCCCCGAGTGTTTTGGTTGACTCGTGAGCCCCCCCCCCCGCCCCCCCCCTGACCGCCTACAAATTGCTCGCCTCTTCTTCTCCCAAGTTGCGATGCGTGGCATTTTCTGTGGTCTTTTTTTTCCTCTTTTTCCGCCACTGTTCTCTCGCCCGTGTTCACGGTGCCCTGTGATGAATAAGAAATGAGGCGCGACTGTGGACACCAAAGACAAAGACCCCCCGTGTAGCCTTAACAGACTGCAGGGGCAAGTGCTGTTAGCGAGCACCTAAGGAAGGCCGGCACGGTGCACAAGAGGGTGGGTGGACAACGCCACGCCCGACCGCCTTTGTCTCCCCAGTGGTGATGTGCTACACACCACACCAAGTACTTATTTCAGGCTGAGTCGACCTAGGGAAGGTACAGGACCGGTTCAGATAATCGTCACTGGCGTTGGCCGTGAGCGGGAATTAAACCCGGGTCGCCGGGTTCGTAGCGCAGTGCGCTAACCGCTGCACCACCGCTCCCCAAAGACAAAGATACCCCGTATAGCCTGCAGACTGTTGGGGCAAGTGCTGTTAGCGAGCACCAATGAAGGCCGGCACGGCACACGAGGGGGTGGGTGACCAGCACCACTCCCGGCCGCCTTTGGGGCCGTCCATAAATGACGTCACGCGATTTTGGACGATTTTTGACCCCCCCTCCCTAGTCAAACGACGTCACAAAAAGTCAGACCCCCCTCAAATGACGTCGCAAAGCTCTGCCCCCCCCCCCCCCCAAATAAATAAATAAAACATGCTTCAAATCGCTTTCAACTATTGTCATTGTAGTGCGTATTTAATGTGGCGCTGCACTCTGATGTTGTAGGAGAATCACATTGAGTAAAAAGTCTATGTAATTAAGTAGAACGTGTTGTTGTTGTTGTTGTGGTGCCGCAGCAGCGAAGCCGTCCGGCAGACGCCGTGGCCGCGACGCCGCCACCTCCGAGCGACGGGGCCGACGCTGCTCCTCCATCACCACCCCCCACATGAACACACACACACCCAGACATACAGACACACACATAGAGCCCCCACATGAACACACATACAGACACACACACATAGAGCCCCCACATGAACACACATACACTCCCCACATAGAGCCCCCACATGAACACACACACACTCCCCACATAGAGCCCCCACATGAGCACACACACACACCACCACATGAACACACACACCCACATAGAGCCCCCACATGAACACACATACACTCCCCACATAGAGCCCCCACATGAACACACACACACCTCCACATGAACACACACACCCACATAGAGCCCCCACATGAACACACATACACTCCCCACATAGAGCCCCCACATGAACACACACACACCTCCACATGAACACACACACACCCACATAGAGCCCCCACATGAACACCCCCCCACATAGAGCCCCCACATGAACACACACACACACCCCACATAGAGCCCCCACATGAACACACACACCCCCCCCACATAGAGCCCCCACATGAACACACACACACCCCCCACATAGAGCCCCCAAATGAACACACACCCCCACATAGAGCCCCCACATGAACACACACACCCACATATAGAGCCCCCACATGAACACACACACCCACATATAGAGCCCCCACATGAACACACACACATAGAGCCCCGAGGGGAGGTCACCTGGCCGACAGGTTTTCACCCAGAAGCCCTCTCATGGGACCAATCTTCACGGTTTCCTGCGACGAGGGAATTGGGCGACCTCCCCCGAGGCTAACTCGCACCGCGGCGCCGTGACTTGGGTGGTAATCACGTGGTCACGACGGGGCTGCTGAGCCACCGCGGATAGAAAACACACACAACACACACGGGTCAGCAGGCAGGTAGGGGGGGGGGGGTACGGAGTCACGAACGGCGGGAAAAACAGGGCCGGTCCTCTGATTGGTTGGACAAATGCGCTTGTTTAGAGGGTAAAAAGCGGACGTCTGAGAAAGCACCGGCCCGGGGAGAGTGGCGGGAAATCCGAGCCACCTGATTGGCCGGGAAGGCCAGCAGATCAGCGCCGAACTATCTTTGATGTAGGGAACAATAACAGGCGAGAGAAGGTAGGGATAGGGGGGGTCACGTGTTCTTCTCGAGTCAGGGATCGTGGTAGTCACCTCACCGGCCACTGGATCGTCCGTGAGACGAGTCTCAGCGGCAGCTCGGCCCCGCTCCAAACGAGAACGTCGAGCAGCCTCGCCTCTCCTTGGCTTCCCGCACATCCAAGGCAAACCGTGAGTACGCAGGGGAGAGCTGGGATTTAGGATAAGATCCTAGGGAGTTTAATTCTAAGGGGACGAGGCAGATCGGGTTAGACCATCAGGAGATAGGTTAGACCTGCCCTGCTGACTCTGACTGATTTGGGTCTCTGTGTGTCTATGTTGTGTGTCTCTATGTGTCTGTGTTGTCTCTGTCTGCCTGTGTGTTTGTCTGTGTGTCTCCGTGTCTGTGTTTTGTCTCTCTCTCAAATGTAGTTCTACCTGATGACGGTTGCTTGTGTTGCAATCGAAACGTCGTATTCTATTATTTAAAGTATTTTCTTTCTACGTGACTTTACCGAAAGAACCAAAGAGTAATTCCTGCAGTCACGAAAGCTTCAAATCAAGTTTGTTATATGTCTGTTCTTATTCCATGGTCTGTTCTTGGTCACCGCAGTCACACACTGGAGAGTTTTTTTTTTACATTTCATTTGTCCTACATACTACGATACCGTCAAAAGTCTAACGCGAATGTCTTTCGTCACAAAAATGCTACTATGCCTAATAAATCTTGAGGGTCTATCGCGTAAGCACAGTGCAAAGTGATGTGGTCTCGTATACCCTCCTCCACCCGGCACAGCCAAATATATGAAATTGTCACGCGAACCGACATGCCAATGTTTACGTTATTTTTGCTTCAGCACACCGGTACATTAACGCAGTCTTCACAAACAAGCCGCTGGCTGTCATGGCCTCTTGATCTTGCACCCTTCGACAGAATAGATGCATCGATATTTACTGAGAATTTAACCATTTATAAGCGCGTATTATACGAGACGCGAATAATAAAACTGGATTCGAAGAATTACTCTTTGGTCCTTTCGGTAAAGTCATGCGGAAAATTAATTATTATTTGATTTTATTTTTCGACGTGACTTTACCGAAAGAACCAAAGAGTAATGTGAATAATACTTTGGCACCTACTTAATTCACACGTTCTGTTAACATACTCTCTGGTTCTTTCGGTAAAGTCACGTAGGTATACAGTAAAATAATAATAATAGTATGGATTCCTGCAGTCACGAAAGCTTCAAATCAAGTTCTGTTAACAGTCGTACATTTCACTGCCGAGTCGATGGCACTGGCTAAATGCTTTGCAAAATGTTGCGTGCCATCTCCAGCGCCCCGGTTTTAACCCAGACACGAGCATTTTACAGAACCAATTCGAACCAATCAACTCTATAATAAACTCTCTGCTGATTTTGTACGTTTGCCCACTGACAAAAAAATGATCAGTCTATAATTTTAATGGTAGGTTTATTTGAACAGTTAGAGACAGAATAACAACAAAAAAATCCAGAAAAACGCATGTCAAAAATGTTATAAATTGATTTGTATTTTGATGAGGGAAATAAGTATTTGAACCCTCTGCAAAACATGACTTAGTACTTGGTGGCAAAACCCTTGTTGGCAATCACAGAGGTCAGACGTTTCTTGTAGTTGGCCACCAGGTTTGCACACATCTCAGGAGGGATTTTGTCCCACTCCTCTTTGCAGATCTTCTCCAAGTCATTAAGGTTTCGAGGCTGACGTTTGGCAACTCGAACCTTCAGCTCTCTCCACAGATTTTCTATGGGATTAAGGTCTGGAGACTGGCTAGGCCACTCCAGGACCTTAATGTGCTTCTTCTTGAGCCACTCCTTTGTTGCCTTGGCCGTGTGTTTTGGGTCATTGTCATGCTGGAATACCAATCCACGACCCATTTTCAATGCCTTGGCTGAGGTACATGGCCCCGTCCATCGTCCCTTTGATGCGGTGAAGTTGTCCTGTCCCCTTAGCAGAAAAACACCCCCAAAGCATAATGTTTCCACGTCCATGTTTGACGGTGGGGATGGTGTTCTTGGGGTCATAGGCAGCATTCCTCCTCCTCCAAACACGGCGAGTTGAGTTGATGCCAAAGAGCTCCATTTTGGTCTCATCTGACCACAACACTTTCACCCAGTTGTCCTCTGAATCATTCAGATGTGCATTGGCAAACTTCAGACGGGCATGTATATGTGCTTTCTTGAGCAGGGGGACCTTGCGGGCGCTGCAGGATTTCAGTCCTTCACGACGTATTGTGTTACCAATTGTTTTATTGGTCACTATGGTCCCAGCTGCCTTGAGATCATTGACAAGATCCTCCCGTGTAGTTCTGGGCTGATTCCTCACCGTTCTCATGATCATTGCAACTCCACGAGGTGATATCTTGCATGGAGCCCCAGGCCGAGGGAGATTGACAGTTATTTTGTGTTTCTTCCATTTGCGAATAATCGCACCAACTGTTGTCACCTTCTCACCAAGCTGCTTGGCAATGGTCTTGTAGCCCATTCCAGCCTTGTGTAGGTCTACAATCTTGTCCCTGACATACTTGGATAGCTCTTTGGTCTTGGCCATGGTGGAGAGTTTGGAATCTGATTTATTGATTGCTTCTGTGGACAGGTGTCTTTTATACAGGTAACAAGCTGAGATTAGGAGCACTACCTTTAAGAGCGTGCTCCTAATCTCAGCTCGTTACCTGTATAAAAGACACCTGGGAGCCAGAAATCTTTTTGATTGAGTGAGGATCAAATACTTATTTCCCTCATTAAAATGCAAATCAATTCATAAAATTTTTGACATGCGTTTTTCTGGATTTTTTGTTGTTATTCCGTCTCTCACTGTTCAAATAAACCTACCATTAAAATTATAGACTGATCATTTCTCTGTCAGTGGGCAAACGTACAAAATCAGCAGGGGATCAAATACCTTTTCCCCTCACTGTACATACATACATATGGACATAGTCTTTTGGAGTATACTTAAACAAAAGGAAATTTAAGAGTCATTAGTTAAACCGTCCGTTGCACAATGCTAAACTTCCCAATACACCGGTCAGTCGTGGATAGGTTTAAGGACTCCACATATGGATAGGTTTAAAGACTCCACATCTGTGAAAGCGAAAGTTATAGCTCATCGGATTCCTCCAGTCTAAATAAATAATTCGGATTCTGATGAAGTTGTAATTTGTCTGTGATTGCAACTTTGGCTGCATTCCTCTGCCATTGTCTGGTTGCAGGGTTCGACGAGAAAACTAAACTTTCTATTTTGTTCTACCAGGTAAGGCCCACTGAGCTCTTTTTGCGAAGCGACCTGGCCATAAATGATAGCTCAACGAAGTAGCTTATGACGTGCAAATTTATAGCGGTCGAATACTATAAACGCACAAATATGCAGGGTCGAGATCGAACCCGCGACCTCCTGCATACCAGGCGAGGTAGTTAACATCTCCTAGCCACCGTGATGATGATGATGAAAGAGAGAGACGCAAACTCCAAATATACAGCAGGCATCAGGGTCGGGATCGAACCCGCGACCTCCTGCATACCAGGCGGGGTAGTTAACATCTCCTAGCCACCGTGATGATGATGAAAGAGAGAGACGCAAACTCCAAATATACAGCAGGCGTCAGGGTCGGGATCGAACCCGCGACCTCTTGCATACCAGGCGAGGTCGTTAACATCTCCTAGCCACCGTGATGATGATGGAAGAGAGAGACGCAAACTCCAAATATACAGAAGGCGTCAGGGTCGGGATCGAACCCGCGACCTCCTGCGTACCAAGCGGAGTCGTTAACATCTCCTAGCCACCGTGATGATGATAAAAAAGAAAGACGCAAACTCCAAATATACAGCAGGCGTCAGGGTCGGGATCGAACCCGCGACCTCCTGCATACCAGGCGGGGTAGTTAACGTCTCGCCAGGGCGACGATGGCACACTATCCCAGGCTGCCAACGCGTCAGGGAGTGTTGGTTCCCCAACATTTCCAGTCGGATTATTCCTGCTCCTGTACGCATTATCATCGTCGTTATTATTATTATTGAATCAGTTGCACTTCAGGGACGTCACCAGAGGGGAAAAACAACGGGACCTTTCCTGGCAACTTCACGAGAGAAGCGAGCACTGCTGACATTTTCCGTTGCATAACTTTCGGCTTGTTGCGGTGTGGCGATGCTGTAATATATCCTATGACTAATCAACCAGGATTTGGAGCAATTGACGGCATTGTGGATATATGACGTCTGAGATCATAACGTTTGCATGATTCAACTGCACGTCATCCGCTTTTCGTGCGAATGATTGTAGTTGATGAACTCGTAAAAAATATTCACTGCCATTAATTCCTGATCTTAAAGCACAACCGATGCACAAACATGCGGCCAACCCTACAAGACCCAGTGAACGATCTATGAGGACAGTCGTATTAAGCAACGACCTTTGCGTTGATTAACAGCACTCGCGATTGAGAGCAGTGATGACAAATGCCATCGCGGTCGTAAGTGAAGCTCTGCCTACAACGGTTAGATCTTTGTCGAAGCTTCCATTATTTATTTCTCCATGCACTTTCTATTCATTGCTCCCTTCCTCTTGGCACAGAAGAGATGTGTGGGGAGGGATATAACAATCATTTTTTTACAGTGGATGCATAATCGAGCTGCACGATGCCAATTAATCTTGATTTGAAGCTTTCGTGATTGCAGGAACCCAAACTCTTTGCTTCTTTCGGTAAAGCCATGCACGTAATTTATTTTATTTTATTTCTAACTGCATGACTTTACCGAAAGAACCAAAGAGTATGGACCCCAATTACTTATAATCGATCGAAATACTCGACTCACTATTGGTTCAATTGCTCCAACGAATCAGATCGTACAAAAATAGTCGGGAGCAAAACAAAATATTGCCTTCGCATGCCGCTAATTCCCACGAATTCGATTGGGCAGGTGTTGGTCGGGGCTTTGTGACGTCATCGACTTGTTCACAATGGGCGTGGCTTGTGGGGAGGGGGGGGGTCCTGCCTTCAGGAGGTGAGCGTGGCCACTATTTTTAAATAGGCCCAAGTAATAGATTCGAAAAAAAGTAGTCGCTTAGATTTTTGTAATTTATTAACTGACTTAATCGCACTAATTGTTGGGTAACACAATGGAGGTGGAGTACCTTACTTATCAACATTGTCAATTTGCGTATTCTCCATATTTATAACCAAGAAGGTGTGCGTTAGTGCGTGTGAGGCCAGATTGGTTCGACTTAATTGCCAACGGGCGCAAGTTTTGGGTGCATCTAACGTCCCAGACAGTCTCGTAGTAATCTGGAGAATGCGGCGGTGGTTCATCGATGAAACAAAAACAGAAACCGCAATGCCATGCGGCAAAACCAATCTCGAAAAATTGAATTAAATTAACTGCCCTACTTGAAGAGTCAATAAGCAGTACACACACACACAGACAAAAAAACGTGCCTCTCAACCGAAGCTTCCGCCCTATTCATAAAAGCCACCACAAATTCCCCCGAGTGTTCGATTCAGCTCAATGGAGACGGACATTTGCCGCGGTTATTAAAAGTGCTCTCTTTTACCACGAACGCACATTGTTGTGGTGTAATACCGAGAAACGTTTCTTGAGAAAAACTTTACGGCGAAATTTCGTCATGTGCGTGCGTGTGTTTATGTACGTATGTTGAACTTCGTTTGCGCACCGTACGTAGCCGGCCATGCTAATCAGACAAAGTGGGGGGGGGGGGGATTCTGCTATGAATGAATAAATAATCATCCAGACAACCGCCGTGGTGGATGGGGGACCATGAATGAGAACATTCAAATCTCGAACTTTCAAATCTGTCCGTATGTCCAGTTGCCTGTTTGGACCAAGAGTCATACGTTCAATCGCAATTGATGGCGGTGATGGCACCTGCATCTGCAGCAAAACATGAAGAACCAGTGGCATCTACATATCTAGGAGATTATACAACGTTTAAAGCCATTCCCCCTTGTATAGTGTACATGCCGTACACCACGTTTGGAATCGACAGGAGTAAAGTTGGACTTATGAACAATCGACTGACGAACAGACCTCCGGAACCTCACTCCTTGGCAAGTAGAGAGGTCCCTGTACATAAAGTATCCTTGACGCAAAGACTAAGTTTAACAGTTGAACAACTGGATACAGCAATACCACGGTTTTATGTCGGGGATGCGTTCTTGAAAGGTGCGAGGACGAATACCAAAACGACGTCAATCAAAGAGTGATTTACAGGGTAGTAATAGTAGTAGTGGGTGGTGGAGGCGAAGGCTGAGAGGCGACGCATAACGAGAAAAGATGGACGGACGATGCCGTCAGCGATGTAAGTGTGGGGTCGAGGCGACGCGGATCAAGTCGCGGCGGTATTAATCGCAAAGTGACGACGAATTTTTGCCAAAATGACACCAAAGGGGAAGACGTACACCCGAGTATCCTTGAATCATTGTAATTCGGCAAGTATGATGGGTTTTTCCCTCTCCTAAAAGTAGATAATTGTATAATTATAAATACGTCCACTCCACCCCACCCCACCCCCACACTATAATTTGTAATAACCAAGTTGTTTGAAATTTGCACTGCCCCGTTCCTGTGCTGCCCTGGGGAAGTTGCACGCGTGGGCTGGGGTGCCACGCAGGAATCGCTACGCGTCAGCGGAGGGAGCCCTGTGCAATGGGGTGTGGAGAAGCACCTAAGAGACAGTGACGGAAACAGAGAGACACATACATCTCACACCCACAGGGTCGGCAGCGGGCCAACCCGCCGGCTGCTCCGCGCCTCTCACAAACCTCTCACCCACACCCATCCGCCGCGACCCTCGGGGAAGTCCTGCGAACCAAGGGTAACGAGACGCCTTCCCATTCACCAGGGCCTCAATGACGTCCCGCGTCATCGCTCTATGTCACGCAAGCCCCTTGGGGCCCATGCGCTTAACCTTCGACGATACGAGTTCAGCTCAAATGAACCTTGAAGACTTGAATGGAGTTCACAATAACTCACAAACGAACGCCTTGTGATCGACCCAACGCAGACGATCCCTTGTTTTGAACTTCCACGAAGCTCATGGTCCACCCTCAACCGCATCCGTACAAACCATGGCAGATTTCGGATAGCTGATGCACAAGTGGAAAATGTAAAACTCTCCAGTAGTGTGTGACTGTGGTTATCCAGAAGAGACCGTGCGACGTATAACGAGGCAATGCCCGATCCACAAATACGAAGGATACATTACGGTGAGTTCCTTACTCTGCTGCCGATGCCTGACCACCTGAATGTGAATTGCGACTGCTATTGCTTTTTTTTTTGCTCGTTTTTATTTGATCAGGTAAGCTCTTTTGCAGAGGCGACCTGGCGACAAATGATAGCTCAACGAAGTGGCTTATAATGTGGAAATGTATAGCAGCCAAATACTTTAAGCTCATGTTTATAAACGTGAAGGGAAAAACCAGAGGACCCGGAGAAAAAAAAAATCCACGGGACAATGGGGAGAGACATGCAAACGCCAGATATACAGGCATCGTCAGGGTCGGGATCTAACCCACGACCTCCTGTAAACCAGGAGAAGTAGTTGACATCTCGCCACTGACGCTAGCCCTGGCCAGGAATCGAACCCAGTGTGCCAGGTTCGCAGTGCAGTCCGCTAACCAATGTGCCACCACTCCACTGCATGCAGAATTGTAACACACACACACACACTTTCACTGTGAACTCACTCAGGAATTAATGTCCTATATTATTTTAAGCGACGATTGAAGGAACTCTATCAGGTTTTAAGACTTCAGAGCATTGCCTAGCACAGCCACACACACAGAGCATGCAAAGGCACAGCGAGAGAACAGCACATACCCAATTACAGCATTTGAAATGCTTGAATGCGCAAAGAACATAGTAACAGGTCATGGGAACCTTTTTTAAAAAAAAAATCTTGAAGAGTATAGTGTTACTTTTCAGCCAAACGTATCTGAAGTTCAGAAAGTGTGTATAAACACACGCGTTTCGCGGTTGGGATACAATCTAGCAAATTCGCGACGTTCTTAAGCCAGGACAAAAAAAGTGCTTGTCACGTATCCTTAACCGAGAGTAAACACTGAACTGCGTTCGCACCTGCAAAACGGCTATTGAGGACTCACTCTCAAAGAGTTATTTCGGACAACCACCCTACCTACGAGTAGGCTTGTGAAGTCACAGTGACTCAAAATTTAAATAAAAAATGTTGACCTCTCAATTAAATATTGCATTTCATTTGTCTCAATTATTGTTAATATCTATCTACCACCACCTTGCAGGTTAAAATACTTACATTTTCTAAATCGAAAATGTTTTTCTTTAGAACTACTTTTTGTTTTTAGTTTGTTGTCCTTCTATCCGCATCTCAGAGTAGCATGGTTGTCTACGTGCGGTCCGAAAAAAGTTCAACATACATACGTAATAATTGACTGATTTCATGTTGAAATAACCCTAAAAATGCTCAGGCGCCGATTGCAAGCACGCTGATTACGTCTGGCAGATAACGATGCGCGTGCTCATGTACATAAAGTTTAACGAATGTTTCCGTTCAAAATTAGAATCAGAAGTTTATTGCCCGAGTAAAGTCCATGGAGCTAAAGAAACCCCATTTTCGAGGGCCGTTCGGCCGGCAGAAAACATCATTAAGCTCGTGCTCAATGCTGAAACAACTGTGCGCTTCTGTGTCAGCACATTGGGCGAATTTAATGCAATCTATGCGATTCAATGCAGAAAAGAATGAAACACGTTCCTTCGGAGTGGGCAGGTAGGAAACTTGGTCGGACAGCGCATTCGTGCGATCCGTGTTGGATACCGTAGTCGTGTTGGAGGTTGTAAGCTGTTACTATTGCATCTGACGATGATTCTTGATTTATTGCTGAAACCAAGTTTTTATTCTTCCTCGCGGGCTCTAAATATGATTTGCGTATTTGCGTACGGCGGATATTATACTTTGTTCAAGCTAAAAAAAAAACACTCACCAACTACGGATAAAAATTAGTGCCGAAACTCCAATTATGCGGATGGAATTCCGGATACGCACGACAGACAGACAGACAAATAATCCCTGGTGGGCAGTGTGGAACCTGTTGTTCCTACCTGTTATATATTTTAGTTTTTTTACGACCTAACCAACACGCAAGTAGAGATATTGACCGGCAAAACGTAACAAACTCGGTCCGTTCCTGGTTAATCATTGGCTTCGGTCAACGAGTGGTAACTCTCTTGATTTGAAGCTTTCGTGACTGCAGGTGGTAACTGTGGGGCACAGCACTGAGCGGAGGCCGGGCTTCATCAACACATTTGGACTCACACATGATCATCTAAATTGAAAACGAATTTCTTTCGAACTGCTTTTTGTGTGTTTGTTGCCCCCGTTCCCCGCACCTCCACGGTTGGCTACGTATGGTGCGAAAGAAGTTCAACACACGAACATGGATGGGTCGCATTAATGTTGCGATACCCCCATCCCATATGCGTGGAGGAACAAAACCCTAGCTCACCAGGAGAATGCAGCACAGATTAAAATGTAGACTCCACCTTTTCCATCTGTACGGGATTTTTCTCGGTTTCCTTCCACATGTAAATACTCGTTAATTGGTTGACGACACCTTAATATATAAATATATGAATATGTGGATACAGACACATTTGCAAATGTGATTTGTGACTTTGATCAATGTTAATTTGCCATTTTGTTGAGGGACTGCCGCGTGGTGTTATCTTGGTGTGGTCTGGGACTGTTTGTTGTTGTTTTTCTGCCTTGCCCAACCTTGATAAATCGAACGTGTAGAATTCAAGCATTTATTATTTATTCATGTATTCGTATTTGGTGACTTGCTGACCATTTTCTCTATTTTGCACTCCTTTAAGGTTATTTTCGTATTGTTTGCAGTTTTAACTCGCTGACCCGTCCCATACTGGATTCCTCCAGTCTCTCAATAAAGATTATCATTATGAGACCTCCTTTGCCAGAAACAAGATATAGGAATAGGTTTTACCCTTTTAACTGGCACAAAAACTGACACCTTTATTCAAGGCATCATGTTTGCAATGACCACAACACAAGCAGTCAAAATGCAAACAAAAAAGACAACTCTGATAATAATATGCAAGGACAGTGCATATTATTATCAGAGTTGTCTTTTTTGTTTGCATTTTGACTGCTTGTGTTGTGGTCATTGCAAACATGATGCCTTGAATAAAGGTGTCAGTTTTTGTGCCAGTTAAAAGGGTAAAACCTATTCCAATAAAGATTATGTTAAATATTCTGATATACAGAGGACTGCAGAGCTTGGTCAATTGATGATGCCGGCTCACCGTGTCGATGCATTTCCCGCTCATCTGCGATTCCTCGCGCCTCCGAGTCATTCTCTCTCTGTCCCCCCAAAATTGATAGAATATTACGCGGCGCGTGGTACAAGTTGAGATTATTATGGTAATTATACCAAGCCATCGTACGGTCCTATGATAAAATTACCCACGAATGCGCCCAAACATCATCAGATCTGGAAAAGGATACCCTCGGGTGAGCACGAGTATTTCTCGAATGTGTGACCACAAACATGCTATACCATAGACTGCCGAGGGCAGTGGAGACAAATCCATTGTTGTACTGAACTTCTGTGATTCCAAGTCTACGTTTCCCACCTTCGCCAAACCAACACCGACCGTTTGTGGGGAAGTGTTTACGTGGCGATACCGCCCTCAATAAAGTTGGCGTCAGAATGGGAACAATACACGGCGGGGTGGGGGGAGGGGCGTAGAGCAAGAGGAATGAAAAAAAAGAAACCCGTCACGACCTCATCGGCTCACACCGACTGAGCGAAGAAAAAAATGCAACTGGCCACGGCGCAAAATGTGTCATCTTGAAATATCGAAGCTGAGAAACAAATGAGGTTTCATAGTTGGGATATTTAATTGGGGACAGTATTAAAAAAAACAGATAATTTCTGAAACGACGAACGATTCAAAGGTCAAAACTACAGATCCCAATTTTCATCGCTGTGGGCTTATTTTGCTGATGGGTGTTGGTAATTTTAGTTAAATTAGTTAAAAACAGGCTTACGTGTCAATAATAGAGGTTTTATTTGGGTTAGATCGAGTGATTATAAATGTGTCGTTAAACCTGCCACCACCCGACATAGCCATTTAGTAAGATTTGTCACTTAAACAAATCATGCCAATTCATTATAAGTTCAGCACACCGGTGTGTTGGAAATGCTGGTTGTAATTACTGGCGAAACGTTGTACTCGAATTGGAAATGTGGATTTACTCTCCAACACACTGGTGTGCTGAACTAGTGTAATGACCGAGGCAACAGATCGCTTACCTGACACAAGAGTACGTGCGAACGGACAGTCAAGAAGTTTAATTTGTGCAGAGAGGCCTCAAAGACCATTGGTGAGGAGACGAGATTCAAAGAGATTGGGGGAGAGATGCAAACGTAAATGGTAGGAATTGAGGGTTGTCTAAAGGGGCGACAGTTGACAACCGTTGGCGGACGAGGATGGGCTGAAGGGAGTGGGGTGAGCGAAGTTTCCAGAAATGGGGGCTTGGGGAATATAAAAGGGGATAAGCATAAGGGGAGGGGACGATTGGGGAGAAGACGAAGTTCAAGCACCAAGAACCAAGCCCGGGCCTAGATAGTGCTGGGTCCGAATAAAGGCTCTGACTAAAGCACAATGTGTGTCAGCGTCACTACACGAGTAACGAATTGGCACGTTCAAATCTTTCTGATTGGCTATGTCGGGTAGTGGCGGGTTTAACGAGATATTTATATTTGCGCGATCTAATCCAAAACACCTCTATTGTGGATAATATTGGTCGCTCAAAAACCTACGTGTCGAAACATATTTTTTGCGTGTTGATTAGTTATTTTACCACCCACAACCCATCAGGGAAAAGACATCATTATTCAGCACGTGCACGCTAACACGTGTATCAAAACACGTGGACGAGTGCAGGTGTGCTCTTTTGCTCACTTTGTACATGTAATTGCCACGTCACATTTAATGGGCCACGGGAATGCTTGTTGTTAACACAGGTGGCACAAGACGATGAGCGAGTATTTCGTTTAAATGACTTCATGCTTCATTTCATGCGATTTGTGTCATTTAATTCCATCATGAGAGAAAAAAAATATATATTTTTATTTACGTGTTTGTCAATGAAAAAAATGTTTGGGTATGGGAAGAATTATTGGCAATTATAAAAAAAAAATGTGCCTGTCAATCAAAGAGGACTTTTGCGCTTGTTTGAGATGATGGCGCTTACGCAGGAAGATAAGGATGGAGATAAGAGGGTAATGGTTTGTACACAAATTCAAAGTGGATGGAGGCAATCATGGCCTCTCAGGAATGGCCAATGAAATGAGATTTCCAATGCAGATGAATAAGTATCAGATTGGAATTTTGGTTTGATATGAAATTGGTGGTGAAAACACAAATTATTATTCTACGCCATGCATGGATGTGGTTGGATAATGAATAGGGTCTTGTTATGGTCAGCTGATTGGTTTACTGCATGCCATGATCCATCGATTTATCAACTAACATCGATTCTTATCATCAAAATACATTGCATCAAGTCAAGCACGTGAGAATCAATGATTTATGCAACTCATACTTGTATTTTTGGAAAGGCGGTTATTTTCGTTGGGGTTTTCTCATGCCATTATTTGTACTTTTGCGTCATGATTTATACGCAAAAATGAGAAAAAAAACTTTTGAATAAATCAATCGTGGGATGATGAGATGAACGTGATGACATTTAAACAGAGGACCCACTGTGCTTCTATCAATTTTACTGCCAGGTGGACAGACGTGGCCGGGGGGAATTGTTTATTTGTTTATTTTTTTTTTTTAAGTCGGGAAAAAATATTCCAAAATCAATGTTCGAATTATATTTTTGGTTCTTTTGGTAAAGTCACGTTGAAGGGAAACAATTAAATAATAAAATATATAGGTAAAACAATACAATTCTCACGACGTTTCGACTGCAACACAAGCAGTCATCATCAGGTGTGAACACCAACGGCAAGAACACTGAGAAAAATAATTGGCGGTTAGCATGTATTTATTGATTTATTTTTAAACGTTAGCACCACAGATAGCGATTTGACAGTTTGTTTAGATGGACGAGTCCATCTTTGTTCGGAAAAGAGGAGGGGGGAGACGAAAAATTAATGTATGTTTTCAGAAAGCCACCGTAGGCGTGTACAATCAATTAAGACCCGAAATGGTTTATCAAATCTTTCCAATGATTGCTAAGCCAGAATCCATCTTTTCGGTTGAAATTGTCTCTGTGTTTGTATATGTGGATAGCCTCATTAACGAATCTCTCATGGTAGCCAGATGGCTTGCAAAGAACCTCTGTCTTGGAGAAGTCAATGTCATGTGAGCCTACTGAATTAAAACAGTGATCTGCAACGGCAGAGGTGTTGGTCCTACCGTGTTTAAGGTCTGCTTTGTGTTCACGAATGTGGTCCGAGACATGTCGTTTGGTTTCTCCAATGTAACTACTACCACAGAGGCAACTTAGTTTGTAGACACCAGGGTACTGTATGTCCGGAATCACATCTTTTGCAGACGGAACCAAATCACGGATTTTATGAAATGTGTTGAAACGGACCTGGATCTTGTGTTTATTTAAGATTTTGGAGATCTTTTTTGCGATCCTCATGGTTTGAGTGATAGCTTTGTGAATTGTATAGTCGGAGTAACCATTAGCCTTAAGAGCTTGGTGTACGTGCTTGAGTTCACTGCCTGTGTGTTCCTGGTCGGATATGCATTGGGCTCTATGGTGCAGAGTCTTGCTGAGAGAATTCTTCTGTGATGAATGGTGGTGGGAATCCGGTTTCAGATAGGCATCCGTATGGGTAGCTTTCCTGTAGACAGAGTGGCTCATTGAACCATCAGGTCTCTTTTTTATTAGGACATCCAAAAAAGTAGCTTGCCATCTTTTTCGACTTCCATGGTAAATCTGATGGCTGGGTGTATGGAATTGCTGTGGTCGATGAATTGGTCTAGAGCAGACCGGCCATGTGGCCAGATGACAAAAGTGTCATCCACATACTTCTTCCATGAGGTTGGGCGCAGAGTGGCAGTCTGGATGGCGTCAGTCTCAAATTTTTCCATGAAAATGTTGGCTATAATAGGAGATAGGGGGGAGCCCATTAGGGTGCCCTCAGTTTGTTTGTAGAAAGTTCCATTCCAAGTGAAGTATGTATTGGTTAAGCAGTGTCTCACCAGGGGGGGTACCTCAGTGTTCAGTCCTTGATGAACCAAGTCTTCAATAATTGCGATGGTGTCAGGTACAGGAACTTTGGTGAATAAGTAAACTACATCAAAACTGACAAGCAGGTCGTCTGAGGACAGGGAAATACCCTTGATTGTCAATACCAGGTGAGTAGAATTGTGTACCGCAGAGGTGGTTTTTCCAGTGAAAGGCCGCGGGATTTCAGACAGAAAACGAGCCAGTTTGTAGGTGGGGGAGTTGATAGTACGGACGATGGGACGAAGGGGTGTATCTACTTTATGTATTTTTGGTAAGCCGTATAATCTTGGTGGCCTGGCAGCAGAAGGTTTCAACGAAAACTGTTTAGTTTGATTAATGAATGCGGTTGAATCAGAAATTATGTTGTTGGTTTGTGTGACGAGGCTGGCTACCATGTGAGATTCGTTCATGAGGCTATCCACGTATACAAACACAGAGCCAATTTCAACCGAGGAGATGGATTCTGGCTTAGCAATCATTGGAAGGATTTGATGAACCATTTCGGGTCTTAATTGATTGTTCATGCTTATGATGTCTTTCAGACAGCATACATTAATTTTTCATCTCCCCCTTCCTCTTTTCCGAACATAGATCGACTCGTCCATCTAAATAAACTGTCAAATCGCTATCCGTGGCGCTAACGTAAAATAAATAAATAAATGCAAACCGCCACTTCTTTCAAATGTTCTTGCCGTTGGGTTTCACACCTGATGATGACTGCTTGTGTTGCAGTCGAAACGTCGTGATAATTATTCACCAAAGTTCCTGTACCTGACACCATCGCAATCATTGAAGGCTTGGTTAATCAAGGACTAAACACTGAGGTACCCCCCCTGGTGAGACACTGCTTAACCAATACATACTTCACTTGGAATAGAACTTTGTACAAACAAACTGAGGGCACCCCAATCTCCGGTTATAGCCATCATTTTCATGGAGAAATTTGAGACTGACGCCATCCAGACTGCCACTCTGCGCCCAACCTTATGGAAGAGGTACGTGGATGACACTTTTGTCATCTGGCCACATGGCCGGCCTGCTTCAGACCAATTCTTCGACCACATCAATTCCGTTCAACCAGCCATCAGATTTACCATGGAAGTCGAAAAAGATGTCAAGCTACCTTTTTTGGATGTCCTAATAAAAAAGAGACCTGATGGTTCAATGAGCCACTCTGTCTACAGGAAAGCGACCCATACGTATGCTTATCTGAAACCGGATTCCCACCACCATCCATCACAGAAGAATTCTCTCACCAAGACTCTGCACCATAGAGCCCAATGCATATCCGACCAGGAACACACAGGCAGTGAACTCAAGCACGTACACCAAGCTCTTAAGGCTAATGGTTACTCCGACTATACAATCCGCAAAGCTATCACTCAAACCATGAAGAAGGACCCTCTTGAGGAGCCATTCAAAACCATCACTTTACCCTACATTGCGGAGATCACAAAAATATCTCCAAAATCTTGAATAAACACAAGATCCAGGTCCGTTTCAAAACATTACATAAAATCCGTGATCTGGTTCCGTCTGCAAAAGATGTGATTCCGGACATACAGTACCCTGGTGTCTACAAGCTAAGTTGCCTCTGTGGTAGTAGTAACATTGGAGAAACCAAACGACATGTGCCAGACCGCATTCGTGAACACAAAACAGACCTTAAACACGGTAGGACCAACACCTCTGCCGTGGCAGATCACTGTTATAATTCAGTAGGCTCACATGACATTGACTTCTACAAGACAGAGGTTATTTGCAAGCCATCTGGCTACCATGAGAGATTCGTTCATGAGGCTATCCACATATACAAATACAGAGACAATTTCAACCGTGAAAATGGATTCTGGCTTAGCAATCATTGGAAGAATTTGATAAACCATTTCGGGTCTTAATTGATTGTTCACGCTTACGGCGGCTTTCAGACAGCATACATTAATTTTTCGTCTCCCCCCTCCTCTTTTCCGAACATAGATGGACTCGTCCATCTAAACAAACTGTCAAATCGCTATCCGTGGTGCTAACGTTAAATAAATAAATACAAACCGCAACTTCTTTCAAATGTTCTTGCCGTTGGTTTTCACACCTGATGATGACTGCTTGTGTTGCAGTCAAAACGTCGTGAGAATTTTATTGTTTTATATATATTTTATTATGTTATTGTTTCACTTCAACGTGACTTTACCGAAAGAACCAAGAATATGAATCACTGCAGTCACGAAAGCTTTACATCAAAATGTAATGTTCGAATTATTTATAAAATATTTTGTCAAATTCTTTCTAAATATTTTATTAATGAATAAAATGTTTTCATTGTTTAATTATATATATATATTTTTTATTGAACAAGAGCCCGTGACAGAGCGCGATCAGTGATGGGTGGGGGGGGGGTTAGGTACATATCTTCCACGGACGAAAGCCTAAGTCCAGGTGCCCACGGAGCAGGAGAAAGAGTCAGAATATTTGTTGAAACTTGAGGAATGCGATGAGCCCTAAAGCTCTTTTTTCCCCACAGTTGGTCTCTCTTGCCCTACTCACGTAGGGACAACGATCGGGAATCTCAGGGGGGGGGGGGAATTTGAGGGAAAGGAGGGGGCGGGGGAGGTGGGAAGGAACTGCACTCAAACCCGCGCCAAATGAACTTGTTAAAATCCCCCGGCTGGGGGAAATTTTATAAACTTGCCCAAATATTTCAACGGCCGCGCTGGGAATCAGAATCGAACTGATATCCTCTGGATTACAGATCCGGTGTGCTCACCATTAAAACCTTCCCTATACTTTGTACTCATCTCATATTTTTATTTTGTTAAATTGTTTGGTGTTGGAAGGTTCTGACCCCGTGCCCCTACTCTACATGTGTGAAAAAAATGCTTCATAGCTCATCGGATTTCTCCAGTAATAAATAAATATCCTGATTCTGATGAAACCACTGTGACAGTATGCTTAAAACGAAATACCACAGAATACAGAAGTTGCAAGCGTGCACACAACTGAGTGCAAAGAAACAACAGCAATGTACCCTCGGATGAAACGATGTCCTGTTTTGTCCTAAATTACCAGCTGCAATTCGTTTTAGGATGAACCGATTCTCATAAAAGAGCCTCTCCTCGAGACAAGAGGCCGGAGCAAGGCACATCTAGAAAGACGACGACGTAAACAGCACTCGGGTTTCGGCTGCTGGAACACTGCAATTTCCCGGGAACTTTTACGCACGTGGAGAGCGTTTTTTTTATAACGGTGCATTTTGTTCAAAAAGTACACGCGGGATGGCATTTCAAGGCATGGCATTCAATTCCAAAGCCGCACAAAGCAAAAAAAAAACAAACAGATTTTTTTGTGTGGATTTTTCCCCACATACATTTGTCTGTTTTCCCCTCTCCGCCATGGTTTCTATTTTGGTTCATTGGTTGGTGACATTTACTGTGTCGGAGAGAGGCCCTGGTTCATTTGAGATCAACGACGACACAATGGTTTGCTGCGGGTTTGAGAGGCCGCTGCCGGCAAAGAGTCGCTTCATTCTGCCAGGAAAATTTCCACTCGTGCATAGGAGGAGGCGGCAGCTCCTGGTTGCCTGCCCACCTCCACCCTCCGGGAGCTGTGAAAGAGAACCCAGTGCTCTCTTTCCATTTGCGCTCGCAAAACCTCAAGGAGTCAACACGTACCGGCACCGACAAAAGTTTTGCTGGCTGGCTTTGCAAAAATAATTAGCAGCCGGGCGGGTTGGGCCAGCGTCAGCGTATTCCACGATCGTGGGACGAGGACGAATCCTGGGCAGACCGGGACAGGTGACACTTCCGATTGCCATGGTTGGCTATGCACGGTGCGAATGAAGTTCAAAATGCATACATACATACAGCCCTTGTAGAGAGGCCCTTATCCTTAAGTGGATCGAAAACAACGCCAGAACATATACTTCAATCTAAACTATATATATATTTTTTATTTTCCCAGGTAAGGCACACTGAGCTATAGAGCTCTTTCTCAGAAGCGACCTGACCGCAAATGATAACTCAACGAAGTGGCTTATCGCGTGGAAATTTATTGCAGCCGAATACTCCAAACGCATGCAAATCCTAAGCGGAGGGAAAAACCGGAGGACCCAGAGAAAAATCTACACGAGCACGGGAAGAACAAGCAAATTCCAAATATACAGGTGGAATGACAGTAGAGTCAACCTGCGGTGTGAGTGGACTAGTGGCCACGGGAGGTAATGACACGGGAGTCAGCCTGCAGTACGAAAGGGGCTGGTGGCTAGGGGAATGATTGAGAAGCGTGGCCAGGTGACGGAAGAGGACAATAGTGACTGGTGGTAGAGCAAGCGGTCTCGAACCAACAATGACCAGCATGGTGAAGTATGGCCCAACAACTCAATGAGAGACAAGGAGAGGTCTTCATCCAACAGTGGATCGTATTAAAGCTAGATGGAGAAGCAAAATAGTTACAAATCATATCCAAAACCAATGTGCTCACTAAAGGAAAGAATGCTAATTCACAACTATTCATGTGGTTTATGGTTATACAACATTGCTCTTACCAAAAGTGGCCTTGTGCTTTTGAGGAAAATGAATATTACGCAAAATAGAGAAAAAAATCCCTTAAGTAATGTAAATAAGAGTGAGTGCTTTCATTCATGAAAATAATTTTGTTCGGAATATTTTTGTTTTTACAATGTTAATATTTAATGGGAAAGTCCACGCTCAGACAGTCTACACTCACGTAAAATACGAAGTTTTCACTCAAACAAGCATCCAACAGCGGTGCTCATTTAACGTTGAATTTCCTTAGCTACAGGAGACTGCCGTGTGGTTTAAGTTCTTAACAACCTTGCTCAATTCAATCAGTGTATTAACTCCGATCTATTACACCTTCAATGGTGCTGTTTGTCACTGGCCGCTTGGCGTTATGGGCAAATTGGCCCCCTGTGCTCAGCTGCACGGTTTTGGGGAAAGAAAAAAAAAACACCCTCAGCGGATGAAAGAGGCGAGAAGAAATCCTATTCCCAGAGCGGTATATATGTGCATCATCAGTCACCCTCGTTAAGGTCAATCACTGGGTGATTAAGGCCTACGTCAACCGACCACTGCGGTCCCCATATGCATGCGCATGCTGTGCCACTGATAGATTGCGCCGATAAGTGCGTTCATTTTCATAGCCGTTCCATTTCCACGAGAACGGTGGCCGCATTCAAATAATGGACGGATCCTTAAGGAAAGGGGGCCTCGCTTTCAATTCTCAGCAGACGGCTCGGGCCTGGCAATTTGCGACTGAATGAATTACGCCGCTCGTGCCGTTTTCTAAAGGGAATGCGGCCACAGGCTGCCTAAAGAGAAGGAGGTTTACAGGCGGCGTTCATTTGGCTGGCTAGAGGAAGATGAAAAAAAACCCTGCACATTATTTTTTTTACTGAATTCCCAAAAGTGGTTATTTTTTTATTTAATTGATTTTCAAACGTTGCGGTCAGCAGACATGCACAACATGAGACCGTTTGGTTTTTTTTTAAATTGTTTTTTTCAAGATTACAACAGACACGTGAGATGCGTTTTGATTGCTGGGAGGAAGCTTCTTTATTATGCTTGTTAATATAATACAGTGCACGCATTCGCCTGCCAAATTCCTGCTGGTAAAAGTCGAATAAAAGGTAAAGGCGCACCACTGAACATCGTGCTCACACCGCCGCTTGCAGAAGATTCTCCACCAGAGAGGAAGCTCTGGAGAGGCCTTCGAGAGGGCATTTGGCCGTCTCCTCTTTCAGACTGGCAACACGTGGCAAGATGTTAACTACCTCACCTGGTATGCACGAGGTCGTGGGTTCGATTCCGACTTTGACGCCTGTTGTGTATTTGGAGATTGCATGTCTCTCTGTGGTAGCGTGGATTTTTATCAAGGTCCTCTGATTTTCCCCTCCACATTTAGAAACATGCGTTTAGAGTATTTGGCTGCTATAAATTTCAACATGATAAGCCACTTTGGTGAGCGCTCATTTTGTGGTAAGGTCGCTTCTAAAAAAAGCTATATAGCTAAGTGGGCCTTACCTGGTAAAATTAAAATAGTTTCATAGTTTATAGATTACCAATGTATAACCGCTGACATGATTTATACTATTCTTGCTTCTTTCGGTAAAGTCACGTAGAAGGGAAACAATAAAATAATAAAAATATAAAACAATAAAATTCTCACGACGATTCGACTGCAACACAAGCAATCATCATCAGGTGTGAAAACCACAGCAATGAAATTTGAAAAATGTGGCGTTTTTTAACGTAAGCACCACATAGAACGACTTGGCAGTTATTCAGATGGACGAGTCCATCTCTGTTCGGAAAAGAGGAGGGGGGAGACGAAAATAATGGATGCGGTCTGAAAGCCACTGTAAGCGTGAGCAATCAATTAATACCCGAAATGGTTTATCAAATCCTTCCAATGATTGCTAAGCCAGAATCCATCTTCTCGGTTGAAATTGTCTCTGTGTTTGTATATGTGGATAGCCTCATGAACGAATCTCTCATGGTAGCCAGATGGCTTGCAGAGAAACTCTGTCTTGGAGAAGTCAATGTCATGTGAGCCCACTGAATTATAACAGTGATCTGCCCCGGCCGAGGTGTTGGTCCTACCGTGTTTTAGGTGTGCTTTGTGTTCACGGATGCGGTCCCAGATTATGTCGTTTGGTTTCTCCAATGTAACTACTACCACAGAGGCAACTTAGTTTGTAGACGCCAGGGTACTGTATGTTTAACACGTAGGCTTTCGCAACCAATATTATTCATAATAAAGGTTTTTGGGTTAGATCGCGTTTATTTATAAATGTGTCGTAACCCTCCACCACCCGACACGGCCAATCAGCAAAAAAGTGTCACGTTGACAAAAGACAAATAATTCACTACTTTAGCCCACCGGTGTGTTGAAGAGTGAATCCACATTTACAGTTTGAGTACGACGTTTCGCTGGTAAATACATCCAGCATCATCGGGCAATTCGCCAGAATGGTAAAGCCCTCGCTTGCTCCCGGTTTTATATATATATAAACTGTAAATGTGGATTCACTCTTCAACACACCGGTGGGCTAAAGTAGTGAATTTGTCAACGTGACACTTTTTTGCTGATTGGCCGTGTCGGGTGGTGGAAGATTACGACACATTTATAAATGAACGCGATCTAACCCAAAAACCTTTATTATGAAGGGTACTGTATGTCCGGAATCACATTTTTTACAGACGGAACCAGATCACGGATTTTATGTAATGTGTTGAATCGGACCTGGATCTTGTGTTTATTCAAGATTTTGGAGATCTTTTTGTGATCCCTGCAATGTAGGGTAAAGTGATGATGATTGCTTGTGTTGCAGTCGAAACGTCGTGAGAATTTTATTGGTTTATATTTTTATTATTTAATTGTTTCCCTTCTACGTGACTTGACCGAAAGAACCAATAATATGAATCCCTGCAGTCACGAAAGCTTTAAATCAAAATTTAACCGCCTCTACGGTCAGGGCTTCCACATAGCTTTGAGATCCTTCAACAAACTCCGGGATAAGAAGGCTCAGCTGATCGAGTCTCTCACCTTTCTAAAGAGATGCCGCGACTCTGGGGTAATGCCAATCGCATTTACACACACCTATGCTGCTGTACCTTCTTCTAATGCGAAACGAATTCTTTCCAGAACTAGCTTAGC
Source organism: Petromyzon marinus (assembly GCF_048934315.1). Taxonomy (NCBI): domain Eukaryota; kingdom Metazoa; phylum Chordata; class Hyperoartia; order Petromyzontiformes; family Petromyzontidae; genus Petromyzon; species Petromyzon marinus. The sequence continues at coordinate 8,915,503 of NC_133721.1, read as the reverse complement.
TCTTATCTCAGAGAAAATAAGACTTATACGCACCGAACTAGATCAGTTAGACAAGAAACTCTACAAATCACACTTATCATTGACGGCAATAATGTCCACATCGGATTGGGAACATGTAGACAATATGACTGCCTCTTCAGCTGCCACTATGTCGACGAAATTTAAGGACAACCTGATTTCCAAATTTAACCTCCTCTCCAACAAAAGACTGGACCCACACACCAAAAAGCTAGACGTTAACAAAGTCGTAATTAATCGCAGTAACAGTTCTATTTCCGATGGTCTGAAATCCGTTTTAGCTAAAGGGCTAAACTTTGCATTACACCTAAACACATACCAGTTAATGATATCATTGCCCAAGTAGACGTGGCTCTCAAGGGCCTGGGTCACATCGCTGCAGATGTAGCAAGATCTGAAATCGCTGCAACCCTCAAAAACGCTAAGATGCCAACTAGCAACCTCAGCAAAGATGAGCGTTTTGAATCATATAAATTAAAAAGAGGGATGACATTGTCATCCTCTCAGCAGACAAGGGTAATGCCACTGTCATCATGGATAAAATAGAATAAAACAACAAAATTCAATAATTACTCAATGGTGGCAGCTATACAAAAATAAAAAAAAATAAAAGGAGATCCCACCAACAGCCTCGTCATACAAACCAACAAAATCATTTCTGATTCAACCGCATTAATTGATCAAACCAAACAGTTCTCGTTGAAACCTGCTGCATGGCCACCAAGATTATACGGCTTACCAAAAATACATAAAGTAGATACACCCCTTCGTCCCATCGTCTCTACTATCAACTCCCCCACTTACAAACGGGCTCGTTTTCTGTCTGAAATCCCGCGGCCTTTCACTGGAAAAACCACCTCTGCGGTACAAAATTCTACTAACCTGGTATCGACAATCAATGGCATTTCCCTGTCCCTAGACGAACTGCTTGTCAGTTTTGATGTAGTTTCCTTATTCACCAAAGTTCCTGTATCTGACACCATCGCAATCATTGAAGACTTGGTTCATCAAGGACTAAACACTGAGGTACTCCCCCTGGTGAGACACTGCTTAACCAATACATATTTCACTTGGAATGGAACTTTCTACAAACAAACTGAGGCCACCCCAATGGGCTCCCCCCTATCTCCGGTTGTAGCCAACATTTTCATGGAGAAATTTGAGACTGACGCCATCCAGACTGCCACTCTGTGCCCAATCTTATGGAAGAGGTACGTGGATGACACTTTTGTCATCTGGCCACATGGCCGGCCTGCTCTAGACCAATTCCTCGACCACATCAATTCCATAAACCCAGTCATCAGTTTTACCATGGAAGTCGAAAAAGATGGCAAGCTACCTTTTTTGGATGTCCTAATAAAAAAGAGAGCTGATGGTTCAATGAGCCACTCTGTCTTCAGGAAAGCTACCTATACGGATGCTTACCTGAAACAGGTTTCCCACCACCATCCATCCCAGAAGAATTCCCTCATTAAGACTCTGCACCATAGAGCCCAATGCATATCCGACCAGGAACACATAGCCATTGAACTCAAGCATGTACACCAAGTTCTTAAGGCTAATGGTTACTCCGACTACACAATCCGCAAAGCTATCACTCCACCCATGAAGAAGGATCCTCTTGAGGAGCCATTCAAAACCATAACTTTACCGTACATTGCGGGGATCACAAAAAAGACCTCCAAAATCTTGAATAAACACAAGATCCAGGTCCGATTCAACACATTACATAAAATCCGTGATCTGGTTCCGTCTGTAAAAGATGTGATTCCGGACATTCAGTACCCTCGCGTCTACAAACTAAGTTGCCTCTGTGGTTGTAGTTACATTGGAGAAACCAAACGACATGTCTGGGACCGCATCTGTGAACACAAAGCATACCTAAAACACGGTAGGACCAACACCTCGGCCGTGGCAGATCACTGTTATAATTTAGTAGGCTCACATGACATTGACTTCTCCAAGACAGAAGCTATCTGCAAGCCATCTGGCTACCATGAGAGATTCGTTCATGAGGCTATCCACATATACAAACACAGAGACAATTTAAACCGAGAAGATGGATTCTGGCTTAGCAATCATTGGAAGGATTTTATAAACCATTTCGGGTCTTAATTGATTGTTCACGCCTACGGTGGCTTTCAGACCGCATCCATTATTTTCGTCTCCCCCTTCCTCCTTTCCGAACATAGATGGACTCGTCCATCTCAATAACTGCCAAATCGCTCTCCGTGGTGCTAACGTTAAAAAAACACTTTTTTCAAATTTTCTTGCTGTGGTTTTCACACATGATGATTGCTTGTGTTGCAGTCGAAACGTCGTGATCATTTTATTGGTTTATATTTTAATTTTTTTATTGTTTCCCTTCTAAGTGACTTTACTGAAAGAACCAAAAATATAAATCCCTGCAGTCACGAAAGCTTTAAATCAAAATGATTTATACTCACAGACATATGAGATAGATTTAATTTAATTGAGGAAGCTTATTGAATATGATTAATAAAAATGAATCATGAAATCATATTTGCTGCCAAAAAAAAACCTACGAGTTAATCTGTCTGTCAATTTTTATATGTGTATTCTCTTGCCAAGTTACTGCTGATAAGTCTTTGGTGAGGCACGACAGATGGATTCCATTTGTTAGGCACCCCACACACTCCCAACGATTGTAACAAAAATATTTTTTTATAACAACACATGCCTCTATAGGGACACATACCTCTCGCTAGAACACATGTAGGATTAGCCTAGTTTCATCCGGCACCTATAAAATTGATTCACACCGTTAGTGAAGGTATAGACGCATAGCTGAGGCTACGATTTTGGTACGGAGGTTACGGAGGTCACATAAATTTTGAATTTTAATACATTCCATGACTGATATCTTGAACATGTATGCACGTGTGTTTAACTTATTTCGCACCTTACGTAGCCAACCGTGCTAAATGGAGGTGCGATGGGAAGGACAACAAACTAAACACACATACACAACAAAAAATGTTGCCGGGCAGTAGCGGCTAATCACGTGTCCTGTAATCCAGCACTGTGGAGGCAGCGAGGCTTGGCCGATCTCACAAATGTGAAATTCCATAACCGCGTGCGTTGAGGGTCCATACCGTGGCTCACTCGTAGGAGGCGGTCCAGCAAAAAAATGTGGACTCCATCCGAGTGTCGCCGCCACCCACACGTGGATTTTCACCGGGTGCTCCGGTTTCCTCGCACACGTGAACACTCATTCATTGGCCGATTACACCTTGATATATATGTAGAGGACCGTATAGCTTGGAGGGGGATATCTTGCAGGCTCATTAGGTGGTTGTCTTCCCGCTTGTTTGTGGTTCATCCTCGCGCCTGTAAGTTGTTTTACGTTGAGTTGGACGTGTAACACCATTTATAATTCATAATGGAGGTTTTTTAGGGTTAGATCGCGTAAATATATAAATGTTGCGTCGTTAAAACCCGCCACCACCTGACACAGCCAACTAGTAAGGGTTGTCACGTAAACAGAACGTGCCAATTTGTCACTAGTACAGCACTAACCGGTGTGTTGGAGAGCCAAGCCACAACATGTACAATTTGAGTACGACGTTTCGCCATTAATTATTGTATAAAGGCATTTAATGATGCCGTACGTCACGCACTGAAAATACAAATGTGTATTCTCAATGCATGGCGTGGGACGGCAGTGTCTTCACAGTGGTGGTGGATGGAGCCATAGCACTGTCCACATGCAAATCGGGAGCCCCATAGTTGGCTTATATTCGATTCAATTTGAAAAACTCCTGAATAAAATTTATTATATTAGCCACTTGGTTTAAGGTTTCAGTCTTACTTTTAAGACAGTAGTCTAAAATGTACTTTTCTTTTTTTACAAACTAAGCGGTGCTTTTATTTGCTTACCACCGCACCTTATTCCATAACCTCTTCCTGAATCGTATATTTCCCCCTGCATCTCTGCCGTGAATGTCACGAGCAAAAAGTTCCCCGCGTCAAAATTATAGCCCCTGCTCACACTTTTACGGCTATGCATATGGAAACTTAGTTCTTGAAAGTCAAACAGAAAATGCTTGGTGTGTGATCCATTTCAACGTAAAACGGTCGGAACGGGACAAAAGCTGATGTTTAAAAAATCGTATCTCGCATTTTGGCTGCAGGAGGGGAAGGGCATTGGAAGGATTTACACGGCAGGAAAGCATCTGCTGCACGCAATTGGCGCTTTGTGTGTGCGTGCATTACCTGGTGGATATGAAATACAAGAGCATAAGCATGCAAGCCGAGCAAGTAATATTTAATCAATTTAGGGTAAAACATAGCTTTCCTGTGAAGTGAATACTCGAACATTTTCCTAAGAGAAGAGGCAACAAAATGCAGTTGTGGTCCCTTAAATAATTCTGTTTTAGATGAAAATAAAAATCAGTCAACAACCTTTTCATTCATAACCACGTAGCGGTCTAGCGGGACTGACATTTACTTTCTTTCAAGGTAATGCAAAACAAGATCAAATCTTTGCGTTTGATCTTTAGTTGTGAAAATACATTAACAACCCTTTGCCAAGCCACTTCGTGGTGCGCTATACTTAGAAAAATGGTTTGCACATTGCATTATGAACCCAGCAGCTGAACCTTTATGACCCTGGCGACTTATGTTTGAATATTGGCCATGGCACAAATAATTTTGGCTGCAATTCCTAGCCTCCACTAAGTCGACTCAGCCTTCAATGGGTCTCTAGCCTGGTGTGTGCTTTCAAGGAAAGGGTTGGTCTCAGGAGGGATGCAGGTGCGGGTTGATGAATCATCAGTAGCCACCGGATCATCATTACTATCATCGATCATTATTTGCAATGCGTTTTTGGGTTGTAACCGCATGTTGTTCGGCATGATCGCCGACATTTGACACCACATGCCAGTAGCTTCTTCAGGACCTGTAATTATGAATAAGCTTCCAGAACGTGGAGAAAAAACGACGGATATCAGCATAAGAATATTAATTTATACTGGTGGAATCCGATGAGCTATAAAGCTATTTTCACAGATGTCCAGTAGGGGTATCGGAGTCAGAAAGCTACAACAACAACAAAATACAAAAACACGATAGGAATAAAAAGTATAGGCAAGGTAAGCAATTCACTAAACTATATATGTATATATATCTATGTTTATTTTACCAAGTAAAGCCCACTGAGCTATTGCCGGAACCAATGCTGATCAATTGCCACACGAGTAGCGACGAGTGGACCCTCTCTGCTAATTGTGAGTGTAAATTCAACGCAAACCACGTAACATATCGCAAGGCATCATGGTACTCATTGTCGCGGAGAATATAAGTAACGTGAATAAATGAGACGTAATTTTACACGGAGAGACAGAAGTGTTTATTTCAATACCCAAAGCTCCCTACGACAGCGCGCAATTTGGTTCCAGTGCAATTTCGTTTTATTTGGGGTGCTGATGGCCCCGTAGATTTCATCAAATACCCCTGCCGCTAAAAATCTCACGACCGAACAGCATTTGTTTAATGAGCCTCACTCTGTTGATGGGACCGTGAAGATTGAAACGGTCCAGGGTTTGCGAGCTTAAACAAATGTTCCTGAATTAAAGAAGTTTGGATGGCAGAGAGGGTGATGAACTAAAACATATATATTGCTATGTGGAGAGATCGGATTCTATTTAGTTAATGACCTATAATGCACCACTACAGCACTTAATGGTTATTTTTTCAAACGTAAATAAATGAATGTTGCATGGCAAGTAGACCGATATTCTTAATTACCAGAGCTGTAGTTTTACGAAATGAAGGGGCCGTCCATAAATGACGTCACGCGATTTTGGACGATTTTTTTACCCCCCCCCCACCCTCGTCACACGGCATCACAACAAGTCAGACCCCCCCCCCTTAAATATTACGTCACAAAGCTCTGCCCCCCCCCATTTTTTTTTTTTATAAAATACGCTTCAAATCGCTTTAAACCATTGTCATTGTAGTGCATATTTAATGTGCCGCTGCACTCTGATGTTGTTTATAAAAAAGTATATTTGATTAAGTAGAATGTGTTGTCTATATTTATTTAAAGTTGCGCATTTTGATGTGACGTCACTTTTCTCAAACCCCCCCACCCCCCCTCGTCACAAATCGTCACAAATGTCTGACCCCCCCCCCTCCCCCAGGTGCGTGACGTCATTTATGGACGGCCCCTAAGACAAAAAAAAATCGAAATTTTATATGGTGAGTATTTTTGGGTAGTAATTGACGACTAGGGTCAAACCTTGCTCTCTCGACACCACGTATAATCACAGGCGGCTTGCTCAGTGCGCAGATACCTGGAATCATCCACCTGTCCGGCTATTCATGATGAAGGTATTCCGGTTTATACTATTTGTTTTTTTCGGTAAAGTCACGTAGGTAAAACATCAATAAACTAAAAATAAATGAAAACAACTAAATTAAATCACGACGTTTCAGAGGCAACGCAAGCTTCCTTCATCAGGTGTAAAAAGGCACAGCAAAATAACTGTAGAGAGAGAGAGAGCTATTTGTGATGATAGACTGTTATATAGGGTAAGAGGAGGGGGAGGAGCCAGGGAAGACGGGCGCAGGATGGGGTGGGGGGTAAAGCCAGGAAGGTGAAGCTGCTGGAGAACATCGGAGCCACGGATGGGGGGGGGATGCAGAGCGGGGGAGAGTAGCGGTTGAGGTTTAACACGGTTCATCACATCTTTCCAATGATTGCTCAATTTGAATCCATCTTCTCGGTTGAAGTTATGTCTATGTTTGCATATCTGTATGGCTTCATGGACAAATCTTTGGTGGTTTCCAGACGGCTTGCAGAGTACCTTGGTATCGGAGAAAAAATATCATGATAACCCACAGCGTTGTAACAATGATCAGCTACGGCCGAAGAATTCGTTCTGCCGTGTTTCAAATCTGATTTGTGCTCGCGAATTCGGTGAGAAATATGTCGTTTCGTCTCCCCGATATAGCAGTCACCGCAGGTACAACTCAATTTGTAAACACCGGGGTACTGTAAGTCAGGAATGACATCCTTTACGAATGGGATCAGATCACGGATTTTGTGTACTGTGTTTAACCGGACCTGGCTCTTGTGTCTGTTTAGAATTTTGAAAATATTTTTGGTAATGCCTGCTATGTATGGCAGCGTGATGATTTTGATCGGAGTTTCAGGTGGTTGTTTCTGTATGGTGGGAGAAGCAGCTTTGCGGATAGTACGGTCTGAGTATCCGTTCATCTTGAGGGCCAGATGTACATGTTTTAATTCACTGGCTGGGTGCTATTGGTCAGAGATGCAATGAGCCCTATGGTATAGTGTTTTGATGGGGGAATTCTTTTGAGCCGGGTGGTGGTGGGAATCAGGCTTCAGGTAGGAATCTGTGTGGGTGACCTTCCTGTAAACAGAATGTCCCAAAGAGCCATCAGGCCTCCTCTCAAACAGAACATCCAAGAATGGCAGCTTGCCATCTTTCTCCACTTCCATGGTGAATTTGATGGTTAGGTGTCCGAAGTTGATGTGGTCTAGGAAATCGTTCAATGCTGGGAGGCCATGTGGCCAAATGACGAACGTATCATCGACATATCTCTTCCACAGAGAAGGACGAAGGGTGTATGTCTGAATGGCGTCTGATTCAAACTTCTCCATAAAAACATTGGCTATCACTGGTGATAAGGGGGAACCCATAGGGGTACCCTCATTTTGTTTGTTGAAGGTACCATTTCAGGTAAAGTAAGTGTTGGTGAAGCAGTGCTTAAAACATCGCAGGTACATGAGGGTTCAGTCCATGTTGGACCAAGTCTTCAATTATTGTTATGGTGTCAGGCACTGGGACCTTGGTGAACAGAGAGACAACATAAAAGCTGACAAGGATATCGTCAGGAGACAGTACAATGCCCTTGACCATAGAAACCAATTGGGTTGAGTTAAGTACTGCTGAGGTGGTCTTGCCAGTGAAGGGAAGCAGAGTATTTGATAAAAAAACGGGCTAGCTTGTAGGTAGGAGAGTTGATCGTGGACACGATGGGCCGTAGTGGGGTACCTTCTTTATGGATCTTGGGAAGACCATATAATCTGGGAGGTCTTGCACCCGAGGGCTTTAGGGAGGGAAGTTTGGTTGGTTCGATTAGGGAAGTCGAACTAGTGATAATCTTGTTGGTTTTTATCGTTAGGCTGTTAGTAGGATCACTTTCATTTTGGAGTAACTACCATCATTGAGTAGGTCTTGGATTATGTTGTTGTATGAGTGTTTATCCATGATAACAGTAGCATTGTGCTTGTCGGCCGAAAGGATGACTATATCATCCCTCTTTTTCAAATTCGCGAGTTGAGAGCGTTCCTTTTTGCTAATGTTGCTAATGGGTTTCTTAGCATTCTTGAAGGAAGCTTGTGTTGACTCCAAAACGTCGTGATTGAATTTAGTTGAATTCATTAATTTTTATTTAATTGATTTTTTTTACCTACGTGACTTTACCGAAAAAAACAAAGAGTATGAATCATTGCAGTCACGAAAGCTTCAAATCTAGAAAGTATTGAGGTTTGTTTAACATTTTTGCTTGCACACCACAAAGTGCTTGCCACAAATCAACCACAATACCTTGCTAATCTCGTCAAGGAGTAAAAACCATCACACGAACTCTGGTCATCCTCGCAGTAGCGGCTTTTAGCTCACCATCAAACAAACGCGGTCACTTGCATCGTGCACCGTCAGGTGCTTTTGTGGCCATCTGGAACGCTCTTCTTTCCTACACGAGGAAGCCACTGGAGCTATGCACTTTTAAATCATCAATATTGAAGACGAATTTCTTTCAAACTGCATTTTGTGCTTAGTTTAATGTCCTTCCCCCGCACCTCCGATTAGCATGGTTGGCTATGTGCGGTGCGCAAGAAATTGAACATACATACATACCCACTGACAATGGTCAGCAAACTGGACTTGCATTCCATCTTCTGGTGCGGCAGTTGAAGACATTGGAAAGTTTCTTAAATTCCCCCCACCTATGTAAACCTGGATTTTTGTCAGTTGTGCAATGATAGACAAACCGTATAAGTCAAAGTAATTTCCTGCTCAAATGAGCAATGAGGCGAGTGGTCATCTCTGTGCCAATTGTGGAAATTCCACATTACTATGACGGGCGGCGAGTTTGTCCATAGGACAGTCACCGCTGACTTCCCTACCATGTGATACTCGTTTTATGAAGACAAATGAGATGATGGGCCGAGTTACAACCCCATCCAGGATAGACCACAAAACTTAACCATTTTTATTATTTTACTAAGTCAGGGTCACTGAGCTATATGGCTCTTTTTCAGAAGCGACCTGGCTATCACAAATGATAGCTCAACCAAGTGGCTTATCACGTGGATATATATGTACTCTAAACGCACGTTTCTAAATGTTGTAGAGAAAAACCAGAGGACCCGGAGAAAATGTCACGTGACCACGGGGAGAAAATGCAAATTCGAAATATACAGGCGTCAGGATCGGGATCGAACCCATGGCCTCCTGTACACCTGGTGAGGTAGCTCTCAACTCTTCCGGTTTTGAGAGATTATTCTTAAAAGGATTTTCCCGGCCTCTTGGACCGCAGAGGTGGCAGCCCTACTTGCAGAACTCTTAAGGCAAGCTGTTTTTGATGAAAGATGGTACGAATAGACGAGGCACATTAAATTAAATGTAGTCGTGTAATGTTCAAAAGTTGAGCGGCACAAAGTAATATATAACAAAGTTTTGGCAATAAAAATAAATAATGAATGGACACGTATTCTGCGACATTTGTAATACGGCTCTATATATTATTGCCAACTTTAAATGTGTATTTGAACACAATTCAGGAACTGTGTTAGAAGTGAAATAGATTGTTTCTGACCTCTGACAATGTGCTAAGCGTAAAACAAACATGCACATCTCCAGCCTTGGTCGATGCACTGATGGATGAGGGCTTTCTCATGTAGTGTGGGTCATGGGGGGTTATTTGACCATACTTCACCACTCTGAGCAATGCGGGTTGGTGCAGTGGTCAGGGAATGGCAACTTCTCGACGACCACTGAGCGACGTAGCTCTTTTTCACAAGCGACCTGGCCACAAATGATAGCCCAATGAAGTGGCTTATCACGTGGACGTTTAGAGCAGGCAAATACTCGAAACGCCCGTTTATTAATGTTGAAGCAAAAACCGAAGGACCCGGAGAGAAATCCACTCCAAATGTACAGCGGGCGTCAGGGTCGGGATCGAACCCACGGCCCCCTGTATGCCAGGCGAGGTAGTTAACATCTGGAAACCGCAGCACTCTAAACATTGTTGATCAACGGCCTAGCATATAACAGAAGGGGAACATCTGTGTGCTTGCACCATGAATGCAGTTTTTGTTATCATGAGTTGCAATCGTACATTCTATCCCACTACTAATAATGAGAGCAGTTATAGGTACATCTGCAAGTCAGCAGATGTCAGGGTACTCAAACTTGGCATGCAGTTGGCGAAAAAGTACTTAAAAGAAACCCACAAAAGCAATTCTAATAATTATAATAAAAAGTGCAATTTGGAGGCAACCCATTTGGACGCATGTCACACCACTTATTGCATTTAAACTCTTGAGACATTTTACGAAAATCAATTAAACAAATCCAACACAAGCATTTTGTAGGTGGCACTTAACACTAAAACCCCCCTGCATTTAAAGTCATCGTCATCGTCATCAGCCATTATCGATCGGCTGCTGGATGAACGGGCTCTCTAAGTCCGTCGGCAAGACCTCGTGGCGCTGCGATGTAGCGACTCACCCAGCACCTGCAAAACGTGCTGATGTCGTCGCTCCATCTCCCCGGTGGACGTGTTCGTGGACGATTTCCGTTGCTTGGCTGCCAATCCAAGGCTATAGAGCACAAGGTTCATTAACCCACAACTCCTGCGTGGAGTCTGACAACCGAATAGATAGTTGGCAGACAAATCTTCAAAAATAAAAAAAAAATCCTGCATCCGAACGAAAAACACATACCTGCCGTTAGAATATATATAAGAATCCTGTACATTATTTGCGGATATTGCAGAGAAAGGCTGAGGGCATTGAGCAATCTGGTGGTCACGTAACGTTGATGCGAGGCACGATGAGAGTTGTGCCTTCCTTCTGTTTGTGAGTAGCACACCTTTGCGCCTCGTTAACCCACAGAGCAATGATGGACTTCCTTGCTGAGGTTTAATGTGCCAGCTGTGTCTACTGCCGCAGCGAACAGCGGTGGAAGATAACCGTGCATAGCCCTAACTTAATGCCCGATTTGCATTCGCGTGCAATGGAGAACGGCCATTGTCTGCAACATAACCTTTTATATAGTTTTCATTTTAAGGCATCAGTGTTATTTACAAATTAGTTCTTTTTTTGGCCAATCGAATGTAATATTGGTGGTTCGCGAATGATGCTTAAAAAAAGGGGGGTTAAATTATGTATTGGGATTCGAGAGCCAACCGATGTGGTTTGGCAGCATCAAAGATGTTGGCAAGGATTTTTTTAGCATGGCATTTATGCTGCAATTTCTTTGTGTTTGGATTCGATCTGTCCCAGCTTGTCGATCCATCACAGGGCTTTATGCAAACGGATAAAGTAAAAAAATGGCAGGTATTGTCAAGTAAAAACTATTTTTTAATTAACTATTAATTTATCCATCAGCTAAAGATCTGAATCACACACAATACATTGATATGTACTGTCATTGACTGTTCTTGATTTAAAACCAATAACTCAATGGAGCTAGCTCAGAAGCTCTGCTTTCTGAGGTGCCCAGCCACCCTTACCTTCACTGTAACAGAAAAAAAAAACCGCCTGAGCTTTCCTCCATGACCTAATGATGTGCATTTATTGCGTTTTGTGCAGCATCTTGGCATATTACCACGTTACATTTTTTTTGTTATGAATTCAGACTGTTTCCTAATTGTATTCAATGGGTGTCTTGGTGGCCAGATGTTAACTACCTCGCAAGGTATACAGAAGAATGTGGGTTCGATACTGACACTGACACCTGTACTGTATATTTGGAGTTTGAATGTTTTCACCGTGGTCGTGTGGATTTTTCTCCGGGCCCTCCGGTTTTTATTTGGCTGCTAAACAGTCCCACGTGATGATAAACCACTTTGTTAAGCTATCACTTGCGGCCAGGTCGCTTCTGAAACAAAGAGATATATAGTTCAGTGGGCTTTACCTGGTAAAATAAAAAAAAATAGTTTAGTTATCTAGGGCATATCTTAATTAGGAAGCGTTGTCGTTTCTAATCTCAGAGTGCAGTAAAAGGTGCCACAGTTAAATGAGACCAGGGATTTCCAAAACCAATCGATCATTGCAATTGAGCAGTGTTCCCCAGAATGAGGGGTTGAGTTTTATCGAAGACCTTTCTAGCCATTGCGAGCCACACGAGCTATAGCCACAGAGGCAAAGTCTAAATAGTCCTGATGTGAATATTTAAACAAACGCACTGACGTGAACCACTAAAAATCAATGGGTGAAAACCTATACAAACATTAAAAGTAAAAATTTGCGGCAAATGTTTAATTAGATTTAATAACATTTTAATTTTAACATTTGTCCGGCTGAAAACTTATTTTGGCAGGATATGAAAAAATAGACACAGTTTGAACAGTTTTTAATTAATCTAAAAAATAATAGATGAGATTAATTGACACTTTTGTGGGAGTTGGTGACTGTGGAATTGTCTGATAAAGGTGCAAAAAACCCGATCTTGATCAATTCAACAGAGTGGCACAAAATCAAGGGTTCAACCAAAGTAACAACCAAAATATGTATATAGTCATCACGTTACATAACAGCCAAGACCAAACCACCCCAGAATGTGCCTGATTATCATCTGATCTCAAAAGCTAAGCAGGTACGAGTGTGGATTATACTTTTATTCACGGTGGCGAGATGTTAGTTACAGAGAGGGAAAAAAGTATTTGATCCCCTGCTGATTTTGTACGTTTGCCCACTGACAAAGAAATGATCAACATATAATTTTAACGGTAGGTTTATTTGAACAGTGAGAGACAGAATAACAACAACAAAATCCAGAAAAACGCATGTCAAAAATGTCATAAATTTATTTGCATTTTAACGAGGGAAATAAGTATTTGAGCCCTCTGCAAAACATGACTTAGTACTTGGTGGCAAAACCCTTGTTGGCAATCACAGAGGTCAGACGTTTCTTATAGTTGGCCACCAGGTTTGCACACATCTCAGGAGGGATTTTGTCCCACTCCTCTTTGCAGATCTTCTCCAAGTCATTAAGGTTTCGAGGCTGACGTTTTGCAACTCGAACCTTCAGCTCCCTCCACAGATTTTCTATGGGATTAAGGTCTGGAGACTGGCTAGGCCACTCCAGGACCTTAATGTGCTTCTTTTTGAGCCACTCCTTTGTTGCCTTGGCCGTGTGTTTTGGGTAATTGTCATGCTGGAATACCCATCCATGACCCATTTTCAATGCCCTGGCTGAGGGAAGGAGGTTCTCACCCAAGATTTGACGGTACATGGCCCTGTCAATTGTCCCTTTCATGCGGTGAAGTTGTCCTGTCCCCTTAGAAGAAAAACACCCCCAAAGCATAATGTTTCCACCTCCATGTTTGACGGTGGGGATGGTGTTCTTGGGGTCATAGGCAGCATTCCTCCTCCTCCAAACACGGCGAGTTGAGTTGATGCCAAAGAGCTCCATTTTGGTATCATCTGACCACAACACTTTCACCCAGTTGTCCTTTGAACCATTCAGATGTTCATTGGAAAACTTCAGACGGGCATGTAAATGTGCTTTCTTGAGCAGGGGGACCTTGCGGGCACTGCAGGATTTCAGTCCTTCACGGCGTAGTGTGTTACCAATTGTTTTATTGGTGACTATGGTCCCAGCTGCCTTGAGATCATTGACAAGATCCTCCCGTGTAGTTCTGGGCTGATTCCTCACCGTTCTCATGATCATTGCAACTCCACGAGGTGAGATCTTGCATGGAGCCCCAGGCCGAGGGGGATTGACAGTTATTTTGTGTTTCTTCCATTTGTGAATAATCGCACCAACTGTTGTCACCTTCTCACCAAGCTGCTTGGCAATGGTCTTGTAGCCCATTACAGCCTTGTGTAGGTCTACAATCTTGTCCCTGACATCATTGGAGAGCTCTTTGGTCTTGGGCATGGTGTAGAGTTTGGAATCTGATTGATTGATTGATTGCTTCTGCGGATAGGTGTCTTTTATACGGGTAACAAGCTGAGATTAGGAGCACTCCCTTCAAGAGTGTGCTCCTAATCTCAGCTCGTTATCTGTATAAAAGACACCTGGGAGCTAGAAATATTTCTGATTGAGAGGGGGTCAAATACGTATTTCCCTCATTAAAATGCAAATCAATTTATAACATTTTTGACATGCGTTTTTTCTGGATTTTTTTTGTTGTTATTCTGTCTCTCACTGTTAAAATAAACCTACCATTAATATTATAGACTGATCATTTCTTTGTCAGTGGGCAAACGTACAAAATCAGCAGGGGATCAAATACTTTTTTTTCCCTCACTGTACTTTGCCTGGTATTCAGGAGGCTGCGGGTTCGATCCCGACCCTGACGCCTGAATATTTCGAGGTTGCACGTTTTTTCCCCGTGGTCGTGTGGATTTTTCTCCAGGTCCTCCAGTTTTTCCCTCCACATTTAGAATCAACATGCACCTAGAGCATTAAGTTACTTTTGCACAAACAGATAGTCGTCATTGTGGCTTGTGGCTATCGGTAGTGGGCTACAGAAAAACAATCCATTGTTGTATGTACTTATACGCCACTGCAACACATACAGGACTCGAGACGCTCACACGCAACGCAAATTATTCACGCACCTTACCGCACGCATCTAGTCATCCACCCGTTGGGAAATTCAGTGTCACGCTTACGGCAACACCTCCTAAATTATCGTTTGCGAAGCACTGCTTTCAAGCACCCTTGCCAATCATGCTGCTAGCTCGGGGTAGAATGTTTTGTGTTTTGTTTCAACTCCTGGACTCAAAATTCGACAATCTGGGCAATTGCATTACTCGGGGTGTGTGACAAATTTCGTGAAAATAAAAAAAATAATAAAGCAGCATACGCTTGTCATTGTTTTCGTAAAACGTGTAAATTGATAAAAAAACGTATAATTGTTATTTACGCCATTTTTATAGTACGAGGTTACATGTTTTTCATAGACGGATATAGTGTGCCAGTAGAGTGTGATGTTGCTATGTGGTTTTACCATTTAAAGCAGGGGTGGGGAACCTTTTTTCTGCCAAGGGCCATTTGGATATTTATAACATCATTCGCGGGCCATACAAAATTTAAAAAATTAGCCTGTTATATTTGGTCAAACATTTAATCAACTCACCCCTCATGTGATGGCTGGAACCTGCTTCTCTTTGGCGAGGCTTGTGATGATGTTAGCTGGTATTGACGATGTTGTTGCTACTCGCAACTGCTTTTCCAGGTTTCCTCCTAGATTTATTGAATTTCGAGTCCCGCCTGCGGTTGCCTTGGCAGGGCCAGAGACCAAATGATTTTGCGGGGCCTTATACGGCCCACGGGCCAGACGTTCCCTACCCCTGATTTAAAGTAATTTACAGGTACAATTTTTCGGCATGTTATTTTTACCATGGCACCAGCACACATGACCGGCAATGCGGAAGGCACACGTTTTACATTTACAACACCCGCTGTATTAACCAGGGTGGTCACTTGGGCTAGAACCGCACAGCTCTGCAACAATCAGCAAAACGCGATATAGCTCGCCTATGTCATCACTTTTAAAAGCTATTTTGTTACAAATATTAAGCTGGAGCAATACACATAATGCTGGCCATTGTTATTTTCATGCTGTGTGGAAATTTATTTGCAGCAAGTGGTCGAAGGGTTTCACAACGTCCATGAAACATTTGAAGTGGTCCTCAGATGGACAGAGAAATGGAAGTAAATTTCCTGAAGACATAGCGACAGAAAACCAGTTCTCTTAAAAGAAATCACTGTTAAATGTACAAAAAATAATAATGAGATGCTATTTTCTGACAATGAAATTTATCAACCTATACAAAATATAAATCCATTAGAATTTTCCAGTTTCTGCGACTTGACAAATGGTCTTTATCGGATACACTCATTCAATTGCAATGACTGCAAATTAATGGCATTCAATGTGACAAATGTGGATTGTATATCTTATACATGTGCATTAGTAGCCCGATATACCAGTATGCTAACCGTACTGGTAGCTCAAGATAAGCCTTTTACATATAAATGTGCCATCAATTGCATGTTAATACATCTTACACACACTGTATTAGATAGTGTACTTATGTTACATATAAAACTAATGATTTGGTGATGTCACGTTGGCAGCAGTGTGCAGGCACAATTGACGAAGCAAAACTAAAAAGCTCAACACATTCCTCAATAACCCTGTGGCCTTAAAGAAAATAAATAAATAAATAGCATAGGCGAGTAGTTCTCAACCGGGGGCAGGCAGACTACTGGGGTTACGTGGCAATGTCAATCGACGCTGTCGCTCTGGCCTTCTTGCCCCCCTCGTCAGTGGAACAGACTTCCCCCTCCACGTTAAACGGTCACCTCCGCTCACTAATTTGCGCTCCGCACTCAGAACTCACTTATTGTTCCCTAGCTCACCCCACCACTACCGTTAGTGTTCCCTCTTCATATTCTCATTGTATGGCTATCGCTCATTCCCCATTCATTCAATCCATTCGTCATAATTTACCGTCATCAATTTCGCTTTCATCAATTTCAAGCATCGTCACAGATTTGCCACTCATTGCTTCCTCTCGTCTATTTCGTTCACCTCATATCCACCATTACACTCATACTGTATGTACTATTGTTAATCTCATGTAAAGTGCCTCGGATAAGACGCTCTATAAATTATTTTAAGATATTGCAAGATTCATAAATGTGTGAAATTAAAGCATACATGACAGGCTTTGGTGAGTAATCATGTATGAATCTGCCAAAATAAAAAAAAAACTACGATGAAATTATTATCCATCTGATAACTAATAACGATATAAAATATCTTTCTAAACTCATGATCATAAACAATGTGGTTTCCGCGAGTAACCAGCGAGCTCGATCGAATTACGCTGCGCATGCAGACCGTCCGTTTAATTTGTTTTGATTCGCTTAAAGTTGCTAGCTAGTTAGGATACCTCACAAAATGGACAATTGGTTAATTTTTTTACGTTCGTTATTCATACATTTATTTCGCAGAACTATGTTGATGATGAAGGCCGCTTGTGTTGTGGCCGAAACGTCGTGAGAAAATTATTGTGTTATTTTATTTTATCAATTTATTATTTTATTCTCATTCTACTTGACTTTACCGAAAGAACCAAAGAACATGTTGATCAGGCAAGGGGGTATACTCGGTTTCAACAAAATTCAACAAGGGGGGTACAAGTAGCCAACAAAGTGTACTTGGCAAAACTGAGATTACGAGCACTCCCTTTAAGAGTGTGCTCAGCTCGTTACCTGTATAAAAGACACCTGGGAGCCAGAAATCTTTCTTATTGAGAGGGGATCAAATACTTATTTCCCTCATTAAAATGCAAATCAATTTATAACATTTTTGACATGCGTTTTTCGGGATTTTGTTGTTGTTATTCTGTCTCTCACTGTTCAATTAAACCTACCATTAAAATTATAGACGGATCATTTCTTTGTCAGCGGGCAAACGTACAAAATCAGCAGGGGATCAAATACTTTTTTTCCCTCACTGTAGCACACTGCTACAGTATTTGCTTTCGGGCAATGGTTCCATTTCATTCCCTGCACCAGGGCCCATTCCAACCATGCAATGCCACTTAGAGGCTCAAAGACGATTGTAGCCCTGCAACCCAAACTATGGGCCGTATAGTCTTCAACAGAGGAGGAACGGTAAAACTACACGGACTCTCTCCTGAAGGTCTGTTATCATGGACAGCAGATCGAGACATTGGCAGGTAGATCCCGCACATGTTTTGCCATCATAGGCAAATCAGAATAGACTTGCATACACTTACATGGGGACCCATAATAGACCTAGATAAACTTGCGTCAATGTCATAGCTATCGAGTGCGCGGGACACTGTAACTGCATGGGGCCCACAGTCCAGAGCGGACTAAGCACTGAGGTATAAAGAAGGGGGGAAATTAGACATTGGGGGGAGGGGGGGGAAGTAGGGGCTCTATTTGATTATGCGCACGAGGGCGCATGCCAAAATGGTCACCGCATAACACGCTTGAAGATGCATGCTTCTGTGGCCGTCTGGAACGTTCTTCTTGCTGATATTAGGAAGCCACTGGAGCATTGTACTTTTAAATCTAGATTGAAACTCTTTTCTTGAGAACTGCTTTTTGCGTTTCGTTTGATGTACTTTCCCCCGCACCTCATGGTTAGCACGGCTGGCTATGTACGGTGCAAAAGAAGTGCAACATACATACAGTATAACCCTACTGTATCAAAGGGGTCCTTTGAAACCCCCTTCAAAGTCTCCTGCAGTGTCCATCACCTCACCCCAACATATAAACAACATTTTCATTACTCATTGGTTTTTTCCGTAAAGTCACGTATGTAGAAATACAATAAAATTATATTAAAACAAAAAAACAATCACGACGTTTCGATCACAACGCAAGCGATCTTCATCAGGTGTCAAGAACAAATCACGGAGGTAAATACAACACAAAGATGAGAGACGAGAATTCAACAAACCTGAAAAAACATTATGTGAAGCACATCCAGTCAGGCCAACAACACAGTTAGACACTTCCTGGCAGACCACGAATTTCAGAAGAGTGTTAAATTTCGTGTTCAACCTTTGGATTGCACATACCAGCATAGATAGAATGAAAAATACGAGGTACACGGTCAGTAGAAATACATATAGAAGTCCACCAAAAGGTAAGGAGGGAGTAAAGACGGACAGGGAGGCAGAGAGAGGGGGGAGGGCGGAGGGATGAACAGAAGCTTAAATAGGAAATACGGTTGGAGGGCGGGAGGGGCCAGAGCGAGAGCGGCAGCTCAAACACGCACATCTTACACACACAAAACGGCAGCTCAAAAAAGGACCACCTCTTGTAAATACAAAACGGCAGCTCAAAAAATGACCACCTCTTGTAAATACAAAACGGCAGCTCAAAAAAGGGCACATCTTACACATAATTACAACGGTAACTTCCCTGTCCGTCTTTCCTCCCTCCTTACCTCTTGGTGGACTTGTATATGTATTTCTACTGACCGTGTACCTCGTATTTTTCATTCCATCTATGCTGGTATGTGCAATCCAAAGGTTGAACACGAAATTTAACACTCTTCTGAAATTCGTGGTCCGCCAGGAAGTGTCTAACTGTGTTGTTGGCCTGACTGGATGTGCTTCACATAATGTTTTTTCAGGTTTGTTGAATTCTCGTCTCTCATCTTTTTGTTGTATTTACCTCCGTGATTTGTTCTTGACACCTGATGAAGATCGCTTGCGTTGTGATCGAAACGTCGTGATTGTTTTTTGTTTTAACATAATTTTATTGTATTTCTACATACGTGACTTTACCGAAAAAAAAACCAATTAGTAATTTTATGCAGTCACGAAAGCTTTAATACTTTATTAAAACTTTCATTATTTTACCATTTAAGGCCCACTGAGCTATTTAGCTCTTTTTCAGAAGCAACCTGGCCACAAATGATTGCTCAACAAAGTGGCTTACATCGTGGACATTTACAGCAGCCAAATACTCTAAGCACGCGTTGATTATAGTAAATGTGGAGGGAAAAACCGGAGGACCCCGAGAAAAATCCACGTGACCAAGGGAAGAGAGACACGCGACTCCAAATATGCAAGCGTTGGGTCGGAATCGAACCCACGACCCTCTTGCATACAAGGCGAGAGAGTTAACAGCTCGAAACCGCGGCGCCCTCAACCAGCTTCACCCAGCCCTCTTAATCCACCTGGCTCGGATTGAAACATCAGCCGATGCTTTTTCCGTGATCTCGCGCATCCCCGAATCCATGAAAGCATCACTGCTGAAGCGCAGCGGCGGACAGGGGCTGGGACCAATTTCCATAAACACGGGACTCGACGTGCACATCCGTGGCCCTCACTCTTCCCCTGCATTTGTTGTGACGCATTGTCAAGGTTCATTTCGCCACTTTGTGCAAGCGCTTAGGGTGCACTTGATCACAGGTGAAAGGTGAGGGTAAAAAGCACGTGCCACGGACTCGCTATTTTACACGAGCATATAATTGTTTTGGCCGAGTGTAGGTTTTGCAATTCACAGCACGTAAAATGTTATGTTCACCGCCGCAAACTAAACGAATGCGAAGTTGTGCAGCTTTGTTATTAGCGAATTCAGTGCCATTTTCTTCAATAATCGAGTTGAAATATTGCTCGATATATATATTTTTTACAGAGAAAATTTACGAAAGCCAATCAAACTTAAATGTAAAACTTATGAAAGCCAAACAAACAAACTTAAATGTCGATTTAAAGCTTTCGTGACTGCAGGGATTCAACTTCTTTGGTTCTTTCGGTAAAGTCACCACGTAGAATGAGAATAAAATAATAAATTGATAAAATAAAATAACACAATAATATTCTCACGACGTTTCGGCCACAACACTAGCGGCCTTCAGGACAGCGCTGTCCTCCAGACAGTCTCGTCCCTTCACCTGATGAAGGCCGCTTGTGTTGTGGCCGAAACGTCGTGAGAATATTATTGTGTTATTTTATTTTATCAATTTATTATTTTATTCTCATTCTACGTGACTTTACCGAAAGAACCAAAAGAAAACAACTTAAATGTATTTATCCATAATAGAGTTTTTTTTTTGGGTTAGATCGCGTAAATATAAATGTGTCGTTAAACCCGCCACGTCATGTAAATAGAACATGCCAATTAGTTACGAGTACAGCACACCGGTGTTTTGGAGAGTAAATCCACAACAAGTGTGATGATGATGACATAAATGTATTTCTGTGATCGTCATCATCATACTTTAATGGGGCAAGTGTGAGTTTGTTTATTACACTGTCCAGATTTAGTTTTTTTTTAAGCCAATTTTTTGTATACGAAAAGCATCTGTGAAACGTTCACATTCAATTATGTATTTTTTTCGTGTATATTTTTTTATGTCGGGTAAAATCTTAATCATTTAAACATTGGGAAAAAAATATCGTTGGTTTACGACACACATTTTACGACGTTTACGCGAGGGGCCGCCATTAATAGATTTACGACACAGCGTTCTTCATTTACGACCCCCTACCTACTCGACTCTTGAACGCGTTCTGTTCCAAGTCGTCGAAAGTCTGCGTGGCTTAGTTTAACCAAAGGTCAAATTTATTTTGGTAGAGGAAAGAAGAAGACGAGTTAAGAAATAATTACTTACATGTAAAAAAAAAACCTAATATTTGCGTCAATGTTCGTAAAAATGTTATCTTCATTACTGTACACTTAACTCTCTTGGCCTATCGATTTAAAGCACTAGAGGAATCTTCTTTGGTTCTTTCGGTAAAGTCACGTAGAATGAGAATAAAATAATAAATTGATAAAATAAAATAACACAATAATATTCTCACGACGTTTCGGCCACAACACAAGCGGCCTTCATCAGGTGAAGGGACGAGACTGTCTGGTAGGACAGCGCTGTCCTGAAGGCTGCTTGTGTTGTGGCCGAAACGTCGTGAGAATATTATTGTGTTGTTTTATTTTATCAATTTATTATTTTATTCTCATTCTACGTGACTTTACCGAAAGAACCAAAGAAGATGAATCATTGCAGTCACGAAAGCTTTAAATCACTAGAGGAATGTTTTTCTAACAGCATTAAGGCTGGTTCTTTCGTTTTTTTTCAATAAAAAAATTGTACACACTCCCAAATGTTATTGTCTATTCAATTCTTGCTGAGAGTACTTTGAATGTTGCTATTTCTAACCTATGAAGCCTAACCTTCCGTTCGCTTCATAGGTTCTTGTAAACTGACCATATCACAACTGGGTCCATACACCATAGTTTGAGAATATTTTTTTAAAATTTCATTCTACGTGCTACATTTACACATTTTTGGTTGGCTATTATATAAGCATCAATAAATAATTGAAGCTTGTTAACGCCCCACCCCCACGATATTCGCTGTTGTGAAAAGAGATGGAGAAAAACTCGAACCACAGACAAAAGCAATTGCTCAAGCTCTGCGGTCCTCTATATATCATTCTTTACACGTGCAAGGAAAATATGACCCGGAAAGGCCCGCAAACGTGAGGGGGAAACACTTTATCACATATGGACGTAATAGGTGGGGAATTCAGGGTTATGGATCCTTGATGTCCATAAGGCAGCGACTTTCACACAAGGTTTGTGCGATCCACCGACGCTCGCCTTCATTGCTGGATTACGGGCACGTGCCACCATCCACTGGCAGAGCCAATGGGGGGGGGGGGATGTGCCCCCCCAATGATCTGATCGAAATTCCTAATTTCGATCGGATCATTGGGGTTTATTAGCAATAAATCGGCATTTTGCGACCCCCACTGCCACTGTGTAGCATATTATTACGTGCCAGGGACTCTATGAGATGATGGGACAATAGTCTGAGTCCATAATTGACAATAAGTAACGGCAAAGCAGTTATAAGTGACTCACAGAATGATGCGCAGTTGCGTACACAGTACACGACTTCCCTGAAGGCATACTTTCAGCGAGCGTGATGCCGATCACACACCACGCGGTTCGAATTCGACCCTCGATCGTTGGCTGCGCCATCGCCGCACACGCGTCGAATAAAAATCAGGGGTCAAGTCCTTACTAACAACTCCTACAATTTTTCGTTGCTGAAGGGGTTGCCCCCCCTACCTGAAAATCCTGGCTCCGCCATTGCCACCATTGCCGGGCAATGTTGATAGAACTATAGCTCTAAGCTAGAGGACAGCCTGACCTTTGGAAGGGGGTGATGTGGCAATTACCTGACACTTATCTGGTAACCGCACTCGCATCATACTTCTTAAACATCCCAAGCACTTGACACATTCAATCAAATAAACAGCTATGTATTTGCTAAGATGATGTGGTGAGGCCGTGCCGTTGCTCTGATGTCTAAGTCAAAACGAGCCCTCACTCGTCTGTCCAATGAAAATGACTCAAGCGACAGGCAGATGGGTTGAATGACAAATTATTCTCGTGACATATATGCACATATGTTGTATATATATAAAAATACCAATATGTGGGTAACCATGGTGAGAGAAAATAGGAATTTCTTAAAAAGATAGTGCATATTAAAGAAAAGCAAAGCGACCTTGGCTATATTTGAATACATCTGCATAACTCCATACAGGGGCAATTACACAATATGGGAATGGCACACTCAAATATTTTATGCAAAACACTTGCCGAGGTATATTCTTGGTTCTTTCGGTATGATGACTGTTTGTGTTACAGTCGAAATGTCGTGAGAATTTTATTGTTATATATATTTTATTATTGTATTGTTTCCCTTCAACGTGACTTTACTGAAAGAACCAAGAATATGAATTACTGCAGTCACGAAAGCTTTAAATCAAAACTTGCCGAGGTGTTCACGTAATAGGACGGCAGGATTAGTAATTAGTTACTGTGCACAATGTAGCTTGCATTTTCTCAATAAATATGGTAGCTTTATGAAGGGGATTATACAAAGGTAATTGAAAGTCAGTTTGTCCTCTGTGCCATCACTATGATGACCAAAAACAGTTCCATCATCATCATCATCACCACCATCATTATTCTGCTTGTTTATCCCACAAAAAAATCCTCGTTGAGTATCAAGGCTGCAAAGTGTTCACAGTCGAGGGCTATGTTGCTTTGTGTACTTCCAATTGAGCAAATCTGCAGGTACTTTTTCAGCTTTGAGAAGTTTGTCCAGTATCAGTTATATATTGTATGTTTTCTTTCAGCTTTTATGGAACAAAACTTGAGAACTCAGAGGAAAGCCATGTAGAACAGGGGGAAAGAAAATACAGACGCCACAAAAAGGAGGCCACATTGGGAATCTAACCGAGGCGCTTCTTGCTTGGAGGCACAAGTGTTGCCACTGCACCACGGTGCTACCCATAGGGTGTGAGATCGGATAACTTTATGATGCTCAGACTCACAAAAATACGTTGCTCATATTTTATTCCTTATAATGTAGCGCGTTTGAAGCTGCATAAATCTGCGACAACTAATGCATATATCCATGTTTATGCAAACACATTAAAGTAAAACGTTACCCTGGACTTTTGGTCGCACGTGTGAAATTCCGCTTCTTTCTCAGTCCTCAGAAACATATATATTAGCTTCCAAACGGACCTGAATCAAACAAGATCATCCGAGGGAGTGTCCTTGTTATCCTTCCCCAGCACCTCCGATTAACACAGTTTGCTCATGCGGTGTGAAAGAAGTTCAACATCCGTACATACTTTAGGTAACACTCAAAGTTCTGCGCAGAAGGGCTTCAGGAATCCATTGCTATGCCACCATCTCATCGCCATCTTGCAGCCCAAGCTGACATTTGGCAATCCCAGCCAGTCTCCCATCCAAGCAGTAACCAGCCTGAATGTTGCTTAGTTTCCATGGTCTGGTAAGATCAAGAGCATTCAGGATTTAGTTGTACGGTAAAGGGGCAGCCCTGCAATCGCCACTGCTGGCGGAAGGGGGGTCTAGAGGGCCCCTCTAGAGGGTATTTGACCTATCATTCCATGCTGGCCAGACCTCTTGGAAGAGACAGGAACACCCGCTCTTAACCCCACCACACACCACCTGTCTATAATGCATCGCCTAACACCTCCGCGCTCGTCTTGCTCTGCTCCATGAGGACGAGAGGCCCACGCACACCCCATACATGCTGCACCACCTTGGCTCGCGGAGCACCCTCTTACGTGGACCTGCCACGGTCAATTGTGACATTCGGCCTCGTCCAGTCTCCCTCCCTCCACAATTGTGTAGCCAC
The DNA here is from genome assembly GCF_048934315.1 of Petromyzon marinus. NCBI lineage: Eukaryota > Metazoa > Chordata > Hyperoartia > Petromyzontiformes > Petromyzontidae > Petromyzon > Petromyzon marinus. The sequence goes on along the minus strand of NC_133721.1, from coordinate 8,890,498 downwards.
TAATAGGCTACGGTTGCCACCTCAGTGGTGAAGAAAAACAAGGCAATACGGGAAGAGGAGAGAGCGGCGTGTAATGGCAATGTCTGTTGAGTGGCGTGTTATTGCGCAACTGACAATGTCTAAGGGAAGACTTATCCCAGGACAGCGACCTCACTCAACAAGCAGGCGATCTTGGGAACACCGCGATCTGTGGCGACCCCTACAGTAGGCACATTTCTCTCATTTTAGAGCTCGCATTATATCTTTGAAGTTACATCATTCTCAACCTGATTTATATACGAATAAATTTTGATTTAAAGCTTTCGTGACTGCAGGAATTCATATTCCTTGGGTCTATCGGTAAAATCACGTTCAAAGAAAATAACAAAAACGAACAAAAAATAACAACGTTGCTCGGTGAATCACTTCTTCTTACGTAAGGGGCCGTCCATAAATGACGTTACGCGATTTTCGATGATTTTTGACCCCCCCCCCCCCCCCCCCATCGTCACACATCGTCACAAATGTCTGACCCCACCGCCCCATACGTGCGTGACGTCATTTATGGACGGCCCCTAATTTTTAGCGAGCGCTATTTAGCCATTAAAGGTGTGCAAACTCTGCCCACACCACGAGCGGCGATGTTTCACGCATTAATACACAGTCCCAAAAAAAAATAGAAGTTCAACACAAAATTCCGATACCACAGCTCAGTACAAATCAATTCCTGTCAACGGCACGAGATAGCAATTCCCAGATTGTCCCGGTCACACGCGGACAGTCTGCACTGGTTGCCAGCTGTCGAGGTGCCCAATGAGAGACGGAAGGGACACAGGCAATGTCTGTCCACTGCTGGATGAACCCCCCCCCCCCACCTCCCCCCATGGCATAACGATCCGTCACGTTTGTTCAGCTGTGATGTTTTCATTAGATGCCGTAGAACCCGTTATCATTATGTAACCATTCTCACCGGCAACGCAACCTCCCCCCACTAGAAGCGTCAATATGTAATCTCGTGGCAGAGGGCATAAAAGTTGGTGCAGAGTGCCCATGAATCCTGCCCATGGAGTGTGCGTGAGACGGAAAACCACTTGCCGCAGTATACTTAAACATTTTTCCGACCTGTCTGCCCAGAGGTCATGTGTCCTCCCCTGCTGTGTTGCCGTGGTGTAATGATTCAAATTTAAGCAAGAACAATGTGTAATGGTTAACGCAGGGCACTTGAAATCCAGAGGTTGACGGTTCAAATCGATCTCCAGACGTAGCAGTTGAAGCAAAGCTTCTAAAATCCCCCCCCCCCTGCCCCCCACCGCCCCATCTGTCCACCCAGCACACGCGATAGACATATCGTGTGTGGTGGGGTAAAGAGTGGGTGCTCCTTCCAAGACGTCTGGACAGAATGGAATAATAGGCCAAGTACCGTCTAGAGGAGACCTCTAGACCTCCCTCTAGTGGGGGCCCTTCAGACAGCAGTGGGCGCGAGGAAGCGATTTCAAGGCTGACCCTTTACCTTCCAACCAAATCCGGAATGCTCTTGATCTCACCAGATCACGAAAGCTAAGCAGCATTCAGGCTGGTAAGTCCTTGGATGTCTGGGAATGCCAAACGTTGTCAGCTTGGGCTGCAAGATGGCAATGAGATGGTGGCACAGCAATGGATTCTTGAAGCCCTTCTGCCCAGAACATTGAGTGTTCCCTCACGTATGTATGTATGTACATGTACTTCTTTTGCACCATACGTAGCCAACCGTGCTCATTTGAGGTACGGGGGAAGGACAACAAAATAAACACCAGAATCAGTTCCAAAGTAATTTGCTTAAAAATCTAGATTCAAAAGTGCATTGCTCCAGTGACTTGCTAATCTCGGAAGGAAGAGCGTTTGAGATGACCACAGAAGCGCATCTGAACACGTGCGATGCGGTGACCGTATGTGTTCGATGGCCAGCCAAAATCCGCTGCGAGGATGACCGAAGTCCATGTGATGGTTCATGCTTCTTGGCGAGATAGCCATGGTATTGTAGTTCATTTGCGGCAAGCACTTTGTGCGTAATGAGTGCGACCTCATGCTCACGTGCGTGGCTTCTCTCCAGGTTCTCTAACATGCCCAAACACTCGTGAATAGAAGTGGTCAAACGGTCCCTCCTGAAAGAGTCTTAAATTTCACGTGAAGCTGCGCTGGGTAAAGGGAACGATGGGTGTTCTTGCTACAGGCACCGAGAGACCAGAGGCAATGATAGCCACAAGAATAGAACAATGCTTTATTTGTATTATCGGATAAGTTATATGTTCACTGTCATTATTGTTTTTTATATGCAACGCCCAAGAACAAGGTCTTAAAGATTTATCCTATATTTAGAAGGACGTATAGATTTTAGAAATGTGTATTAAATGTATATATGACACAGTGACCACAATACATTGCAGCTGCCCAGATAATAATCATTCCATTCAATGTGAGTGTCCTACCACTATTAATATGACTAATCGTAGGTTTCTTTTAAAATTTATTCCCGCTGTGCACACAATAAATGGCACAGCGAATATCATTGATCAATAATTACTCACTAAACAGGGGCAGGATCTTTACAAAACAGCAATTTAACAGGAGGGGATCTGTCCTGATGGGCAATTTTCATACTTACAAGCTGCTGACGCATTGAGCCGATATGAATAACGAACGTAATTATATTTCAATTATTGCGGAATCATTGCAAATATCAAGCATTGTAGCTACGTTTCAAATCTATCAGCAAAATTGCCTTGGAGAGAAAAAAGCAAAAGTGCATTTAGCCCGCTGAAGGATACAGGCTCCGCGTTTAGTGAATGCAATGTCAGGCGTCAATGCTTCAGTTACACATCTCACCTTTTCAGCTACACTTATCAAGCCAGAAATTACAAAAAAAACATGAAAACCACTAAGCCCGTAACGACGCACGTCCATTGTCGTCCCTACAGAGGCCTGTTTATTAGTTTTAAATTGCATCGCCCAAGGTACAATGCGTTTTTGATATTTGTACGACATATTTTCTGAAGTGTTGAGCATTCATGTAAATTATCTTTCCTTCTATGTACCAACGCTCTCGGATGCCTTTATAAGCTATACAAATTTAATTTAATTGATTCTCTTCTGGTTTTGTCATAGTTCAGGCTCATGACTTGCATTCAATAATGCCTCGAATTTATTAGCTGGCTGCTGGCTGGCCTCCTCTCCATCGCAACAATACATCCATCTGTCGTTAGTGGCTGCGGGCCGTTGCCACTGAAACGAACTGGGTACTGGCTAAACCGGTATCTTCCGTGTAATAAATAAACATTTCGTTGAATGTGAAATGGTAAAATGTGTTTGGAAGACGTTTCATAGATAGCGACACAGAAGATGTGGTGGAATAACGTGTATTGACACAGCTCATTTAAAATAGCTCTAACCTTTTAATTTGTGCCCATATTAATGTAATTTTTCGCTAGATTATTCTTTTATAAACCCTAGAAAATACGAACAAAAACTCCTCAGAATACGCAGTATCGTGCCATGTTATTATGTAAACAAGCAGATTACTTGTAAGTGCTTCGAGTACTGACTTGAGAAGTTAATGACAGCTACCTTTAATTCGCTACTAGTTAGTAAAACACATGTACGAATTACGGTGCGTTGCATTCACTCTCGTGCCTATAAGGGTAACGTGAAACAATAAAAATGAGACGTGTATGAAAATAAAAAGAATTAATCTCCAAATGCCAGATTTCACGCAATTAGGCGTAATAAGTATCCATTTAAATCAACGAACCGATCATTACACCCGCACAAACTGCGCATCCACCCATTCAACACAGCCACTAGAATGTGTGGCCAATGATTTAGAAACACAAGTAGCAAATATTTCACCCTCATCACGATGACCGGGATGTTGCCCCGTGGTTGTAAAGGTCAGCACTCTGGACTCGCGCCCCAGAGCTCACCGCTTCGATTTGTTCTCCTGACGCAGCTGTTGAAACAGCGGTGCGATCTTTTTTTTTTAAATGTCTCCTGCCTCTCTGTCCACCCAGCGGTACAAATTTTGCATGCCGCAGACAACCCATCGGCAGGTCAAGCGTGGCGTGGAAAAGTGTGGTGACTCTCACCTCCTTTCGGAAGAGGAGACCAAAATACCCCCCCCCCCCCCCTGAAAGCAGTTATCTGCAGCTACATTTAGTCAAAACCCTTTCGCTAGCAATGGCGCGAGCAAGAAATTCACAGGCTGCACCTTGAATTCTTTACCATTGCTACCTGACACTGCCTCGTGCCTGAAAAATGTGTAAGCTGGCATTTTGTGCAATGGTCCTTCTTCAGGGCAGATGGAAACACTATCTCAAGAATGATCTTCAATTTATGCCGCTCGATACTTTTGTTTGCTAAAGTTTCGGCTCCTTATCACGCAGCCATCACCCTTGAGCAAAGTCGAGCTCGCCTTAGAAAGGGGGAAATGCCGGGGCTGAAGGAAGCAATGCTTTGCTCGCTTTGGCCAGAGTTCGCTGTGCCAAAGGGGCTGGCGAGCTGATTGCTGCTCATGCCATGTGCCGAGGATGACGTTAGAAACGTCGGCGTTACGAATTTGTAACGCGCATCGTTTCCGTGGACTCACAAGCCACAGACAATCGGAAAAGCAGCCAGAATCAGCGCCAAACAATTGCCCGAGCTCTGTGGTCCTATATTGGAATGCTTGGCCAACCCCATTAATGTGGGAGGAAACCAGAGCACGCGGAGAAACCACCACCCCCCCCCCCTCGTGTGAAGGTGCAACACTCTATCCCGTACAGATGGAACTGATGGGAGTCCACATGTGCTGTATCTGGTGATCCAGGGTAAGGCACCTCAACACCCATGGGAAGGCAGTGCCACAACATCTGTGTGTGATCCACCGTGGTGCTAACTAACGTTAAGAAAAAAACTTAAGGATAGGGGATCTCTCCATTTCTCCTCCCCGATAGTAACTCACGGAACATTGGGAGTCTTCACCACATTCAACATGTGCTGTACTGCGTCATGGTTGTCACAAAGGTAGAGACGGATCATCAATAGTAAATTTAACACATTCCTGCGGAGGGATCTGGCAGGAACGATGGTTGCTTGGTCAGTGGCCAGGGTCAACGGCGGCACCACGTGGTGTATTCCACAAATATGCCCAACTGTGAGGGCGGGCACAAGCCGGCGTGAGTAGGTTAAATGTTGAGTTCTATAAGGGCACCACGGGGTGATCAGCCCCTCCCCACCCAGCCCCACCCCTCCCACCCCCCACCCAGCCCCACCCTCCCCACCCAGCCGCTCCCCACCCTCCCCTCCCCACCCAGCCCCACCCTCCCCACCCAGCCCCTCCCCACTCTCCCCTCCCCACCCAGCCCCTCCCTCCCCACCCAGCCCCACCCTCCCCTCTCCACCCAGCCCCACCCTTCCCATTTTTGGATGCACGATGGACGGACGGACACAATAATCCCCTGTGGGCTGGTGTAACCAAGAGGTTTCTACCAGTATGAATCTGTAATTATTTCCAGAATGTATTGGTCCTCAGAAGGATTGAATTAGGGCCGTCCATAAATGACGTCACGCGATTTTGGACGATTTTTGACCCCCCCCCTTCGTCACACGACGTCACAAAAAGTCAGACCCCCCCTCAAATATGACGTCACAAAGCTCTGCCCCCCCCCCCGAAAAAAGTATAAAACATGCTACAAATCGCTTTAAACTATTGTCATTGTAGTGCGTATTTAATGGGCGCTGCACTATGATGTTGTAGGAGAAAACATTCATTAAAAAGTATATTTAATTAAGTAGAACTTGTTGTCTATATCTATTTAAAGTTGCGCATTTTGATGTGACGTCACATTTCTCAACCCCCCCCCCCTCGTCACACATCATCACAAATGTCTGACCTCCCCCCCCCCCCCCAGGTGCGTGACGTCATTTATGGACGGCCCCTTAGCAGCATGGAAGCTGATGCGCAGCTGTCGGGGAAAAATATGTTTTGTATAGAGCAGGGGTGGGGAACCTTTTCTCTGCCAAGGGCCATTTGGATATATTTATAACATCATTCGCGGGCCATACAAAATTATCAACTAAAAAAATTAGCCCGTTATATTTGGTCAAACATTGAATGAACTCACCCCTAATGCGATGGCTGGAACTGCTTCTCTTTGGCGAGGTGTGTGATGATGTTAGCCGGTATTGACGATGTTGTTGCTACTCGCAACTGCTTTTCCAGGTTTGCTCCTAGATTGATTGAATTTCGAGTCCCGCCTGCGGTTGCCTTGGCAGGGCCAGAGACCCAAATGATTCTGCGGGCCTCATACGGCTCGCGGGCCGGACGTTCCCCACCCCTGGTATAGAGTATCTGAAAAATGGTCACTTTGCAACGGTATGGGTCTCCAAGTGTTGGATAACCCTCTGATCAATGTAGTTTTCCATAGGGTAAGTCCCAAATAGTAACAAGACTTTACACTAAAAAAATGTGTTGGGCCGAAAAAGAGTAGGCCGCACAAGTCGGCATCACGGTCAAAATTTGGCATGATTTCTAAAAGGTTACCTGCAAATTTACTTCATTGGATCAAACCACTCGGCAACGTAAACCACTACTGGCTGACTATAAATCTGTCTGCGAAACATTGGACCTTTGTGATAGCCTTGCACTATAAGAATGGCATGTAAACGTACTCAGTTATTATTATGAAAGAATAATTGTGCGGGTTTACGTGAGCGAAGCAGCAAAGGATTGTGTTGGAGCAAAATGCAAAAAAAAAACACACACACACACACTCGACGCAAACGCAAGCGGTTTCGAATCACTCTTGAGTAAAAGAGTTAAGGAGAAATAATGAATCATTTCATCGCCAGTTTGGAAAGATGCTGAGATCACAAGCGTGACATTTGGGTAGTGTTCGCACCACTGAGTTTTGCCAATGTGCACACACACAGGCATGCGCACACACACTTACGGCTCTGGTGAGCGAATACTGCAGGCAGTTTTAATCGTTTTCACTTCATCTCTTTGTTGCTCGAGTTGGGAGAACGTCTTGCTGGCCTCCTTGCCCTGCCCGTGCCCTCACCACCACACCCCACCCACCCACCCAAAATAAACCTACAGAGTTTGGGGCTGCGTATCTCCCAAGGGGCAATGCTCATGGTCGGAGACACAAATTAGCTTTTACATTTCCACTCATCAAGAATTCCTTAAGATGTGCAAGTAGAATTAGACATCACGAATCATCTCTCCAAATGTGTTTTCGGTCCGTAGCGCGTGTTGGTCGGCACGATGCCGGTAGCTCCCTGCGCGAACTTGAATATTCAATACTCAAGTTCCCTTCTCTCGAGGAAATATTCAGCTCGGTTGCCGAAGAAGCTGCCAGCAAACGTGGTGCATTCCCGAAAACACATAGCAGAGCCCTGCAGCACAACTGCTTAAACTAACGCAGTAGTGTCATCAACAGCCATGCTCTATCCGGTGCTGAATGAAGGCCTTAAGGCTCTCAAGGTCCTTGCGATGTCACAATGTATGTTGAACTTCTTTCGCACCATACCTTAGCAACCTTGCTAATCGGAGGTGCGGGGGAAGGACAACAAAAGAAACGTAAAAATCAGTTCTAGAGAGATAATTTTTCCGTCTAGATGATTTAAAGGTGCATACTAGCTACAGTGGCTTCCTGATATCAGAAGAAAGAGCGTTCCAGACGGCAGCAGAAGCACATCTGAAAGCGCACAATGCGATGACCGTCTTTGTAATTCGCCTCGCTCCTGCGCACGAGCTGACCTCATCATTACATCTTTGCCACTGGTCATTCGCTCTGCTGGTGCAGTCCCTCATTCGCCTGCCATTCTGTCACCGGTCTCACCCATCGGCCTTCATCCCTTCCAGCAAATCTGTCCTGCGCAAGTGTGTTCACTTTCCTTCACATTCAACACGTCTGTAAATTTGAATTTGTTATCGGATCCATGTATTCCTCTTTGTACCTCTGTGTGTAATTCCAAGCGTGGACTTTCGTTCCATATTCTTCGCCATTGTCCATGTTGCTTATATGGGCTATACAGTATAAATGTTTATCCTATGGGTGAGTAGGATTTATTTTAAAGGATATTATAGATTGTTATTTTTCCAGGTAAGGCCCACTGAGCTATACAGTATGGCTCTTTTTCACAAGCGACCTGGCCACAAATGATAGCGCAATGAAGTGGCTTGTCGAGTGGACATTTACAGAAGCCAAATACTCTTAACGCACATTGTTTCCAAATGTGGAAGGAGAAACCGGAGGAACCAGATAAAAAAAAAAACCACGCAATCACGGGGGGAACATGCAAACTTACATTTCATATACAGGTGTAATGACGACTTGACACACTTCTCTTGAGATGGCACATTATTGAAGACACGTTCACTTGACATCAGGCGGAGACCCCCACTGCAACAGCCCCGAGTCTCCCGCGCATCTCCCCCTTATATACCGCCACGAGGCCACGCCCCCCTTCCCGAACATTCTCGCTGACTCTGGACGTTCTCTCTACCGGCAGACTCCACCGTCCTCTTCCGTCACCTGACCACGCTCCCTTCTCGATCATTCCCGTAGCCACCAGTCCCTTCGCACTCACAACTGATACCCCTGTCATTACCTCCCGTGGCCACCAGTCCCTTCACACTCACAACTGACTCCCCTGTCATTACCTCCCGTGGTCACCAGTCCCTTCACACTCATAGCTGATACCCCTGTCATTACCTCCCATGGCCACCAGTCCCCGTCGCACTCACAACTGATACCCCTGTTATTACCTCCCGTGGCCATCAGTCCCCGTCGTACTCACAACTGATACCCCTGTTATTACCTCCCGTGGCCACCAGTCCCTTCGCACTCACAACTGATACCCCTGTCATTACCTCCCGTGGCCACCAGTCCCCGTCGCACTTACAACTGATGCCCCTGTCATTACCTCCCGTGGCCACCAGTCCCTTCGCACTCACAACTGATACCCCTGTCATTACCTCCCGTGGCCACTAGTCCTCGTCGCACTCACAACTGATACCCCTGTCATTACCTCCCGTGGCCACTAGTCCTCGTCGCACTCACAACTGGATACCCCTGTCATTACCTCCCGTGGCCACTAGTCCACTTACACTGCATGCAGGCTCTATTGTCATGACACAGGCATCATCAGGGTAGCGATGGAAGCCACGACCTCCTTTATACCAGGCGATATGATATATTGTTACTCAACACATCTACGTGACAAATGCGTCTTATTCCAATCACCCGGAATGTGCTTTGATCGTGTTAAAGTTTGGAAGCTAAGCCGGGTTTGAGCCTGGATAGTGATTGGATGAGTGACCACCACTGCGCACAGACAGGTTGTCACAGGGCTACGTGATGGGAAGCAGTGGGGAGCGCAGCGAAATACAGTGTTGTACTGCACGTCTACGCTCAGATATCTCTGCTCCTCGCCTTCATCAGCTCACTCGAACCAGCGTGGGTGTGGTCAAACAAAGGCCTGACGACTGTAATTTATCTTCTTTGGTTCTTTCGGTAAAGTCACGTAGAATGAGAATATTATTGTGTTATTTTATTTTATCAATTTATTATTTTATTCTCATTCTGTGTGACTTTACCGAAAGAACCAAAGAAGATGAATCATTGCAGTCACGAAAGCTTTAAATCGAAAAAGACTGTAATTTAATGATGTTTTATCATTTTTTTTCGAACATTTTGAGCGTGTAATGAATCTGACCACCTGAGTTTGATTTCTGACTGCGGTGCACATCAGTGCTGAATGATTATCTGATGTGTATCCATTGTTGTTCCACCTTCACCGACCGGTGTGGTGTGAATTTCTCCCGAATAACTGTCACGGCCCCGCACGGCATGTGGGAGGCTCTCATCCAGCAGTCGATTGACAAAACGGGCTAAGATCGTATTAGTTTATTCCGATAAATGGGTGCTCGTTCAAGTGTAAACGTGGATTTCTATGACAACAACAACCGTGCTGATAACTTGCCGTCACTTGCCAGCGATACGCACGTGCCCAAACACATGAAGACAAAGATCCCCCGTGTAGCCTACACAGACTAATGGGACAAGTTATTTTAGTGAGCACCTACAAAAAACAGCACGATGCATGCGGGGGTGGTGTGGCCGGTACTACGAATCACCTGCTGCATGCATCATACCTATGCAGCAGTTGTGTATGGAGACGGAGTCGTAGTAGGAAGCAACACGTTTTATTTATATCTTTAACAACATTCACTAGGACTTAACATGAAGGGGTAATGGCCCCTTCCACCCACAACCTGTGGAGGCACAGCCTCCAGACTATCTATCCTAGCCACTGACCTACTCCTATAGCCCTCCGGCTAGCTGGAACTAAGGATGCTGACCCACCGCTGGCACCGGTGGGTCTCTGACCATTGGCCCGTCCAGACCCGGCCCTCAGAAGGACGTCGGGCTGAGGGAACCTCAGGCTCCTAGCCTCTCGACCTCTGACACCGCACTGAGCCCCGGCCCATAGAAGGACGTCGGGGCTTGGGGTCCAGGGTCTCGTCTCCAGGTGGCTCCTCGACTTCGGCTTGAGGCGAACTGAACTCTGCTCTCAGGAGCCCGCCTTTTATACGATTCCCCACCGAGGGGCGGGGTTCTGAGGGATCACAGATCCCCCGCAGCACCCTCCCCTCAGGAGGGGTTCTGGCCACAGGTAGCCCAACCGATCTCTGTTTGTTTATCCCACTTTGAGTCTGAGGAGAAGCCGGTCGCAGCTGATAGAGGTGCTTCTCTCTCCGGTCGGTGGAGTTGGCAGAGTCCCCGATCCGACACAAGGAGAGAGAGACCGGAGCTAACCGGGCTGGGACCAGGACTCAGTGTAGGACACCTAACCCCTGGGAGTTGTTACACCCTTGTGTTATTTAAAATATCTTTAATAAACCTTTGACGAAATCCCTTAACCTTCAAACTGTCTCCGAGTCGTTGTCGACTACTCCTCAACACATGTATAACGCCACTTATTTTTTTCTCAAATTGTATTTGTTTGCTTGTTTATATATTTGCTTATATATGGTTACTAGCTTGTTTGCCCATCCTAGGACGCAAGCTGTAATGTTTACAAAAAAAGTTGATCGGAGCCTAATTTTATCTTGTGTAAATTTAATGGCAGTGAATCTTGCACTAAAGTATGTCGTCAAACACTTCACTGCATTTCACTGTAGCACTGTATTAATGGCAGTGATTCTTGCACAAAACTACGTCATAAAACACTTCACTGCAGTTCACTATAGCACTGTATTAATGGCAGTGAATCTTGCATTAAAGTAGGTCATCAAACACTTCACTGCATTTCACTGTAGCACTGTATTAATGGCAGTGAATATGGCACAAAACTACGGCATAAAACACTTCTTTGCAGTTCACTATAGCACTGTATTAATGGCAGTGATTCTTGCACAAAACTACGTCATAAACACCTCACTTCATGTCACAATAGTACTGCATATAACTCACCTTCAATTGGTTCAAATTTACTGCTCTGATACTTTATTCTCTTCTGCTTTCGGTCGCTGGTATTGAAATACATTGGAATTCGATACAATGTCTGGAAAAATCACCGAGAAATTCCTTTTTTACCATAATGTAGGAGCATAAATTAGACTTTTGTCCCAAGTGCTGAAGAAATAAATAAAGACATCAAATCAACTTTGTTGCTGCGTAGAATCATTTATTAGATTCACTTTCAGTAAAGAAACGTCAAACTGAAAGCGAATTTGCGGAAAAAAATGTCTTTCCGCTCGACGTTCTTCTGCATGAGTGTAAAAATCCACCCGCTCATGAATATTCATGATGGGGGGCAGGGCGGTGCGCCATGAGGAGTGACGTCACGCGCGTTACACACAAACATTCTTGGCTCATAGTAGTAATAATAGTCTACTAAACCAAGGTAACAGTTTTTAGAATATATATTTTAGAACATTCAACATTCTGCTCTGATTCATAACTTTTAAGGGTTTACATCACAAATCACTATGACGTAACCGCTGCTCACAAGAAGTAGGTATTTATTAATGTACACACCAAAGACAGTTTGTATATTCTAAAATACCGTGGCAGGATAAAATGTGTACATTCCATTAGGTTTAATTATCTGCCATTCGTCTGTCTTAAAAGTGCTTGTATTGTGAGGATTAAAACCATCGTGGGCATTTTTAGCTCCATTATACTCCATCCCGTGGTCTGTACACATCGCGAAATTTCTTTATAGTCCTCATTTTCTCATAAAATACAGAAATTACTGCACCACGAATTTGGGCAGACTGACAGCACGGTGAGCCAATTCAATTTACATATTACAAGTCAAATCATGATAAAAAAATGACAGCAGCAGCGGTACATTTATATAGGTAAAAAAAAACAATGACATTCTCATTGAATGGCAAAAGTCAAAAGTTTTGCTTAAATGGGGTAATTATTCCACTGCCTCCACAGTGATTCCACGAATTGTCACAAATTTTGGGGATCACGATTTGAAAAAATAAAAATCTGGCCAAGTAGATTGTTTTCCAGTTGTGTTTGCACGTGGCTCCTCCGATGTTCTTATCTGGACATACCGCGTTTTTTGTTCGGCATCATGACACCGGACGTTTCGCTCCAAGCGCTCGAAGATTATTTGGGGACTGAATTGCATTGCATTTTAATTGAGTATCTTTTAAGGAGCTTCCGGTGAAGGGAGCGAAACGTAGGACATCACGTCAAAACAACAACAACAACAAGACGGTACGGCCAGGGTACACGTCGGAGATGATTGGTTATCTCTTTAACACTACGGCGAATACATTTAAAACAAACACATGAATTGAAAAACATTGACTTTTGCACGCAGTGTTACGCGTGCATCAATTAGCTTGAGTATCAATGGGAATTATTCGATACATCATCACGTCATTTCAGAATTTCAAAATATTTATTCATCCATAACAATGTTAACTTGTACCACGCGCCACGTAATATTCTCTCACTTTTGGGGGACCGAGAGAGAATGACTCGGAGGCGCGAGGAATCGCAGATGAGCGGGAAAGGCATCGACACGTTGAGTCGACATCATCAATTGACCAAGATCTGCAGTCCTCTATATATCAGAATCTGTAACAGAATCTTTATTGAGAGACTGGAGGAATCCGGTGAGCAATAAAGCTTTTTTTTCCCCCAAAGATGCCCAGTAGGGGCGGGTAAGAAAGTGACACCAACAAACAATGGAAAAACACAATAGGAGTACAAAGTATAGGAAAGGTAAAAAAAACACTTTTTTTTACCAGGCAAAGTCCACGGAGCTATTTATCTCTTTTTTTGTTTGAAGCGAGCTGGCCACCGGAAAAAAATCCACGCGACTACGGGCCAACACGCAAAATCCAAATATACAGCAGGCGTCAGGGTTGGGGTCTAACCCACGACCTCCTGTATACCAGGCGAGGGAGTTAACATCTCGCGACAAACCAAAAACACACTGGAGAGGAATCATCGGTGCACATATGAGCACAGGAGATTTATCTGTTACTGCCCAAAAAAGTAAAATAGCCTTTCAACAAAATATATTTGCTTCTATATATGAAGTTTTACTTTTCTATCACGTTACGCAATTGGTATTTTTCCAAACGTCCATAATTTGCCACATTTTTTCAGGTCTACAAGCTCACTGTGTCAAACAGCAGCGAGGTAATGGGGACGCTGCACTTCATATCTGCGGCCTGACACAAGCCAGCGGTAGCGCGTTCGCCACTTGTTGCAGAGGTACACAGTTTGAAAACAGTACTTTGCACCATCTGCTAAGCAACGAATGTTAATGACCCTGTGACGTAATTCGCAAGAATGGGCCGCCATTGTGCCAAATAAATTTCTACAAAAAAAATCACCCGCAAATTACTTAATTGGAATGAGTAAAGGAATCTTTGCTCCGGACTGTCAAAATTTGACAGGACCATCCTGAAAGAGATGGTAAAACGACATTTCTCAACGCTACTGCATAGATTTTCCGCAGTATTGCTGTGTATCTCTCGGGTTGTTACTGGCTGTTGTTTGGCATGATTAGGGCCCCCCAGAGAAGAATGGATCGTGGGTGGGTAGATGGGAAGTTTACGCTTGCCTCACACAAAAGACGGCGGCCCCACAATCGGCCTATTTCGGAGGCTTCACATCAGTTCAGTTTCAGTTCAGTTTCAGTTTATTTTGGTATAGCCCTGTGAGCCATCCGGCTCTTGAATCGGGTGCAACCACAACAAACAAACAAAAAACCAAAAACACGAACAAGAAAAACATCTTAAAGTGACTATGTGTGACTGTGCAAACAGAAAATCCATGGAAAAAAAACAGCAAAAATATTCCTGAAAAAAGCACCGTACACCAACGCTGTGTGCAAAAAAACCCCAGTGGGATGCAAGTCAAACAACAACAACAGCAACCACAAAAACTTAGATTAAGGCCATCAGTCTAACTCCGTACTACAACAAAACAAACATGTCCAAACCAAAAAACTTTTTTCAAATCACCAAAAAATAAAGCCATAATTGCAACGTAACAGTGATCACAAGGACTGTGACCGAATTTTTACAATAAACTACATAAATAACATGTAACACCAAAACCTAGAGCCATAGCTGGCTGCATGAGTTACTCCACAACAACAGAAGCATCGGTCGGAGTATCAAATTTTTCAATGCACCTTTAAGATCAGCACGCTAAATCAAAATACAGAAAATACTTTGCAGCGTCATCCGGAGCGAAACATTTTATATTATTTTACGCCAATGAATAGCAGTGGCAGCTGGGGGTGTACAACTCCTCTCGAGCAGTTTTAAGAGAATATCTCATTGGTAGCGATTCAAGTTGCAGTTCATTGGCAATAGCATTCCAGACTCTGGGGGCATCAATAGCAAAGGCCCTTCCTCCAGTTTTTGTACGGCAATAGGGAATGTGAAGCTGGTAAATGAGCGAAGACCTGAGGTCAAATTTGTTCTTTGAAACAGAGAGGAGATCCAGCAGGTAGTCTGCACATCGGGCTTCAAACCCCAGGCCTCCCTCTCGGGCCTTCAGGAACCTCCAGGCGGCCCTTGGAAAGACGTCCAATGTTTCTGTCAACACACTGGGAGCTTCTTTTTCAGGAACTGAATTGTTGTTTTCGTTGCTATACGCTTTGTTTAACAAGCAGATGGAATAAACCCATTGAGGCACACGAAACAACATTGCCTCCTTTGCAAGGGCAAGCTTTGTTGTGTCAAAAACAAATTGGCTTGAATTGTACGTTTTTCTGACCCGCCCCCTAATGGAGATCTGTGTTAAAGAGCTTCATAGCTCATCAGATCTCTCCCGGCCAAATAAATATTCTGATTCTGGAACTCAGTTCCTGAAGAAGTTGCCAGCACGCGGAGTGAAGTGTCGAATACAATTAACTATAAACAATTATTATTTTACCAGGTAAGGCCCACTAAGCTATATAGTTCTTTTTCAGAAGCAAGCTGGTCACAAATTATAGCTCAACAAAGTGGCTAATCACGTGGTTAATGTATAGCAGCCAAATACTCTAAATGCATGATTCTAAATGTGGAGGGAAAACCTGGAGGACCCAGAGAAAAATCCACGCGACCACGGGGAGAACATGAAAACTCGGGATCGAACCCTACGACCTCCTGTATACAAGGCGAGGTCGTTAACATTCAACACCGCGGCGCTCTGACGCAAACAGACGGACTGGCCGATATAAACAGCATTACAGGTTCTGTACAAGAGGTCTGAGCACAACACAAACAATTTTGAATGGGTTACAATGAAAATGCATCAACTTCAGAATACCGCACTTTTGCTGCTCAAAATTACAAGCATATGCCCAGTGACTACAACAGAGTCGGCATATTTATGGTAAAGTATTGTTTCCAATTTGAAACTTAAAGCAGGTAACTGTAAATGCGTGTGTAATTTTACGTCACATTATTTTTTTTACGCGTGAACCAAACGCGTTAAATGGAGGCGATTTCATAATCTCAGCACCAAACTGGGGCGCGAGCACGATTTTATGAATATATACGTACACACGTACACCCTTTAAAAGACAAAGAACAACCGCATAGCCTACACAGACGAATCGGATGAGTTATTTTAGCGAGCACCTACGAAGACCAGCACGGCGCATGAGAGGGGTGGTGTGGGCGCTGCTAATATGCACCTGCTGCATGAATCACACCTGGGATGCCGGGTTCGAAACACAGGAGAGTAACTGCTACCCCACGGCTTCCCACACCAAAGACAAAAATAAAGATCCCCCGTCTTGGCTTGAACAGACTGCTGGAGCTGTGGTGCTGTTCGCCAGTAGCACTTATTAATACCAGCAAGGCACACGATGGGATGGGAGGCCAACACCATGCCCGGCCCCCTTTGTCTCCCCAGTTTTGATGTTTACACACTGCAACAAACACTCATTTGAGTCCACATAGGAGGAGGCCCACAACCCATTTAGATATTCGTCGCTGGTGGTGATCGTGAGCGGCAATACCGCAAACACCAAATGTACAAAATATTTCTGATGACGCAGGAGCATTTGTTTCCTATCCTTGCCCTCGGTGCCAGGCCATTTCTCTTCTGACCTCACACAAGAAAATCGCTCTCTGCATGCTTCCCTGTAGCTGCTGCAACATCATCATCATTTACTGTGAATGGTAAGACGTGCCAATGATTTGAGAAATGGCATCGAGATGGGACCGGGACTCCCTCCCTTTGCCACACGGCATGCGGCAAATCACAGTAATTCTAAAAGCAAAAAAAAGAAGCAAACAAATAATCTACATTGCCATACATCAACAAAAGGTCTCGCCAGAGTCACTGAAAAAAACGATGTCATTTGAATCTAGTAAGGCTGATTATTGTTAAGCATCGTAGACCTGTTGATGTGCACTGTTATGCACTGGTATCATATCATATTCATCCCACCTTGAGATCACGTTATTGACGAACTTGTTGCGTTACTTAAAATATATAGAGGGACCCATCTACTTACGAACATTCAACTTACGAACTTTCAGATATATGAACAAACCCGTCCGTATGTCAAGTTGCCTGTTCAGACCGAGAGTAATAGGTGAAACTGCCGCGCAATAGATGGTGGTGGTGGCATCTACATCTGCAGAACGTGAAGAACCAGTGGCATCTACATCTATGGGAGATTTTACAACGTTTAAAGCAACAACCCCTGTTTAGTGTACATGCCGTACGACACGTTTGGAATCCACTGGAGGAAAGTGTGACTTACGAACAAATCGACTTACGAACAGACCTCTGGAACCGAACTCGTTCGTAAGTAGAGGAGTTTCTGTAGATGAATGGCAGCGAACGACGATAACTGTGCAACAGCTAAGCGCGGGCGGAACTCAACACGTTGCGCAATGCAGTGCAGCAAATGTCAGTCCAAGTGTTAATTTGAGCCTCCGATTGCCTGCAGAGGGAACCCGCAGGCACAACGCAGAGTGTCTGGCCACACAAGCTACGTTGGGACCCGAGACTCGCACGGAAAACATGCGATGAAGTGCAGCAGCTGACAGGTTGAACTGAATGTGATTAGCGGTTGCAGATTTAAGAGGTCTTGGTCTGATCGCGGAGAGATTTTCTCATCCACCTTCATGTTGTGACATCTCCCGATGCCCTCTCAACGCAACAAGTGTTTTTCGAAATCATAGATGAGACGTGGAAGCAATGCAAGTTGTGTTCTACCCAAGATTCCTGTCCCCTTGAACGTAATCCATTGATTCGTCCTCCCAAGCGGAGGAGTCTCCGACCGAGAGTTGCATCCCAGATGTTGTGGTGGGAGGGCATCCCATCACCCACTCACCCACACTTCAGGTCACAACAAAACACTCACCCACTCACCCATCCACTCACCACACTGCAGGTCACAACAACACACTCACTCATCCACCCACCCACTCACCACACTGCAGATAACAACAACACACTCACCTATCCACCCACCCACTCACCACACTGCACATCACAACAACACACTCACCCACTCACCCATTCACTCACCACACTGCAGGTCACAACAACACACTCACCCACTCACCCACCCACTTACCACACTGCAGATCACAACAATACACTCACGCACTTACCCATCCACTCACCACACTGCAACAACACACTCACCCACTCACCCATTCACTCACCACACTGGAGATCACAACAACACACTCACCCACTCACCCATCCACTCACCACACTGCAGATCACAACAACACACTCACCCACTCACCCATCCACTCACCACACTGCAGGTCACAACAACACACTCACCTACTCAGCCATCCACTCACCACACTGCACGTCACAACAACACACTCACTCACTCACCCATTCACTCACCACACTGCAGATCACAACAACACACTCACCCACTCACCCATCCACTCACCACACTGCACGTCACAACAACACACTCACCCACTCACCCACCCACTCACCACACTGCAGATCACAACAACACACTCACCCATCCACCCACCCACCCACTCACCACACTGCAGATCACAACAACACACTCACCCACTCACCCACCCACTCACCACACTGCAGGTCACAACAACACACTCACCCACTCACCCATCCACTCACCACACTGCAGGTCACAACAACACACTCACCCACTCACCCATCCACTCACCACACTGCACGTCACAACAACACACTCACCCATCCACCCACCCACTCACCACACTGCAGGTCACAACAACACACTCACCCAATCACCCATCCACTCACCACACTGCAGGTCACAACAACACACTCACCCACTCACCCATCCACTCACCACACTGCACGTCACAACAACACACTCACCCACTCACCCATCCACTCACCACACTGCACGTCACAACAACACACTCACCCACTCACCCATACACTCACCACACTGCAGGTCACAACAACACACTTACCCACTCACCCACCCACTCACCACACTGCAGATCACAACAACACACTCACCTATCCACCCACCCACTCACCACATTGCAGGTCACAACAACACACTCACCCACTCACTCACCCACTCACCACACTGCAGGTCACAACAACACACTCACCCACTCACCCATCCACTCACCACACTGCAGGTCACAACAACACACTCACCCACTCACTTCCCGGGTTCTCATAACTATGCCTAATTCAATAAATGCGTGATCTCTTTTCCCAGACACCTTCAATAGTGCTGTTTGTTGCAGTCCATTTGGCATTGTGGGCCTCTGGGCCTGTGCTCAGCATCTGCGATACAAAAAGAGTGCAGCATCAAAGGATTCGGCCTCGCTCAAAAGTTGGCCACACTGTGTTTAGCACACTGACAGTGTGCAGTTTACGAGTTTAAATCCTGTTAATTTATTAACGAATCTTTGCGTCACACAAATTGAATTTAGCTCCACCGTCTGTTGTTTGCGCCCAACAAAACTCAAACAAAGCATTGGGTCCAAATGAAGAAAGATAGCGTTTTACTTGTTTTGTTTAGTTTAAATTCACGGCTGGCATTTAAAGCGAATTGATGAAAATGAGCGCTGGAAAAGAAAAGTTACGATGATGATTCTGCAAGGGGGTGGGGGGAGCGATGGAAAGGGAGAGAGGGAAGAGGGGGAAGGAAATGATTGCCTGATGGGACAGCGTGAGACTTGGGACGACCACTCTCGTTGACACAGGCTGAAGATCGCAAAAGATGGAAAGCGTCTGTCGCGGGCGTCAATCGCCGGTTACGAGGGCGACGTCAGATCTTAACAAGGACACGATGATTAAGGGGGGTCCCCGGCAGATGAACGCTCTCATCGCGCAGCACGTGGCGATTGGTTTAGCTGCAGTGCTGCGCCGTGGAGCGCGCCGGATCGTAAAGATGATCACGTGGCGATATAAAATAAGTGGAACAGACGCAGCAGCTGGAACGCAAAAAAAAAACGGTCCGCGCACGGAACGGGCGTAACGAACGATCCCTGGAGGGGTTGCAACACGCACCAAACAACAACAAAAAAAACACCGCAAGGCGTAGAAAAGCAAGGTTCTTGTAAAATCAAGATGCGAGTTGAAAGAGCGATCTTCAATTTTGAGCCGGAGATGTGGCAGGTCTCTTCGGGTCTCGTAATTTTTTGTGCCCCCCCTTTTTATGCATGCCTTTAAAGCCTGCTGTCTGCGTGTGAACAATTGGCTAACGTAACGCTTGCATTCAGCGGACAAAACTCGAACCGCGGTATGACAACGCTTATGAGAAGTTGGCACTTAAAGTAAACAAAATGTGAAACAAACTCAAGGAAATGGTATAACCGTTCCAAGCTGGTTGTTCTAGAAATGCCTTCAACATTTTGTGATTTAAAATGAATATAACGTGATAATAAATATTACACGGAACATGTAGCTTATTTCGGTCATTCGGCAACTTTGGGGCGAGCGAAGCGATGGCAGAATTGGTGCATTATTTTATTCGCGCGGAATCGGCCGCACGTGAGATGAATAAACGTATTAATTTAATACAAAAAAAATGAATTGAGATTCAACGTGATATTAATTCACGTCGATTTTACCGTTCAACTTCGTGCGAAAAACGGCGACAGAGCGACGGAACGAATGCCAACAAAAAAAAATGAGCGAAAAAAATAATACCAAAAAAAATATCAAAACAGAGTGAAATTACAATTCTCACTCGGGGTGACAATAATAATAATAAAAAAAAACCGTAGAGCACGCGCGCGCTCGCCTCGCAGCACTGCATTCCAGGCCTCGACTCTGGGAAAGAGTTTTTTTTTTATCGACAGTGCCGAGGCTTGAAGGGTGAAGCGATCACACTGCAGGCACCGACTGCCACTGTGCCCTCGCTGCGCGCATCACCACACAGCCCGTAAATCTTCTTAAGACTCCGCTCGTTCTCTACCCGCAACTCCCCCCCACCCCACCCACTCCTAGCTCGTGACCTTCGTTGGATGCTGCTCACGCGAGGGGTTGCCACCACTGAAGCACAAAAAGAAACCGAGGCATGCACTCCATTTAACCCTTTCCCAATTCCGATGACGTACGTGTAGGTACGTGCACGCACGTGTACGTCATCGGTTTTTATTCAGATTCCGTTCCGATGGCGTATGTGTACAGTTTGGCCCCAGCTATCGTAGAGTTGCGGTCATGTCGCTACAGATCCCTGCGGTGAGTAAATTGTCTTTTCTAAACAACGGCGCTATGCCTCTCTAAACAAAATGTTGTATTGTTTGTTGTTGTAACCTTCTGACCCTCCGCCACTGGACATCTGTGAAAGATAGCTTTATAGTTCATCAGATTCCTCCACCATAGATACATATTTTTATTATCTTTCATGCGGTTTAGCTTCCTGTGCCCTTTTCTTTGAACGCATCTACGACCGCATGAAGCGATGGAAACCTGTACTGTTATTGTGAAAATAAAAACATCTCACAATACTGGTAGAGGGATGAAGTGCATGCGGCTGAATGCATTCCCTTGAATTGTGGGCTATTGCGCATCTGACCAAAAAAGTGGGACGCTTAAAATTCCTCCTAAGACTCTAAGGCTTTGTTTTTCAGGCAACGCTGCTTCATAAACAGAACGATCCTGGGTAAACCAGGACGGGTGGTAACCCCCCATCGGCCACGACTCTTGAAAAACCTCAAACAGCGCAATTGGAGATTGTGAACAAAAAAAAATGTTGATGGATGTGAGACCAGATTGTATAAAGAGGGTGCAGTTAATCTTCTGTGTGTATGTATATACTATGTAATTTGAATGTATACATAGGGGGAAATAATGAAACATATAACACAAGGATTAACACATTTTTCGTACGAAGAAGCGTATGCATGTACATGACAATCCATCTTTGGACTCTAATTTCGTATTACCTTATTCTCAGGATTATAAGATACTCCAGAATATAAGACACACCTGGCCATGCACACACACCTACCAGATGATATGATGGTTTCCCAACTTTTGCTCTAAAATACAGAGAGTCTTATAATATGGAGAATACGGTATTAACATCATTGCATTTTGAAGGTCAAAACACGTATGTAGAGATGTGTACTTTTAAATTGATCATTATTGACGGCAAATCCAAAATTACATTTTTGAAATAGCCTTTTGTATTCTGTATCGATGGATATATATTATTTTAGTTTGACGAGAATGTTGTATAAAAGAAGCCGTACCTCCGTGCCGTTCCTTGTCAATCGTTGTGACCGCGTCACCTTTACTTAGAAATTCTCAATGAAATTTAAAGGTCTTTTAGAAACGAGATCTCTTTCGTTCGGGCAATGGATCTAAATGTTTCGAATCCATTCGCCGGAGCCGAAGCACAAAGAAAATTATCTTAAAGGCCGTGCTGCTCACAATAATAAAAAAACAACCCGGTAAAAATTTCTTCAGCTCAAGTGGAGGCCGAAATGATTTTTTTTCTTCCCATTAACGAAACAACCTTGCACACACACGAACACAGTTAGCCGCTGCGTTTAATGACTGCAGCAAGGCCACGCTTTTATTATTATATTGTACTCTTGCTATGTGCGCATTGGTCTAGTGAAGACTACTCACAGTATTCCATTTGTGTCATTACAAACATATTTAACGACTTGTATAACATCAATATATATTTATTTAGGCGATAGATATGAACAGAAAAAAGCAAAGTAATGGACAAACCTTTTTCAATATGTTGTAAAAAGTATATATATAAAATCTTGGAGGGAGGTAGCTGAAAAGATACAGCATAATCTGTGTGCACCGAGGTTATTTAATGGGGAGTTGGTGGATCGCACACGGATTGCGAAACTCCCTTCCCGTGGACATTGAGGTGCCATACCCCGGTTTGCCAACAGAAGCGGGGCAGAAGCAAAGTGCGGATGGACGCCACCTGTCTCTTCCCTACGGGATAGAGCGTTGCCCCCTCGCACTTTTGGGGTTTCCTCCGGGTGCTCCGATTCCCTCCCCCCCCCATGTATATAAACACTCATTCATTGGCTGAAAACGTCTCAACAATGCACACCTGTCAACCCCTTATCAGTGTCCTACATTATTACAGACCAATTCAGACCTTATTGGTCACCCCGTGTCCTTATAAATCTCAACATTCATCCTACAAAGTTCCATCACAAGGGAGAAACACAAACAAATAGGCAATAAAAAATATTGAAACGGCTGTACGCCGTATGGACCTGGAAACTCAATTTCCCCGTACAAGAATACGCGGTAAACCGTATGGGCTGACGGGTTATGACATTGGGCCATTTCCCGTGCGAGCTCACTACCTGGTTGTTGCCTCCCCGCGTTTGTCCGCGGTTCATCGGCAATTGTGAGATGTCGCTTGCATCAACGACGACGCTATGTGTATAAATCTCAACGCGATTATTATTATTATTATACGAATTAAGAGGGACCAAGATCAAAATGATGAAATAAAGAGGTGGCCGAGAGCAGTTTGATGGCGAGAGAATAATGTTTTTTTTTTTTTTAATCGGCCGTTATTACCTCGCACGCCACGTGGGTATAAAAAGAAACGTGACATTGACGGGAGGGATGAAAAATAACCGGCACGAAAGCTGAGAAGTATGAAAAGAAGCAATAAGGGATTGCACGCTTGGAATAACAATGAGACGAAAACGGGAATGAATGAATAACCAAACGAGAGCAAAACGGAGGCTAGAGAATATCAACTTGACTATGAGGATAATTGGGCTTGGGAAGAGATTCCGTCAGCAGTGGAGGGGCGATGGGCAAGCGGTGGAGACTTAACGTCGAGGGAGGGCGCACACCCCAGAGAAGAGCTTCGCCGTGGAGATGGAACGATCGGATCGGTTAATTCCAACGAACTGTGTTGTTACGTCACGGGACCGTGAGAGATGACGGTGGTTTGGAGAGGCGCGCGTCGAGCAGTGTGATGAGCAACGATCAATGTCACTGCTGCTGTTGCTGCTGCTGATGATGATGATACTTACATGCAGCCAATCAGCGTAGTGGTTAAAGAAGACGGCTCATAATTCGGTCCAATTAGTTATTCGGCCCTAAAGGGGTTGATATATATAAAAAAAAATGTGAACGGTACTACTTTGCGGGAAGGAAACAAGGAATTGTTTATTGACGGAGTGGTCCCAGTAATGCACAGCTTGCTATTTTGCACAGATTCGCGAGGTGCAGTTGTGTGTTGATGGTATATGCATACAGATTGCATTGCAATTGTATTGGATCGCGTGATTCACTCCTGACCACAGGGATGTGTACTTTTGGCCAATGACTAAGCGGCTGTAAAAAGGAAATGGGCAGTGCCCCGTTACAGTTTGAGCCAGACAGTACTGTGAATTGGATTTGATGATGACAATTATTATTTTCTCCACATTTATTGTACTCTATACCAGGATGCTGCGATTATGCAATGGTTAGCACACTGGACTTAAAAGGGTTCCATGGTTAGCCAGGAAGGACCTCCACGAGAGAGTTTATACAGATAAGGGTATTTGGCCTATTATTCCACACCGGTCCAAGGTCTTGGAGGACGTGGGAGCACCCACACGTCACCTCCGAACGTGCAAGACCTGCCGATCGACTAACTTTGGTAAGTTTGGCGCAGAGGGTGCACGGCAAAGTCTCTTCACCCAGGAGTACAGACGGGGTCACCGCAGGTCGCTGATCAAGAGGGTGGGGGCGTATACGGTGAAGTAAAGTGTGGATACTACCCATCTCCTCCAAGGTGTCTGGCTGATGTGGAAGTGTAGCCCGAAATACAACTCTTAGAGTGGCTGTCTAGAGCTCCATGTAATTGACGCCCATCCAACAGCAGTCATGTGAGCACGCAATTGCAGTGCTGTGCCTTTGTTGAATGAATTTTTTTGCGATTATTTTCCCTCGTTCTTCGCGAGGTGCACGTTCCGCAGATTCCCCTGAATAGCGCGTTTCATGGATAATGATATTGGCCTACGGAAACCCATCTTTTGAATGAATGACCGTAAATGAATACGTAAATAAGATATTAAATACATGAAAATGATTAAAACAGAAAAAAAATGTGGTTATAATAAACGTAAAGTAAATAAAAAAACCTAAAGTATTAAGTAACAATTTACAACATGAGGCCTCCTTTGCCAGTACCAAAATATAATAATAGGGTTTTCCCCCTTTTTTCTGGAAACAAAACTGAAACCTTTTTTTACGAGGAATCGTGTTTACATTAACCACAATACTTATGGTCAAAATGCAAACAAACTACTTTGCATTCTAACCGCAGGTATTGTGGTTAATGTAAACATGATTCCTCGTAAAAAAAGGTTTCAGTTTTGTTGCCAGAAAAAAGTGGAAAAAAACCTATTATAACAATTAATAAATGAACTTATCTTAAATTATGACGATGCTATGCATCATCACTTTACGTCATCACATTATGTAATCACTTTCTCGCAGTCACATTCTCTCTCATCACTCTCTTTCTCTCAATGCAGTCGTGTAGAGTTCCAGATGCGATTTGCGGATAACCAAAATCGCGAATAAGGAGGGAATACTGTGCACACCATAATTTTACGTTTTGTGGCCCAACCGACTCAATGTAATGTTACAGTTTTTGCCCTACGTACGTCAAGATCGACAGCAGCCATACAAAGAAGAGGAAGAAGAAGACGATGACTTTTTTACTCGGCTGTGTCGATGCACAAACGATGTGTCAGCCACAGGTGTCAATAATGCGAGAGGTTTGGCCGTGGTCGTGGGTGTGTGAGGGCTTTATTGAAGCTGTGTGCATGCCTCCGCATTCATTCGCGTCTCTCCTCCACACGACTCATCACTCAAGCCTTAGGGCCCTCGGAGGAAATGCATCAGGGCACCGACTCACAATCTACTCTCTGCTCAATCAGGGAGTTTTTTTTGTTTTATTAAAGGTAAAACTGCATCCCTGCAACTGCTCACTCGTGCCACTGTATATGTACAGTATGTTGAACTTCTTTCACACCGTAGGTAGCCAACCGTGATAATCGGTGCGGCAGAAGGACGACAAACTAAAACACAAAAAGTTTTTTTTTTAATCAAGAAACGAGTTTTCAATCTAGATTTCAAAGTGCATAGATCCAGTGGCTTTCGAATTACGGAAGAGCGCTCCAGACAGCTGCAGCAGCGCATCTGAAATCGCGTGATGCGGTGACCACCATCTTTTGTTCGATGTTTCTTCAAAAGCTCGATGGTTAGCCAGAAAGGGCCTCCACGAGAGAGTTCCTACAGAGGAGGGTATTTGGCCTACTCTCTCACGCCGGTCCGAGTTATTTGAAGAGGTGGGAGCACCCACATTTTACGCCAGAACATGCACGACCTGCCAATCGACTCATTGTGGTAATTTTCAGGGCACCCATCTTTACTGCTGGGTAGACAGAGACAAGAGGGAATGTCAGGAACGTTTCCCATTGTTTTCGTAACTCTAGCGCCTGATCGAATTATTATTATTTGACATCCTGCCATCACAGTTAGTCCAACGGCAGGTCGCATGTGCTGGGGTAAAGTGTGAGTAATGCCATCCAAAAAGTATGGCCATTGTGGAGGAGTCGGCCAAATTACTCTCTATAAGGGCACTGTAGAGCTCACTGTAGTGGAGGCCACTTCCACCAGCATTACCATGAGCAAGCACATGCAGGACTGCACCTTTGCCATTTTAAATCAGAAAAAGTATTAGTAATGTGGGAGAAAATCTAGGAACAAACCCAAAAACTACAATTTCATAACTCTACGGTATTCAATTCCTCTATGATGCAGGCAAATCCGTGCTTTAACTTGAAACTCAGGACAATCGAGTGATGTGTAAGAAACATAATTGTAAATATCTAGCAACAATATACATAAGGTAATTAGAAAAAAAGATTCGATATAATGAGCTATTACAATTTTGATGCGATGTTTCTTTTCACTTGATTGGTTATAAATTGTGTTGCATGTTCTAATATTGGATTTGCATACTTATTGCAAATGTTTTTTTTTCATTAATCAGATTTAGAAAAAAAAATTGGTGGTCAACTAGCACTGTACTTATGTCAAAACGCTAAGCTGGTATAGCGAGAGACAGATTAAAATCCAAAACAGCTGACGATAAGTTAACTGGGTTCTCAAGCAAAGCAAGTCAATTATTTCATCCCGGGCACCAGGGACTGAAGGTCAGTATTATTTAGATATCACGGTTCGCGACCGTTCTGTGACACAAGGCGATGCTCCAGTGTCCGTCTGTGAGACTTCTAAATGGGAATTTCTTCATCCCACCATCAGTCATGGTCACTCCACTGCTGGATAAAGGCCTCTAAATCTACCACAATTATGGGATTTCATAATCCATCGAGCTCTCGAGCATGATTTCAACGCTCCATCTCCTGGAGAATGTCCCTTTCAGATATATAGTACAGGCAGAACCTCGCCGAATGGGCGAGTTACGTTCCTGTTGGAAATTGCGGTGTTGGGCGACCACGTTCCACAAACAATAGACCGTATGAGAAAAATGGGGTTGCATTCCTGGTTCCGAAATTATCACCCCTGCCCTCTTTGTTTCACGATTTTCACCCTTGTTATTTTACTAAAGGATGCTGAGTCGCTGTCCATGTTTAGTGTGTGTGTACACTGTTATTTTTTCCAAATCACCTCAACACAAAACCCCGGTCTCCATTCTTCTTCCCACTCCGTGGCAGTCACACCCAACGCTCGCCCCTGAAGTCCTCAGTGAGTGGACGGCGAGATGCAAGCTGCAACGTCTGAACATTTTCCGTGTGCCGGTGTCTGTGAGCGTGTTGATAATTCGCCATCGAGATATCCGTATGACTTGACATCCTCAACGACTAGACAGCGAGGTGCATGCGTCAATGTCACGTGAACGTTTGAGTTGTGGCTTTGCGCGTGTTGTGCACGTGTTACATTACACGATGTAACACAATTTTTGTTCCTGGGTAGTAAGTGTTATTTTGTAATTTCTTATGCCTATAAAGTAAAGAAAATGGCTATTATTCCCCACAAACTTTGCTTTTGTGACCAGGACAGTGATATTTTGAAATTTACCTATTTTCAATGAGAAAACGGGCGAATTTATGTATTTTCATTCACATAAAGTTAGAAATAAAGAACATATTAATCTGAATTAACATAAATTAATAAAAAATACTACAAAAGATTTATAAGTGAGTAGTTTTTCGAGATTTACGATTATACTGTAAATCACTTTCACAAATCAGCCACCAAATGTAGTCTCCCATGATGTTCTCGTTATACTGTCCTTGGTAGTGCCGTTCAAAGTCCAGCATATCCTGGTGGAGGCACTCGCCTTGCTCCTCCGAGTACGCTCTCATGTTCATCTTGAATTTATCAAAATGAGCATCAAGGATATGGTCTTTGAGGGACATCCTACAGCCCATTGTGCTGTAGTTTTTCACCAGGGTCTCAAACAGCTCCACATAGTTTTCGACCTTGTGATTGCTCAGGAAGCCACGAACCACTGCGACAAAGCTGTTCCAAGCAGCTTTCTCCTTACTAGCGAGCTTCTTGGGGAATTAATTGCACTCCAGGATCTGCTTTATCTGTGGTCCGACGAAGACACCGACTTTGACCTTTGCCTCAGACAGCTTAGGGAAGAAGTCTTGAAGGTACCTGAAGGCTGCCGACTCCTTACCCACACCTCTGACAAATTGTTTCATAAGGCCCAATTTGATGTGCAGTGGTGGCATCAGCACCTTCTGGGGGTCCACCAGTGGCTCCCACTTGACGTTGTTCCTCCCCACAGAGAACTTGGTCCGCTGTGGCCAGTTCCACCTGTAGTAGTGCGCCTTGGTGTCCCTGCTGTCCCAAAGGCAAAGATAGCAGGGAAACTTGGTAAAACCGCCTTGGAGACCCATTAGGAATGCCACCATTTTGAAGTCTCCGATGACCACCCAGCCATACTCATCATACTTCAAGGCGTCCAGCAAGGTCTTGATGCTGTTGTAATCCTCTGTGAGGCGCACTGAGCGCACTGAGTGAGCCAGGGGAAGAGACGGGTACTTGTTACCATTATGGAGCAGCACGGCTTTGAAGCTCCTGGATGAGCTATCAATGAAGAGGCGCCACTGATTATGGTTACAGGCGATTCCGATTGCCTCGAACAGACTGGTCACATTGTGGAAGAAGCAGAACCCATCTTGAAGGGTGAAGAAGCTGCAAGAAGTTGGTGACGTTTCCTCTGATCTGCGACTTGCACACTTTCAGCCAATAAGTTCCACTGTTTGAGCCTAGACGTCATAAGCTCGGCATTGGACTTGGGGAGACCAAGATCTCTGATCAAGTCGTTGAGATCTTTTTGGTTGGGGAAGTATGGGTTTCTCTCCTCAGTTCCACCTTCTTCGCTCTCTGACTTGCTGCTCTATTCTAAAGACGGCTGCTCTCTCTTCGGAGGAGTGGGTACGGGGAGCTCATGGCAGTGTGGCACCAGGGCGATGGATGAAGGAAGGTCTGGATACGTGATGGCAAGTGTATTGTTGCCAGTCCGACGTGTGGAAGGGCCCACCATACAGAAGTAGCAGTTGCTTGAGTCGTCAGTGGGTTCCGGCCAAATTATAGGGATAGCGAACTTCATGGCTCTCTTTTCCCCTCTGTACCATCCTACAAAAATACATTTATTTCAGCCATGTCTAATATGTAAGAGATTATAACAACATTTTTTATATATGATATATTTTTTCAATAACATTGAAAATTTTAAAACATAAAAAATTTAAAACTTTTACAATTAAAATTTTTTAAACTAATTTTATAACATAAAATTCCAAGCAACAATTGTCCATCTTATTTTCCATGTTTTTTTTGCATTGCTCGTAGGTGAAATGAGGTGCCCAGAGTTTGTCTTGATCCCCAACAGGCATGCCGAAATATGCCTTGTAGGCCTCACACATCTTAGCAGATGCTTCCACAAAGTACTTTCTCGCTCTTGTCTTGATAAATTGGCCACAGACATAGCAAAATGCGTCTGTCGGATGCCTGCAACCTCTTGATGCCATCTCAGAAAAATTCAGATATTTATCCATTTAGGCAGCTGGAACTAAACTGAGCTGGTTGGCTTAAGGCCCCTGTATTTATACTACTATTTATATTACTGGAAAGTTCTAGAATGTTCAAGAAGTTACTCCAAGTTTACTCAGCTCTGAATGTTCTGGAACCTCATTATCTTAACCGTGCAATACCAATACACACGTTTGATAAAACGGTGCTGGGCAAGGTTTTCCTGGAAATATTTGTTGTCTGCCACAGTCATTATCCTTGTCCGTTGGCCATCTAGCAATGTACCATAATAATTCAAAATTGTGTAGTGGAGTAAATACGAGCATGGGGGTAAATGTTGAGATCGCGCAGGGGCAGGACAGTACGGGTCATATTGGGACAGCTAGGTGCGATGGTTGGGACGATGAGGTAATGATTAGGCCAATTAAGCTAGGGAGCCAGAGACAGCTGTGATTGGCTGGTGTTGTTGTCAGGGCTGAGGTGGCGTCATAATGTCTGGGCAAGGAACAGGTGCACGAGGACGCGGAGCGTCGGTGGGACGCGGGCTAATTAATTGGGGAATAATGAGAAGGGTGATAAATTGGGGAGACGCGAGGATAGAGGGGGTTTTTGGATTCAGGGACTGGACGAGGCAAGACGTGGAGACGGAGCAGCTAAAGACAGCCAGCAGTAGAGAGAGGAAAGTGGGGTTGGAGTAGAGACGGTCAGCAGTAGTGAGAGCAAAGCGGAGCTGAAGAAGAGTCGGCAGATTAGCGGAGAGATATAGTGAGTGAGACAGTCAGCAGTGGAGAGAGCACAGTGATAGCGGAGAGCGGAGAGCAGAGATGAAGCAGCCAGCAGTGGAGAGAGCAGAGTGATAGCGGAGATAACGGAGAAGCGGTGATAGGGGAGATAACGGAGAAGCAATGATAGGGGAGATAGCGGAGGACCAGTGATAGTGGAGATAACGGGGAAGCAGTGATAGTGGAGATAATGGAGAAGCAGTGATAGTGGAGATAACGGAGAAGCAGTGATAGTGGAGATAACGGAGAAGCAGTGATAGTGGAGATAACGGAGAAGCAGCGATAGTGGAGATAATGGAGAAGCAGTGATAGTGGAGATAACGGAGAAGCAGTGATAGTGGAGATAACGGAGAAGCAGTGATAGCGGAGATAATGAAAAAGCAGTGATAGTGGAGATAACGGAGAAGCAGTGATAGCGGAGCTGACGGAGAAGCAGAGATAAGGAGAGGCAAAGACGGCGAGTGAGACGAGCAAGGCGCGGCGAGCGAGCCATGGCGAGCAGGGGAACTGTGAAGCATTGAGGACATGTGGAGAATTGTAAATAAAGTGGTGTTGGAAGAGAGACAAAAGTTGTCAGAGTGAAATCAACCACTACACTTGTAACGCGCTGCCAAAACAGTATTCGCTCACTCTAGAAGAGAGCAAAAGAGGATGACTGACAGGTGTGAGGAGCCACAAATGAGCGGCAAAGGCAGCAGCAACGCAGTGAGCCGGCGCCAATAATTGCCCAAGCTCTGCGATACACTATGCAGGGACTGCTC
Source organism: Petromyzon marinus (assembly GCF_048934315.1). NCBI lineage: Eukaryota > Metazoa > Chordata > Hyperoartia > Petromyzontiformes > Petromyzontidae > Petromyzon > Petromyzon marinus. The sequence goes on along the minus strand of NC_133721.1, from coordinate 8,858,950 downwards.
TACTTACGAACGAGTTAGGTTCCAGAGGTATGTTCGTAAGTCGATTTGTTCTTAAGTCCACCTTTACTCCATGTTGTACAGCATGTACACTAAACACGGGGAATGGCTTTGAAAGTTGTATAATAGATGTCGATGCCACTGTTTCTTCATGTTCTGCAGATGTAGATGGCACCACCTTCATCTATTGCGCAGCAGTTGAACTTACAACTCTCACTCTGAAAAGGCAACTGGACATACAGACAGGTTTGTTCATTATAGATTTGAAGCTTTCGTGTCTGCAAGGATCCATACTCTTTGGTTCTATTCGGTAAAGTCACGTAGGTAAAAAATAAAACAACAAAAATCACGACGTTTCGGCCACAGCACAAGTGGCCTTCATCAGGTGAAGGGACCGTACTGTCACGAGGACAGCGTTGGAATGAAAACGGTCAAGCCCAGGTCGCGTCCTTTAAGCTGTGTGGGAGGAAGCAAAACGCTTGTGGTCGCGGCATCTTTGTTTGTTCATATCACGGAAAGTTCGTAAGTCGAATGTTCGTAAGTAGAGGCGCCCCTGTACTATTCAAGTGTTTTCAGCCAACGGACAAACGTTTACATTTCGGAGGAAACCAGAGCACCCGGTGAAAAGCCTACGAGTGAGATGGGGAAACAGGCGGAACAGGTGGAGAGTCCACGTTTGCTGTACCGCCTTCTCTTGGCAAGCCAGGGTATGGCACCCTTGATGGCCACGGGACGGAAGTTTCACAACGTTTATGTGATCCACCAACCCTTTGCTGCCTCCACAGTGTTGGATTACGTGTCCTCCAATGCTGCCCGGTCATCTCCCATATATAATACTAACTCTTTTAACAATGCCCTAAATAAGTGTATGTTATCAAATGCGTGTATTCTTCATTTTGTGTCTCAATATAATTCCGAACATGTATGCCCACACGCTCATTTTATGCACTTTTCAGTATTTATGGTCTATATTATTTATTCCAGAAAATGTTTCTGAAACCACAGCTCCTCATAGCAGGTAGTATGCACTGTTAACATACTTTGTTCTTTGGACCAAGTTCAGCTTTCCAAAAGCACTCCAACCTGCTTTCATCCACTTTCAACAATAGCTGTCCTCAGCGCATGCAATCTGCCAGTTGCGTTCCTCCAAAAAACATCTACAATTATTCATGAACTGGTCGAACGCTGGTTAGACAAGGCCATGAAGAAGGCTGTCCCTGGTGTGGGCAAATCAGTTTCAAAGACAATGCATGGAGAGTAAATCCTCTCCATCCGCGAGGGTTATGTTCTTGCAAACGCTCGCAAATGCATAATTCGCGAAAGTAGATCCTTAGTTCAAATGGGAAAAATGCGGTTTCGTTCCTGGTACGAGTTAACATTTGGGGAGAATGGTTAATAGTAAATAACAATGACTACAACAAATAAATAAATAATACATTATTAGTAACACTGTTTTTTTCATTACTTTTGATGATGATTTGACAACGATGGAGGTGGTGGTGAGGACTTCAGGAGGATGACTCCTCGGGAGATACAGGTGCATGGTAACAACGCCAAAACAGCTGTTTTAGCACTCTGGAGAGCGCTAGCCACAACATTTTCCCTGACTGCATTCGCGTTTTTTTCATGGACCACACGGTCGACTCGTTTATAACAAAATGTATAAACGAGACGTGTGTATAAAGTAAAAATGCACTAAATGTATACCAATTCGATATTCGCGATCCACCGGACTCCAGTAATCGCGGGTGTGTGCATCGTGCCGACAGATCCACCAACACCAGGGAGGTGCGTGCAAAATGTTACGATCGTACGGTACATGTTACTACTGCATGTTACTATATATGTTCAAGCACAGACATCGTTTACACTAAGCTGTCCCATCCCAGCTGGGCTAATTTCTTTCTCATTGGTGGAATATGAGATAATGCACTCCCCTCTTTGCATGCAGTCGTTTTGACAACGGTCGCACAGAAGTTAAAACTAATTCGTACCAAAAAATCTATTGGTATAGCTGATGTCTCAAACCTTGCATACAAATAATTGCATACGGGGTCATTATCACCTCGCCCAGCTTTAATAATTAATTTGTTATCACATAAAGCATGAGTCACGACTGCAGACCCACAAAGGTAAATAGTTATATAAGTCGAGCACTGTTCCGCGCTTCCACATATAAATACAAGTATTAAATCTGCACCAGCCTCGATCTACTGGGTCTCATTAGCATCATCGGGCTTGTTAAACGAAATTCTGCTGGGTCTGTTGTTGGCAAGATAACTCCATATAAACTATGTTGGCCTGGATCAACACAAGTGCATTATGATATACAAAGTCTTTCTTGTGTTGTGGAACATTATCGGTCAAAACTTGCCCAGCTCAATGAAGTATCCTTCGGAATGCTCACTGAAAAGTGCATCATAGCAAGTCGGAGGACAGCTTGTAAAAAATGCTATGTCAGAGAACTACTTTTGAGGCCTATTCAAAGCGATTATGTTTCGCCACACAGCAGGAAACACATTTCTCCCATGCACCATACTCCAGAGAAAAACGTAATCCACATTACAATCAGACAATATATTTTTTTAATTTCTCCGATCTGGAATAAACCAAATTGAGTTGAGACCCGACCTAATACAATTATTGGCTTCGTGTCTGTCCAGTCACGAGTAACCTGGCCGAGACCATCAAGTAACAACACCTTAGAGCCCGGTTTATTTAACGGGAGGTAAAAAGTAGATTCGAACCAAAGATTTGTTTTACCAGTGCTGCGTGCTGACCTCTGTGCCATCCAGCCACTCTAAAAACATGTTCATATGAAAGCATCACGGCATGACAAGAGACAACACAATTTCCGTACACAGCCAAACTTACCACCACACGCATTGTAATGGCCCCTAAGATGGAAGTAAATGGGGTTAATGCATCAGTGATAATCACAGTACATTGTCAGAGAAGATGAGAATATTGTTGATCAATGAAAATGTAGTTGAGAATTGAAAAAAAAAACAGTTGAGAGAGGTACATTGCTGTAATTTTGTTCAGAGTACAAAAGTAAGTCCTTTCGAAAGCATTTGCCTCAAATATAGTTTCATCATTGGGTCTTTTTATTACTATCACCATTGTTCCCACACACTGTGGCAGGTTATAACGTCCTAACCTGATGGAAGATTAGAGCCGATCTCGTTCAGTGCGAGGCAAAGTGCTGCAAATCACATCGGCAGCGGGGCGGTCAGGTGTGCCAAATGTGAAGTCCTGACACACGGACGCCCAGGCAGTAAAGTGGCTAAAGTGTGGCCAGAATTCATGCGTGCATAACGCGGTCGCTCATGCCCATGGGTCTGCAATGCCTGAATATTGAGGGCCCAAAAAAAATAGCACAGTTTATTTAAATCGACATGCGATGACGCATTTGCCATTATTTTCCATTTCCTCATTTGGTCAGCCTTTTCATACCCATTGCTGGGTAATTTTTTCTTGAAATAGTTTTTTTGGCTTCACCACAATCGTCATTTAAATTTTTTAAAATAAATATAATTTGAAGGCGAATGAAAAACACTTCATATGTCGAGATATATCATGAAAAAAAGAAAAAAAACCTACAAATGTCAAGCAATATGGGATTAACTAAATGGTACATGTATCAACGATTCACACCTCCGAGGAATGAGAGAACTGTTGAGATTTAGGGTCGCTATTAATGTAATAATTCGTTTTATTTTTTACACTGTCGTAAATGTAGCAGCCACTCGTGGCTGTCGGGGTCATGTGAACGCATTACATACAACATGCTGTATACTGATATAAACATATATACATATGTAGTGGCATAGTGCTGGCTGCTGGCAAAAAAGGGGAACTGCGGTGTACGGCAGTACTGAAGTCAGCAGGCCATGATATACACTAGAGGGGGACATCTAGGAGAAAGTTCACAGAGGGGGGCCTATAAGGAAGCCTCGGGAACCCGCTAGTAGGTTCGAGAGAGGGGGCGTGGCCAGGACGGAGCAAGGCCATGTTGAGAGTATAAAAGGGGCCCCTGTGAGGGACCTCGGGGCTGTTGTTGGAGTGGGATCCCCATCGTGCTGTTCAAGATCGTCGCCATCGTCGCTGTCTCGTCGCCATTGTCGCTGTTGTCTTCACTCGATTTTGCGCTGCTAGATAGTTGTTGGCTATCTCGGTTCAGCGCTGTCAGTGTTAGACGGTTAGTGTTGTGTATGGGCTAGCAACAGTATTAGTGTGTACCCACGTAGTGTTGTGTATAGGCTCGCAACCCATGTAGAGTTGTGTATAAGCGAGCGACTGTAGAGTGTGTACCCACGTAGGGCGTGTATTATACCGATGGTGCTTGTTAAATAAAAGAAGTGCCTCCAAGTTTTACTGCCTCCGAGTTCAGTTACTAAACATATGACAGTAATTTGTGCGCATTTTATTCTATGTATGTGTAGTGGATTCAACTGAGTCGCAGACATACTCTTTGGAGGCAACACATTTATTGATACCAACACAAAGGGGTAACTGCCCCTTTACCAGATAACAACCTATGGTGGTGGACCACCAGGCTACAGCTATACTAATTACACTGGGAGTAGCTACAACGGACAGGACCCCGGCTTGGTTCCCGGTCCACGTGTTGGTGATTCTTCTTGGACGTAGAACGTAGAATGTAGATATTCAGGATAACAACAGCAACGCTGAACCCCAGTCTCTCTGGAGACCCGGTTTATATCCTAATTGGTCATGGCTGGCTCCGCCCTTGGCCACGGCCACCTTCTCGAACCCTCTAGCAGGATCTCGCCCTGACATGTGACCACCCCTAGCCTCCACTTGGGGCCCCTATGTAGATCTTACCCATCACGTGCCTTCCAGGGTCAACCAGAGTGCCATGGCCTTTATTAACCCCATTCATGGCTGGCACCCTCACACCCACTCCAATAGGGGATGGCACTGCACGCCAAGTGTGGTGCCACTCAGCGCTTACCGAGCCCCCCTAGGGCTGGTACTACACCCGCATGTACAGTGAGGGAAAAAAGTATTTGATCCCCTGCTGATTTTGTACGTTTGCCCATTGACAAAGAAATGATCAGTCTATAATTTTAATGGTAGGTTTATTTGAACAGTGAGAGACAGAATAACAACAAAAAAATCGAGAAAAACGCATGTCAAAAATGTTAGAAGTGGATTTGCATTGTAATGAGGGAATAAGTGTTTGACCCCTCTGCAAAACATGACTTAGTATTTGGTGGCAAAACCCTTGTTGGCAATCACAGAGGTCAGACGTTTCTTGTAGTTGGCTACCAGGTTTGCACACATCTCAGGAGAGATTATATACCACTCCTCTTTGCAGATCTTCTCCAAGTCATTAAGGTTTCGAGGCTGACGTTTGGCAACTCGAACCTTCAGCTCCCTCCACAGATTTTCTATGAGATCAAAGTCTGGAGACTGGTTAGGCCACTCCAGGAACTTAATGTGCTTCTTCTTGAGCCACTCCTTTGTTGCCTTGGCCGTGTGTTTTGGATCATTGTCATGCTGGAATACCCATCCACGACCCATTTCCATGCCCTGGCTGAGGGAAGGAGGTTCTCACCCAAGATTTGACGGTACATGGCCCCGTCCATCGTCCCTTTGATGCGGTAAAGTTATCCTGTCCCATTAGCAGAAAAACACCCCCAAAGCATAATATTTCCACCTCAATGTTTGACGGTGGGGATGGTGTTCTTGGGGTCAAAGGCAGCATTCCTCCTCCAAACACAGCGAGTTGAGTTGATGCCAAAAAGCTCCATTTGGTCTCATCTGACCACAACACTTTCACCCAGTTGTCCTCTGAATCATTCAGATGTTCATTGGCAAACTTCAGACGGGCATGTATATGTGCTTTGTTGCGCAGGGGGACCTTTCGGGCGCTGCAGGATTTCAGTCCTTCACGGCGTAGTGTGTTACCAATTGTTTGTTTGGTGACTATGGTCCCAGCTGCCTTGAGATCATTGACAAGATCCTCCGGTGTAGTTCTGGGCTGATTCCTCACCGTTCTCATGATCATTGCAACTCCACGAGGTGAGATCTTGCATGGAGCTCCAGGCCGAGGGAGATTGACAGTTCTTTTGTGTTTCTTCCATTTGCGAATAATCGCACCAACTGTTGTCACCTTCTCACCAAGCTGCTTGGCAATGGTCGTGTAGCCAATTCCAGCCTTGTGTAGGTCTACAATCTTGTCCCTGACATCCTTGGAGAGCTCTTTGGTCTTGACCATGGTGGAAAGTTTGGAATCTGATTGATTGATTGCTTGTGGACAGGTGCCTTTTATATAGGTAACAAGCTGAGATTAGGAGCACTCCCTTTAAGAGTGTGCTCCTAACCTCAGCTCGTTACCTGTATAAAAGACACCTGGGAGCCAGAAATCTTTCTGATTGAGAGGGGGTCAAATACTTATTTCCCTCATTGAAATGCAAATCAATTTATAACATTTTTGACATGCGTTTTTCTGGATTTTTTTGTTGTTATTCTGTCTCTCACTGTTCAAATAAACCTACCATTAAAATTATAGACTGATCATTTCTTTATCAGTGGGCAAACGTACAAAATCGGCAGGGGATGAAATGCTTTTTTTCCCTCACTGTATGGGGTGTCCGCGATGGCAATACATCGCACGCCGTGCCTCGCTAGAGCCGGCATTACCCAGTGACATCCGCGATGTCATTACATATGTATGTGTAGTGACAGGGTGTCATCTGTTGAACCATGAAGGATAACTATCGGGTATGGGTGTGCTATATAACAGCCAGCCATAATGGGGGCGTAACTAGGCCAAGGGTCAGAGGCGGGGATCAGTCAGGTTTCTCCTGGAAACTGCATGAGAGCTCTAGAAGGTGGGCGTGGCCAGGGGCGGGGCTTGGCCACTCTGAGGAGTATATAAGAGGGAGGTAACCGGAGGTTCGGGGCTGTCGTGGGGGTTCGGGTCCTGGCTGCCGTCGCTGTCTTCGCCGTCATCTCTTCTTCATCGTCCGGCCGTATGCCCGATCTGCTGTACAGTCCCCATCATCGTCGTCGTTGCTGTATTAGTCAGCCAGCTATATAGTTAGATGCCGGCGATGTGGCTGTTTGAGTGGGTCAACTGTACGTAGCTCAGTGTAGATGTAGCTCAGTGATTCTGCTGGTAAAGTGTGAGAAAAAAAACAAGGAGCCCTCTGCACGTCGTGTCTCGGAAGTTTGCTCACTCTTAATGCAATGGAAGTTTAAGAATATATGTTAACCGGTGAATCCGTAAGATTATACTTGGCTTAAAATTCAATGGCATTAAAAAAAAAGTTTCATCAACAAATGGCATTATTTTTGCACCTCCTATTAGCACGGTTGGCTGCATGCGGTGCATGACTGTTAGTTAAGTAAAAGAGTATTTTTTTCAAATTCATAAATAAACAAGTGTGTTCGTGAGGTTGAAGTTGACTCAATTTCGTACCAAACATAACATATTTTGAAAAAAGCCATGAAACAGAATCGGGAATATAATCTTTTGAGGTCGACTCCCTCAATCTCCATGTTCAAGTACATCCACCAATGACGTTAGTCGTGGTGGAGAATCTAAATTAGGTCTCTGGGTTCATCGTGCAGTGAGCTAACCAATGCACCACCGCTCCCCCGACATTAAGGTTGCCACCGCTGCCATTGTAGACCAAACCCAGTCATATTTCTCAGTCAGCCTAAACTCTAAAATAAAAGCTCTGCAGTGATTCCCTGTAATAGAGTTCAGCACTATACCAGTACCAGATATCGGTATTAATACATTCCTGCTGTCATCCGAGCACGGATGCCAATTGCAGAATTGTCCCGGTCAAACTCGGACAGGTGGCAGCCCTACCCCGCTTACTGTACTAAATGTGTGTATACAGTATGTCTGTATTTGTATTGTGTAAGTGCCATTGTGTCATCAAATCTTCACGTGGCCTCAAAAGTATACCTGGCCTGGCACAAACGCCGTGGTGACATCACTGCTCACAACGTGTCGAATGGCGGCTGTTGACATTATATCTGAGTAAGTTTATCAAGTTAACATCATATCTGAACTATGAAATCTGAAATAGTTAATAAATTACAAATTAAAGTTTATTCTTTTGTTAAATATTTACAGTGATGTCACTCGATAACCCAATAGAAAAAATCCTGAAAGTCACGTGGCAATAAATGTGATTTTTTTACATTAACAAAGCTTTAATTTATTGTTGAACATCAAGGGACACGTCATGTATGTAAGTATTTGAACTATACATTTTGTCCATATTCTATCAAGGGCCTACTTCAAATGCTTCAAAGGAATTGACTTCAGAGTTTCTGGAGATGATTTAACATTTGGGCATTTTGCAAAGAGAAAGATCCTCCGTACAGCCTGAAACAGACTGTTGAGGCAAGTGCCGTTAGTGAGCGCCTATGAAGCACACGAGGCGGTGGGTGGCCAATACCACACCTGTCCACCTTTGACTCCCAATTCTGATCATTCAATACACACACTGCACCATACTCAGTTAAAGCTGAGTCGACTTAGGGGAGGCCCAGGTCTATTTCTATTTTATTATATTTGTATGTTACCAGGTAAGGCCTACTGAGCTGTATAGATTTTTTTCAGACGTGACCTGGTCACAAATAACCGCTCAACGAAGTGGCTTATCCTATGGAAATTTACAGCAGCCGAAATACTCTAAATGCATGTTTCGAAATGTGGAGGTGAAGAACCGGAGGACCTGGAGAAAAAAAATCCACAAAACCACAGGGAGATAGACATGCAAATTTCAAATGTATGGTTCAGACATTGGTACGATGATATTAGCCGTGAGCAGGAATCAAACTCGGGTGGTAAGGTTTGAAGTGCAACGCGCTAACCACTGCACCACCGCTCTCTGCGGTGGTAATACACGCGCACGTTGCACGTGCACGCGGCGCATTGCGTGGCCCAGTCGATGTTTGGCGCCGCCAAATTCACCAAAATTGATGGTGTCGAGTCAAATGTCTGCTGAAAATTGATTTGGTGGCTAGGCGTGCTGGAGCACTATATCAGGCAACTGTGCCTGTCAGCTGTGGGGTCCTGAGTTCAATTTCACCTATCGGAGGGGCTGATAGAAACTCATTCTGCGCTGCCACCGAGTTTAAAACCCATTATTTATAGGGAGGCCAGTTGGCTGTGGAAATATGCTCACCCCCCCCCCCCCCCCCCACAGATAGTCTTCCCCCTTCATTTTTGGCAGTTTTAGCCGCGCAATTACACGGTGGTGCCTCGGTTGATTTAGCCGAGACACTGGCTGTCCCGTAAATATGACGCAGCTTATACAAAGGGAAGATAGCTTTTCGCCCGCTTTAACTAATGTCCCACTCGCATTAATATGGGCCCCGTAATGTAGCAGTCGGGACTCTGCATGAATGGTGCCCAAAGGCGGACTCTGCAGAAGTGAGCATTGGTGACTTATGCTGTAGCGATGAGTTCGAATAACGATAAAACCGGTCTATAATTGCCTCTCCATATGACCATAGCAAGTGAGTCAGTCACTTGTATTGGACGGCAACTTCAGTTCTTCGGGAACGGTGTGCTTTTTGCACTTGTTTCTGTGTGTTGTTTGAAATCTGTAGCCTTAACTGTGCTCCGTCAAAATGAAGCTGTTCTGTGATATTTTTGGTTCTTTTTATTGTTTTATAATAAAAAATAAAAAATAAACAATTTTATTGTTTTATATTTTTATAAAAAAAAAATATTTTTTAAAATAGTTTTATAGTTTTATTATTTTATTGTTTCCCTTCTACGTGACTTTACCGAAAGAACCAAGAATATGAATCCCTGCAGTCACGAAAGCTTTAAATCAGTTCTGTGATGTTTGTTATTTAGTAGCAAATATGTGTGTATAATGCATTACGGAAAAGGTAAAAGGTGCCGCCCTGCAATTTATTGCCCATTCCAATGCTGGCGGAAGGGCCTCGACAAGAGGGAGCACTTTCGAGCCCCCTTCCAGAGGGAATTTTGGCCTACTCTTTCACACTGGCCAAGGCGTCTCCGAAGACGTGGGGGATAGCCATACTTTACCCCACCGGGCGCGGGCCTGCTGATTGACTGTTGTGTACCCACTTATATCGCTAACACAACAATTAAATTACATCTATTAATTTCGGAAGTACGACAAAGTATAATTTTTGGGTTAGATATCGTGAATATAAATGTGTCGTTAATCCCGCCACCACCCGAAGAGGCCAATTAGTAGGGCTTGTCACGTAAACAAACAATGCCAATAAGTTACTATTTCAGCACTAACCGGTTGTGTGTTGGAGAGTAAAACCCACAACAATTACAATTAGAATACTCAGACGTTGTGGGTTTACTCTTCAATACACTGGTGTGCCGAACTAATAACTAATTTGCCATGTTTTGTTTGCATGACAAACCTTACTGTGAGGTGGTGGTGGGTTTAACGACACATTTACATTCGTGCAATATTGGTGGCGAAAGCCTCCTTGTTAAACTTACTTGGACAATATAAACGTGAATTACAATTCCAAAGTTATGGAAAGCTGATATCACAACAGTCATCATACCGTGAATTTGAGATCTGATCTGAAAAATGGCATCGTGGCAACCCGGCAAAAAAATTGGTCTCATTGGATGAGATCTGCAAAGAATTACACAGCTCGTGGGCAGCAGGATAGATGAGCGAACAGTGCAATTCGCCATTGAGCCACCCCGCAAGGTAAGCGGTTCAATTCCTGTGAGCTAAGTGGTAATTTCTTTCGGAAATTGTCAAAGTGCCGTCCGCTGTATGGGGGCAATTATGTCGTGATAATACTAAGCATCCTGTGTCCTCAAACATGAGCCGCTGTGTATCTACGTTCTAGCCCACACACCACAACCGAATTACCTGCAATTGAGAAAGCAACTGTTACTATGCCACTTAGGTTGCCTAGAAAAAAAATATATAATGACTTTCAAATGGCTCTTCATTGTTACAGGGCATCGCATTGTCTGTTATATTTCCACAGGCAAAAATACCAAGGTTATTACGTAGCATATATTGAGTCAATTCTGGTGTTACTCCCTCACAACAACCAAGAATGTTTCTTGATAAGGCAATCCCTCACACCGCAGAATGTTTATAATTAAGGTACTCTTTCACAACATTCCAGAATGTTTATAAGTGAGGCACCTCACAACTCTTCAGAATGTTTCTTAGTGAGGCACTCCCTCACAACACCTCAGGGTGTGCATAAGTGAGGCACTCCCTTACAAATCCCCAGAATAGTTTTAAGTAAGGCACTCCCTCATAACACCCCAGAATGTTTCCAAGTAAGACACTCCCTCACAACACCCCAGAATGTTTCCAAGTAAGACTCTCCCTCACAACACCCCAGAATGTTTCTAAGTAAGACTCTCCCTCACAACACCCCAGAATGTTTCTAAGTAAGACTCTCCCTCACAACACCCCAGAATGTTTCTAAGTAAGACTCTCCCTCACAACACCCCAGAATGTTTCTAAGTAAGACTCTCCCTCACAACACCCCTGAATGTTTCCAAGTAAGACACTCCCTCACAACACCCCAGAATGTTTCCAAGTAAGACACTCTCTCACAACACCCCAGAATGTTTCCAAGTAAGACACTCCCTCACCACACCCCAGAATGTTTCCAAGTAAGACACTCTCTCACAACACCCCAGAATGTTTCCAAGTAAGACACTCCCTCACAACACCCCAGAATGTTTCCAAGTAAGGCACTCCCTCACAACACCCCAGAATGTTTCCAAATAAGACTCTCCCTCACAACACCCCAGAATGTTTCCAAATAAGACTCTCCCTCACAACACCCCAGAATGTTTCCAAGTAAGACGCTCCCTCACAACACCCCAGAATGTTTCCAAGTAAGGCTCTCCCTCACAACACCCCAGAATGTTTCTAAGTAAGACACTCCCTCACAACACCCCCAGAATGTTTCTAAGTAATACACTCCCTCACAACACCGCAGAATGTTTATAAGTAAGGAACTCCCTCACAACATCCCAGAATGTGTATGAGTAAAGCACTGCCTCACAACAACCCATAATGTTTGTAAGTAAGCCACTCCCCCAAAACACCGCAGAATGTTGCTAGGTAAGCCACTCCCCTCACAACACCGCAGAACTTTTCTAAGTAAGGCATCTATCTTTCTGTAGGCTTTTCAGGGCAATGTAATCCTTCAGCATCTGTTTAGGCTCACCTGATCGGCAACCGAGGGCACTGCGGAAATATCCATGGTTGTACCGGACTTCTGTAAAGGATTCCCTGTTGGGTGAATGTTGAACTTCGTCCTAATTACCTCTTTCCCAAACATCCCCAGAATCTCCACCAATCCCATTAATTTCCCCTATAATGGTTTCCCAACCGACCCCCCTCATTGCCAATTCGTTTTCCCTGACGACCAATCCGATTTTTAATGTTCCCCACCTCCAGGTCCGATTTGTGACCCCCTATGTCAGCTCCCCATGTGACAGCTCGCCAATGAGAGTGGGGAGCGCTTTTCAAACTCACGAGCCGCTAGACTCGACGACTGTGCATTTATTTACTTCCGAATAGGGTTTGCCTCTCGGCATCCCTTACACTTCTACACTACCGTAACTATTCTCCCCAAGTTCGTCAACACACATCTAACAAGCGTTGCAAATTATGTGTCAAGTAACTGCCATAGCCAGCAGAGTGTAGGTAGGCCCTCATCCAGCAGTTGAGTGAAAAAAACAAAACGGGCTCTACGTGTGGATATAATTCGGAAATGTTCTGCAATTGAAAACACCAAAACTGTTAACGCACACTGACGGGCTAACCCTGCTATATTTTTTTTTATTGACATTCATATCTTCAAGGCAATTGCGCGTAATGATATTGGCACTCTCATCTTGAATTTCACTGGGTTTGGGAAAAGGTGAAAACTCGGATGAAGGGAGCTACGCATGGAATATTGTGAGTTTTTCCATCGCAGCATCAATGCACACTTGCCAGCTAATTTGCTCCTTAATGAAATGTACGATACATAATGGCTTGTGGCAGGTTTTGTTTTTTACTTCTCATTAAGTCAGAAACGAGGTGATTGCAATTAATGGGTGATGGAGTCTCTGGGTGTAGATATCCTAAACCCGTTTGGATGAAAACCAATAGGAAGATGGCAATATTTAGACTGGTTATGAGCACAAAGATGAATGGATGGATGTTGTGGATGGATAATAATACTTATTGGGTTTACATTAGCATTGATTCCAAATGCGCACTTAGTCTATATACACTACTAACCGTGGCGATATATACAGAATATAAGGAAATGGTAAAACAAAAAACCTAAATAAAATCTTAAAATGCAAGAAATGGAAAATGATCAATCGTACGAATGACCTGGTGTAAGTGATTAGCACACTGAACTTGCAATCCATCTATCGGCATCCATCTCTCCATTCAACTCAATCTCACGGCATGATGTGTATTAGTTTCCGCACGGTTGGCTACGTAACGGTGCGAAATCAGTTTAACATGCATGCAACATACATGCATGTATGGCAGTTGAAACAATGGGGTACATTTCTGACAAGATCAACCCCACAGCCTGAGTCCATCCCGCAGTACAAATTGGTTCACCGGTAAGTGGATCAGCAGGTGTGGGCACTTCCACCGCTTCCCAAGACGTCTGGTCAATGTGGAGCAGTCGACTAAGATAACCCTCATAATAAAGGTTTTTGTGTTAGATCGCGTTTATTTATAAATGTGTCGTAACCCTCCACCACCCGACACGGCCAATCAGCAAAAAAAGGGTCACGTTGACAAAAGACAAATAATTCACTACTTTAGCCCACCGGTGTGTTGAAGAGTGAATCCACATTTATAAATAACGCGATCTAACCCAAAAAACCTTTATTATGAATAATTTTGGTCGCGAAAGCCTACGTGTTAAACTAAGATAACCCTCCAGAGTTGTTGAATTCCTCCACGGTGGGAGTTCTTCTGCCAGCAGTGGCGTCAGCAAATCAAGTTCAGGGGCTGCACCGTTACCTTTAATTTAATATACGAATGTGATTGCAAGTTAATAGAATGGTACACGTCATTAAAGTAATTGTATGAAAATTAGGATTTTCATGGCTTATCTAAACTTAAAAACAGTGCGAGTGCAACTGATAATGATATTCATGTTAGATACTATTCAAAATGTGATAATTTCCTCTTTTAGACTTTGACGAAACAAATAATGATTTCATATTACAGAGCGTCATGCATGCTAATAGCATCCCCATAACGCTATATATTAATTATATATGAGGACTAAATCCCATATACAGCCACTTCCAAGCAAATGTAAACCCTACTATCAAACGAAATAAAAAAAATGATGACGGACGCTTGTGTTGCGCCCGAAACATCGTGATTTGTTTTATTTTATGCCCACCACGTGACTTTACCGAAAGTACCAAAGACTATGAATAAACACATTAACAAATGGCACCAACACAAAAACCACAAACAACAACAACAACGTTATCACAACAAAGACATTCGTCCATGAGATCTACTCCACATCCCAGAGCACAGTACCAACTTCCCACCCAAGCCAGGAAACCTTCACAGGGAGGGGGGGGGGGGCAGTGGTGGAGTGCCAAAAAGTCACGACTCATTCATATCAATCGTTCCAGTGTCCAAAAAGTGACTGTATTCGGACTCCATTGGCAGTGGTGCGTAGGCACATTTCAAAACACACTTCACACATTATTTACACTTCAATAGTGAACAAGGCATTGGCCCTTCCTTAGAGCGAGGACAGGGCATCACACAAATGATATGATGAGCCCTCCAATGTTTAATTTTCAGATTGCACCACGTTTTGAACTGAATATCCAGCTCCTGAATAAGCTCCCAACATGTTGGAGTGAAACATCGGACTTCGTATCGAACAAACAGGCGATAAGGCACGAAAGCACTTCGGAAATCCACGCAGCACAACCGTGAAAAATCTACAAAGTACCAATGGACCAGACTTTATAGTTGAACAACTAACGTAGCCATGATCATGAAGCTAAGAATCATATATTGCTTTAAATGTTTTTTTTTTCTAACAATTTGCCGAATTTCAATTTAAAGCTTTCGTGACTGCAAGGATTCATCTTCTTTGGTTCTTTCGGTAAAGTCACGTAGAATGAGAATACAATAATAAATTGAGAAAATAAAATAACACAATAAAATTCTCACGACGTTTCGGCCACAACACAAGCGGCCTTCCTCAGGTGAAGGGACGAGACTGTCTGGAGGACAGCACTGGAGCGAACAAAGCCACGCTCAGATCGCGACCCTTAAGCTGTGTGAGAAGAAACAAAACGCCTTGACAAAGGAATTAGCATAGAATTTAGCATTGAAATAGCTGAGTGATTAGCTTGTGACTGATCACAGAAATAGCTATGTTAAAGTCAGAGCATTCACATTCACAGAGGCACCTAGTACAAATCAAACAGGAGAATTTAGCATTGAAATAACTAGGAGAAATTAGCATTGAAATAACTGAGTGATTAGCTTGTGAGTGGTCACATAAATGGCTATGTTGTGTAGGCTTTGACTTAAATTCTCCTAGTTATTTCAATGCTAAATTCTCCTGTTTGATTTGTACTAGGTGCCTCTGTAAATGTGAATGCTCTGACTTTAACATAGCTATTTCTGTGACCAGTCACTAGCTAATCACTCAGCTATTCAATGCAAAATTCTATGCTAATTCCTTTGTCAAGGGGTGCCTCTGTGGATGTGTATGCTTTAACTTTAACATAGCCATTTCTGTGACCAGTCACAAGCTAATAACTCAGCTATTTCAATGCTAAATTCTATGCTAATTCCTCTGTCAAGGCGCTTTGTTTCTTCTCACACAGCTTAAAGGTCGCGATCTGAGCGTGGCTTTGTCCGCTCCAGCGCTGTCCTCCAGACAGTCTCGTCCCTTCACCTGATGAAGGCCGCTTGTGTTGTGGCGGAAACGTCGTGAGAATTTTATTGTGTTATTTTATTTTATCAATTTATTATTTTATATTCATTCTACGTGGCTTTACCGAAAGAACCAAAGAAGATTTTGCCGAATGTCTAGAAATCTTGAGTCAGAACTTGTTGAAGTGGGTAAGGCTGATAGGGCTAGTTTAAATAAACTGTGTTCATTTGCTTTATTCTAGGGCACAGTGTAATGTGAATGGCCGGGACATGACAATCCAGTTGTCAGATGTTTTTCTTTGCACTGCACTCCACCTAAACGTCTACTTCAGAGGGCACAAGGAATATAGAGTAAAACAACCAAGGTTTGCGCTACAATTACTTTGCATATATTGCCGCGTAAGTAACTCTGGATATTTGTTATCGCACACTCTTTCGAATCCCGCCTATCACGAACGCGCGCTGATCACACAGAGAGGCAGCTCTTTGGAACAACACCGTTTAAAGTCCGTTGCAAATTTTGGCTGAGACTCGAGGATGGATCCAGAACATCTGCCAGTAAACGGTTTTTCAGGTCTTTGCAGCAAGGTGACCGTGAGGCTACGGATTGTATACAGCGTCGATTGGGATTCGTTGAGGTTGGTACACGCCGCTCGCACGGCAAGATACGATGGAGAAGATTGATGCACCACCGCGTGCTTCGGCCTTTTGTAAAGAAGGCCAGTGATGTATCACGCACTCACCGGACACTCACCTATCACCTGGCCCTCACTACACTATCACCACTCATCTCACTCTACTCAACTAACATTACTTACCCAGACACTAACACTTAATACTTACGACTCACAAGATGCTGACACTCAAACATGTACAATGATGGGTTTTTTTTCATTAATGTGCAACCTTTAGCCAATCTACAGCCAAATGAAGAACTCCCCATGCCATGTCTTTGACATGGAGATTGTTGAACCATACTTCACCACGCTGGTCAGTGTGGGCTTCTGAAATAAGCGCCCAGGATCGGTTCAGATATTGCTTGTCACTAATTTTAATCCTGGCCAGGAATCGTAATTCAGGTAACAGGGCTCATAGTACAGTACAATAACCACTGTACCACCACCCATCCTCACCCTATGCAAAACATGTATTCATACAAAATACAATTCTTAAAATAATTACTAAATATTAACTGTACAATATGCCAATTCACTTCACTGTAGATTATATAAATGCACTCTCATGTCGATTCCACAGATTCGCAATGTCTATTCTACAGATTGACACCTCTTAATTATATGGATTCAGCAATGTCTGTAATATACTGTAAAAAAATATTTTTTTTAAATGTATCCGGTCCGCCGATAAGAACATGACCTGATGATCGATTCACATTCCAATCTGCCAAGACCGTTGTTGTTGATTTAAATAAATTACCACACGCAAGCAGCTCCGGTGGGCAGGAGACCGGGGGACTTTCGCAATGTCGCAGTGGAATGAACGAAATTAAATCTGACCTTTATATATAAAAATTAATACGGCACACATCTGCTGCGCGTTATATCACGCTAAATGTCAGGACGATCACCTTCGCTCATCCATGCTCGGCAAAAGCGATAAGTGAGTGCACATCGCACACTTGTGGACGCATCTCACGCGTCTTCGCATCGGTAGACAAAAACGAAGTGGGCAGGATACTCAGGCGTGGTCTGACATGCGGGGAGGTGAACCCTTCTTTAAAACATCGGAGCATTGCGCTTCATCATAACGCAACGATGACGATGCCATCTGCATGGAATTTTCATACCATTATGGTCATTGTCATGCAATTGCCATACGGGGCGCCACGGTGGCGATACGTTAAATACCTCGGCTGGTATGTAGCAGGTCGTGGGTTCCATCACGACCCTGGCGACGCCTGTATATTTGGAGTTTGCATGCACGTTTAGAGTATTTGGCTGCTATAAATGCCCACATGAGCCAGTGAGTTGAGCTCTCATTTGTGGCCAGGTCGCTTCTGAAAAAGAGCTATATCGCTCAGTGGGCTTTACCTGGTAAAATAAATATAGTGAGTAATAGTGTCTGTGTACACATAACAGCTCTTTGTCAATCCACTGCAAGATGAGGGCCTCCGCGCACATGTAAGGCTCCCGTGAGTTATCAGACTCTACTTCATCAGGCTGGTTATCGTGATTTTATGAAGGCGGGAGAGGGGAGGACGGGGCAAGCGTATATATGTGTGAGCATAGAAGTACGGTACAACATGTTTGAACCGCACTGCCCTCTGCTGCCCACACTCGTAGGCTGCAACCTACAAATTTGTGTGCACGGAGGTCGCCCATCAAAGGGACTCTCCAGTCTCATTTCTTGAATCGAATATGCTTAGCTTCCGAAATGTGACGATACCCGGAAAATTCGAGACGATTTGGCCGCAGGCAATGCCATTTGTTAATTTTTATTTGAGAAAAGCCTCATTACGTTTCAAGGCTCTTCATTACGAAGGGTTCTGCATTGGGATATTTGACTAATTTAATATTCGCGAGTATGTTGCATGCGGGGAAAATAAAGAAACAAGGTTACTGCGACGTAACAAATATACTCATAGCAGGGCACACAAATACAATTATTAGCACATTTGGAATTCTGATCATTCTTATGGCACAATCCTATCATAGACATAGTCCGCATTGATTTTTCAGCAGGAGCCGACGTCGCTATGGGTGATCCATGGGCAGAGTTTTCGGTGGGGGGCATCGGGGGGCAATCGCCCCCTCAAACTGGGCACCTTTATTAAGTTATTTTCAGGAGTGTATAATTAATACATATATAATCAATTAACTAAATAGTTATATGCAAAGCGAACCCTTGCCCCCCCCCAAAAAAAAAATATAGAAGTCAAACTTCGTCTATAGGTTTTTCCCATTTCAGTAATTTTGGTCACGTGGGGGAAATGCAGTGCCCCGAGTGTGGATAAGAGATCACTTGAAGGCGTCTCAGAAATAGTTCTGTGATGTTCTGATTCAAACACCACCCTTCCCAGGCTGTTCTCCAACATCGGATGGATGCACTGCCCCGCAAGAGTCCTGAGTGAACACGGCATCTTTATCTCCACGACATAGCACTGGACAGCACAATCGGAATACAAATCAGAGAAAATAGCCAAATGCAAAATCTAGAAACAACATCAACAACTGTGTTACTGTTACTGCAAGCGGACTATTGAGTGGCATTTGCTTTACTCTGTTTCATAATGAATTTATATGAAATAAAAAAATACATCCAATTGTCAATCCCCTTCTAGATGAAAGCCTCCCACACCCCGATGCAGTAGCAGAGGGGCGTTTGACCATGCATCACCACGCCGGTAAGCTGTGAATTGATGAAGGGAGAGGATGGAATACCAGGACCGGTTCATACGTCACTCGTTGCTGATTTTAGCCGTAACCATGATTCGAATCCGTGTTGCTGGCTTCAATAGCGTAGCATGAAAACTGCGCCACACTCATGTTATTTAATGCTCTGAAAATGGACTCATAAATGCCTCGGTCCCAATCTTGGCAGAGGCCCAGAGTTTAGAGTAAAAAAAAAATATAAAGCAAGCCAAAATGAGCACTGGGTTAATAGCGTTTTAGATTTACCAAGGTCAGGCTCAAATCAATCATGAGTGACACCTGAAGGGGGGTTGGGTTAGGGGTCAGATGCTTAAAAAAATCCCACTTTACTCAGTAATCTTTGATTATGTGCATCTGCAATCGCGCGTGCGAGCCGCGGGGTGTCTTTATGAAGTGCACAGCTGTTGCCAATAAGGGTTTTGGGTGCATTTCATTTGCATGGGAATGCTCAGAATCGAGACTACCCCATTACTAATATCCGCGGTGTTTACGAGCTGATTATATTATGAATCATAGCCGGAGTAATGTAATAAATGCGTAACGAAATCTGATTGCATTTTAAGGTGAATATAAAAAAAAACAAATATGGGCTCAGCAGTAAAATATATAAATTCTGCACGTACTTTTTTTTACATACTGTATATAATGCCATAAAAAGTATTTTAACTGCCTTTGCAAAGATATAAGAATGATAAGACTGGCAGAATGGCTTGCGGGAAAGATTAAACATTTATATTCAGGTGCAATGGAGTTTCAAGGCCTAGGCAAGCCAAGAATAAATGTAGGGCCCCATGTAGCTCAACGGGGCTCTGGATTCATGAAATATAGAGGTGCTTAAAATATAATCTAAAATTTAAATCCTAATAAGCAAAAAAGCGAAATTAAGTTGAAAATACGCCAACCCAGCTCTCCCAACTCTATATACGGTTTCTGAATGTCGCCTCTCACTCTCGACTATTGTCTACATTTCTCTCGTCTCACTGCATCTGCTTATCTCTTCAAATCAATCCGTAAACCAGTTCGGCGTTCGCGCTATTCTCATCGCGCCGAGAATATCGTCACGATAGGCGCTAAGTCCCACGCGGTGTGTCTTGCGCTAGTTTCACAGCAGGTGGTGATGTCACCATGTGTTTTGCCCGAGTAATGTGTGCGGGAAGTTTTGTCAAATTTTGAACATTTTGGATCATGACGCCTGCACGTGTGGGCCTATATCTCTTTTGATAATCGAACGAATACTTCATTAACTGAAAAGGTGGCGACCAAAAAAAATGTGAATAATATCTGCCTGGGACACCCCCCCCCCCCCCTCAATGGGCTGGCACCATCATTGGCAGGTGTGGCGGTGTATGCCTGTAGTCCAGCGTTTCAGAGGCGAGGGTTGGTGGACCACGTACATTTGCGCGTCTCGCAAATCCACTGCTTTGCAAGGCGGACAGGACGTGGCAGCGCAGGCAAGACGAATTCGTGAGCCAGTTTGCGCAAATAACTCTCCTTAGATTTCGATTTACGGTGACTTTCAGACCGCATTCCGTTCTCTTATTATCTCCCCCCTCCTCCGTTCCGAGCATAGGTGGACTCGTCCGTCTGAACAACCGCCAGTTGCTGTCCGTGGTGCTAATGTTAAGAAAAAACTGCCACTTTTTTCAAATTTCTTGCCGTGGTTTTCACACCTGATGATGAATGCTTGTGTTGCAATCGAAACGTCGTGAGAATTTTATTGTTTTATTTGTGTTATTTTATTATTTCCCTTCTACGTGACTTTACCTAAAGAACCAGGAATATAACTCTCCTTAGCTTCAAAGAATGAGCACATTCTCCCCAGAACGACTTTTAACAGAATATTGTGGCAAGTGCTTTTAGCGAGCACCTGTGAAGGGCAACACGGGAAGGGGTGGTATAGCCAGAAAACCACGCCCGGCCGACCTTGTCTCCCGAGTGGCGATGTTTACACACCGCATTAGGTGCTCATTTATGGCTGAGTCGACCTAGGGGAGGAGGCCCAGGACCGGTGCAGCAGATAATCGTCACTGATGTTGGCCGTGAGCAGGAATCGAACTCGGGTCGCGGACAGGAGATGGCAGCCCAGCAGACGGGTTTCTTAAGCCAGTCTCTACAAGAAACTCTTCTTAGCTTCAAAAAGTAATATAAAAAATATGTATATATTTTTTTAAAACACGCTTTAATGAAATGTACCGTACGAGTAATGGCAGAACTCCACGGCTCCAGGAAGTGGCCCCGTAGCTTGCCACAACGTAAGGGACCCTGGTGATTTACAGCCAACGTGAGTTGAGCGTGGACAATTAAGACCCAAGCCGAAACATAACATATACAAATGAATGTTTAAAAACACTTTTTTTTATTTTAGAATATAGTATTGTCATCAGTATGACATAAGTAAACCAAGTTTGTAGTCGATACCACATTGGGAAGTGGGTAAAAATTGAGTTACAAGATTTGAGGCTACAACAACGACAACAACAACAGACAGAGTGAGTTAAATAAAAGCGCGTCACAAAAATGGACACATTCTTTCACCCCACACCTCTGAACACCCCCAGAGGTACAAATGAGTACACCCACAGCAGGTCAATCAGCAGGGTCACTCACTCACGTGTGGTATGGGCAAAAATCCGGGTGGGGATTGGGGGGTTGGGGAGATACCACTACCTCTTCCAAGATGCCAGCGTGGAAGAGTAGGCCAAAAATACCCTTCAGAGAGTTCCCTGTTGGGGAGGTGCTTCTGTGAGCAGTGACACGAGCAAATTATTGCGGGGCTGCAAATGTGTATGTACTGGGCGGTGGTGGCCATGGACGTGTTTTGTGATTCAGCTCTGTGGAGGCAGCGATGGTTGGTCGATCGCCGCACAAATGTTGTGAAACTTCCCGTGGGCGTCGAGGAGCCATAACCTGGTTCACCAGGTGAAGGCAGTACAGCATGTGGACTAATCGCCATCTGTTTCCATCTGTATTGGGGATAGAGCGTTGCGCCCTCACGTTCGTGAGTTTTTTTTTTTCCGGGTGCTCCGGTGTCCTCCCGCTTGGATAAACACTGGCTGATTGGCTGCAAGCATCTTAAAATGAAAACCTTGGACAGGACCCTCTGGAAAAAAAAAATATTAATACCACTCAGTGTAGCTCTCCTCGATGAATAAAATAAGTAAATTACCACCCTACTCTTCGCTTAAAATTTTTCGAAGTGGACTAAAATTACAATCCCCTCCCCCACCACCACCACAGTTCAGTCACATCCAGTCCAATATGATTGCGGATCAGTGGGAGTTGTGCCGTGTCGCACCGCTAAAGTCCCTGGAGGCACGTGTCAGCGGCGAAAATCTGGGGAGACAGGGTGATGGGAGAGTACAAGGTGATGCATAATTAGGTATAGATCTCTGGAACAGCTGGCGATAAATATATAGACTCAGTCTCTTCTTGGTGTGGCAGCTGGGAATTTGGGAGTTCTGAAGTAATATTCGTTGCAAACCGCCAAATCAAAGTTGGCTTAATTTTATACGACGTAAAAAAAAATGTATATTTCGAAATCTCAGTGCGTTGTCCAGAGCGGTTAACGTAAATGATTCTCTGAAGTCTCGGGGAATATTAAAGCTGACACAAGTTAAATAAATATAAACGTGCACTTGAGATTTAAAGATTTTCATTTTTATTGTATTATGATTAATGAATTTCCAATAAATATTTCCTACAAACTTGTTATTTAAATGGGTATAAAGTCTAATTAGTCAATAAGTCCAAGACATACATAAACAATGATTGCCAAATAATGAGAACAACCACGGTAATATTGGTAAAACAAAATCTCTGATTCCAAATGTTATCATACCAGAATTCATATTCACAATCTACATTATCATCTTCATGATGCATGTGTGCATTCGAACTACAATAAACTAACCTACTTTCTATTTTATTTTACCAGGTAAGGCCCACTGAGCGATAACAGCTCTTTTACAGAATCGACCTGACCATATATGAGAGCTCAACGAAGTGGTTTATCACGTCGAAATGTATATCAGCCAAATACTCTAAACAAAATTATTCTAAATGTCAAGGGAAAAACCGGAGGACCCAGAGAAAAATCCACATGACCACGGAGAGGCCATGCACACTCCAAATATGCAGCAAGCATCAGGGTCGAGGATCGAACCTCACGACCTCATGTCTACCAGGCGAGGTAGTTAACATTTCGCCACCGTGACACCCCATTCATTCCACCCACCAGAACGTACCCCTGTACGAGCATCTCCACCGCAAGTATGAGAAGTGCTGAAATAGTTTCCTCTCGAGAGTAGAATAAACTCGGGATGAAATAGCAAATTGCAGACAGATGTCAATCGAACTTAACCTGTATCTGTATGCAATGGACCACAATGTCTTGTTGATATCATCAAGGAGCAGATACGCTTCCGCGTCCATCTGGAAAGCTCTTCCTTCCCTATATTAGGAAGCCACTGGCGCTTTCGTGGCCATCTGGAAAGCTCTTCCTTCCCTATATTAGGAAGCCACTGGAGCAATGCACTTTCAAATCGATAGAGAAAATTAATTTATTTTGAACTGCTTTTTGTGTTTAGTTTGTTGTCCGTTGCCCGCACCTCGGATTACAACTGTTGGCTACATACGGTGCGAAAATAAAGTTAAACATACATGCGTACTTGCATTAAGCATTACACAGCAGGGTCAGTGGAGATGGTGGCTTGGAAAGGACCACAATCCAGCAGCGGAATGACTATGGCTGCTGATGAAGACATTCTATCTGGCACGCAAGTGCAGTCCGCCCCGCGGTGCCTAAAGCAAATCGAGTTTTCAAACAGAATTCAATATCGAAACCTACGGAGTACTTTCACTTTCGTAAATTTCACGTTGTCATCTCGCGCTCACGTTCGGCAGTGCTCGTCGCTGCAGGTGGTATAATGAGAAGGAAAATGCCGTACAAAGCACCCCCGATGAACATATGAAAAGAGATACATTCTCAGAGGATGGAAGGTGAAAGTATAAAATGTGCGAAGTACAAAGTTCTTCTGGCTTCTTTTTTTGTCGGTAAAGTGAAGGATTGTGAGATTATCTCACGCGCTTAGCTGTGGCCCTTCGGTGGCAGTGACTCTTAACTCCCGCTAAGTGCCCTGTTTAAGTTAGCTTCGCAAAGGCAACGTAGGTTGTGGCGCACGTGGACACACATACGACTTGTTTGCGGACCCAATGCCTGCCAAATCGGTTCCATCAGCAGCTCTAAATACGACACCGACCCTGGTATCCGCTAACAATAGCACAGTGACCACCCATACCTACCGAGACCAGCACAGTCACTACTGATAACGACCAAAAGCAACGGAGACTACTCATAGCTACCAGCACCGGCACTGTGGCACCTCATAACTACCTAAACCAGCCCTCTGAGTTCCTTGGAACTTCCTGGCGTCGTTGCTGGTGGTCTGAGCACCTATGGCAGTCGTTTGCCGGATTGTCGGGCCTTCCCGGTGTGTTCTTACCACGTTGTGTTCATTTGGTGGGGACGTGACCAAGCGGGCATTGCCTTGGCTGCTCGTTGCAGAGGTTCCCGGTTCTAGCCCAGCGGTCGCCCTGGTTAATTCTGCGGGTGTACGAACCGCAGACATATGCGCGTCCGTCTGCTTTGCAGTGGGAGGTTAAATATTCTATAGTAGCAATTCGAAATAAGAGTAGGCCATGTGCGCCAAGCAGTCATCGTCCAAATTTCCCAGATGTGATGTAATGACTTGCTAATTACTTAATTGGGAATGCAGTAACATGACAGCACCACGCCAGGCTTCTTGGCAGACTAATGCCCAACCTTGTCCTGCACAGGGATAGCTGCCACGAGTGGCCCCCCTTGGCTAGACTAAAGTGGGGCAAAAGCACGATCGAGCTGAATGTAAGTACGTATTTTTGCTGAGCTTATTTCTCACCAGCGTACGTAGCCAACCGCGCAAATCGGGGGACAGACGATAAACTAAACACAAAATAAACGAAACACAAAAAGGTTGGGACGTTACGTCTCGTGCTTTGAGTGGTGAAGGAATTTAAGCAAGCGCCACATTAAATGCCAATACTTATCGTGGCGGGTTTTGTGGCTCTCTTACCTGTGTTTGTGTCCTGGTGTTGTTTTTTTGCCGTTAATTTTGGTATTTGCAGACGCAATATCATTGAAGCGGCATATGAATGTCAAGTCGTTGCCCTTTTGTTCAGCTCGGGAAAGAGTAACATTTTATTGTCGAAAAATGATAACGAAGAGGATCACAAGGAATGCAATGGCTCACTCCTAGGCGATGCAATGCCATTTCACAGTGCAATAATACATTTTAAGCAATGCATCGATGAGTTCATACATACCCAATATGGTCATATACATTTAAACTTTTTTTTATCTTTCAAATTACGGGTTGACTAGCTGCACTTCCTCAAGTTTAATCCAATCGATAACAGATCAGTCGTCAGAAATTAATTGCGTTGTTTATTTACAGTGCAAGTCCGATTTTTACATCCTCTACGCAACCTTCAAAGACATTTGTAAAAATATTACCACTTTCAATCACGTTATATAAAGCTTCCTCGATGATATCTGGAACACATTATACGATGCTTTTTACGGATTAAACAAAATTGGCAGTTGCTTGTAAAGTAATAATAATGCTTATGTTTTTGTTTGTGTGTTATTAAACCCCAAAAGAATACTAAAACGAAGTTACGAAAGAAAATAATGCAGTACATTAACCTGACCCAAAAACAAAAATGTGATGAAGGAATTTGTCTTAAATCAGACCCGGCAAAACTTTATTGCCCAAGAAACATTGCCCTTCCACAATGACTGAAGCTTTGCATGGACAACTCTCTGGAAATACGCTGCAATGTTGTGTGATAGTGGAGGGCTCGCAAATGCGAAAATATATATTTGAACCGAGTCTGCACGGCAATAATAAAGCAGCGCCGATTTTCATTTTTCCTTCCCAATATGTTTTGTGTGCAGCCTAAAACGCACCAGCGCATACATCACTAACATCACAGCAGGCATTCTGCGGTGGTGCATTATAGGTAGAATGCGCACATTAAGAATCGCAGTAAACAGCAAACGGGCACTGCGTAATATATATGCAGATGCATTTTTTACATCTTTAGGAGACGAGTGGATGTCCCCGTGGTGTAACGGGTGGCACACTGGACTTGGATGCTCGCTCTGCACCAAGTATCGGCGAGCGGACGAAAGAACAACCCTCCTGGTTCCTTTCTGCCCCCGACGTACGTATGCGTGTGCCTTGAACTTATTTCGCACCGTACGTGCAGCCAACCGTGCTAATCGGAGGTGCGGTGGGAAGGACGGCAAACGGCATCGAGGAGGTTATTTCATGTGGTTCCTCGGGGTTTCCCTCGGAATGATAAGAGATGAAGATCAGCAGAACTTGTCATCTTTGTCAAGTCACTAGGCCAGCCTCAAAATCAAGCTCTGCTCACGGTGCACGGCTCAGCTCTTTAAGATGCGACACAAAGGACACGACGAGCGACCGGAGCGGAGTTGCCATTGATTGCGATTGCATGTTTTTTGGAGATCGAGGGATAGTTTAATGCGCCACAGAGCAAATTCGTGAGATGAGAGCGACTGCTGCAGGGTTTGCCATGCGACTTGGGTGCTGAGCCTCTCCGCGCCGTTCCGCTACAATCCTTCAAACTATCTCCCTCCCCGCACCACTTTGCGCATCAGCGGCCGTCCATAAATGACGTCACGCACATATGGAGAGGGGGGGGGGGGTCAGACATTTGTGACGATGTGTGACGAGGGGGTTTGAGAAATGTGACGTCACGTCAAAATGCGCAACTTTAAATAAATATAGACAACACGTTCTACTTAATTAAATAGACTTTTTAATACATATTTTCTGACGACAACATCAGAGTGCAGCGGCACATTAAATACGCGCTACAATGACAATAGTTTAAAGCGATTTGAAGCATGTTTTATATATATATATTTTTTTGGGGGGGGGGGTGGGAAGGACGTAATTTATGGACGGCCCCTTACTGCTGCGCGGCCGCCTTGATTTGCGTGGAAGCCGGTCTTCGCAAGAGATTCAGTGGGAAAAAGCGTGTTGGCAAGCGAACCTGCTGTTAAGGTTCTTCGCTGTATAGCAAACAGGTCTTTTGTAAACGGTTAAGACGGTTGTTATTTTAGTTTTAATTCCTATTGGTTGTGTTGTATGAAAAATGGCACACTCAAAGTCTGCTTCACCGCATTACTCCATTGAGATTCTGAAAGGGATGGAGCAGCTACGCCGCAGAGACAAAGCTCCCCCCGTATCGCCTTTAACTGACTGTTGGGACAAGCGCTGTTTGCAAACGCCTCTGAAGATCGACACCGCACACCCAAAAGCACGGGCGCGGTGGGTGGCCAACACCGCGCCCTGCTACTTTTCTTTCCCCAGTGCTGATGTTTACACACCAGGTACTCGTTTAAGGCTGAGTCGACCTAGGGCAGGCCCAGTACAGCTACAAATATTCGTCAATGCCATTGGTCGTGACGAACGGCAATCAAACTTGGGTCGCTGCGTTATAGAATCACGTGACAGAGACACCGCCAAGTTGGATACTGGCTGAAATCCCAATTAGATGGGGGGGGGGGAATGACAAGCACCATGTGAATAGAACTCAAGTTGCCGTCAAACTCAAGTTGCCGTCGATGGCGTTCAACACATTTGGGCACTCATCAACACCTAAAGCTGGGCTCGTTACAATCCAATATTTGTTGAGGTCGGTGGGGTGGGGTGGCAGCCGGGGGGGGGGGGGTGTGGGGGAGTTTAAATTCACAGAAACGCACACACACACACAGTCTCACCTTCAAACTCAAGGGAATGCTTATTGATCGAACGCTATCCTCTGCGAATCACATTCAATCACTGCCCGACAAGTCCCCGAGTTTTGTTACTCGCTGCTCCGGCATGCCACTCACGCAGTCGATATTCACCTCCCGTTTCTCGGTTACAACGAGGGCACCCCCTCGCCCATCGCCCCCCCCCCCCCCCCTTTCGGCAAAAGCCATCGGTGGTCCCGCTGCGGCGAAGCTCCAAACGACCGGCTGCCGTATGCCATGGCAGCGCAAGGGAGAACATTAAAGAAAATAATTGCGACCTCCGCTCGCTGAGGTCGATGGCTACCGCTGACTGGAACCGAAGCGACAAACTCCACGCCGCAGATCGGAGAGCCACGCGGTTACCGAGTGTTTACAGCTGGGGCAGTGTCATGGGCGCAGGTACAGGCGGTATCTAGATGACACGTACACGCGCGAACGTTTGTTTCTGTATTGCACTGTGGAATGTGCGTTGAACTTCTTTCGCACCGTACGTAGCCAACCGTGCTAATCGCAGGTGCGGAGGAGGAGGGGGGGAGGGGGATAACAAACTAAACACACAAAAAAAACTGTTCTAAAGAAATTACTTTTCAATATTTCATGTAAACATTGCATCATATAGTTTCATCATTTACTTAACCAGGCAACGGCACAATGGCACCCACCAGTTTTGGTTTTTTTGCCGGAGACACAAAGATGCCAATAATATATATATAGCATCGGCCCACATTTGTATCTACATTCTCACGGATATTGAACACAAAAAGGCCCAGAGTTGCAAAATGCCAAGTGACCAGCAACAAACAGCACCATTGAAGGTCCACTCATGTGCTATGAAGAAGGACCATTGCCCGAAATATCATCAAACAAACATTTGTTTAATTTTACGGCAGTGTTTTTTGACGAATGAGTGGAGTTTTTGTTTGTTGTTAATTGCCCAAAACTATTTGTTGTAACATTTAAGGTCTAGTCGATACGGGTTGAGGAATTTCGTGACCTGAGCGAGGTTGCAAAAAGGTGGAAAAAAAAGCATGATTCTTTGGGTCTTTCGGTAATGTCACTTAGATCGAGGTTCAAATAATATAACAAAATAACAAAAAAAACTACGACGCTTCGATCGCAACACAAGCGGTCGAAACGTCGAAGTTTTTATTTTGTTATTTTCTTTGAACCTATCTACGTGACTTTACCGAAATACTCAAAGAATATGAATTCCTGCAGTCACGAAAGCTTTAAGTCAATATTTAAAAAAACAACAATCTCACGGAATTGCAATTGTTGAGCAGTGCGATGAAATAAGCAGCAAGCAAAGCGGTGGAGACTTCTTCACAATTCTGGAAAATCGCTTGACGAAGCTGGTTGAAATCAGCAGCGAAACGTCGTACTTAATTGTAAATGTTGTGGGTTTACTGGCCATAACACCGATGTGCTGAAGTCATAGCTAACGGGCACGTTTTGTTCACGCGACAAACCTTAATACTTGTCTGTGTCGGGTGGTGGTGATGGGTTAAGGACACACATGTGATCTAACCCAAAAAAACCTTTATTATGAAGCAAGTAAAGTGTTGTGACCTGCAAGGCAGACTGACAAGTTGAACAAAATGAAGTTGCTTACAGTGCAGATGGGACGTAGGATCAGAATATGTATTTATACTGGAGGAATCCGATGAGCTATAAAGCTCTTTTTAAAACACAGGGCAAGAGACAAAGGCGCGCGACAAGTACTGTAGCCTCCGCTTCTCTCCGCAGTCCACCGTCACAAATGAAAAGACTGCTCCACAGGTCCAGTTCACCGTTAATAAGCAAGGAGGCAAAGTGTGATTATTTATTATTTTAACTGTGACGTTTTATCTAACTTGTGTTACTGTCACCATCGCACACATCACGACACTCACAGCTGCATTGCTTCATTTGGGTTTCCTGTGAAGTCTTTTCATCGCAGGAGTTCCGTAATGAGCCAACCCCCATCGTCCCCCAACGCATGCATTCAGAGGCCGATCTTCTAAAACACAGGGTCTGCGTGGGCATTGGACTAGATTCTCGTATGCGGTAGATGAATATTAATATTCATATTAATATTCATCACACGTTTGGCAAACGTATACTGGCGTAGATTTTTAAGCTATAAATCCGCTGCTGGATGAAAGGTTATCAAGTGTTTCAGGCAATGGCTTCAGACCAGCCGCCCGATGGCTGCACAACACAAATCCTCCCATCATTCCAGCGCAGAGTAATATACATTCCAGCGAAGAGAAAGATAATTTTCACTTGAACCGCTATGCGACACACATCTATGTAGCATCATGTATGATAAAATCACAGTGCCCTTCACGTGGATGAGAGGTCACTAGAATCGGTCTCAATAGTAGTTCTATGCTATCTACTTCCACGGGCCATTCTTTAGCGCATTCCTGTTGAGTTTGTTTTCACACTTTTTTTAGAATTTAAATGCTGATTCCTCTATAAATTCTGCAAAAGCAATTTGTCCTAATGTATATGCCTCTATTTCGCAAGCGGGATTGGGTCGAGCACCACTTCAACAATACGCCTTGATAGCCACACTCACCGGGCCTGGCTCCCAGAGACTTACATGTGTTTTCACCGTTAAAAAACACGATGTACTCATGACACAAGCCATACGTGTTTTTTGCTCTTAACGACAATGATGACATTTTTTTTTAATTAGTCGAAGAAGGAGCAAATCCAAATGGTTCTTCTGTCCAGGGATTATCGTTTGCTCGCCGATGTGTTTTCAGGTTGTGCCTTGTGTTGTTCGGTATGATATACAACGTGGAGTGAAGCGTTGGACGTCATACCGAACAACACGTGGTAGCTGGCCGGCGGTGGCAATGGAGTAAAGCGTTGGACATCATACTGAACAACACGTGGTAGCTGGTCAGTGGTGGCAATAGCAGTGAACTGTAATCCTACAGCGCTGTGGAGGCAGTGGGGGTTGGTGGCTCACCGCACAGATGTTGCGAAACTCTCTACGCGTGAGCGTCGAGATTACCGTACCCATGGAGAAGGCGATACAACAACGTGTGGATTAATTTTCATCTGTTCCATCTCTGTGAATTCCACATGTTTGCATTTGTACGGGATAGAGTATTGACCCCTCCGGGTGCTCAGCATGTATAAATACGAATTCTCTTCCAGAAAACATATATATATAAAAAAAAATATATATAGCACTGTAGAGCTTGGACAATTGTTGGTGCCTGCTCACCGTCGCCTGTCTGCTGTCTTCCAGCTCGTCCGTAGTTCCTCAGCGATTTGAGATTCGATTTGCATGAACGAGGCTGCTGGATATGAAAACCAAGCTAAACTATCGCATTCGTACTCAAATACACGTCGGAGAGAGCCGCACAACACAACCGCAGAAAAAAAATAACAACCTACGCAGGGGAATTCTCATTGATTAGCCAAGTGCATCACACTTGAGGAGGAATAGCGCAGTTTCAAGGTAGCGCATTGCTTTGTCAGGCGTTGGACTCTTTGTTCCTCCCTTCTGTGGGGGCGCACACATTGAGAGGGCAGCAGTAGATTACAGGGACCCCCAAAGACACTTTGGGGACAAATGCCGCTGACGTATTCGTTTTTCAAAGCAACAATCAGGCTCAAGAAACTGCTGCTGCTGATTTCCTTCTCTTCCCTCTGTGTATTTTTTTTTATTTTTGTTTCAGCAGAGCCAGTAAAATCAATTAGCTCTCGTTTCAGACCGAGGCACAAAGTAGGTCAGGAAAAAAAAACGAGGAAATAATGTTGACAAGTTGAAGGAACAAACAAAAGATGCTGGCACACGAGATTCCACACAAAGTAACCAAACTGTGTAAAAAAAATGGCATTGAAAGGTAAAGGCGCAGCACGGGAAATGTACGGAGTCTAAAAAAGCGGTGAAA
The DNA here is from genome assembly GCF_048934315.1 of Petromyzon marinus. Classification (NCBI taxonomy): domain Eukaryota; kingdom Metazoa; phylum Chordata; class Hyperoartia; order Petromyzontiformes; family Petromyzontidae; genus Petromyzon; species Petromyzon marinus. Next base: position 8,826,870 of record NC_133721.1, on the reverse strand, counting down.
CTTTTCCCATCCTTCCCCTCTCTCCCATCCCCCCCCTCATTTTCTCGGCTCCATCGTTTCAATTACTTACGTTTTTTATTTTACACGCTTTTATTTAACTCACTCTGTCTGTTGTTGTTGTTGTTGTAGCCTCAAATCTTGCAACTCAATTTTCACCCACTTCCCAATGTGGTATCGACTGCAAACTTGGTATACTTATGTCATACTGATGACGATACTGTATTCTATCATTAAAAATAACAAATATATATTTTTATACATTTTTTATATATGCTATATTTCAGCTTGGGTCTAATTGTCCACGCTCAACTGACGTTGCCTGTGAATGACCACGGCCCCTTACGTTGGAGTCGTGGAGTTCTGACATTACGAGTACGGTACATTTCATTCAAGCGTGTTTAAAAACAATTTATTTTTTATTTTGCTTATTTTTCTTCTCTCAGCTTCCTCTCCCCTTGTGAAAGTGCAATACAAACCGGGCTCACGGTCCCCACTAAGGTCGGGCAGTGAGTTCGTGAGCACAGAGTTCGTGACCTCTGCGGAGTTTCTGTAACCCCCCACCCCCGCTCCCTGCTTAGCGGTTAGTGCTCTGTACCAAGCAGCTATGACAATAAAATGAACACAATAATAAACAAATATGGTGCAAGTTTCTTAAATTCCAGTCCGACCACATCACAATTTTATATTGTAATCGCTAACACGTCACAATGTAATATTGTAATCGCTACCACATCGCATTTTTATATTGTAATGTCTACCAGGTCACAATTTAATATTGTACTCTCCACCAGGTCACAACGCAATAATGTAATCGCTACCACGTCGCAATTTAATATTGTACTCTCTACCAGGTCACAACGCAATAATGTAATCGCTACCACGTCGCAATTTAATATTGTACTCTCCACCAGGTCACAACACAATATTGTAATCGCTACCACGTCGCAATTTAATATTGTACTCTCTACCAGGTCACAACGCAATATTGTAATCGCTACCACGTCGCAATTTAATATTGTACTCTCCACCAGGTCACAACGGAATATTGTAATCGCTACCAGGTCACAATTTAATATTGTACTCTCTACCAGGTCACAACGGAATATGGTAATCGCTCCCGCGTCACCCCTCTGAGGTTCCGTTGTCTCCTTTGCCTGTGGTTCTCTCACTCGCCTTGACCACCGACAATTATCGTGTCTTCGAGTGACGTGTCCTTCCCAAGCCCACTTACTTTTCTTAAACAGTCAATTTGATTTCCTTGATGAACTCGAGTTTTCTTGTTTTGCTCTGTGATCCACGTGCCCATCTTTCTGTCTCCCGGTCTAATGCCAGGCACTATTACCCACCGTGACATGTAGCTCAGGGGCATGGACACTGACAGACGGGTACAGTCATGACGTGCACGTTCGTGCTGTTCACCCGACGACAAAACATAACCAACGGCCTCGCAGCTTCCTATCTCAGGGCTCCCTCCCCTCTGTGGCCCATTGCAACTCTTTGACCTTCAGAGTTAATTTTCATTTCACACCGCAATGCCAGGGCCATGCCTCAAGCTCAGTATTGCAATCTGTTCTCCTCCAAAGCATTGTTTTCTCAAATTACCCCAGTGCAATCATCAATGCCCACATGCTCAACGGAGGGACAAGTTTCCGCACCAGCGTTAGGCTGCTGGTGTTTTTTTCTTCCTCTCGTTGCCGGTAGTCATCAGCTGACTTATGCTGGGCTGAAAAAAAAACATATGCATGTGTGCTCACGAAGTGCGGCGAATCCCATATGGGATTGGGAGGAAGGGTTGGTTTGCTGGAGGGGGCCAATGACTCTCGTTCAACCGAAAGCTTAGCCCCCCCCCTCGCCCTTCATTAAATTGCATGCATTCAGTGATGACGACGTCCTGCACTATTTAAGACCGGAAGCTGGTGGATTGCTTCACTATGCTGGCAAATAGCCAGATGATGCTGGATGTAATTACCAGCAAAACGTCGTACTACTCAAATTGTAAATGTTGTGGATTTACTCTTCAACACACCGGTGGGCTGAAGTAGTATAGCACACTATACACTACCAGACACTATACTGTTCACTAATTGGCGTTTTGTTTATGTGACAAATCCCTTACTGATTGGCTGTGTCAGGTGGTGGAGGGTTACGACGCATTTATACTGGTAGGAACGAAGTTGTAAACTGAGTGTACCAGCCTGCAATAGATTAATGTGTCCGTCCGTCCGTCCCCTTTCAATACTTCAACGAAGTGAAATCTCGTACTGTTGGGTGTAAAATCAGCAATAGACAGCGCAGCGACTTGATATGTCTTATTGCACCCAACATTTGGAAGTAACTATGTCATAAAATTGCGCAAAATTCCAATGTTCCTACCAGCCCACCCTGCAGGGACCTGTTACTAACGCGATCTAACCCAAAAAACCTTTATTATGAATAATGTCGGTCGCGCAAACCCACGTGTTAAGCATTGTTTTAAATACGAACTGCAATCGTCGGAAGGGGCTGCACAAAATGCAAACACAAAAAAGGTATAATTAAGCGATTGGCGTTCACGGCCATTTCTCACGCACACAGGGGAGTGAGAGCCAGCGCAGAATGCACAATAAACAAACGCACATCGTACCGTTACTCATTCTGTTTTGCGTTTTACATTCATTTTATATTTTTTGTTAAAGTTGGTTTCACACTGATTGGGTTTCCATAGGGCCCCCTTCACAGGAAACAACGTCACGCTACAGACCTAAAGTGGAATATATCTGAAGAGCAATCCATAAAAAATAATATTGTGCATTTAAACTAAATATCCTCTTGCCTGTTGTTATCAAACCATGATCGAAAGATAAATGGGGGTGAAAAGAAAATCTATCGAAATGATGAAAAAATTGAAATCGATTGATTGAAGGCAAAGTGTTATCTATAACGCCACGCCTAAGTATGCCAAAAATCAAATGTATTGGCATGTTAATTAATGTTATCGTCATGTGTGTATCTGTCATACACACACACACAGAGGTGAATTGGCGACTCACAACAGGACAGCACAATTATATAATCATTATTCTGCAAACATCATCATCATCCTCCCCAAGCTGCTGCCACCCCTCACAACACTACGATGCCATCATACCACCCAGTACCTGCACACGAAAAGTGATTTCACGGCTCCATCTCCTCCTTTATGGGCGGTCTCTCAAAAGCGTTTCCTCCCTTAAAACTAAAATTTGTTTTTTTTCCAGGTAAGGTCCACTGAGCTGTATAGCTCTTTTTTCAGAAGCTCTCTGGCCACAAATGATAGCTCAAAGAAATGTCTTATCACGTGGAAATGTATTACAGTAAACGCACGTTGACTCTAAACGTGGAGGGAAAAACCCGAGTATCAGGAGAAAAATCCACGCGATCACGGGGGAAAGAAAACATGCAAATTTCAAATATACAGAGCTGCGGTCGGGATCGTACCCGCAACCTCCTGCACACCAGGCGAGGGAGTTAACATCTCGCCACCGCGGCGACGTCTTGGCTGCCGCTCCGCGAGCGATCGACCGTCGTCCTCTTTTCAGCGTCGTCGTGTCCTGCCAAAGCCCACGCGCTTTTCTACGGGGAGTGGTCGCCTATGGTCAAGAAGAATCGCCATTGTCCATCGTGTTGAAATGGTGCACGGAGGAGAGTGGGAGCGCACGATCATGCGAAGGAGGGGGGTGGGGGGGGGGTGGGGGTTAGCAGCGTTGGAGTGGTGAGTCGAGAGTTTTGTGCTTGCACTTTGTTTCATCAAAACGCAAAAATAAATACATTTAAGCAACCTACGCTTGACTGTCATTGCCAAAAAGCCAGAGTATGGAACTAGCCCCACAATACGCGCCGTGTATCCCTCGAGTATCCATCCATTTGAAAAGCCTCAGATGCTGTGGAATATATATAAGCCACCGAACAAAACAAGTCAAGATGGCCCTAGGCTTTGTATTTATTGTCTTATAGATCCCGCCTAGGAATGCGGTACATTGCCAGGTTCAATCCGCTTGATGGTTTTGCGCGCTGGCTTTAACTCCCTCTTGTGAAAGCCACTCGCCTTCCTCCGCTCGCTTCAATCCGCGTGCCAAATATGCTGTCTTCCAAATTGCACGCCATTGTCCTCTGGAGCTGCTCGCAAATTATGGTTCGTCGACGGGACGGTACGCGCGCGCCCACGTGCTACGTGCGTGATTGGATGCACTTGGGTGTTGCACGTCTCAGAGGAGGAGTGGCGCTAACAACAACGAGCGGAGCCCCGGGCAGCCAAAGCACGGCAGGTGGGCAGGATAGGTGGCATAGAGACCACCTGCGTCATCTCAGTCGGTTAACCCATAACACCATGGGACTGGGTCCCGGTGACCTGCTGCCAGCAGCGAGCCTTCGACACTTCACACGATGGCCTCAAAGTGCGCCTAGCCCGGCACGAACGCTTTGGTGATATCACCGTCACGCGGTGGCCAATGTTGGCTGTTGTTCTGTCGGTGGTGATGATACTATCAGCGTCGTTAGAGCGATTTAAGTCCTCTTGAAAACGCACCTCTTTAAATTGGCCTTTAGCCACCTAGTTCTGTCGGTCTTACCTCGGTTATGTTTATTACCTAGCTTTCCATACACGGGGCACATTGGGATGTACGGATGAAATGCGCCACTTTATGTACATCATTATGTTTGCCTTGTGGGAGAATGGTTGTTTCAGCCGTTAGCTCACGGCGCAATTAATTAACCTGGCGGCCTGAGTTCGCATCCTGACCGCGGTGAACATCGGTGATGAATGATTGTCCTGAAAATCCATTGCTGTCCCACCTTCGCCAGCCCACACGGACCGACGTGGAGTGAAGTACGGCCAAAATAACTCATCCAGCAGTGAATTTGACAAAAACGGGCTCTATATGTGCATCAATCATTGAGCACGAAAACGTCACGGATGACAATGCTACATCAGTAACGTCACTGGACATTAAATAAACCCAATTATGGTAAAATTCTCGACTAATTTATCTCCTTGGAGACTTTTTTAAATGTTTTATTTCATTTCCCAACAATCTCCCGCACCTCCGATTAGCACGGTTGGCTATATATGGTGTGAAAGAACTTCAACGTACACGCATGCAATTACACACAAACCTTTACACCGACGTGGATATCTCGTATTGAAGCCCTCTCTGGGTAGCAGTCCCACAGCATTTGTGGGGAGGGAGCTGTGGAGACTTGAGGGGGGCCGAGCGCCCCCTTCCCCCCACGGCTGAAGTCTCAGCCACATCCCCCCACCCAACCTTTTAAATTCTCAGTCAAGTCTAATAATGTTATATACAAATGGAAATTGTTTGGTATAGGGAGTGAAGAAAGCTAGAGCAGAATGCACAACAAAGTCAAGATCGTATATGTAAAATACTGATTTTATCAGTTAACGTGTATTTAAAGTTCGTTGAACGTTGACTGACTTCTTGCCCCCACTCCCCTACCCCACCATGGTCATGGCGACAAAGCAGCTGGGGGCAACCGAATAGGTTAAATATCACGGCGTTATCAAACTCCCTCTCCCACTCTCTCTCTCTGCCTGCGGCTGCGTGGCCTGCAATAAACAAGTTGCGCTCTCTCGGATGTACACGGGGGCCAAGTCCCGTGAAGCCTGGCGCAGCGGGAGGGGCGGAGGAGGGGAGCAGTTTATCTCGTGCCTCTGATGAGGCTTGAAATTGGGGAGACGTGCTCGGCATGGGGCCCCGGCCGCTGTGCTCGCGCAAAAAGTCTCGAAGGCCGAGCAGATTTGACGTGGGGGGGGGGGGGGGATTAAAGGGCTTGTGGTGCCCGGTAACTCAATTGGGGGAGCCCCCCTCCCTCACCCCTCCTTTCCTCCCTCCCCCCTCCCTCCAGCCCCCCCCCCCAAAGTATCCGCGGTGTACAGCCCCGTACAGCGCTCTCTCGTTTGGTCTTCCCACCGCAACAACCGCCATTCGCCACAAAGTGGTGGTGACGTCACCACGACGCTTGTGCCAGGCTATGTGCACCTTGAGGCCACGTGAAGTGTCGAACAGCCCGCTGGCAGGAGGTCTCGGGGCAGACCCAGGTGCCACGGGTCGACTGACTGAGATGAGTGGCTGATGCACCACCCCACCAACCCACACGCCCGCCCCTTTATTAGATATTTATAATGTACACCATATTCCCTCCTTATTTGCGAGGGACACTTTCCGGAGATGGTCGTGAATAACAAATCTCGTGGATAATGCTATTGGCCTCCGAAAATGAATTGCCTTAAATACGTACGTAAATAAGCGATCAAATGCATGCCAATGATCGTATCGCTATATCTCATCGCTTTCTTTCTCTCTCTCTCTCTCCTCTCTCTCGATGCATTAGTCGTGTAGAGCTCCAGATTCGCGGACGGCAAGTTCGTTAATGACGAGGCAACGCTGCAACGCTTTCCAATGACAGTTCAACAGCATTGATGAATTCATCCATAATGTAGCAATGTCAACGTATTAACTCACTCATAATAAAGGTTTTTGGGTTAGATCGCGTAAGTATAAATGCGTCGTAACCCCACACCACCCGACGCAACCGGTAAGGTTTGTCACGTAAACGGAACGTGCCATTTAGTTACTACTTTAAGCCTACCAGTGTGTTTGGAGAGTAAATCCACAAAATGTATAATTTGAGTACGTCGTACTGTAATTACATCCAGCATCATCGGAGAGTGAAGCAATCCACATGCTTCCTTTATCATGAATAACATTGGTCGCGAAAGCCTCCGTTTTGTATACTCACTACCGCCACAATTATAATCTCACTCTCCAAAGAGAGAGAAACTAAGTGAGAGGCACGAGGAACCAGACTAGCGGGATGGCGAAAGCCACACGGTGAGTCGGTGCCAAAAAATGTCTCAAGCTCGGACTATGCTGTCCCCTACGTATGAATGGGTTATCGGCCAATAAAAAAAAGTGTTCACGTTAGCATCCGTGTGTCTAAACACGGGGGCCCACGATGACTCTAGCACGAAGATGATCCAATAAAAATGAGACATTTCGTGCATACGGGTGTGTTGCAATTCTGGAACCTGCCTTATATTAACGTGAATAATAAATAACAAAAAAAAACTGGCGACATTGATCAGAGGCTTTGCCAAACCGTCGACGGCGAGTTGAAGCACGCACGCAGTGTTCTCTTGGACGTTGCCTCACGTTTTGTCGTGAATGCGTTTCGACTTAAGTTTTGAAAGCACTGATGCCATTCGCTTTGCCCGTTCGTCTCTCCGCATGCCTGTAACATAGGGTCACTATAACTCCCGTGAAAGATGACCCGATGTGATTCACAATCGAATTTATTTCCTCTCCTTGGGGGTCGCATCACGTGAGTACATCGCCAATGCGCGTATTTACACGCTCATTCACCCGCCACAGCCCTATTAAACAAAGTCGCCGCGTGAATAAACGGGCCAATATATTTACCACTCGAGCGCACGTTTCGCTGGTAATTGCAGCCGACATCGTTAAGGCCAGAGCTGTGGAAATGTTCTCCCACGTTTGTACAACTTGATTTGGCTGTGCTGGGTCGGGCAGGGCTCTACGACACACACTGGCATTTTACTCAAACCATCTGAATCCAAGAGTACAATTTGAATCGTCACATCGGTCGCGATAAGCCTACGGTTGTTATGCGATTCAACGTTGACGAAAAATTGGCTTGGAACCTGTGCTGTTACTATTTGAAACTCACCCCGTAGGAAACAGGTCACGTCGCTCAAAGGGTTTTTAGCGCAAAAATGCACAATGATAAAATAACAAAAAAACAGCATTAATTGGAAAACCGTTCATGCCAAGGCGAAGATGTCACACACCGAGGGGGGTGAGTCTCACATTCCCATAACATCATTATACCCGACATCTCGGTTAATAGGTGTAGCCCTTCCAAGACACCTGTCTGCAATGGAAGAGTAGGAAAAAACACTCTCCGAAAGATGGTTCTCTAGGGCTTCTCGCTAGTGGAGGACCTTTCACCAGCAGTGGCATTAGCAAGCAATTGCAGGCTGTACTTTTTGCCTAACTCTAATCTAAATGTGTAAAAAAAACAAACCGGCCTCTAACGCCGGAAAAGTATGGTTATTTGTTGGAATGTCAGAAGTGCGAATTAAAAAAATATGTATTTGAAGAAATTGCAAAAAATAAACACGTCTCTCCACCTCGCGAAAGCCGACGTGTTGAACGTCTGTCCACCTCATCCTTTGCATCCCCCTTTGACCTTGTCCCACTTTTTACCCGATTCCCTCAACTATTCTGTCACCTAAACAGTCCAACAAACAAACTGATTGGTGTTTATACTCTTTGATTATTTCGGTAAAGTCACTAAGGTATAAAATAAAATAAATCACGACGTTTCGGGCGCAACACAAGCGTCCATCATCAGGTGGGAAAGCGTGGTCTGCTGCTGAGGCAGACTGTTTTAAAAGGATTGAAATGGGCGTAGCTCAAGGGTCATAAAGAAGTGGCCGGGGCTGGCGATGTTAATGTGAGAAATTATCATGATGTTAATGTGAGAGATTAGCATGATGTTAATGTGAGAGATTAGAATGATGTTAATGTGAGAAATTAGCATGATGTTAATGTGAGAGATTAGCATGATGTTAATGTGAGAGATTAGCATGAAGTTAATGTGAGAAATGAGCATGATGTTAATGTGAGAGATTAGCATGATGTTAATGTGAGAGATTAGCATTATGTTAATGTGAGAGATTAGCATGATGTTAATGCGAGGGATTAGCATGATGTTAATGTGAGAGATTAGCATGATGTTAATGTGAGAAATTAGCATGTAACTGTAGAGAAAAAGGAGAGGAACAGCGGTCTTTCGACGAGGGAGTGCAGCCCAACGGGTGTAGTGATAGGTGTTTCTACATTTTGGCTTTGGGGTTTAGAAGAGTTCGTGCAACATTGTGTCCCTCTATCGCATTGTCGTCTCTTGCCGTTGATATGGCAGAAAAGTGACCCGATAAATAAATTAAAAGGCAAACACACGCAATAGCTATACATCATTTAAACACGATTGAATTCCACATCATTTATACTTCAAGGCGCTCAGATGGGAATGCATGTTTCTCTATTTTTAGCGTTCGCAGTGCCTACATATTTCATTCCATTGCCCAGTGCCATGCATTGGCCAATGTAAATGTAAAGTGTGTTTACAATTGAGTCACACCACCTTTAACATGCCCAACCCAGGCATCATTTTAATTTCTCAACAGCCCCGTGTAATACGCACGTCTTTTACCGTAGAGCAGTGACGGGAAAGGTCACCTCGTAGGCCATCAATGCCTCTGAGCATGTCGAGGTGAAGTGTAATTAGTGCACACTCAGGTTTTCGCTCTTCTCTTCCCTGCAGTGATTTTGTCTTCTTTTTCTCTACGTAGATCCCACTGTTGTGCTCGCAGATGCCTAGAGAAAACGCTAATTTGGGATTTTTTTTTTAAAACTATCTCTTATATGAAAAACATTTCCACCCAATGTTTTCTTTGATTGTACTATAGGTGCCGTGTCGCAAGACGAAGTATCCTAGATTTGAAGCTTTCGTGACTGCATGGATCCATACTCTTTGGTTCTATTTTTTTTTTTACCTACGTGACTTTACCGAACCAAAGTGTACGAAGTATCCTGCTCGGAGCACCCGGACGGCAGTGCGACCCTACGTGTTAGAGAACGGCTCGAGCAAGCGGGTATCACAGAGCTAGCTCCGAGATTCCCTCTTCAAGTGATGTCTGGCCTATGCGGTAGAGGGCAGTACTTTACCACCAACTCTGCATATATATTGTGTTCGTCACGTGACAGTCAGGTCGTAATTTTTTTTTGCTAGTGATGGAAATTCGTCAAGAAGACTTTTTCGTAATCTGCATGCAAACAAAACAATACCATTTAAAAAAAAAGTCGTGGATATGCACGGATCCTAGAACGCATTCCAAAATGTGTGTGCATCTATGGAAGTATTTAGTTATTTTATACGCAGGCTTTCACAACCAATGTGATTCATAATTTGTTTATTTTGGGTTAGATTTTGCAGGCATATTATGAATGGAAAAAAGCCAATTAAATCAAGCACAATTTTGGAAATGCGCTTCTCAAAATTCAGGTTTCGCTGATAAAACCAAATTATTAATTGAAATATTTCCCAGCGTGAAAACGTAATTTGATGGGCTCTCCGATGCGGTGGAGGGTTGCCAGTTAAGAAATTGACAATATCCCTTACACGACATCATCACCCAAAAGAAACAATGACTCGGCAATACTAACGTTACGTTTCAAGGCGCACAACGAGGGCGCGTGAAGGCACGTCGTTGGACGGACATCACACACGTTGACATCAGCTTGGATGGGTTTAGGGGAATCTCGCGTTTCCTTTTCGCCCTGGTTTCTATCAAACTGACTTGTTTTCTATTTTGCGTAGTCCACGAAATATCTCCGGAACGTATCCCTAGCGAATACTGAGGGAATACTGTACGCATATAGTCAGTGTGACAACATCAGGCTTCCACATCTGGCAATGCTTCTACTACAACTGCGCTTTCACTTACTGCAAGGCGTATTTTATTTTAAACTCCCACCCTTTCAAGTGGCTTCTCATACCGAATAGAATTAGGGTGTTGTATATCCAACCTTTAATGTGCCTAAAATGTAATTTTCTTTAACAGCAAGAGTCTGCGTTGAATGTAATTTCACTTTAAGTACTGTGTCTTGTGCTACTTGCGTGAATTATGCTCCATGTCACGCCTGTAAGCATTGGTCTGAGGTTTTATAACGAGATAGCATATGCTCCAAGGCTCAGACCTCCCCTGTAAATATATAGGCATGCTACGTTTTATTGAAGATATAAATTTTTGCAAAATAAATTCATAAGCTATGCATATGTTTGCAGAGGCGCGTGTGTATGTGGCACGAGAGTATGCGGTGCGTGTTTTGTTTGTGGGGAGTGGTGGCGCAGCGGTTAGCGCACTGCGCTACATACAGCGGTGGCTCCTGATCGCGAGCTGTTCTGGGTCTCCCCTAGGTAGACGCAGCCTTACATGAGTACCTGGTGCGGTGTGGTGAACATCAGCAGACTTATACGACATGGGGAGGCTTTCATCGAGCACTGCATTGCCAAAGGTCTGTGCATTATTACATTTGAATACTATGCACGGTGCACATATGCAGAAGCTCTCAGTCCGAGATGGTATTGTTGTGTAAAGATGACCCTGTGGGTGAAACTGCTTTTGATCGTATTTGTATTATAGAACGGATCACGTGGTGTTTATTTGCCTTTGGCTTTGAGAGAGCAACATAATTACCTTGTTTGACATACGGGCGGTTGTGCACGCAAGTGGAGGCCCATTGAAACTCAATTCACGTGGCGTTTTCCGGCCGTAATTCCACCTCATTTGTGGTGGAAGTGGTGTCGCCATCATGTCCTCTGGAATGCAAGGGAGTGTCCAATGCGTCCCAACAGCTTTTGGCGGGTTTTGGCCCCGAGCCGTGAGAAGATGTCGGTGGAAACTTTTCACCAAAGCAGAAACTTTCCACCGTTTTGCGAAGTCTTCGTTCAATCACCACTGGTTGCGTGGATAGTGCTTGAAGTGCTCTCCGAGTTACGAGGCTGGGTTTGTGGCGGCCACCTTTCTGCGAATTTGGGGCGGAAAGCCCTCTCCAAATGTACCGGAATCTGTTTTTTTATCCTGGATAAATCTGATGAGCTATGAAGCTCTTTTTCGTGGATGTCCAGTGAATTTATGGCAGTCGCAATCAGCGGGAACAGATGTACAAATGCAAATACAAGATACTTCGTATAGTCTTAACACACCTGGGGCAAGTGCTGTTAGCGAGCACCTGATGTGCACACACACACACGATAGAGATGAATATAACAACGTCGACATAGATAACTATGATTGTGATTACGAAATTATGAATTATGTTAATGATTGCAGTGATGTTGATATTTTTAATGACGTTAATTTTGATGGCAATCAGAATCATAATATTTATTTATATTCGAGGAACGTTACAAAAACACAAAACAAAAACACGATTGGAGTGCCATGTATTGGAAATGTTAACAAATCACTTCAACATATATAAATATAAACTTTTTTTTTTAACCAAGCAAAGCCCACTGAGATGTTAACGTATTTATCAGAAGCGACCTGGCCACAAATGATAGCTCAACAAAGTGGCTTATCACGTGGAAATTTATCGCAGGAAAATAATCTGAACGCATGTCTCCAATTTCGATAACAAATGCCATCACAATAAAGAAGGTCACGATTAGTGCAGTATGTGGATATTTATTATAGCTAACATTATGACGCTGTTGCACGTGATTTTACGTCTGCTGCCGCTGATAGAAATGCATGGCAAGGTTGCAACGAGAGGCGGGGGCCATCAATCCATCCAGATAGTTCGGTTTGAGGAGCAGATTAATTCTAGCTTCTCATTGCAACACCTTGCCTGAAGTTTAACGCGAAGGCTTTCGCGACCAAACTATTATTCACAATAAAGATGTTTTGTTGGGTTTGATCGCATAAATATGCATGTGTCGTTGACCCACCACCGCCCGACAAAGCCAATCATTAAGGCTTGTCACGTGAACCAAACCTGGCAAATTAGTTACTACTTCGGCACACCGGTGTGTTGGAGAGTAAAAACGCAGCATTTACAATTGGTGTACGACGTTTCGCTGGTGATTGGAACCAGCTTCATCGGGCGATTTTTGCCCAGCATTGAATAGCGAAACTTTACCTGAAGATTTCCAGTGAGTCAGCTTCCACCACCACCACAACCACGTGTTGAGTTGTGGGGTAGCCGGTGCCAAACTCCCAGGGCCCTCCACGTGTTAAACATAAACACATCCTCCTGGCCTCCGTCATGAACTTTCCCACACACGGATTCGACCCCTGGTAGCCTCTGCGTTTTCTTCTCTGTGTTGAGCTTTTAGCAGTAGTCTGGATCGACTTGGTCGATATTAATTGATGATGATGCATTGGAGGAGGTAATCTTGGCACAAATCCGAAAATGTGAATGCAAGGTCTACGCGAACAGGGATGCTTTAGGAGTTTCCTTTGCAAAGCATAGCTTGCCAAGCTGTTATGAGAATCATGTAAAAAAAACGTAATTATGTTAGAAAAGGTTGGAATATTAAGCTACGCAAAAATGTACATTAATATGAAACATTGCGTAATGCAGTTTATAAATCAGTAATATGAGCCTTAGTCATAGAAACTAAAACTTTCACGTAAGATGCAGTGTTGAAATCAGGCATGAGGTATGGTTTATACAATTTCACATTTAAGCTGTCCGAATAATGAAACCAATTTTGCATGAATAACTGACTTTTGGAAACATTTTAGACGCGGCTAAATGGCTTAGAGGTCAGGGTACTGAGCTGGCACTACTGATACTGAGTTCGAATCCAGGCCACTGCCTGTGATTAAACCGGGCCCGTTTAAACCCGTAAGCAATGAGTGCGCAAAAAAAATCACATTAACTTGGGTTTTGCGTGTAGTTTGGCTTAAATTCCAACTCCGAAAGTAAAACCAAAATTATTGGTTCGATTGTTACGTGATATATATATTCTTGGTTCTTTCGGTAAAGTCACGTAGAAGGGAAACAATAAAATAATACAAATAAAACAATAAAATTCTGAAGACGTTTCGACTGCAAAACAAGCAATCATCATCAGGTGTGAAAACCACAACAAGAAATTTTGAAAAAAGTGGTGTTTTTTAACGTTAGCACCACGGATAGCGATTTGACAGTGATATATATGTTATATATATATCACTCTCTGTAGCAGAGTGAGTGGGGAAGGTGGCTGCCCCGACTGTACAAACCAGAGGTCAATTGAAGGGATCTCAGAGGTGGCTCTGTGCTATCTACTTCAGCGAGATGTTACCTAACAAATGGTTGCACAACTCTATGAGACTTTCCTGGTTCCTAGATGTCGTGATGCATCACTGACAGCACCATTGATTGGAATACATTCACATCGACTACTCCAGAAAGCCAAATGTCGTTGAAAAAAATGTAATAAACCAACAAACAAAAGCACCCATCACTGCCCTCCTGGATCAACAGTTTTTTTCAGAAGTAATTTCTAATGCTGTAAAATCCCTGCCACCATTGTAAAACATTAATTGCCGATTATTTTTGTTACACCACAGTTGGTGTAAGGGGCCGTCCATAAATGACGTCACGCAGCTGGGGGGGGGGGGGTTAGACATTTGTGACGATGTGTGACGAGGGGGGGGGGGGTGAGAAATGTGACGTCACATAAAAATGCACAACTTTAAATAAATATAGACAACAGGTTATACTTAATTAAATAGACTTTTTAATAAATGTTTTCTCGTACAACATCAAAGTGCAGCGCCACGTTAAATACGCACTACAATGACAATAGTTTAAAGCGATTTGAAGCATGTTTAATTTTCAAAATGGAAATATGTGTGTTTTTTTGGGGGGGGGGCAGAGATTTGTGACGTCATATATGAGAGGGGATGTGATTTTTTGTGACGCCGTGTGACGAGGGGGGGGGGGTCAAAAATCGTCCAAAATCGCGTGACGTCATTTATGGACGGCCCCTAAGGACGAGCAACACTGGACGTGCATTTCCTGAGGTCAGCGGATCAATCTCCAGACACGGCAGTTCTTAAATCCCTCCACCTATATCCAAAGAGCAGAATTAATGTGGTTCACCACAATGAGGCCGCGTGTGGTGGGGTAAAATGTGAGTTCTGGCACCTATTCCCAAACGTCTGGCCAACGTGGAAGAGTAGGCCAAGCACCATGGTAGAGCGGGGCCCCCTAGAACTTCTTCAAATGGAGGCCCAGCAAAGCCGGGAGTGAGCAATTTCAGGGCTGAGATTTTTAATCTTCACATTTTGTGGTAAATTTAACCTCGGAATAACAAAGGGCTGTGGTTTTATCAGCCTATATAAACTATTGTAATCATCTCTACCGCTATTGTTATTCAAAATGTGCTGGACATCTTTTTCGAAATGTTGAAACGAGAGTCAACATTTCATTGGGCGGTCCCTTCTCAGGCTCGGCAGAGGCCGATAACTAACGCATCTGTTTTGTTTACCATGTAGTGCCTCTCCGCCTGTCTGTCTCGTGCACCGTTGTGTGCTCTTGTGTTAATGAACGCAGCGAGAGGGTCAATTGATTTGGACAATGAACGCCGCTGCATCCCTCGATTAATTAAGCGGCGAAGTGAAATAATTTGGCTAAACGCAGCCCAACGTTTACCCCGACGAAACTGCTTCTCTTTTGCACGCAACCGTGCGTCCACTTGTCAAACGTTTTACTCAACCAAGCGATAGAGGACCGGTGTCACGCATATTTTGTTTTTTTTTGCAAGCGGCATTGAAAAACAGAGAAAGTGCACAGAGCCGTCCCTACGGTAGACGGCGAATCGGGGCGACTGCTCCGGGCCCCGCGCTTTGGGGGGCCTTGCGCTTCGGACGTCACGGTGTCACATGTAAAACTTCCAATTGAGTCTTAAGGCGTCGGGGGGCGCCCACACGGTGGGGTTTTGCCCCAGGCCCCGCAACCCCCCCCCCCACCCACCCCACCCCCATGGACGGAACATGCCTTTACATAAAGATTACAATTATTTAATTTTAGTTTGTGTCGTTTACGATATAGTTTTATATGTATGGATGTTGAACATTGATCACAACGTACGTAGCCAATCGGAGATTTTTGCATTGAACTCGGACCTATATCTGACAGCGAGGGTCCTTGCGTTCTCTTCCGCTGAACCGCAATACCTTGCTGGCCTCGTTAAGGAGCATAACACCATCACGTGAACTCTGATCATACTCGCAGCAGCGGCTTTTGGCTCGCATTCAGACGCGCTTCTGCGGCCGTCTGGAACGCTCTTCCTTCTGATGTTAGGAAGCCACTGGAGCTATGCTCTTTTAAATCTCGATTGAAAACTCATTTATTTCGAACTGCTTTTTGTGTTTTGTTTGTTGTCCTTCCCTCACACCTCCGATTGGCTCAGTTAGCTACGTACGGTGCGAAAGAAGTTCAACATACATCCATACAAATATGAGGCAGTTCACCAGTATTGACTGAAGCAAGCCTGCCGCTGCTGATGAGGCGCCGAATGTCAAAACCGGTTGAGAGGTCGCTCGCGTTGCTGCTGAAATTACGCACTCTCAGAAGGATGCGTGGCTGGTGCAATGTGTAAAATGTTTTGCTTCTTTTTCATAGAAGGACAAAAATGACGAGTTGGTACATTATCCGCATGTATATAGTGACTTCAGAACGAGTATGCTTAGGCTTGGAGGAATCCGATGAGCTATGAAGCTCTCTTCTTTTTTTTGTAACAGACGTCCGATTCTGTGCGGTCCAGCAAGTTCTTACATTCTCATTAAAAAAACAAAAAAAAGGCGAGCCTCGACAAATTCAAACGAATTGACCACCCAAAAACAGAAGGTACCTTCGGGTGGCAACCGCCTCCGCCGAAGTGAACTCCCAAAACTCCCCGCGCGCGCGCGCGCGCGCGCTGTTTCGTCGTCGCCGCCGCTGATATTTAATCTTCTCGCACGCACGCACGCCGGCACGAGCTCCCCCCTTCTAGGGGTGGTGGGGGAGGTAGCCTTTGATGTCCCGGACCAACAACAACGGCGCGGCGTCTCGGGGAGGGATTACAACGTCCCAGGAGCACGCACTTCCGGCCGAGCTTTGCCCCGAATAGGGGGTCTCGTTACGACGCGTGGTTGCTCCGCAGATCTCCCTTCGCTGCGCTGTCAAGCATGAAGCACCGAGCGGGGCTTCTTAACAGGGTGCGCGCTGGTGGTGGTGGTGGTGGTTGATGGTCGTGGCGGTGGTGCCTTTTTTTTAGAAGGGTTGCCCGCTGCCGATGTGTGTGTGTGGCTTGCGACTGAACGATGATGGAACCTGCACACAGCTGTGTTCCTGAGCTCTGTGCAGGATCCAGAATCAGAATCTTTATTTAGACTCGAGGAGGAATCCGATGGAGCTATGAAGATTTTTATTCCCCGCGGGTGCCCGGTATGGGGCGGGTCAGTGAGTTACAACAACAACAAACAAGTAGAAAAAACAACGACTGGAGTGTAAAGTTGAGAAAATGGTAAGCAAGTCACTAAAACACAAATAAATAAGTGATGCGTACATTCATTCTATAAGTCCTCTTTATCAAGGAGGCAGCAACAACAGCACAGTCCCACAACACGCCATGATGACGCCACGCGTCAGTCGCTCGATACAGTGGCATATTAACATTGAACTATCGACACACGGATTATGAGCAAAGATCCAAATCGCGTTTGCAAATGCGACTGTATCTAGCGCTGATCTTCTGCTTCACTCTACTTTTTTGAAGGAAGATTGACAATTCTCAGGGATGAAAGCAAGGTTGCTGCTCCGAAACGATGACGCTGCGATGGCAAAGGCTGCGTCACCTTTAACGATTCTTGTTTCTCGGGATATTTAAACGGCAATTCGATGGACGCCTTTTTAGGTTTCTTGGGCTTGACAATGGGGACAATGATTTAGCTGAGCTTAGCAACAGATCTGCCAATTAGGATGTGATTGGTTGAGCAGGGCCCCGATGGAGATTTCTTCTCGCGTCCAGTGATGTGCGATTGGATTTTAAGAGGAGATCGCAACGGTGGATCCACAGCTCGCCGCAACTATTCCGACCTCTGCGCTGCACGCGCCGGGAGCCCCTCGGCAACTTCACACGGCAGAGAAAGCGCAGCGAAACGTCGGACACCGCGCCGAACGACGGCATGGCGCAACCCGAAAACGCACCGGAGGGCTTCACAGGAGCACGCGTAACACAGCGATGCCTTGCTGTTTATTCGTTTCACCGTTTGTGCCTTTCGTGTCTGCTTCTAAATATAAATTAACTATAACTAATGCCTCTGCTGGCAGACAAGTCACTGCCGTTATTTTAAATCAACATTGGAAACTCATTTCTTTGAAATCGCCTTTTGTGTTTGGTTTTGTTGTCCAGCCGCATCTCTGATTGTCGCGGTCGGCGACGTATGGTGCGAAAGAAGTTCAACATACATACATGCGGAGCTCTTCACAGCCCCCTATACAATTGCCTTGTCTCCCACTTTCGCACGCCCGCCAGGCATCCTGAAAACGTTGTAAGTATCCACGCTTTACCCCCCCCCCCGCCAGATACCTACTTACCGATGGTCGACTCACTTATTCTGCTGGGTGGACAGAGACGAAGGGAGAGTTTAAACACACGCTCATTGTATGCACTGTACATATGTTGAACTTCTTTCATACCGTACGTAGCCAACCGTGCTAATCGGAGGTGTGGGAGAAGTGCGCGGGGGGAGGGGGGGGGCGGCAAGTCGGGTGGTGTAGTTGTAACACCTGTGGCTCACAGCAGGAAGGGGTACAATGAGTTTGATTACCGAATGGTGGCGTCTTTCTGTATGAAGTGTGTAAGTTCTCCGAACTGCTCTGCACGTGTTTCTTCCGGTCTTCCTGGCGTCGTCCCACAATATAAAATAAAAACACACACAACGTAACAGTTATGGCCAAACCCATCACAATTTCAAACATTACCATGCAAATGACTGAACTGGGATTATGCATTGTAGCATCGCCACCCGACTGTCTGGACCCTGCTGAAAAATAATATGTCCTGGGTAAAGAAGTATAATAACAACAACAAAAATAATTACCCGCTGCACCATGAGATGGAACCGGTGACCTCTGGATATTAATTCCGGTGTACTGATCATTATACCATAACAAATATCAAAGTGTTGGCAAGGAGAGAAAAATAATAATACTCTACTCAAGGAGGAATGGGCCAAACATCGCAAGAAGGACCCTTCTGGAAAAGTCAAGAGGAAATTAATCATTAGTGCACAACATGTTGGTAAAACTACGACAGAATTATTAATCCACATAAACATGTTAACAAATGAATACAGGCAAAGATACCTCGATAGCTGTGTAGAACATTGGGGCAAGTGCTGTTAGCGAGCTCCATTCAAGGTATGTACTCTGCCCAAAACACATGGTGTGGCCAGAACCACACCTGGCAATGTTGACTCTAAAGTGCAAATGTTTACGAATTGCACCAGGTACTCATATATGGCTGAGCCGACCTAGGGGAGGCCCAGTAACGGTTCACATTATTACCATTCGTGTTCGCCCTCTGATGTGTTTTTGAGTTGTAGTTGAACACACATCCAGTGCTCTGTACTGCACAACCGTGAAACTCTGCCCAGTAATAATATCAGCTGTAGCTGGGAATCGAACTCAGGTCGCCGGGTTCGTAGTGAAGTGAGCTAACCACGACACGCGCGTGGACCACACACTCATTCTCTCACACACACACACACATTCTACGAGCAACGTTTTCCGAAGCAAAATACTTCTCAACTGCAGATGTCTCGGATAATTTGGCAGCTAATTTAATAAATTATTATACCACGGTAGTGAATGTCATCATGACCCAGAAGAGGATCACATTGGCCCATTCACGTGTCCACAAATATGTATTATTGTTGTTCCAATTGTTTGCTTAGGCCAGCGTCGCTGATTCTCACCACTCTTTGTTTTCACGGTAGGTGACGACGATCATTGCTAAGCATATTCCGAATACGATCATTTGAAGTGAGAAACTGAGCCTAATTGCCATCCACAAAATCTCACCCACAAAGGGATTTGGTTGGACGATGGCAAAAAAAGACAAAACCACTTTGGAAAGTGGCCGGGTGGCCCAGAGGTCAGAGCTCTGACCTGCCACCACTGAGAACTTGGGTTTGAATCCAGGCAGCTGCCTATCATAAAAAGGGCTTCTCAAGTCTAGTGAATTGATGGTGGCAGCCCAGTCACCAATGAATGCGGAATAAAATCAACCGCGTTCAAGGATGGTTCTCCACTTATTTTGTTTGGGCAAAAATGTCCAGCTACTGATAATTAAATGTCGCTTTCACTGTCCACTTTGTTGAACCGATAGGTCATTTGAAGGTGACCTCTGAGGTAGCCCCAGTTTCTGTGGGGCCCCCGTTTTGTAAGACGGCGGAACGGGTCGCCATCGCTCTGCGACAAATCTGGATGGATTTATTTTATTTTTCGTCTCGTGGCACGACAGCAAGAGCGCGGTCGGAATACATCTGGGGGGAGAAATATAAAAATGCGTGTTTTTTTTAATCGCGTTTCGGATTAGACATTGAGGGAAGAGCAAAACGTACTTGAGAAATAATGGCCATAAGAAATGAGTCGCATGAAATGTGTCATTCAACTTTAAATTGCTTTTTCGCAGATGCCATTGATGAGCGAGAGATGAGAGCGTTCAGACACTAAGCATTCTGCTCGTATTGTTTTTTTGTTGGCAATTGTAACGAATATCCATAGTACAAATAATCATCATCAAACTCCTTCGACAACCGAAGTAAATTCACCCTGGAAAAAAAATGGCATATTTTTGAATAAGTTAATAATAGAACGAAGGAAAGCAGAGGGTGGGCGGGACGGGGCGGGGGGGAATTGATGTGCGAGGTGTCTTGTGTGATGTATTATTTACGTGCCGTCAGTAAGACAACTCATCTGTGACTGACCGCGCCGTTGGTGCGATGCGTGCAAGGAAAAGGGGGTAGGGGAGAAAACAAGGAAGATGAATCGTGCGCACGCGTGGATTCTGTACAGCCTTTCCAACATGCGTTTTTTTCCCCCTTAATGCAGCATTGTTGTTTTTAGGAATGCGTATCACCTATCACAATTTTACTAAACATTTTATTTATTTATTTTACCAGGTAATGACCACTGAGCTATGAAGCTATTTTTTAGAAGCGACCTGGCCACAAATGATAGCTCAACTTAGTGGCTTGCATCGTGAAAATGTAAAGCAGCCAAATACTCTAAACGCATGTTTTTAAATGTGGAAGAAAAAACCGGGGGACCCGGAGAAAAATCCACGTGACCACGGGGAGAACATACAAACTCCGAATATACAGGCGCCAGGGTCGGGATCGAACCCACAACTACCTGAATACCAGGCGAGGTAGTTAACATCTCGCAACCGCGGGGCCTACAGTGAGGGAAAAAAGTATTTGATCCCCTGCTGATTTTGTACGTTTGCCCACTGACGAAGAAATGAACAGTCTATAATTTTAATGGTAGGTTTATTTGAACAGTGAGAGACAGAATAACAACAACAAAATCCAGAAAAACGCATGTCAAAAATGTTATAAATTGATTTGCATTTCAATAAGGGAAATAAGTATTTGACCCCTCTACAAAACATGACTTAGTACTTGGTGGCAAAACCCTTGTTGGCAATCACAGAGGTCAGACGTTTCTTGTAGTTGGCCACCAGGTTTGCACACATCGCAGGAGGGATTTTGTCCCACTCCTCTTTGCAGATCTTCTCCAAGTCATTAATGTTTCGAGGCTGACGTTTGGCAACTCTAACTTTCAGCTCCCTCCACATATTTTCTATGGGATTAAGGTCTGGAGACTGGCTAGGCCACTCCAGGACCTTAATGTGCTTCTTCTTGAGCCACTCCTTTGTTGCCTTGGCCGTGTGTTTTGGGTCATTGCCATGCTGGAATACCCATCCACGACCCATTTTCAATGCCCTAGCTGAGGGAAGGAGGTTCTCACCCAAGATTTTACGGTACATGGCCCCGTCCATCGTCCCTTTGATGCGGTGAAGTTGTCCTGTCCCCTTAGCAGAAAAACACCCCCAAAGCATAATGTTTCCACCTCCATGTTTGACGGTGGGGATGGTGTTCTTGGGGTCATAGGCAGCATTCCTCCTCCTCCAAACACGGCGAGTTGAGTTGATGCCAAAGAGCTCCATTTTGGTCTCATCTGACCACAACACTTTCACCCAGTTGTCCTCTGAATCATTCAGATGTTCATTGGCAAACTTAACATGGGCATGTATATGTGCTTTCTTGAGCAGGGGGACCTTGCGGGCGCTGCAGGATTTCAGTCCTTCACGGCGTAGTGTGTTACCAATTGTTTTCTTGGTGACTATGGTCCCAGCTGCCTTGAGATCATGACAAGATCCTCCCGTGTAGTTCTGGGCTGATTCCTCACCGTTCTCATGATCATTGCAACTCCACGAGGTAAGATCTTGCATGGAGCCCCAGGCCGAGGGAGATTGACAGTTCTTTTGTGTTTCTTCCATTTGCGAATAATCGCACCAACTGTTGTCACCTTCTCACCAAGCTGCTTGGCAATGGTCTTGTATCCCATTCCAGCCTTGTGTAGGTCTACAATCTTGTCACTGACATCCTTGGAGAGCTCTTTGGTCTTGGCCATGGTGGAGAGTTTGGAAGTTGATTGATTGATTGCTTCTGTGGACAGGTGTCTTTTATACAGGTAACACGCTGCGATTAGGAGCACTCCCTTTAAGAGTGTGCTCTTAATCTCAGCTCGTAACCTGTATAAAAGACACCTGGGAGCCAGAAATCTTTCTGATTGAGAGGGGGTCAAATACTTATTTCCCTCATTAAAATGCCAATCAATTTATTACATTTTTGACATCCGTTTTTCTGGATTTTGTTGTTGTTATTCTGTCTCTCACTGTTCAAATAAACCTACCATTATAATTATAGACTGATCATTTCTTTGTCAGTGGGCAAACGTACAAAATCAGCAGGGGATCAAATACTTTTTCCCCTTACTGTATACGGGTCAGAACCACACATGGATCAAAAACACGGACATTAACAACGAAAATAGAATATCTGCAGATAGAAAGTATGCAAAAAACTCAACATTTTATTTTAATAAAGCATCGGTGCATGCTTGGAATTACATTGATATATCTCCACACCTCCGATTTGCACGGTTTGCTATGCACGGTGCAAAAGAAGTTGCACATACATGCATACATACAGAGCCAGAAAGAGGAACACTTACTTGGATTTGAGAACATACACCGGTTCAATATGTTATTCGCACTGGTGAAGAAAAGTAAGTGGGGTTTGACAGGAAACATTGCTGGCAGCGATGATGGACGATGGTCATCATTTCGTGATGGAACAGCAGCTACGGATTGGAACGCGTTCACGAGAACGTCAAATACGGAGATGAAGGGGTAAAATCAGTTCCTATATACATACATAGCCTAGGTATGTATCTAAAAGATAAGAGCTGGATGTAAGTGGCTTCCAGGAACAGTCATCGATGTGCTTTTAGCCTCCGAAAATCGATGTCATCGTCATTATCAGCCATGATCAATCCACTGCTGTATGAAGACCTCAGAGCTATTTCATTCTGTCACGGTTCCAAGATTAAATAATCCAGCCAGGGCACCTGCTAATGAGCTGGATTCATCGCTCTATCTCCTTGGCAGACGTCCTCACGGCCATCTTTCATTACTTGGCCTCCACTGTTACTCTTCTTGGAATGCCACTGTAGCGAGATGTTAACTACCTCGCCTGGTGTACAGAATGCCGTGGGTTCGATCCCGACTCTGACGCACGTATATTTGGAGTTTGCATGTTCTCCCTGTAGCAGCGTGGATTTCTCTCAGGGTCCTCCGATTTTTTTCCTCCACATTTAGAATCAACGTGCATTTAGAGTACGTGGCTGCTTTCAATTGCCACGTGCTGATGATAAGCCACTTCGTTGATTCAACATTTGTGGCCAGGTCACTTCTGAAAGAGAGCTACATAGCTGAGTCGGCATTACCTCGTAAAGTTCAGTATGCTCTTCGTGATCATCGGCCATCAATACTTTGATTATCCTGTAAATGTCCCACTTGTATTACTTAACCGTTTGCGTTGTGTCCTTCACCTGCGTATGTTTTTTAAAATATATATTCAGGTGTTCCTCTTTCTGTCTCAATGTAATTCCATGCACAACTTTTCCCCATTTTTCATTGGGCACTTTTTCCAGTTCGTGACACATTGTAATTTTTTTCGCGGGTGACCATTGTTTCTAAAGTGCCTGTGGACAGCTGAACCCTTTGGTAACGGAAAGCACTCTTACCCAAGCGCCTCAAGAAGTGAGTGCTTCATCAGCTTGTTCAGAAGGGATCAGAATCAGAATATTTATTAATACTGGAGGAATCCAATGAGCTATAAATCTCTTTTTCACAAATATCCTTCTCAATGCAGTGTTGTTATTGCTGTTGCTTCTAAGCCTTGGGACAAGCTGCAAGACCATTTCTATAAGGCGATTCATTATGAATTGAACCCAATCCAAGTCCCTACTCTTTCACGACAGCAGTTCGTTGCGTGGGCTGAATCATTCTTTAACACGACCCAATCAAGATCGTCATGATTTTCCTGAGCCAGTTAGGAAGCGCATAGTTTGCATTCTACAGACACCATCATATGTTTTGTTGTTGTTAAATGTCACATCACCATTCAGCCTACTGTAACGTACTGCATTCACAGAGGCAGTCTGATGAGTATACCTCGGGGAAAAGGCCGTGCAAAGTGCAGTCCCCGTGTTTACTTGTTCACGTCACCGCTGACAGCATCTCTCAATGAGCGTATGAGCAGCCTTTAATTCTCTGGGGCGCACTTGAAAGGCGCTCTACGCGGGTGCATCACTTATCGCAAGCCATACAATCGGTACCCGCATCCTTGTGCGGCGGTCCAGCCTTGCTGAACTAATCTGTGAGCCAAGGACCCCCCTTGGGGGGGGGGCTAGTTTCTTGATATGCGCCGCTTGCTTACACGCTCGCAGCTGTGCCGATCCCCAGAACCGATTATGGGGGCCTTGTAGTTGCGTGAGCAATATGCGTCCATTGAACAACGGGGAGGGGCTTTTCGGTGGGTGCCTGTCAATTTTGTACGAGGGCTTTGTCGATCGGCACCCCAAGCGGCCCCTAGCGGTGGCGAAATTGGCCGTCGAATGCATTTGGAAATCCTCGATGGGACAAAAATGCCCTCTGCAAAAAATGCCCTCTGCATTTTTTGTCCCATCGAGGATTTCCAAATGCATTTTTGTCAACCTTCTCCAGGGTCAAGATCAGGCCATCCTGGGAATCAAACTTTCGTCTGAGATTGGGAGAAGTTTGTCGTCGTTGATTCTTGGTGCAAATGCTTATCATTGGTTTACAGTGAATGTTCATATGTATTTTAGAAAGCACCGTTGCATATATAAATATCTCAAAACGCTATATACGTAGAAAAAATTACACTTGCAAGTATAGATACAATCAAAAGACAGTAAAATCCGATGATAATAATGATGACAACTACACTCGCAATAAAGTATAATGAAAAACAAACTGCGATAAAAGCTTATGATGATTATAAAAATAATAATAATACACTCAGTGCAGGCTAAGAGTCACAATTCTTGACATAAGCAGGGATAGCATCACAATATTGGTTCAGGATGTTTGTCTCAAGGTGCAAATTAGAATGAGAATTTGATCAACAAATACTCCACTGATTATCACAAGCAATGCAAGTAGCATACGCGTCAAAGAAAAAATAAATATATATTATATGAATACTCATAGGTTATTTTAGGCAATGAACTGTGAACAAGTCACCCGGATAGTGCTTTGATGGGTGACTACTATGCATACAGGTGTTATGATGTGCGGAGGCCCTGGATGAGATGGTCAGAGGGACTGACAGGCAGGCCTCGAAAGAGGTGGTTGGAGGCAGTGATTCAGGATGTGAAGGACCGTAGAGTGGACGTGGAAATGATGGCCATGGACATTCTGTGAAAAGAGCTTTATAGCTCATCGGATTCCTCCAGTATCAACAAAGATGATGAGGAGCGGGAAAACAGACTCCGCATGAGTGGGAAATAATCCAGGAGTAAGAAGAATATATAAATTACAAATTTAAATTAAATTAACATCACGGGGAAATAAACACACTGCACCGATGAGACAGGAAAAAAAACAATAAAAATGTGATTGTAAAATGAGAAAAAAAAAACTCTCAAATCAAATCGCAACCCTGAACATTGACAATTCATCAAATCTCTGCAGAGGTGAAGATTTAAAAGTCTAGAAAAAGATCAAGGTTGCAGCCCCTGCAATACCTTTCTCATACACACTGCTGGTGAAAGCTCCTACACTAGAGGAAGCTCCAGGGAGCCGTTGCAAGAGATATTCTGGGCCACCACTTCGACTCTACCCAGACGTGTTGGAATATGTGGCAGTGCCCACACTTTGCCTCACCGCACAGGACCGGCCGATCGACTAGCTGCGGCGTACATATGTATAGTTCCGGGTGGACAGAGCCACAGGGGCAGGTTTTCAGAAATTTGCCACATCGTTTTTACCGCCGAGCCCGGAGATCGAACGGGCGCCCTTTGCATTGCAAGTCCTGGATGCTATCCATGGCACCACAGCAGCACCCTGATATCAACATGGATACTAGGAGTGATTTTCATGGATAGGAGCAGATAATAGAATCCGTCGAAGAGTATTGTCTCTGCCCGCCATATCAACGAAAGATAAAAAAAAGGATTTCCATCGTAATGAGTATGTTTAAAAACAATCAAGTGAGAGAATTCCACACTTGCAAGATGTGGCCTAGAAATGGAAGATTACGCGCGTTCAAAACCCAACCGCGAGGACTCGGCATCCTCCCGAGACGTAAGTCTACCGAACTGGAATTTAAAGTGGTAATGTAATCTGATGGAGGAAGGAGTGGTGCAGTGGTTATTGTGCTGCACTCTGAATTCGGTCTGCTTGAGTCAGAATCCCGACCACGGCTAACATCAGTCATACCTGAACTGCGATTGTGCCCCATCTCCCTTCAGCAACCCACATTGAACCGGAGTGGCGAAGTATGATGAAAACATCCAGCAGTGGATTGACAAAAAGGATTAATATTCTTAGTTTTTTCGGTAAAGTCACGTTGAAGAGAAACAACGTGACTTTACCGAAAAAACTAAGAATATGAATTACTGCAGTCACGAAAGCTTTAAATCAAAAAGGATTAACATTATTTGTGTTTTGATTCATCATAATCTGATGCGTTTCCGGATATATCGCTGACACGGTCATTTATCTGCTATGAAGAGGGCCCACTTCCCAAAATGTCGCCTTTTATGTATTTTCCTTTTAAAGCCCCACACGCACACACATGCGCTGTTGTTATTGATCGACGCGAGGTGTTTGTTGTCGTTAATTGAGCATGTGCACCGTTGCCAAAGCGGCAGCACGCATTAACAAATTATCAATTCGACACGCTCAAGACGCTATAAGCCACTTCGTCGGGCGATCCTTTGTGATCTGCTCAAGTTTCCTAAATTTTGCACTTTCTGACCCGTCCCTACTGGACATCTCACGAAAAAGAGCTTCATGGCTCCTCGGATTCCTCCAAAACCCCCCCCCCCCAAAAAAAAGGTTCTGATTCTGATTCGCGATGCTGCCACATTTCAGTTCAGGTGCCTTCGCAGATGCCCACGACGAAGGCGACACATTGTGTACCGTACAATGTCGACCTCGCGCATTGCCAACCTCGTGATGTTTGTCTGCGTGTCCCAAGTGTGTGCACGACTGCTCATAAGCCTCATCCCTCGTCCATGTGTCGTGATGAGTGCGCGGCACCACGAACCTGGTGACACCAGTTGGATTTTCGCGCACGGCCAACACCAGCGACGATTATCTGAACCGATCGTCGGCCTCCCCAAGGTCGACTCAGCCTCGAATGAGTGCCTGTGGTGTGGTGTGTAAAAACATCGCCACTGGGGAGACAAAGGCGGTCGGGCGTGGTGCTGGCCACCGTACCCCTTCGAGCACCGTGCCGGCCTTCATAGGTGCTACTCGCTGACAGCACTTGCCCTAACAGTCTGTTAAGGCTATACGGGGTATCTTCGTCTTTATTGCTGCTGACCATACGCCTCTATCTCTTTCATGTGCACCCTGTCATAACACGGATTCTAAAATTCATCATGAACCAACACTACGATGTTGTCTGCTGCTATGAACAGCTAATGTAAATCCGTCCTATCCAAACCCATGATCTGCACGCCGAGGCTGGACGTTAAGAGAGTTTCCGCAGCGTGGCATTGGCAAGAGACAATACTTTCAAGTGACACCTTTGAATAAGTTCCCCACGCACACACACACGTCAACTGTCCGTTTCTGCGAACTGTATCAATGCGTAAGAGATGTGGTCCCGATTGAATGAGTTCGTGGGTTTGATCCTGACCCTGCATATTTGGAATTTGCATATTCTCCCCGTGGTTGCGTGTATTTTTCTCCGGGTCCTCTGCCTTTCCCCCTCCACATTTAGAAACAGCATGCCTTGAGAGTATTTGGCTGCTAGAAATTTGCGCGTGATAAGCCACCTCGTCGAGCTACACATAGCTCAGTGGGCCTTAACTGGTAAAATTAAGAAAATAGTTTAGGAGTAGTTACTCGCCTTGCAATGAGCAGCCGGCACGCTTACTGAAGATGGCACAAATAGTAGATCAGGGGCCAAGTTTGCTACACTGCTTCTCACGCGCAATGAGCAAAGAAGTTCCGTTTGACACATTTGCCTCAGTGAGCAGCCAGAGAGGGAGAGACACACACACAGTATGTATGTACGTTGAACTTATTTGGCATCGTACGTAGCCAATCTTGTCCATCGGAGGTGCAGGGGGAAGGACAACAAATGAAACCCGAAAAAAGTAGTGCGAAAGAAATGAGTTTTCAATCTAGATTTAAAAGTGCATAGCTTCCAGTAATGTCAGAAGGAAGAGCGTTCCAGACGGCCGCAGAAGCGCATCTGAAAGCGTGCGCGATACGGTGACCGTCTTTGTTCGATGGTTAGCAAAACGCTGCTGTGACGATAACCGGATTTCGCGTGATGGTGTATGCTTGTTGACGAGATCAGCAAGGCTATTGTGGTTCATTTGTGGCGAGCACTTTGTGTGTAATGAGCGCGACCCTATAATGTATTCGTTCGGCAACTGGACGCCAATGCAGGAGACAGAGACGCAGACAGAGCAAATTCAGAAACACAGATCCCCGGACACAGAGAGACAGAAGACAAAGTGACGAAGGAAAAAAAAACACGCGGCTATTGGGTGGCAAAATGTCGCACAGGGACCCTTTTCAAATTGGCGTCAGGATGGCACTAAACACATGCACGCGCTCACCAAAATTGGCAAGGCTAACCCGCAACGCTCATGCATCATGCACGAGTGGCTGCAAGCTGTGTGAGCAATGGCGCAGGCAAAAACAACGACTGGTTGCAGGCGATTGTCCACGATGACTCACGATACAAAATAAGAATAACAAATACGTTATCAATATTGATACGATTGTCCGAAATGTTGCCGTGAAACAGCCCGCAAGGCGCGGCTTTCGCGAGCCTCGTCAATCAGGTCAAGTGCAGGTTTCTTTCCCGCACGTGAAAATAAACTCAAGCTATATTCTCATGATACTAAGTGGTAGGGAGCTGCAGGTTAAAGAGCGCGCGCCAAGTGAGCGAGTCGAAGGGGAGCGTGTGGCTTCAGGGGCGTGTGGGTTCGTCGGCTTGTGAATTTATCCTCGGTCGTGAGAGTGAATATTCTTCTTCTTCTAACCACAGCCGCTGAGCACAGGAACAAAGGCCCAAAATGTCATGCGGCCAGCAGCAAACACGACCGTTTGGCGAACCATCGAACGAGGATGGTCACCGCATCGTGCGCTTTCAGATGCGATTCTGGGGCCGTCTGGAACGGTCTTCCTTCCGATAGCCGCTGGAGCTATGAAATTTTAAAATCAAGATTGAAAACTCATTCCTTTAGAACTGCTTTTTGTGCTTAGTTTGTTGTCCTTCTGCCGCACTTCAAATTATCATGGCTGTTTACGTTACGGTGCAATAAAAGTGTAATATACTCTACATACATACCGTGAACTTCACTCAATGCTTCTTCCACCCGTGTTGACGAATTGGTCTACCAAATTCTTTAATCACATCCGCGCTGGTGGCCTGGTATACAAACGAAGCCCGACTTGTATCCACGCTCAGGCCTGTTTTTTTTTCCGGGTTCGGCACGACGTCCGACGTTTCGCTGCGCATGCCGCGATCTTCATCGTCGACTGGTGCCATCGTGCTGCTGCAGAGAACGCGGAGCAGAGCGCTCGGACATCGTGAACGAGCGCCGCGCGGGTACAGCCCGAGGAGACAACGGAGAGCCGAGCAACAACATCGCGAGAAATCTCACGCATTAAGCCCTCTTATCCACGCCGACGTGGCAGTGCTGTTGGCGGATCCTAAATCCATGCCCGTCTGTGAATATAACCCCCGATATCTGTGCATTAACATGGATAAGGGGTTAGGATTACCATCGCTTCTTGGTCACTTTTCTTTCAGTGTTAAAAAAAGAACGTAGAGAGGAGGAGGAAAATAAAAACAAAATCGATTTGCGGATCGTAGAATTGTTTGCCAATTGATTTGTCGCGGATATTAGGAGTTGCAGGTAGTTAATCGGTCCATGGATGAGACGCCTTATACTTCACTCACTCCTCGCATCATTAATTTACCCCATTCATGCAGATTTACTGCAAGGCAATGGAACTGTAACAAGGTAAAAGTCAAAGGTGTCGCACTGAAATGCCTTGCTCGTGCCCGTCAACTAACCAAGGCCCTACCGATTTCTACACAACTGCTGCGGCGAGGGGAGGAGATGAAACCGACGACATCTGGAATCCAAGTCGAGCGTGCTAACCAATTACCCCCAATGCAGCATTCCAAATGAAAAAAAAAGTTAAAATGTTACGAATGTAAACAATTCTTTACGTTAAAAAAGCAAGCAGTTTTATGGAAAAAAAAAACTACATCAACTAAAAATGTTCTGATTGTATTAAAAAAAAATGAACCTCAATTTCAGTTTACATCAGACGTGAGTAAGAAGCGCCGCATTTTTTTGAGAGAAAACATTGCTTAAAAAAAAAGCAACCACTTTTAAAAGATAACATGTTTGAACGGCAATGAAAGGTCGCAGACCAAAAAAACGTGTGCGTCGCGCGCCTCAACATCCCAACCGCCTGGGGAGAGAAAAAACAAAGGTACCGCTCATTAATTCTCCCCAGAAGAACCCCACACACGGACAGCTTCTGAATGTAACATCTGCTATCAACATTAAGCACTGAGAGCGGAATCCTCTCTAACACGGCCCCAGCAGCTCCTGCAGATCGAATTCCGCTGTCAGAAATTCAAACCGGAATTTATAAGGCTCGGGCTGCGAACCCCTATGAGTTTACCCACAATTCCTCAGTGGAAGAGATGGAGGAGGCGTGGGGGGTTCGAAGGGCGGTTGGGCAGTTGGGGGCATCCACTGGGAAAAAAAAAACATCTTAACAAATAGGGCACCTCGTTTTTGCGTGTGCTATGAAGAGGTGCTGTTGCATAAAACATTACATGTTATACTCTTCTTTGGTTCTTTCGGTAAAGTCACGTAGAATGAGAATAAAATAATAAATTGGTAAAATAAAATAACACAATAAAATTCTTACGACGTTTCGGCCACAACACAAGCGGCCTTCATCAGGTGAAGGGACGAGAATTCTCACGCCGTTTCGGCCACAACACAAGCGGCCTTCAACAGGTGAAGGGACGAGACTGTCAGACTGTCAGACAGTCTCGTCCCTTCACCTGATGA
This sequence comes from Petromyzon marinus, assembly GCF_048934315.1. Taxonomy (NCBI): domain Eukaryota; kingdom Metazoa; phylum Chordata; class Hyperoartia; order Petromyzontiformes; family Petromyzontidae; genus Petromyzon; species Petromyzon marinus. The sequence goes on along the minus strand of NC_133721.1, from coordinate 8,795,317 downwards.
AGGCCGCTTGTGTTGTGGCCGAAACGTCGTGATAATTTTATTGTGTTATTTTATTTTATCAATTTATTATTTTATTCTCATTCTACGTGACTTTACCGAAAGAACCAAAGAAGATAAATCCTTGCAGTCATGAAAGCTTTAAATCGAAATTACATGTTATACTCTTTGGTTCTTTCGGCAAAGTCACGTAGGTATAAAATAAAATAAAATCACGACGTTTCGGGCGCGACACAAGCGTCCATCATCAGGTGGGAAAGCGTGGTCTGCTGCCGAGGCAGACTGTTTTAACTGTTTTAAACTGTTTTTAAAACAGTCTGCCTCAGCAGCAAACCACGCTTTCCCACCTGATGATGGACGCTTGTGTTGCGCCCGAAACGTCGTGATTTTATTTTATACCTACGTGACTTTACCGAAAGAACCAAAGAGTATGGATTCCCGCAGTCACGAAAGCTCCAAATCAAGCTTACATGTTACATATATTTTTCATTTTAAGGCAGAGTTCATAACAAAGGATTTTTAGTTAGATCGCGTAAATATAAATGGGCCCTTAAACCACCACCAGGAAAGAGCCAATGAGTAAGGTTTGTCACAACCCATGGCAGTGGATGCGGATACTTGATGCACAGATGGAAAATTAAAAACTATCCAGTGGTACGCAACTTTGGTTATCCAGAGCAGACGGTACAGCATGTAATGACGCAATGCTGCCTGATCCATAAATACGAAGCAGACCACGGCGATACACTCCCCTGCTGCTGACGCGGTTATCTGGCTTGAACAGTTGTTGCTCTGCATCTACATGGGCCATACGAAAGAAGAAGATTGTCTAACATCTGTGATTGTCCGTGTGACTACCCCCACGATGGCGGGAGAAGAGATGTACAGTGGGTGATGAGGGCAGAATGGAGATAGGGTATGAATAACGTTAACATAGGAGATACAGGGACTCCTCTACTTACGAACGAATTTGGTTCCAGAGGCCTGTTCGTAACTCGATTTGTTCGTAAGTCCAACTTTTCTCCTATTGATTACAAAAATGTTGTACAGCATGTACACTAAACACAGGGAATGGCTTTAAAAGTTGTATAATCTCATGTACATGTGGATGCCACTGGTTCTTCATATTCTGCAGATTTAGATGCCACCACTACCATCTATTGTTCGGCGGTTGAACTTGAGACTATCGGTCCGAATAGGCAACTGCACATACGAATAGGTTTGATCGTATCTTTGAAAGTTCGTAAGTCGAAAGTTGGTAAGTAGAGGAGTCCCTGTACACTATTTTGAGCCAGGAATTTAGACACACTGGCTGAGTAGTTTGACATCAGCCTCCTTCCTCCCTGTGGGTGGACCAAGCCACCTGTTGTTATAAAATGAACATCTCATCGGATGCTCATCAGTGGTCACCTCAAACAGGTGGCGATGCGACGTCCCTTGACGGCAGTCGCTATGAGCAAGCCACGTTGCATGGGCTCTGTTTTACCGATCGCCTTGGACAAAAGGGCGCTGCTGTAGGTACGTATGTTGATCTTCTTACGCGTCGTACGTAGCTAACCGTACCAATCCGAGGTTTGGGGGAAGAGGAGGGCGCGCGACAATACTCGCTGACAATGGCGTTCACACTCCCAGGCTCACATCGCGCAAATCTCAGTAATCCTCGCAGCAGTGGCTTTTGGCTGCTAGCCATCAAACAAAGACGTTTACCGCATCGCGCGCACTTTCAGATGCGCTTCTGCGGCCGTCTGGAACGCTCTTCCTCCCAATTTTAGGACGCCACTGAACCTATGACCTGTTAAATCATTTAGATTGAAAACTAATTTCTTTCGAACGGATTTTTGTGTTTAGTTTGTCGCCCTTCCCCTGCACCTCCGATTAGCATGGTTGGTTATGTACGGTGCAAAAGAAGTTGAACATACATACATTCTCCACCCCATCATCACCACATCATCATCACCACGTCATCATAACCACCACCTTATCATCAAGCCACTGGAGCTATGCACTTCTAAATATAGATTAAAAACTAATTCCTAACGAACTGCTTTTTTCAATGCAGTTTGTTGTCCTTCCGCCGCACCTTCAATTTGCACGGCTGGCCACATACGGCGTGAAAGAACTTCAACATACGCACATGCACACACATGGCAGCTGCATGGTAGTCGGGCGGCCCCTGCGCTTGGGCGTCTGTCTTTCAATCTTCCACCGGTGGCCGTTTTGCGAGACGGCGAACAAGGAGCGGGCGCAGCCGCGATTGGCCTTGCGGAGGCAACCGTTCGCGCTTGCAGGCTCATTAATTCGCAGGTGCCGGTATTTACAGCAATGTCACGGTGTTGGAACGTGCACATTCACACCGGAGTCGTTTAATGAGTTTGCCAACGAGGAGGATTTTAGGTCCTGGAATTGCTTTCACCCGACAAAACGGCTGACCCAATTTGAGATGAGACCGAGGCGTGGACAGGATGTCAGAGTGGATTATTGTGTCGGGTTTGTATTTATTTTTAAGAGTGCTTGCTTAATTGCCGTATTGTTAAGTGTACTTCGCGCTGAACAAGCATTATATATACGAGAATTCGCCATCACGAGCAATTTGAGTTGACACCCATTTGTTTTGCACAACGAGCAAAATGTTCACTTACCGAGTGGAGACTGTTCGATGAATGTGCGTCCCGTGGTGGTAGGGGGCGCACGGTGGCCAGCAGCTGTTTGTGTGCCAGCTGTGCTGTGCTTGGTCATGTGAAAGAAAGGGGGGGGGGGGGGACTCAGGTGGGTGAGGGAGTGGTCGGTATGGGTATGGGGAGCGGTAGTGTAGCAGTTCGATTCCCGCTCATGGGCAACACCAGTGACGATTATCTGAGCTGGTTTTGGGTATCTCCTAGGTCGACCCAGCCTCATCCACTTTTTAATTTCATTTTTTTTTTATCTTGTCTACATAAGGCAGATTCTACCCTGATGTGTTGGCAAATGCGGTTTGTTAGACATTCGTTAATTAACTTGTTTCACAAGACTCTTGTCTTGCAAATATTTCTCTTCATCTCCACGTCGCAACCTTTTTTTAAGGTCTACAATTTCCTGTAAAATATGTACCTCACAATCGTCAATAACACTGCCTTAAAATTGTATATATATAATAGGCAACATTTTGGGAAATGGCCCTTAATCATAACACAAATCATATATTTGGCGGATTATGTATTTTTATTTTAAGATCAGTCTATTGATAAATGTATTGAAGTTATGTTGTTTTTAATCACGTGTGTATAACACTGCCAACGTAAGAACATAATCCAATAACACGTTTGTAAAATAATTTTCCCGGAGTTCAGCCCCACTGAACGTTTTAATGACAATGCCATTCACATTTCGGCTTTCATTTCTTCTATCCATTTGGGGGGGGGGGGGGGGTGGGTGGGGTAGGAACACCTCCTAATGTCATCTTGTTGATGTTTCTCCAAAAAAAACAAAAACAATCAGAGCCCTTAAATTGTTTTGCCATTTCGGTCGGCACACACACACACACACCGCACGTGTGCGTGAACACTCAAAGCATCGGGATATAATGAACACGTGGCAGGGTTTCAATCCGCAAGCTTTCGTTTGCCTTCGCCCAGCCCCATGGATGCCCTTCTTAGTCCGCGGGGGCAACACGTGTTCCCCTACCGAAGGATTCAGCACCAAGAGCCCTTTTCTGCAGACTTCGGCCCGTGTGACCCCCCCCCCCCCCACGAGAGCCGGTGCTCATTTCCAAACCGTATTTTAATTGCCACCGAGAGCACATAACACAGCGAGTAAATCATCGACAACCTTTAGATAACGGTGGCACGAGCCGATTGTCGGCACATGCCCGCGCAGCGAGGGTGAAAAATTAAATCCACGCAGCGAGATTAAAAGTCAGATGCTGCGTGCAGAGCTACCAGGTTCGTCAGGGGGAATGGGTTCCTCAATTTAAATCAATTCTCACGCTCGTGATGCAATCGTGACATTCTGCGAGCAATACTATTGTAATTTGAGATTTCGTGAATGTTTCTATTAAAAAAATAAAATGCATGACCTGTTTGCACGCTGGACTTGCGACTTGGTTTTACAAAATCCCAGCGAGGCGCTTTGCGCCATTAAATGTCCTCGCCTCTGTCCCCCAAGCAGCGTTACATGGGGTACACGATGCAGCGGTTATGTCCATCGACGGGTTGTGTGTGGTAGGGGGGCTGGGGGGGGGGTACGTGTGGGTATCCCTACCTCTTCTCAGACATCTGGCTGGCGTGGAAGAAGAGAACAAAAAAAACATTATAGGTTTTTTTTTAAATTTCTTTTCACCTGGGGTCACAATTCCTCTGCACCGCACCGTAGCCTCCCCCTTAGACCGGCCCACTCGATGCGTATTGGGGCCTTTGAATCGGCAGATGAGATTCAACACGGGAATCTGCTGACGAAATGCCGTCCCTTGCCTATAACATCCAGGAATTCACCGGCGATGATTCAAGCAATCCACTCTACTGATGAGACACTGTATTTGAATCAATGCTGCTGAATGCATGCCCTCTTAGAAAGCCGTGGTGGCAGATGGATTGTGTAAGAAATCATTTTTTTTTAGGTGGAGAGAAATAGGTTTGAATTAGGTATTGTCTGCTTATCTATTGGTCTGTAGGGCAGGTGTAGCATTGGCGAAACTCCCACCTTTACCATTTCGTAAAAAAATCGTCCGAAATATAAGCAAATTCAGGTGAAAGTGGACAATATTTGTCAACAAACCTCTGATTATGGATGTGGTAAAGATGTGAATGGTACCCTATATGGTGTATTATCTCCCGTTCTGTCTTTTTGAGTTCCGTTATGTTCCATCAGCATTTAATTTCCCTATTAATTATGCAAATTATAGAGAATTGTTTTTTGCACTCGTATTTTGATGCGCATATCATGATCATAACAATCCATTTGTTTACATTCCGACTCATTGTAGTCTCGCTTGGTTGTGATGGGTATGCAGTTGATGATCGGGCAGTCCCGGGCCGATCCGGGGAAACCGGCGAAACCGCTCGAAAGGTTTTAACCAGTCCGGTGATCGGCACCCCGTGCGTGACAAATAAAAGCGGCTACGCTTGAATTTAGTGTCAAATATTATATACACTACATTGCACACTACATACAAATTGACTAATGAAAACACAGCACGTATATACATCACCCCATCATCCAGAGTCTTCAAGAGTGGTAAGTGCGGTGCAGTACATGCAGATGCAGTAACATTTTTTTTGTCAATTTGTACGATTTAGTTATGCAAATTTTATTGGCATGTGATACAAGCATGTGTAATAATAAACTATTTTAAATAATGATTTGGTGATTATCCAGCGTTTTGAAAATCCGGCGCCGCCTCGCCCCTGAAGCTGCCAGATAATCCATTATCTCCTCTATGTATACATACAGCGCACTGTTATGATATTTATAGATACGTACGCCCGCAAGCACACACGCAGCGTAAAGTGCGGGTAAAACATGCACATCTAGTTTGAAGGGACACTACTTCGAAAAGAGAAAGATATTCGAAAAAAAACCGAGACAATCCTAAGCACGAAAATGAGTCACGCTTTCATTTTATGTCTGTTTTCATGGGAATTTGGGTCAAATGGGTTAAGCCTGAAGAAAGCACAACGGTAATAGCATTTGCAGCCAACTTTAGCTGGTGATCCGGCCATCGCAAAAAAAAAAACGAATGACCCCCAATGCACCCCGGGCCCATCAATACCGTCGGGATAAAACAAGGGCCTGCACTTACTCTCCACACGATAGTCACTTGTGCCGCCTGGGTACAGTTTCTCCAAGGCTTTCCTGTTGAAGGGGAAATATACCGCTGCTGTTGAGAACCATGCGATGGTCTATTTTTTTTTCTCTTTTGGGTGAGATTTTTTTGGGTACCAATTTTTGTTTGTTAATTACGATTGCGGTGTCGGTATCACGCCAGTGAGTTGGAGCATCTCACGGGCATCGCGTTGCCCTGCTGAGGAGGAAGGTCCACCGAAGGGGCTATCGTACTTCTGAGTCACCTCTTATCAAACGCCAGCGGTAGTGGCACTTTCCCACACACTCTGCCTCTAGAACTACTTGTCACACAGCGGTCAAACTGAAATGTTCAACACTTAATGGCTGGAATTTGGCCAAATTTCATGCAAAATCACATTTTATTTCAGTTTCATTCACGCTATCAACTTGTTACCCGTGAGAACCCAGCATAATCAGTGGGACATGCTCAGTGCTCTGACCCCAGAATAGTACGGCCACCTCATGGAACAAATCATACTCGGGCTGCAGTGCAAAAGTCAAAGTGCATCTCGGCTCTAATGGGCGCTGGGCAGCGTTCACGCGGGCAAAGAGCAGATCTCGACCACCTCCATCACGGCACCGTCCAGCCGGCTGTCCAAGGGACTCGTGGGTTCGTCAGATCCGTCGGGGTTACCGGCGTAACCATGCAGGAGTCTTTCTGCAATGCTGCGAAATGTGAACACGATGCTTGGCGCTGGAGGTCATCGTCACCTGCGCATTTCTCTTGATGACGGTGAGCACTCATCTTCTTTCGTGGTGGAAAAGTCACATTCCTATCTTCAAGCAACAGTCTTTCCATTTGGGCTACACCTTCTGTACACCTTCTGACTTCCCACAAAGTGGGACTCGTTTCATTCATCTCCCCATCCACCGCTTGCCCCTTCCTCCATTTTTTTGTTCATCAAAACATTCTGGGAGTAAACACAGGTCTGGTAGACCATGTAACATTTAAATGACGCTTGGTCCATCATCATTCGGGGGCAGCGCTTCTTGAAGCAAGAAAACTCTGGACCGGTTTCAACTATGCGAGTCTCAACAGCAGTGTGTGGCCAGTCTTCGGCTGGATAATCCTTCCTCCAGAAGACTTACAGGCTGATGGACAAAATGCGTGCGTGGTTTTATTTTTACGTGATGAAACAGACCCGCATCCCACAACAGCAGCGTGTAATGAATTTCGTACTGTACATGTTTTGCTGTACTGCTCCAAATGGGTCCCGTGGTGTTAGTGAAAGCCTCTTGCCAGTAGCAAAGCGGTGTGCTGGTACGTACACGCGTACCGTTGTTTGCTTATTTATTAATTATTTTACTCCCAAAAGTCCACCACAAAAGCAAACGTGAACCATCGATTCGTGCAGTCCATCCCGGTGTCAATAAGCCTGATTTTAAAAGAAAAATATATATTATTGAAACTTTTATGTTACGATTACAATCGAAAAGGCTCTTCAGAGATATTGCCTTCATAAAGATAAAAATTAATTATCGGTGTCATGACGTTATGCCGACAGCATGATTGGGGATAAGATCGTGGAGATTTCCCTATAATAACCCCACTCCTAGGCAATGACAGAACTTAATCAAACACTGTAAGCCGAGCTTTTTTCTCCTTATTAAATAAATACTGGTACAAGAAGAGCACCATTAACTCTAGATGCTGGATGTAATTACCAGCGAAACGTCCTACTCAAATTTTAAATTATGTTGATTCACTCTTCAACACACCGGTTGGCTAAAGTAGTGAACTATTTGCCCTTTGTAAACGTGACACATTTTTTTTTACTGTTTGGCCGTGTCGGGTGGTGGAGGGTTACGACACATTTATAAATAACGCGATCTAACCCAAAAACTATTATTATGAATAATATTGGTCGCGAAAGGCTATGTGTTAAAATTTACTCTAACATTGCAGATCATGGTCCAGTAAGTGAACTGATGCATAGTGAGAAAATTCGTCTGGTGGATTTTGCGATAACATACTGTACATATCAAAACAAGGTCATTGCATTTATTCACTGTTATTGGCAATTGATATAGGTTGGTACAACTCAAGATTTTGTAACATAAATATTCATCATTGGAAAACCTCATTTGCCAGTAACAAAATATGATAATTGTTTTTTTCACCCTTTTATCTGGCAACAAAACTGACACCTTTTTTTTTTTACAAGGAGTCATTTTTACAATGACCACAATACCTGCGGTCGGAACGCAAACAACAACTCTGATAATGTATGCACTGTCCTTGAAATTGATTGGTCCACACCCGAGACGAGGCTCTAAAGAAAGCTGTCTCGGGTGTGGACCAATCAATTTCAAGGACAGTGCATACATTATCAGAGTTGTTGTTTTTTGTTTGCGTTCCGACCGCAGGTATTGTGGTCAATGTAAACATGACTCCTTGTAAAAAAAAGGTGTCAGTTTTGTTGGCAGATAAAAGGGTGAAAAAAAACAATTATCATATTTCTTCATTTTTTTTATTAATTTGATATCGCGTCATTCGTGGAAATTGCATCTCACGATCGCTGAGAAGGCTGTCAGACGGTGACTCAGTGCCAACAATTTATCTGCAGTTCTCTATATATTAAGATGTTTTCAGCCAATTGATGAGTGTTCATTTACGTGGAAAGTAATGAGTGTACCTGGAGAAAATCCACACATGTGAGGGAGCAACACTCGTCCCCCCCAACCCCCCCCCTTCAGAAGGGACCGATGACAGATCCACGTTCTGACCACCGTGCCCCGACTGAACATCTGTGAAAAACGAGCTTCATAACTCATCGGATTCCTCCAGGATGAATACATATTCCGATTCTGATATCGGTCAAAACTTTGCCGTACTGCATTCTGCGAGTGTGCTATATTATTGACCAATAAACCGTCTCTGCCTCCGTGGTGCTGAATTACAGGCACGCATAGCCATCACCGAGTTGATATTTGACTGCGTTCCATTGCCAGAGATTGAGCCAGCCGCGTATGTGGATTGAACTCTGGACGGAATGCAGTTAACCCTGGAACTTATGCGGAATAAAATAAGCTTGCCTGAATAATGACTGTGAATAAAAATGATAATTATTGATGACTGATTAGTAGCCCCAAAGATTGAGAGCAAATCCTGATTATCAAAATGTATTACATGCATGGGAAAAAAGAAATGCCTTGTTAATTAGCCTTTTGTGAACTGCGTAGCATTTTGCATGATTGCTAATATATTGTATTGACATTTTAGTTTCAACCGTACATCTGCATAATACTGTGAAAATTTATTTGCGCGCATATTATCGTACAGTGAGGGAAAAAAGTATTTGATCCCCTGCTGATTTTGTACGTTTGCCCACTGACAAAGAAATTATCAGTCTATAATTTTAATGGTAGGTTTATTTGAACAGTGAGAGACAGAATAACAACAACAAAAAATCAAGAAAAACGCATGTCAAAATTTTTATGAATTGATTTGCATTTTAATGAGGGAAATAAGTATTTTACCCCTCTGCAAAACATGACTTAGTACTTGGTGGCAAAACCCTTGTTGGCAATCACAGAGGTCAGACGTTTCTTGTAGTTGGCCACCAGGTTTGCGCACATCTCAGGAGGGATTTTGTCCCACTCCTCTTTGCAGATCTTCTCCAAGTCACTAGGGTTTCGAGGCTGACGTTTGGCAACTCGAACCTTCAGCTCCCTCTACAGATTTTCGATGGGATTAAGGTCTGGAGACTGGCTAGGCCAGTCCAGGACCTTAATGTGCTTCTTCTTGAGCCACTCCTTTGTTGCCTTGGCCGTTTGGTTTGGGTCATTGTCATGCTGGGATACCCATCCACGACCCATTTTCAATGCCCTGGCTGAGGGAAGGAGGTTCTCACCCAAGATTTGACGGTACATGACCCCGTCCATCGTCCCTTTGAATGCGGTGAAGTTGTCCTGTCCCCTTAGCAGAAAAACACCCCCAAAGCATAATGTTTCCACCTCCATGTTTGACGGTATGGATGGTGTTCTTGGGGTCATAGGCAGCATTCCTCCTCCTCCAAACACGGCGAGTTGAGTTGATGCCAAAGAGCTTCATTTTGGTTTCATCTGACCACAACACTTTCACCCAGTTGTCGTCTGAATCATGAAGATGTTCATTGGCAAACTTAAGACGGGCATATATATGTGCTTTCTTGAGCAGGGGGACCTTGTGGGCGCTGCAGGATTTCAGTCTATCACGGCGTAGTGTGTTACCAATTGTTTTCTTGGTGACTATAGTCCCAGCTGCCTTGAGATCATTGACAAGATCCTCCCGTGTAGTTCTGGGCTGATTTCTCACTGTTCTCATGATCATTGCAACTCCACGAGCTGAGATCTTGCATGGAGGCCCAGGCCGAGGGAGATTGACAGTTCTTTTGTGTTTCTTCCATTTGCGAATAATCGCACCAACTGTTGTCACCTTCTCACCAAGCTGCTTGGCAATGGTCTTGTAGCCCATTCCAGCCTTGTGTAGGTCTAAAATCTTGTCCCTGACATCCTTGGAGAGCTCTTTGGTCTTGGCCATGGTGGAGAGTTTGGAATCTGATTGATTGATTGCTTCTGTGGACAGGTGTCTTTTATACAGCTAACAAGCTGAGATGAGGAGCACTCCCTTTAAGAATGTGCTCCTAATCTCAGCTCGTTACCTGTATAAAAGACACCTGGGAGCCAGAAATCTTTCTGATTGAGAGGGGGTCAAATACTTATTTTCCTCATTAAAACGCAAATAAATTTATAACATTTTTGACATGCGTTTTTCTGGATTTTCTTGTTGTTATTCTGTCTCTCACTGTTCAAATAAACCTACCATTAAAAGTATAGACTGATCATTTCTTTGTCAGTGGGCAAACGTACAAAATCATAAGTGGATCAAATACTTTTTTCCTCACTCTATATGCTTTGCGTGTTCCGCTAAGCTAAGCGCATGCGACAGTTGTTTTGTCTGAAGCTGCTGGCCTCTAATGGCTTTGACGATACACGTCTCGGGCTTTGTGGATGTGTGTATCGTACATTTTCATGCGAACTCCGGTCATCCTCGCAGCAGCAGCAGCAGCAGCTTTTGGCTAACCATCGAACAAAGATGGTCACTGCATTGTGCGCTTTCCGATGCGCTTCTGTAGCTCTCTTCCTTCCGATATTAGGAAGCCACTGGAGCTGTGCACTTTTAAATAATCTAGATTGAAACCCCACTTCTTTAGAACTACTTTTTGTGTTTAGTTTGTTGTCATTCTCCCATACTTTCGATTAGTTATGGTTGGCTACGTCGGGTGCGAAAGAAGTTCAACATACATACAATCAATTGTGGTCCATGATAATGGTAGCGTCCATTTTTGTAAAAGATCATTATATCGTGCTTAACGTAGCGTGGTAATTAAAGTTATTACCCATTACATTGGTGCTTTGAGAAATGTTTTCAGGAGTAATTGACGGCGCGATGGTTATATTGCATCATCATTTTCAAGAAGTCTCATTTAATTACTTATTGTTTTGTGTGCATCTGACAGCAGGTGCATTATTTCGATTTAAAGCTTTCGTGACTGCAGGGATTCATCTTCTTGGTTATTTTGGTAAAGTCACGTAGAATGGAAATAAGATAATAAAAATAAAACGTAATAATATGTTTTATTTTTATAATAAAAATTAAACGTAATAATACGTTTTATTTTTATTATTTTATTTCCATTCTACGTGACTTTACCGAAAGAACCAAGAAGGTGCATTATAATTATTAAGCATTATGGATTGTACCGATTATGCTCATGGCGGGCTTATGCTGAGTGAACTGCAGTTGAAGAACTGTTAAGGAATCTTTATTTGTGCTCGCAAGTAAGCCAACTGCAACAAAACAAACTAAATAACAAAGACTGAAAACGGCAATCACAAAGTAACGGGAGAACTAATATTGTATTAAATCGGCACGTGGTGTAATTTTTAAAACATATTCGACGGTGAAAAATTATATCGTGGAAAAAAGGAGGCCGCTCTCCTATCTTACAGTTACACGATAATTTCTCAAATTACCATCACTAGCCCTGGCCACTTATTTATAACCCTTGAGCTACGCCCATTTCACACCTTTCAAAACAGTCTGCCTCAGCAGCAGACCACGCTTTCCCACCTGATGATGAACGCTTTGTGTTGCGCCCGAAACGTCGTGATTTATTTTATTTTATACCAACGTGACTTTACCGAAAGAACGAAAGAGTATGGATTCCTGCAGTCACGAAAGCTTCAAATCAAGAGTGAAGATATCTTTTAGAGGTAAAGAACTATGCAAGCACATATGCATGTCTACCGAGGGCAATTGCCGAATGAAGGCCATGATCAGAATGCTGATAAAACGAGGTGGGTGTGCGATTAAAGGTTGGAGTGCTATTTCAGGTCTACGTCACAATTTTGACTGTCACCTGATGCAGCTGTTTGTTGTAATCATCAGTGAAACGTCGTACTCGAATTCCAAATGTTTAAGGTTTACTCTCCAACACAACGGTGTGCAACTAATTGGCATGTTTTGTTTACGTGACAAACCATGCTAATTGGCTGTGTCGGGTGGTGGCGGGTTTAACGACACATTCATATTTATGCGCGATAGAACCCAAACAAACCCTTTACTACGTTAAAAAACTGAACTAAATAATTAAATGCCACATACCAATGTGGATAAACATGTTTTTAATCAGTTTATTGATCGTTGTGACGTGTGGCTCAGATATTGACGATTGACAAATGAAAGTGTACCAAGAAGCTGAAATGTGAGAAAAATAAACACTGACGGGCTGACCCTTTGGAATGACATTGAGGAGGTAGGGAGAGGGACACGTGGATCAGAGCACAAATGCGAGTAAGGGACATCATATTTGACAATTACAACATCATCATTAGACCTTCTTTGCCAGTACCAAAATGTAATAATAGGGTTTTTCCCCTTTTTTCTGGCAACAAAACTGAAACCTTTTTACAAGGATTTATGTCTGCATTAACCACAATACCTGCAGTCAAAATGCAAACAAAAAAAACATACTATGATAATATATGCATTGTCCTTGAAACTGATTGGTCCACACCAAGAAAGCCGTCCCTTGGTGTGGACCAATCAGTTTCAAGGACAATGCATATATTATCATAGTATGTTTTTGTTTGCATTTTGACTGCAGGTATTGTGGTTAATGCAGACATGAATCCTTGTAAAAAGGTTTCAGTTTTGTTGCCAGAAAAAAGGGGAAAAACCCTATTATAAATTACAACATCATTTGGCTTGTGCAGGACACGTCGAGACTAATGGCAGTCCAAGTGGCACTGCAAGGAGGGAAACATGCACTAGATGACGTCCAATGTAGATACAGTGAGGGAAAAAAAGTATTTGATTCCGGCTGATTTCGTACGTTTGCCCACTGACAAAGAAATGATCAGTCTATCATTTTAATGGTAGGTTTATTTGAACAGTGAGAGACAAAATAACAACAACAAAATCCAGAAAACGCATGTCAAAATTAGTATAAATTCATTTGCATTTTAATGAGGGAAATAAGTTTTTGACCCCCTCTCAATCAGAAAAGATTTCTGGCTCCCAGGTGTCTTTTATACAGGTAACGAGCAGAGATTAGGAGCACACTTTAAAAGGGAGTGCTCCTAATCTCAGCTTGTAACCTGTAAAAAAAGGCACCTGTCCACAGACGCAATCAATCAATCAGATTCCAAACTTTCCACCATGGCCAAGACCAAAGAGCTCTCCAAGGATGTAAGGAACAAGATTGTAGACCTACACAAGGCTGGAATGGGCTACAAGACCATTGCCAAGCAGCTTGGTGAGAAGGTGACAACAGTTGGTGTGATTATTCGCAAATGGAAGAAACACAAAAGAACTGTCAATCTCCCTCGGCCTGGGGCTCCATGCAAGATATCACCTCGTGGAGTTGCAATGATCATGAGAACGGTGAGGAATCAGCCCAGAACTACACGGGAGGATCTTGTCAATGATCTCAAGGCAGCTGGGACCATAGTCACCAAGAAAACAATTGGTAACACACTACGCCGTGAAGGACTGAAATCCTGCAGCGCCCGCAAGGCCCCCTGCTCAAGAAAGCACATATACATGCCCGTCTGACGTTTGTCAATGAACATCTGAATGATTCAGAGGACAACTGGGTGAAAGTGTTGTGGTCATATGAGACCAAAATGGAGCTCTTTGGCATCAACTCAACTCGCCGTGTTTGGAGGAGGAATGCTGCCTTTGACCCCAAGAACACCATCCCCACCGTCAAACATGGAGGTGGAAACATTATGCTTTGGGGGTGTTTTTCTGCTAAGTGGACAGGACAACATCACTGCATCAAAGGGACGATGGACGGGGCCATGTACCGTCAAATCTTGGGTGAGAACCTCCTTCCCTCAGCCAGGGCATTGAAAATGGGTCGTAGATGGGTATTCCAGCATGAAAATGACCCAAAACACACGGCCAAGGCAATAAAGGAGTGGCTCAAGAAGAAGCACATTAAGGTCCTGGAGTGGCCTAGCCAGTCTCCAGACCTTAATCCCATAGAAAATCTGTGGAGGGAGCTGAAGGTTCGAGTTGCCAAACGTCAGCCTCGAAACCCTAATGACTTGGAGAAGATCTGCAAAGAGGAGTGGGACAAAATCCCTCCTGAGATGTGTGCAAACCTGGTGGCCAACTACAAGAAACATCTGACCTCTGTGATTGCCAACAAGGGTTTTGCCACCAAGTACTAAGTCATGTTTTGCAGAGTGGTCATATACTTATTGCCCTCATTAAAATGCAAATCAATTTATAACATTTTTGACATGCGTTTTTCTGGATTCTTTTGTTCGTATTCTGTCTCTCACTGTTCAAATAAACCTACTATTACAATTATAGACTGATCATTTTTTCGTCAGTGGGCAAACGTACAAAATCAGCAGGGGATCAAATACTTTTTTCCCTCACTGTACATGTATGTTGAACTTCTTTCACACCGTACATAGCCAGCCATGCCAACCAGAGGCGTGTGGCGAAGGACAGCAAACTATGGGTCTTTGTGTGAGTCTATGGGTCTATGTCTTAGTCGTCTATGTATGCTTGTATATTGAACTTCTTTCGGACCATACGAAGCCAACCATACTAATCGGAGGCGCAGGGCAAAGGACAACAAACCGAACACAAAAAGCAGTTCCAAATAAAATGAGGTTTTCAATTTAAATTTAAAAGTGCACAACTCCAGTGGCTTTCTAATATTGGGGTGGCCTCCTTATATCGGTTGAATGTAATCATCTGCCTGCCTGTGCTGGTCATAAAAATAAAACAGTTCAGACCTTGATATTTTATTTGTTTACAGATTACTGAGGTGGTGAGGCATTCGGAGGTATCACATCTGAAACGCGTTCATTTGGGCACGCACTTTTTAAAAATTCATATTTCATATTTCGGCACAAGGATTGCTAACTAATTATTATGTTTCTATCTACGTGACTTTACCGAAAGACCCAAAGAGTGTGAATGCCTGCAGTCACGAAAGCTTTAAGTCAAGATTTCACTAATCTAAGCTTCAGAATAAATACTACTTATCCTATTAAGCATCAATAGTGGACACGCGATAATCCATTAACATACACGTTAGCACCGACTCAGAAGCAATATTTACGTAATGAGTAAGGTGCAGATTTCTTGCATTTCGACCAGGCCCACGTTTACATTCATTTGCGGGGGTTTTAAAAAAATCACACTCAATGTAACAGGTAGTGTCGTGGTTAGCGCACTGCACGACGAACTCGATGAACCCAGTTGTATTCATGATCAGGGCCGGTGATTGATACATGAGCAGATCCTCCCTGGGGCATCCTCTCCTAAGTCGACTGCATCTCACATGAGTACCTGGTTCCAAAGAATATAGGATTTTTTTCGTATTATTATTTTTTTATTATTCAAACCCTAGAGTTACAATTTTTATACTTAAAGCAACATTTTAAATGTCGGATGCTGAAAAAAAAAATTGTTACGTAAACGGAAGGTAAACATAAATTCGAAACAATTGGAGATTTACGCTAATTTCGCTATGAATTCACGAATTATTGATCCTGCGTCCCGTGTAAATTGGCAGAATTATGGTAGCAGTGAAATTGATATATTGAGTGGCAAATTTGATGATGCAGCATATTTTTTTGTTAAGTACCTTAAGTGAGATATGTCATGCACCAGCAATCACTGTACAGTCACCAACCCTTGCATGCACAGTATTCAATTGAGTATTATAGAAAAATAATCGAAGCACTTTGTTCTTTAAAAAAATCGGGCAAGTTACATTGAGTGTGATTTTTTAAAACCCCCGCAAATTAATGTAAACGTGGGCCTGATCGAAATGCAAGAAATCTGCACCTTACTCATTACATAAATATTGCTTCTGAGTCGGTGCTAACGTATATGTTAATGGCTTATCGCGTGTCCACTATTGATGCTTAATAAGGGGGCGGATGGCCAGCACCACGGCCGACCACCTATGTCTTCTTAGTTTCGATGTTTACACACCGGACCAGGTACTCCTAGGAGAGGCCCAGGACAGGTTCAGATAACCATCGCTGATGTTGACCGAGAGCGGGAATCGAACGCGGGTCGCCGGGTTCGTAGCGCAGCGTGCTAACCGCTGCACCACCGCTCCCCAAAAACTACATACATATACACACACACATAACACGTGTACGTGTTCACACACGTGCACTCATCTGTACGTGTATTTACACACACATAAACAAATATAGACACACGCACACATTCCCACACAAGCGAAGGCAGTGATGATCCCCCCTCCTCCCGTATTGCGTTATAGGCTATTGACATAAGTCATGGGCGGTGGTGTTAGCGCAGGCGGTGTGGAGTTGTGGGGAGCACCGCTGAGAGGCGCGCAGCTTTGTGCTATGAACCTGGTGACCTGAATTCGATTCCCCGCCACGGCAAACATCATTGGTGCCCGAGCCCCTGACCCCCTCTCAAAAAGATGACTCAAGCATAAATGGGTGCCTGGTGCTTGGCATGCACATCTCCAATCCAGCGCATTGGAGGATCATCACGAGATAGGTGCTTGATGTGGGATCATAGATCGGTGGGTGATGGATAATCATCGTCGTCGGCTACATCAGCAGCATCATTATAATTTCCACCATTGTTTCATAATAGCCAGCACTAAGCTGCTACTAAACAGAAGGGATTATATGGCCGATGGTCAATATTATTGACAGCGTAGCAGCATCGGAATGAAATTCATCCGAGAGGGATGCAAAGCGGGGAGATGGAGCTATGAAATCATCTCGGGCGCAGGTGTCATGTGATTATATTTTCGAATACGTACATTCTTCACCAATTGTTTATTCCAGCGGTATTGAGGACTCGGTCCACCAAACCGTTCAATCTCATACATACTCCGCAGGATGCTGAGAGATGAGGGTACGACTATCGGAGGGCCTTTATCAAGCAGTGAACTGAGCATGGCTGCTGATGAAATAGGCTTCGCGAGTGTTTAACGTGTGCATCTATTATAGAACGTGGCGATCGCTGATGTATTGAAGGGATGCACGGGACGAGAGTCAGTGTGTATGTGTGTGCGTGTGCATGCAGGACAAGCGTGGGTGGAAGCAGAGTTTCATGGTCACATTTTACGATCACTCAGAGCACCCCCCCCCCTCCGCTGCATCATCAATAACCGCTCACCTGTGCAGCCTGCGTCTGTTATCACGGTGGCTGCATAATGTGTGTGGTATTACTCCGTCCCAGCAGCACACTGTGTTCCCAATGTGCAGCGTTCCAAGGGTGATCTCACACCAAATACCGGGAAGAACATGAAGCGATCGAGCGCATTTATAGACGATTGAAGTTTGTATTCTCAGCCATGGATTAACATTCACCCAATTACCCTGCATTTTTTAAACAAAAGTTGGTGGTGCATGTTATTAATCCGGTGGAGGTGTGTGACATGTACGTATGTTAAAGTTCTTTTGCACCGTAAGTAGCCAGCCGGGCTAAAATCGAAGGTGCGGTGGAAGGACAAAAACCTAAGTACAAAAAGCAGTTATAGAGACATGAGCTTTCAATCTAGATTAAAAGTGCATAGCTCCAGCGGCTTACTAATATCGGAGGGAAGTGCGTTCCAGACGGCCGCAGAAGTGCATCTGAAAGCGTGCGATGCAGTGACCGTATGAGCCTATCTTATTATTCTTCAGATAATAAAAAGCGTTCCTTCATATGCATGTATATACATCTGGAGGGGGTAGTGTAGTGGTTAGCACACTGCACTAGAAACCCAGCGAACCCGAGTTCGATTCCCACCCACAGACAACATTGATCACGACTATCTGAGCCGGTTATGACCCTCCCTTGGGACGACTCAGTCCTAGTATCTGGCATGATGTGTAAACATCAGCAATGGGGAGACAAAGACGGCCAGGCGTGTTGCTAGCCATCCATAAGTGCTCCTCGCTAACAGCACTTGCCCCAATAGTCTGTTAAAGGCTATGCGGGCGACCTTTGTCTCTGTGTGTATGATCCTATATTATTCTCCGGATACGACACACTATTCCTTCTGTTTTTAAAAATGAAAGTAGGGAGTGCGTCTCATAATCCATTCGAGGTCTGTGTGTGGGTGACCATATTTGCATAAATCTATTGGCATCGGGCACAAGTCCAGCTATATATTCCGAGAACAGTAATTAATTAATGTGCTATCAAATCGAATTAATGTTTCGCTTCTACATCTGGGCATAAGTGTATGCACACGTGTCATCATCTGTACCTCCACACGCACTTTAGAATACATGGTAATTTGACAAACAAACTAAAACGAAAACATTTGTTTTACCAGGTAAGGCCCACTGAGCTACATAGCTCTTTTTCAGAAGCGACCTCGCCTAAATGATAGCTCAATGAAGTGGCTTATCACGGGAAAATGTATAGCAGCCAGATGCTCTGAACGAAAGTTTCTAAATGCCAGAGGGAAAAACCGGAGGACCCCGGAGAAAAATCCACGCGACCACGGAGAGAACTTGCAAACTGCAAATATACAGCAGGCGTCGGGATCGAACACGACGACATCCTGTATACCAGGCGAGAGTAGTTAACATCTCGCCACCGTGTGCGTGTGCACACATTTCCACGCGTGTGTCTTTCCGTGTAAAAAAACAACAACACCGTCACTTTTACACGCGGCAAAAAAAACACAACCGTCGATGGGAAGGGATCTTTTCTGTAATGTGTACGTTTATATATCGAGCAGTCGTATAAATACAAAAGCAATTGCCGTGAGCCACACGATGAGCCAATAACCTACTTTATTTGCACAGCCGTTCTTTCCCACTCCGCCGAAATGTCCCCGCAGATATTTTCAAATATCATGGGTCTGACCCCCCCCCCCCTCCTCCATTTCTCTCCATCTGCTCGCCTATCCATACATTAATCTGCTCCAAGGAGGGATTTA
The DNA here is from genome assembly GCF_048934315.1 of Petromyzon marinus. Taxonomy (NCBI): domain Eukaryota; kingdom Metazoa; phylum Chordata; class Hyperoartia; order Petromyzontiformes; family Petromyzontidae; genus Petromyzon; species Petromyzon marinus. Next base: position 8,776,055 of record NC_133721.1, on the reverse strand, counting down.
CATATCGCTCAACGTGTGCACGCATGCCGTGTGTGTACGCTTTGCTTGCATACACGTACGTGTGTGTGTATATATTAAGCATGTATTAAAATGATAATTTAGAAACGAAAAAAATTAGTTGAAAAAAAAAATTTTGGTCGATCCGCGATTCTGTCGAAATTATTGAACATCGCCGAAGTAAATCCGGCGGCAACTTCCTATCACCATCAGCTACGGTCAACCCCACTGCCGGATGATATAAGAGCCTCCACAAGTCGACGCCATCTGGTGCAATCCCGCCACGCAGTGATCGACTTGACGCCTTGCACACGAGCTCAATTTACCACTCCATCTCTTTGGCGGTTGTGCCCTCCTAAGGAAGATCCATTGCTTTTGCTTCCCGATTCCGTGAACATTCAGAATCAGGATACTTCGACAGGAGGAATCCTCTGAGCCGGTGAAGCTCTTTGTCACAGATGTCCAATAGGGACACGGGGTCAGAATGTTACAACAACAAACATTAACAACAACACGATCGGAGTAGAAATTAGAGGAAATGGAAAGCAAATCTGTAAAATAACAAAGCTACAAATAAAACTAAACTATTTTATTTTTATTTTACCAGGTAGATCCGACTGAGCAATGAGCTTCATTTTCAGAAGCGACCTGGCCACAAATAATATCTCAACGAAGTGGCTTATCACGTGGAAATGTAAAGCAGCAAAATGATAAAAACTAATCTAAACGATCTAAGCGCATGTTTCTTCACCATCGGCGACAAGCATCCCGTCGTCTCGCCACGTGCCCTGCCCGAGTCCACTTTACCTGTATAATTATTTAGTTTTTTTATTGAACAAGAGCCCAATACAATGCACGAGCGACACAGATATTCCGCGGACGACAAGCCCGAGACCACGTGTCCACGGGGTCGAGGAATGGGAAGAGTGGTTGGGCTCACTGCTCCCCTACTCACGTAGGGGTAACGTTCGGGACCGTGGGATTTTCTTTACAGGAGGGGAAGGAGATTGAAATGGGGAGGGTAGAGAATGGACCCAAACGGAAACGCAAAATCAAATCATGCGCACGCGCCAAGCGAACTTGTCATTGGTATGTAGCCACCAGGGGAAGTGGCTACCTCGTGCCTGTTCATTGAATGGTGGTGTGTGGGGAGCGGTAGTGTAGCGATTAGTGCGCTGCGCTACAAACCTGGCGACCCCAGTTCGATTCCTGCTCACGGGCAACGCCAGTGACGATTATTTAAATCGGGTCCCGGGCCTCCCCTAGGTTGACTCAGCCTCAAATTAGTACCTTCGTGCGGTGTGTAATAATCATCGTCACTGGGGAGGCAAAGGTGGTGCAGGCGTGGTGCAGGCGTGGTGCAGGCGTGGTGCAGGCCACCCACCCTCTCGTGTGCCGTGCCGTGCCGGCCTTCATAGGTGCTAGTCGCTAACAGCACTTGCTTCCAACAGTCTGTTAAGGCTATACGGGGGATCTTTGTCTTTGTGTTGGAGGTCTATCCCCACCGCCCGGTCCTTGGCTCAGTTCAGTGGGAACGGGGACCGCCTAGCCTCAGATTCCCGTTCCTTGCCTTTGAGGTTATTTGCTAAGATGCTCACAATCTCGCGAGGGCTACTGGGAGGATCCACACGTCTGCATGACGTCATTACCCCCCTACTCCCACGTGCTTCTCTAATTCCAAGGATGCAATCTCTGCGCTTCTTGGCACATGTTAAATGTTTTTTTTTTACATGTGTGTTTGTTAAAGACGATGTTTTCTGAACCGTGTCATGAGGGCCCTGTGAAATGTGCCACCTTTGTATTTCAATGCAGCTCTTTCCAATACACAAACACAATAATCTGTGGGCATGATCCCAATGTCCATCATCTTTGAACTGGTTAAAGGTGCAGCCCTGCAATTACTTGCTTAAGCCATTGCTGGGTGTAAAACCTCCACTAGAGCCCCTCTAGGAGGGCACTGTGGCCTACTCGTCCACGCTGGTCAAACATCTTGGAAGAGGTGTGAGTACCCGCACAATAACCCCAACACACACAACCTGCCGATTGAACGACTGCGGTGTGCCCATGTGTACCGTTGGGTTGGATTTAAGAAACTTGCCGAATAGGCGACCTCCGGATTGCAAGTCCAGTCTTGCTGACCGTCACACCACTGTGGCAGCATCGCACCCGTTCTATGCATGGCCCATGGAGTCGTAATTCTCGAGGCTTTTAAAGATGATCAGAATTGTTGTTGTTGTTGTTGTTGAATAAATCGTCTTGAAGATACAAATTACATGAACCGACGAAGCAGCTTAGGGCTTGTTTATGGTACCACAGCGTTCATTTTGTATGCTGCTTTCCGAAGGAATTACTTCATAGTGTTGTTTTATTTTTGGAATTGGCATCTTGGTGAATTATAAGATAATGGCAAATCATTGAATATTTCAATACACCTATTTCCTGAATATTTAGTTTGCGCGTATTTGATATCGGAGTGGTATATTGGTCGGCGCACTGTGCTACGACCCGAATTTGATTGCTGACGAAGTACGAATTTGAGTTGATTTGAGGTGTTGCACAGATGATCTCGCTTAGCAGTAACAAAAGACCCCAGAGATCAATATTGCAGAGAACGAGTTAAGCGGTATCCTTGGCGAACATTGCACACCTAACAGAGGACAGTATTTAACGGTCGTCAATAAAATACACGGGAGTCGAGTGAAGAGTGCAGGCGTAACACGGGAGAATGAGGTAGCAGAGCGAAAAAAATTTAGTAGAGGTGTTCAAGTTACATTTGTGTTTTAGTATTTCATGGATGGAAGGGGGGGGGGGGGCATGGGGGAGGGAGCGAAGGGAGGAAACAAAGCCGGAGATGAGTGGCGTGGGGAGTCCAGAAACGTGGAGCATAGAAATGGAAAGACCTTTTTTTACTAAAGTTTTAAGAAATATATATCTATATTTTTTAATGCAATGAGGTACTTCTGTGACTATAGAAGTTAGAGGAAATAAGTGAGTCCTTTAGGCAAATTGGTGGAATTGTTTAACAGGACCTTTAGAATGAAGACAGCCCCCGTGATGGTCTCTCCGGATATTCGAGTGAATGTACCGGCTTCGATGATAAGTTCTAGAGGCGGCGTCAAGGGCAACATTTGGAGAGTGGAGTGGCAGAATTGAATGAGGTGTTTTAAAGTAGACTCAGAAGCTAGGCGGTCACAATAGTCAAATATGGGCAGGACGGTGGTGTTAAAATATTTTAGATTGCATCGAGGTGGAATACAGCATTTGTTTCTGTATAGTAACCCAAATTTAATTTAGCTTTTGGTTTTAGTTTTAGTACGTTCGGCCATAAATCCCCCAATGACCAATACGGTGCACCATTATCCATTGATGGATTGATAAATATAATGGCTGGATTCATTAATATAAAGATAATATATGTTAAACAAAACATTTATATATTCAAAAAGACGATGTTCCCATGCTGTTTAAACATAAAACGTTCTGGCACTGTTATATATGACAACAATTAATTGATAATACATATTAATATCCCAAAAGAGCTGCAAACTGATTTTTTTCGGACGCATTCTTACGTGTACACATGTATATTTCCAAATGCACATTAACCACTGTGATTCCCAATTAATTTACATATCATGTTTTTTTAAACAAAGGGACCATTTTAATTAACGCGTTTGGGGGCGAAAGCTCCTTCATTAAAGTCACAGAAACTGAACAAAGTATGTATTTGGCAGTGTAATGTGTTCATGCAAATATTACACATCCCTCTTAAAGGGCAGTGAAGCACTAAACAAGCAGGAGAAAAAAGATCAACATTCACGCATGTTTCTCAAATCCTCAACTAATTAAATGAATTCCACAATTTGATAGATTATGTTGATTGTCAGCGGACAATTATGTTAGAGAAAAATATCGTAAGCTAAATATCTTCTGCCCGTGCAACCTCGAACAAAGTGTTCCGCCAATTGCTGTTAGCGAGCTCCTATTAAGGTGTGGCCGCAATGACTTCCGACAGCCTTTGGTTCCCCAATGCTAATCTTTACACACCGCACCAGGTAATCATATAAGGCTGAGTCGACCTAGGGCAGACCCAGGACCCATTCAGATATTGGTCACCGATGTTGGCCGTGAGTGGCAATCAAACTCTGAGCTCGTAGGGGTCACTGTGCCACCACTCCCCATACACACAAAGACAAAGATCCTCTGTATAGCCTTAAAAGGTTGTTGGGGCAAGTGGCGTTAGCGAGCATCTATGGGCCGGCATGGCACACGAGGGGGTGGGTGGTCAGCATAACACCCGACCGCCTTTGTCTCCCCAGTGACGATGTTTACAAACTGCAACAGGTACTTATTTGAGGCTGGGTCGACCTAGGGGAGGCCCAGGACCGGTTCAGATAATCGTCACTGGTGCTGGCCGTGAGCGGAAATCGAACCCGGATCGCTGGGTTCATAGCGCAGCGCGCTATCCGCTACACTACCGCTCCCCACGCACAACAACAACCGCCATTCGCCACTAAGTGGCGGTGACGTCACCACGACGCTTGTGCAAGGCCATGTGCACCTTGAGGCCAGGTGAAGTGTCGAACGCCCGCGGGCAGGAGGTCACGGGGCAGACCCAAGTGCCACGGGTCGACTGACTAAGATGACTGAGATGACTGGCTGATGCACCACCTGTGCCCCCTACTGTGCCAACCTGCTGTGCTTTAGCCACCCGGCGCTCCGCTCGTTATTGTGAGCGTTGCTACTCCGCGCTCCGTTGTTGTTGGAGGGCGACTGCCTCCAACTTCCCAGTAGCGTCCTTCATGAGCCTCCTCCACAGAGGCCGATCTTGACACCGCTGGTACCAGTCATCGGCAAGTCCACTCAGCTCCACGTCCTCCTGTACCACATCACTCCATCTCTTCTCTAGCCCGTGCCGCGCCCGTTTATCCCCCTCGATCCGGCCGAACAAAAGCTGTTTCGGCATGCGGTGGCTGGGCATGCGGGCAACATGACCCAGCCAACGCAGCCTTGCCTGCCGGAGGAGCTCACCGATGGGACCTTGCCCAGATATTTCAAGGATTTGTGAGCTCCTCACACAATCCAGCCTGTTTAAACCCAGGATGGATCGTAGGCAGGCTAGCCTAAACGGATAAATAAAAAAATATCCCCACGCACACACATATGGTCACACACACACACCTGTACTGGATTATAAGAAGCACCCCCAACTTAATATATATTTTAAATAAAATAAATGAACAAGTTCATCATATGCATCTTGGGTGCAACGCATTGTTTAATTCACCGCTGCGGTAGGGCCTTCCCACGCCTTGCAGGTCCTGGGGGTGGGGTGTTAAATGACCATACTTCATTACAACAATGCCTCATTGTTGCGCTGCCCTCTGTTGTCCATCTCTCAGCCCAGCGAGCCCCGTAGCCAACACCGCCTGTCGTGCATGGCGGTCGCTCAACTAAGCACCATCCGAGCTTAATCACTATCAACTGGGGGCAGCAGAGACGCACAGTGGTAACACACGTGCCTCGTGTGTTACCAAAGTGGCAACACACGTGCCTCGAGTGTTACCAAAGTGGCAACACACGTGCCTCACAGCAGAAATGGACCGCGGTGCACCTTGCAGTGTGGGCTACAGTGAGGGAAAAAAGTATTTGATCTCCCTGCTGATTTTGTACGTTTGCACACTGACAAAGAAATGATCAGTCTATAATTTTAATGGTAGGTTTATTTGAATAGTGAGCGACAGAATAACAACAAAAAACTCCAGAAAAACGCATTTCAAAAATCTTATAAATTTATTTGCATTTTAATGAGGGAAATAAGTATTTGACCCCCTCTCAATCAGAAAGATTTCTGGCTTCCAGGTGTCTTTTATACAGGTAACGAGTTGAGATTAGGAGCACACTCTTAAAGGGAGTGCTCCTAATCTCAGCTTGTTACCTGTATAAAAGACACCTGTTCAAAGAAGCAATCAATCAATCAGATTCCAAACTCTCCACCATGGCCAAGACGAAAGAGCTCTCCAAGGATGTCAGGGACAAGATTGTAGACATACACAAGGCTGGAATGGGCTACAAGACCATTACCAAGCAGCTTGGTGAGCAGGTGACAACAGTTGGTGAGATTATTCGCAAATGGAAGAAACACAAAATAACTGTCAATTTCCCTCGGCCTGGGGCTCCATGCAAGATCTCACCGCGTGGAGTTGCAATGATCATGAGAACGGTGAGGAATCAGCCCAGAACTACACGGGAGGATCTTGTCAATGATCTCAAGGCAACTGGGACCATAGTCACCAAGAAAACAATTTGTAACACACTACGCCGTGAAGGACTGAAATCCTGCAGCGCCCCCAAGGTCCCCCTGCTTAAGAAATCACATATACATGCCCGTCTGAAGTTTGCCAATAAACATCTGAATGATTCAGAGGACAACTGGGTGAAAGTGTGGTCAGATGAAACCAAAATGGAGCTCTTTGGCATCAACTCAACTCGCCGTCTTTGGAGGAGGAGGAATGCTGCCTATGACCCCAAGAACACCATCCCCACCGTCAAACATGGAGGTGGAAACATTATGCTTTGGGGGTGTTTTTCTGCTAAGGGGACAGGACAACTTCACCGCATCAAAGGGACGATGGACGGGGCCATTAACCGTCAAATCTTGGGTGAAAACCTCCTTCCCTCAGCCAGGGCATTGAAAATGGGTCGTGGGTGGGTATTCCAGCATGACAATGACCCAAAACACACGGCCAAGGCAACAAAGGAGTTGCTCAAGAAGAAGCACATTAGAGTCCTGGAGTGGCCTAGACAGTCTCCAGACCTTAATCCCATAGAAAATATGTGGAGGGAGCTGAAGGTTCGAGTTGCCAAACGTCAGCCTCGAAACCTTAATGACTTGGAGAAGATTTGCAAAGAGGAGTGGGACAAAATCCCTCCTGAGATGTGTGCAAACCTGGTGGCCAACTACAAGAAACGTCTGACCTCTGTGATTGCCAACAAGGGTTTTGCCACCAAGTACTAAGTCATGTTTTGCAGAGGGGTCAAATACTTATTTCCCTCATTAAAATGCAAATCAATTTATAACATTTTTGACATGGGTTTTTCTGGATTTTTGTTGTTGTTATTCTGTCTCTCACTGTTCAAATAAACCTACCATTAAATTATAGACTGATAATTTCTTTGTCAGTGGGCAAACGTACAAAATCAGCAGGGGATCAAATACTTTTTTTCCCTCACTGTACGTAAATGGTCTCCCGTTCACCATGGGGTTTCCTCCCATACTGTAGCCAAACACACAATGCGACTTGCCATTGGCCAGCCATCCCAGTGCCTAAAAAAATTACATTGAAAATTATTTAAAAAATGTGGATGACACATGGGAGCAGGAGCAGCAGCATCGCCACCCTCCTGGAAACAGTTGGCGAGTCCCTTCTGAAATATAGCCCTGAGTTTCCTGAGGGTTTTCGTGAAGTAAACGAAGCCTGTGTAGCTTGCAAGCTTTGGCGAGATCGTCTGCAATTCATTTGCTCGTAGGCCACCAAAACAGCACCACGTGGCCAGTCCTATTGGTCCGGATTGCAACGCAAGGTGCAACCGATTGCACCTCCGCTCCTCCATCTGCTCAGTACGCATGTTTATAACCTCAAGTTTTTTTTTTAACCTGGTTAAATAAAGGTGAAATCAAATGAAAATCAAATGTTGAGCTTCTTTCGCACCATATGTAGCCAATCGCACTGTCTGCATGTCTGCTGAACTTCTTTCACGCCATCCATATCCAACCATGCTAATCAGAACACAAAAAAAGCAGTTATAAAGAAACGAGTTTTCAATCGAGATTTAATATTGGTGTGGCTTCCTAATATCCATTGAATGTGATCAACTGCCTGCCTGGTACTCTGATGTGTAAGGTACTCTGATGTGAGTATGTATGTTGGACTTCTTTCGCACCGTAGATAGCCAACCGTGCTAATCGGAAGCGCGGATGAAGGACAACAAACTAAACATCAAAAGCAGTTCTAAAGAAATGACACAAAAACGGATTTCCCAAGCGCACACGCCTCGTACACGGCATATCGACTAAAATTAGCACCTCCGATTAGCACGGTTGGCTACGTATGGTGCGAAAGGAGTTCAACACACATAGCACGGTTGGCTACGTACGGTGCGAAAGAAATTCAACACACACAGCACAGTTGGCTACGCACCGTGCGAAAGGAGTTCAACACACGTAGCACGATTTAAAGCTTTCGTGACTGCAGGGATTCATCTTCTTGATTCTTTTGGTAAAGTCACGTAAAAATGGAAATAAATTAAGCGACAGTTCTGTTCCTTCACCTGAAGAAGGCTACTTGTGTTGTGGCCGAAACGTCGTGAGAATTTTATTTTTAATTATGTTTTATTTTTATTATTTCATTTCCATTCTCACGTGACTTTACCGAAAGAACCAAGAAGACACATAGCACGGTTGGCTACGTACGGTGCGAAAGGAGTTCAACACACGTACATAACACGGGCGGCTACGGTGGGAAAGAAGTTCAACATTCCTTCAATACAATCGATTCGCTTGCTCCTCACACACGCATGACATCGTCCGTGGAGGACACGGCTATTGCATATGAAAGACGCGTAATTTTATGTAAATAGGATTTCCGCGTAACCATTTATTTGTGACAATACGTATTTTTTTGCATTCACTGTGCTCCTGTAATTTATGCATTTATTCTGGTCATTATGTATTTGATAATTGCTTGCTCTGCCTTCACGCCCAATGTTTTGCAAGAAGGAAGGGGAGAGACAGGATGACCCAGGCTGGCCAGACAGGAGGCACTTCATTAATTATTTATCAGCGCAGAGAAACAAAGACATTGGATTCCCCCACTCTCAGCTTTTCAATGGAGTTCTAATAATGATGGATGCACTTTAGCTTAGCACAGCAAACGGTGGTACTCAAAGCAATGCGTACGTGGGAGACATTGCGATTTCAAATTCCTTTGTTCTCCTGTGGGGGGGGGGGGGGGGTGATACGCTGGCTTGGTTGTAACGGTTCGTAACAGCGGAATCCAGGGGGTCGCCGGTTCGGATCGATCTCCTGCAGCGGCAGTCAGAAACAAGTTTCTGAAATTCCCTCCACGGTCTCTAAGGCGCGGCTCCGGCTGGAGCGCGCATACCACACACATGTCGGTGATGTGCATCCTCATGTTCACCTTCTGAAGCACTCGCTCGTCACCGTGGCGTGCGCGATGTTCACCACCACCACCACCACGTGACTTTTCTTTCGTGTTGTGCGCGGTGAATTTAGCGCCACAGCGCGTGGATTTATAACGTTTGTGGCGGCAATAAAAGTTGTTTAAAAGTCAAGTCTGTCCAGCCAGCGGCATAAATGGTTATACCACCGTTCGTCGATTGGTAAGTTACTTCTGTGCTTCAGCGGCCGTATGGAACGCTCTTCCTTCCGATATTAGGAAGTCACTGAAGCTATGCACTTTCAAATCAACTCGATTTTGAAACTAAATTCTTTAGAACCGCTTTTTGCGTTTGGTGTGCTGTCCTTCCCCCGCACCTCCGATTAGCACGGTTGGCTGCAGAAGTTCAACACAAAATGCATACGACCGTCCGGGTAAAGGACTCCCGTGTTCTTCCCGGACGTCTGTCAAGCATGTAAGAGTAGACCAAGAGAGCCTCTAGAGGTCACTGTAGTGTTTGCCCTTCTGCCAGCAGCGGCGTGATCACGCAATTGCAGGGCTGTGCTTTTACCTTCACTTATATCAAACATCCACGATTCAGGGAGGGATAAAAAAAGAGGCAGGAGGAACCGATTGCGTTCTCCAGATTGGCGTCGTATTGCTTTCAATTTCCTTCAGGCTGCTTTACGGTTTGTATTTTTCTCGTGATTTATTTAATGCTCAAAATAGCTTCATTGATTTTATTACCCTTTTTAATTTGTTACACTATCTCCATTTGCTCCGCGACCATTAAGGTAATTGTGTTGTTCACCTCCAAGGCGAAGAAAAATGAACGTCGCATGACGTGTGACACAAGGGAAATCGAGGAGCGGTTTCGAACCACATATTCACCTTGACACAACAAGACCAGCTGAGGCTGAGTGCTTCCATAGGTACCGTACTGTAGCGTTTAATATTTAACGTGACATAATTAGCAGGCCTTCGTCAATCCGCTGCTGGATGAAGGCCTCCTCACACCGCGTCGATCCACGGGGGTAGTATCTGACTATATTTCACCACACTGGTATGTGCCTTGTTGGCAAAGAGTTGGCCCAGGGACCAGTTCAATTTTGCTGCCGTGGCCCGGGAATCCAACTCAGGTCACCGGCATTCGTAGCAGCGCAGTGCGCGAAAACATTTCACCGCTGCACCAACCTCTTGAGAATCTTACAAGAGAGATGGCAGGACCTTAAACAGACAATGCTACAGCATCAGAGTAATATTAACGTAATCTCAATTTATTTATATACGTGTGTAAAAAAAAAAACAGTTCTGCCATGTCCGCTTGGGCGCATTTTTGTTCTTTGACTCAATCATTAGTATCGACCAAGTGACCACCATCTGTCTTGAGAGACGTGGCCTGCCCAAGCCTGCAGTGGCGATATGTTAACTACCTCGCTTGATATACAGGAGGTCGTGGGTTCGATCCCGACCCTTCCGCCTGTATATTTGGAGTTTTCCTGTCTCTCTCAATGTGGTAGTGTGGATTTTTCTCTTGGTCCTCCGATATTTCCCTCCACATTTAGAAACACGCGTTTACAGTATTTGGCTGCTATACATTTGCACATCATGAGCCACTTCGTTGAGCTATCATTTGTGATAGCCAGGCCGCTTCTGAAAAATATCTATATAGCTCAGGGGGCTTTGCCTGGTCAATTAAAATAAAATTAATAGTTGACTTTTCTTAACAGCCATCACCAAAATTCCGCATGGGCTCCTCTGCCGCATGCCAACAACAGTTGCACTGCTCAGCACTCTTTCAAGTCACAACATGTGCCCTTGTGCACGCATCTACTCACAGTCCTCCACCGACAATCACCATGTAGCGCAGAGGTAAATTGAAAGGCAGCCAATTATAGCCGCCTATGACCCTTGTACGCCATCCCTATAGCACGCTTCACGTCCCCCCTCCTCCTCCTCCTCCTCTTACCTGCCAGGCTCACTTCTCTTCTAATGACCTGCAGTGCATTGTCCTTAGATCACCTTGAATGACATTGACAAGAGAAAGCATCGTTGGACGGGACAGGCGGACTGGAATGGGGAGTGGGGGGAGACACGGGGCGAGGCTGACAGGGCAACACTCGTTTGTTTATTCATGGGGGGGGGGGGGTGGTCGCTTACTTGGTGAAATAAAAAAAAATAGTTGAGTTTAGTCGATCTGCAGGTAACGTGTGGTTGAGTCTAGTGTGAGTGTGTGCACTCTCACCTCTTCCAAGTGAAACTTCAAACTAAGGAATTTTTTTTTATTTTAGCAAGTAAAGCCCACTGAGCAATGTAGCTATTTTTCAGAAGCGACCTGGCCACAAATGATCGCTCAACAAAGTGGCTTATCACGTGGAAATGTATAGCAGCCACCTACTCTAAACGCGCGTTGATTCTAATGTGGAGTTGATAACCACGGATACAAATCCAAGCGACCGCGGAGACAACATGCAAACTCCAAATATGCAGGCGTCACGGTGGAGATTGGACCTCCGACTTGCTGTATACCAGGTGAGGTCGTTACTATCTCGTATCCCAACAATACCTTGAAGAAGAGGCTCTATAGAGCTCCTTCGAGTGGAGGCTCAAGCCTCTTCTGGTGAAACATCTGGCCTACTGAACATCTGTGAATATGAGCTTCATAGCTCATCGGATTCATCCAGCCTAGATTGAAAACGCATTTCTTTAGAACAGCTTTTTGTGTTTAGTTTGTTGTCCTTGTTCCCGTACGTCCGATGAGTACGGTTGGTTTCGTGCGGCGCGAAAGAAGTTCGATATACTGTGCATACAGTCAAAAGAACGATACAGATTCTGATAACGATTCTGGAAGGGCAAGCGATGGCAGGGGGCCCCGTCTTTTTCAGCCACGTTCAATCGATAGGCACCTTCTTCCAACGCCCACCAACCCGTGACCCTCAATGCGTTTTCGTGCCGCCTTCGCTGCCAGGCAGAGAGAGAGAGAGAGACGGAGAAAGAGAGACAGACAGACAGAGAGGAGTCTCTGAAAACAAGAGCGTGACTAGATGCGAAATTGCGATGGGGAGAGAGAGGGGTGGGAGGGTGGCACGTATGTTGTGCCCGACACACGCATTGAATCCGTGGCCTACCGAGGCGTGTCCCCATCCCACCAGGGGCCAAGGGGATTTTCATTGTTGGATAATTAACTCTCGTCGTAAGGGCAATTTATTTTCCTTTTTTTTAACGAGCGATCTAATAAAAAAAGTGAAGTCGTGGTTGCACAAGTCAGTTTCGGTCAGTCCGTTCGTAATTGGTTCGTGAGGATTTCACGAATTGAAAAATGATCTGTATTTTTTGTTTATCCATTGCCGAGCTGTTGCCGTATTTTTTTTAAATCCACCTTCTGGTATTGTCCGAAGGGGCACATTTGTAAGCGGTGGATGGCAGAGTGGATAGGCGATCGTAGAAAAATCTTCTCTGAGAAACGGTCAAGCAGCTGTCAAAATCTTGTACTCGGCACGCAATGCAATTTAAACAAATGCCTCCAATTTTGTTTTGGTTAGTGTGCATGCATCTTGGAATGTGCACGCGTACCATCGAGTTGTACTCCAAATGCATATATTGACAGCAAGGCACCGTCATCAGCCATGATCGATACACTGCTGAATGAAGGGTTCCCCCAACCCGTTGCGCGAAAAAAACAGCATCTTATATAAATCTTGACTTAAAGCTTTCGTGACTGCAGGAATTCATATTCTTTGGGTCTTTCGGTAAAGTCACGTAGATGAGTTCAAATATTTTTTTTATTTGAATCTACGTGACTTTACCGAAAGACCCAAAGAATATAACATATTATATTTATTTTTAAATTCAATGCTTTTTTTTGTTCATTTTGCTTTTGCACAACAACCAAATGCAGCTGCAGCAGCAGCAGCACCAAATATCGATTCAAAGTTTATTATTATTATTATTGAGGCACATGGATACGTGTTACTCTTTATTTAAAAGTTCAGCTTTCCCAAAGCAATCAAACCTGCTCACTGCGCTGCTTGTATGATACCCAACATTAGCTTTGTGTGTGTGTGTGTGTGGCGATGCGTGCCAGAAGTTCAACGACCCGAGCAGTATGCTGAGACTTTTTTTTATCAAAAGCTATCATTTCACAGATGTTTAGAGTTCACTCACCTTTGCACAGCGTGGGGTCCCAGCGAGCAGAAAAAGAAGACTCCTTATAATTATCTAACAACAATGCACAGCCCCCTTTTTTTTTAGTCAATTCACCCTTGTAGGCTTCCCTGTGCAGCTCTCAGTCGTGGTGTTTGTTTCACCATACTTCACCAACACTGGCCAGCCTCTGAGAACGACGCAGAGACGCGAGGAACCGCAGAGACGCCGGAAGGCAGCAGCCAGGAGTGTTTCAATGCGGGAGGAAATTGGAGCACCCGCAGAGAAAACCCCATGCTTGTAGAGGGGGCAACGCTCTATCCCTCGCAGATAAACACACCGTGAGAAACCTAGCGCAGAAGATCCCTGGCTTTGAGCTTCCACGAGGCTCATGATCCACCCTAAACCGCATCTGCACAAATCATGCCAGATGCAAGATACCTGATGCACAAATGTAAAATAAAATAAAAATAAAAAAACTCTCTAGTGTGCTTCTGTGGGCATCCACAACAGACCGCGCATAACGATGCAATGCCCGAACTACAAATACGACGGAGACATCGCGGCGATGCACTCCGCTGCTCCCGTACACGGTTGTCTGTGCTTGACCACGTGAATGTGAAATTGTAGTCGTGTTGCTCTGCATCTACATCAGCAGCCGTGCGAAAGAAGAAGACTCTTATCCCAACAGCTGGAGACCACATCTGCGTCAGCGCCTTCTCCTGGCGAGTCAGGGTATGGAACTTTAACGTCCACGGGATCACAGGCCACGTGCGGAGTAGCCACCAACCGACCGACATGGAGTGCAATGCATTTTGGGTCGTCAAATCTAATCTTCATGTAAAATGGACACTCACACTCATTACACGCAAAGCGCTTGCCACAAATTAACCGTAAAACCTCGCTGATCTCGTCAAGGAGCATGAACCATTATGACACGAACCACGGTCATCCACGCAGCGGCTTTTGGGTAGTATTCGAACAAAGACGGTCACAGCATTACGCGCTTTCAGATGCGTTTCTGCGGCTGTCGGGAACGCTCTTTCTTCCGGTATTAGGAAGCCACTGGAGCTATGAACTTTTAAATCATCATGTAGATGGAGACACTCATGTTTTAGAACTGCTTTTTGTGTTCAGTTTGTTGTCCTTTCCCTGCACCTCCGATTATCATGGTTGGCTACGTACGGTGCGAAAGAAGTTCAACACAATACGTAGATGTCATGTAGTATGCGAATGGTTGGTGCATAATCTGACGGTTTACCACTTACATGAACGATGTACGATCGAAAGTATTCCTCTTAACAAAATTACATTCATAGCATCAGGTCATTCTGCTGCAAGACGTCATTACGCACATCTTCAGTAGTAGGATGTAAAAAAAAAAAATCACCGCATCAAATCAATACGTGAAAATGTGTTAGCGTGCAAGCAAATATGTAGCAAACGTAATGGATCGTGGCGCATTTAACACGGCCGCGATTGCTTGGTTTTCAAAATTATATCCCATTCATCGGCGACGTCAAATGTTTGCGCAAATGCGTAGAACACAGAACGACCGCCTTGTTTGTCAGCGGGGTGATTCTCATTAAAACACGTTCGTTTTTTTTTCTTCATCTTCTTTTTTTTTAAACAATTTAACCCCCCCCCCCTGTCACGGTCCAGACATTCGAACGCAAGACGAGCGCTGTCGCGGTCGCACTGTGGAGCCGCGTGCCTTGCGAGCGGTTGGCCCATCGTCGGTCGAGTGGCCGGCCGACTCAGCGTTACATGTTCAAGAAGGAGCCATCGCACCCCTTCGCAACTCCCCCCCTCCCCTCCCCCCCCCGTGTGATGATGGACTTTGCCGGTTGTGCATGCGTGAACGCGCGCGCTTGCAGCAGCAGCAGCAGCAGCAACAGCAGTAGGATCGTGCCAAAAATTTGCAAGCGGTCACGGGAACGTAAACAGCAAAAAAAACTCTCAGCCGGTGACAGGAGACACACGGATGGTAATGATGCATCACCTCACCCTCCATCACTCTGCCCATCCATTATTTTCTCAGATACCACCACTCCCCCACCCCTCGAGAACCATGCATGCATTCAAACAAAAAATTCCCCCCCAATCTCCCCCCCCATCTCGCCCCCCATCTCCCCCTCATCTCCCCCCCCCCCCATCTCACCCCCCATCTCACCCCCCCATCTCACCGCCCCATTTCACCCCCCCATCTCACCCCCCCATCTCACCCCCCCATCTCCCCCTCATCTCCCCCCCATCTCCCCCCCATCTCCCCCCCCCCCCCATCTCCCCCCCTGGAGCCAATCTCCACGTGCCATTAACTGCCACGTGACCCGAAACGGCTCGCGAACAATTATAGATAACTAATTTGCGCTGACACTCGCATTAATTCACGAACTAAGGTGCAATAAAGAAAAGTATAAATGAGTCTATATACGATACATATTAACTTAAGAAATGCAGGTCCGAACATATTAAGAAAATGGAACGGAATAAATTGTGCACTCCGATGTATTTACAGCTCCAGATTAATTTGCTATATTGGGCATGAGGCCGCAAATAATATCAGAAACGAAATTATCAAACGAATTTACGATTCACAAGCTGCACAGCAGGGGAGAAGTTCAGTTATTATTGGCTCAATAGTGGTTTTGTGTCTGCTTCCCCCGTAGACGTTGCCCAAATGTGTCTGCAACAACAACAACAATACCAACAAAATCCCTGCTGTTAATTTGATGTTAATTGGGGTGCGCGGGCACCAATCAAGCGCGGAAAAGCGACGTCGAGCGGACGTGGAATCGAGGCCCGGGCAATTTCCACATTGCAAGGAAGGCTTGGGAGATCGGCACTATTTACTTTTTTTTTTGCAGCATGATATTTCGGTGACCTCAACGAACCCCGAGAAATAAAATGGTTTTATTCACACACACACACACACCGGGAGGTAGGAGGATGGAGAGACAAGAGCCGATAACCAAATAAACATGTAAAGCAAAAAAAAAACAAATCAGCAAATTCATACAATATTTATGACTTGAGTTCTGGCCGTTTTTTGGTGGATTTATGGGTATTGCCCAAGGCTCAGACAACCAGGCCCGGCCACCGTAAATAACCATACATATAAAAAAAATCTCCACGTGTTATGCTGTCAATGAGAAACAGCCTGACGCAACAAAATAAATTGGTAGAGGGCATTCTATTACTCTTTTATTCACATTGTCTCTGTTATTTCTGGCTATGGGTTAATACAAAGTGGTGGTGAAGAAGAAGAAGAAGACAAAAACAACTATTTTGAAAGGGGCCAGATGGAGAACGTGGCATCCTATCTTTTCCCCGCTCACAAAAAAAAAACGTATTTTTTTTATTTAAGATTTATTTTTTGGCTTCGATCGTGCAAATATATAAATGTGTCGTTAAACCGGCCACAAGCCAACACAGCCAATTAGTAAGGTTTGTCACGAAAACAGAACGTGGCCAATTCGTTGCGAGTACAGAACACCGGTGTGTTGGAGAGCCAAGCCACAACATTTACAACTTGAGTACGACGTTTCGCCAGCAATTACAACTAGCTTCATCAGACGACAGACAGATTTGTGGAGAAGTCCACCTGTTTCGTTCCTTAAATAGAGGCGTAGATGTGATTACAAAACTTGTGAGCTCTTCTTGCGCGTGGGGGTTAATGAATGCATATGTATATAGTAATCAACGGACATTACGCACGTGCATTATGGGAGCCCATTCTTCTTGTACTTCCTGTCCAACGTGTGTACTAAAATAGCCATACCATCGGTAATCCCTATTTAAATATGGTGACCTGTATGGGCATATATTTAAACAATGTATTATTATATTATTCGCTTCCAAGCAGCGCCAAGTCTGTCCCTATTCGAACGGTTGAATAATTGATATTTCTATCAATTTCGTTAGATTATCTATTGAGTCTTGGCCAGTAGCAACTAGTTTTGCACAGAACTTCAACATTATCAAAATTAATCGAGTGTCCTTGTTGGCACGCGTGTTCTGCTACTTCTGACAGTTGTAGTTTGGGGTATTTAATATTTATTTTGTGTTCTTTTAGTCTCGTTCTAATCATTCGTCGTATTTGCCCAACAAAGCATGAGCCACAAGTGCAATTAATCCGTTACACACCTTCTGTTGACAGCTTCGATAATACATATTTTGTACCAGATATAAATTTATGTATTATATGTACCATGCCAAATCTGACTTGGATGTTTTTTTCCAAACTTCTGGCTAGTATATCAGTTATTCCCACAATGTACGGTGTTTTAATCGTTTTAATTACATGGGCAGTTTCAATGCTCGTGTTATTTATTTTTTATTTTTATTTAAAGCTTTCGTGACTGCAGTAATTCATATTCTTAGCTCTTTCGGTAAAGTCACGTTGAAGGGAAACAATAAAATAATAAAATATATAAAACAATAAAAATTCTCACGACGTTTCTACCGTTTGTGTTATGGTCGAAACGTCATGAGAATTTTTATTGTTTTATATATATTTTATTATTTTATTGTTTCCCTTCAACGTGACTTTACCGAAAGAACTAAGAATATTCTTCATTGGTTCTTTCGGTAGAGTCACGTAGAATGAGAATAAAAGAATAAATTGATAAAATAAAAGAACACAATCATATTCTCACGACGTTTTGTGAGAATATTATTGTGTTATTTTATTTTGTGTTATTTTATTTTATCAATTTATTATTTTATTCTCATTCTACGTGACTTTACCGAAAGAACCAAAGAAGATGAATCATTGCAGTCACGAAAGCTTTAAATCGAAAACTAAGAATATTATTTTATTTTGTTTTGGTATTCAATGCCCTGTTGATGTGTGCATCATTGTAACCGTTCATTTGCAGCAATTCTTTAACATGTTTAATTTCACTTCTCAGATTATCACCATCTGACACTTTCTTAGCCCGATGCATGAGCGGTCTTGGTAGAGCGGATTTCTGTGCGAGGTGATGGTGTGACTCTGCATTCAGATAGGCGTAAGTGTGCGTATTCTTTCGGTAAACGCCATGTATTTTTTTTACCATTTCGACCCCGTCCAAGCAGAATATCCAGAAATGGTAGAGCTCTGTCAGCTTCCACTTCCATGGTGAACTGGATGGATGGGTTTGCGAGTTCAGATGATTTAGAAATTCGTTAAGTGTATCTTTGCCGTGTGGCCAGACCACCAATGTGTCATCCACATATCTAAACCAAGCAGATGGTTTTAGTGTGCTTGAATCTATTGCTTTTGTTTCAAAATCTTCCATGTACAAATTCACTATCACAGGCGATAAAAGAGAGCCCATTGCTGCTCCTTCCTTTTGTTTAGAGAAGTCACCATTCCACAAGAAATAGGCGTTCTTTAGACAGTGTTCATCTAGTCGTGGGATAACTTTGGCTAAACCTGTGTTCGTTACCAGAGTGTAGAGTCATTTAATTGACTCGTTGACCGGAACCCTCGAAAACAGAGAGATGACATCAAAATTTACGAGAATATCTTTAGAGTTACGCTTAATATCTTTAATTACATTTACAAGATGTTAAGAGTTTTTTAGTGAAGAAGAGGCCCTACCGATGTAGGGCTGTTTTTGTTTCGTTACGTATTGTGCAAATTTGTATGTGGCAGAGCATATTGTACTAACTAAGAGTCTTAATGGGACATCAGGTTTGTGAATTTTTGGTAGCCCATAAAGTCTTGGTGGTTTTGACACCCTTGGTTTGATCAGGTATTGCCCTTCCTTGGGAATGTATAACTTGGCAATGATTGCCGTTGTTTTACGTTCCAAAGTGTTGTTGGTTGGGTCTCGTTTACTTTTAAGGTAAATCTTTTATTTTATTATCGCAATCCCCACGGGGCATCACAACAGTTGATCGGCCCTTATCAGCAGCAATAATTTGGATGACTTTATTTGCTCTCACTTCTAAAATTGAGTTAGGGTTTAGAGCAAAAAAAGATATCCACATTCTTGCTGCTTAGGGCCAGGATTAATTTGAGAATCTATCGAAATTGAGAGAAATAAAAAGAATTGTAACCATTCGGATAGCTACAGACTTAGTGCTGCTTGGAAGCGAAACATCAAATAATACATGTATGCCTATACAGGTCACCATACTTCAATGGGGATTGCCGTTGGTACGGCTATTTTAGTACACACAATCGACGGGAAGTACAAGATCAATGGGCTCCCACAAAGCGCATGCATAATGTACGTTATCATATAAATATGCATTCATTAATACCCCCCCCCCCCCACTTCGTGCAAGAAGAGCTCACAAGAGTTGTCACCACATCTACGCCTCTATTTAAAGAACGAAACAGGTGGACTTCTCCACAAATCTGGCTGTCGCCTGACGAAGCTAGCTGTAATTACTGGCGAAACGTCGTACTCAGATTGTAAATGTTGTGGCTTGGCTCTCCAACACATCGGTGTGCTGTACTAGTGACGAATTGGCATGTTCTGTTTACGTGACAAACCTTACTAATAGGCTGTCGGTGGTGGCGGGTTTAACGACACATTTATATATTCACGCGATGTAACCCAAAAATAAACCTGTGTTATGGAAGATATTGGTCGCGAAAGCGTACGTGTTAAAATTAATATTTTTTTTTACCTTACCAGTTAAGGCCCACTGAGCTATATAGCTCTTTTTTTTAAATAGAAGCAACCTGGCCACAAATGATAGTTCAACGTAAGTGGCTTATCATGTGTAAATGTGCAGCGGTCAAATACTACTAAATGGACGTTTGTTATAAATGTGGAGGGAAAAAAAAACACGGAGGACCTTGAGAAAAATCCACGCAACCATGGGGAGAGAGACATGCACACTCCAAATATACAGCAGGGAATAGGATCGGGATCGAACCCACGGTCCTCCTTTATACCCGGCGAGGTGGTTAACATCTCGCCACTGTGGCACCAAAAAACCGAGCAGCTGGCTCCACAGGGACAAGGTGCAGCCCTGCAATTGCTTCTCACCACTACTGTCAGAAGGACGATCTAGAGGGTACTTTTCAACCCTGGCCATACATTTTGGAGGAGGTGGGAGTACCCGGATTTTAACCCCACCACACCAAACTGCCAATCGACTAACTGGCAAACCCAATTTACTGCTGGATGGACAGGGGGTGGAAGCGGGAGTGTAGTGGGGTTGGAGGGGGGGGGGGTTCGGGCTGCGATTTAAGAAACGTGCGTCGTTATTTTAACTGCCGCGCCAGGAGATCGAACCTGTGACCCTCTGTTTTACAAATCCAGTGTGCTAACCGTTACCACACAGCCATATCACTGGCTGCCTCGTTTAGTGAGCAGTGTGAGATGCAGATGATGAAAGTGCAGTAAATGTCATATTTCCTCTCTCCACCAGGATCTGATAATTTGTGAATCGAGAAAAAGAGAAAAAAATCTAATTAAGCAAAATCTTCCTTTAAAAAATACAATCAAAAGGTCAGATTCCTTCGTGCCAAATTTTAATTCGCTTGCGGGCCCCCAATTCAGGATGAAAGCCAGGCTCCCTGTGCTTGTATCATGGGGTGAAATAATGTTGATCTGCTTTTTCATGTACACACAAAACACATACAAACGTTGTGATGGAGCCAACGATTGCATGTGGAGTGAGTTCAACCGAGTCGCAGACGTTGTTCTTTAGAGGCAACACTTTTATTTGTAACATCAACACTTAACACAAAGGGGTAACTGCCACTTCACCCAGCTAACTACCCTATACTGAAGAGTTACAGCTACGAAAGGTCTGACCCTCACTCGGGTCCCGACCACGTGTTGATGCCTGTAGAGCTTCCAGCTTGTAGGACGTAGAGCTTTCAGCTTGTAGAATGCAGCGACCCCGGTCCCTCTCAGGGACCCACCTTATATCCCCCCGGGTCGGGGCCGCTCCGCCCTTGGCCCCGCCCGCCTTCTCGAGCGTTCCAGCTCTCTCCCGATCCCTCTCGGGAGCTCTCCCCGGACACGTGATCGCAATCCTAGCCCCCAAACCTGGGGGCCTCTCTGTGGACACTCCGGATCACGTGTCCTAGGGGTCAACCAGAGTGCCATGGCCCGGGGCAACCCTGCCCCTGGGCTGACACTCTCCCACTCCCTCCTGTGGGAGCCCACACTACACACAATGCGTGGTGCCCGTGCTATCCCAACGCTCACCAAGCCCCGCTAGGGCCGGTACTACACCCGCCTACGGGGTGTACGCGATGACGGTGCATCGCGCGCCACGGCCCTCTCGGGCCGGCACCATGCAGTGATATCCCCGGGAATCTTGAGCGTT
Source organism: Petromyzon marinus (assembly GCF_048934315.1). Classification (NCBI taxonomy): domain Eukaryota; kingdom Metazoa; phylum Chordata; class Hyperoartia; order Petromyzontiformes; family Petromyzontidae; genus Petromyzon; species Petromyzon marinus. The sequence continues at coordinate 8,754,450 of NC_133721.1, read as the reverse complement.
GCAAGAACGCAGCTATTTGGCTGATGGCACGGCACGTCACGTGATCCGTGGTGCACAAATCAGAGAGGAGCCCAGCACACCCTTCCGAACACACTGTTGGTAGAAGGTGCACACACACCCCAACAAATACACTTCATTTATGACACGCATGCATACGAATGTAAATACACGTTCTGTTGTCCAAATATTGAATTCAGATACCAAGTTACAAATTCATCAGAATATTTATTTATACCAATAAATCACTCACACAACCACATACCCACCCTCTCAAGCTCTCTCACACACACACACAATAACTCATTCACCAAGCCATGCTGACCTTCACAGGTGCTCGCTAACAGCAACAGTCTGTTAAGGCTGTCGGGGCAGGTGCTTCAGGATAGTTGTCTTTGCGTGAGTGTGTAAATGTGGGAAGCGCTAGTGTCGTGATGAACACATTTCGCCACGAAGTCGGCCAACCAGTTAGATTTCCATTCACGGCAAAGACCAGTGACGATTGTCTGAATCGGTTATGGCCTCGCCTAGGTCGATCACTGTTACATTGTTTTTATAGCTTTATTTTGGTGATTTTGAAAACGTTTTGGTTTAGCCATGTTTATTTGTTGTAGTACAGAGTTAGCCTGATAACTTTAAATTGCCCTATGGTTGTTATTGTTTGACTTGCATCCCGCTGGGATTTTTGCACACAGCGTTGAAATACGGTGTTTTTTCTGGAAGACTTTGCTGTTTTTTTCCATGGATTTTTCTGTTGCGTGTAGTCACTTTAAGATGTTTCTTGTTCACGTTTTTTTTTGTTGCGGTTGCACCCGAGTCAAGAGCCGCATGGTTCACAGGGTTATATACCTAATAAATGAAACTTAAAACTTAAATGTCACTACATATGAATGCACATGCTTTGCCAATCACGGAGTCGCTAGTCTCATCGCAAAATTTGGTTGTCGACAACGTTACAGGGTGGTCCAGATGTCTTGTGAACCCCCCCCCCCACCCATGTAATTCTTTAAAGCTTAATATGTTTTAAGTAAGGTTTGTTTAAAACAGAAATGACTATGCAAAGGGTAACAAATGTTAGGGGTCAATTCATTTGGGGTCACAAGACATCTGGACCACCTTGTACTGCACGTGGATAAGTGTGCGCATGTGTATTAGAAATTGCTGTAATGCGGACCGTATATACACGTGTGTGTGTCACATGTAGAGGCACAATGGTTTGGGGATAAAATTTCCAAACCCAATTGAGCCAGGAAGTGGCCTCCTAACGACTAAACGGTAAGTGGATTAATGAATCCATCTGTGGAGTCTTGAGGCCTTTCTGGACTGATAATAAACATTTCTACTTTGCATCGTTTGCCTAATTGTGTGAGTATATGTCTGTGTCTGTTCAGGCAAATATCAAGATGACCGATGTGCAACATGCCCTCGTTAATCACGAACTTGCTCTTCGCCATTTTGGCGATCAGCAAATCACACCTGGAACTCTACACGACGGGATCGAGACAGAGATAGAGTGATGAGATAATGTGATGAGAGAGAATGTGATGTGAGAAAGCTACGAGATAATTTACATGTTTTGAATAACTTATTTACGTATTTATTTAAGGTCATTCATTAATATCATTCATCATCATCACCATCTATGGGCGCAGATAGCCCGTAGGTACACACTGCATTATCGTCATCTGTTTCAACCTTCATCTGTCTTGTTGCCAATATGCAGACGTAGTGGCCACATCTTTCTGGCACCAATCTCTTATGATGTAGTCGTCAAGCCATTTTCTGTTATGTCTGTTATTGTCCATTCTTACGTGTCCGAATAGCGCCAGTTTCCAACATCATAATTCGAAAAATGTTGCCGTTCACTAGAGTCTCCGGAACATATCCCTCACGGATAACAAGGGACTTTTTGTAATTAATGGGCAGAATTGTCCATTTCACAGACCATGTCTTTAAATGTCATGCCCTTCCAGAACACGATTGCCTCACTATCAAAACAGGCTCTCTTCTCCTTGCAATTCAAAAACGGGCGATGAGTGGAGGGAAGAGGAAATTGCGTTGCCCTCGGCATATGTTGAATATAAAACGATCCAAATCGAAGGTGGGAATTAGCAATACAAAACTGGGATAGTTATCGCAAACTAAAAAAAAAAACGGGCTTCTGAAAGGAGACAGTAGTTTCCAAGTTGATTAATTTAGAGTCCCCACGAAAATAATCGGGAGACATTTGAGAGAGAAAACAAGTTCCGTCTCAGAGCCTAAACACATTAACACTCTGCTCTGTTCGATATGGAGCCACCATTTTCCCAGTGCGTACAGTTTTCAATCGGCTGTGGATAAGAAACCAACGAGAGTTAATTATAAGTATGGTACCGTGCCTAGGAGCGGATCACCGGAATGTGCATGTTCTCTGAACGGTTTTTCAGTAATAAACAGCCAACGTGCGCATGAGACAGGTGCATTTACCTGTTTATGCAAGCACCTTATTTTATCTCGACATGTATTCTTTCTCTCACGAATGTTCCTCGTTGATTTGGCTTCCACAAGCACCACCGATCGCGAATTTCAACGGCCCACTTTTAGAACCTTTTCCGGCACATTAGGGCCATAGTACTAGGGCCCTCACGGCACAGGCGGTTTTTCTCACTGGTGATTTGCCATGCCAAGTTGAAAATCAACTCATATGCTGGTCTCAGGAGAAAAAAAAAATGGCTCGGAGGGGGGAGCAAGGCAAGGGGGCAGGGCTAGTCGCGTTCATTGCACGCTATGTTAGTCAATACACGGTGGCTAGATGTTTACTACCTCGCCTGGTATGCAGGAGGTCGTGGATCGATCCTGACCCTGACGCCTATTGTATATTTGGGAGTTTGCGTGTTGTCTCTCCCCGTGATCACGTGGATTTTTCTTCGGGTCCTCCAGTTTCCCCCCTCCGCATTGAGAATCAGCGTGCGTTGAGAGTGTTTGGCCGCCATAAAATTCCCACGCGACGATAAGCCACTTCGTAGAGCTATCATTGTGCGACCAGGTCGCTTCTGAAAAAGAGCTATACAGCTCCGTGGGCCTTCCCTGATTAAAAAATAAATAAAAAAAGTGTTTAGTTTTACGCCGCAGGAACATGGTAAATACGTCATCTAAGTGCGTCTGCACTTATTCTTTTCGTGTGAATGAGTCCAGGCGGACACATCTGGTTGGTGCTACAGGTGCCGTGCGGCGCTGCCTCCGCGTAGCTCGGTTGTGCAGTGAAAAAAGAGAGGTACCAGTGGATTGTGTGACCCTCTTAAACTGGCCCCCCTTGGTTGGCTTGGCGAAAGGAGCTATGCCGATTTCGGCCAGGTCACCTTCTTGAAGCAGTCACGATATCTCCGGGTCAAAGTGGAAACCATAAATATGCAATCGCTGATGTACCTCGTCCTTCAACGTCCGGGTCTTCACAAGTAGTTATCGATTTTGGCTTTGGATGGCACAAGCACACCCAAGCATCCATTAAAGCTTGTTAAAAAATTAGTTTTACAAGATTGCTTCCCTCTGGTCACGTGGGGGGGGGGGGGGGGGGTGGGTAGGGACCTGTGTGTGCTGGATCCGCAAGCGCCGTGTGGCTCTTAAAGCATTGAAACAATAAATGAGCCATGAGGGGTTTCTTTGAAATGGCCCAATGCAGCTTGGTTCCGATGATTAATCAGAAGTGGAAAATATGACAGGTATGTTTTCCGAATACAGCCATCTCCCAGGTGCATCACAGCAATAATAATAACAATCCCCGTGACACCCACCTCTCCCCACCCACCTCCCCCCCGCCGCATGCTTTATAATGGCCACACTAAAAAAAATGTTGAATGATGCAGACAATTTGTCATTAGCACGTCGTCCCGAATGAAATCAACGGACCGCGCGCTGCCGTCACGCACCGCCTGACCGCCCCATACTCAACCCACTCCCCAAGACTCACGAAGACATTATTCAGGGAATTGATGTCCAGATTGTATCTCAACAGCCAAGTAACATTTCAGAGCTATTGTGCCACAAGGACACGCAGTCTGAAGAGAATGATTAACATACGCATAATGTGTATTTTTTTTGTTCCTCATTAGATTTATGTATGTACGTTGGAACAGCTTTCGCACCGTACGTAGGCAATCGTGCTAATTGGAGGTGCGAGGGAATGACAACAAACTAAACAATAAAGCAATTCTAAACAAATCAGTTCTTCAATCTAGATGCTTTGAAATTGTACAGCTCCAGTGGCTTCCTAATGACGGAAGAAAGAGTGTTCCAGACGGCCACAGAAGTGCATCTGAAAACGCGCCATGCATGCAGTGACCGTCTTTGTTTGGTGGTTAGCCAAAAGCCGCTGTGAGGATGACCGGAATTTGCATGATGGTTTGCGCTCCTTGACATGACCAGCAGGGCATACCTCTATGTGTGACTTGAATAAAATATGTTAAACAACACAAGTTGCATTCTTTACCCACTCAAGGATGTGGTGGTGCTCACCTGTTTGCAGCCTTGATCCAAAGGCAGATATTTTACATTTCTATAGCGAGGGAAACACAATCCATGGGACAATGACTGCTAGTGCCAACGGAATAAAATAAATGTCATTATCAGCCACAATCAATGGATTGTTGAATGAAGGTCTGCCCAAGCCGTCACCATGGGGCGCTATGGTGGCGAGATGTTAACTACCTCGCCTGGTATACAGGAGGACATGGGTTCGATCCCAACCCTGACGCCTGTGTATTTGGAGTTTGCATGTTCTCCGCATGGTCGCGTGGATTTTTATCCGGGTCCACCAGTGTTTCCCTCCACATTTAGAATCAACGTGCATTCAGAGTATTTGACTGTTATAAATGTACACGTGACAAGCCACTTCGTTGAGCTATTATTTGTGGGCCAGGTCGCTTCCGAAAAAAGAGCTATAAAGCTTATTGGGCCGTACCTGGTAAAACTAAAAAAAAGTTAATAGTTTACCATCTTATATGGTCGTCCAATGTAACAATCCGTCTGGCACCTGCACATGAGCTGATTTCATCGTTCCATCTCCGTGCTGTACGCACTCTTGGGTGTGTTGGCCAACCCAAGGTTGTCCCACTCTATCATTCTCGATCACCGGCCATTCTGCCTCTACCCAAGCCACTTGGTCGAGCTATCATTTGTGGCAACATAGCTCAGTGGGCTTTACCTGGAAATATAAAACATAGTTTAATTTGATTTGTATATATATTTAAAACGTTATTTGTTTACCTTTCCTCCACCTGCCCCGACTGGACATCTGTGAAAATGAGAGTCATAGCTTGTCAGATTCCTCCAGTATAAATAAACATTCTGATACTGATTTTCTTAACCTGATTTAATGGTGAGTTACAAAACAACACACAAAACTGGGTTAAAATCACACAGCCTCTGCGCATATCCAAAAAGCATAATCATTTCCTGAAGAAGTGCATTGTGGTCCCGTTGTCTTAGGTTCCCATGGAAACAAATGTGAACCCATGTGACCGATTGACAGGCAGAAGTGGTGCAGAGATAGGCAACTGTGGACCGGTTTCTTCGCAATAAGGACTCATCAGCACAGTATAGTCATCAATGTTCACTGCTGCAAAGTCTGTCTCCTGGAAACCATACACGTGGACTCCCCACTTCCATACAACGGAGCCCATTCGTTTGGCAAATGCATCGAATCAGTAAACGGCAATAACACCCCATCCTAACAGATGGATAGAGCAGGCCAGAATCTCTTATGGTGGGTATTCATGGCCATTTACAGATTTATTTACAGAGAAAGTTTCCTGCGCTTTTTCCCCATCTCATGTGTTTCTCTTTCTGCCTCTCAAAGTAATTCCAAAAAGGTGTACGCACCATGCTTCTTTGTGTACATTTAAATTCTTGCTCCATTTTCTGTATTCATGTCCACATTACTTGATCCATATGCCATACCAGGGAGGAGTAAGGGTACATTTCATTTATAATTAAAAGTAGATTCGGAAATTGCAAGTCTATGTCCTTGTCACAAAACAGAACACTAAATGTAAGTTAACGATCCTGCAAATAAAGTAATCTAAGATGATATGGTGTGTATCCAATTAAATGACTATAAAAATCCTTCAACCATCTCTAGCAGTTACAACCCCACAATGAAGTACAACTGCCTTCCCCCGCACCTCTGATTGCCCCTGATTAGCATAGTTGGGTTTGTACGGTGCAAACTAAGTTCAACATACGTACCTTTGAATGGGATACTTTATGGCAAAAGGGGTCACTGCACATGTTCAAAATAGGCAAAGCATTGTGTGCCATGGATTAGTGTTGCTGCCATGACATAGGGCTCACGCGAATGTTTCAGATGTCATATTTCTGTTTTCAATTTACCCGCTGCCAGTGGTACACACTGGACAGCGGCAAGGGAGAACACATATTCGCATGCTCACAATGAATGGGACACAATGTGGAGGGGGTAAAGACTCTGTAACCGAACCAGACACGCTGTGTCAAATCTCAAATAGACAGTTTAACATCGCAGGAAAATCAAATAATGAAAAGAATGAGAAAATGTCAAGTGCTCTGCGGTGTGGGGGACATCATTGTGACTCCCATTCCTTTTAGGAGGTACAAAATTGGTAGGGCACACAGCCCTCACATTTTGGTACACATAAAGACAACGATCCCCCGACTGTTGGGACAAGTGTTGTTAGTAAGCACTAATCGGAGGTGCAGGACTAATCGGACGTGCGGGACTAATTGGAGGTGCGGGACTAATCGGAGGTGTGGGACTAATTGGAAGTGCGGGACTAATTGGAGGTGTGGTACTGATCGGAGGTGCGGGACTAATCAGAGGTGTGGGACTGATCGGAGGTGCGGGACTAATCAGAGGTGTGGGACTAATTGGAAGTGCAGGACTAATTGGAAGTGCGGGACTGATCGGAGGTGCGTGACTGATCGGAGGTGCAGGACTAATTGGAAGTGCGGGACTGATCGGAGGTGCGGGACTGATCGGAGCTGCGGACTAATCGAGGTGTGGGACTGATTGAAGGTGCGGGACTAATCGAGGTGTGGGACTGATCTGAGGTGTGGGACTGATCAGAGATGTAAGACTGATCGGAGGTACGGGACTAATATAAATGTTCATAGCATAGTTATATAATCCATATGTTAAGGCTGCCATGGTGCAGAGGGAGAGTGGTGTGGCCAGAACTACGCCCGGGCTGACTTTCTCGTCTCGCCAGTGCAGAGTCGACCTCAGGGAGGCCCAGAACCAGTATCAACACGACCAATTCCCCCCCTGTTTAAAACGGCTAATTATTTGTTTTTCTGCCTTAACCAGGCTTGGAAATTGATGTACTTATACAATTTGGACAAATACACGTTTTTGTGATTTGCTTTCCTTTTCTATACTTTGCACTTCTATCGTGATTTGGTATTGTTTGTTTTTGTAACTTTTTGACCTTCCCTTACTGGAGATCTGTGGAAAATAGCGTCATAGCTCATCCGATTTCTCCAGGATGAATGATTCCGATTCTGAATGCACGCTGTAGCCATTACTTCCTACGGACAGCTATATATCCAACATATTTTTTACATATCAGCCTACACCTCAGGATATACTGTATATGACATTGTAATGCAATGGCACGTTATGGAAGTTATCGGTTGCTGCGGATGAGAACATCAACTCACTCGTCTCGAGAACATCTCCGTTTAATCACAGGGTGGATGACAAGATTTGACCTCAGGATCCCAGGGGTGTTGGCTAGGATCTCTGACCCCCCCCTCCCCCCCTGAGCTACCCGACTTCCTGCCTCGCGAGGCTCTCAGATAAATATCGCTCCGGCCAATAAACTCAATGCGGCGGAGTGGGACCCCCAGCCAGGGGGGCCCGGGCAAGTTTAATAGGCCTCCCAAGGACAGCGGAACCCAAACGCGTGGTTGGGTGGTATGTGTGTATGTGTATATGCTGAACTTATTTCGTATCGTACGTAGTCGACCATGCTAATCGGAGGTCCGGGAGAAGGACAGCAAAGCTTAATGCAAGAAAGGGTTCTAAAGAAATTAGTTTTCAATCTAACTTTGAAAGTTCATAGCTCCAGTGGCTTCCTAATATCAGAATGACGAGCGTTCCAGACGGCCTCAGAAAGCGCGAAATGCGGTGTCGTTGTCCAATGGCTAGCCAGAAGCTGCCGCTGCGAGGATGATGGGGATCTGCGTGGTGGTTGACGCTGCTTTACGAGGTCAGCGGCGTCGTGCGGTTCATTTGTGGCAAGCACTTTGTGTGCAGTGAGTGCGAGCCGTCAGGACAGAGCGGAAGATGAGGCGATATCTTATCGACGTACAAATTTGGGTAGTGGTCCAAAAAAAAGTTCTCAGAGTTAGACGCTCGCAGACGTTAACAAGCAATCCCACGCCGAGTTTGTTCTGCAACATTATATTGGTGCGCTACGCATACATACAATGTAATAACATTATCAATTAATTTGGGGAGGTTTGAATGCGTACATGTAACCAAAACTACCTCTGAAACTGCACATGTTTAAGGACCCTTTCCAGTAGCGTGACGACATTATCACTTCAGTGGAGTGCGGCAAGCGGTTAGGTTGGGCCCCAATATTTCATTAGTCTCTCACGGTTGCACGTAGGCCATTGTATAGCGAAGCCTCCTCTTGCCTCGTCACATCGTCAGTCCGCTCACGGTTTCGAACATTGAATGCTGCAGGGGCGCTCCATCTTCGCAAAAATGCAGCCACACCAGAGCTCCGTAGTCGTACCTGTTGGCAATGTCATCGAGGCGTATCTAATTAAGTTAATATCCCAGAAACGGAGTTGTGTGTGAAAGCATTTTCATGACAATAAATTGAAGCCGCCGCTTTCAAATAAGTTCTTCTTTTACACGCGTTGTTGAACGCGTGTATCATGGTGGCTGCCAAGGGGCGCTCAACTCGTAGCTTTGGCCACCAGGTGGGGTGGGGGTTGGGCAAGCCAAGCCCTACACGAGTTACACTGCCGCCCCTTTCTCAAAATGTGTTTTGCCTTCCCTTGACGCATCCACTAAAGTGCATTGGGTCCGCTGCGTTCAACCACAGTCCACTAATGCAATGAATAACATGTCAATGAGATAATTGAACAATAATTTCACGTACTTTTTGGTTCTTTCAGTAAAGTCAAGAAACCAAAGGGTATGGATTGCTGCAGTCACGAAAGCTTCAAATCAATAATTTCACGGACATGTTTTTGTTTATCCATTGCTGGATGAAGGCCTCCCATGTCAGTGTCAGTCGTGCTGGTTGTTTGACCATACTTCACCACCCTGGTGAGTGGGGGTTGTTGGTTAAATGGCAGGCGAGCCGTACCGGTTCGGGCATCACTCCCTACCGAGAGTGCCGTCACTGGCAATTGAACTACGGTCTTAGCGGAGTGGGATAAACACTCCACCACCGCTCCACGCAATGAAACGTGACAAACATATTTTTTATATATATTAACCGTCACAGAAATAAGTGCATAAATAAAACGTGACATTTTGTCTGACTGGATTTTGGAAATAAGTCGAGGTGGTGTATATACTGTATAAGGCAGTAGAATACATTATGTTATTTTACCTTTCTCTAAAGAGTTGAGCGTTATTCCCTCGTGACAAACATCTCAGTGGCTTTTGGCGAGCCATCGGACAAAGACGGCCGCCGGATCGTGCGCTTTCAGATGCGCCTTTGCGGCCGTCTGGAACGCTCTTCCTTCCGCTATCAGGAAGTCATTAGAGCTATGCACTTTCACTTTAAGATTTAAAACTCATTTGTTTAAAACAGCTTTTTTGTGTTTAGTGTGTTGTCTTTCTCACGCACCTCCGGTTTCCACCGTTGGCTACGCATGTTGCGAAAGAAGATCAACATAGATATATACAATGACATTGACCAAACATTACAATACGACCCTACTAAATAATATTGACTCAATAACACTTTCCCAGATAAAATAAAATGGAATTGTTACTTATTAGCTCTGCTTTTTAATTTTCACTTGCCCCCTGCCAATTTCAGGAAACAGGCCATTACCTATGCCGGCTATAAAAAAAAATTCAAAGTGGTGACATGCATTTATTATTTTTTTGCTTTGATATCAGAAAAGTTTTAGTGTTATCCCCTCATACCCATGGATTTGCTCCAGGCACTCTGGCATCTGCTGAAATCCAAATATACACCGAAGAGGAATCTGCAAAAAGACCCCAAGCAGAACACCTGCTGGCTAAAGGTTTAGAGATTAATCCATGCTTTCCTGGGAAAAGTCGTGAATATGTATTAATATTAAAATAAAATACAATGGGGGTAGATGCACGTTTGTGCGTTTGTGTTTGGTGGACTTATTGCACCCAGCAGGATAGCTCGCTCTCATTGACCATCTATGTTGTGCATGCGACCCCACGCCACACTTCTTACTAAAACAAATGCAAAGGCCAAGATCCCCCGCATAGCCTTACCAAACTGTTGGGTCAAGTGCTGCTAGCGAGTAGCACCTATGAAGGCCGGCACGGCACACAAGGGGTGGCCAGCACCACGGCCGACCGCCTTTGTCTCCCCGGCGCCGATGTTTACACACCGCAAACACCGTTACTCATTTGAGGCCGAGGCGACCTAGGGGAGGCGCGGGACCGGTTCAGCTACTGTAGCCGCCACTGGTGTTGACCGTGAGCGGGAATCGAACTCGATTTGCCGGGTTCGTATAGGCAGCGCGCTAACCGCTAAGCTTCCAGCTTGCCACTGCTTTTTTATTACAGCGCTCAACACGAACACATGCGGCCCTGATCGAATGTTTGGAAGCGGTTCGGGCTGCCTTCATCACAGCCAGATCCGCGCATGATTCTGCCACACAGTGGAGCAGCATCCAAGCGGCTTGCACTGAATAAATATCCAATTATTTTTCTTGTTGGCAAATATTAGTAGTACAGACAGCAGTCAGAGTGAAAAGTTATTATGACTGATTACCATTATTTCGATAGATAATTAAACTTAATAGCATAGAGACGAGTTTCAGATTTCATGTTTTCGGATATCAGACTTTCAGACCCAACTTGTGTTTGTAGATTTAAATTAATAAAATTTTAAGAATTTTCATTGTTCATGCATCAAATTTAAATCGCTCATTATTGTTAAGCGATTTAAATTTGATGCATGAACAATGAAAATTATTAAAATTTTATTAATTTATTATTAATAATAATATTTTATTATTTCCCTTCTACGTGACTTTACTGAAAGAACCAAGAAGATTAATCCCTGCAGTCACGAAAGCTTTAAATCGAAAAGTAATGATATATTTTCACAACATACAGATTCCTCACAAGAAGTGAGGGATCTGGGTGCATTCCACGATCTATTGTTAACGTTCGAAGCGCAGGCTTCAGGGACATTAATAACATCGTCAAGGTCGCTTTTTTTAATTGACGGAATATTGCCCGGCTACGAACCCATTCCTTTCAGCCGCTGATGTGGATACATTGGTTCACGCTTTTACTTTCTCACGCATAGACTACTGCATTGCCTTACCACCTGGAATCTCCAGTCCAGTACATAGTTGAGTTCAGTCCGGTACATAATCTACTCCAGTTCAGTACTGTGTCGACTCCAGTCCGGTACTGTCTTTATTCCAGTCCGGTACTCTGTCTGACTCCAGTCCAGTACATAGTCGAGTCCAGTCCGGTACATAGTCGACTCCAGTTCAGTACTGTGTCGACTCCGGTCCGTTCAGAACGCAGCTGCGAGAGTCTTGACCTGAACTCCTCGTTCAGAACAATATCACCTCTGTCCTTGCATCACCTCACTGGTCGCCGGTTAAGGCCCTCCTCCTCATCACAATGAAGGTCCTAAATGATCTCGCACCTCCATACACTGGGAAATTGCTGCTGCTGAGTCCCTTCGTTCCCACAGCAAAGTACTCTGAGGTCGGCGGACTTGGATCTCCTCTGCATCCCCCGAACAAAGCTCATGTACATGGGTGATATCTGAGACTTCGCTCTCTGGACTGTGAAAGTCTCTGGGCCTTTCCTGCGGTCGCCCCTGGACTCTGGAAACCTCTTGGCCTTCCCTGCTATGGCCCCTGGACTATGGACGTATCTTGGCCCTCCCTGCTGTGGCCCCTGGACTGTGAACGTCTCTGGGCCTTCAACATGCATACATACATGAGCATGAACAACTGCACCACTGCTTCCCGGCGAATGATGTTTTGCGGATGGCGTTTGGTGAACAAAGGCAAAAATCCCCAACAGCACCCCACCCCACCTCCCCGCTATCGAGCCAAGCGCCGTCAGCGATCGCCCTAGCGAGGCCAGCTCGGCGCACTAGGGGGTGGCGATGTCAGCACCGACGCCCAGGCCATTGTCTCCCGAGTGCCGATATTTAGTCTCAACACTTGTGGCACACACACACACGCGAGCGATCAGCGTGGCTGCATTTCTGTCTGCCCCTGAAGGTGGTAAGAAATAACATCCAGCAAATCCTCACAGCAGGCATGACGCCGGGACGCCGGATCTGAAAACAAGACGACACAAAGACAAAGATCGCCCGTATAGCATTAACAGACTGTTGGGGCAAGTGGTGTTAGCGAGCACCTATTAAGGCTGGAACGGCACACGAGGGGGTGGGTGGCCAGCATCACGCCCGGCCACGATGTACAGTACTCCTTTGAGTCTGAGTCAACCTCGACGAGGCTCAGAACCGGTTCAAATAATCGTCGATAGTACGCTTTGGTTCTTTCGGTAAAGTCACGTAGAAATAAATTAAATAATATTAAAATACGACGTTTCGATTGCAACACAAGCAACCATTATCAGGTACAAATGAATGAGAAGACAAACATGGTAAACTTGGAAATAGAATGCAATACAACACAGAGAGTCGGCCAACACAACATTCAACACCCCACCTGGTTGATTACGTTCTTCCAACGATTGCTAAATTTGAGAGAGAGAGAGAGACAAAACACAGACCCGGAGACACACAGACAGACACACAAGCAGAGAGAGGCTCCATATCTATACTTTGTCTCTCTCTCAAATTTAGCAATCTTTGGATGAACGTAATCAACCAGGTGGGGTGTTGTCTGTTGTGTTGGCCGACTCTCTGTGTTGTATTGCATTATATATCCAAGTTTACTGTGTTTGTTTTCGCATTCATTTGTACCTGATCATGGTTGCTTGTGTTGCAATCGAAACGTCGTATTTTATTATTATTATAAAATGCATTTCTACGTGACTTTACCGAAAGAACCAAAGAGTAATTCCTGCAGTCACGAAAGCTTCAAATCTAATTTGAATCGTCGATAGAGTGTTGGCTTTGAGCGGAAAACAAACTCGGGTCGCCGGGTTCGTAGCGCAGCACGCGAACCACATACGCTACCGCGTCCCCCCAAGCGTGCGCGATGCCAGAATCCTGCAAACGCCACACGCAACGCCTTCCTTATCAACATTCACGGGGCGCGCTGCATGTAATGTTACACACCGCGGACGAATCGACAATAACAATCACCTTCTCTCTTCTTCCGATGGGAATGCTGCGCTGCGATGCAGCTCGGGATCCTGCGGCCAACGGTGAAGTTCTACGGCTCATAATGAGAGGTGTTTTGGCAAATATGCTGCCTCTTATATCTGTCGAATTGGAGCCCAAGTTTCCTCGCTGCACATAACCCGAGTTGTGACCCCCACTGCTCTGAGATACACAGAAAAAAAACGCATCACATTTGGGTTGTATGTTTAGAGCTCTTGCTCACGTTATGTCGTAAATACCTTTCGAATATTTACGGAACAAGTTGTCCTTAATGTGACTATAATGCGCACAATTCTACGCGCCGCATATTTAATCATGTACCCGGTCAATGAATGTTCCGTAAATGTTTTAACGCCGTACCTAATTTCCTTCAATAACCTTCATTCAGCAGTGGCATAGGAATGATTTGCTTATTACCTGTAGACCGGGCTGAGACGGTGAAACTCAATGGGCATTTGGGAATTTTTTCTCAAGATTGTGTGTGTGTATGTATGAAGTGGAGGAGGAGGCTATGCTTGGTTTAATCCCGTTTGCCTCGGAGCTAGAAACACAGTCTCAGAGAAACTACACCGATGCACAGAGATGGTACACTCACCCCAGGAGACACTCAGCCACCTTCCCCTGTGGAATTGCAAACAAACGACGATGCCACGGTGAAGTTCTCTTCTTCACGCTCTGCATATTAGGGGGACTCGCACCTTTCCTCATTCCTTATCCCCAGGCGCGTTCGCACAGGCGGAGCACTCCGGCGGAGCCGCGCTTAACTCTTGAAGCTGGACGAATCAAGATGCACACTTATTTTGGCCGCATTGAACTATGACAGAGGCGCGCAGAGACTGAGGTTCATGCAGGGGCCAGAAAAAACAAAGCCGCCGTGTCTTTCATCGCGGCCTCTTTCAACAGCGCATCCACCCACGCACCCATCCCTGCATTAGCCTGACTCCGTTATGAAGGATTATGGTTTGCCATTAAAGCTCGCATGCAATCTCATTTACAGACGCCAATGCACGGGACATATTGGCCGCAATGCATGTATTCATTCGGGATGTTCCCAATTTTTTTAGTTAAATACACGAACAACAGCAAACTTCGGGCTCAGATATGGGATTTTGGATGATGTGAGGATGTTTTGTTTCACATTGACCTGAAAATGCGACGTTGAAAATGTCACGTCAATGCTTTTTCCCATCGAAAGTGCGACCGTTGCGATGACAACGTTCCCATGAACACAGTTTCAACTGGCCGAGTTGAGATGTGGACTCGAACCGGCGACCTCTGGATTGCGTGCCGGGTGACTGACCACTGCATCCTGGCAGCTCCGTTTCTTCCGCAGTTAAATGAGCACACGTTCACTTTTGTGCTTCCAATTTTTGGGTGTATTTAAGCAGTTACCAATAATGCAAAAAAAACAGACAAACGAATGATTTTAACGATCCTAACTCGAATGGATCAGACGACGTGACCTGCTTTGTAGGAGTTAAAACAAAAACAAATTTCGGGTTCTAATTTGGATGTGCAACCGCAGAAACAGATGCAGCTCACCAAACCATGGCGTTGCCTTGCAGGGTGAGTGCAAAACTACAAGTGCAGAGCTGTGCTTTTCAGTTAAATTCGCAAATTTGCCATTAGGTAAAAACTATCGTTCATCGTTCAATAGTCCGCACTTTTCCATTCTTTTTTCCCCGAAATGTTACGAAGACTAACTGAGGTTCTAATCACAGCGGATATTTTGCATTGGCCTACACGTGGCTAACTGACCAGACTGAAAGGAAATAAATAATCTATCTCTCTACCAGATACAATTCGAAAACTTCAGATTGAGAGTTTCAGCTAAATGAAACACCCAAATCATGATTTATTTTTTCAGAATTAATGCCAACGGCTCCCAGTTTTCGGGCTGTACCGCATGTTGTTCGGCAGAATGGTTGACGTTTCGCACCGCGCGCTGGGAGGTTCTACAGGACCTGAAGTTCACTCTGGAAGTTCCAAGCCTCTCGTTGATTTGAAACTGAATTGTCCATGAGATGGTCCGTGCATGTGACGCGTAACGTCGGACCATGCCAAACAAACACGTGGTACACGACCCGGAAACACTTCGGACAGCTGGACAGCACGACCGCGAAAACCCACACAGTAGTCACCTATACCAAAGATTCATAGTGCAAACTTAAAATTGGACTTCATAACAGTTAAAGAGAAAATACTATCAACGGCAAGAAAAAATGCGTGGCATTTGTATACTTTAGTTCTTTGCTTGAAGATAAAAGTTTTAACAGCAGAAAAGGACATGTTTAATGGAATTTCAGCATTACGCGAGAAAAACGAGATAACATTAAATGTCCCTTAAGCCTGCAGAAAAAACATGAAAAACATATTTAAGATTTTATTAAATGTTTTTAGGCCAACCCTGGGAAAATAGTGTTTTTGCGCATTAATTATTTCCCCATTAATTTTATTCAAATTTCCATGACGTGAATGTCATTGGGTAAATAGACACTGGATAATCTGATTTCAGCTCACTATACCCTAACCTCATGCAGCTACAAGGTATAGAATTCTGTAAAAATGCTTGAATTAATTAGATTTGGCCTACAAAAAGTAGACCTTCAAAACATGTTCATGAATAATTCTAAGCTCCTTTTCAGATTATTTCCACATATTATATATTCCAAAGTCTATTTATTTTCCATTAACCAAAATTTAAAAGAAGATACATTTAAAATGGTGTCTAGATTGCTGATAAGGTAATTATTATATAAGGGTCTTTCTGCATATGAACCACTTTGTTCAAACTATTATGAGAGTATCTGTGTGTGTCCCTGGGAAATGTAAACAAGATAATATTAAAATTCTCCATCAAAGGAGCTGCATGTTATTGTCGACACTGAACCAACCTATTAATTTTTTGGATAGCATAGTATGTCATAATTAAGGAGGATTACATTGCTGGAAATTTTCGTAAACAAATTAAGCACGCTGTGGCAGGTTCGTTTTATGAGGCAAGAGTCGATGAAATGTAAATTGTATGTAAGCTCTGCACATTATGTTTAATGAGTTAGAGCCTTTGAGATGCACGATTCAACCCTAGGATACCACTGAAGCCAAAACGCATTCTGATGTGCCCAGAGGTTTAATGTCAGATGGCAGGCGCTAGCTGTCACAGAGAGCGATTGTCCCCGTCCTTGGTGTAGCGAAAGGGAGGATGAGCCTGTGAGTCGTTCTACAGAGAGTTCCACCATGAGCTAGAATGCAGGTTGATAGGAGTGAAGAGACACAGGGCGGAGGATTTGAAGCAGAGTGTGCAAGGGCACAGGCAGCCTTTTAAAATATATATTTGTTAATTGCAAGGTCGTAATTATTATATATATTGGGGAACACACATCCCCCCCCCAATATTCAAATATGCTCAAAATGTCCCCCACAATATATTGCTATAAAATAGATTTCTGTTTATATGATTGTGGTTATGGTTGTACTTTATTAATCCCTAATATCTGCCATTACATACAATGAAACAAGAAAAGGTCAAAAAGAAAAAAAAACAGAGCAATGTAATAGAATACACTATTTATAGACATTATTGTAAAAAATAAATAAACATCCCATGTTTTAGTGATTTTTTAAAAAATATTTTAAGGAGGAAATTCGTTTTCAAATTTAGATTTTTTTTCTGGGGGGGGGGGGCCCAGACCCCCTTGAAGATTTGGTCCCCCCCCCCAATATTGACTCCTTGACTACGGCCTTGGTTAATTCTATTTCAATAATCATTACAGAGCACGAACCGCGATGCAGGGAGGGGGGGTGGGTAGAGCAACTCCGCGAACAGAGGTCACAAACTCCGTGCCCCTGGGTTTAGAGGAGGGGGGGGGGAGATTGGGCTCACTGCACATGGGGACCGCGAGCGGGCTGTGTGTGCTGTACTTATATGTCGGGAGGGGCACATGAGGGAGGAAGAACTTAAGTACGGGAATAGAGGGAGTGGGGAGAAGGAGGTGGGAGGAGGAAAGGAAGGGGGGGGGGACAGGCGTTCTTGATGTGCTATTTAGTGTAATTCCAAGACTTTTCCAAGCAGAAAATGATCCCCTTTATGTGTGTAAAGACACCTCTAATGGAATCGAAGGTTGCCCTGCTATTGCAGCACGATTGAAGCGAATAAGACTTTTTATCTTAACCTATGAAAGCATGATTGAGTCTCACGTTTCCTTATTCATTGGATTTTTGTCCACTGATTATTTACATATCATGGCATTGCATACTTATCTACGGCTTACATTTATCTTGAGCCAAACATTGCTTCCTTCTTTTTATGTCCTTCCATCAATTCCTGTAGTCCACTTCCTGTCGTCAGCAAACCAGAGACGGTGAATATTTTCTCCATTCATGTTTATTCCGTCCTTATTTCTCTCAATGCAATTTATTTTCAGTGAGCATATACTTGCGTTACTGTGAATAAAGTCAGGCACAAGTCCTCTTAAACAACTGAGGATGATCGTGGTGGAGGGACACAATGGGAAAACATCACAAATTTACGAGAGTTATTGAAGGATTAATGTGATCGAAATGAAGAGTCAGATCATAGCGGTTTGGAGTGCTCTTCGAAAGCAGAATGCGAATGTACCTAAACAATAACTTTTTTTTAATAAGTACATAATATGATAATGGGTTTTCCCCTTTTCTCTGGAAACAAAACAGGTGTTTAGATTTTTATTTAAAGCTTTCGTGACTGCAGGGATTCGTATTCTTGGTTCTTTCAGTAAAGTCACGAAGAAGGGAAACAATAAAATAATAAAAAAAATATAAAACAATTCAATTCTCACGACGTTTCGATTGCAACACAAGCAATCATCATCAGGTGTTAAAAAGTGGCGGTTATTTTTTTTTAAAAACCGCCACTTTTTTCAAAATTTCTTGCCGTGGTTTTCACACCTGATGATGATTGCTTGTGTTGCAGTCGAAACGTCGTGAGAATTTTATTGTTTTACATTTTTATTATTTTATTGTTTCCCTTCTACGTGACTTTACCGAAATAATCAAGAATATAGGTGTTTAGATGTTAAAACATCAAACTGAAAACTTTTACAAGCCTTTTGGCGTCCTCTGGTCTAACAGTGTTTGGAGACGAGGCTCAAAAGAAAGCTGTCTCTGGTGTGGACCAATCAGTCTAAAAGACAATGCATCATATTATCAGAGTATGTTTTTTCATGTTTGCATTTTGACCACAAGTGTTGTGGTTAATGCAGACATGATTCCTTGTAAAAGGTTTCAGTTTGGTGTTTTAACATCTAAACACACCTGTTTTGTTGCCAGAAAAAAGGGGAAAACCTATTCTCATACTGTGGTACTGGCAAAAGGGGGTCCCCTGATGAAGTGCATATTACCTGCGATGGTATGGATCAGAGACAGGGACAAAGTAATCCGAACAACATCTGAAAATTACGATTAAGTACGGAGATAGGGAATGCTCGGAATAAAATCGAGAGACAGAAATATGAACGTGTGGAGCAGAGGACACGCACAAACTATAGGACATCATGCTACCTCTTGAGAAAAAAAAAGAGTGGGGTTGCGTAGGACACATCCCTTGAAGGGATGAAGACCAGCCATCGAGACTGGCTGCGTCGTGGCACTGAAAATAGATGGAGTTTATGGAATCAGCTGATGTGCAGGACCAACAGCCAGCGGTGGCCAACCGCTGTTGACCCGAGCTGGGGCATAACGTAGAATGTACTATCACAGTAGTAGCAGAGAATATCGAACGTCTCTCCGTGCTGTGCTGAATACTGTCTACATATTACACTTATATATATACTGTACACTTGGCTTCTTTGCAGAACTCATCGGTACTTTTTTTTGCTCTTGGCCTGTTACAGGTTTGGGGCCGTCCATAAATGACGTCACGCACCTGGGGGTGGGGGGGGTGGTCAGACATTTGTGACGATGTGTAGCGAGGGGGGGGGGTGGGGGTTGAGAAATGTGACGTCACATCAAAATGCGCAACTTCAAATAAATATAGACAACACGTTCTACTTAATTAAACTTAATTAAATAAACTTTTTAATAAACGTTTTCTCCTACAACATCAGAGTGCAGCGCCACATTAAATACGCACTACAATGACAATAGTTTAAAGCGATTTGTAGCATGCTTTTTTGGGGGGGCGGGGGGGGGGCAGAGCTTTGTGACGTCATCTTTGAGGGGGGGGGGTTGACTTTTTGTGACGCCGTGTAACGAGTGGGGGGGGGGGTCAAAAATCGTCCAAAATCGCGTGACGTCATATATGGACGGCCCCTTGGCCACCCCTGACCTAGACTGATTGTTGCATTGTGCGACCGCGAGAGATGGCGATGGCTTTGGGAGGCCTTCATCCAGAAGTGAATGAATCTCATATGGGTATTTTGGCCTAGTCTTCCACACTGGCCAAATGTCTTGGGAGAGGTGGGAGCAACCCACACTGTCCCTCACCACACGCGAAATGCTGATCGAAGAACTGTGATGAACCCATCCGTACTGGTGAGTGGACAGAGGCGGGAGCGAAGAAAAGAACATTGCACCATTATTTTCACTGCTGTGTCGAGAGCCTGAACAAGTGACCTCTGGACTGCAAGTCCAGCATGAGAAACAATACACCACGGCAACACGAGGTATCGTAAACGATGGCACAGACGTGTTATCATTGAAGAGCTTTCAATGTTCCCAAATATTCGTTTTCGGGTATTACCATGTTGTTCGACTCTTTGTTCATTATTGGGTTTCACGTGGCATTCTGCCTGAAATATCAGACGTGAAATATCAGACAGAATGCCACGTGTAACTCAACAGCGCATTCCATTCGAGAACAATCCATTGAACAATACGAGCAATACCATTAGGCATGCCATTTGAAACTCATGATTTCGTCAGTGTTATCAAAAGGTCACAATTTTAGGCCACAGATTTTCAACTTCAAGGTGTTATCTTTGTGAAAGTTCCCAAGCATTCGTGAGCATGGCATGCAAGGCCGAGGCTACGTGCGTGTTTGTGTGTGTCTGTGTGTCTGTGCGTGTGTGTGTGCGTGTGTCTGCTTAAGACTTAGAGCTACACCAATATATACCAAGACACGTTGAAAGAAATGCACGTATATTAAAATCAATAACTTAAAATGAGACGGAGATTGGTACAAATGCATTTTCATAAACATGTCCCGTGAGCTAAATGAAACAGTAACAGAAGCATATGTTTATTTATTTATTTATATTTTTCTTCTACCTTTGGAGCCATCAACTTCATTGATGGAGCAGGGTATACTTCTAACGGTGACCTTATTATTAAAATGCCCTCCTCAGGAGGAAAGGGTCAGTGGTTTCATTAGCCCGTGTAATTGCCACTTAAAACAATTGGGCCGCATTTTTTCCCTCTCTCGCATTAAAAGCTCCCCTTTAGTCACGGCGAGCATGAAAGGACGTGACGCAAAGTCCCGCGGCGTCCGCGCACGAGAATATTCAAACTTCACAACATGCGCCACTTGCAAAGCAACGTCGCGTCACACATCAGCTGTGATCTAATCCACCGCTGGATGAAGTGGGGCCTCCCCTCTCCCCCTCCCCCAAGCAGCCACAATCGCTCACGATACCTGGATGCGACGATGCACGTCATCGCACCTGCTGCACGCGAGCTGATTTCATCGCTCCATCGCCTCGGTGGCCGTGATCCCTCGGACGCGTTCCATTCCGTGGCTGCCGCTCCACTGTGAGCCTCGACCCCGTCGGTCGTCTTCCCTTATAGCGAGCGACGTGTGCCTTGTCTAAGCCCCACGAAATAATGATGTGATTAACCTGCTGATCTTCTCGAATATCCATACGTTTCCTTTTTTTGGAGTGGGAAGGGGGGACTTAAACCGTAAAATTTCATCATGGGGGTATTTACTTTTTAACTGTGCAGAGTGGTCTAGATGCATTTTCTCCCCCTTACATATTCATTTATGTTTTAAATAAACCTTACTTCAATTTTTTTTAAAAGTTTTAGATCATTAAATGGGGGTCACAAGACATCTACACCACCCTGTATATTTAGTGTGTTTTATCAATAGTACACTAAAATTATCTATATATATATATCTAGATGATGTACAATCAGTTGGAGGAGTAGGTATGCGCATTGAGGCGGCGTTGCAAGTGAGCCAGGCAATTTTGTTTGCAATTTTATTTTTTGTTGTCAGGCTGTCGAGGGCCGTAGGGCAGACACGCAAATGAGATGCGACGTTTCGGTAGAGGTGCGGATGAACACACTCGATTATGGAACACAGCTCCAGAGAGCTGCACTAAAATCAAGTGTTTGACCCATGTGACTAACAAAATAAAACAAAATCAAGGGCGTTTTGCTCGTCTGTGAATCAAGCCATGGTCACCGTAATTCTGGCAATTTGCTCGATGTTCTTTTGGCACCTGATATCACGGAAGTTTTGAAGCCAAGTCAATCGGGAATGTAATGCTTTATTGGCCTTTCATTTTGCAATGAAAACAGACGACCTAATGAACGTAGCAATAGACTCAGCGGGAGAAGGCTTTCAGTAGAATTGGATGAAATGGACCAAAACCTGATTGAGCACATGACTAATGCCTGCTCACCGGGGTCTTTTCAGACATCTGTCTGGCTAAATAGTATGGTGAAACCACAGATAGGTGAGCAATGGCCTATTTGGAAATTTCTGAACCGATGGCAGGGTTAATCGGACGCACCAAAATCAGTGTAATTTCCACCGCAATAACCTGGAGTTCAAACAACAGCTTGTCTTGATAATCCCAGGAGGCCTCTTTTATAATCCGAATGCACATGCAAGATTGCCTTAAAATATACTCCCAGTAATAGCCACAGCAATCTGGGTTGGTGCAGATAAACACATTGCTAACGTATAATTGGGCTATATTCAATGCAATGGTATGGGATTTTTCGTTTGGAAAATAAAATTTAACCAAAAATTACAGGGTCCGACGAGAATCATTGTAAATCCCTGAAGTCTTAAAACTGAAAATTATAGGAATCCACAGTGACACTGCGTAGGTTTTCACGGATGTGCTGTACAGCTCTCCAATGCTTTTTTAGAATTTTACCATTTGTTGTTCGTCTCTTTGTTCATTGTTGGGTTATACGTGGCATTCTGTCTAAAATATCAGACGTGAAATATCACACAATGCCACGTATAACCCAGCAGCGCATTCCATTCGAGAGCAATCCACCACGGCGTTAAACAATACGAACAATACGATTAGGTAAGGCATTTGAAACTCATGGTTTCGTCGGTGTTGTCAGAAGGTCACAATTTTAGGCCACAGATTTTCCACTTCAAGATTTAGCGTTTGTGAAAATTCACGAGCGTACGTGAGCGTAGGCATGGCATGTACGGCTGTGGCTACGCGCGCACGTACACATGCGCACGTGTGCGCGCGTATGTGCGTGAATGTTTGTGTGTGTGTATGTGTGTGTGTCTGCTTCCTGTGGGGAGCGGTAGTGTAACGGTTCACGCACTGCGCGACGAACGCGGCTTCCCTAGTTTGATTCCCGCTCATGGCCAACATCGGTGACGAATATCTGAACCGGTCCTAGGCCATTTCCTCGGTCGACTCAGCCTAAAATTAGTACCTGGTACGGTGTTTAAACATCGCCACTGGAGACACAAAGGCAGTCTGGTGCTGATCACCCACCGCCTTCATAGGCGCTCGCTAACAGCGCTTGCCCCGACAAGTCTGTTAATGCTATACGAGAGATATGTGTCTTTTCGTCTTTTGCTCCCTGTCCCACTCCGCCGTGCCGAGGCCCAAGCCGCGCTCGCCCCGGCTACGTCGGTGCACGGCTTCAACTCACGTGAATCCCAAACAAATGTGGCCTCCCTACACGCGAAGTTACTTTAAAGCTTCTTGCGCTGGGTTCGCTCAGCGCCACCCGGCGCTGCTAATGAGAGCGGAGAGGACAGCGGGAGGTTAAGATTCATTTCTGCACGTCGGACGCTCGAACCACTTGGAAGGCCACTCGTTCGTGGCGAGGAGGCCCAATCCGCTAATCTCTTGAGAGTCGAACGTTAATCCCTCGGGGAACGTTATTGTGAGCGGAGATCTGATTTTTTTTTCTCTGTCTCTCTCTCTCTCTTTTACGAGACACCTCTTTACATTAGCAAAAAAAAAGTTTGCATTTATCTAAGCCACAGCAGCAGCGGCAACCAAACTCTCGTTTTGTGCTTTCTCCCCACGCAAACAATTCGTCCGACTGCCAGAGAACCAGTCTTTGTTTTCTAGGACATGACCACTGGGAGCTTTAGTATGCAAATGCGCGTGCCACTTAAGAGTACTCGCCGGGTGATCTCATTTGCTGAACATAAAAAAATAAAACTGAGCGGAACATAAGACCATTGTTAAGCTTAATGACACGGCAGTGACTCAAAAAACCAAGTGCTCAAGTCTTTTATTTTGTTTCGCTTTGAGCAACAACAACAAAAACGTCGGATGTGGAAGCTGCCGTGTCGCAATTGGTTAGAGCACTGGACTTGCATTCTGCAGGGTTGTCCGTTCAATCCTCAGGCGCTGCAGTTGAAACAATCGACGAAAAATGTTTGACTTGAAACTTTCGTGACTGCAGGATTTCATATTCTTGGTTCCTTCGGTAAAGTCACGTGTTGCGATCGAAACGTCGTGTTTTTCCCTTTTATTTTTTATTTTTATTTTCTAACTCCGTGACTTTAGCGAAACGTCGTGATCTATTTTTTTTTTCCACCTACGAGTATGGATTCCTGCAGTCACGAAAGCTTCAAATCAAGGTTATTTACCGAAAGAACCAATAATAATCGGGGAAAACGTTTCTTAAAATGCTCCCGGCCACACTCACTGCTCGCCGGGCAGCAATGGATGGGTTCACACCACAGTTATCCAATCCACATGCGGCGCGAAAAATTGCGTAAAAAACGCGTGGGCGCTTCCGACGTCTTCCAAAATACGTCTGACCAGTGTGGAAGAGTAGGCCAAATCCCCTCAGGACTGGGGGCTTCTCTGTAGCGCTCCCTCTGGTTGAAGGCCCCTTTCGCCAGCAGTGGCGTGAGCGAGCAGTTGGCAGGGGCTGCGCCTTTGCCTTTCGTTTTTTTTCTATTCGCACAAGGGAAGCCTTATTGCTGCAGCGCATCACTCGCTGCTCAATCTCACCGCCAATTCCTCAACACAGTTCGACAGGGACCCACAGCCGCAATTGACGGGATTGGGCTATGTGTCCCACTGAGTTGCATATGTAACGACTCTTGCGAGGGCTTTTGCTGTTGTTGTTGCTGCTGCTGCTGCTGCTGTAATCTCATCTGTAAACGACGGGGAATATACATCGCAACAGAAAGAGGAGTTACTATGATTGTCGGGATGTACAGGGTGGTCCAGATGTCATGTGACCTCAAATTAATTGACACCTAACATGTTTTCATCCTTTGCATATTCATTTTTGTTTTAAAAAAATCACATTTGAAAAGGAAAAGTCTTAGAGAATTAAAATGTCGGTCACAATACGTCTGGACCACCCTCTACAAAGTCACGTGTCTGACCACCGCATCTCCGCTCTGGTCAATCAACCGCTAACACCCAGCGCAGAACTTGTGCAGAGGCGTCACTGTCACGAAGCCGATCTTCCCACGCGCAGTCACGTGTCCATAATCTCACACCCACTTACCCATGTTGCGCTGCTGGGTCGACAGAGGCGAGGTGATTGAAGAAAATTAACGAGCGTTGCAACTGCCGTGCCGGGGAGATCAACTCAAACTGGCGAGCTTGATAGTCCAGCATGCTTCGGTTTCTAACCATTACACCATGGCAGCATCCCTGGATCAGTAAAGGGCATCGTTTTTTTTAGTTTACACAAGCACGACCCGAACGTTTAATCAAGCAATGCGGTCACGTAACTACAACATTCTGCCCCCCCCCCTCCCCCAGCATAGACTTTAACAGACTGTTGGCTCAAGTGCTGTTAGAAATAATCTATGAAGGCCGGCATGGCACACGAGGGGGTTGGATTGCCAGCACCACACCGGGGCGCCTTTGCCTCCCTAGTGGCAATGTTTACATATTGCACTAGGTACTCATTTGAGGCTGAGTCGACCTAGGGGAGCCCCAGGACCGGTTCAGATAATCCTCACAGGTGTTGGCCGTGAGCGGGAATCGAAATCGGGTCACCGGGTTCATGCACACTACCGCTCCCCATACCATGCCCAGACACACACGAGCGAATGGACACATCATAAATCTGCACATTCTATATTGAAAGTAATTTCTATTTCTATTATATTGTTTCGCGTCAAACTACAGCCCATATTTAACAGAAAGGTTCCTTGCCTATAAATATTTGGCAGGTCATCGGTATTGGTTCAAGCCATGCTTGACTATGGTGATGACACACTGAATATCAAAATCGGATTAGAGTTTTCTTGTGTCGAACCAATGCTTCTGAAAATTATGCAAACCCATAAGACAGTGTGTCAGATGGGATGTATAAAACATACTATTATTTTATGTGGATCAGCAGCGATGGATAGGAAGTACATATTTTGGTATTTTTTGACATTATACATATATACTAAACTGAAACTAACCGGAACTTGTTTTTTTTTGCAGCCAAGGCCCACTGAGCTCTGTAGCTTTTTTTCAGAAGCGACCTGGCCACAAATGATAGCTCAACTAAGTAGCGTATCACGTGCACATTTATATCAGCCAGATACTCTAAACGCATGTTTCTAAATGTGGAGGGAAAAGTCGGAGGGCCCGCAGAAAAATCCACGCGACCACGGTGAGAGGGA
This sequence comes from Petromyzon marinus, assembly GCF_048934315.1. NCBI lineage: Eukaryota > Metazoa > Chordata > Hyperoartia > Petromyzontiformes > Petromyzontidae > Petromyzon > Petromyzon marinus. Next base: position 8,728,143 of record NC_133721.1, on the reverse strand, counting down.
CTTCCTGTGTACCACGTGAGGTTGGTAACATCTCACCACTGCGGCGCCCAACAGATATATTTATAAACACATGGCAAAGAACACAAGCACTGATGCGTGCACACACATGAGTGAACAGTTTATCCCAGTTGTTACCTCCCAGCAATAATACACCCACTGCCAATCCCTGTCGCAATATGCCCATACCAAATGTGTTGAATGAAAAAATATAAGCTCACACGCAAGCATCCAAACAAGACAAAGATCCCCCGCGTAGCCTCAACAGGCTGTAGGGGCAAGTGCTGTTTAGCAAGCACCTAGGAAGGCCGGCACGGCACACGAGGGGATTGGTGGCCAGCACCGCGCCCGGCCGCCTTTGTCTCCCCAGTGGCGATGTTTACACACTGCACCAGGTGCTCATTTGAGGCTGAGTCGACCTCGGGGACGACCTCTGCAACAAATAGCAGATGACCAAAATTCAATTCTGTCGTGATAAAGCAAACTGACTTATTCCGCTTTCATCCAAAGTTTCTTTGCATTTTAGCCATCAGCAGCATGTCATGAGACGATTGAGTCTCATGTTGAGTGAACTGCAGATTAATAACTTGTAAGCAAACCTCATTCATACTTGGAAGTACGTAAAATTCACGAAAAATAATATGATAAACATGTGAATTTACATATAAAAGTTAGGACAAACTGACATCACAGTTACCAACTTTGTGAAATGTAATATCCAATCGTATCTTATTTCGTGAAAAAAAAAACGATATTGGATAAATACTATAGTTAACACGGTTAATTTACAATATGAGACCACTCAACAAAACTACTCCTCCACCCACTCAACAACAACACCACTCCACTGATAGTGAAATTCCATGATTCATCATCGTGAGCCATTGGTTCTTGTGTCAGCGTAAGGCAGCTGCTTATTACTTTGTCAGTGTTGTCGGTCATGACACAATGCCAAGATGACTTTCACAAGCTTACAGAGATCTCCCTCGGGAAATGAGCCAAAATCTGCGCACACGTGTGTGTGTGTAAATAGTGTGTGTATATATTGTGTATATATTGTGTATATATTTATCCACACACACACATACGCATGGGGCGCCGCGGTGGCGAGATGTTAACTACCTCGCCTCGTAGGCAGGAGGTCGTGGGTTCGATCTCCAACCCGCTGCACATTTGAAGTTTGCATGTTCTTCTCCTCGTGGTCGCGTGGATTTTTCTCTATTTCTTCCGGTTTCCCCCTCCACATTTAGAAGCATGCGTTTAGGGTACTTGGTTGCTATACGTTTTCACGCGATAAGTCACTTCGTTGAGCTATCATTAGTGACCAGGTCGCTTCTGTAATACATCTCAGTGGGCCTTACCTCCGTGTTAATAAAATTAGTTTAGTTTGTAGGGTTTTTTTCTGTATGTGGGGAGGGGTTGTGTCATGGTTAGCAAACGATCTTGGCCAGCCGAGTTTGATTCCCGCTCATGGCCAACACCAGTGACAATTATCTTATCAAATGAGTACCTGGTTGCGATGCGTAAATAGCGCCACTCAGGAGACAAAGGCGGCCGGACGTGGTGCTGGCCACGCACCTTCACAGGTGCTCGCTAACAGAACTTCCCCCAACAGTCTGTTAAGGCTATAGGGGGATCTTTGCATAGACTTTATATATATAAATGCGTAGCATTACTATTAAAAGTTATGCAAATCACATTTTTTGTGCTAATTAAAAATAAGGATAAGGAGACTTTGGCACCAAATTTCCGAAGTGACAGTTTTTTTTCTTGTTGGCAAGGCCACGGATAAGCAACACTTTTTGCGTTGCAATCCCCTAGGATTAAACACGGATGGGGTGCATGCAGCTAAAGTGGGAACTGATAAGAACACACCACATGCGGCAACTAACCACGCCGATACCAAACCCATGATTCACAATAAGCAATCATAACACAGCCGTCTGTGCAAATGCATATATTTGTAAGCACGGTTGTGCACTAGCAGTGTATTCTACACGCAGCTTTCCTTCCATGCCTGTATGCTAAATTACCCGGCCGCGCGGCACAGTAGTTCAGAGTGCGTGACTTGCAAATCTCTCCGTTGGAGTTGACTCGGTCTTTCATGCTCAAGGGGTCTGTGAATTGAGTATGACTTTGTAGGAGGCTAACAGTGTTGTCCTATAGTTTGACTCTTCTCCACCATATGAACGTGGAATTGGCACTACTTGTTCGGGGCTGTAAGTAGATGATAACCTCGCCATGCATTTTTAAATGTAACACAAATTCGGATTTGTTTGTGCCATTAAGAAACAACAACACGAATTACCAAAGACTTTACAATTTCGTCTTAGAGACTGTGGGGCAGTCCATAAATGACGTCACGCGATTTTGGACGATTTTTGACCCCTCCCCCCCCGCTCGTCACACGGCGTCACAAAAAGTCAGACCCCCCCTCAAATATGACGTCACAAAGCTCTGACCCCCCCCCCTCCCCCCCCCTAAAACCATATTTCCATTTTGAAAATGAAACATGCTTCAAATCGCTTTAAACTATTGCCATTGTAATGCGTATTTAATATGGCGCTGCACTCTGATGTTGTAGGAGGAAACATTTATTAAAAAGTCTATTTAACTAAGTAGAACGTGTTGTCTATATTTATTTAAAGTTGCGCATCTTGATGTGACGTCACTTTTCTCAACCCCCCCCCCCCGTCACACTTCGTCACAAATGTCTGACCCCCCCTCCCCCCTAGGTGCGTGACCTCATTTATGGACGGCCCCTGTGGCAATACCTGCTTTTGGTGAGCACCTATTTAGGCCAGAATGAGAGGTAAAATGAGAGGAGTGTGACCAGCACCACTTGTGTCCAGCCACCTTTGCCTCCCCAGTGATCCGATTAGCACGGTTGGCTACGTACGGTGCGAAATAAGTTCAACATAAAATAATAAAATAACACTATAAAATTCTCACGACGTTTCGGCCACAACACAAGCAGCCTTCTTCAGGTGAAAGAACATAACTGTTGGGACGACAGAGCTTCAATTAACGCTGCTAAGATTCGCAGAGTCTTTTTAATCTCGGTGAGAGGCGCGGCGAGCCTTGACAAAGGAGTTTACATATCAGAGCAGGAGAATTGAGCATTGAAATAGTCGAGGGATTAGCTTGTGACAGAAATAGCTGTGTTAAAGTCAAAGTTTACATATCCACAGAAGCATTTAGCATATGGACGCTTAAGGCCTCCAATTACCAACTATTATAAAGTAAACCATAGCGTCTTTTAAGCTCGGTGAGAAGCGTGAAGAGCCTTGACAAAGGAGTTTACATATCAGAGCAGGAGAATTTAGCATTGAAATAGTCGAAGGATTAGCTTGTGACATAAAATAGCTGTGTTAAAGTCAAAGTTTACATATCAACAGAGGCATTTAGAATATGGACGCTAAAGGACTCCAACTAACCAACTATCATAAAGTAAACCGATGTGAAAAAACTAAGTCTATATCACATCAATATAATAAATGTATTTAATATATTCTTCAATAAGCTGAGCTATTAATCATACAGCAACTGGGTATACATTACACTATATAATGAATACCATATAGTAAACCAATAAAAAAAACTAAAATATAAGCTCTCTCCAATCAGCTGATTGGAGAGTATATAGAGATAATATAAGTCGGTATATATCACAATGTTATATGGTGAAAAATGGCGGTTTTTTCCTCATCCCCTCAACATCAGCACCAAGGACAGCGACATTCAGGCGGACGAGTCAATCCCTGCTCGGAAGGGAGGAGGAGGGAGGGAGAAGCAGTGACAATGCCGGCGAAAGAGCTGCGGTCTGTCGGTCACCGTAAAATATAATTAATTAAGAACCGAAATGGTTTAAAACATCTTTCCAATGGTTACTAAGCCAGAATCAATCTTCTCGATTGAAATTGTCTCTGTGTTTGTATATGTGGATGGCCTCATGAACGAATCTCTCATGGTAGCCGGTTGGCTTGCAAAGAACCTCCGTCTTGGAGAAGTCAATGTCACGTGAACCCACTGAATTATAACAGTGATCTGCCACGGCAGAAGAGTTCGTCCTACCGTGTTTCAAGTCTGCTTTATGTTCGCGGATGCGGTCCGAGATATGTCGTTTGGTTTCCCCAATGTAGTTGCTACCACAGAGGCATTTTAGTAGCTTTAAATCGAAATTTAAGTTCAACATATATGTAAAAAAGACAAATATCCCCCTTATAGCCTTAACAGAATGTTGGGGAAAGTGCTGTTAGCGAGCACTTATCAAGGCGGGTGCGGCACACGCGGGGTGGGTGGCCAGCGCCACGCCCGGCCGCCTTTGTCTCCACAGTAGCGATGTTTACACACAGCACCAGGCGCTCATTTGAGGCTGAGTCGAGCTAGGGGAAGCCCTGGGTGCAGTTCAGATAATATAATTAATCGTTGCTGGTTTTGGCCGTGAGCGGCGTGCTAACCGCTACGCCACCACTCAACGTACATGCACGCACGAGACCCGTTCCTCCTCCTCCTCCTCTCCCCATGGCAATGTTTTAAGCTCCGTTGGAAGGAACTGATGGCGTGGAGTCTGTTTCTGATTTTCTAGCGGAGCACAGCCTGGCCCCGTGATTTATTCTCCGCGCAAGAGCTCGCGTACGCGGCCGAGCCCTCTGGCTATTTAAATCCCACTCGACCCCCCCCCCTGCCACCCCACCGTGGTTACGAGTCTTTCGGTGAAAGTTTAGCAATTTTTGGAGGGGAACCTTTCGGTCCTCGTGAGCCCCACCGTGATCACGTATGCATGTATAAAGTTTAAAGGACACGGGGAGTTGGGTGGTCCCGCAAGAATTCTCAAGAGGGCCCGTGTTAAGCTGTTTTGGATGAGGACCCGGCGTAATTTCCCTAATTTAGGTGCGCGGGTTGGGGCTTCCGCAAGCGTGGACTGTGAATGTTCAGGCGAGATTGCGCTGTGGGTCAATAAGAAACCCGAACAGTTCACCGACCTCCGCTAATGGAGTATAAAATTGGCTCCTTCCCCCACCCCACCCCCACCACCACCCCCGCGTAATTTGACGAAGACGTTTATATTTATATATATTTTAACACATTCGTTATCGGAAGGAACCCGAAGCACGTGAATAAATATCTTTAAACCTCCTAGGGTGCTAGCGTGACGGTCAAAATTAGATTTTTTTTAAGCTCTCGGCTAAAACGCTCCCTCAGCCTATTCCGTCTCTCTAGGCAACTCAATTTAGCTCGTCCCAGAATGAGCGGTGAGGCCTAGGAATGGTGAGCTTGCGTTCCAACAGGGACAGAAGAAACAATGTGTTCGGAAACAGCATATTTATCTTATCTTAATAAAACTGTGTCCAGGAGGGGGACTAAATTAATAAACGGAAGTTTTATTTTATTTTACCAGGCAAGGCCCACTGGGATATGTAATTATTTTTCAGAAGCGACCTGGCCACAAATGAAAGCTCAACGAAGTGGCTTATCATCATCACGTGACAATACATTGCAGCCAAACACTCTAAACGCACGTTGATTCCAATGTGGAGGGGAAAAACCGGATAACTACGGGGAGAGCATGCACACTCCGAATATACAGCAGGCATCAGGGTCGGGATCAATTCCACAACCTCCCTGTATACCAGGCGATGGAGTTCACATCTCCTAGCCACCGTGGGACAAGTGCACTCAAAGCTCCCTTGCCATCTTGCATTGCACGGGAGCGATCAATCTCTGTCCAATTCCACGAGGTCGTTGATAAATGCCGAGAGTCGTTTATTTCAATGGACGTGCCTCCCCCCCCCCCCACACACACACACACTTATGACGTGCAGGCCGCATATTAAAGCACGTCATATAATTCAGAACGGATTAATGAGTTAATGGTGAATACGGTGAATTATTAGGTGATTTTGATTTGATGGCCTAGAAAATGACTCACCGAGTGGATGAATTATTTTAATAATTAATTGATAAAATTTAAATGCATATGCATCGTCACGTTCGTTACAACTGTCGTCTTATCCGCCGCTGCATCACGGACTCCCCAAGCCGTCTGGTTTTCGATGTAACAATCCATCTAGTGCCTGTACATGGGCTGATTTCACTCTCACATTTTTTGCCAGTGTCCACATTTCTGGTTCCTGACACGTAAAGAGGTAATATACACCGATTTAAAAGTTTTGTCTTTGGGCACATTGTTAAGTTGCTTTTCCTTGTTAAGTTAGTTAGTTTTCTAAAAGCCCTCCAACGCTATATTGTGCACCTCATGTAATAAATTTGATCCTGGTCCACCTTCAATAATCGCCTTAGGTGTACATAATCTGACGTGTTTCCCAATTCGATTCACGGTTGCCACTTCCGATGTACAAAAACGGGACTTTATCATGGGAAGAAAAATATCGCATTATCTCACAGTCCAAGAAGAGGGGAACACTTCATGCAAATCCATTATCTTGAGTAGTGGTGTATGGGCTCAATTTGTATATAATTTGTATCATTGTTATGCAACGGACATATACCAGGACTTTTAATGTCCTGGGAAGACTGACACATGTATAAGGACAGCTGCCTCAACAAGCGGACGATCCTGGGAAAACCAGGATCAGGTGGTAACCCTAGTTGTGTCCCTCCAACATGTCTTTGAATATTCTTAGTTCTTTCGGTAAAGTCACGTTGAAGGGAAACAATAACGTGACTTTACCGAAAGAACTAAGCATATGAATTACTGCAGTCACGAAAGCTTTAAATCAAAATGTCTTTGAATGTTTCGTAAACTTGTACGCTATTTTCTTTTGCTCATATTCATCTTGAGCACAACTGCATAGGCTTCTTTAAATATCAAATAGTTTTTTTATGTATATTTACAAAGCACATTAACGTTAAACAAAGACGACCAAAAAATACATTTAAAAAATATTGAATTAATTGCCAATATTGTTTCCACTCTGCTCGCTCCCTATTCCAAACCTGACCCAGGAAATGCACGAAAATGTGTCCACGTCTCGTGCCCTTTATGCAGACAAATCTGTAATGAGTCCAGTGAGATATGATAATAAATTTCAAATTCCCGCGAGGTGCCTTCATGGAAAAATCCCTCATGATTTATTACGTTACAGAACACACTTTGAGGATGCAGAGAGAGAGAGAGTTGCATTCTGATGCAATATTTGCCACCTTCACCTAATTTCAGAGATCTTAGAGTGCTTCAAGAATAAAACAGTCCAACATGGTAAAAAGGCAGGCATCAAGACACTTGCACATGCCTTTGCTTTATTGACAGCACAATAGATTAGGCAAATGCCACTTTGATTTGAAAAATGTGCCAACTCGGGATTAAGGGGGGCACTAATGTCAGGTGTGGTCATTGGATTTATTGGCAATTTCAAGGACAACGATCGATCAATAAATTAACTGCCGTTATTTCCGACTTGTCTCATGTGCAGTCACGCCACGGATCTTGTGGAATCAGTCATTACAAATCGGAGGCTCTTTTTGAAGTGAGCTAAAGCCGACTATTCCCCTAAAAAAAATGTAAGCCCCGGGGACACAGATAACCATTCTGGGATGCCACCCGCAGCTCATGCCATGAGCGGCGCGTACACTCACAACAGCTCAGCTTGTCGCCACAGCGGTGAGTTTGATAGAAAACGATGAAAGATCGAGAGCAAAACTGGTTCCCAGCCGTTCGCTTGGCACGTGCCCGCCCCTTAAGTGACCACCGTCATTCGGTGAATTGATTGTCTCATAATGTCCCTGGGGACGTCACGCATAGTCCAGCAGTTTGCGCTGGGAACTGCTAACCTAGAGGCAGTTGTCCATGTAATCCCCATCGGAAATTCAGGTGTGAGAGCGAGCTCCAAGTAGTTTCCATATGCCACCCTTTAATCCCCTGCACATTGCAATTAGGTAGGAATACAAAGGTGGGTGATGGGCTAAACTAAAACAAAACTATTTTGTTTTTATTTTACCAGGTAAGGCCCACTGAGCTGATAGCTCTTTTTCAAAAGTGACCTGGTCGCAGAACTTATCTCAACGAAGTGGCTTATCACGTGGAAATGAATAGCAGCCAAATACCCTAAACGCACGTTGATTCTCCAAATGTGGAGGTAAAAAACCGGAGGACCCGGAGAAAAAAAAAATTCCACGCCACCACCATGGGGAGATCGTGCCAACTCCAAATACACAACAGGGATCAGGGTCGGGATCGAACCCACGACCTCCTGTATACCAGGCGAGGTAGTTAACATCTCCTAGCCACCGCGAGGAGTGTGAATGACGACGCAGAGCGCTTTGCGATGCAGTTCGGTAAAAAAGTACAATTTGCACGGCGAGATGAGGAGGGGCCAGCAACACGCATGGGTCAACAGACAGACCGGTGGAACGACGTGAGGAATTTCAGAAGAGCAGTGACCGTAGGAGCTCTGTTTTAAAAGGCAACTGGAAGGTAGCAGAGTGAGGATGCCAGAGAGGGTCACTCTGCGGAACCTTTATATATTGCAGAGTTGCCACTTTCTGAAGGTCTTCCACAAAAAATTGCAGGTGTGCATCACGGGAGGAATATCCGATTAGCGCGGTTGAGTACGCACTGTGTGAAGGAAGTTCAACTAACATAAATAGCTAAGGATACAGCTGTCTCGACGAAAAGACGTAGATTTAAACAGCGTGGTCTTTTCGTACTCAGGTAGGATCATATGAAGTGCTTACAACCGGGGGGGGGGGGGTCAGAAATAACACAGATGAAATCGTTCCTGCAAAGTTCAAAGATGTGATGAGAGCAAGAAAGTGCTAGATTAAAGATAACACCAATGCTACAGTTAGTGTCACCGGCGACCATCTATCCACTGCTGGATAAAGGCCTCCTCACTGTATATTGCCATCCTCCAGAAATATGCGATGCAGCCAAACATCTTTATTTCATGCTTTGTTAAAATATTTATCCTGGGAAATCCCTTGAGGTGAAAGACCTCGTTTGCCATTGATGGACACGTAATAATAATAATTATTTCATAAGTAGGGTAAAGATACCATCTAAGCGAGAGAGAAAGCTGAAAATACTATCATCAATGACTTCCAATAAAATGAAGAACTATGATAACATCTAACAATAATAATTACAGAGTAATCCAACCAGACAAAAAAAAGTTTTTTTTTTTTTAATCTTTAGCTACAGGGAAAGCATGCAGTACACGCGACTGCGTTTTAAGACGTGATTTTAAAAGTGAAACAGACTCAGAATCCCTAATGGACCGAGGGAAAGCCCAAAATGTCGCCTATTATAATTTCCTGTTGAGGCAGTACTATTGACGAATGTGTTGAGTATCTTGAAGTGACACTGCTGAAATCATCGCCAACATATGGAGGAGCAGTCATCGCTACGACGAAGGATGGCGAGCGTTGAAGCTGAGCGCTATTTCCTTCTGCCGAGCGTCGAGAGATGAACAGCGGAGACAACTGAGGATTAGCACCTTGAGGAACACCAAAGGCAAATAGGTATTTCTGAGCGGAGGGACACCATTTCAAGGGAGACGTGGGAAGAGTGGGGATGACAAATTAGAGCGCGAGTGAAGTGTTTCAGATGCGCCGACGTAGCCATGCGAGCACTTAATGAGGATGGGGTGATTGATGATATCAAACAGTAACAGCTCATGCCATTTGCCACGTTACATACGAGACACAAGCCTCATTTTGCTCTCGGATTCGTCCTTTGCAATCGTACTGAGTTCACCATTATGAGAGCGGGCGTCACTTTTTTTCTTGTCAATGCTTCAGGATAATTGCAGAAGGAAGGTAGGTAGGTAGAGGGAGCAGGTCTATGCTTCAATCAGGCGCATTGGCTGCGATCACCTTTTGTCCGTGATCTTGTTACAACCAGAGGCCCATTTGACTCTAACGTCAATGACAATACAGCACTTGTGAATGGATAGATACACCTACGTTTCGTACTCTTTGAAAAAAATTCTATATTTTGCTTGCGTACGTTGTGAAATGTCCACGATGGCAATTCCGATTATGATGGTTTCATCATCATCGGGAGCAGCAGCAATGATCCCCTGGATGAAGGCCACCACCCAGCAGGTTGCGACTTCTCACAACCCCTGCAGCGATGGAACGGTCATCATCATCACAATAGTCGTCTTTCACCAGCAAAAATTAGAAATGTTTACACAAAAGATATACGAGATGTAAGTTTATCTTTAAATTCACAAACGACAAACCCATGCGCTGTAGTGCCATTGACGCGAGAGGCAAATGGGGCTGTAGTTTGTGAATGTATAGATACACTCACATTTCGCACGCATTGAAACAATTATATATGTTGCTGGTGAACGTTGTGTGACGTCCACGATGACAATTGCGATTATGATGGTTTCACCGTCAGCAGCAGCAATTATCAATGCACTGCTGAATGAAGGCCTTCACCCAGTAAGTTACCACTTCCCACAACCCCCTGCGATGGAACGGACGTCAGTCACAGAAGTCGTCGTGGACATTTCACAACGTTCACCGGCAAAATGAGGCTTGTTTAAATATATCTACGAAATGTAAGTCTTATCTTATCTTAGTAAAAATTATATATCGAAGGCCCTTTACACAGAATTAACAATAGCACATTTTAATGTAATGGTGGTGGATACGGTGAATGAAATGGACGAGAGAAAGCAATGAGTGGCAAACGTGTGACGATGCGTGAAAACGGTGAAAGCGAAATTGATGACATTAGATGATGATGAATGGATTGAATGAATGGGGAATGAGTGATAGCCATGCAATGAGAATATGAAGAGGGAAAAGTAACGGGGGAGATTAAGGGATTGTCGGGTGAGCTTGGGAACAATAAGTGCGAGTTTTGAGTGTGGAGCGGAAACTTAGTGAGCGAAGGTGACCGCTTAATGTGGAGGGGGGAGTTTGTTTCAGTGAAGGGGGGCGAGAAGAGAAGAGCGAAAGCGTGCGTTGAGCACAAGGAGAAGGAGGAACAGAGAGAGAGAGAGAGCAAAGATTGGGTGCTGTAGGGCAATGCGCTGCAGTGCCATTTACACGAGAGGCAATGGGCCTGTAGTTTGTGAGTTTATCGATACAGTTACATTTCGCATGATTTTAAACAATTATATTTTTCTGGCGAACGTTGTGTGACGTCCAAGATAAAAATTGTGATTATGATGGTTTCATCAACGTCAGCAGCAGTACTGTTCAATTCACTGCTGGATGAAGGACTCCACCCCCCTCCACCCCCACTTCTCACAAACCCTGCGATGGAATAGTCCACGTAGAACCTGTACATGAGCTTTCATCACTCCATTTCCTCGGTGGGCGTCAATCATAACGACTGATAGTAGTGACTGTCACTGATGCTGCTACTGATCAAGGGCTATGATATTGTGGTTGATATTCGCCACACTGCTGTTCATGATTCATGAAATTATTGATTATGATGCATTTTTTATTCTGTATTTTTAATCACGATGATTGTGGCAATGTGTTTATTATAAATAATGACACTGGTTATTATGTATTCATAACAATCGTGATTTTTTTTAGATGATGATTTCATTTTCATGTCATGCCCCAATGAACCCAAGGATTTCTGCTGTGATCGGGAAATTTTCATCGGTTATCTGAAACAAAAGGGGGGGGGGGGAGTTTCTTAAGCAGTAAGCAATTGGCAAGTCGTGTGCGGTGGGGTAAAGTGTGGGTACTCCCACTTCTTCCAAGTTGTCTCGGCCAGTGTGGAAGAGTAGGCCAAGTACCCTCTCTCTCTCTCTATGGATCTCCCTCTGGTGGAGGCCATTCGGCCGTCAGTGGCGCGTGCAAGGCAATTGCGGGGCTGCGCCCTCGATCTTTGAATACGATGTTTAACAAAACAAAAAAAAACAACAACAGTTACCTCCCGATGCAAAGTAGAACACAACAACGACGACGCCCACGGCACCGTTGGAGCCGCTTGATGGGCGGTAGGGAAATTGGAGGCGAGCTGCTGATTAATTGGGACACGTCGTATTATTGCCTCTGTCAGGAGCCGGCGTCTCACATTTCACATTCAAAACGACGCTGGCTTCATAGCGGGGGGGGGGGGGAGGGGCGCCCGCCCGTGCAACCAATAGGGGGGGGGGGGTTGGGGGAAAATACCCAGCATAGTAGTAAATCCCAGCGAATAAAGAGCGCTGTTAATCGTAGCCCCGCTTGTCCCTCTTTCCTCCCTCGTCATCCCCCCCGTCATCCCCCCCCCCCACAGTCATCCCCCCCCCGTCAACCCCCCCGTCATCCCCCCCCCCGTCACTCCCTAGTCACCCCCCCCCGTCACCCCCCCGTCATCTCCCCCGGGCACCTCCCCCACCACCCAGGTTGCCCTCGTGTGCACTGCTCCGACTCGTGACTTCACAGTCACAGCGACCGAGGCGTGTTTAGGAGGCCCGTGTTTTGACAGCCAATGCCACGTTTTGATTATCGAGAGACAACCAGGCGTTTTTTTTTTTAATTTGAAGCTTTCGTGACTGCAGGAATCCATACTCTTTGGTTCTTTTCGGCCAAAGTCACGTAGGTATAAGATAAAATAAATCACGACGTTTCGGGAGCATAACACCAAGCGTCCGTCATCAGGTGGGAAAGCGTGGTCTAAAACAGTCTGCCTCGGCAGCAGGCCACGCTTTCCCACCTGATGATGGACGCTTGTGTTGCGCCCGAAACGTCGTGATTTATTTTATTTTATACCCACCACGTGACTTTACCGAAAGAACCAAACAGCAAACGCGTTTTTTTGTTTGTTTTGCGGACAATCTGACAGCTCATCTTCCGGGTTCTTTCGGTAAAGTCACGTAGAATGGAGACACAATAATACAACTAATAATAATAACAGAATAAAATTATCACGACGTTTCGGCCACAACACAAGGAGCCTTCCTCAGGTGAAGAAACAGGACTGTCCGGAAGACAGCGCTTGAGTGAACACTGCCAAGCATGGACAGCGTCTTTTAAGCTGTGTGGGAGGAACAGAGCGCCTTGACAAAGGAGTTTACATATAAATTAGCATGTAACTGGGGGATTAGCATGATGTTGGTGTCGGAACGGAGGGGGGGGGAGAGGAGTTTACATATAAATTAGCATGTAACTGGGGGATTAGCACGATGTTGGTGTGAGGTATTAGCACCACGGAGAGCGACGAGCTTTGTTCAGACGGAGGAGTCCATCTATGTTCGGAACGTAGGAGGGGGGAGAGGAGTTTACATAGCAACAGTAAATTAGCATGTAACTGGGGGATTAGCATGATGTTAGTATGATGGATTAACACCACGGAGAACGACGAGCTTGTGTTCAGACGGACGAGTCCATCTATGTTCGGAACGGAGGAGGGGGGGGGGGGGGAAACAGCCACGGTCCGCTGCTCTGTCCTGTGTTGCGTTATAACTATGCTTTAAACTGGACTACTATACATTACAATATTATACCTTTCAATCTAAACTACATTGTATAATATCGTATCCATAGACAAACCCCACCCTTGAATTACACAATGCGTTACTATACACTACCCTATACTTTAGACTATAAAATATTTGACTTGTAGTATTACACTATGTATCATTCTACTAACCCTACTGTATACCATACTGCTGTAAATTCACTATACAATTATGGTACTATATATTGCCTTATGAATTATGTTAAACATTACACTGTAATACTATTTATTATACAAAATGCTATAAACTATACTATTGACCGTCGTGTGAAAGCTACTAAGAGGCAGTGCCAGCGAATGGACTGCGGTCTGAAAGTCACCGTAAAATACAATCAATCAAGAACCGAAATGGTTTATAACGTCTTTCCAAACGTTACTAAGCCAGAATCCATCTTCTCGGTTGAAATTGTCTCTGTGTTTGTATATGTGGATAGCCTCATGAACGAATCTCTCATGGTAGCCGAATGGCTTGCAGAGAACCTCTGTCTTGGAGAAGTCAATGTCACGTGAGCCCACTGAATTATTACAGTGATCTGTCACGGCTGAGGTGTTCGTCCTACCGTGTTTCAAGTCTGCTTCATGTTCACGGATGCGGCCCGAGATATGTCGTTGGGTTTCTCCAATGTAGCTGCTACCACAGAGGCAACTTAGTTTGTAGATGCCCGGGTACTGTATGTCTGGAACCACATCTTTTTACAGACGGAACCAGATCACGGATTTCATGTACTTTGTTGAATCGGACCTGCATCTTGTGTTTATTCAGGAGTTTGGAGATATTTTTTATGACCCCCGCAATGTCGGGTAAGGTGATTGTTTTGAATGGCTCCTCAAGAGGATCCTTCTTCATGGTTGGAGTGATGGCTTTGCGGATTGTGTAGTCGGAATAACCATTAGCCTTGAGAGCTTGGTGTACGTGCTTGAGTTCACTAGCAATGTGTTCCTGGTCGAAAAATCGAAAAATCTGACAGCTATATTTGACGTTACTCTGCACACATCTGTTGTAGGGCCCTCCACGGTGGCGAGATGTTAACTACCTCACCTGGTATACAGGAGCTACTCCGTTTTTTCGCGCCACATTCATAATCAACATCACGCGTTTAGAGTAGTTGGCTACTCTACATTTCCACGTGATAAGCCACTTCGTTGAGCTATCATTTGTGGCCAGATCGCTTATGAAAAATAGCTATATAGCTCAATAGGCCTTAACTGGTTAAAAAATAATTGTTCAGTTCAGTTCTAGAGAGGGCTACTCCAAAGTTCCCTCTAGGGTAGGCCCTCCTGCCAGTCGCGATCAAGCAATTTCAGAGTTGCAGCTTTACCTTTAACCAAAATTAAATGTTACTCCAGACCTTTCCCTTTGACAGAGTGTCTTTCTGTATACGTGCCAGCAGCCAAGGCCCCCTTCCCGTAGCGTGCATCCATTAACTCGAAAGGTGACCAGGATGCATCGAGTGAACGTCCCCATTCGTACTGCGCGGAAACTAACGGCACAAGCTTAATGACGGCCCATCGTGGGTTTGCAAGTTGTGCAAGTGCCAAAACAGGGTTCCCCGCGTGTGCGTGCGCTTTCTCAATATATTTATCTCAAATACTTTCCTCCGCGTCTGTCATCCATCTATGTCAGCATGTGCCCATCCGGGGCAATCTGTTATGTCCTGCTTTCCCACGCCAACTAAAGGGGTTTTAACTCCCAAAGAAAAGCCATTGGAGGTGTTGCAGAGGTATATGATTTTTTTTTTGTCAAAAGGAGGATTGGGATCAAAATGATGAAACGAAACGGTGAGCAGGAGCACATTGGAGTGCCTTTTAAACGGAAAATCAAACGTGCCAATGTGCTTGCAGAAGAACGTTTTGGAATCGGTGGATGTCACCTGCTCTTACACATGGATAGAAAACATGGACATTGACGAAACTAGGAGCAAAGCTGAAAACCGTGCAACGAGACACACAAGAGGCGCAGGCTTTGCGAACTAGAATGAGAGAAGAAACGAGAAGCACGTGGATCAGAGAACGGACGCAAGTTAGAGGGAGGCCTTCATTCAGCAGTAGATAGAAGAAAATAGGTGTGTTATGTTAAAAAAAACTTTGCAGCAAAGTGCATGCATTAATAAGCTAAGTTGAACACGATAAGCGGAAGCCTACAATGCTGTTTTTTTTAAGAGCACCATCTGAAAGGCATTATTTCGATAACTGCAATGAGCATAAATCGTCAGGCAAACTGCGGTCATCATCACAGCGGTTATTGGCTAGCCATTGAACAAAGACGGTCACCTCATTGCGCCCTTTCAGATGCGTTTCTGTGGCCGTCTGGAATGCTCTTCCTTGCACATTTATTAACCTAGTGGAACTATGGATTTTTAAATCTAGATTGAAAACTCATTGCTTTGGAACTGCTTTTTTGTGATTAGTTTGTTCTCGTTCCACCGCACCTCTGATTAGCACGGTTGGCTACGTACGGTGCGAACGAATTTCAATACACACACTCACATATAAGAGACGGGCAAGATAATTGAACTGTCTTCTTGGTTCTTTCGGTAAAGTCACGTAGAATGAGAATAAATCAATAAAACAAAATAAGACAATAAAATTATCACGACGTTTCGGCCACAACACAAGTAGCCTTCTTCAGGTGAAGGAACAGAACTGTCGGGACGACAGCGCTTCAATGAACGCTGCTAAGCTTCGCAGCGTCTTTTAAGCTGGGTGGGAGGAGCAGAGCGCCTTGACAAAGGAGTTTACATATCAAACATGAGAATTTAGCATTGAAATAGCTGTGTTAAAGTTTTGGATTATCAGGGTGTTAAAGTCAGAAATTAGCATGTAACTGGGAGATTAGCATGATGTTGATGTGAGGGATTAGCATGTAACTGGTCACGGAAATAGCTATGTTAAAGTCAGAGTTTACATATCAACAGAGGCATTTAGTATATTGACGCTGAAGGACTGCAACTACCCAACTATCATACAATAAAACCGATGTGATTGATGTATAGACTACATCAATATAATAAATGTACTCAATATATTCTTCAATAAGTTGAGCTATTAACATAAAGTAACTGGGTATAGACTACACTATATAATGAATACGTCGCGAGAATTACATTTTATTATATTTTATTTTTATTATTTTATTATTTCCATTCTACGTGACTTTACCGAAAGAACCAAGAAG